>NC_065575.1:38400000-39650000 GCF_937616625.2 Mercurialis annua
GGTTAAATGTTTAAAAAATAAATTAAAAGAGCTCTAGTGATTTTTTCAAAAATTTAAAAATATTAAAGATCTACAAATGGTAAAAAAAACTAAAATGATTTATATACTGCTTCCAAATAATTTGAGAGGTATTTTTATACCTTTAGCCAAAACTAATACCTCTATCAATAGTGTTTGAATCAATGAATTAAGAAGCACGGAAACTTCGACAAAGTTGCGTTTCCCGTTTCAGAAACGTTTTGGAAACCGGAAATTCTGGGACACCCGTACGAAATGTTTCGGGCCGTTTCTGTAAATAATAAAATTAAAATTTATAAAAAATTTAAAATTATTACCCACAAATAAAAAAATATAACTAGTTATCCATAAATTTTACATTTGCATTGCCTACAATACATCAAATATACTTATTTGTGTTGAATTATATTACTCCCTCCGTCCCACTCTAATTGACAAAATATGGAGTTTTTGGTGTCCCATTCTAATTGACAAAACTAACATAACTATAATTTTTTCCTTTAACTTTCCATCTTTAACCTCATTTAAATTTAAACTTTTTACGGGAAAATGGTGAATATTTAATGAGAATTTGACTAATATACTAATAGCATTAATTAGCTCCATTATCAATAAAGGGGTATATAAGTAACTATCTATGTCATTTATTAGTTTGTATTGGTTATTGTAATTTAGTTATTTTGTCAATTAGAGTGGGACGGAGGGAGTATATTTTTTATATATTTATAAAATTTTAAATATTTAATATATTAAAATGAATTATTTTATTAATTATCATAAATATTTAAATAATTATTTTTATAAATATATCCCTACAGTTTTGTTATTTACACGTTTTCCCCACGTTTCGTGTCCTTCATTTTAAAAAACTTTTATTTCCCCGTGTCCGTTTCGTATCGTTTCCGTGCTACCTAGATTAAAATTCATCTAATAGCCAAATTGGTGCGGTTACCGAATACCTATTAGTAACTGGTTTAATTAATTAAGTATAAAATGATTATATTTATATCTTATAAATATATAGTAGAATATAGTTATATGTTTAAAATTTTAAAATAAAATTCTTATTAGCAATTATGAATTAACAACTAATTATAATAAAAAGAATAAAAGTTTATATAGCTTAACTTAGAGGTGTCAAAATATGGATCATGACACTAATCTGATTCATCAAATATCGTAAACTTGATAAGAATTAAGAATTCAAGTTAAAACGTTTATTAATTATCGAACCCTATTTAATGAGTAATCCGAAAACATTGCATGAAACATTAGAAAATAAAATTTGAAAGACATTAGCTAGTTGTGGATTGATAAAAAGAAGAAAACTCGTGACGCATGGTCAGACACAAGATGATTTGTAAGAAGAAATTAAAGAACATTAGTATGGCAAGAAGAAAGGAATTAGACAAGCTAATAATAGTGCATAACACTGCTGCATTAAGATAAGATGATGGCTTAATGATATGTTCAATTTGTTTAGAGGAAATTGAATTAACGTAGTCCACTAACGAGTTTGTTGGTCCGACTAGCCAATGCACTTACTTTCTCAAGTCGGTCGCAGAAATTGACACCGACTCTTCTCTAATCTTCTCCACTATTGATGTCAAAAACACAATGAAAGCTAAAATGACAATGACAGAGACATGAAATGGTTAATGATTTACTATATGTATAGATTCCACTCGTTATTTATTAGAGTAGATTAAGTTAGTTCGAGATTGAAACTAGGCCTGAAAAAAAAAAGATTAAGAAAGAATAAAATAAATACCTCGAGCCAATATTCGGACATCAAATATTACCGCGCGATTGTTCGAGGGTTGTGTGACTGTTTGTCGCAATGTGAAGAAATTGGTCGGCTAATTATTTGTGCGCGTTTCAATTCAATATCAGCGGATTTATAAAAAGTAAATAGTCAATTCAATCTCTGAATTAATTACTCGGGATCAAATAATTCATTCCAGGGCAATTAAAGACAATATTTTAATTAAAATATTTAATCTCGAATCACAGATAGAAAAAAAGACCAGATCGATCCTTTACTCGTCTTATAAAAGCAACTCAATCCGAGCGTAGAGAATATATTAGAAAGTTGTAAAGAATTAAACCACTTTGGAATTGGACATCGTTTACGTACTGGACTTCTTAGTCCTGAAAAGTTGTAGTATACAGTTGGCTTGAGGCACCCAATAATTATGGTGGTCGGTGACCCAATGCTTCTAGACCAATTTTGAGAAGTGCCACAACAGATTACCAACACAAAGAGCCATGTCTAACTTTCCATTCTCTAGGAATGGCCATGTCCTTTTATGATGCCACGTGGTTGTTCAATAATTGGTTAACCAAACAAGTCCTTTTCATCTCTTTTTTTCTCCTTGGGATTGTGATGCACCGAAGTATTATTTCAAATTCACTCATAGGAAGCTTCTCAAAACACCGATCGTAAACCAATGAGTTACAATAACTCAAATGCTATAAGGATTAATTACATATGAAATTATAATTTTAATAAATTTTTTTATTTATTTACATTCTTTAAAAAATTAAATAAAACCACCACCTTTCATTTTTTTTATAAATTTATCACCGATGAAAAATCCGGCGTCTTTTTCCTCTCAAATAAATGCTCTAATCTGACTAATGTTCTAATTAACACAAAAAATACTTTCATCTTATTCTTCTATTGTTGATTCTGGTTGTCAAGTCAATGAATATACACCGAATTTTCACATTCGTGATAGATTTGCAAAAAAAATAAAAGGTGATGATTTTATTTGACACTTTTTAAAGGATGTGATTAAAATGAAAAAACGTGTAAAGGTAATGATTTTATGTTATAAACTCTACACGGTAAAACTCTTGAAATTCAAATTCTTCCACAAGTATTTTTTTTAATTATTAAAAAAACATCAAATGGAAAATAATTTCTCTATGAATCAAAGTTTATATTAGTAATTTATTTGTAAAAAAAAATACTATAAGTTGAACATTGATGTTAATTGTAGGTGTTAATGAAAAAAATTTGAGTTTTAAAATATATTGAAGACAAAAAAAAGTAAAACGAGATAGTATCTTTATAAATTGAAAAGTTAAACGAGTATTGTTTATAAAAAAAAAAGTTTGTATTGTTATAAATATTTTACTCTTTTTTAATATAGGGGTAAATTCCCCTAAAAACTTTGGTACATTTGTGGGCTTTTATCTGTCACATTTGCAATTGCGAGCAACTGCAAAATGGAACAATGTTGGGCCAATGGGCTTAACTGTTTTTTTTAATATCATTTATTTTTGGTAGTATACATATTTACAATTAATAACACTAATTTAGTTAGAATTAGTAATATTAGGGTAAAAATATTTGATAATTAATTTAATAAAATTAATTAATTTATAAATTTTAGGGTTTAATTAATTTTTAAATTATTGGTGTATTTATTAAAATTAATCACATTTTGATATTTAATTTTTTTTATATATTTTTAATTAAAATTGATAATCATACTTTAAAACCAATTTAAACTTATAATTACAATTTTTAGTAGGGGTGGGCAAAAAAACCGATCAAACCGATTAACCGAACCGAAACCGGAAAACCGAACCAGAAAATGTGGTTAACCGGTCCAACGGTTTAGGTTTAGGTTTTTGATTTTTAATTTTCATGGTTAATGGTTTAGGTTTAGGTTTTGGATTTCTAAAAACCGTGGTTAATCGGTTAACCGGTTTATATATATAATATATATTCATATATTTTTAATAATTAATAAGGTATATTTTATGATCTATAAAATAATATGGATTTTATAATATACACAATAAAATCTAAATATAAAAATATATTGATAGATATTTTATTTAGGAATATTTCTATATTTTAGGAGAATTTATATGTAAAAATATTTTGAAAGAAATTTGTTTTCCTTATTAAAATATTTACTTAACAGAAATAGGAATATTTAAGTATATAGATAGCAGAAAGTGGACGTGAACAACACCACAAACAATTCAAAAAATACAAACCTAGCTTTAATGTTACTTATAAATTATTTGTAAATAATAATAGTTTTAAATATTTGCATTGACTTAACTATTCATAAGATAGTTTAGATTTATATTTTTAATATAATTTGAATTTCTATGGTTTTTTTTGTTTGCTAAAAAATTAAATAGAATTAAAATTTTATCTTTTTTTGTCTTTAATTTTTCTAATGGTTATATGGTTAAAAACCGCAAAACCGAAAAACCGAACCGTTTTTGATGGTTAACCGATTTACCGGTTAACCGTTTAAAATTTTAGGTTTAGGTTTTTAATTTTAAAAACCGTATTATAATGGACCGGTTTACAAATCACCCTCATGGACCGGTTAACCGGTCCATGCCCACCCCTAATTTTTAGGTATATATATTTTAGGCCTAATGTTTTAAAAAACCCCGATTTAGACAGTTTATGAGACAGTTTCTATGTCAGGACCCATTTTTATAGATCGCGACTGACGCTAGGGTATGAGTATGGTTGTACCAAAACTCGTAGCAAGCCTTGCAGATAACCTTAAATACAAATAAACCTGCAAGAAAATCACTGCTCAGAGGCAACCGAGACTCCAACCTAAGTCTAGCAGTTTATACCAGTGTATTAAAAACCAAACCGGACCGGTCGGTCGGACCGGTTGAACCGCGAACCGGCCAAAGGTCCGATCTGAAAAGGCAAAAAACCGGATCTTTTGGTTTGACCGGATTGGACCGGGTTGAACCGGTATGAACTGGTAAAAAACAGGATGTTGAATCGGATTGGACCGGTAAAAAACCGGTGAACCAAAAAATTCAAATTTTTTTAAATTTATTAAACCGGTTAAACCGGTTGAACCGGAAACCGGTGGCCTCACCGGTTTGGCCACCGGTTCGGTTTTTAAAACACTGGTTTATACAACAGTTTCTAATATCATAACTTGAAATAATCCAAAATTGGAAATCATGCTTCATATTTAAATAATCCAACATAACGTACCAAAGTATAGTAATATAAAAGTCGTACCACTATGACAAATCAAAGTATAATAATAATAGAGACAACTAATTCTAATGCGGTCTAAGAGTTTTAAACAATAGACTAGTTTTATTAACATAAAAAGGTATCTGAGGAATCAAAGAATCGGAGATGACCAACGCTCTCAAAATCATAAGTCTGGAAAAATTGGGAAAACAACGGGATCAGATATACTGAGATGAGTTCATAATGCTATTTACATTTATTAAGTTTAAAACTTTTAAAACAAATCCTTTTATACTAATATATATTCGATTATAAAAAAACAGTATTTTAAATGAAATCTCAAAGTAATATCCCAAACTATTATCCAAAGTAAATGGGAACAAATCCACATCAATTTTCAAAGTAGGCCAGACATTGGTCAGCCAATCCTCAAGTACTTACCGGTGCACACAGTCTCGATACTCACCTATCGAGTAGCTCGTTTCAATTCAAATCCACAATTGCTTAAAACAGTTCATAAAACATTTGATATACTAAAATAATGTGCGGTCTTAATAAAGCGGTAAATAACACTATAAACTCATTGTTTGCTTGTCCACGTGAATCTTGGCAAACAGTTAACCCTGCGTACACTCCGAAGCACGAGCAGTCGACGGGTCTAAAATACTATACAAGTTAAAATCCGAACAACTCTTAACTCTAAGAATATTATACACCACATAGGACTAGCATTTTAAATTAAACACAACCAAATAACAACCAATGTATATCCAAAGTATTACATTCCAATGACAAATTAGGCAAATTAATTTTAGGCGTGTTCTTATCTTTCAAAATGAAACCAAAATTTTAAATACTTAAATAATCTTTTCAAAGCAATAATAGTTCTCAAAGTAGTGTGTTAGCCTTATTATAATATAGCTTAACACAACATGTCGGGCGACACAAGTCTAACCCGACCCATCCTTACCAAAGTGAAACCCAAAATTTAAACCAAACCTTAAATAAATCAAGTTAATTGAAATAAGAACTCGTTCCCTAATTTAATAATGCCATAAACAAATAAACTTGTTAACACTTAGCAAGTAAAACTCAATGTGCATTTAAATTTATCACCTCAAATAGAATCAATAAGATTCAACATCTTTCAAGTATCAATTTGAAGCTAAAATAGTTCAACCAAAACCTTATATAACATACAACACCTTATATGTCTTAAATTGTTTAATTCAAATTCCATCACAACCTAGAATAAACTAACATCCTTTTGATAAATTTTAAACAATTTAATAACAATTTCCAGCCCTTAGTAACATGATCTAAACCACCTCAGATAGGAATTTACAAAGTCAAAATATTGGTCAATTATACCAATCAATATCCACCAAAGTAATCTTTCAAATACTAGAATCTTTCTTTATAAATAATTTTTAGCAACACGATTCTTTTTAAAACAACAATATAATTCAATTAAGACCATATTTAACATATGTCCGATCCTTAAATAGTTACCTCAATTCACCCAATGTGTAAATCGTTAACAAACAACCTTTTAATCTTTTAAAAAGGATTTCCAGATTTTAGTTTTGACACCAAAACAAAATTTTATCTCAAAAGTTTAATCTAGTTGATTCATTAAATCATTTAAATAATCTAACCAAACAACCCAAAGTATTGTTAAGCATCTAACAATCTAAGATCAAATTTTAAAATATTTCCAGATTTTTAAACAACAATCAAAACAATTTTATAACCTAAAATCTTTAGCAATTTGATAAGTCTATCAATTGTAACATCCAATCCAAACCACCCAAAGTACACATGAAATCAAAGAGACTTATATAGCATCAAATCAAGATTTCTAGTATTTATAAATCATAGAAACACAGAAAATAAAATCAAGCCTCCCAAAGTATTGAACTAACACATCAACTAGCAATCTCTACAAACCATAACAAGGGCTTAGAGCCACTAACCTTTTGAAATAGATTAAAAACAATCAAAGGAAGAAAACCCAAAAATATATCCAAAATCAGCCTAGAGATTGAGAAAGTGGAAAGGATTGAGCACGAAATATAAACTAATGGATTTAATCATGAAACCAATGTTAGAACACTTACCGAAGATTCAAAATTGAAGGGAAATGATGGAAGAATGGCCCAAGATAGAGCCTCAGTCGAATTAGGGTTTTTAGAGAAGTTAAAAGTGTTTTAAATCTGATTTAGGTCGAGTTAAGGTGGTATTTATAGAAAATCAGCGAACTAAACAGTGTACGCATCACGCCCGTTACAGCCATATCGCGCCCGTGATATATGTCGTGCCCGCGACACTCCTCCCACCACGCCCGCGAAACGCTACTGCCTATGATGAAAAATTGAGATTTTGAAATTGAAATCGAAATCATTTCAAACTCCGAGACTACTCCTAATACATCTTAAAACATATATAAAAAGGTTTCAAACCTTCGAAACGTGAATCTAAGTAGTCGAACCACTCAAACGAATCCAAAGTACTGTTTAGGCTTAACGGAACAAGTCAGAAAAATACAGGGTGTTAAATTCTAAAAGAGTTTTTAGTAATAACAAACAACATTTAAAAATAGTTTTTAAAATAGTTTCTAAAATAATTTCAAACTATTTCAAATGAATTCAAATGGTATTTAAAAATATAATTTACATTTTTTTCTAAAAACAATTTCTATTCGTTTCAAATGGAGTTTTTAAAAAACGTATACATTATATTTTTATAAATTTGGAAAGTAGGAACAAAAATATTTAAATAAAAGGATATAAAATAAAGTTTTAAAATCATAATATTTTTTTGTAAATTATGTTAAAAATCAAGCATTTTTTACAGATTTCCATGATAAGTTCCACCATAGAGTTATGGGCTTTGATTCATCAAGCCCATTAGCCCTTTTCTTTCAATAATAATAGCCCATCACGTCTTTACAACAATATTATCTATTTTTCTTAAACTAAAATATAATCATATTTGTTTCTGAAGATTGTCAAAGAAACTTTGCAAGCAGATTTTGTTGTCCTCTTTAAATAAATGCATATAAAAAGATAAAATATTTTAAAAATTTAATGTCAATTTAAAAAAAAAATACAATTTCTATTTTTTTTAGAAAATAAATTTTTTAATTCTTAAACATACTTATTAATCTAAAAATATGAATTTGGTTTACTAACGGTATACTAATAGGTTACTAACAATATACTAAAAATTAATTAATTATAAATTTATTAGCAGTTTATTCACGGTTCAGTTATGGTATCCTAAAAATAAAATTATTAATTTTTTAAAAAAGTACAGTTTGCTTAAAACACACAATT
This sequence comes from Mercurialis annua, assembly GCF_937616625.2. NCBI lineage: Eukaryota > Viridiplantae > Streptophyta > Magnoliopsida > Malpighiales > Euphorbiaceae > Mercurialis > Mercurialis annua. The sequence goes on from NC_065575.1 coordinate 38,408,344, forward strand.
CAAGCTTACCAACGGTTTATTAACGATATATTCAAAATAAAGTTTATAATAAATTTACCAACGGTTAATCCAACGTTTACTGACAGTGTATTAAAAATAAAATTATTAGTGTACCATTAGTAAACCACTGGTTAACCAACAAACCATTACAGATATACAAAGTGAAAAAAATGATATTGAAAAATCAAGAACATCATCGCAAAACAGACAATGATTTATCCAAGGTTAATCATTGGTTAACCAACACCCAGTGGCGAATACACATTAGGAAAAAGGTGGCAACTTTACCATTTTTATATAAAAAGTTGCACTAAAATTTGCACTAATTAGGCTCGTTTACATACATCAAATTACTTTTTAATGTAATTTGAACCCTTATTTTTTAATTTGATGATAAACTATAAAATTTGACCGCTTTAAAAATAATTTCTAACTTCGCTCATGCCAATTTCCAAAACATTACAGATATACAAGTGAAAAAACACAAGAAAAAACATAAAAAATCAAGAGGATCATTATAGAACAGTCGTCGCCTCCATCGAAAAAGCACAAAACATCAACCTCTCCAGCTCCGACGAAGTTGGACCCCTTTTCAAAAAACAACGTCTCTTTTTTTTCAAAAGGGACAGCCGCTCTTCATCTTCATATTTGATTTATATCCGATTCAGATTTGACTGAAAACGGACAAGACAGGTTTGTGGCGATGGTGTGCGACAGCGGAAGGATTGCGACGGGATCGGCTTGCAAAAAGGCAGCGACGAGGTACAGAAAGCTACTGGCGTAGATGAGGCAACGACGAGCTGGATCATCGCTGGAAAGAAGAACGACGGCTAGGAAAAGATAAAGAATTGAAAGGCGGAAAAAATGAGAAAAGATAAAGATTTGAGAAATGAGATTAGGGTTAGAAGTGGCTAGGATTTTGATTGTAGAATAAAACATAATAAAAAAACCCAAAAATCAAAAATAAAAAACCTAAAAAGAAAAAAAAGAAAAAAAAACTGTATTATTCAAACACGAAAACATCAATTGTATTCATGAGAATATTTTGATAAATTCCGTTTTTTATGTAATTAAGTCATATTTTTTTAGTTATTCTTATGTAAGTCTTTGGTTCAGTTCTACAGCAAAAATGATTTTATTTTACGCTTAATCACCAAAAACCGCCCCACTTTTAACCCCTTTTCAGTTGCATTCTGACGTTGCAATTTTATCAGCTGCACCCTAATTCACACCTTTGGATTTCAATTTCACCTCAAAATCAAACTGGACTCTTTTTCACTCGGAAAAAAAATCATAAAAACCCTTTTAAAATACTCGTTTGAACTCTTTTCCACACAAAAAGTTAAAAATGGATGACTTATTTTAACTTTTTTCAAATGGAGAAGAGATCAATTTAGTACTTGAGGGTGGAATTGAAAACCAAAGGTGCGAATTAGGGTGTAGCTGACAAAATTGCAACGTCAGGATGCATTTGAAAAGGGACTAAAAGGTGGTTTTTTTTGTGATTAAGCTTTTATTTTATATAAATTTTATTTTTGAATAATTTTTTGTATATAAATAAAATATTAATTTTATTTTAAATAAAATAATATAAATTGAATATTATATTCTGTTTAATTTTTTTTTATATATATATAAACACACTTATATATACTTATATGTATATATTTCTTTTATTAAAATATTTCACTAGTCTTTCTAAAATTTTATCTTTATTGTTTTGTATAATATTTGTGGATTTGTTTTATTTAAAGATTTATATTACTTTTTTTATTATATGTTTCTCTTTCATTTTTGCTTTTCAAAATCTATAAATTTTCTCTCTTAAAATTTATAAATTTTCTCTCTCAATTTAATTTTATAAATTTTCTCTCTCTAAAATTTCACATATTAAAATAAAATTAAAATTTGTGAATATTTGTTTTTAAATTTTTTACTTTTAAATTTATAATTTCCAACTCTTTAAATTTATGAGTTTTTTCCTCTCGAAAATTTACATCTCAAAAGTTATAGAGTTTTCTCTCGAAAACAATTTTTCAGTAAGACAAATTTGAACTCTCTCTCGAAAAGTTATATCTCAAAATTTGTAGAGTTTTTACTCTTAACCATTTTTTCAATAAAAATTTTAATTTTTTAATTTTGAGTTTTTTCTCTTGATGGATACACGAATCACTTAGACATATTAGTCATTAGATGGACCGGTCACTAGACCTAAAACCAAACCCACAATTGATAAGATCAGGATTACAGCTAGATTGATTTCTGAATCCCTACAAACCAAAGATCAAGTATGTATTCTAATATGATACAAAACCCTATATAGGTCCGAACCAAAGTATGAACCCTAATTTTCATTCTTTTTAACTATCTCAATTATCTTCAATCACAAAATATTTGACTTAGATATCAGAATATAGTCAAAAGAAATCAGTCAGACTCATTCTAACTTGTCACTTTAATTTTAGGTCAACGAAAAAGATCAAACAGACCGTTGAAGAACCATCATCACTCTAAAATTTAATTCTGGATTGCTAAACACCGCCCCTTTTTACTTAGCACCGCACAACCACATTACATATTTGCCCTTTTCACTTTTTGAATAGAAAACCAACTCATAAACAAAAAAACTAAATCCTCTCAACTCATTCAACTATATCCAAATTCATATTTTACGAAAATGTCGGATTCCGAACGAGATGAAAATCGACAACCTCCGGTAAGTTTTTTTTTTTAAATTTCGATTTTTTTTTAAAACGCTTAATTAAAGAGACGTCGTGATTTCACGTCCCCTCTTCCGGAGGGGACGTGAAATCACACGTTCCCTCCGGAAGAGGGAACGTGGATTTCCCACGTTCCCCCTTCCGGAGGGGATGCCGGATGTTCACGTCCCCTCCGGAAGGGGGGACGTGGATTTCCCACAATTTTTTTCGCCTCGCCACTCAGCCCACTCATCTGACGGTATCCTTCAGGATACACAGTTAGAGCATGGTTGTGTGTACTCGAAATACCAGGATCTGTAAGTATAAACCATGCAGTCTTTCCTAATTTGACAATAATTTTAAATTTGCACTTACACGCTTTTGTCTTCGTATTTTTCCGTACAAAGGAATCAGAATCTGTGAATGAACCTCTGTAACGCTCACCCCGAGCACATCGCAGAAGCTTCTTTTTCCCCTCGTTCTTATGTGACGAAATGACTAATTCAAATCCAATCTTTATAGCAGTACTCTTAACCCAAGTAATTGCTTCAACATCACTATCAAACCCATGGTCTAGCTTAAACCAATCGCTGTAATCAATTCCGTCACCGCCATAATCTTCTAAATGAACCTGCAAAACATAAATATTTACGTTTAACAAATCGTAATAATATGTAATAAAAAGTCGTAATAATATGCAATAAAAAATCACTGTAATTATTAAAAAAATTATTTTAACGTTTTTTTTATAGCAGTACTTAATTTCCGGCCGCGACGTTTCGGTCGCGGTCGGAAAAGGGGGACGCCGGCGTCCTCTCCAGAGGAAGGGACGCCCAAAATTGGCGTCCCCTCTAGAGGAGGGGACATTGGTTTTCACGTCCTCTCCTCCGGAGAGAACGGCGGACTCCAGCGTCCCCTCCTCTGGAGAGGACGTGAAACGCAATCGTCCCCCTTCAAAAAATTTAAATTTAAATTTAAAAAAACTAATTTTTACCTCGGAAAAGCCGGAAAAACTTGTTTCCGAACGTCGGTACTCGTTTTCCGACGAATTATACTCGTTATCCGTCATTTACTCGACTTTTTACGTATATGTTCGAGTGTGTTCGAATGACTTGAGAGAACTCATTTTTTTAAAATTTTGCCAGAGAGGCAGAAATGTCTTTCACCTGTGCGGTGTTAAGTAAAAGCGGGCGGCGAATAGCAAAACCCATTTAATTTCTATATCGGCGTCAATCTTGCGTCGTGGCGTCAACATTTAAACTTTTGTAACGTTCAACATGACAGTGCATTGGTGATAGTGTTTTAATGTGTTAAAGATACATTTCGAAAACAATTCAAATACATTAGTGTTCATGTTAGGACAATTCTTATTATGAGCATATTATTAAAGAAATAAACTTCATATATATTATTCTAATCAAATATTAAGATCAATTATTTATTAAAAAAAATCAGCAAATGTTGATTTCATTTAAAAAAAATATGCCATTTATACCTATATTTGTAATGCTCTAAAACTTTATTTTTTTTTAAAAGAAGGATTGGCCAAGGCCTAGAAACTAGGTAGTAGCTTTATACATCCGAGGTAAAGAAACTCCGGCTATGTCATCCGTAAGAATCCTAGAAACTCCTGGAACCACATTATCATAAACAACCAACCCTAGTTCAATAAAATTACATTTCATTCAATTAAAAAAGCATCAAAAATCTGGTAACGCATGATATGCTTATAAATCATGACAAAATAAAATAAATTAGTACTTTTAAGATGGTCGTATTAAGTGGGTGTTGACTAAAGTTTGAATTGAATTATATTTGAAAGAAGATTAAATCAAAGTCTGGGGTCCATTAATCACTGCCATTCAACAACAAAGCATATCTAACAATGATGTCTTCAACATTTGCTATCTCACTTCTCTGAATTCTATCAAACTTTCGTTGCAACAACTTTACCTTTTCTTTCCGTTGTGTCTGTCCTTGTTTTATTGTTTAAGAGCTTTCTGTAGTAGTAGTAATAACAACCTCTGGATAAGGGTGGCCAGAGTTTCGGTTCGGAACCGCCGGTTTACAGTTTCATAAAAACTATAATTGATTCAAAGCCATATTTTAAATTTTGTAAAAATAGATTTAAATGATGAAATATGGACCTTACTAAATGAATATACAATCTTTCGGACATAACTCAAATTTTAATTTCTTTTAGCAGCATAACATGTACCTTCTCCATTTTGTTTAACAAGGGTCATGTGTTTTATGCATATGATATGGGTTAAGAAAGTAATAATAAATACTTTCTTTATTCTGTTTTTTTATTTATACACATATAAAAAAATTTAATTATTTTGTTCTTATTAATTGTGTTTTAAAATTATACATATTATTAATTGTTTTGTAATATGTTTAACCATTAAAATAAATAAAATGTTAAAAAAAATTATGCTAAGTAAAATAAAATGAGACTTCTTGAAAATACAAAATGAATGATATATAGACCTTTTAAATGGAATGAAAGGAGTATTATTTAACTCATTTTTATCTCTATAAATGGAAAATTTTAAAAATCGTCCTTGAAGTTATAATTATTAATTTTTAAAAAAAGAATAAAATAGAAATGTTTATATAAAATGATTTTAAAAACATAAAATGGGCTCTTAAAACGGAACATCTAAAAATAAATAAATATTCTTTTCTAAATGTCTGGCAGAAGTGCAACTTTTATTCTATCAAAATAATTAATCATTTTAATTTTAAGCACACAAAAAGTAGTTTTTAAAAAGTGTTATCAAAATTGATAATATATTTAAAATTAAATACTATTAAGATCACAAAGTATGAAAATTTATCTTAATTTCAATCACATTTGTCGTATAATATCATTGACATTTATTTATAAACCCATTTCCAACTTTAAGACTCAAAATTTATGAAAGTTTAGTAAAATTTGGTAATTAATACAGAATCTAAATTTTGTAGAATTAAAATATTTGAACAATGGCTGTCCTAATAAAGGACAGTCTTGATTCAAACTTTTGTTGAGAAGGAAGAACAATGTAGGTCCCAACAAACGTTGAACGGTCAAAAAGAAACAGAAATTTAAAAAATAAAAAAATGAAAAAAAAAAGATTAAAAAATTAAATATTTTGGAATTAGTGTTTGACTGTCCCATTCTCTTTCTAAAATTTCCTCAAAATCAAAACAGCCACACCCACCTAACCAAACCCAAAAAGCTACTTCAAACCCACTTTTCTCCTTCCCCTTCTCTCTCTAACATTATTCATACACACAAAATATCATTCTTCAAGCTCCCATCTTTAGTAATGGATAATTTCATTTCTGCTGTTTGTTTGCACCATCTGTAAGTTTTTTTAGTTGGTTTCTTAAATTTCTAATCTTTTGCTTAATTGAGCAGTTTATGAAGCTGGTCTTCTACTTTTTAGCTATGAACTCTGTATCTGTTTTATTTTGTTGTTTGTTAATTTATTTTTTTAATTTCTCCCTCTGGCCAGTTGATGTATATTTTCTTGGTTTTTATATTTTGTTGGAGTAGTTTTTTTTTATTACTATTTTTGGGGTTTGGATATAAATTATAATGTGTTTAGTGCATTTAGTTATTTAATGGATCCGTTTAGGAAAATCTATTTTAAAGGAATTTAATCTCGCTGTGTTGTGTATTTGGTTGTCTGTATATATAACTGAGAAAACAGAAAAAACTGAGCTCAACCGAGCAAATCTTGAGCTTTTTGTATCTCTAGTTACTCCACAAAAAAAGAAACTGTCTTTATTTTCTTCTAGGTAACTTGGTATTTTCCCTCTCTTGGGTCATTAATTTACCGCGGGTGCATTTTTACTGGAAGAAATTCACCTATTGGTAGTGATATTATCATACAGGATCTTAGTATTTTTGTTTACATTATGAGGGAACCACATTTCGCCTATGTTTGTGTTTAGTTATGTTTGTAATATTTTCTTTTTTGTCGTTCCGGAGGTAACGATTAATATCAATTTACTGTATGCAGGTAAATTGTTAATTCTGTACCGGAGTTATAAAGTGAATTTGCTTTGGGAGTATTAGTGTTTTCTTTCTTTGTTTTTGCACAAATGGCTTCTGTGAGTGTTGCACCGGCTTCTGGAATACGAGATCCAGCTGCGAATACGGCTGGTGTCGATAAGCTGCCAGATGAGATGAATGACATGAAAATTAGGGACGACAAGGTATGTAATTTATTTAAACCCTCCCCTCATTAAACTATTACCATTAGTCACCGCTTGTTGTTGTTGTCTTAGTATCTCATGTAAAGATGTTAAATGTTGTACAGGAAATGGAAGCAACTGTCGTTGTTGATGGAAATGGAACGGAGACTGGTCATATAATTGTCACAACTATTGGTGGCAAGAATGGTCAGCCAAAACAGGTACAAGTGTTATGACCTCTGTTACCTAGGTTTATTTGCTTGTATTTTCGATGACACTTATCGCGCTTTCATGTTGCAGACAATAAGCTATATGGCTGAGCGTGTTGTTGGGCATGGATCTTTTGGAGTAGTGTTCCAGGTCAGTTCTCTCATATAAGTGCTTATTTGCAGGCTTATTTTCGGCCGATTATAATATGATCTTTTTAAGTGTCATTTGGACAAGGTTCCTAATTTTCTTCTATGCTTTGCTTTGGACTGCAGGCTAAGTGCTTAGAGACCGGTGAAACTGTTGCTATTAAAAAGGTTCTACAAGATAAAAGGTACAAGAACAGAGAGCTGCAAACCATGCGCCTGCTAGACCACCCTAATGTAGTGTCTTTGAAACACTGCTTCTTTTCAACAACTGAAAAAGACGAGCTTTACCTTAACCTAGTACTTGAGTATGTACCTGAGACTGTCCACCGGGTGATCAAACACTACAACAAGATGGGCCAAAGAATGCCATTGATATATGTCAAACTTTATTCCTATCAGGTAAAGTCACAAATGATTATCTGATTATGGATCAACATTGCTCAATTGCAAGAATTTGTTCCGTGTGCTTGTTTTGCTCTCTTGTTTTCCCTTATCAGTGAATCAGTATATTACAAGCCTTCCTAATGTGTGCTCTTATCTAACACTTTAACATCTGGTCTACAGATTTGCAGAGCTCTTTCCTACATTCACAATGGTATTGGAGTATGTCATAGAGACATAAAGCCTCAAAACTTGTTGGTAAGTTGAAAACCATACCTATGTTTTGGTATATATTTCTTTTACTGCTGTCTTCAAAGATGAAGTTTTCTGTTTTCCCTATAGTGTATCAACCTTGCTATGTTATATTTTGCGTTATGCTCATTTTTATCTGTTCTGTAATAGGTCAACCCACATACCCACCAGCTGAAACTCTGCGACTTTGGAAGTGCAAAAGTCTTGGTATGTTTCTATTTCTAAAATTGGTCCCTTCTTATTGCTATAGATTCGATTAAATGTATACTTATTATGATTTTCTGTTCTTGAAGGTGAAAGGAGAACCCAACATATCCTATATTTGTTCTAGGTACTATCGAGCACCTGAACTAATATTTGGTGCCACTGAGTACACCACAGCCATTGACATATGGTCTGCTGGATGTGTTCTAGCTGAACTGCTACTTGGACAGGTTGGTACCTTTCCTATACACGGGTTTTTCTCCATTTTCTGGCATTACTATTGAATCTAACTAATGTAATATTTCAATTGATGACAGCCTCTCTTTCCCGGTGAGAGTGGAGTGGACCAGCTTGTTGAAATTATCAAGGTACAAACTGTTTGTGAAAACTTTTACTTGTTCAAGGTGGCAGATAATCCGAATTTAACCATTGATGTCCGAGTTTGGAAGTGGAAGCAATTGTAGCTTTTTATTAATTTCTTTGCTTATGGACCTTAATATTTTGGATGAGTTTCTAATTGCTTTATGTTGTCATTTTTTTCACACTGAAACATCCAAAGTTTCTTTTACCTCCAAGTGTATTTTCTGTCTTTTTTTACAATAACATACAATTTTTTTTTCTTTCAGGTTTTGGGTACCCCAACAAGGGAAGAAATTAAGTGCATGAATCCTAACTACACAGAATTCAAATTTCCACAAATTAAAGCTCATCCATGGCATAAGGTACTTGGCGATATAATCTGTGGTTTTTCTGCAATTTGATAACCTATTTTCAATACAACTTATTCATATATATTAATCCTCATATTATTTTGTCCAGATATTCCATAAGCGCATGCCTCCTGAAGCTGTGGACCTTGTTTCAAGATTATTGCAATACTCTCCAAATCTTCGATGTACATCTGTAAGTACATATTTTGTGCTAGCTGCCCAAGTTGAAATCATTTCCAAAGGCTTTTTACATTTACAAGGCACCTTTTTTCCTACCGCACTGATGTAAAACAAATCCGTTGCATTAAAAACAAAGATTGCTCATCTATGTAATGCTTGTGATTTTTCTTTGTTCATTAGGTAATTCTGTATTTGTTTAAGGCATATAATTTAGTTTCCATATATCTTAAGTAAAAAATCTCGTATTTCATTTGCGACTTCACTCCTTTGCATTAAAATCTTACCATTTAGCTTTGTGCTGTATGCTGTTTAGAGGTTAACTTTCAGTTCTGCTATTGTCTTTCATTGTTGTGCTTCTATCTTTTAATTTTTTTCAACTAATTTTGTTTTTTATTCTCTCCCTGAAGTTGGAAGCTTTAATCCATCCATTCTTTGACGAATTACGGGACCCGAGCACTCGCTTGCCAAATGGACGATTCCTTCCGCCACTTTTCAACTTTAGGCCTCATGGTAAGAGCCTTTCTTCAAAATTGTTCTACCTCTACACACTCACACTCAAATGCACCTTTCGTAATTGTTATTAATGTCTATTATTTGTGTGTTCAGAACTGAAGGGAGTACCGGCTGAAGTGTTGGTAAAACTAATCCCAGAGCACGCAAGAAAGCAGTGCGCCTTCCTTGGTTTATGATGTGGCGTGGTTCTTCGTAGTTAGTCTGCTGCTCGCAGAAGAAATTATATGCTGTAGAAAATTAGCTAGTTTCACGTGATCGAATTGAAGCCGCGTTATTACGTACCCCTGTTCATTTATTCCTTATTAGAATTAAATATTATTTTGTTGTTGTTTCATCTTCTACCTCCTTGTAGAGAGCAGACAAAAAAAGAAGGTTCTGCTTAAGTCTTATCGAATATGCTGACCGGTACTTTTCATTTGAGACAATCACAACATTTATTCAATCAATTATATAGTACTCCTGACTATTCAATGTTAGTATGAGTTTGTATTAATGTATATGTTCTCCTGTTCCATATTTGATACATGTTGAAGTTTCATTTTCAGCTTCAGCTATGAACTTATGTTTGCGCTGAAAGTCTTGTGGGTGTGTTACTAAAAGGTCATTATACGGTTTACCGCTCGAACAGCTGCTTGAGATGATAAAATTATCGTCGGAATCTAATCTTAATGGGGGGCATCAGGTTATGGAGATTGTAGCTTTCTTGGCTTTAGGCTGAAATTTTATGGGCGAAGAGCTAGTCGAGCCTTTTTTTCCTTTTAGACCAAAATGCTCACAAGCCATGCGTGGATTGCAAGCCAATGATATATAAAATAGACCATGGCAACATTCTGCTACTAAATAATAATGGCAATGTATCTTTGTTGAGCCACTCACTTGTTGGAAAAAAGGAACTTTTAGCCTAGCCCTTGTCTTAAAATAATTCACCATGCCTTGCTTTTTGCACGGATATTTACCGAGTTCTATATTTTGACGTTTTGTTTTCACTTTTAGAAATTTTCAAGAAACTATTTTTTATTTTTTTTATAATATATTTCTGTAGAACAATTTTGTTTCAATGTTTTTCCGTTTTAATGTTAAGTGTTTTCGTGCAACATACGTTGGTGCAATTAATATAATTTTTTTAAGTCTTATGTTTGGACGTTCCATTTTCATTTCTAAAAATACTTTTGAAACTACTGAACTTTATGTTTACAACTTTTTACTTTCTGTTCTGATCAAATTGAAAAGGTTTTGTATGCACATCGTTAAGAAAATTCTATAAATATTATGTTGTAACATTGAAACCGATTGTTAAATCTTTGGTACCAATTGTCGTGACCAGTTCTTGACCGGATTGGTATGCGCAGCGGAATCAAAAATCATTCGGTAGGTATTTAATTATGGATTTGATCAACAAACAATAATATAGCAAAATAAATAAATAACACAAGAGATTTACGTGGTTCTGCTTTAAAGCGTACATCCACGGGCGAAAGATTCGAGCCATCCACTAATCATCAAAAGGAGTACAAAATTGGTGGAGAATCACCAAATAGAGAACATCTCTAATAAATATGCACCCACAAAGTGTTTAACTCTCTACAAGAAGTAACCCAAAAGGGTAAGAATTAACTTATATTTCTCACATCACACACACCCCATTTTCCCCTTATTCACATCAATGTCTACATTGTGTGTTCGGTTTGGTGTATTCTAAAAGGTGAACAAGGTAGTGTATTTATAGTGAGTAAATAATCTATATGGCATTAGGAATATTAATGCTAATTGGATTTATACTTCCTAACTACCCAATGACAACAAAGTTATCATTCTCCCAAATACTTCATTAATTAGAATCCTAATACAAATTGAAATTAGAATTCTAGGCATATTCCAACATATTGAATATATTTATACCCTCATGTTATATTAAACATATTTCTTGGAAATAATAAATACAGAAAATTAATAAAATTCTAAAAAAAATTATCAATAAAAATGTGACTCAAAAAAAGAAATTGTATCAAAATAGATTGGAATAGAGGGAGTGTAAAAAAACGTTATGTCCAAATATTTCTATTTCCGTGTAATATAGGTCTAATATGAAAAAGTATTCTTGAAACATTTTCTATTAGATAGTTGTGCCTATTTAAAGAAGATACCTATTTCACAATAATCATTACTTTTTCCTAATTTAAGGACAAAATGTAAAATGATTGGAATTTGCAGCACTAAGATTAAACTGAAGAATGAAGTAAAAAGATAATGTAGACAATAGTGGAGGAACAGAAGAAGATAACGGCTAAGATCTTCAATGATCAAAGTAGGTGCTGATCCATGTTTGATCACAGTACCACTTAAAAAAGAGTTTGTAACATAGAAAAAAATGAAAATGACCGACGAGCTATAACTCAAATTGTATAAACGTTAGGCAGCAAACTATTAGGTCGTGGGATCAATTCTTCCCACAAACGCTCTCTTTCTCCAATTATCAAAAAAAGAAAAATATAAAAAAAGGAGCAGTTTCTGAACTTGTGATTCATGATCAAATAACTCATCTGTCGGCTTAATTAAAGACAATACCATTAAAAACAAAATTGGGTCATCCAAGTTGTGAACTTGTTCATACTAAATAATATCCTTGACCTAAATATAGAAAAAGGTACTGAAATCAAAATGGTTGAGAGTGAGTTATTTAACCCCGAGTCACAAGTTTATGAACCGAATTAAGTATTTAATCTAGAAAAAACTATCCAACATGTATAAGACGTGGAATCCATACTGCATTTACTATAAAATACTCAGAAACTCTGAAAAATGGTGCTAAAGGAGATCTGGTCTGAATTAATCTATCTGATAAAACATTAAGTTTAGGAACAAGAACAGTCCTTATGTTCAGTTTTGATGAAAACAAGGAAAAAGCAAGTTAAGTGTCAACTATGCATAGATCTACCACTTTATCTGCTTATGTCCATATAAACTCTAAGCTGAAATATTGAAATGTTTCTGATAAAATAGGCATTGATGATCAATCTTTTAGTGGAAGCTGCAATCAGATTCATTACAAGCAAGTGATGAACATCATTAGCTACCACCGAAAGAAGGACCAGAAAATTCCTGACCAGACATTTTTGCACTGATAAATATCTGGTCGGTTATACAATATATGTCTGAAAGTCTCTAAAGTGGAAATTTCAATTGCAAGGCAAGACATCTTATTAGTTCTTCTCATGTAATAACTTAATTCCCCGTGCACCGAAAACTTTTTCGTGCTAAATAGTCGAAAACTGAAACGTTTAGAGAAATTTTGTTACAGAATCATGATTAGTAGATTGTAGATTATGAGTTAAACCAGGATGATACTGATGGAGGAATAAAATATTGATGAGAGTGGAGAAATAACAGAATGGGGACCGATGAAAGTGAAAGTTATGGGAAGAACATGGGGGGCTTATACTGTTATTCCCTTTACCTTTTTCCAGAACTAGCATATGCACACTCCACCTTCACTATAACACAAATTTAAATTAAATAAAAACAACGCCTATATGGAATTTGGTCGGTTCCCGCCACCAAAAACTATATTGTAAAAAAGGAATATACAAAAAGCAAAGATGCAGATGTTTTAGAATTCCACTATGAATATCTTATTATATAAATATGGGGATTCAGGCTTTCTGATACTGCATGCATTCCACAACAAAAACCTAGTTCAACTTCAGTCTCTTTCTAGTAACTTGCTCTCTATAGTGTTCTTATTACAGGTTTTCACTTGAACATCACTTCATCACTGCCCACTTGCTTGTTTCTTGATTCTTTCTGTTTTTCTTTTTTCAACTTCCGATATCTTTGGGCGAATTCTTTATCCGATATATATATAGATTGACATTTGATAGAGACAAAGGGAAGTTGAACTGGAATTGTTAGGGAAAAAGGAAGTGTAATTAGGATCAGGATTATACATTCTTTAAGCTGTAACTTATGCTAAAAATGGGGTTATCTGGTCTGCCTTTATTTGTATTCGGTTTTTCTTTGATGTTCTTGATTATTTGCAATGTTGAAGCTCGGTGGCATCATCATTATCATCATCATCATACAAAGCATAAGCACAGCCACTACCATTCTCATAAAATTTCCACTATTTCAGCTCCACCTGAGAGTTCTGATCCTCCATTTTCTCCACCTGACAGTTCTGATCCTCCATATTCTCCACCTGATATTGCTGATTCTCCCTTCTTTCCTCCTGAGCCTGCTGATTCTCCATACTTTCCACCTGAGCCTGCTGATCCACCATCTTCTCCGCCTCATGCAGCTGCTAATCCTCCATCTTCTCCGCCTCATGCTGCTGCTAATCCTCCATCTTCTCTGCCTGATGTACCTGCTAATCCTCCATCTTCTCCGCCTTATGTACCTGCTAATCCTCCATCTTCTCCGCCTGATGTGCCTACCAATCCTCCACCTTCTCCGCCAGAGACTTCTAATCTTCCTCCAGCTCCAGCTCCATCACCTGAGCCTGGTAGTTCTTTTGAAGATGATGAGGATTCTGGAACACTAAATGTGCGGAGATTTGGAGCTGTTGGTGATGGGAAAACAGATGATACAGATGCATTCAAGATGGCATGGGAAACAGCCTGCAATCAGAATGATACTACTGTCATTCTTGTTCCTCGCCGCTTCAAATTCATGATCCAATCTACCATTTTCACAGGTCCTTGTCAAGCTGGTATAGTGTTTCAGCTTGATGGGACTATCATGCCTCCTGACGGACCAGAGTCTTGGCCGCAAAAGAACAGTAAGCGACAATGGCTCGTCTTTTACAGAATCAATCAACTGTCAATGGTAGGTGGGGGTACCATAGATGGAAGAGGAAACAAATGGTGGGATCTTCCTTGCAAACCCCACAAGGTAATTATAAAGATGTTTAATTAAAACTTCTTCAAGTTTGGTTTAATTCGATTAGTACTAACATTTCATAAATTTCATGTAATGGTATAGGGCATCAATGGAACCACATTGCCTGGACCATGTGACAGTCCAATCGTAAGTTTGCTAAATTTTTCCTTTTTTATAGTATATGCTAATTAATTTACGTAGGGAACTGAAGAAACTATGATTTAATTATGCAGGCAATACGATTCTTTATGAGCTCGAATTTAACTGTGAAAGGACTTAGAATCAAAGATAGCCCACAATTCAACTTCAGATTTGACAATTGCATCAATGTTCATATAAACTCCATTCACATCACTGCTCCTGCTCTTAGTCCTAACACCGATGGAATTCACATTGAGAACACCAACAATGTCCAAATTTATGATTCAGTCATCTCCAACGGTGATGATTGTGTATCGATCGGGTCGGGCTGTTATGATGTGGACATAAGGAACATCACTTGCGGACCAAGTCATGGAATCAGGTACTTGATTGAAATTTTAGAACCTGATCGAATTTGGGGTTAAAATGTTTTACGGTTATTAAAAATAAAAATTCAGTTATCAAAATATAATAAATAAATTAATGGTAATCGTTTTATAAAATCATTATAGTTCAGCAACCGCAGAAAACTTTAGCCCTTGAATATGCCTCTTACTATAAGTTACAACTAATTAGCAACTTAACTGATAATTTTATAAAAAACTACTTGTCAGCATTGGAAGTCTAGGAAACCGCAATTCGCGAGCCTGCGTATCGAACATAACAGTTCGAGACTCGGTGATCAAAGTTTCAGATAACGGAGTAAGAATCAAGACATGGCAAGGCGGATCAGGAGCAGTAACAGGAATTACATTCAGCAATATCCACATGGACAATGTCAAAAATCCAATAATCATCGACCAATTTTACTGCTCGACAAAAGAATGCAGTAACCAAACATCAGCCGTTTATGTATCCGACATTTTGTACGAAAATATAAAAGGAACGTACAATATTCGAAGCCCGCCGATGCATTTCGGGTGCAGTGATTCAGTTCCTTGCACCAATTTGACACTTTCTGATGTTGAGCTTCTTCCTGCTCAAGGAAATTTAGTATTGGACCCATTTTGTTGGAATGCTTATGGAGATTTGGAGACACTCACAATTCCACCAGTTTCTTGCTTGATGGAGGGTACTCCTGATTCTCTATTAAATAATGCTATAGATTTATGTTGATTATTTTATCTTAATTAAACTATAATGTAAAGTGAGTTTTTAGTATGTAGGTACATAATTGAAAGATAATTCATGTAATACTATATGGTGAGTCCAATTATGTAATGATTGTGGAATGGTATATTTTAGTCACCTATTCCTATTATGAATAAACTGTCTAGGTTTGTCCATTTTTTTTTATTTTTCTATAATTTTACTACATAAAAGATTTACTTATAATGGGGGAACTGTTGCTGAATGTAATAAAATCTATTAATTTTTTTTCCTTTGGTTGAAATAAGAGGCACTAATAGTCTAAGATTGGGTAGCCGTTGAGGCAAGAAAGATTGCATAAGAGATCTTTTCCTCCTTTACCTTCCTGTGGGCATCTAGATTTAATTTACGAATAATCCAGACAAAATACATCTCCTCGAAAGATTTTTGTGATCGCCAAATATCATGACAGATACCCTAAGCTGCTGTTAAGGAACACATTCCTGAGTTTACAGATTGGGTTATTTGGATGGCATCTTCTTCGAAAACCGCATACTCATAAATTTATTATTGTTTTATATAATATTACGACTTTTTTGAAATTATTACTGTTAAACTAATGTTATCCTTTATTAGTTACCATTGACAAATGTATAGAAAATGTGTTAGAGATAATACTACTAGTTGACGGCTTGAGTTTCTGAGTGAACTAATTATTTGATATGGTATCGAACTTAAGATCAAAAGATTCAGTGTTCGATCTTTGGCATCTCATTAGCTTTGATAAATATACAAAGTAAAATGAGTTCATATTTATTCACGCTTGAACTCTAATAGGTATTATTCGCATGTTAGAATGTAGAAATAGTACTATTGTTGAATTTTAAACTTACAAGTTACATGCAACTACGGAAATTAAAGTTTAATATCGAGAATTACAAGGATTCAACAAGATGGCTTCATTTTCTTTTTGGTGAGGCTATTAATATGTAAATAGATTTTTTTTTTTTTGCATTAAAATTGTTTTGTTTGATTATGAATGATGCAAACACCAAACAGTGAGAAAACTAGAGTCAAAGAATAGGTGAGGCAAGATATATAAGTAATGTAAGAAATAATTGCTTTCCAATTAAATGAAAAGTAGAATATTCCGACCTTTATACAAATGTCAAAAATTAAAGAATGGGACAAAAACTATTTTAAGATAAAAAAGAGAGACAGAAAGCATACCAGAACTAATTAACCCTACCGCAGGTACATATTTTAGAATATACAGAGAAGAATAAAAAAAAGTGTGAGTGAAGTTTGAGGGTAGCTGTGGATGGCTTTAGATAGCACTAAGATTGGTAATGGGTGGGTGAGTGACCACCTTTTCCTCAGCATCTCTTGCATGCGCAAAGGCTACAATACAAGGATGATGATCATCACAAATATTGCAGCTGCAACAAAGTGAAGTTGAAGTTAAATTTGTTACTGTAATTTTTTCATTTCTGGTGGGGTTTTTACTTTATCAAATGATAGTACGAATGACATCTTGATGGACTTTTTTTATTTTGTTTTTGTAACTAAACAATAATATTTATAAACCAAACGACATGTTGTTCGATATTATCTTGGTTTATTTGGACGTCAAACTTTTTAAAAAAATTATTCAATTTTTTTAAAAATAATTACTCGGTACTCGTCGAAAGATAGAGCGACCGTCCCAGCGCGTCTGACCAAACAGGCCTCTGGACATAGCTGCAGGGGGCTAAAATCCTGTGGCCACCCACCAGATTCACCTTTTGAATCTTTCTTCTTTGTTTATTCAATAATTATGACCAAGAATTGCAGTTGGTGGAGTTTGCAATATTCTTTTTTCTTGGCTGTTATGTGCTTCAAGAGACTCCACTTCAATTAAAAACGCAAACGAAAAGCAATCAAACAAAAACAAAATCAAAACAAGCATAACATGACATATTTTTTTTGTCTAACCCCGACTTCATATATGTTTATTCAGTTCAATTTATTTCATAATTCTATAAATGTTATGGATTTTATATGAGTATGGTCCACGAAAATATAGACTGCGAAAGTATTTACTAAGATAAAAAAGAAGAAGAAGATCAATTAAATGCAATATCTAGATAAACATGTTTTTATAATATAGTAATGAATATTTAATCAATGGACAAATTGAATAAACACTAACCTAATCTCCCAATATGCAATTCAGTTGCCGTACTGATCGTTCTGGACTCCTTAGTGCTGCTCCTAGATAAGCTTGCTTAATATAAATACTATTTTTTTTAAGTTAGATTAAGTAAAATATACATTTAAAAAGTATGAAAAGAGAACTTCAATAAGATAATAAAAATTTATATTTAAATTCTTCCATCGTATTGATAAATGTTTTTGAATATGTAACTCGCTGATATATCCACTCTATTCAATAGTTGTTTTAAACCACAAAGACACAAATAGACTATTTGATTTTTGAATGAGTTTAGTTGAAAAATATTTTTTAAAAAAATCTCACTAATAATAATTTAGATTTCCGCTTCAGTAATATATCTATAAAAAGTATAATAAGACCCATAAATAATAAGGGAAATTCTAATCTATATCTGATCCATGAATTTTTCATGTACATATCCAATAAGATTAATCAATAGTTTGGTAAGTTTAAAGAAAAAAGGAAAAGAAAGTTATTGGTTTGTTTTAGGGCTGAATAGTATTATAGTACTACTTTTCAACTTTAACAGGAAGTTCGATATGTTTAACGATAAAAATCAGCGTTTTAAAGAACGAACATATATGGTCGACTGTAATTAAAAGTTAGTACGGTTTGATTTTTTTTCTTCTAAAAGCGAGAATCACATTGTTCAACCTTTTTTAACCGAAAACATTGCAATAACTGCAAACTATTGAACTAATTAAACTATACAATTCATTTGATTTTTTATTTATTAATTAGAATATATTCAATTACTAGTTTTTTATATATTTAATAGTTAAATATTTTTATTTTAAAATATTTAAA
This sequence comes from Mercurialis annua, assembly GCF_937616625.2. Lineage (NCBI taxonomy): Eukaryota > Viridiplantae > Streptophyta > Magnoliopsida > Malpighiales > Euphorbiaceae > Mercurialis > Mercurialis annua. The sequence goes on from NC_065575.1 coordinate 38,426,957, forward strand.
TTTGTTTTAAAAGAAATATATTTTATGTAATTGATTGAACTTGTAGAACCAATGAGTGAAATGGTTAAATATGACTTGATGGCTATATTGATTTGATTTTTAAAACACAGGATGTAAACATAATTGAAGATCTTTCTTAAATAGGATAAGTATTTATTATCAGAGTTAATTTTATAAAAAATTTATGATCTTTACAAAAAATTTATTTTAATCACGACGCTTAAAAGTTGTCATATAAAATCATGATCTTTCATATGTTTTCAAATCTATTATTTCAGTATATTTTTGTTCACTAAATTTTTCACTAAAAAATTAATGAAAGACCAAAATTATAAATCGACACCAAACATTATTATTTTTTGGCTTAATTCCTTAAAAAAACCCTCACCTTGTACTTTTTCTTCGTTTATACCCTGACCTTGTAAAAATACCATTTGTACCCAATTTTGAGTTTTTATGTTTCATCCCTACCCAAAAGCATTAAATTGTACTTTTTTCATTTGGAAAAGTGTTTAAAACATACTTTTTTCTATTTTAAAAAATACAAATAAATCCTTAAACTTAAAAAATAATCAAATACATCCAAATTATTAATTAATTTTTTTAATTTTATAAAATAATAAAAAAATTATTATTATTTTTAATTTTTTTCGGAAATATTTTTTAAAAAAATTAAAAAAATTTAAAAAATTCGGAAATACTTTTGAAAAAAAATAAAAAAAATTAATATTATTTTTAATTTTTTTGAAGAAGATGATATTTTGTACTATTAATAACATTAATATCTAATTAGTATATAAGTTAAAAATGAAGAATTGTTTTAAACTCTTTTCCAAATGAAAAGAGTACAATTTAATGCTTTTGGGTAGAGATGAAACATAAAAACTCAAAATTGGGGTACAAATAGTGTTTTTACAAGATCAGGGTATAAACGAAAAAAAATGCAAGGTGGGATTTTTTTAAGGAATTAAGCCTTATTTTTTAGTTAGAGTATGTAGTATTAGGAATTTTTAATCATAAAAAATAACCAAATTTTATTTTGTTGATAGATTTGAAATAAAATGAAAGGTTGTGCCTTTAATTGCCAATTTTTAAAAGTCGTATTAAAATAAAATTTCATGTAAATGTCGTGATTTTTTATATAATTAACCGTTATTATTATCATGACTAGTATAGATATATAGTTTCACTAGAAATGGAAAATAATTGCCCAACCTAAGCACCCAATTCAACACCTCCAAAAAAATATAGTCCATTTTTATCAAAAACAATTTGGATAATTTTTGACTCAATCTATTTTAGCCAAAATATTTTGATCAAGATAATTTTCTGAAAATGATCCAATGGATAAAATTGGGTTCAATGATATATTTTAAATTTAAAAGTATTTGAATTTTTTTAGAATAATAAATAAATATTAAATTTCAAAAACAAAATTCAAAAGTTGTGCCAACCTAAAAAATAATTATTTTTCAAATTATTTTTCAAAAAATAATTTTTTCAAAATAATTTTTTTTCAAAATAATTTTTTTTGAAAAAAATAATTCGATTTGATTTATTTATTTTGAATTTTTCATCCCGGATATGTATTTCAAGTATGTCATCTTCTATTTAGAGGTTTTTAGGCTTTAGTGACCCAATCCAATCTAAAACTGTCCAAAAAGTTATAATCCAAGATTGTCCAATCCAACCTAACGTTAGATTAAAAATCAACCTTTCTTTTCTCTCTAAACAAACCCTGCCGCTAAGAGTTTCTTTTTATTTTTTCTCCGGCTTTCGTTAATAGTTTGATTTTCTTTGTTAACGGTAGTCATCCCTTTATTTATGTTATTTTAATTCCATAGAATATAATAAATAGCGATTCTTTTTCATTTTTTTGTTGATGGATTAAAAATCTATCAACGAAGCGCAATTCAATTTCCAAGAAGCGAAGATAGATTGAAGATCTTTCAACAACAAAATAAAATCGTTTATTAGCTATATTAGTTTTATTTATTTTTCATTATTTGTCTGTTTTTCAAATGTTTTATTTTTTCCTTTTTTATGAAAAGTTTGTTATTCTTTTTTTTTTAAAGGTTTGATGTCTCTTTTTTAGTTATCAAGTGGTGATTGAATGGAATGCTGTGAGTTTGTGAGTGATTGCAGAAATTTGATTAAAAAGTGATCGAAGAGTGCACTTATCTAGCGAAACAGTTAATAATTTATTTTTATTTTTGTAAGTAAGATCTGCGAATTAGGAGCATATTGTCTGTTCCATGTCAGGTCATCGGGTTTAATTTTCGAATTATCTTAATTTCTTACAAATGTAACTGTTTCATATTCGATTTAATAAGATTTGATGATTTAAAAAAAAAGTTGTCCAATCCAAATAAGCCTATCTAAAAAAAAAACTCATTTGCCACCTTTAAGTTTCACAATATATATAGGATAGATTAGGGCTGTACAGAAAATAATTAAACCAATCAAGTCAAACCAATTCAAACAAAGCAAACCAAATTAAATATTACAGTTTAGAAGATTGTTGGTTTGATTTTGGTTTGAAAAATAGAAAAAAAATAATTACTGGCCTAATTTACGGTTTCATAAACCAATATAAATCAAACCAAATATAAACACACACACACACACACACACACACACACACACACACACACACACACACACACACACACACACATATATATATATATATATATATATATATATATATATATATTAAAATATAAAAATTATAATTTAAAACTAAAATTTATATCATTATTTTTTAAGATTGTACTAGACAAAATAATATATTTAAATATCATCTAATGAAATAACTATTTATATATTTATTATCAATCAATAAATACTATATTTTTATAATATTAAGATATTATTTTAATAAAATATAAAATAATTATAATTTTTTTATTTAATAGTCATTATTATAGTTTGTTATGTAAATATAACCTTTATTTTTATAATGAATAAATATTTTTAATATTTTTAAATTTTTTTTATTTTAGATGATAAAAAAATAATTTTTTGATGATGGTTTAAACTGATTTCAAAGAAAAAATTATCAAATCAAACCAAATCAATTTTGCTGGTTTATAATGTTTGTGGTTCGATTTCGGTTTGAAATTTTTCCAAACCAGTATAATTGGTTAAAATATCAATGATAAACCAGTCAAACCAAACCACTTAGGATAGATATAGTTAGGGGTGTGCACGGTTCGGTTCGGTTTGGTTTGGAGTGCACTTTGCCATAACCGAACCAAACCACCCCTAAATAATAAGAACCAAACCACCCACTTCGGTCAACGGTTTTTTCGGTTCGGTACACCGAAATTTCGGTTTTAACCGACCGAACCGCACCGTTTAACCGAAATTCCAAAAGCATCAAATTCAAAAAAAGAGAAATTAAAAGCTAAAATAAAAACAGATATTTTAAATGAAAAATACAAATTCTAGAACCATATACCAAATCAACAAGAATCATCTCAACAAATTAAAAAACAAAGTTAATATATAAAACTGCAAAAAAAAGAATAATTACTTTTTTCTTTACGATTACAGATTTAAAATTAAAAAAGATATTCTAAATAAAAATTCCACGCCGGCCGGAGATCATGAAGCGGAAGCCCTTATCATTGACGGCTAGCCAATCTACACTGATCATCATCACTGCCGACACCGACCAAATGATGAAGCAGCAGCCTTCATCCGAAACTTGATTACCCGTCCATGTCGCACCAATTTACAAGAAAGATGAAAAATGAAGAATGAAGTTTTTGATGTGATTTAAGGTTTGATAAAGAAAGATAAAAGGGGAGAAAGGAAATAAGAAGAGGAAATAAGATAAGAGAGTGAGGGTGAGAAGATGTGAGGCGGCAGTGAATTGTGAAGGGTTAGGGTTTTTAGGTTAAAAGGGTGTATATATACTATTCTCTAAAAATGACTAAAATGGCCTTTATTTATTAGTTCGGTTTTTTCGGTTCGGTTCGGTAACCGAACACTAAAACCAAACCGAAACCGAAAACCGCAAATTTTATAAATCTTAAACCAAACCAAACCGTTTTAACCATTTATTTTTCGGTTTGGTGTTTTTCGGTTCGGTTTGACTCGGTTTTTCGGTTCGACTCGGTTTTTGCTCACCCCTAGATATAGTTTCACAATGCCTTTAGAAAGAAAGTTTAGACTAGTAAAATATTTTGTTTATTGTATTAAAAAGAAGTCAATAATAGAAAAATAAAATTATTTCTAGGAGAATTAGACAACTCAACTATCAAATATCTCTCTAAAATTCTCTCTCTCTAAAATCCTCTCCCTTCTCTCTAAAAACACAAAACTAAACTATTTTTAAGAGGTAGAGGTGGCCACGGTTCACAACCTGGCGGTTCCGATTTGAAATCGTCGGATCACGGTTCAAAAAAAATGAAACCCGCCTGGAACCGTCTAAGTGGCGATTCCATGCCGGTTCAGAACCGGGCAGTTCCGGGTTATAGGTGGTTCAAAAAAAAATTGAAAGTAAATTTAAAATTTAATTTTAAAAAATTATAATTTTAAAATAAAATAACATATGAAGATAATATTGCACGAAAACAATTGAATAACATAAATTACAAAAATAATGTTGACAAAAAAAATTTAAGTAAAACAAATATAATATATATATATATATATATATATATATATATATATATATATATATATATATATATATATATATATATTAAAATAAATTATTTTTTTATCGACGGAGTCGACCCTTAAACCGCCGGTTCCGACCCTGAATTGCCGGTGCACGGTTCAAAAAATTTGGAACCGGCCCGGAACCGATGTGTCCACGGTTCTGGGCTAGTTTTAATCCGGTTCTGGGCTGGTTTTATTCCGGTTCCGAATTTGACCGGTTCTGGGCCGGTTCCGGACCGATTCACGGACTGACCCGACCCATGACTAACTCTATTTGAGGGGTGTTTATCATGCATTGGTTGTCCATGTCATATATACAACAAGTCGTTGAGCATTTGCGATAGGAAATATTTTAATTATTACTTAACTTTTTTACTATTAATTTTTACGCACAGCTAACGCACCATTGGTTTGTTGCCCGAATGAACGGTTGCGTGGAATTTTTTTTTCATTTTGAGGAGGTGATTTTGGCTTATTTTTAGCCGGAAAACCACCTCCTCCACTCTCTTTTTTTTTTACTCAATAAGATCTATTTAGTGGCTTTATGAGAATTTTTCATTTTTTGAGCTCTTTTATTTTAGAAATTTGAAAAAACTATTTGTTTAGAGATGGTGGTTTTTTTTCTCTTTGAGTTGGTTGTAAAGATCTTAAACCGATTAAGGTTGTTGGAATCCTTATCTGGATTTACAATACTCAACTTAAAATGTAGAATAAATAGAAGTATTATAATTAGTTTATCTTTAGAGATTTGAAGAAACTAATTTATTTTTAGAGGGGGTGGTTTTTTCTTTTTGGACTTGAAAATCACCTCTAGAGTTGGGATCTTAAAATCTTGTAATTTGTTTGTTTTTTTCAATCTAAAGTTTGTTTTATTGGATCTAAAGATAGAGTCACGTACTAATCGAACGGAATTATAGTTAATTTCCCGCACGCACGGAACTATGTTCATCGTTGAGAGCCGAGTTGGCTACCTTTCGTGAATTCGGCTTGATTATTTTCAATTCGATTAATTTTTATGCTTGTATCTTTGTATCTTCGTATTTATATTGTTTTGTTTGATAGATTAAAGTTTGAATAGTTTGCAAGTCCATAAGGTTGGTTTTATAACTTTCTTATTTGTAATTTAATCTCTTAAATGAATGAATCTTTGATGAGAAAAATATCAACAATGAAATCTTTCATCCATCAACCCTGAATTGATTTTGTGAGTTGTGCAAGTTGTTTTTTCCAGAAAGGTAATTGTGCAAGTTATGAAACTAAATATCTGCAGATTCCTTTGAATATATAACATATATTAGTAGATGGAATTTCACTGAACAATACATATCTGTCTTTATACTCAATTGAAGACCACATCCCAACCAAAAGAATATAGAGGTTAATAAAATTCAACCTCATAATACCAAATTGAATGCACAAATGTGCAAACCTAGCTAAACTTTTCCTATTTTGCATACAAAGAGACCCAGTCTTAACATCTGTAATCAGCTCTAAAATCTCGACTGCTACAGAGACCGGCATAATCATATTTCAAGGGTTAGTTAATTCTTCGTCTGCAAAATCAACAAAACAAGCTTTAGCTATAAGCGCTGACATAACATTACGATTTCCGGCTATGTTTGGTTCATGAAATGGGATCGACATGGAATAGAATAGTTATTCCTACGAAATGGAATAATCCATTCTTTATCTTTTAAGAGAATATGTATTCCACAAAATTATGGGATAACAATTCCATGAAGTTACTATTTCATGAATCAAAGTGAGGAATAACTATTCTATATGGATTAACTATTAGATTTAAAACCAATTTCATGAACCAAGAATAGCCTACGGAAAAAGTCGTAAGGTAGAATATAATGCAGTTTATTGAGATAACTTACTCGAGCTTTCATCCTGCTGATCCTCCTTCGGATGATGCTCCATGCATTTCAGGAGAAATTTAAAGGTCTCAATCTCGCATGGGATAGTGATCCCGCCACAATGATCAAACCCGAACTCCTCTTCAACCTTTTCTAGCAAAACTTTGAACAGAGAATGGCTTAGGTAGCTAGTCGGGATAATAAACCTTCGCAGCTCTGGCCCTACATAAACCGCTAGATACCCTTTCGGGACATCAGGTGGCGGTCCAGGACTGTGGCAGCTCTCCTCATCCGAATCACAAGAATTCTTAAGCCCTGTTAGCCTTTTACTGATCTGTGGTGAAATACCTGCAGGCTGAGGATTACTAGTTTCCCCTTCAGGTTCCTCTGCCCTTGAGCCAATTGTAACAGATTGCCACTTTCGGAGAATTTCTTTTAGCCTTACAATCTGCCTGATTCCCATCACCTTGCTGCCACCATGGTCATCCATTGCCTAAATATTTTACCACAATAGAAAAAACAAAATCCCGGAAGCAAATTCAGTGGTTGCTGATCCCGGACATACAAGTCGCATTAGATCATGCTCTACTGAGAATCTGGGATGATGTGCCTAGTAAAAGCAAACCATGAAAAAAACATAAGGATTACAAACCAGATATTGGAAAATCCCTTGTCTGAAAAATCTGAAAGTGCAAAGTTTAGTAACATTGAATTCTATCTTTCATTCTAGTGTTTGAATAGCTTATATAGTTACTATAATCTAATTCATCCTTTGTAGAAAAGATAATGGTCTTTTTTCTGGTTACGAGGATTCAGTCTCCCGAGCAGAAGTCCAGGATTACTATTAAACCCCAGGATGTGGACGGTTTGCAAGGCCACTTGCAAATTCGGACTATAATAGCCAGCAGTCTAGTCCCAACCATGCCAAATTTTTTTTTGAAAAACATGTAGCGGAGTTTGAACCCGTGATTATAGTGCCCACATAGATGAGACTCGGACCACTAGACCAAACCTATACCGACAAATAATGACTTTTTGAAAGAGAAGATATCATTAACATGTAAACTTTGACATAATTTTGCAAAAACTGAATCCAATTGAATTCCTAAACACAATTGATCATTCAAATCTTGGAAAGCCAAATCACCATAATACCTTTAGATTTGCATGCATGTTGGTTAGCTATTTGCGAAAGAAAGAATGGGATGAATAAGAATAGAAAAGCGAACAGATCAAGAAAAATTTGATCTTTGGATCCATCAAGCAAATCAAAATGACATAACATATCATAATTTTCTAAAAGATGCAATCTTTAAAAACATAAAATAGAAAGGAAAAACAAAACAAATTACCGGAGTCGTAATTAGGTGGCGGTTTACCTACAGAAAAATGCCATGGGGAGCTTGGCAGGTAAAATTGCATTGAGAGGGTGGAGAAGATGAACAATAAACTGTTTTTGGTTCAGTTTTTTACACCTCTAATTATCAATACCAAATATAGCATGTTTGGAGATTTTGATACAAATACTGATTTCATTCTATTATAATATTGATTTAAGCAGCAATTTGCCCCCTCAACTTGTAAACAATGGGCAATTAATATATAAATTAATTTTGTGGGCAAATTAGTCATGAACTTGCTGATTATGGGCAATTAGCCCCATTTTTAAAAATTAGCTTAAAATTTGATGGGACAAATTGCCAATTGAGAGACAAATAACTTACAAGTTTAGGGGGCAAATTAACAAAATGAGACAAATTGCTCATAATATGAAAGTTCATGACTAATTTGTCCTCAAAATTAATTTATGTGTTAATTGCCATTACTTACAAGTTGAGGGGGCAAAATAAATTTTATAATATTGGCTTAATGAAACGTTTGACCTCTTAACTTATAATCATTTATCTATCTGATTTATAAAGTTTTTATTTAATCCATTACAGACTTGTGGAAAAATACTTGTGTAAACCTGGTTCGCCAAATAGAATTACGAACTATCTATTGAATGTATGACACGTGGTTGTTAAATAGTTGTTATTTTTTTTTAATCTTTGAATTTTAGAATTTTATGAATGTTTAAGTGAACTACTAAATACCGCCCTTCAATTACTAGATATCATCCTTTTTTTTTACCTAAATACCATTTTACCTTTTTCTAATTTTAAAACTCATATTCAAATCCTCTCAACTCAGATTCAAACACGAATACACATATATTAATTTTTATATTAATTTTTTTATCAACAAAATACACATATTATTTTAAGTACATATATATTATTTTTTATATTAATTTTTTTATGAAAAAAGTACATTTATATTATTTTTATGTACAGATTATAGGCTATTTTATTTAATTTAAAAAAATATCGTTTAATCTCAAAATGTTTTTCGTTTAGTTTTAAAAAAAATCGTTTAATTTCAAAAGTGTTTTTCCTTTAATTTCAATTTTTTTTTTGAGTAATGATATATAACCTTCCTCTTTAACCCACCTTACTTAAACCACCTGACGCGGCTATTAAATTGTGGGTGCATTTAATGATGTTTTTTTAAGATATACATTTTTGGAGGAGAATTGAACGAATTAAATACTGCCACGTAAGGTGGGTTAAATAAGGTAGTACAAAATGATGGGTTAAATAGTATATTTCTAACCTTTTTTTCGAAAAATTAAGGAATTTTCCCGAAAAACGTCTCCCAAGGTGGAGACTTCCCCCGAAGAATGCGATATAATAAAATGGTCTATAATTTGAGATTACATTATGCATAAAGTCAAAAATATTACAATATGTTTATGAAATAATTTATTTTATTTAAATAATTAAACAATTTATATTTATATACTTTTAGATTTGCTATGTGAATTTGAGAAGGAAAATCAACTTTACTTCCAAAAGGGCATAAAATATAGTAGTAATTGGAAATGATTCAACACTATTGACAATTGCTATTAAATGAACATCAATATCATTCAAAGAATAAATAACATTGACCATTTAGAAGTAAATTTTATTTTATTCACATAATTTTTTTATCCCAAATATTAAACTGATAAAATACATTTAAATAAATAAGTACGTAATTGAATGTTTCCAAAAACCGTAGGAAAGGAAGCAACCTAGAAAGTGCATTAGTTGAGATCAAAAAATAAAATAAAAGTGCATTAGATTACTGTAGTTTTTCTCTCTAGCAGAGTTTCTAAACGTACTACACCACTTATGGAAAGCTCAAAAAAGAAGAGAAAACTGATAATTTCCGGTGATCCTCATCCACCGGAAGAGGAAGATGACATTGAAAAGGCAAAGATGGACACATTCTTTGCTCTAATCGAAGGCTTTAGAGAGGCTCGTGATCACTTGTTAATGAGCTCCGGCGCAACACTGAAGCAGGAGATCAGAAAGCTTGACCGGCGGGAAGAGACTGTTACAGTTTGGAAACCATGTTTTGAAGCTGAAGATTTCTTGGAGGAAGCTTCGAAGGCCAAAAATCATGCAGTGGAAGGTTCTCAAAAAGATGAAGATATTGCAGAGAAAGAAGAGAGCAAAGATGGCTTAGACTTGAGGCTTTCACTTTAGAATAGCATCTTATTTATGTTAAATTTTTCGAAAATCTGAGTCAAACTCTTCTGATCAGAGAGGTGGTTGAGCTACATGACTCTGTGATGGATCTGTTAGTCCGGTGCATATTGAGCAGGTGAAATAGTAAATTTGGTCGAATTATCATGATTGTTGTATTGATTAGTGTAGTATCATGTAGATCGATCTAAACGAAGTTAAAAGGTTATGATATTCACTAAAATAAAAGTTAAAAAGGTTATACTATATGATTAGAAATTATAATATTTATTATATGTTTTATGAGAGTAAATTTGAGTTAGAAATAATAATTTAGTTTATTAATATTTCAAAAACTAAAAGTTAATCTATTAATATATTGATGCCGATGTGGATGCGGAATTGAATTTTTTTTGGAGAAAATGAATCGAAAAGCTGGATAGCGGCAGCTTCGCAATTCTGCCAAATTTGAAGGTGCGCGACTAAGGCAATTTTTGCGCCTAATTTCATTGGAAACATGCCGAAAATCGAAACATGTCAGTTTTGCTCACGACGAACGTTGCTTTTGGACCAAATTAAATCTCTTGGACCACCAAAAATACGATTTATGGTTTATGCTTTTTAATTTACAATTTTGTTTAATGTTTCTTTTTTAATTCCGATTAAGGTTTCAAGCTTTTAGGGATTTATATGTAAGTTTAAAACTCTTGTGAGTTTTGATATTTAGAACGACTTGCATTTACTTTTCAATTTCAGTATGCAATTGAATCAACAAACATGATGCCTAATTCTTAGTATTGTACGAATCAATAGGTTTTGAAAGCTATTTGTTGGCATTAGTTTTTTTTATCAACAATTTATAGATTTATCTTGTTTATTCTTACTTTTGTTACGTCAGTTAGTATAAAGAGCAGCTGGTTTCGATCCATGTCGTCGAGGAGACAACAACGTGTAGATTATGTGCATGAACTTGATCAAATGAGACAAGCCAAACAACGCCTCAAACAGATGGACTAACGGATGGATCAAATGATGGAGCAAATGTTGGAACTGGTGGGCGTGCTGTTGGGTAACCAAAATAGATCTAATAAGTTGCCTAACAGAAGGAATAATTCGCTACTAAGGATTTCATGCACATGGAGAAAACGGGGATGACGATTACTATGAGGAGGTTCCCATAAAGACGAAAGAGGGTGTTTGTGGAGGATGATAGGAGGCGGGGCAAAAAAGAAAAATAAATGATGTTATTAGCCCTTATAAAAAGAAAAAACTTGAGAACCTCTTGCACACTCGTGTCACGTCAAGGTATTACAAAAGAAAAAACTTCAAATCTTATTTAATTTATTGTAATCGATTATTTAAGACCGGTATTCCCACGGAAATACAAGAATTTCATGAAACCCTAAAGCCATAGGACTTTCTTGATTGGCTAGCTGGCACAATGGAGGAAATTCTTGAATGAAAGGTTTTGTTGTTGTTTCAGTGGCAACCAGATTGCGTGATAGGTCGACGACATGATTGCAATAATTAAAATTGACGAGGGGGAGGGAAGGTGTTGGTAGGCCAAAACTGAAAAGTCGACTTCATCTTTTAAAGATTTTAAATTTAATAGGGAGACTATTTATCAACTCGATGTCAGCATATTACCAAAAACTAGGTTGGTTAATCTATATCGTAGTTTTTTTTTTTTGAATTCATCAAATAACATTAAATCAAATCTGAAACAGTTACATTTGTAAGAAATTTGGAAAATTAAAAAATAAACCTGATGATCTGACATGAAACAGACTATTTTGCTAACATGAGTTATCTGATTCGTAGATTTACTTACGAAAATAAAACTAAATTATGAGTTGTTTCGCTAATTAAATGCAGCCCTCGATCAAATTTCTACAACGCTCCTTGTTTGATTTTTGAAATCAGAAACTACATCCATAATATCTGATGTAACCACCATCCGACAAACTTTTTTTAAAAAAGGACAACAAATCTTTCATAAGAAAAGCCAACAAACCTTTCACATATAAAAAACAACAAACATAAAAAAAACTACTATATGCCATAAACCATCTTTATTGTTGAAGGTCTTCAATCTATCTTTAATTTTTCAGCGCTTTATTGATAAATTTTAATCCATCAAAAATAAAAAAAAAAGTTATTTATTAATATATGAAATTAAAGCAATATATAAAAGAGATGGCATGGCTAATAGAAAAATTGAACCATTGACGACAAACAAAAAAATAATAAACAAACTATTGCCATTATGTTTTTTTAGAGAGAAACAATAAAGAAAGTATGCATTTGTTTTCATTATTATTAACAAGTATATATCCAATTGAGGTAAAAATATAAAGTTAAAAAAATCATGAGCTATTATTTTTTAATTTTTTTATATTAAAATAAAAAATATAAATTTTTTTTTAGATAATTACGTAAACTTTCCATTTAATAATAAATGAGAGAGAGAGAAAAAGACAGTATAAGAGGGGAAAAAGAAAAAAGACCACATGGGTTAGAGTCTTAAAGATAAAGAGGAACCCATGGATGGGACCATAATTGTACTTTAAGGACTAAAATGTGCATTCTGAATTATTGTTCATAAAATCGGATTTTTCTAATTTTATGAAATACCGGATTCTACTGGTTTAACCCAGTTTCTAATTGGTTAATTACTTTAGGGACTTTTGCATCTAACCGGATTAGATAGTTGACTCGTTTCCGAGTAATCTGGTTCGACCGGTCACTCCAATTTAATTTTAAAAACAAGGATACACACTCTTATATTCCACTAGTTAAAATAAAAGACAATAATAAAATGTCATTATAAATTTATCATTAAAATTAAAAACAGAACTTTATGGTAAAAAAGAACTCGAAAAAGGACACTTATAATGAAACTGTTTTCATTAAATTTTCAAAAAAATTATTAGCTTTTGTGAATGTAGGCATGGCAGAAATTCTGTAAATTTTTATAATTTTGAATTTTTAATCGAGCGATTTGTGATGATTACAAAAGGATCTAAATTTCTACATATAGAAGTTTTAAAAATCTTTTATTATTGTTTAATCTTCTTGCTTTTATCACTAACCGCTATCTCGCTTCCTTCCGTGTCCGTATTTCTATTATTCCTCCGCCGCTTACAATAAACCAACTCCAGTATTGTTATTTTAATAAAGAAACAATTGCAATATGCTGATAAGGGAAAAAATTGTTGGAATATTAATATTTGTTTTTGTATTAGTGTTTGAATTTGTAGTCAGTTAATAAGACTCCTAGTCAAATGGAGTATCTAGACTAAGACCTAGTCTTTAGCATAGAATCACGATATCTTTTAGTTGAAAGACGTGAGCTAAATAATAGCAATTTCAGTTTTATGTAAGGCTATTTATACAGCCACAATCTTTTGTTTTCATTATCAAGCAAAGTTTGCAATATCAATAAAGTCTGAATTCATTGTGATCTTATCTTGTTCTACATTTGGTATCAGAGCCTCATCAAAAAGGCCTGATCTGAGAAACAGAAAAGGAGAGAAAGATAGAGAGTTTAGGAAAGTAAACACGAGAGAGAAAAGCTGTGAGAATGACAGAAAGTAGTAGTAGCAGCAAATTTGTGCAACCAGCGATTCCCAAATTTGATGGCTTCTATGAGCATTGGGCGAAGCTGATGGAGAACTTCCTGCGATCTAAAGAGATGTGGAGCATGGTCGAGGATGGTGTGGTTGTTGGTCCACAAAACCGGGAGCCAACTGATGAGGAGGCAAAAACAATTGCAGAGCAGCAGTTGAAGGACAGGAAGGTGAAGAATTATCTCTATCAAGCCATTGATAGAGAAATCATGGAGACAATACTGAATGATGACACCTCAAAGCAAATTTGGGATTCAATGAAGCAAAAGTTCAAAGGTTCAACCAGAGTGAAGAGAGCTCAGCTTCAAACTTTGAAGACTGAGTTCGAGGTACTGAAGATGAAAGAGGGAGAATCTGTCAATGCATACTTTGGACGTGCTCTGTCCATAGCAAAGCGGATGAAAGCCTGTGGAGAGATTGTGAAAGAAAATGACATTACTGGAAAAATTTTGAGGTCTCTTGTGCCAAAATTCAACTACGTTGTGTGCTCCATTGAGGAGTCTAATAATGTGGAAACTCTAACAGTTGATGAACTTCAAAGTAGTCTTCTTATTCATGAGCAAAGAATGAAGGGTTCAAATGAGGAAGAGCAGGCACTGAAGGTGACACATGAGGAGCGTTATGAAAGAGGCAGAGGTAGAGGCACAATGAGAGGCCGAGGAAGAGGTAGAGGCAGACAATTTACAAGCAGGGCTGCGGTGGAATGCTACAGGTGTCATAATCTGGGACACTATCAGTATGAGTGCCCAACCTGGGAGAAAAGAGTGAATTATGCAGAATTTAACGAAGAGGAAGAGATGCTGCTAATGGCGCAAGTAGATTCCCATCAAAACAAGAAAGAAGGAGTATGGTTTCTTGATTCCGGATGCTCAAATCATATGTCCGGAAACAAGGAATGGTTTATGCAGCTGGATGAAAGCTTCAGGCACTCGGTCAAGCTTGGAAACAACTCAAAGTTAGAAGTAATGGGAAAGGGAAACATCAGATTGGAGTTTGGAGGAAGCACTCAAATTGTAAGTGACGTATTTTTTATTCCTGAATTATGCAATAATTTACTGAGTATTGGGCAGCTGCAAGATCGAGGCATCACAATTGTAATTAAGCATGGAGTTTGCAAACTATATCATCCGAGCAGGGGCTGCATAATGGAGAGTTTGATGACCACGAACAGAATGTTCCTTGTGATAACAAACATTCTTATATCAACGCCTACATGCTTCAATGCAAACGTTGATGATCTTGGTGAAATATGGCATAAAAGGTTTGGTCACTTGAGCTATAAGAATCTGGTGTTGTTACATAACAAGAATTTGGTTCGAGGGCTTCCAAAATTGAGTGCTTCATCAAAAGTTTGTACAAGCTGCATGGTGGGAAAACAACATCGAGAAGTTATCCCTAAGAAAAGCATGTGGAGAGCCAAACAACAGCTGCAACTTATTCACTCGGATATATGTGGTCCAATCTCTCCCGAGTCACATGGCAACAAGAGGTACATACTGACATTCATTGATGATTTCAGTCGAAAACTTTGGGTTTATTTTTTAAATGAGAAAAGTGAAGCTTTTACCACGTTCAAAGATTTTAAAACTATGGCAGAGAAGGAGACTAGTTTGGCATTATGTTGTTTAAGAACAGATAGAGGAGGAGAATTCAATTCAAATGAATTTTTAAACTTCTGTAAAGCTCAAGGAATCAAGCGACAATTGACGACAGCTTATACACCTCAACAAAATGGAGTCGCTGAGCGCAAGAATCGCACAATTATGAACATGGTACGTTGCATATTAGAAGAGAAGAGGTTGCCCAAGACGTTCTGGCCTGAAGCCGCGAGATGGACATGTCATGTACTCAACAGAAGTCCCACATCTGCTGTAAAAGACATGACGCCAGAAGAATGTTGGAGTGGATTCAAGCCTAGCGTCGAACACTTTAAAGTGTTTGGATGTGTGGGGAATGTTCATGTACCAGATGCTAGAAGACTCAAACTTGATGCTAGAAGCCAGAAGCAGGTGTTCATTGGATATAGTGAGGAGTCAAAAGGGTATAAAATGATAAACCCTTTAACAATGAAGGCAACGATCAGTCGAGATGTAATCTTTGAAGAAGATGGCTGCTGGAATTGGGGGAGGACAGATGCTGAATTAAAAAGTGATGTACTTGACTGGGGAGAAGTTTATGAGGAAGAACTTGAGGAATTAGACGAGAATCAAGATGAAAGTACCACGAGGGAAGCGGAAGAAGATAACACAGCTGCTGATTCTTCTTCAAATGAAGCGGTAACTCCACCAACTTTGGAGAGGAGAGCAAGAAGAATTCCAACTTACCTTCAGGACTACATAAGTGGAGGAGAATTATCAGAAGATGAGGTACAAAATTTTCTTATGTTTATGTCTACTGATGATCCAATTTATTATGAAGAAGCAGTGAAGAAGAAAAATTGGAGAGATGCCATGGATGTGGAGATAGCAGCAATAAGGAAGAACCAGACCTGGGAGCTAGTTCAAGCTCCTTTAGAAGCAAAAATAATTGGTGTAAAGTGGGTCTACAGAACAAAGCTGAATGAAAATGGTGAAGTTAGCAAGTGCAAAGCTCGCTTGGTGGCCAAAGGTTATGCGCAGGAGAAAGGTGTAGACTACGATGAGGTTTTTGCCCCAGTTGCAAGATGGGATACCATCCGAATGGTGATAGCTCTGGCAGCAAGAAATGGCTGGAAACTCTATCAATTGGATGTCAAAAGTGCGTTTTTGCACGGAGAGCTGCATGAGAATGTATATGTATCACAACCGCAGGGATATGAAGAAAAAGGGGAGGAGAGCAAAGTTTACAAGCTGAAAAAGGCACTTTACGGGTTGAAGCAAGCTCCGAGAGCATGGTTCAGCAGGATCGAAAGCTACTTTGTCAATGAAGGTTTCGAAAGGAGCTGTTATGAACACACTTTGTTCATTAAAGAGGAGGAAGAAAAAATATTGATTGTAAGTCTTTATGTTGATGATCTTATTTTCACTAGTAATGATCTTATCATGATGCAAGGTTTCAAAAGTTCTATGAAAAAAGAATTTGAGATGACTGATTTAGGCGAAATGAAGTACTTTCTGGGAGTTGAAGTGTGTCAAAATGCGAGAGGAATACATATAAGCCAGAAGAAGTATGCAGGAGAAGTTCTTGAGAGATTCGGCATGGGAAATTGTAATGGAGTGAAAAATCCCATAGTTCCTGGAAGTGTCAAGTTGTCAAAAGAAGAGGAAGGAAAGCAAGCTGATGGAACTCTTTTCAAGCAAATGGTGGGGAGTTTGATGTATATGACAGCAACCAGGCCCGACTTAATGTATTCTGTGTGTCTTATTAGTCGGTTCATGTCCAATCCGAAGGAAGTACACATTCTTGCAGCCAAAAGAATCTTAAGGTACATCAAGTCAACAATTGATCTTGGCATCTTCTATGGGAAAGGATGCGAGGATGAGTTAGTAGCCTACACGGACAGTGATTATGCTGGTGATATAGATGACCGGAAGAGTACTTCAGGCTATGTATTCATGTTAAGTGGTGGAGCTGTTGCATGGGCATCCAAGAAGCAGCCAGTGGTTACTCTTTCTACAACAGAGGCTGAATACGTAGCTGCTGCATCATGTGCTTGTCAGTGTATTTGGATGCAACACATCTTAAAACAAGTTAAAGGTACTCAATCAGATTGTATTACAATGTTTTGTGATAATTCTTCTACCATTAAGCTTGCCAAGAATCCTGTTTTTCATGGGAGAAGTAAGCACATTGACGTGAGGTTTCATTTTCTGAGAAATCTAACTAAAGATGGAGTTGTTGATATGGAGTTTTGTGGAACAAATGATCAGCTTGCAGACATAATGACCAAGCCATTGAAGTTAGAGCAGTTTGAGAAATTTAGGAAGCAGCTAGGAGTACAGGCAGCAGATGATTAAACTAAAATGCATTATGCATGTTTAGTTTAGGGGAGGAAATTGTTGGAATATTAATATTTGTTTTTGTATTAGTGTTTGAATTTGTAGTCAGTTAATAAGACTCCTAGTCAAATGGAGTATCTAGACTAAGACCTAGTCTTTAGCATAGAATCACGATATCTTTTAGTTGAAAGACGTGAGCTAAATAATAGCAATTTCAGTTTTATGTAAGGCTATTTATATAGCCACAATCTTTTGTTTTCATTATCAAGCAAAGTTTGCAATATCAATAAAGTCTGAATTCATTGTGATCTTATCTTGTTCTACAAAAATTTAGATCTTCGGCTTTTGAGTTTCTTAAATTTTTGAGTTCATAAACTAGCCCGTGTAAATCTTTTGAGCTTTTATACGTTTATTTTTTAATTTAGACATAAATATAAATAGAAAGAGTAATATCAAAAATCATCAATTACTGTGCTATTTAATGATTAATTTTTTCATTTAATAACGTCACATATTACATGTTTAATAAAAAACGTTAATTCTATTTGATTGATTAAGTTAATCTCAAACTTTTTTTATTTCAGTATAAAACTCAATTAATTAAGCAAATCAACTCGACTTTTTTAAAGTCTTTTAAAAACAACAATTGCTCGAAGAGGATTACGTTTTGAGTTTTACGACTCTTTTAAAGTCAATTGATGCGCACTAGGCCAAGAACTCCAAGACTCGTTAAGCATCGCAAACGCAAGATACGCAGCCTCAGCTGACGTCATGTACCCTACGTCAGCAGCCACCTGACATTACATGTGTGTATGTTGTCCTAACCACCTTAATTTCTTCATCCTACGTATTTATGATGACGTCTCGCTAATTTCCATCCTTTACCTAATCTTTGGGTAATTATCACTAACACTCCCCAAATTTTATTTTCTTTCTCCGACCATTATGAAGTTTAAAATGCATCACAACTGTTTTTGTATTTTAAATTTATATTTCAACTCTAATTTTTTTAACACTGTCAAATATTGCTAAAATGATATGCCTTCATAGTCCGGGTCATTAAAATTACTCCTTCCGTTCCTCAAAAAAAAAAAAAAAACTCCTATCCGTCCTACTATATAAATAGAAAAAGATAGATATTTTTTTGTTTCATAAAGATAAAAAGAATAACCACATTTATTTGTTAATTTAGAATAAAATTATCGAGCTACCCTCAGAATTTCATTAAATGAGCATTAAATGTAGTAGTTCTGTAATAACTCATTCTTAAAAACTTTAAAATGTACTGTACAAATAATTTAATATATTAACCATATTTAATGAGTTTTTTGATTCTTGTAAAAACACTATCCTTATTTATTTTTATAAAAGAGAGGCAGTATTCAATTACTAAATTGCTTGTTGAATATCAAGTCACAACTCACACTAGTAAAATTTGTCAGTGTTCAAAAAATTGACATCACGGACGGCTGGAATACATTTTAGAGTTTAAACACGGTTGGAATACGCTTTATACTTGAAGGACGGATGGTATATAAATTTGAAGTACAGAGACGATTGAGATACGTTTTAAACTTTAGGGACGGTAGGAATAGAGAGAATAAAGTTGGTGGGCCGTTAATGAAAATTACCCCCCTAATCTTTCATTTCTTTTTTACTACGTTACTTAAGATGCTGCTTAATTATAGCCAACGGGGCATTTTCGTCTTCCTACAAATCTTGAAAATCACAACCCCCAGCCCTTCTATAAATCGCCGGCTTTCAAGAATATACAAGACTGAACCATCATCTCATCAAAAAAAAGACTGAACCATCAAGAAAATTCTTCGCCAGAAAAACAAAAAATCATCAAGAAAATCAATTATTTTCTCTCGATTTTAATTTATCTTCTGGTAATGGGGAATGAGAAAGCTAAGGGAAATATTCGCAATGCTGATGAAGATGATGAACAAGAAGATCAAAAAGTGGAGAAGTTTTTTGCCCTAATCAGGAACTTTCAAGAAGCTCGCAACAGAAGAAAAAATGAAGTAGAAGAAGAGAAAAGGAGACATAAGAAGGTTAAAAGAGTAAATAAAATTGAAGAACAAAAACCCAGTTGGGTTCCTAAATTTGAATTGGAAGATTTTGCGCAGGAATTTCAATTTAAAAGACCTCCTTTGATTTTCCCACGTTCATGTATTCAGAAAGAGGAAAATAAAGAAAAAGTCAAAAAAGATGAATTAGATCTTGATTTGAGCTTGTAATGTACTATTTACATGTTTTTCAGCTGTTTAATTAACAAGGATATAACTGATAATGGCTATTAATTTTTGTTCTTCGTTTGTGTATATTTTGTTTAGAATTATTTAATAGTGCAACAAAATAAATAATTTTTTTTTTATCAACATTCATTTAAAAAGATTTGAACTTTTTGATTTTTTTGTTTATAGCTAAATTTTGTAGTGGACAATGTTAGTCTATTTTTGAATTTCAATTTCAGTTGTAGTTATTTGTTCAAATTGGAATGAAAAAAATTTAAATATACTCCTCTTATTGTTTCATTTTTTTTTTGACAATTAAAATAATTTTTCATTAATATCAAGTCAGTGTAAATATTTTAAAAGAGTATACTGTTTCTAATAACCGGACATAGATTAAGAAGTAAAGTGTTGTTCGCAAATCGTCTTACAAAATCAATATCAATATTACATAACTGCTCTATCATTATAAGAATTCATCACTGTTTAACAAAACACTCACCAAAAACTTCATAAAAAACAACAAATAAACCTTTCGATATAAAAAGGACAACAAAACTTTCAAAAAGTAAGACAATCACCATAACAAAAAGTATAAAAAAGCAAAAAAAAAAAAAACTAATATAACCTCTAAACAATTTCATTTTCAGTTTTGAAAAGATCTTAATTTATCTCTAATTTTTAATTTGAATATATATTGATATAATGTGCCTCGTCGGTAAATTTACCAACAAAATAAAAAAGATGAAAAAGAAGTCAGCTATTTATTTTATTATATGTAAATAAAGCAACAAAGAAATGGCTATCACCAACAGCAAGAGTAAACTATTGACGGCAGTCGAAGGAAAAAATAAAAAGAGAACTCTTGATGGGTAGGTTTTCAATTTGAGAGGAGAAAGAAGAGAGATGTGTTTCATATTATTTTATTTTGCTTCATATTAGTCTATTTTATTTTATCAAAAAATTTAAACATGAAGAGCATGTTTGAATTTTATTTTTCATATGATTACAATTATTGAAATTGAAAATAGAAAATTTAATTAAAATTAACAATTTTAAAAATTTGAGATAAAAGGTGAATATTTTTTTAATGATTAAACTAAATAAATGATATCATAATTGACATTCCGTTTAAGTCATCATTTAATTAATTAAGAATGACATGCCACCTAATTAAGTTTGCCAGAAAATTGAAATTATTAACATGATGATTCTCTGCCAAAATTAAAGGTTAGCACTTTAAGTGAGATGATAAAAGGACCTCTCGGTCAATTAAAATGCTACCTTATTGAGAAGAGAGAGCGAATAGTTTCATATGGGTAGACAAAAAATTAACATAACCCATCAATTTGTAGTCCTCTTGGTTTGTCTGGTTGGTGGGTTGGTATATTATCAATTGCGACGACTAAATTTATAAATTTTTGTGAAATTTATGTAAACCAAACATATATAAAACTAAATTATTTTTTAAATTTAATTTTCTATGCATATATTGCGACGAAATTTTTAATAATAATTCTTTTTCGAAGTTAGACTATATTTTTAAAATTTGATCGCAAATAAAAGTTTGAATTTTGATAAAGTACAATTTAGAGTTTTAGATTTTTTTTGACAAATAGTACTTTTCAAATAGAAATATAATTATAAAAATTAAAAGATAAAATCTATTTTAAGGTTCTTGTACTTTTTTTCTTTTATTTCATTTTTAGGAGTTTTTGCTTTTTTATCCTTTTACTTTCGAAAACGGTTTTATGAAGTCTTTCTGTTTACAAAAGTGCAAAAATGTGGTGCACTCTCCATTAATACAAGAACCAAGTAAAATTATTTTTAAAAATATAGAAATCAAATAAAAAAAACAAAAGAGTTCATAATATCAGTGTTTTAAAAATCTGACCTGTCAAACAGGAATCCAGCCAGTGGTCCGATTTTAAAAAACAAAAAAAATCTGAAAATCCAGTTGCATCGGTTTGGACCAGATTGAATCGGACAAAACGGTCATAAAATCGATTGGACGCTGTCAAACCGGATGAAGAGAATTAGAAGAAAAATCTAAAATCCCTAGATATTTTTTTTTTCCAAAATTTAATTGAACGGTTGAACTGATGGTTTCACCAATTCAGCCAACGGTTCAATTTTTAAAGGCTTAAATGCATATTTGACATGAACTTTTATTTTTATACAAATACATGAACTTTCAAAATATTGCAATGATGAAACAGACACCGTTTTATATTCAAAACGGCACCGTTTTAGATATAAAATGACACCGTGTTGAATGAAAATACGCAATCGTGTTACATAATTGCTAAATTGAAAAGTTCATGTTAAATATGTCAAAATTAAAAATTCATATTAAATATCACACGCAAAAATTGGTGATTTTTAATGCATTTACGCCATTTTTAAAACACTGCATAAAAATGTTGTCAAAAGAAATAAATATGCTTAGGAATGAAATAAAAAATAGAAAATACGGAGTCCCTAAGACAAATTTTTCCAAATTTAAAAGTTGACCGTAATTGAAAAAAGACTTAAGCTTTTGGATTTTAAAAGTAATTTTACCTATAATTAATAATAAAATCTTAAATTCATGTTAACTCTAAAAAATTTAAGTATTTTTCTAAATGCAACTCTTGCGCATTGAAAAGAATTGGCTTAAATGTACAAAAAATCGGCAACTTTCGCGTGTTTTTGGTATTTAGATGAACTTTTAATTTTGACATACAAATGCATAGACTTTCAAAATTTTACAATAATGACACCGACACCATTTTAGGTGTAAAACGGTGTCGTTTGGATGTAAAACGACACCGTTTTAAATGAAAAAAACGCAAACGTGATATATTATTGCAAAATTGAAAAGTTTATGTTAAGTATGCCAAAATTAAAAATTCATGTTAGATACTAAAAATAGGCCTAATCACTCAAAAACCCCTCACCTTTAAACTTTTTTTCAATTCTACCCCGACGTTGAAAATTTGTCAATTTTACCCACTTTTGAATTTTCCGTTTTCAATTGTACCCCAATATTTTAATTTTTGTTAATTTTTTTACTTAAATGATGAAATCATTCAATTAATTAAGTCTAAACATGAAATTAAATTCTTTTTTATTCAAAAAAGTACAAATAAGTCCTTTATTTTTAAAAACTAACTAAAAGCCATAATCAAATTAACACTAATTTAAATTCTTAATTAATTTAACTAAATTTAAATAAATTTTAAAAATATACAATTAATATATGCGATACATGTAGAATGTTTTAAACAAATTTCCAAACGCAAAAGACGTTAATTTAATTTTTCAGGGTACAATTGAAACACAAAAATGCAAAATAGGGTAAAATTGACAAATTTGCAACGTCAGGGTATGATTGAAAAGGGGCTAAAAGGTCGGGGTTTTTTAAGACATTAGGCCCTAAAAATATGTCAAAGTTGGTGATTTTTAATGCATTTAAGCCAAAAGAATTTGAAGGATTACGGCATATGTTGCATGTAAGTGTTTAGAATGACATTAACCTTTCACATTTTACCTGATTCGCTTTTGATTATCTATAGCCCTCTAGTAAGGGACAAATCCATATTAAGGCGTGGGTAAGTTAGATTTCGATTGCCATTAGAAATTTTCAAGTGAAAAGGATATACTAATATATAGTGAAATCAGAGTTAAACGAAGATAAATTTAAAATATTGAAAAATTAGAGATGAACTAAAATTGAAATGTGGACTGAAAAGAAATTACAGTTCTGTCACTACCTTTCATAAGATGTTGGTCTTTTTACGAGTCATTCGCATTTAATGTGTTTTCAGTATGATGGACTATGATCCCACGCCTTAAAAAGCAGCGATGAAAATCATGGTATGTCCAAATGTGTAACTTTTAGGCTAAACTAAATTTTGGGTCTTTAAAATATACGATTTTAATTTAACAAATTTTTCAACTTCTATTTGGTTACTTCGGATTCTTATACTTTTATCTTTTGGGTTGTTAGTTTTTAAACTTTCGTTTTTTTATTTTATCGATTCTTAAATTTTCATTTATTGATTTATTGAATCTTTAAATAAACCTCCATTTCAGAACCTAATGAATCCAAAAACAAAAATTTAGAGACCTGGAAAAGGCAAATATAAACTGAGGGATGTGATAAATTAAAATAGTATAGTTAAAAATCTCATAATGGATTTATCCTAATCTTTTGAGCTAAATTGCAAGATAAGTGGTCAAAGAATTTAAAAGTTGCCTAAATCGCTTGAAAATTCAAAATCCTTAATATTTAAGGGCCGTTTGTTTCGTCAAAAAAGAAGGGGAAAATGAAAATGGGAATGAATAATTTCTATTATTTGTATTTATTTTATCTAAAATCACTAGATAATGGGAATGAGATTACTCCTTCAATGGGAATCGCCCATTTTCTCCTACTCTCATGGAAAAGAACTTTTCATTCCCATAAAAATCAAAATTTAACTAATATTTTAATAGTAAATAATAATATAAAATTATTATTAAAAAAATTGAAAAAAAACTACACAGTTTTATCAATTTCCATTTCTATACTAATTTATTAAATCAAACAAAATATGAAAATAATCATTTTCATTTCCATTCTCATTCCGATTCCTAAAGTTGAACCAAACAACTCCTTAGTTCACATGTCCATTGTGATTGTGTTGTAAAAGAGTCTCTTATTATTTTGGTGATTATTAATTTTTAATAATTTAAAAAGACAACCAATTCTCATGTTTTTGTATTTTTTATATTTTATTTACTTGATTCATGGTATAACTTATTTCTTTAATTAGTTTCTATATTTTTCACTTTTTTATTTATTTAATCTTGTATTTCTGTTTTCGTTTAAACTTTTTGTAAATTTATTATTTACTTAGTTTTGGGTAATAGACACTAGGAGTATCCAAACTTTTACTATACTTCATTTTGATTATTAAATATTATTTTATTTTTATTTTGGTTACTAAATTTTAATTTCTTTTAATTTGGTTACTAAACTTTTTAATTTTGGTTACTAGACTTTGATTTCTTTTCAATTTGGTGCCAAATTTCAGTTTTCTTTTCAATTTGGGTACCAAATTCAGTTGTCATATCATTTTTTTTGTTCTAAAAACCTCAATTAAAACAATTTTAGAGTTTAGTAATTAAAATGAAAAAAATAAAGATATGTAATGAAAATGAAATATAGCGATAGTTTGAGTATTTTTAATGTCTATTATCCACTTAGTTCTTTATATAATTTTATTTTTTATTTACTTTGCCCTCAACTATTTTTTTAGTGACTAAAATATTGTAAAATGTGATTATAAAGGGATCAAATAAATAAAAATTAGAAGTGTTAAATTTAATTGAAAAACAAAATAGATTAAAAATTAAATAAATAAAAAGTACAAGAACATGAGCTTTTGAATATGGGAACTAATAGGATAGTGGGATCCACAAATGTGTTGCTTGCCTTGTGAGTCTCGTGTTTCATTTTTCCCAAACGAGGCAGTAGTCAAGTTCTAATAATGGCGTACGCCTGAATATTTTCTGAAATAAGATAAAGAACAAATTAAATAGTTGCTTGTGGTTAAGATTTGCTTCTCACACAATCCCCGAGTTACTCTTGCTGGTTTTAAACAGTATTTTAAAAACTAAACCGGTAACTGAACTGCTAAAAAACCCAATTTCCGGTTCAACCGGTTGAGTGACTTGTTACAAATTACTCTATGCAACTGTGCTATATCCAAATAGGAGAAAATAAAGAAAGAATATGGGCTGTTCTTCTAAGATCCAAATAGACTTAAGTAGTAATTTGCCCCCTCAATTTATACGTAATGGATAATTAATATATAAATTAACTTTATGGGCAAATTAATCATAAATTTGTATATTATGGACAATTAGCCCCATTTTGGCAATTTACCCCCCTAAACTTATAAGTTATTTGTCGCTCAATTGGCAATTTGTCCCATCAAATTTTAAACTAATTTTTCAAAATGGGGCTAATTACCCATAATCAGCAAGTTCATGACTAATTTGCCCACAAAGTTAATTTATATGTTAATTGTCCATTGCTTATAAGTTGAGGGGGTAAATTGCTACTTACGTCGACCCAAATACATCTCTTAAATTCTTTTTACTTTTAAATATTAGGATATCAAACTCCATAAGTCACTGAGTTATTCCAATATTACAGGAAGGGTACTAAATTTAAAATCGTTAAAATATAATTACTAAGTTATCGAATTATTTTTCAGGGAGGTCACCGTCTTAACAGAAGGTCATTAAATTTATCGCAAATTACAAAATGGGTACTGAGTGATACCATTTTATTAAAAAATGATACTGTTTATACACCTTTTTGTAATTATGGCATATGACACGTAGGATAAAACGCAAAATGTTTAGTGCGTTTTGCCTCGAGTGATATCCCGTGAAATAATTTGATAACTTAGAGACCATTTTTTAACGATTTAAAACTTAGTACCCTTTCTGTAATATTGGAATAATTCAGTGACCTGGGGATTAATATCCTAAATATTACACTTCACCAAACTCTAATTTAACATCACTTTAACTAAAAGTCTAACTTCTTCTATTCTCCCGCAGCCATATCTGCCTCCATCTTCATATCTCTAATTAGCAAAATTCTCTCAACAATATATAATATTTGGTTTGTTCTTTTATTAATTGAAGCATATAATAGGTCTATAGACATCAATTTCAGCTGCGTTTTCTCATTTTGCTGGTTTGATTTTAATCTGCAAAATCTATTTCAAATGGGTTTTATTTTTCTTTGATTTTGCTGAACAAAAGAAAGGCTTTAATCTTTATCCAAAATCTAAAATATTTTTTTAATTTAAAATAAAAAAGAGTTTATCTCATTTTGTTGAATAGAATATAGTCCATATTTGGTTCATGAAATGGAATAACGTGAAATATAATAGCTATTCTATAAAGAATGGAATAACTATTCTTTAGTTTTTGAGAGGAGTAATTATTCCACAAAATCATAGAATAGCAATTCTTTGGAATACCTATTCCATGAACCAAAGTAAAGAATTGTCATTCTATACGGAATAGCTATTCCATTCCGCACCTATTCCATGAACCAAACATGGCCATAAAGTTTCAATCTGAATATGAGATTAAAAGAACCTGTTATCTTCTCTCTCTTTGTCGTTCTAAAATTATGCTAAAAATTAACAACTGGGCGGTTTGTAAAAATTGGGCGGTTCGGCGGTTCGATCCGATGGGTTAATGACAATTGTGTGTCTCATTTGCTAATTATTTCTCAAATTACCCCCAAAAATTAATAAATTCCCATTTAGTGCCTTACAGACTGTGGAACAGTTCCGCGGTTTGTGTAAACCGCGGAACAGTTCTGCGGTCTGACTTACGTGGCTCCTCGCTGGCCAGTCAGGGAGGAGCCACATGGGCAAAGCAAACCGCGGAACACTTTCGCGGTTTGCTTTGTCCAAAGTGGCAACCCGCGGAAGTGTTATCCCGGGTTGCTTTATGTGCAGCCAGGGAATTTGATTCCCTGGCTGCACTGATTGGGAGAAAATTCTCCCAATCATTTGATTTATTTTTACTGATAGGGAGAAAAACCTCCCAATCATTTTAAAAAAATTAAATTAATATTTTATTTATT
The DNA here is from genome assembly GCF_937616625.2 of Mercurialis annua. Taxonomy (NCBI): domain Eukaryota; kingdom Viridiplantae; phylum Streptophyta; class Magnoliopsida; order Malpighiales; family Euphorbiaceae; genus Mercurialis; species Mercurialis annua. The sequence continues at coordinate 38,454,475 of NC_065575.1, forward strand.
TAAAAATGAAAAAAAATCACTAGTTGAAATTTTTTACGTTTTAATTGTTGAATTTTTTAAATTTAAAACGTTTAAATTAGTTAATTTTTTTAACATTCTACAAAAATAAATTTATAAAATACTACAAGATAATTATATTAACAAGTATTCAAATATAATTTATACTTTATAACAATAACATATTTAATAAACAAAAAATTACAAATAAAAAAAATTACAACATCAGATAATAATGTTCAAAGTACAAAAAAAAATCACCGAGGAGTCCTATCGTCATATCTGCTAGTGACCGGGAGGTTCGAGCGCAAGTTGTTTATGTTACGGTTCGCCCGACGTGCTGTACTAATGGTGAGGTAACGTCGACCTGGGCGACCATCACCATCTCCCCCTCCTGCATCGGCGTTCTCGTCGTCGTCTCCGTCGTCACCCTGCTGGTCCTCGGGAATGGCCGTACTCGTCGTGGCTGGTGGCGGGGTAACAAATTCTTCTTGTTGCCGGAACATCATATCCTCCATGCTGTCTAGACCTAACCAACTGCTACCATATGACAGAAAGTCTGTAGTCCCAGGTGTCTCTGGAAGTTCCTGTGAAGCTGGAAAGTCCTGTGTACCCTGTGTAGGCTGATCCCACTGCACCTGAAAAGGAGGCACCGTAGGTGGTACATAAGCAGGCGGTGTGGAATAAAAGGTGAAGAAGGTCCTGATGGCACTGGATATGAATATGATCCCTGAAAATAGTGATGTGCCGAATCCCCGTAAAATTGGCCAGATGAAGAAGGAGGACCCGATGAAAAGGGTGGCGGTGCAGAGCTGGACCCCGCGTAATAGTAATGTCCTCTAAAAGGATGAAAAACCACTGGGGGAGGCATAGGATCGGTCGGACGCTGAGGTGGTGCAGGGGGATGACGCCGCTCTCGCCGTCGATGTCGCAGTGTAGTCGGATATATCGGCGCATCAGGTATGACTGGTAGTCGATGCTACGGTATAGAAGGCTCGATAGGGGGCGATGTAACATCACGGCGGTCCTCTCTAGTGCCTCTCTGTGTGCTGGCTGCGAACCGCCGAAGCTCAGTGTCAACAGGAGCATCCCTACGTACACGCTCCACAAAATCGGCCTGCAAATAAAGATATAATACGTTAAAAAAAGTAGGACATTAACCCACAATCTGACATTGATAAATTAATTGAAAAACATATAATTTAAGAAAATACCTGTGCTCCGAGCTCAGCGCCCTGTTGTGTGATCCAGCGACGCGTGACATACCGAAACCAATCCATATACTCGGAATGGTAATGAGGTGGATCCTAGAGAGGCTGTCCTGAAATTACAAACCGGAGCCTGTCGTCCCACACACGAATGTAGTAGAGTGTGTCTGGATCCAAGATGAGCTGCTCTTCAGGGTAAGGGTGTGTAGTGAGTGGTCCTGAAGTGGGGCGTCTGGAATACCCTGTTGCAATCTGAACTGCTGCAGAACTCTGTCTGCCTGGTGCCACTCCACAATATGAAAATAGATAAGTGGGACCGTGGCCCGCCAAAAAGTGCGCCCATCCAAACAATACGTTGGGAGAGTGTCCAACATATTATCAGTGTACGGCTGCCAGATTAACTGCATGTATAAAATATAAGATATTTAGTATTAAAACATTCCCACAATAAGCTATTTAACATACGAGATAATAAACCGAAACATAATTTCTTACATCTTCGTAGCGAGACGTGTCAAGCCGAACACGGATGTCAGGCAGCGAGTGTCGGGCCGCACGGCTGGCATTTCTCCGGCCTCCCCATCTGTTATTCAAGAACAACAACACATTAACAGTCAAATTTTATGAAATAGAATAAAATTAAAAAATATTAAACAACAGTAAAACACACATGTCGTCCAGTGGTAGATGTGGTGAAATAGTGGGGTCGACAAGAGCGGGAGCAATAACTCTAAGTCGGTCCAATACCCACAACTGCAGTATCCACAACGCCCCGCCCATGTTGCGGCGATTCGCAGACCGCAACGAACATAGGCAAAGCTCGCGATATAAGTAAGCCAGTGTCGCCGATCCCCAGCTGTAGGTCCGAACTGCCGCCAAGTCCTCTAAAAGTGGAAGAATCTGTAACGAAGTCTTTTCACTACCGAGGTCAGTGAAGCACAATCCTGTGATAGCGAGCAAGAGATACGCCCGTGTGTACCGATGGACAAGCTCGTCAGTCGCCTGGTCTGGTAACGCACTGAAGTGGGGGGAACTCTCTAGGATCTAAGAAGTCCGGACTGTGGAATTTGCAGGATTAACAGGATATCTGCTCGCAGGAATCCCCAAAACCCTCTCTGCCACTGCAGCCCAATCATGTACAATACCCGCTGTAACAGCATGACCGTCTACTGGTAGTCCGGTCTGAATGGCCACGTCCTCTAGGGTAACAGTGCACTCTCTGCCGGGTAAGTGAAAAGTGTGGGTCTCCGGCCTCCACCTCTCCACAAGGGTTGTGATCAACTGCATGTCGACGCTGTAGTGACACATAGTAAAACAGCCTGCAAAGCCAGTAGGCTCGATCATCAACCGAATACGGTGGTCCAACTTAGCGAACGGAAGAACGGCGCTCCTTCTAGTCGTACAGCTAGTGCGAGACAGAAATCCCTCGTCAGATCCCTGAAAAAAATAAACATTAAGTTAGTTCAAAAATTAAATTAAGTTGCAAACGTAACTGTTGAAAGTAACATTAAGATGCAAACGTAAGTTACCGTGCCATCCCAGACATCCTGAGAGATATGATCATGCTGTAAAAAAGTAGCGCCGGTCTTTCAGGACCCGGCTGCATGTGATCGTGAGCAGCTGTCATGGCTGCAACTTTTTCAATACAAATTATTAAACAATTAAATCATAATAATATCAAACAATTGTTTACAAATAATATCAAACAATTAATTAAAAATAACTTCATCAATTAAACCGTCAAGTAAAAGTGTTACAAGAGTTTGTTATTTAAACTGAATAACTAAACAAACACAAAATAGAATGAGCTGCCAGATTTTCAATTTTAATAGAACACAAATGGAATTACAACATCCTTAGTACATGATAAATGGAAACAGAAATCCTCACATCACTGAACTCTAGAAGGACATGAACTAAGGTTATGGCCATATGTAAGACATCTTCTACAGTAGTTGCTATTCCGCTTGTCTCTAAATGTCTGGTCCATTTCATTTCGACGCCTACTCTCAACCGGCCTACCCTTCTTTCTCATCCACTGTCTGTTAGGAACAAATGGAATTTCAGTGGAATTAATCCAACGCTTTCGATTCCATAAGGGTTCAAATGAAATAGAGCTCCACGCTAAGATTCCATACTCGCATTTGTAATACCATGAAATATAGTCACGGTAGTTCTCTCCGTATTGGTTGCAGGCAGCTATCGCATGGGAGCACGGAATTTTCCACTGTTGAAATTTTCCACAGGTGCATGTCCCATCCAGTAGACGAACTTGCTGTGTATTGCCACCCTTATGTCTTACATTGTCGCACTGGGTCAAGACATTGAATACCTTCTGTGCCACGTTGAATTGTGAAGCCGTATGAGTCCTTAACTTATTTTCCCAAATCTCAATTCTGTGTGCACAGACTGGAGACCACATGAAACCGGATGCCAACCACATTTTATAGTCGTTCACATGCTTAATAAATACGGAGTTGACCTTGTTAAATATTGCTTCCAACATGGCTGTGATAGGGAGCCCCTGAATGTTCTTTAACATTGCATTGACCGACTCAGCGTAGTTTGTTGTCATCACACCATGCCGCATTCCAGACGTGTCGCCGCTCATGCTCCATTTTGTAATATCAAGGCGGTTAAGATACGCAAAACCCTCAGGTGAATCTGCCTCTATCAATGACATGTACCGATCTCTTTTATGCTCTTGGTATGCGCGTCCTACACGTCGATTAAACCGTCAATATTTTCCCATCAACCAAAAATTTATTTATTATATTAAATGACAAGAAAATTACCAGCTTTTTCAGCAAGCTTTTTGAGATATTTTTTCTTGAAGGCGTTGTGGAAGTTGCTCACTAGGTGTCTAATACACCACTTGTGGGTATCACCCGCCCACTCAGGCCCCTCCATGGCACTCATAATACCGGAGCCGCGATCAGATATGATACACACCTTTCGCTCACCCAAAACATACCTCTTAAACATCGTCATGAAATACCTCCAGAATGCGGCAGTTTCCGACTTCACAATAGCAAAAGCTATCGGCATGATGTGATTGTTCCCTTCAATTGCAGAATCAATCAGCAAAGTCATTTCGTATTTTTCATATGTGTGGGTGCCGTCGATGTACACCACAGGTTTGCAATACTGAAAACCCTTCACCACTGGCTCGTAAGTCCAAAACATATGCTTGAAAGTTATGAATTGTGGATTGTTTTCAATTGGTGTACCTGTACATACACCGTTATTAATAATTATTAAATCGGAAATATTTTTAATAGTCGAAATTTTTAAAAAATTACCGGTAGCATGCTAGACTGTCCTGGAATTAGCAACGGTGACATTCGTCATAAAATTGCAAATCTCCTTAAAAGAGTCGTCCCATTATCCGAACATGTTTGCAATGGCCTTTTCCTTGGCATACCAAGTTTTTTGATATCCAGGCGTAACTCACAATTTTTGAAAAATCCCCTCTCAAAGCGTTTTAATCCTAATGTCACGTTGCAGTTTCAATTGCGTGTCGATGTGTTCAGCTATCTGTCGCGCTCTTAAATTGCGATGGTTGTTGAGCAAAAAGCACAACTTGTAATAATCCGGAAGTCGGAATCGATCCCACGAGGAGTGAATCTAGAGCGATTGATGAGAATGAACTTTAGTTGCGATTCAATTCGTTTAGCGAAACACGAATGGTTGAAGTTCAAGTAAGATTAACACTAAATAGGCACTAAACAACTAAACAATTAAACTAATAATTCAAGCAACTATAATAAGAACGAGTTTAATCAATAAGTAAAAGATGTCTAGGGGTTGAAATCATTCATAGGTCATGCATACATAGTAATGGATGAATTGGTATCTAGCAAGGGCCGAGTTGTACCTAGCGCACCGTTCCCGCTCTCTCGAGCCTCTAAGAACGACAAAATCAATCATCAAGTAATCAATTAATGCCTAACTCACTCTCGTGATACTAAACAAAACCAATTACCCAACATCAATTAATCAACAAACTCAAGGTCACCTAAATCCTAATCCACTCTCGTGGTATTACAATCTAGGCTTCTAATTCCAAAGTCTATTCACCTAACCATTTCTCAATGAGTCAAGCAAACACTAAGTCATGCATTAGATAGATAGGCTAACACAAGCATTAGGAACTAAAATTAGAATAAGCATTTAACCAATCAAACATACTATTTAACATAACAAGAAGGAAATCATCTCAACCCCCAAACATGGGGGATTAGTTACACATACCAAGAGCTAAATTAACAAAATGATAAATGGAAGGCATGGTTAAAGAGTACTTACAAGGAGATGAAAAACCCACAAATAATAGTTGTAATAGAAAATAAAACTTGTTCATTCAATGAAACTTCAAAGATCTCAACAGTGGTGAAAATATTAAAATCTGGAAATTCTATTGAAGAAGAAGACTAAAATTTAGGGATTTCTAAAATTAGGAGAAGATTCAAAAGTACACTAATAAAATAAAGTATAGTGAAATCTTCTATACCTAAAATAGAGATAAGGATGCTTATATAGTACTTACAAAAGAAGGAAAAAGACAAACATTCATTTACACATTTGTTGGGCCCAAAATAACAAATTAATAAAGCCTTGTTGCATCTTGAAATAAGATTTCCCCATTCCAGCAAGCCCAAGCTCGAATAGAGCTCCTTGGGCTAAATGAGGAGCCCGATTCGAGCTGCCATTTTCTGCTCCGGATCTCGATCTTCAAACCTTCGTAACTCGGTGTAGAAATGTCTGATTGAGTCGATTTTTGAACCGTTGGAAAGCTTAGGACGTCTACTTTAACTTTCATGAAGATCACGAGTTCATTTGAGGCTTCTAACTAGTCCACATTGGTCAATTAGTGCCCAGGGGTCAGCTTTTCAGATTTGCAAATGAGCTTCCGCATCGCTTTTGTCGTCTTTTCCAACTTTTGCACCAAAATGCTTCCGCAATGCTCCTAAGTACCTGAAATACTAAAACACGTAATAAGGCATTCGAAATACCATAAAACCGTGATAAAACGTTAATAAAGCATGCGGAAACGACACTAAAGATAGGAGTAAAATACTCCTATCAAACCTCCTCACACTAAATCTTTGCTTGTCCCCAAGCAAGAAATGAACTTAGGCAAATCAAACGATAACTAACCATGGTGATCTCGAACAAGTATCAACAAATGAACTCCTATTCAACAATGGCTCAAATGATATTGTCTAAAGTCAACAACCGCTAATGATGCACACAAGAGATGAAGGCACTTTTAATGACAAAATATGATGACAATTAGACTACACTTGCATTGGCTTAAGGTTCTTGTTGAACAAATCAAGTCATTAAGATCATCTAAGGGACATGCACTACTTGGTCAAATGATAAGAGGACAATCAAGGCATAGCAAACATAGGCATCAATTAAAAGCATATTAATTCTCACAAGATTCACTCTAACACACAAGTGTTTGGGGTGCACACGATTAGGCTAAAAAAAAAAACTAATTCACCATAGGCTTGCTTTTAGTCCGATTCTCCCCTACTTAGTTCGGTAATCAATTGCTATCATATGATCTTTTGAATGGGTTGTAACTTGGCTAGGGGTTAGGGGGGTAGGTAAAGAAAGATAATTTTGGCTACAAAAATTTTGACTTGACAACTAGATATTTGTTCACATTTATTTGTCTAACTTGGAATTTTCTTGCGCATTAGAACTTCATCTTGATTTTCATGCCTTTTATTCAACCTTTCTTTTTACTCTTTTTTTTTCTTTTTTTTTTCTTGATCTTTCTTTATTCTTTCTTTATTTTGCTTTTTTTTCTTTTTTTTAGGCACATAATTACTTCTTTGTTCATGCTTTTCCTATTCTTCAAGTTAGACAAACTTCTTAATAGTTAAGAGTCATTCAAGTCAATTTTTGGGGTATTTTCAAAGGGTAATTTGTTGAAGGGATGGTGTGTTAACATGTGTTACAATTTGAAAGAAATGGTTTAAGGCTCAAAGGGGTGACCTAGTGGTAAGGGTAGGCTTTTTAAGTGGTCTTAAACAAAATGGTGATCCTAATGCCATAATCATTTAGCAATCGACACTCAACTATATAGTCTTAAATGGACATCAAGCAAGTTCTAGGAATATAGCTACACAACACACAAGAATTATAATCAAGGCTCAACATTTTAGAAAAGAATGTTGTGTTATGCACTAATTTAATTCCTATGTTCTCATGCCAATCATGCCCAATTTTATTCACAAATGACCCAAAATTTTCAAAAATTTGCACATCATGCATCCATATCCCAAAACAACTATCATGCTCACAATTGTTTTCACCAAAGAATATTTTCACCCAATTTTCATCAAAATTTGTCACATAAAAGTATTTTCATCAATCAATCATCCTTGGAAGTTGCTCAAATTAGACAAAAACACATTCATGCCATTAAAGATCGGGAGATGTCACAAGTTGATAAATTTCCAAATTCCGCCACAATCACAAACACTCAAAACATTCACTATCATGCTTAGAACAAAGATTTAGTGGAGGTGACTCAACAACTAGACTACTAACACAAACTAAAACAACAAAGTAAAATAAAACACACTAAAGCATAAAACAAGATAAATTTCAACTAACGACATACAATTGACTAATCCTCCTCACACTATTTCGAACTTAGTCCCTAAGTAAGAAATATAAAGAAAAATTGTATGAGTTGAGTTAGAGAAATGCAAATCTTGTTTTAGTCGAATTTCGGTGGTTCGGGCGATGGAGTTAGAGATGGATAAGCCGGCGCCCCCGGGGCATTGAAATAGTCACGCAATTTTTCCTCGTGGAGCCTTTGTCGATCATGAAGCCTCGTCATGGGATATTCCATACGTGCCCACATCTTGCGTTGATCCTCCATGAATCGGAGTTGGGCGGCTTCAAAGTCATTCCTTGTATCCACATTAGGAGCGGGGGGCTCCCATTGACGCCCTCCGGTAATGCTCCTCCTTCGGCGCTTGTTCCGGCCGCATGTTTGTCTTTCCTCCTCACCGGCTCTTTAGCTCGCCTCGGCTCTACCTCTTGCCTTGGTGATGCGCGCAACCTAGGCGGAATTGGTTCGCCGGGATGTCCTTCCACCCAATTATCGTGCTTGTACTTTCCCACAACTCTTTCCTTCCTCACATACCCTCCAATACTCAAGTGATCCATGTCTATCATTCGTGGCGGTTGAATTTGATACTTGCTTTCATCAAACTCCGGATCTTTTCGTGCCAAAAAGAACACCAACCATCCAAATCCTTTCTTCTTTTGAGCTTTAGGCTCCTCTTGAAGCAACTTCATCAACCGATACGCCAAATGCACTTGCTTCTCTCGTTCCGTTGAGTGATTCAAAGCTTGCAAAAGGAACAAATCCGACCGTGCTACTTTGGGATGCTCATGGCGTCCATAGAAGGTGTAGCCGTACCACTTAAGCAAGATTATGGTGGCAATATCCCGAACCTCTTTCAACTTGGAAAAGTGTGAGTCGTAGCTTGGTTTCCCCGATGCCTTGTTCCATATCACGTTTGCATCAAAATCACCCTTATGCGACAATTCTTTCATTCCTAAGTCGGTTAACCCAAAATCTTGATACAAGTTGATCATGGAATATTCCCGCTCCTTGCCGTCCTACCGAAAGGTAATAGAAGTGTCGGTGGTGGCCTCAAGTGTAGTGAAGAATTCGTATGTGAGCGCTTCGCATTTCTCATGCGGTATCCTTATCAACTTATCAAGAAAAAGGAATTGAATGAGATCATCCAACTTCTCATGAATGCCCAATTTTTCCATAGTCATCCAACAAATTTCATACGCATCGGTGACACCCAATTCCTTAAGCTTCTCATAGCGTTCACCCTCACTAACCAAGCGGATTTCGAAGGGTGCCTTGTATTTCCGTGAGAGAGCCCCGAAATTGGTTGTTTTCTTCGCAGAACGGATAGGTTGTGGTGGTAGCTCCTCTTGAAATTCTTGCTCACTAGGAGGTATGGATTTTTTCTTGGAGGCTCGGCTTGCTCTTGTATTCCGGGACATTGTAGAGGAAGGAAAAGGGTGTTTGGAAGTGTGTTTAGTTTTGAGTTTGGCTTGAGTATGGTGGAGATAGAGCTTGGAGAATATTTGCTAGAAGAAAGATAATGGAGTTCTTGGCTATGGAGTTTTGGATAATTGTGGAAAACAATTTGGAGAAGAAGAAGTGTTGGAGTTCTTTTTGTGGTAAGATTTGATAAATAGGAGAAGAGGGGTGGAGATCTTGCCATGTCATTGATCTTTGTGAATTGTTTTTCTCTTTGGAAGGCCAAGATGCTTCCACCTCATCAATCCAAGACTTGTAAAACCCCACCAATAGGAACATTTCAAGAAAAGAAGGAAAAAAAAATTGCTCCCCCTTTTAATGAGGTGTAGCTCGAATCGAGCTACACCCATTAATGTGTAGCTCGAATCGAGCTACACTTTTCTCAAAGGTAGCTCGAATCGAGCTCTCCTTTTTCCAAGGAGAGCTCGATTCGAGCTCCCCTATACAAGGGGAGTTCGATTCGAGCTCCACTATACAAGGGGAGTTTGATTCGTTTCCGCTTTTCTTTTTCCTTTTTTTGTTTTTCGCCACACCTACGCACCAAAACCAAACACACCGGCGTTATCTCGAACAAAAAGACATAAAACTAACAAAAAAACAATATCTAAACAATCTAAAAAAGGTAAAACAACAACAAAAACATTAAATCGAACCTCTTGGGAATGCCTCCCAAGTGCGCTTGTTTAAAGTCGAAAGCTCGACCGTCTCACGGTGGATTCATGTAAGAAGCACGGAAACTTCGATAAAATTGCGTCTCCCGTTTCGGAAACGTTTCGGAAACCGGAAACTTTTGGACACCCGTACGAAACATTTCGGGCCGTTTCCGTAAATAATAAAAATTAAAAATTTGTAAAAAAATTAAAATTATTACCCACAAATAATTTTTTTTTACTAGTTACCCATAAATTTTACATTCGCATTGCCCACAATACATCAAATATACTTATTTGTGTTGAATTATATTATATTTTTTTATATATTTATAAAATTTTAAATATTAGTATATTAAAATGAATTATTTTGTTAATTATCATAAATATTTTTATAATATTTTTATAAATATATCCCTATATTTTTGTTATTTGCACGTTTCCCCCACGTTTCGTGTCCTTCATTTTGAAAAGATTTCGTTTCCCCGTGTCCGTTTCGTATCGTTTCCGTTTCCCGTTTCCGTTTCCGTGCTACATAGTTAGGAGTTGTGAAAGATATCTCATCTTCCACCCGATTCGTCAAGGGTCCAAGATATGGTTTGCACCGGTGGCCATTAACCTTGAAAGTTTCACCCTTGGAATTCTCCAATTCCACCGCACCGTGATTCGCCACATTCCGGATTTTGAATGGGCCACTCCAACGAGATTTCAATTTACCCGGAAACAACCGCAAGCGTGAATTGTAAAGAAGTACAAACGAACCAACCTCTAAGACCTTTGGAGAGATGTGAGCATCATGCCATCGCTTCGTTTTCTCCTTATAAAGCTTGGCGTTCTCATATGCCATGAAGCGAAATTCATCTAACTCATTCAATTGAAGTAACCGCTTCTCTCCCGCCTTCTTGAAGTCAAAGTTCAACTTCTTAATAGCCCAATACGCTCTATGCTCAAGCTCTAGAGGAAGGTGACACGCCTTCCCATAGACAATACGGAACGGAGACATCCCAAGTGGAGTTTTGTAGGCCGTCCTATACGCCCACAATGCATCATCTAATTTCAAAGACCAATCTTTCCGGGATCCATTCACCGTCTTCTCTAGAATTCTTTTCAATTCACGGTTCGAAACCTCAACTTGGCCACTCGTTTGGGGGTGATAAGGTGTGGCGACCCGGTGATGCACATTGTACTTCCTCATAAGAGCTTGAAATTGCCGATTGCAAAAATGCAAACCGCCATCACTAATTACCACTCTAGGGGTCCCAAACCGATTCACTAGCCGCTTAAGAAAGCTCAACACCACTTTAGCATCATTAGTGGGTAAAGCCTCCGCTTCTACCCATTTTGAAACATAATCCACACATACCAAAATGTATTGGTTTTTGAATGAAACCGGAAAAGGCCCCATGAAATCTATACCCCATACATCAAATATCTCCACTGCATCTCGTCTCTTTTTGAGATGTTGCCTACACGTTGACACCGATCACAATGGTCCACAAATTCTTTGGCATCACGAAATAAGGTTGGCCAAAAGAACCCGCTCTCAAGCACTCTAGCGGCGGTTCTCGCCGAACCATAATGTCCAGTCTCATGACATGAACTCAAAATGGGCATCATTTCCCCCAAGGCCACACATCGTCTCAACATTCCATCCCCACATATTTTAAACAAGAAAGGTTCATCCCACAAGTACCTTTTAACATCGGATAAGAACTTCTTCCTTTTGTGGGATGTCAAGTCCGGAGGCATGACTCCCGATGAGAGGTAATTTGCAAAATCGGCATACCATGGTGTTTCCACTTCCCGAATCATCATAAGCGTTTCATCCGGAAACCGCTCATTGATCTCCACACCAATAGGGATTGGTTCCGGAATTTCAAATCTCGAAAGGTGGTCCGCTACCACATTCTCCGTACCTTTCTTGTCTCGGATTTCTATATCAAATTCTTGCATTGGAAGGATCCATCGAATAAGCCTAGGCTTTGCGTCTTGTTTAGTGAAAAGGTATCTCAAAGCGGCATGATCGGTATAGATTATGGACTTTGATCCAAGCAAGTATTGCCGGAACTTGTCCAAGGCAAACACTACCGCCAACATCTCCTTTTCGGTAGTGGTGTAGTTGAGTTGCGCGCCCGCCATAGTCCGACTAGCATAATAGATCACATGCACCCGCTTATCTTTTCTTTGCCCCAACACGCAACCCAATGCTTGGTCGCTAGCGTCACACATTAGCTCAAAAGGCAAACTCCAATCCGGAGATGATATAATGGGAGCGGTCACAAGTGCCTCCTTTAGCTTCTCAAAAGCATCTTGACATTCCCTTGTGAAGTCAAACGGCGCATCTTTGACTAACAAACTTATCAAAGGTCGTGCAATAGACGAAAAATCCTTAATGAATCGCCGGTAAAAACCCGCGTGGCCCAAAAATGCCCGAACTCCTTTGACCGTAGTCAGAGCGACTAATTTTTCAATAACCGCCGTCTTTGCCCTATCCACTTCAATTCCCGCCTCCGATATCCTATGCCCGAGTACAATGCCTTCATCCACCATGAAGTGGCACTTTTCCCAATTTAGCACCAAATTAGTCTCCACACATCATTGATGAGAATGAACTTTAGTTGCGATTCAATTCGTTTAGCGAAACACGAATGGGATCGATTCCGACTTCCGGATTATTACAAGTTGTGCTTTTTGCTCAACAAGTTTTTGGCGCCGTTGCCGGGGCGACTTCTTTGACTCGTCTTCGAGATTAATCTTATGCATCACAATTTGCGGACTTATTCCTCGAATGTCGGAGATTTGCCAACCCATTGCTAACATGTGCTCTTTCACTACTTGCACAACCTTCCTTTCTTGATCCTTAGAGAGCTTGTTTGAGATGATTATCGGCAAGGTCTCATTCTCCCCAATAAAAGTATACCGGAGGTGTGGCGGAAGCGGCTTCATTTCAACCTTCGGGGGCAACTCCGAAGATGGTGGAGTCACACCATTGCTCTTGTTTAAACTTTCCGGCTTCGGTTCATCCTCTCTAGTATATTATTCATCCCCCGACTCGGAATGAAACGGAACTTGAGAGATTTGTTGAGGACAAATTTCTACCCTCTTTGCTTCGTTCAATAATTGCACATTCTCCCGGAGTTGCTCTTCCACAATCTCATCAATCACATCAATCCTCATGCAATCCTCCTCCTCGATGGTACCCCGCATGACTTTCTTCATATCAAACTCAACCGATTCCTCGTCAATCCGCAAGGTCAATTTGCCACCATGCACATCAATTAAATCCCTTCCGGTGTTCATGAAGGGTCGCCCCAAGATCATTGGGCACTCCTTATCAACCGCATAGTCCAATATAAAAAAATCAACGAGGAAGATAAATTTATCTACCTTGACAAGCACATCCTCAACAATCCCAAACAGCCTTTTTAACGAATGATCCGCTAGTTGGAGTACCATCGAGGTGCTTTTCACGGGTTGATCTCCATAAAGCGTCCTGAAAAGAGTTAAAGGCATAAGATTGATGCTAGCACCTAGATCACATAAGCAATTAATGGAACTCATGTTTCCTATAGTGCAAGGTATAGAGAAACTCCCTGGGTCCTTCAACTTAGCCGGTAGATCATTCAAGATGATTGAGCTACACACTTCCAGAATAGGAACCGTTGCACCGCTATCCCAACTCCGTTTGTTGGTAATGATGTCCTTCAAGAACTTGGCATATTGCGGCATCTCCCGGAGTGCATCCGCCAAGCTAATATTGATTTGCAATTTCTTGAAAATCTCAAGGAACTTATGAAACTTTTCGTTCCCTTGAGCTTTCCTTAACCGGCTTGGGAACGGAACCGGTGGTACAAACGGCGGCGGCGGTGGTGGTCTTACATAAGGCTCTTCAACTTCAATAACCACTTCCTCACAATCCCTTGGTAACTCTTGACTTGAGCTTGCTATATCAACAACAACTTAAGGCTCATCCTCCTCAACAACTTGTTTCTTTCCATTGGCTTTCTCAAGATTTCTCCCGCTTCGGAGCTCTACCGCCTTAACATGCTCTCTAGGGTTGTTCTCCGTAGTAGATGGCAACCCTCCTTGAGGTCTTCCTTGAAGCGAAATGGCCATTTGAGAAATTTGAGTTTCCAAATGATGGATAGTAGAAGCTTGATTCTTCTCCCTTTGCTCCATTTTTTCTAGCTTCTCTAGTACCTTAGAAAGCACATTTCCCTCATCCGTATTCTTTTGTGGTTGGAATCCCGGAAGGTGTTGAAGTCTACCACCATAGTTGTTTCCTTGCCCTTGTTGGTTGTGATAAGGACCTTGATAAGGACCTTGTTGTTGGGGCCTATTTCCTCCTTGGAAACTAGGACCCACTTGTTGATTTGCTTGCACATTGCCTTGGCCCTCTTGATTCCTCCATCCGAAGTTAGGATGGTTTCTCCAACCCGGATTATAAGTATTCGAGTAAGGATCATTCCCTTGGCGTTGACCTCCAACATAATTCACTTGTTCGCTCCACGCTTGACCCGTGGCATAGCACTCACTACTTCCATGATTGAAATCCCCACAATGCTCACAACCTACTTGGACATACGCAACCGGAGCATTCCGTGGGGCCACTTGCTTCTTCAAGGCATCAACTTGACTTTGCAAAGAGGCATTCGTAGCTTTCATCGCTTCAAACTCCTTGGATTGGTCAAGTGTCATTAATTTCTTTTGAGCCGGTGGTCTTCTCCTTTCCGAGGACCAAGTGCTACTAACCATAGCCAATTTCTCAATCAACTCATTAGCCTCATCAAGCGTCTTTTGCATCAAAGAACCTCTCGCGGCCGAATCAATGGTAGATCTTGTAATCTCACCCAAACCATTGTAGAATATTTGAAGCACATGCTCCCTTACAAGTCGATGATGAGGTACGTGCCTTTGGAGATCCTTGAACCTCTCCCAAGTTTCATAGAGAGATTCCCCCTCATATTGGTAATAATCAATGATGTCCTTTGTCAACTTTGCGGTTTTCCCCATTGGAAAGTACTTGTGAAGGAAAGCTTGAGCAAGATCCCGCCAATTGTGGATTGATGCATTAGGTAATGACCGAAGCCACAAGCTTGCCTTATCTCTTAGTGAGAATGGAAACATCCGAAGCTTAATTTGATCGGAGGTGACATTATGGAGCTTGAATGTGTCCAACACTCCCAAGAACTTGGCTATGTGTTCATTCGGATCCTCACTTGCTAACCCAAAGAATTGGCACCGATTCTCTAGGAGTTGAATCGTGCTAGGCTTGATTTCAAAAGTAACCGCGGTGACCGGTCTTGCAAAGCACCCATAGGTGGCATTATCCACATCCGGGAGGAAGAAATCCCCCAAAGTTTGTCTTTGTGCTTGATGGCCTTGAACTTGAGGGTGATTGTCCCCTTGGTGCTCTTGCCGATTTCTCTCATCGAGTGGAGGAGGCGGATGTTGCCTCACTCCATCGTCTTGAGGGTGATATTGCTCCTCCTCATAATTATCTTCCCCATGTTCCATGATAACGGGTCTACGATTCTCCCTTCTCACACTTCTCTCAAATCTCCCGAGGTTGTCTTGGAACGGTTCTAGCGGAAGATTGGCCCTTCGTGTATTGTGCATACACTATAGTTGATCTCCTACACAAACCACAACAAACAAACCACGCGTAAATCCGGAAAGAAGCAAAAACAACAAAAGTGATAAAAACAGAAAATAGAGCTAACTCGACCAAACAATAACTAATTTCAATCAATCAATAAACACTCAACACTCCCCGGCAACGGCGCCAAAAACTTGTTGAGCAAAAAGCACAACTTGTAATAATCCGGAAGTCGGAATCGATCCCACGAGGAGTGAATCTAGAGCGATTGATGAGAATGAACTTTAGTTGCGATTCAATTCGTTTAGCGAAACACGAATGGTTGAAGTTCAAGTAAGATTAACACTAAATAGGCACTAAACAACTAAACAATTAAACTAACAATTCAAGCAACTATAATAAGAACGAGTTTAATCAATAAGTAAAAGATGTCTAGGGGTTGAAATCATTCCTAGGTCATGCATACATAGTAATGGATGAATTGGTATCTAGCAAGGGCCGAGTTGTACCTAGCGCACCGTTCCCGCTCTCTCGAGCCTCTAAGAACGACAAAATCAATCATCAAGTAATCAATTAATGCCTAACTCACTCTCGTGATACTAAACAAAACCAATTACCCAACATCAATTAATCAACAAACTCAAGGTCACCTAAATCCTAATCCACTCTCGTGGTATTACAATCTAGGCTTCTAATTCCAAAGTCTATTCACCTAACCATTTTTCAATGAGTCAAGCAAACACTAAATCATGCATTAGATAGCTAGGCTAACACAAGCATTAGGAACTAGAATTAGAACAAGCATTTAACCAATCAAACATACTATTTAACATAACAAGAAGGAAATCATCTCAACCCCCAAACATGGGGGATTAGTTACACATACCAAGAGCTAAATTAACAAAATGATAAATGGAAGGCATGGTTAAAGAGTACTTACAAGGAGATGAAAAACCCACAAATAATAGTTGTAATAGAAAATAAAACTTGTTCATTCAATGAAGCTTCAAAGATCTCAACAATGGTGGAAATATAAAAATCTGGAAATTTTATTGAAGAAGAAGACTAAAATTTAGGGATTTCTAAAATTAGGAGAAGATTCAAAAGTACACTAATAGAATAAAGTCTAGGGAAATCTTCTATACCTAAAATAGAGATAAGGATGCTTATATAGTACTTACAAAAGAAGGAAAAAGACAAACATTCATTTACACATTTGTTGGGCCCAAAATAACAAATTAATAAAGCCTTGTTGCATTTTGAAATAAGATTTCCCCATTCCAGCAAGTCCAAGCTCGAATAGAGCTCCTTGGGCTAAATGAGGAGCCCGATTCGAGCTGCCATTTTCTGCTCCGGATCTCGATCTTCAAACCTTCGTAACTCGGTGTAAAAATGTCCGATTAAGTCGATTCTTGAACCGTTGGAAAGCTTAGGACGTCTACTTTAACTTTCATGAAGATCACGAGTTCATTTGAGGCTTCTAGCTAGTCCACATTGGTCAATTAGTGCCCAGGGGTCAGCTTTTCAGATTTGCAAATGAGCTTCCGCATCGCTTTTGTCGTCTTTTCCAACTTTTGCACCAAAATGCTTCCGCAATGCTCCTAAGTACCTGAAATACTAAAACACGTAATAAGGCATTTGAAATACCATAAAACCGTGATAAAACGTTAATAAAGCATGCGGAAACGACACTAAAGATAGGAGTAAAATACTCCTATCAATGGTCTTGGTTCATTGATTGGCCGCTGCATTGGTGGGGGCCGTTATATCTTGTTATCATCCAATCTGTCTCGCCTTTTAAAAGCGACGCACGCAACCTCCAATTGCAAGTGTCATTGTTCACACACACAAGAACTACTGTTTTACCAGTTGTTCGACTGCTCTTGTATTCTTTATTAGCTGCAATGTGATAACTCGTCGTGCATGTCTGGACAGCATACGTCGAACTAAAAACCATCCCCAATTCAAACTCTTTTCTAGCTTCCCATATTGCATTTTCTTTAGGCCACAGATTCATATTGACACGCATGTCGTCAACATTCTGATGCGTGTACTCATGAGGAAGGCGCGACTCAAAATGATCTGTATTTTGTTCTGACTCACCACCGACATTCTCACTATGGGTGCCATCTCCATTCTCACCACCGATGTCATCATCCTCGTTGTCATCAGCAACGGCCCCGTAGAAATGTTCTTCCTACTCATCTTCATCACTAAAATCATCACCATCGTCTACATCCGCACAGTCGTCTACATCCGCACAGTCGTCTTCATCCGCACAGTCGTCTACATCCTCAAACTCTGCACGTACTTAAGACAACGGATTGTACACAATATAAAACTCAGGTACCCTCATTTGTGGCGTCCGCGAAACATTACGCCACATTGCTTCCATGTGAACATCTGTCTCCATAGGAAAACCATCATATTTTTGAAATCTTCCATGTTCATCGAACCGAGGCACTCGTAGATAAATCTTCACTATCTCATCAGCATCGTTCAGCCCAATTACCCTTCTAATTACGACTTGTAGTTGTGCAAAATTCACTACACTCGTCAGCTCAACCAGTTCTGATTTACCGGAAACATAATCAACTCCACCCGGAGTCGATAATATTATACCATCCCAATAAATTTTTAGGGCTAGCAGCTCATTTGTCGTCATTACTACATTAAAAAAATATAATTTTAACTACATTTTTAGGGCTGGCAGCTCATTTTTCAAAATTAATCGTACTAAATTTATCAAATAATTAAAAAGAGGGTTATTCTCATTTAAAATATAATTCGAATATTCTACATGTCAAATTCAAATTTTTAATAATTAGCCGATTTAAATGTAAATTCAAATTTTTTATATTAACTTTTTTCACAAAGTTACAGTTATAAAAAAATTATATTTTCTCTAAATACTGTTAAAAACAAATACTTATTTTTATATTTAATTTTTTAGTATTCCGAATCTATTTATATAATATAAAACATAAATTTTAATATTTTCACTAATTCCAACCTAATTTAAAAATATTTTAAAAATTTCATATATTTGATTTTCTAATTTTAATTTACTCTATTTTACATTTATATAAATTTTATACACATTATTCTAATTTCATTTACACATTAATCTAATTTATTTTATAATACATATTTTCAAAAAAATTAACTAAATCTAACTATATTTATTTAACTAACTACATTTCAAACATTATTTTAATCTAACTACATTTCAAACATCATTTAAATCTAACTACATTCAATAATTAAAAATAACATATCAATAAATTTAAAAGACTCACCCGATAATTCCGCCAAAAAATGATATTCTGCGCCAAAATATAATATTCCGCCACGAAAAATAATATTCCACCACGAAAACCAACTCCGCAAAATCTTCTCCACAATAATAATTGTTGTCGAGTGAAACTAAATCTTTTCTACAATAATACCCCCGATTTAATAAATTTCTCTCTACATTTATCTCTGTACTTCATCTCTCTAGATTTTTTTTTATTTCTTTGGAGAGTGAGTGAGAAAGGGGGAACGGTTCCCCCTTATATAGTGGTTGCAGACCGCAGAAATCTTCCGCGGTCTGCAACCACCTGGTCAAAGGGAATTTATTCCCTGTCAGAGGGAATAAATTCCCTCTGTAAACCGCGGAAGTGTTTCACGCACTTCCGCGATTTACGCCAACGTGGCTCCACCTGCGTCCAGATGGAGCCACGTCTGCAGACCGCGGAACACTTCCGCGGTTTGCAGTAAGTCGCGGAAGTGTTCCGCGGTCTATAGGTGACAAATTAAGAAAAATTGTTAATTGGGGGCTAATTTAAGAAATTTTACTAATTTTATAGATAAACATGTCATTAATCCCGATCAGACTATGCCACCTTTTTCCAGTTCACTGGATCTCCGGTTCGTATATGCTATTCTGACCGAATGGGGTTCCAATTTACGGTTGAACCAGCCGGTCCGGTCTGGTTTTTAAAACACAGGTTTTAAAGAGAAAAAAGAAGGCTTAATTATCAAAAAAACCCTTCACATTTCAGTCTCTTTTCAATTGCACTCTAAGGTTATAATTTTGTCTAATTCATCCATGTTCGCACCTTTGGTTTCCAATTCCACCTTGAAAATTAAATTGGACTCTTTTCAAATCGGAAAAAATTCATAAAAATCCGTATAATGTATTAATTTCAACTCTTTCCACACAAAAAGTTAAAAATGAATAACATAAAAGTGCGAATTTGGTGAATTGGATGAAATTGCAACGTCGCGTGAAACTGAAAATAGGCTAAAAGGTGGGGTTTATTTGATGATTAAGCCGATAAAAGAAAGGGTCTAATTACATAAACACTATCCACGTCGAAGTTTTTTAATGGGTACAATATATAAATTTAACCTATGTACATAATAACATCAAAATTTATATCTTTTAATTATTATTTTATTAATTATTTAAATTGCTCTTATTAAATGTTCAAATTATTATTAGCACTAAATAAAAAAATAATAATTTAATTTTTTATTGTGTTAAAAAATAAAAGTTAATTTAATTTTAGAAAGTAAACATTAACTCAGAGAAATAAAGCTAATTTTAATAATTTTAATTAAATTATTAAAATGATATTTTATACCGATGGTTTTCATTTTTTTAAGTAATGTAACAACATTACACTTAGAGGTGTAAATGGACGCCGATCCCGACATATGTCAACTTTGAATTTGAGGTTGTTATACAAGCTTACAGGCCAGAGTTTGTTTCTTCCATTTTCAGAGGAGACATATAAGGCGGAAGTCTGAATGAATTTCTATTTTCTTATAAAAATTTAAGCCGCCTTCAATATATTTAATAAATTAATTTTGACATGTCTTAAAAAATGACCTTGTTTATGATATATAGTCTAATATTTATATTATATTTATTTTGATAAAGTGATCACTAATATAATTTCATAAAAATAGGATATTAAACTTAAAAAATTATAATTTTTTAATTAATTTGATTTTATATCCTTGTTGTTAATTAAAATATTTTAAAAAATATTAATTAATTTGCATCAACATCTTGTATTGTATTGATTAATAGATTATATACTTCTTAAAAATATATAATTATAAAATAAATTTAGGTTTTTATCACTACTAGAAACTTGATTTTTGTGACGGATTTTAGTGATGGTTCTAAAATCAGTTGTTAAATTTTCATTACGACGGATTTTAAATTCGTCGCTAAATCCCCCAAAAAAGAAGGCGGACACAATCCCTTTAAAAAAAATAAACAGATCTATAATAATCTCTTTACAAAAAATTTAAATTATTAAAAAAGAATTAAAAAATTACAAAACTACAAAAAATCTAAAAACAATATCGAAGAATTCATTAGAAGAAAATTGGCGACAAGAAAATCAACGGAAAAACCATAGCGATGAGAAATTCACCGAAAAATACAACAGCGAGAGTCACGACGAGAAATTCATCAGAAGACGCTCGACAGCGAATTAGAAAGAAGTGAAGTGCGACGAAAGTAGATGAAGAGAAGAAAAAGTTGAAAGAAGTAGAGATAGAGAAAAACAGAAAGGAGAATTTTGAGAAAAAGAGAGGTAGAGAAAGAAAAAGAGAAGTGCGGCTGTGTGAAAATTATGATCTAAAACGAGTGAAGCTTTCTAAATATAGTAGAATATTCTTTTAAATATGTTTGTGATTAGAATAGCGAGGATAATTATAAAAAAAAAATGATAAAAAAATGTGTAAAATTTAAAAGTCAGATATATTAAAAATAATTCCTATATAAATACAAATAGAAATAGAGCATTTTTGACAAATTTTATTAGAACTTCAGATACTTGTCATATTGGGGCAATGTTAAGGAGTCCACACTCCACTCTCAAAGATATGTTAGCACTTGCAAATACTAGTTTTGTCTGGGCTTTGAACCATGCACATACTTCAGCTAACTGACTTATAACGCCATATCTCGTTGAACACCCCATACACTTAAGGCCATTTTCAATAACACACTATTTTTTTTTATTTTAGTGTAACAATTATCTCCTATAATATTTTATTTTTAATTTTATTATAGTGTATTTTATTTTTAGAGCCATTATATTATAGTGTACTTTAAAATATAGTACTATTGGAGACGAATTCTATTTTACTTTTGGTTTTTATTTTATTATAAATTTTATTATTAAATATTTATTAGTTTTTGTTACAATCTAATGCAAATAAGCATGTTCAATTTAGTCAGAAATTTAAATATGTAGTATTAAAAAAAATAGACGTGCATTAATTAACTCAATATTTTATAAAAAGAGTCTATTTAATGTTTTTTTTCTTTTGGCTTAATAAATATAGTTATTTTATATATTTAAAGATTGAACACATTTAGAAAATATATTATTAAATACGGATATACTTAATTCATTTGTGTAAGCATAAAATATTTAAATATTTTGTTGGATAGGAATATATTAAAAATATTCCTTGTGTGTAAGTATAAAATATTTAAATATTTTGTTGGTTAGGAATATATTAAAAATATTCCTTTAGTGTAAAAAATAGAGTCAGCTATTGAAGATGAAACACTATAGCAGTGTAGTTTTAGTGTGAAACTCACGCTATTTTTCCTAACAACTAAAATTGGGTGGTAGACAAAAAGAATAGAGAAAATTACAAAAATAATAATTTAAAAGGGCAAAAAATTATAAAAATACATATTTTTAAAATTTTATATTTAATACATAAAATTTACAAAAATATGAAATAAATTTTCACTTTCACGTATTGTATCAAAGATGTATACTTTTTATAGAAAAAAAAGTAGGTAAATTATGTAAATATTTTTAACTTTTAGATAAAATTAATTTTTTTTCCATTAAGTACGTATATTTGTAAATTAAATGATATTTAGATAATTTTAAAGTTCTCCCCAGAAAATATAAGCTTTTGTCGTTTTAATGTCTTAACATACAACTGAATCTTTACTTTTATTGTTTTATGTAAAAAAGCTTAACTGAATTTTGTTAAACAACTTGACACCTATTTTTAAACGGTTTGATACCTCAGTTTTAATTCTATTAAACGATTTGGTCCCCCTAATTAACAAAAGGGTCTCAAAACTAAGGGATCATTAAGTAGATTCTAAAACAAAGAATATCAGACTGTTAATCATAATATACCTCAAGAATTTCAGCGTAATTTGCTTTAAATTTATTTACCTAGTCCTTTTTCAAGTTTATATTGTAGGTCATTTGCAATGTGTTGAGTTGGGTGAACATTAAAATTCTGTCTCACGTGCGTTTCACTTAATGCACGCTCATTCTTTGTACAAAAAAAAAAGATCTATAAATTCAAACAAATTAAATACAAGAACTAAATAAAAATAATTTTTTTAAAAAAAAACAGATAAATAATTTTTTAAATATACAACCAGCTAAAAGTAGGTCTGGGCAATGCAGAAACATTAGAGTTCTTACACGAATAGTGTTTAAAATGGGGCAACCATTGATAATTAGGTATATGTCTAATTAGACCATATTGATGATCTGATCACTAATTAAAGGTGCACAAATTTTATATTTTCATTTCATTTCGGCTACTATCTATGTCAAATCTATATAGTACAGAAATAGAAATAATAAAACATATTCATAGAAAAAAAATACTATAACATATTATATTGAAACAAGAAGCAACAAGATACATTTTTTTTGGCAAAAAATAAGTAATTATATAAAGTAGAGTCTTGAAATTTTAAAATTTTAAAAATGCTTCCGAAAATGAAAATAGAATATTAAAACGTATATTCCGGAGAAGTTATCGGTACAATGTAGCATCGAATGAATCACTTACTGTTAAAAGAAAATGATGAATTTGAACTATGGTCAACTATATTGTCAAGTCGCGACTCAAACATGAAGGGTTGGGAATTAAAGGTTGAAGCTATAAAAAGGCATTAATTTGGTGTTGGAATGTCACTGAAATTTGAAAGACAAAAAGATAGTTCAATTATTAGAATATGACTGAACCTCACACAACACAAAGGATAATAATGAATAACTATCATATCAGTCCATTTTTTGCAATTGTGAATTTGTAGGTCCTATAAAGTATAATACATTTTCTTATTTTTCTATCTACTTATTCCAAAATACAATTCTGACCACAACTTTTGTAATTATTTACAGTCAGCTAATTTTTTTTTAAAAAAAAAACATTTTTTTCATCAAACTTCTGTTTGTGTTTTGCTGTTCAAGAGTTGACCTATCTTTTGATTGTAATGATAAAAGAGAAAAAACAAAAAACAAAAGAGATGATTGATACAAAACAGTTTGTGAATTGTGATGTAAGAGCAATCTTATGAGTCAAATCGTGCAGTACACTCCACTCAATGCACATTCGGTCTAGTGGCGGAGCCAAGAATTTTACTAGAGAGGGGAAAAATTTATTTAGCCAAACTATTTGTCATTCCATTTTGTTATATACCAAACAATATATGGCTTAATACATAGTTTGACCCCTGAATTTGTACCCTTTTACCCATCTAACCCCCAAACTTAACGTCTCACCTATCGAACCCCTGAACTTGTTAAATAACCCGATTTGACCCCCGAACTTGATAAATACGTAAACATTGAACCCCTCCGTACACAATTTCTTCTAGAATGTTTCAAGTGACATGTGGACACGAAGGGTTCAATATTTACATATTTATCAAGTTCAGGGGTTAAATCGGATTATTTAACAAGTTCAGAGGTTCGATAGGTGAGACGTTAAGTTTAGAAGTTAGATGGGTAAAAAGGTACAAGTTCAGGGGTCAAACTATGTATTAAGCCAACAATATATTGTTCAATTATTTTTTACTTTTTTTTTTGGGTCGGACGACATATCATTTGATCCAATTATAAAAAAACCATCATTCAACCTTGTTTTAAATTTTTAAAATATTATTGGTTGTATTGATTTTTTTTTCTATTTACATATGTTTTCTTTTACAATTAATTTTTGTATTATTAAATATATATATAACTAGCAGAGATTAATAATATATTTGAACTTCGTTAGATAAAAGAAAGTTTAAAGTAATCTTTTTATAATAGTAAAGGGTGAAATAAACTTGTATTATAGTTAAAGGGTGAAAAAACTTTTATAATAGTTAAAGGATGAAATAAACTTATTATAATTAATAGTTAAAGGTTGAAATAAACAAAATTATAATAGTGAATGTACTAAAATAAACCTCTTACCAATTCAACCCTTTCTTTTATTTTTTTCTTCTTTTAAACGGTCTCTCTTTTTGATCCTTGACACTTCGACGGTCAGGGACCGTTCTCACGAGCTCGCCATCCATTGGCTCCGCCTTTGGGCAATGCGTCCAAAGACCGAGAGAGGGCCTATTTGAAACTTAACTTACAAGCTGTCGCCTTAAATTAATCGCATATATACAGAATTTAGGGCTGTTTTACTATTGGAAATATTATATTATGGGCCCCTGAATGTATATTATAAGAGTTCAGTCACCAAAATAACTGATTTGAAAAAATTCAAACCGACTAATATAGTTTTCCTTTATTATATACTGACTCGACACATAAGAGAATATGCTGATGTCTGTACTTTATGAGAGGAAAAAAATGTTTTATTTTTAGAATAATTAGAATTTTCCTACTTTAGATGCTTTTCTGAAAAAGAGCAGCAACAACCTTTAATTGAAGAAACATGAACAAGTTACTCTTGAATTGAGCAATATACATTATTAGTAGTATTTATTGAAGGGTTTTTGATTCAGATATTATTGTTAGAATAAAGTCCTATTTATTAGGGACACTTATTTGTATTTGACGTAGTCTTTGTTTCTGTTAACACTTAGCTATGTTTTAGCTAAAGTGGCTTGATTTCATATTTTCTGTTATGATTGTGTTTTGTATGGCTATATAAGCCAAAGTCATTATCAATAAAACTCAAGTCATTGAAATCCAGTTTGTTGTATACTTATTCTTTATTTCAGAGCAAAGTTCTCAACAATCTGGTATCAGAGCTCTCATTGGGCCTGAGAAATTAAAGCAGCAGCTTAGAAAATGACACAAAGGATGGTTACTGACAGCTTCATACAGCCGGCTATTCCTCGCTTTGATGGTCACTATGACCATTGGAGCATGCTAATGGAGAACTTTCTACGTTCTAAGGAATATTGGGATATGGTGGATCCAGGCTATGTTGAACAAGGAAATGAAGCATCGCAGTCGGAGGCACAAAGAAAGAAGAATGAGGAGACAAAGTTGAAAGATCTGAAAGTGAAAAACTATCTCTTTCAGGCAATTGACCGTACAGTTCTTGACACAATTCTAAGAAAAGATACAGCTAAAGAAATATGGGATGCCATGAAAAAGAAATATGAAGGAAATGCAAGGGTTAAGAGATCTCATCTTCAAGCTCTCCGCAGAGAATTTGAAACTCTTGACATGAGGAATGGTGAAGGCGTGACAGAGTACTTTTCAAGAGTCATGACAGTGGCGAACAAGATGCGAACTTATGGAGAGGATATGCAAGATGTTAAAGTGGTAGAAAAAATTCTACGCTCTTTATCTGAGAAGTTTAACTATGTTGTTTGTTCTATCGAGGAATCAAAAGATATTGATGCTCTCACTATTGATGAGTTACAAAGCTCATTAATAGTACATGAACAAAAATTTCAGAGGCATCATGGAGAGGAGCAGGCTTTGAAAGTGACGTATGATGGAGGAAGAGGACGTGGTCGTGGCCGTTTTTTCTACGGAGGAAGAGGAAGAGGGAGAGGCCGAGCAAGTTTCAATAGGGAGACAGTGGAGTGTTACAAATGTCATAAACTTGGACATTTTCAATATGAATGTTCTGAAAATAAAGAAGCAAACTATGCAGAATATGGCGGAGAGGATGAAATGCTTCTGATGGCTTATGCGGAGCTGAATGGAATTCAGAAGGAAGATGCATGGTTTCTTGATTCAGGCTGCTCTAATCACATGTGTGGTGACCGAGCTATGTTCAGCGAACTTGATGATGGATTTCGGCACTCAGTAAAACTCGGGAATAACACAAAGATGAACGTGACGGGAAAGGGGAATGTGAAATTATTTCTGAATGGAGTCAGTCATGTTATTACTGAAGTATATTACATTCCTGAGTTGAGAAATAATCTTTTGAGCATAGGACAGCTGCAGGAGAAAGGCTTGGCTATTTTAATCAAAGAAGGAAAGTGTAAGATTTTTCATCCAGAGAGGGGCCTGATTATTCAAACAAATATGAGTACCAACAGAATGTTTATCTTACTAACTCAATCACAAGCTTCTTCTCCAAAGCAAATTGATCAATGCTTTCATTTGAAAGATGATAGTCTAACTCATCTTTGGCATAGAAGATACGGGCATCTCAGCTACAAAGGTTTGCGAACCTTGGTGAATAAAGACATGGTACACGGACTTCCTCCACTGGCCGCCTCAAATGAGACGTGCACTCACTGTATCAACGGGAAACAACATCGTGATCCTATTTCAAAGAAGACTAACTGGAGAGCATCTCAGAAATTAGAACTCATTCATGCGGATATTTGCGGCCCAATCACCCCTGCCTCTAATAGCAATAAGAGGTACATTTTGTTATTTATTGATGATTATAGCAGAAAAGCTTGGGTGTATTTACTGTTAGAAAAATCAGAGGCTTTTAATTCTTTTAAATGTTTTAAGGCCATGGTTGAGAAAGAAACAGGGCTATTTATTAAGTGCCTACGCACTGATAGAGGAGGCGAATTCAATTCAAATGAGTTCAATGATTTCTGTAAACAAAGTGGAATAAGGAGGCAGCTGACAACCGCTTATACGCCGCAGCAAAACGGTGTGGCAGAACGGAAGAACAGAACTATCATGAACATGGTGCGATCAATGCTATCTGACAAAAGCATTCCAAAAACCTTTTGGCCAGAAGCAATAAATTGGACTATCTATGTCCTAAATAGATGTCCAACATTGGCGGTCAAAGATGTTACACCAGAGGAGGCTTGGAGTGGATTGAAGCCATCGGTAGAACATTTTCGAGTTTTCGGCTGTTTAGCACATGTCCATGTTCCAGAAGCAAGGAGGACAAAACTTGATAATAGAAGTATTACTTGTGTGTTATTGGGGGTTAGTGAGGAATCAAAAGGTTATAGATTATTTGATCCTATTGCTAAAAGGGTCATTGTAAGTAAAGATGTAATTTTTGAAGAAGGGGAACAATGGAGTTGGGATCAGAGTCTTAAAAAATATATTGTAGCAGATCTAGAATGGGGTGAGGATGAAGAAGAGGTGAGTGAAAATGAGAATGAAGGGGTGAGTGAAAATGAGAATGAAGAAGAGGTGAGTGAAAATGTGAACAGAGAAGAGGTAAATAGAGGAGATAGCTCTAGTGAGGGTGAGGAGAGAGTAAGAAGACCTCCTGGTTGGATGAGTGATTATGTTAGTGGAGAAGGTCTATCTGAGGATGAGGTTCATATGGCTCAAGTGGTTTCAGATGATCCATTACACTTTGAGGAAGCAGTGAAAAGTGCAACTTGGAGATTGGCTATGGACAACGAAATTAAATCCATTGAGAAGAACAAAACATGGAGTCTTACGGAGCTTCCAGTTGGAGCAAAAAAGATTGGTGTAAAGTGGGTTTACAAAACCAAGTACGACGAACATGGAAAGATCGATAAGCACAAAGCACGTTTGGTCGCAAAGGGATATTCGCAACAACATGGAATAGACTACACTGAAGTTTTTGCACCGGTAGCAAGGATGGATACGGTTAGGATGATCATCGCTTTAGCCGCACAAAAGGAGTGGGAGATTTTTCAGCTGGATGTTAAATCAGCTTTTCTCCATGGTGAAATTAGTGAAGATGTTTACGTAGAGCAACCAAGAGGATATGAAAAAATGGGCAATGAAAATCTGGTCTGCAAATTACACAAAGCTTTATATGGATTGAAACAAGCTCCACGAGCTTGGTTTAGTCGGATTGAAGCACACTTCATCAAAGAAGGCTTTCAAAGGTGCGACAGCGAGCAAACTCTGTTTACAAAGAAAAGTAAGGAAGAAAAAGTTATCATTGTAAGTGTTTATGTTGATGACTTAATTTTTACTGGTGATGATGAAGTTATGATGTCTGAATTTAAAAGTTCTATGTTGAAAGAGTTTGACATGTCTGATTTGGGAAAGATGCGATTCTTTCTTGGAATTGAGGTGTTGCAAAAATCTGATGGTATTTTTATATGCCAAAGGAAATATGCTGCAGAAATTTTGAAGAGGTTTGGCATGATTGAAAGTAATTCAGTAGGAAGTCCAATTGTTCCTGGTTTTAAAGTAAGCAAAGATGAAGATGGAGTCTCTGTTGATGAAACTTACTACAAACAACTAATTGGTAGTTTAATGTATCTCACTGTCACAAGGCCTGATATGATGTTTGTCACGTGTCTCATAAGTAGATATATGGCAAAACCAAAGGAGATTCATCTACAAGCAGTTAAGAGAGTGCTACGGTATTTAAAAGGAACTGTGAGTTATGGAATTCACTATAAAAAGGAAGGAGATGGAGAGTTGTTGGCATTTACTGATAGTGACTACGCCGGAGATATGGATGACAGGAAGAGTACATCTGGATATGTATTTTTGATGAGTTCAGGGGCTGTTTCATGGTGTTCCAAAAAGCAGCCAATTGTAACATTATCCACCACAGAAGCTGAGTTTGTAGCAGCTGCAGTTTGTGCTTGTCAAGGGATTTGGATGAAAAGAATTTTGAAGGAAATGGGATACTTTAATGAAGGTTGTATTACTGTGATGTGCGACAACAGCTCGACTATCAAGCTATCTAAAAATCCTGTTATGCACGGTCGAAGTAAGCATATTGATGTGAGGTTTCATTTTCTAAGGAATCTTACGAAGGAAGGTGAACTTGAATTAGTTCATTGTGGCAGCCAAGATCAAGTGGCTGACATAATGACTAAACCATTGAAACTTGAAGTTTTTCAGAAGCTTAGAAAGATGTTGGGTGTTTGTGAGGTTCCTGCATAAACTAATTGTTAAACGACATTTAGTTTAAGGGAGGGAATGAAGGGTTTTTGATTCAGATATTATTGTTAGAATAAAGTCCTATTTATTAGGGACACTTATTTGTATTTGACGTAGTCTTTGTTTCTGTTAACACTTAGCTATGTTTTAGCTAAAGTGGCTTGATTTCATATTTTCTGTTATGATTGTGTTTTGTATGGCTATATAAGCCAAAGTCATTATCAATAAAACTCAAGTCATTGAAATCCAGTTTGTTGTATACTTATTCTTTATTTCAGAGCAAAGTTCTCAACATTTATTAAGATACAAATTTGCTCTAAAATATACTCTAAGAGCATTAAAGAACCAACATTTTACACAAATTCCAACCGAAAACAACACACTGAAAGCAAATAAAGCAATCCAAAAGCTAACGCATTGACAGACAGATACCATACTTTTGTGCACAACTTAATTATTTTTGTGCAGAACTTGAAGGACTTTTCCCAAGCTTAGACAGCGGCGTTTTCGGACTCTTCGCCCCTCTGCCGTTTGCTTTCGGACTTCTTTCCTCTCTTAGCTCACTTACTCTCGGACTGTATGAGTACGAAAGACGAGGACTTTGGAGGCTTTTCGGATCATTTGCAGGCGTTGTTCCAGTTGAGCTTGTGATTTTAGGACTGCTCACACGCCTGAACTCTCCGCGACTTCGAGTTATTACCTCGTCTAATATCTCCCCGTCTCCTGCCTCCGCAGCCCCTGCTCCTAGCTCCGATCCCTGCAAACATTGAGTTATAAGTTATGAGTCTTATGACTATTTCAACCATTTTATAAAATGTATTTTTCAAATAAAAAATTGAACAATTTGATCCGTCTATTTAGCGAAATGAGACAAATATATTTAAGATGTATTTGTTCCGATGTGTATTGTGTGGATTTACTTGATTAGTGTAGGAAAAAGATATTCCACAACTTTGATTGAACTATAATTTAGATATAATAGTAATGAATTTGCAAAATTGATGGATCGGAATATCCAAATATTTTTTAGGTTCAAAGTTATGCATAGAAAAATCATTTTGCCCAATTTTAGTTTTGATAAGAGATATCTTACTGTTGCAAGATTGTACGGCAAAGCTGGTGCCTCTTCAAACTCTGCTGCGTCCAAGTCTTGAAGATGTGCTCCTTTGAAGAATTTTGGAAGAAAGTATTGTCTTACCGGAACTAAAAGCATAATCATCAACGGAAACATTACGCCGGCTATCGGAATCCAAGTTAACCCAAAACAAATCAGCAGATAAACTGTTTGAAATATGGTGAACATTGCAATTGTTTTGAAAGGCACTGTTTCCACAAATGTCGCATGATACTCTTCAAGAACCCTGCCAAAACAAAATACATTTCAGCATTTTACTTCCGTTTTCTGAAACGCTTCTGAAATTACGAAACTTTATATTTAAAACATAATCTAATTACTTACTTGTATCGTCTGCTGGGTGCGGTGAACAGGAGTAAAATTCGTTCCCAGAATTGATTTCCAGGCAAACTTTCAATAGCCATGAATGCAAAATAACCCCAGAGAACTGAAGTTGGGATCCTTTTAAGTAAAGGCATAGCTGCAACACATCCTCCGACCATTGTAGCTTGAAGTAAGTTACTGACACGCTGTTCTTTAACCTCGACAGGTAATAAATCATCGATCTCCTTCTCGATATCGAACACTGTCTCGTCGACTGGAGCATCTATATGACCGGTGCATGAAGCTGCTTGGATTGTTGATTCTTTAAATTCTTTTAAGCCCTGCTCCAGATTTTTTAGGATAGTGCATGATTAAAATCAAGAAGTTGAGAAATAGTTCACAGAAAAATTCTTAGATGAACCAACTCCACCACGTATGATTATGACCCATCCACTTCAAATATAACACGTGACATAACTTTTTACAACTACCAATTGATAAAAACCATACTAATTTGGTAGTCATAAAAATTACATCACGTGTTGTATTATAAGTGGATGGTTCATAATCCTATATAGTGGACTTTGGTTCACCTTAAAATTGGGATGTAGTTGTCGTACTTCAGATGGCTGTTGGTAGATCAGTGGAGTTTGCATTTGCCGATAAGCTTCTTGCATATTTCCGTATAATTGTCCTAAGCTAGCATTCTTTCTTAAGCTTTGTCGAGCTGTGGCAACTAGTCGATTTCGAAGCAGCTGCATTTTATCATGAAAATGATCGATGTTGCTAGAGAACTATATTGCACGGAAACAGAAATGCTGAAAATGAATACGAAATGTAGAACTCGAACAAATTTGTATAATTTACCTGATGCTTGAGGGTGGCCAAATTCTTTGTATGCATTGGAGATTGTGGGATGACTCCATTTGATGGAGGAATTCCAAGAAGTCCACAGAGTAAAGTCTGAAACCAATAAGAATCTTTAAATTAAGATTAATTTTCCAAATTTTAATAAATAAAATGAAATCAAATTAATCAAGAGAAATGTTTGATACCAAAAATCCCAAAAGAAGCAAGTCGTAGTGGTAAGAAGAAGGCTTCCTCAAATTAAACTCTTTCTGCTGAGCAAGTTGAGAAGCTACACTATGATCAAAGTAGTAAAGCACAGCGATCATTGTCGCCGGAATAAAAGCTCCGATTATATAGAAAATTGGAACATTTGGCATGTCCTGTGATTATTAGTTAATTAAACATTAGTAATCTGCAGGTTATTATTGGAAAATTATAGCAGTACATATGAAGCAAATTACATGCCTTAATGACAGTCCAATTGTCATATGCACCAGGGGACCACGGATTGGGGCTGAAAAGGCGGCGAGGAATACGTTCAGGAACATTTCCGGCTGGAATATAGGAAACACCGGTCCATACTAGTACCATGAGGGGCACACCATAATCTGCTATCAAGCTTCTAAGCCACCCTGTCAAACCAAAACAATATACTATTTTTATGCATATTCTAAAAGTGAGGAATTAAGAATCAGAAAGTTTTGCTACAAACCGGTCCCATATCGCCAGGATCTTGCCTTTCTGCTTTTCAATGCAGTGGTCAGTAAGCCAAAAGACAGAACCAACGCAAACATTCCGTTTGCAAATCTCCATGAAGGTATAAACGCGATCAGTGTTCGATCTTCCCTTGGTGGAATGCGAAATTCATCCACAAGTCCCTTAAAAATTAAACAAAGGCAATTCATCAAAAAATTTCTCATTTTGCAGACTATACATATGGTCTACTATATTTTAAAATTTTAAATAGTCCTACTGTAATAGCTTGCTGCATGAAAAGCATTGCGATGAGCAAACCAAACAACTCTCCGGCCACACGCGTAAACCTATTGATGATGGAACATGCTCCTAGAACAGCCAACAAGAACAGCAAGAGTGCGGTCCAGACGCATACCCTGAAATATCACACCAGTTAATTTTTTGTCAAGAACCTAATCAAACAAGAGTTATATATAATATAATCCAAGATTCGGGTAGCTCACCAGCCGGTCCACGCCAGAAATAGATCACGGCCTAAATCAGGTCGCTCTTTGACAAAGTTGAACATAAATGTATACATAATGACAGTGGGCTCTGCAACTCCTAAAATCAGTAGAGGTTGACCTCCAATGATGGAGTGAATAATCCCACATACTGCAGTAGATGCCAAGGTTTGAACCGCTGTAATAACTCCATCTGCAACAATAAAAAATACATATAGGTTCCATTTTTTTCAATTTCTTTATAAAAAATGTTGGGAACTGAGGAAAAAAGTATATGCTAGTGTGACTTGATCCTGGAATATCAATCTAAAAAGTAAAGAAGAATATTCAAAGAACACTTGAAAATTCCTAATACCAGTATTTCGCTCGAGCTGTTCGCCAAATGAAATTACAGGAATGGCTGAAGCAAAGAATATGTAAGTGGTGGGAGCCAGAATCCTGATAAGAAATAAAAACTCAACAGTGAACAAACTGAGGACTAAAATCTGGAGGAAAAAAAATCAATGAGTTGACCAATTTTATAGAACCTGAATCCTGCTCTGAAACCACCAGTCCAATCTTGCTTGTAACACTGCAATCTTCCCCGAAGATCATTCTTGATACCGCGGAAAGGGACGAATGTCTCCTCCATGGATTTATCAGAATGACAGATCAGGAGTTAAAAAATATTTCCAATTCCTTTGTGCAATCTGCAAAAAGGTGAGGAATGGTACCCTTTACGGGATCGAAGAATTTTCCATTGAGACACGGTTGGTCTACTACTGTGGTAAAAATTTACATAATGTTTCGATGTAAGGTCAAAGTTTAGAAGGGAGTTAGATCAGAATCAAATGGAAATGCATATCAGGATTGACAAGAAAAGAAGAGTTTAATGAGTTGTAAAGTGTGATTAATCATTAATTGACAATTAAAGAGGAGATTGTTCTTGTTGGTGGCAATGTGATGGCTCTTGCTAAAATGGCAAGCTTCCATATATATAGTAGCAAAGAAATAAAGATGGAGGGAGGGTAGATTTGTGCAGACAGCAATGCGAGTCAATATAGGAACAATTGAGTCTGAATTTTACTGTAACAATGTCTTCTTGCTTAGGAATTTTAACTTATTGTTGATTTAGGAGACGCAAAACTCTAATCCTAAATTTTAAACGGCTGAATATAGGAAAACGTCTTATCAACTCATATGTGTCTTAGATATGTCGAAGTCAGTTTGTCCATAAAATAAAATAAAAATAAAGAACTGAGAGTTGAACCATAAACAATATTGATAATATTTTTTTGAAAGTAGATAAATATTGTGCATCATTACTATATTTTAATCAATTCATAGAAAGTTTTTCCAAATTAAAAATATTATATATTATTTTTTTATACTTTAATCAATTGAAAATATTATATACTCTATCCAACCTTTTTTTTATTCACTTGTATTGAATTTTACGGATTAGTTTTTTTTTTTTTGAATTCATCGGATCTCATTAAATTGAATATGAAACAGTTACATTTGTAAGAAATTCGGGATAATTTGAAAATTAAACCCGATGACCTGACATGGAACAGACAACATGCTGCCTGATTCGCAGACCTTACTTACGAAAATAAAAATAAATTACTAACTGTTTCGCGAATTAAGTGCAGTCTTCAATCACTCTTCGTTCGAACTTCTCCAAACACCCACAAACTCACAGCATCCGATTCAATTAACACTTGATATAACTCCTTCTAAAAAAGAGACAACAACTCCTTCTAAAAAAGAGACAACAAACCTTTCACATAGAAAGGACAACAAACTTTTCATAAAAAAGACAAAATAATACATTCAAAAAAAAAAGAAAAACAATAAAAAATGAATAAAACTAGTATAGCTCATAGACGAATCCATTTTGTTACTGAAAGATCTTCAATCTATCGTCGATTCTTGATAATTGAATTGCGCTTCGTGATAAATTTTAATCCGTCAGAAAAATGAAAAAGAATTGGCTATTTATTATATTCTATGAAATTCAAATAACATAAACAAAAGGGGTGGCTACCGTCAATAGAAAAATTAAGCCATTGACGGCTGCCGAAGAAAAAAATAAGAAAAAAACTCTAGGCGGCTAGGGTTTATTAGAGAGAAAAGAGAAGAGAAGACGGCTATTTTTTTACGGATTAGTTATTTTTTATAGTATTATCAATACCGCCTCTTTTGCTATTGACTATTTCCTAACGATATGATACATCATGCATTATATTAATTATGCCATCTTCATTAATTACATCTCTTAGAATATTATACATAGTCTATACAAAAAAAAAACATTTTGGTTTTACAAGGTATTTATGAGGATCATATCGTATAGATTATAGACTCCAATAATAATTTCTTATACCCCTTAAATGTAATATTTTAAATGAGAAAGTAATAATTTTTTTTTGGAGTAACCGTGATGCATGTGGGGCCATAATGCTTATTAGGCTAGAGCTGAGATGGAGCCCTCCATGACACGTAGCCTTTATTTTAACCAATGAAATTCAATATGAGTCAACTATTGCTCATGTTAATAATGTTATAAAGAAAATGAAGTTTCTTTCCCCGAAATCAGAATAATATTTTCAAAAAGTTATAATTACATGTCATCTATTAAATCCATGTCATCCATTCCGTTTCATTTTAACGGGACAGAGTAACAGAGAGTTCTATTTGGAAAGTTTTAAAACCTTGAGGGTTACTTTGTAGACAAACTTTCTTTAGGGTTTAATTTGTCCAATACTCAATAAATTGGGGTACTTTTTAGTAGTTTCCCTTTTTTAATAAATTTTTGCTACTCCAACTAATACAGCACACTTAATATATGAAAAATAGGTCTACTTGAGTATCTTCTCCGCTTCTCTATTATTTGTAAAAAGAACTCAGAGATTGGCACCGGTGTACATATATTTAAAATATACTAGTTTCGCATTACGTGCTATGCACGAGGCTCGTAAAGTAACTCGTCAATGTATATATTAGTAAATTTATATAATTATATTAATTTTTTATTTATAATTAATATTAAATTAGTTAATAATTTTTATAAAATATATTCAGTTATTAAATTTTTTTCCATACTGAATTTATTCTTCTTTTGATTTTATAATAATTAAAATTAAATAATTAATTTAATTTTATTAATAACATCTTTAAAAATAATAAGATAAAAATTTAAATAATAATATATTGACCAAATACAGTATTTTAATTTTGTAGTTAAATCAACTAAAAGATAGGTATTCCTACTAATTTGGAAACAATTTAGTTATTTTTTACATACTAGTTTCGCATTACGTGCTATGCACGTGGCTCGTAACATAACTTGTCAATGAACATATTAGTAAATTTATTATAATTATATCAATTTTTTATTTATAATTAATATTAAATTAGTTAAGAATTTTTGTAAAAATAAATATAATATATTCGGTTATTAAAATTTTTTTCCATTCTGAATTTATTCTTCTTTTGGTTTTATAATAACCATAATTAAATAATTAATTTAATTTTATTAATAATATCTTTAAAAATAATAAAATAGAAATTTAAATAATAATATATTGACCAATACATTATTTTAATTTTGTAGTTCAATCAAACTAAAAGATAGGTATTCCTACTAATTTGGAGACAATTTAGTTA
This sequence comes from Mercurialis annua, assembly GCF_937616625.2. Lineage (NCBI taxonomy): Eukaryota > Viridiplantae > Streptophyta > Magnoliopsida > Malpighiales > Euphorbiaceae > Mercurialis > Mercurialis annua. The sequence continues at coordinate 38,491,218 of NC_065575.1, forward strand.
TTTTTTACATATTAAATTGGAGATAATTTAACTACCTATTCTAATTAGGACTTTAATTACAATAGTAATTAATTAAATAACTAATTAGTTAATGACTATAAAACCTTTATTTAGTAGTAAACTGAAAAGGGTTATTCAGTAAATTTGCCTGTCCCCCCCCCCATCCGTGCTTTTATCAGTAAATTTGCCTGTCCCCCCCCCCCCATCCGTGCTTTTATATATAGTATAGATTAAAAACTAAATTGGAGATAATTTAGCTACCTATTCTAATTAGGACTTTAATTATAATAGTGATTAATTAAATAACTAATTAGTTGATGACTATAAAACTTTTATTTAGTAATAAACTGAAAAGGATTATACAATAAATTTGCTTGTCCCCCCATCCGTGCTTTTATATATAGTAAGTATAAGTATAAGTATAGATTAAGGATTTTCTATTTTTTTAATTACATGTTGTTGGATGTAAAGCATAAAATTACAAATATGTAACAAAAAGTTTAGAGCAAATATGGAACCAATTAAGTAGTACAAAATTTAAATATATTAAAATTAGACTTTGAATTCAAACTTTATGAATAAAACAAACTATGTTTCAAAAAAAAGCTCTAAATAGTTAAATAATTGAGTATTAGAATCAAATATTAGGTTAGAATATTATTGAGAGTTATGTAAAAGACATAATTATTTGATTACACAGCATAAAAATTATTGTCATGAAAGCCTATTTCTGTGCTCACTTTATATTTTATAAATAATTCAACTTTAAAAATGGACGGTGCTCAATTGTATTATTATTAGACTAAGATAGATTCTAATTCAAATTATTTTTAAAAAAATTCAAAAATACACACCAGCATTTATAGTGAACCTAGAGCTTAAAAACGATTAAGTTCGGACTGTCGAAAAATCAAAAGCTGTATCCGGGCTGAAACGAAATTCTGATTTCGCCGCTATGCGTATTAAAATAGGACAGCTGTAAATTGTTTGATTAAAAATATTAGGTTGCAAATTACGGTGAAAGCAACCAGTAATCTGCTGCACAGGCTGCCAAATTCAAATGCATTGGATGTTAAAAAAGATGATCTCAGCCTTTCATGTATGATAATGAAACAAGTTGACTTTTTAAAAGAATGGCATCGAAATGCAATTGATTTCATAGGTTATTATATAAATATATTAATGTTGTTTGAGTTCCAATTGGTCTGAACTAAACCCTAGCTAAGCAACAATACTATTACATAATCGATCTAAAGAAGTTTCATTAATATTAAAATATGGCTCCCATGTGCTTAAACAACTCATCATTTTGGCTCTAATTCCCTTCTACCTTACTGCTAAATAATATAGTTTAGACTTTAGAATATAAAACTTCTATACATCGCCAACCATGGACATTAATTTCTTCTTTATTCCTACTTTCCTTAAAAGGAATAGTTTATTTAAATTTTAGTTTAATAAATTAATTTGCTTGCTGTGATATATTGGACAGAGAGTGGGAAGCAATGCATTAATTTGTGATATTTTTGACTCATTTCACCTCTTTATCTTCATAATTTTCAATAATACAAATGCAGGGTCAAAAACCCTACCGCATTCTAACCGGAACTTCAAACGGTCTTTTCTCTCTCCTCTTTCACCAAATAGTTAATATAAGAAAATTATTTTTTGGAAAAATCCGTTGTCGTTATGAAAACTCAAAATATAGTTGTTAAAAAATTTTAATAACAAAAAATGTGGCTGTGCATGTTAGCGTAATGTAATGTTTTTCATAATAACTTTTTTTAGTATTGGTCGTTGTTATATATTTTACAAAATCTATAGGATTGGTTGTTAAAAGAAATTAATAAATATAAAAAGTCGTCATTAAAACATTATAATATAATTATTATTTTAATATTTTTTATAATTTTAATATTTTTTATTTATTTTTATTTTTATAATTAAAATAAAATTATTATTAAAATTTAAACTTTTGCATTGATATATTACGATAAAGTAAAAAATTAAGTTACTCATTTTCGATGTGGAATTTTAAATTTTACTTCTTTCTTTTAGCAACGAAACCATTTGTCGTTGTGAAATGGTAATATTTAAAAACGACACAAATTAAATAGTTGGTAAAGCATATAATTGATAATAACATGATTAGTCGTTGTAAAATAATTATATTTAAAAACAGTATAAATTAAGTCATTGTTAAAAGTATAACTTATAATAACAACTTTATTAGACGTTATAAAATAATAATAACGATAATAAAATAGTCGTTATAAAAGATGTACATATTGTAAAGATTTTAATAGTCGCTGCAATAGACCGTTACTAAAGTCACTTTTCTTGTAGGGAGTGGTGAGTTCCTTTTTTTAGGCAAATCACCTTAATTTCAGTTTGTACATAATATTTTTTATCACCTCATTTAAGGGAGTAAAACGAATTATAATGTCATATTAATTTTTTTAATAGTCGCAAATTTTGCCTTATATGATCTTTTATATTACAAGGAAAAGGAGCATATTTCCCCTTAGCGTTTGAGGTTATGAGCAAATGTAGCCTAAAAAGAGGCATATAAGCTCGTAACTTCTTAAAAAGGAGAAAACAAGTCTCTAACGTCTTTTAAAATGGGCAAATAAGCTTCTCCTAACATAATGACATGGCGCACGTAACTCATACATGAATCCACAAATTGCTTCTTTTCAGCTATCTTTATAATGGAAAAAAAAAGGATAAGGTACAAAAATGACTCTAATGTTTATACTATGGCTCACCTGACCTCTAATGTTTTTCGAGTCTAAAAAATAACCCTAACCTTACTAAATGGAACAATATACCCTCCACCGTTAGACGTAGGGTATATTTTGTCACTTTAATAACGTTATGGTTATTTTTGTTCTACTTTGGTAACGTTAGGGTCGTTTTTTAGACTCAAAAAACATTAGGGCAACGGCTAATTGTATGCCACATAAGCCGAGTTAACGTTCAAACACGCTGCTGTTAGACGGAGTGTATATTTGTTCCACTTTAGTATCGTTAGGGTCATTTTTTATACTCAAAAAACATTAGGAGGCCAGATGAGCCACATAGAAATATTAGGGTCATTTTTATACCTTAACCCAAAAAATAACGATTTCAAAACTCCCAAATCCATATCAATCAAGTACACTAATTTAGAAGATTTTGATTTTATTTTCACGTTGTAAATTAGGGTTCTTGATATTAATTTGGATTTAGAAATGCCATGTAGGATTCACATTTTCTATGTTAGCAAATTTTAAACAAGGTGCACACATTGTTAATGCGTCGTCTAGGAGAAGGGCTTACCTGCCCATTTTTTTAAAATTTTAAGAGCTTATTTATCCCTTTTCCCTTTTTAAAAAATTTAGGGGTTTATATGCTTTTTTTTAGATTTTAGGGGCATATTTGCTCCTGAGTCCAAAAATTAAGGGCACATTTGTCTCTTTTCCCTATATTAAATTAGAAGGGCATGATGAATTTTTGTTGTTTTTTGTTAACATCTCTTACCGTGTTTATTTGGTGATATTTAAATATTGGAAATCCACATAGATTTTTAAATTTATTAGCGAAACTAATAAAGAAAAATTCACTTAAAAAACAGGGGAATCCATTAAGAATTTAAGATTATTGTAACATTAACTTTAATTAAAAGAAGTGCTAACTCACTTTTGGAATCAAATGTTGTCTACCTAACACTTTTATACTATCCTCACATATTCATTAAATCCCATGAAACTTCCCCTCGTAGATGCAACCTTACATTATTCTACATTTTAAATTAATTAAGTACGTACTCATGAATAAACTTATAGAACAATAAAGTTTGATATCATGTTACTGATAAAATCAAAAGATACTGTATAAAAGATTTCAGTTTTCTTTATTTTTAATAATCGAAGAGGGAAAGCGTTTATGAGAATATCCAAACCCACACGACTGAACAATTTGTTACTCAATGCTTATACCATTTGAGCTATAACTCTGGTCTTTTAGTTCTTTTTGTTGGCAGCCAAAATTAATCTTTTTCTTTCTAGATCAGTCGATACTATATTAATTTGTCTTATCACTTTATTTTTTTGGGCTTTTTATAAAAATATTTATTTTCAACTAAATGTTTACAAAATACGCTCTAATTTTTTATGTTGTAAAAATACACTTTTTGTAGTTTATTGATAAATTATTGATAGATTATTGGGAAATTGTTGGTAAGCTGATAAAAGAACATATTTTTGCAAGAAATTTTTTTAAAAGAAAAGTATTTTTGCAATAGTAAAAAATCAGAGCATATTTTTATAAAAATTCGAAAAAGTGTACATGGCGTAATTTTTTTCTATTTCTTTTGTTGCAAATTTCCTTTCATTTAATCAAGAATTGAAGTAGAATTAAATAGAATAAAAAAAATTCAGTTCTTATTTTCTTCATTTTGAAAATAATTTTTCACTAGTGTTGATTGCTAAGAAAATCATATCAATGTTGCAGATCAATGCAAAAAGCATTGCTTTCAAATAACATATTTATTTAAATTCGTGAATGGATCGATCGATCCCTATTCCTAACTAAGATGAACAAATAAATGAAGCACAAAAAGGTGTAACTATCCAAAAAAATATTGAATATATTCATTACAACCTTTCAATCAAAGAGAATTAGATTTATTCCTACTGTTAGAAAAATATCTATAATTGCACAATTACTCTACCATCTATTCTTACTTAACTGTTTCGGTTTCTTATCACTTCTACTGTAACATATATATTCTCTTTAATATTTAGATTATTGTAGATATCCTTCTTCCAAACAAATAAAATTGATGAAAAAAACTAAAACGTCCAATAATAATTTTCAGAGAAATCTGTTTGGATGACGAGCTACCAATCTGCATGTCTGAATTCAAGCAGGCTATTATCCTGAAAAATCTATAAAGATTGTGATCTAATTTTAAGAAATCGAACTAATTATAATATTTTAGAAGTTTATGGACAATTTGCAAGTTTGACAAACTAAATTGAACATATAAGGTCACCTTCGAATGATCACATCTTCTGTGATACATCTATTCTCTTGAAGATTAAAAACAACATCGATATAATTACTATGTTCTTAGTCTTTTGCCATAATTTTCATAAAATTGACTTATAAACATGTTTATAGCTAGGTTGTTTCCACTCGTTTTAATTATTGTATGTTAATACTGTTCAAATCTGATGTTATCGCAAGATTAACTATAAACTGTCATGTTGCCATGTTTTTAATTTTTACCATAATTGCCATGAAATAGACCTAAAAACATGTTTTTAGGATATTTAAATCAGTTGTAACCACCGTATTTCGATCCCAGAATTAAGTTGTTTTTACATTTTTGCTGTTTTATGTTGTTTTTACATTTTTGCTGTTTTATGTTATTTTTTTTAATAAAAACTGAATTAAACGACGAATTGCCGTGAACTAGTTGAGTTATAATTTGGAGAAGATTACATATTTACCTAAAATAAATAAATATTAGTATATTTTACCTCACAACGGAAAACTTAAACGAAATACATCACATTTTTATTAACCTGATGCTTTTACTCTCCGTGTTATAAAAATTTATTATTTTACTCCCTATAGATAAGACATGCGCTTTGACACATTAACATTTACTCTCTCCCTCCTTTCCTCCCTCCCTGCCTCCACGTGCTCCCTGACACCAAAAACAAACCATGTATTAACTGGGCAAAATAAATTACATATTCATTTATTTTTGTAATACTAAATCAAATATTATAATTTTATTTATTTTTCTTTATAACACTAAATTAAACAGAATAATAGTGATTTGAATTCTTTTCATCATTTTATTAGGCACATTAAGCTGCCTAAAACCTACGAGTATCAAAATAAAATAAAATTATTATCATACCATTATCTTAATTTTATTATATAAAATTATTTAACATATTTTATCATAATATTATCAACAACCTTATTATAATATTATCACAATTTTATCATAATATTATCATAATTATATTATATAAAATTATTTTATATATATTATCATAATATTATTAACAAATTTATCATAATATTATCATAATATTATCAACAAACTTATCATAATATTATCAATAACCTTACCATAATTTTTGCGTGATTTTTTCATTACTTTTGCATAACTTTTCTCATTATTTTTGCATAAATTATTTTACATAATTTATAGAGAATTTGATAACCTTATCATAACATTTATCATAATTGTATCATAAATATCATCAAAACCTTTATCATAATATTATCACTAACCTTATCATAATTTTATTATGCAAATTTATTTTACGTACTTTATCATAATCTTATCATAACTTTATCATAATATTATCATAATTTTTGCATAACTTATTTTACATAATTTATGCAAAATTAGATAATATTTTCATAACAATATCATAATATTATCATAGTAATATCGTATATTTTCATAATTGTACCATAAGTATTATCATAACTCTATAATAATATTATAACTTTATCATAATATTATCATAATTTTATTATGAAAACTTTACGTATTTTATCATAACCTTTGTCATTTTAATCATATTATTATATATCATAACCTTATCATATAAATTTTTTACCTAATTTATGCAAAATGAGATAATATCATCATAATATTATCATAACATTATCATAACCTTATCATAATCTAATTATGCAAATTTATTTTATATACTTTATCATATCCTTATCATGACTTTGTCATAACATTATCATAAACTTATCATAATTTTTGCAGAATTTAAGCAGAATTAGATAATATTTTCATAAAAGTATCATTATATTATCATAACATTATCATAATTTTATTATGTAAAATTATTTTATATACTCTATTATAACCTTATAATATTATCATAATTAAACAAAAAAACGTGTTATGATAGTGTTATGATTATGAAAAAAAAATATTATCATAATTTTATGATAGTGATATGATAGTGTTATCATAATTTAATTATGTAAAATTATTTTACATTATCATAATTTTATCATTAAATTATCATAATATTATCATAACGTTATCATTAAATTATCATAATGTTATCATAATATTATCGACCATTTCTATTTCTCTATAAGGAATTAATCAAGACATCAATCTCTAAATCCTTATACTTTGTGACTGGAAAATGTATGCATATCAATAATTAGGATCCTTATCAACTAATGACCATTATTTCATTTTGATATAAATAATTGAAAAAGTTAAGTACGTGGAGAACTTGAAAGCATATATAGAATGTGTAGGAAATCTGAGTAAATGATACACTGACTAATCAAATGAAAATGACATATCAATGGCTCATAATTAGGAGTCTTAAATCCAAATCCGGATTCCTCACTAGGTTGCCTTTTCACAACACTAGCCCTTTACACTAACAACACCACTGCTTGCACAACTTCACACATGGGTGGGCAAAAACTTAGGACCTGCTGTGAACAAAATACAAGTTACACGATTAAGAATTCCCAATGACAAAAGTGAATACAATACTTGATCAGATTATAATGCAATTCAATTAACTAGGTATCACAATTATATTCTATCAATTCAATAAATCAGACAACTAATAATAAAACAACACAAATACCAAAAACAAACGCTGCACCTACTGAGCTACATCTTAAGTAAATACGGAAGAAACTTTGGTTCAACCTGTAGCAGAAGTTGATCCTCCCAAGAAGTGGAATGCTCTGTTTACTGGTAATCAAGAGCGCACTGTTGCGAGTGAATTGGAATTCATTTCTCCAGCGATAAAAAATGGCGAAAGAGTGGTTACTTTTGAATCTAATGAAATTAGGGCAGAAGAAGAAAAATGGAAGAATGCAATTGTGGGTTGCGTTTATGGTATGTACCCTAGATTTGAAAGAATTGCCGCTTTTGTGAAGAACAGGTGGGGGAATAGAGGACTACGAAATGTTCACAGAATCAATTCATCAATGTTCCTTTTTGAATTTGATTCAGAACAGGACTGTAATGGAGTTCTGGGATCTGGTCCATACACTTTTGATCAGAGACCATTTTTATTGAAGAAGTGGCAGCCTCGTATGGCCATGGACTTATCAGTTATCAAAAGTGTTCCTGTTTGGATACAACTTCCTGGGCTACCATGGGAATTCTGGACTAGTGGCATGTTAAGCAAGATTGGCAGCTTCTGTGGGAACCCATTATATTGTGATCAATGCACTATAAATAGAACTAAGCTTGCTTTTGCTAGGCTTCTTGTTGAAATGGATACAACTGGAAGTTTTCCTGATACTGTCCAGCTTCAAGATGAGAAGGGAAATTGCTTTGTGCAAAGAATAGTGTATGAATGGAAACCAGTTTACTGTGATATATGCAGGAAGATGGGGCATTCTAAGTACAATTGCAGATCAGTGGTTAAGACTAAGCAGGCTGAGAAGACCATCCCTGAAGCTAAGTGCTCTGCTCAGAGTTCTGCAGTTAAGGAGGATGGGGAATTAAAGGAAAATATTGTTGATCAGGTGGTGATAGTTGAAAAAATAGTGCAATCTCCTCCTGTTATAGATGGTGCAGGTACAATTCCTAAATCTTCTGTTAATAAGTTTGATGTGCTAGCTGATGATGATAGGTCTGTGATGAGTAATAGAAATGATGGATATATTCCTATAAAGCATGATGTGATTGTGAATGAAAATAGTGTTGAATTGAAAAAAGACAAGAATATTACAGGAGTGATTGGGCAAGGTAGGAAAAAGAAACCTACCAAACCCTTTGAATATGTCTAATGATAGTTGCTTGGAACATTAGAGGATTAAATAATCCTCTAAAGCAATCTGAGATTGCTGATCTGATTAAAAAAAGGAAGGTGAATGTTTGTGATATTATAGAAACTAGAGTGGATCATGGTAGTTTTGATAAGGTTTGGAAGTCTTTAAGGTCCAAGCTGGCCAATTGGGAGATTATCCATAACTACTGCTGTTCAGATATGGGCAGAGTCTGGGTTATCTACAATAAGGATAATGTGAATGTCCAGGTCGTTAGTAAGCATTCTCAATTCATTCACTGTCAGTTAGATAGTGATGGTAAGAAGTTTCTCTGCACTTTTGTGTATGGCTCTTATATAGCCGAGGATAGGACAGCTTTGTGGAACCATGTAGTTGCTATCAGTTAAGAAGTGAAGTTACCCTGGATTGTTTTAGGTGATTTCAATGCTGTTCTTAGCAATTCTAACAGGTTAGGGGGCAATGAGATTAATGATATGGCTGCTGCAGAGTTTCAGAACTGGATTATTAACTCTAATCTAGCTGAGTTAACTCATACTGGGAACCAATACTCTTGGAGTAATAACCAATATGGAGAAAATAGGATATGGAGAAAGTTGGATTGGTGTTTTGTCAATGAAGCTTGGTTAAGTAGGTGGGAGGAGTCCTTCTATGAAATTGCTAACCCTGGCATTTCAGACCATTCTCCATTGATAGTCACTATTAATACTGAGGGCTGTCATAGGAAGTCTCCATTCAGATTTTTTAATTCTTGGTGTGAGCACCCTAAGTATCATGCAGCTGTGACAGAAGCTTGGAGATATAAGTTCAATGGTTGCTTGATGTACCAATTGTATCAAAAGCTTAAGATTGTTAGGAAAAATCTTAGAGCTATAAACAAGGATGTGTTTGCTGATATTACCATCAAAGTTAATGAAAGCAAAGAAGATGCTTGATTCCCTGCAAACTAATTTGATGGAAGACCCTCTTAACTGCTATTTGCAAGAAGAGGAAAGAGCAGTTTGTTTTAATTTGCAAAAGCTGCTTAGGTGGGAAGAAAGTGTTGTCAGACAGAAGTCAAGAATGATGTGGATTCAACTTGGTGATCAAAACACAAAGTACTTTCATAAATGTTTAAGGCAAAGACAGTCTAGGAAAAAGATAATAAATCTGAAGATGAATGATGGTAGTGTTTGCAGCAACCCTGTTGATATAAAGAAAGCTATTCTAGACCACTATAAAATGTTCCTGGGTTCAGATGTCACTGGAAGATCCTTTTCAAATGCAAGAGTGTTTAGAGAAGGGTGTATCCTTTCTGATGCAGACAGAGATGAGGTTGATGCTCCTTTTATTAACAGTGAGATTAAAGAAGCTGTTCTCTCTATTAGTGATGATAAGGCTCCTGGGCCAGATGGTTTTAATAGTGTTTTCTTCAAAAAAAAGCTGGTCTACTGTTGGAGAAGATGTTACTCAAGCCATTTTGGAGTTTTTTGATTCTAAGAAACTGTTGAGACAAGTGAATGCTACAAATATTACTCTTGTTCCCAAAATTGGAAACCCAGCTGCTATTGGTGACTACAGACCCATTGCTTGTTGCAACGTTATCTACAAAGTCATATCTAAGTTGTTGACTAATAGACTTAGATTGGTTATTAACAGAATAGTGCACTCAAGTCAATCAGCTTTTATTCCTTCAAGAAGCATAGCTGACAACATATTGTTAGCTCACGAAATTGTCAAAGATTATCACAAGGGGTCTGGTAACAACTGTGCCATTAAAGTGGATCTGCATAAGGCTTATGATTCAGTCTCATGGGATTTTATAGAAGAAGTGCTGAATGGGTTCAGGTTTTCTAGGAACTTTATTGAGCTGGTCATGGTGTGTATCAGAACTCCAATGTATTCTATAATGATTAATGGTGAGGAATCTGGCTATTTTCCAGGAGGGAAAGGGCTCAGACAAGGGGACCCAATATCTCCATTGATATTTGTCCTTTGCATGGAATACTTTACAAGGCTGCTGATTCAGAATACTGGGGAAGGCACAGGATTTCAATATCATAAAGGATGCAAAAATTTGAAGATCTACCACCTATCTTTTGCAGATGACCTGCTCATGTTTTGCAAAGGAGACCTGCACTCCACTACGATTTTCAAAAAAGTGATTGATGAGTTTTCTTCTTGCTCTGGTTTGTATCCTAATAATCAGAAAAGTTCTATCTTTTTTAATGGAGTGCCTAATGAGTCCAGAGAGGCTATTAAAAATGCTTTAGGGTTCCAGGTTGGAGAGTTGCCGATTAAGTATCTTGGTCTCCCTTTGTTCTCTTCGAGACTTAGTAAAGATTTATGTGGCTCCCTAACTCATAGAATCACAGCTAGAATTGATAATTGGACTGCTAAGTGCTTATCTTATGCAGGAAGGTTGCAACTGGTTAATGCTGTTCTGATGAGCATGCATATTTACTGGTGTTCAATTTTTGTCCTTCCCAGTTCAGTTATTAAAGGAGTGGAATCCATTTGTAGAAATTATTTGTGGCATGGGTCTGCAGCTGTAATACCCCGTAAGTTCAGGTGCCGTTTAGTACAACGTGTCCGGTAGAGAAGGACCGGAGTTACAGAACTAAGTATATTGGATATTAAAGAAAAGGATAATATGGAGTAGGACGTAATTGTTTATGGATTGGAATAAGAAAATAAGGAAAAATATCAAGAAAAGTCACAAACTAGAGTTCAGGGACTGAAGTGGTAATTTAACCAGTTAAGTCCGAAAATAGAATTATTTCGCCAAGGTCCGCGAAATGTTTTATAGTATTGGTGGTAAAAGTTTCAGGTCAATCGGAGACCTTTTAAAATTTGGACGCGGATTCATTTTGGGCTAAATTGTCAATTTTGAAGAATTCAAGGATCAAAGTACAAATTAGCCAATTTAGCCTCGAGAATAGTAATTGGAAGATTATCGACGAGAATAATTATATTTGGAGTAGTATTGTTTATTTGGATATAAATAATACGTAGATAATCGAGTTAAAAGGATAATTTAACCGTTTGGTTAAATTAGAAAGTTTAAAAGAGAAATGGTTTAAGTTAAAGAAATGAGGGACTAAAACGGCTAATTAACCAAACAATATAAGATAACATTAAAGGAATCAGATGATTCCAGAAAAGGGAAAGGAGCAGAAGGAGATAGCATCAGTGAAGGAAAAATCGACGATCAACTTCGGTTCGATGTCGTTTCTTCGTTCCTCGACGGAATTGCACGTTCTTTATATCGATTTGTTCGGAATTCAATCCTCTATCATACTCAAGCTTCAAATCAAGGTAATTTTGTTGTTTTGGTTACTGAAATCGGAGGTTACGGGCTGTTTCGACGAAAAATGCTATGTTTGAATCGAAACGCTAAAAACACGTCGTTTTCCACCATTTTCGTATAGATTCTTGATAAGTTTTGAGCCTAGATGATTTAGGTATGCATTGGTATGAATTTTGGGGTATTTGGAGCTTCGGAAATGGTCCAGAAGCATCAAAAAACGCTGCCCCCAAAGTGCGCACGACGTGCTGCACTTCAGCACGTCGTGCTGGTGCGCGACGTGCACCAGAAGGGTGCACGACGTGCACCACAAGGGTGCACGACGTGCACCAGTGAAGGGCACGTCGTGCCCTTCATGAAAAATGAAGGGCACGAGGTGCCAAGCTAGCACGACGTGCCCTACTTCGATCGTGACCTCCGGGGGACTTCCGGGAGCGAAAATTGGCCTCTGATGGCATGATATGGGCGTAGAACTCTGACAAATGTCTTAAAATGAATATTAATAAGACATTATAGCAATGAACATTAACATGATGAGTAATAGAGATATGAATAGAGATCTATAGAGAAAGATACGTTTAGAACACGACGATTATATTTCGTGCTTTTATCGTGTTAGGTACCTAGTGCAGTTTTTAAGAACAAGATTCTCTAAGTATATATTTTAACGATAGAATCCTGTGATAGATGTGACGGACTATCGATCTACGAGTATGACGAACCAAGAAGCTCGACGAGGATTGACGGACCAGTCTCCTGGAGCTTACGTTTGGATATAAGGAATAGCGATCGTTGTGAGTTAAACTTTACTTTGAGTATTATTACGCAATAGATAGTTTTTATATTATAAATATAATATTAAACTACATCGCATGCTATAGTATTTTATCGATAGAAATGAATTTGTGCATCGTATTATCGAATATATATAGATTGTGAAAACTAGTATATGATCCGGGGGAAACAAGCTACCTATTGGGTGTCAATAGGCTGTGTGATCACCAGCGTCCGGGTAAGTCATAGATAGAGATTTCATGGGTCGTCTATCATACTTGTTTGTGCATGCGATACAGAGCCTATCTGGTTGAACTATCCCGGGGCCTGTATCTGCGAGTCGGCTGGTTGAACTATCCCGGACTCATATCGATCGATCGTTAGATGTTGTGATAATGTTCATTATGCATACTAAGGTATTAGGGTTTCGATCGGATCAAATGCTTGAAGTATAATATGTTTGTATATATGTGTTTGTTTTAAATGCGATGTTATTTTCTATAATACCCTAGTAATGTGTTTTCTCACTCAGTATTTCCCCAAATACTGACCCCTCACATTGATGTTTTCAGGTGTTTAGAGTCGGATCAGACAGACCGTCTTTGGTGTGCTGAGTACGAGTCCCCTTGGTGCTGCAGTAGTATACGTATGACGAGTCTTAGCATAGAATAGTCAGGTCTTATAGGTTGTGTACATATTTAATGTTTGTTTGATGTGACGTCTTTTGGTTGTCAGTTTTGTATTGATCGATAGACGGGCTAGTACGTACAAGTTACGGAAGTGAGATGCCCACTATGGTTGTATCGATGATGTGATATATATGATGTACGTTATGATTGTAAACGTGTCTTCTTATTACATGTTTATAGGATAGTTGTGTTTGCGTTTCCGCGAAAAAGTTAGAGTGGTTTTAGGCTTGCTACGGGTTTCGGAGCTACCACTCCCATTCCCTAGCGCCGGTCTCGGCTCAATAATTTGGGTCGTGACAAAGTTGGTATCAGAGCAGTTGGTCCAGTTACCTCTGCTAATATATGATTTGAGTGCAGTTAGTCCATGATACCACTGCGAGTCTGTGATTGATGTTTGTTTGTTCCTAGGTATTAGGTCATTAGACTAAGCTAGGAACTACTGCAGCTATAGAATTGAGCCATGTCTGATCCAAGTCGTTTGTATTATTTGTTTTAAGATCGAGCTGATTGATTGTGAATTTTTGATTGATTGAGAATTCTTGTTTGTTTCATTATGATAAGTATGATCGATGGATTGTGAAACCTTTGTTTGTTTCTTTGCGAAATACGTATACGATGTATAGATGGTATCGAAATCGAATTATCGAAATGTCGAGATGTGCAAGAGGAAGGAGTATGAAGTTACAGAAGTGGAAGAACCTACCGTGTACAGAGTTTAAATGTCTAGAGAACTTACAAAACTCGAAGTTTAAAACTTTTTGAAAGTTGTTTGTTTAAACAATTTGGAAAACATAATTGTGCCTAGACCCGCGACAGTCATCGATAAGTGCCACGACATTGATAGAAGTGCATCACTACATATATCTGTACATACATCGATAGGACATGCATCATATGCATTATGTTCGGACGAAAAGGTGAGATGTGGCAACTCTTTGGGGATGAGAGACGTCATCACCCTAGTGCACAATTTTGTTAAAATGAAAATGAAATTTGATTTAAAGTTCAAGATGAATCGTTTTATCGAAAGAGTTTTGAAAGAGTTTTGTTTTCATGTAAGTATACCTAGACCAGAACTCTGTAACGGAAGTGAAGTGCTCGCGAGCAAGCTGCGATCAAGACCAAGAGGCGAATGAATACGTATAGTTGCGAAAACATAGACGTTATGCTTCTAGGATATGAACTTAGTTTCAAGTTAACGAGCTAGTATATAGTTAAGATCGTGAATACGTTGGACAGTGATATGTACCCGATTAGTGATGTGTTAGAAAGTAAGTATCTCTTTGACGGGATGTCAAAGATCTTAAACAAGGATATAAGAGAAGAAGTGGATATGAAGGATGAAGTTTGTATAAGAGAAGTGAATGATAGATGTACGTGAATAGCGGAATGAAAATGATTGGACGGTGAACTAGGACGTTCATATTGTATGATAGGAGTATGAAAAGAGGATAGTTGAGTATAGGAATCGATTTATAGTTTATGCTTTGAAGATAGAAGATTGCCCTTATGATAAGATGATGTGAATATTGCGTGATATTAGAAAATCGTCAATGATGGAATGACGATATGATTATACATTTTGGAGCTAAAGATGTTAACGATTTAAGATAAATTAAAAGGTAATATGAAAATTCGAGGACGAATTTTTATAAGGAGGGAAGAATGTAATACCCCGTAAGTTCAGGTGCCGTTTAGTACAACGTGTCCGGTAGAGAAGGACCGGAGTTACAGAACTAAGTATATTGGATATTAAAGAAAAGGATAATATGGAGTAGGACGTAATTGTTTATGGATTGGAATAAGAAAATAAGGAAAAATATCAAGAAAAGTCACAAACTAGAGTTCAGGGACTGAAGTGGTAATTTAACCAGTTAAGTCCGAAAATAGAATTATTTCGCCAAGGTCCGCGAAATGTTTTATAGTATTGGTGGTAAAAGTTTCAGGTCAATCGGAGACCTTTTAAAATTTGGACGCGGATTCATTTTGGGCTAAATTGTCAATTTTGAAGAATTCAAGGATCAAAGTACAAATTAGCCAATTTAGCCTCGAGAATAGTAATTGGAAGATTATCGACGAGAATAATTATATTTGGAGTAGTATTGTTTATTTGGATATAAATAATACGTAGATAATCGAGTTAAAAGGATAATTTAACCGTTTGGTTAAATTAGAAAGTTTAAAAGAGAAATGGTTTAAGTTAAAGAAATGAGGGACTAAAACGGCTAATTAACCAAACAATATAAGATAACATTAAAGGAATCAGATGATTCCAGAAAAGGGAAAGGAGCAGAAGGAGATAGCATCAGTGAAGGAAAAATCGACGATCAACTTCGGTTCGATGTCGTTTCTTCGTTCCTCGACGGAATTGCACGTTCTTTATATCGATTTGTTCGGAATTCAATCCTCTATCATACTCAAGCTTCAAATCAAGGTAATTTTGTTGTTTTGGTTACTGAAATCGGAGGTTACGGGCTGTTTCGACGAAAAATGCTATGTTTGAATCGAAACGCTAAAAACACGTCGTTTTCCACCATTTTCGTATAGATTCTTGATAAGTTTTGAGCCTAGATGATTTAGGTATGCATTGGTATGAATTTTGGGGTATTTGGAGCTTCGGAAATGGTCCAGAAGCATCAAAAAACGCTGCCCCCAAAGTGCGCACGACGTGCTGCACTTCAGCACGTCGTGCTGGTGCGCGACGTGCACCAGAAGGGTGCACGACGTGCACCACAAGGGTGCACGACGTGCACCAGTGAAGGGCACGTCGTGCCCTTCATGAAAAATGAAGGGCACGAGGTGCCAAGCTAGCACGACGTGCCCTACTTCGATCGTGACCTCCGGGGGACTTCCGGGAGCGAAAATTGGCCTCTGATGGCATGATATGGGCGTAGAACTCTGACAAATGTCTTAAAATGAATATTAATAAGACATTATAGCAATGAACATTAACATGATGAGTAATAGAGATATGAATAGAGATCTATAGAGAAAGATACGTTTAGAACACGACGATTATATTTCGTGCTTTTGTCGTGTTAGGTACCTAGTGCAGTTTTTAAGAACAAGATTCTCTAAGTATATATTTTAACGATAGAATCCTGTGATAGATGTGACGGACTATCGATCTACGAGTATGACGAACCAAGAAGCTCGACGAGGATTGACGGACCAGTCTCCTGGAGCTTACGTTTGGATATAAGGAATAGCGATCGTTGTGAGTTAAACTTTACTTTGAGTATTATTACGCAATAGATAGTTTTTATATTATAAATATAATATTAAACTACATCGCATGCTATAGTATTTTATCGATAGAAATGAATTTGTGCATCGTATTATCGAATATATATAGATTGTGAAAACTAGTATATGATCCGGGGGAAACAAGCTACCTATTGGGTGTCAATAGGCTGTGTGATCACCAGCGTCCGGGTAAGTCATAGATAGAGATTTCATGGGTCGTCTATCATACTTGTTTGTGCATGCGATACAGAGCCTATCTGGTTGAACTATCCCGGGGCCTGTATCTGCGAGTCGGCTGGTTGAACTATCCCGGACTCATATCGATCGATCGTTAGATGTTGTGATAATGTTCATTATGCATACTAAGGTATTAGGGTTTCGATCGGATCAAATGCTTGAAGTATAATATGTTTGTATATATGTGTTTGTTTTAAATGCGATGTTATTTTCTATAATACCCTAGTAATGTGTTTTCTCACTCAGTATTTCCCCAAATACTGACCCCTCACATTGATGTTTTCAGGTGTTTAGAGTCGGATCAGACAGACCGTCTTTGGTGTGCTGAGTACGAGTCCCCTTGGTGCTGCAGTAGTATACGTATGACGAGTCTTAGCATAGAATAGTCAGGTCTTATAGGTTGTGTACATATTTAATGTTTGTTTGATGTGACGTCTTTTGGTTGTCAGTTTTGTATTGATCGATAGACGGGCTAGTACGTACAAGTTACGGAAGTGAGATGCCCACTATGGTTGTATCGATGATGTGATATATATGATGTACGTTATGATTGTAAACGTGTCTTCTTATTACATGTTTATAGGATAGTTGTGTTTGCGTTTCCGCGAAAAAGTTAGAGTGGTTTTAGGCTTGCTACGGGTTTCGGAGCTACCACTCCCATTCCCTAGCGCCGGTCTCGGCTCAATAATTTGGGTCGTGACAAAGTTGGTATCAGAGCAGTTGGTCCAGTTACCTCTGCTAATATATGATTTGAGTGCAGTTAGTCCATGATACCACTGCGAGTCTGTGATTGATGTTTGTTTGTTCCTAGGTATTAGGTCATTAGACTAAGCTAGGAACTACTGCAGCTATAGAATTGAGCCATGTCTGATCCAAGTCGTTTGTATTATTTGTTTTAAGATCGAGCTGATTGATTGTGAATTTTTGATTGATTGAGAATTCTTGTTTGTTTCATTATGATAAGTATGATCGATGGATTGTGAAACCTTTGTTTGTTTCTTTGCGAAATACGTATACGATGTATAGATGGTATCGAAATCGAATTATCGAAATGTCGAGATGTGCAAGAGGAAGGAGTATGAAGTTACAGAAGTGGAAGAACCTACCGTGTACAGAGTTTAAATGTCTAGAGAACTTACAAAACTCGAAGTTTAAAACTTTTTGAAAGTTGTTTGTTTAAACAATTTGGAAAACATAATTGTGCCTAGACCCGCGACAGTCATCGATAAGTGCCACGACATTGATAGAAGTGCATCACTACATATATCTGTACATACATCGATAGGACATGCATCATATGCATTATGTTCGGACGAAAAGGTGAGATGTGGCAACTCTTTGGGGATGAGAGACGTCATCACCCTAGTGCACAATTTTGTTAAAATGAAAATGAAATTTGATTTAAAGTTCAAGATGAATCGTTTTATCGAAAGAGTTTTGAAAGAGTTTTGTTTTCATGTAAGTATACCTAGACCAGAACTCTGTAACGGAAGTGAAGTGCTCGCGAGCAAGCTGCGATCAAGACCAAGAGGCGAATGAATACGTATAGTTGCGAAAACATAGACGTTATGCTTCTAGGATATGAACTTAGTTTCAAGTTAACGAGCTAGTATATAGTTAAGATCGTGAATACGTTGGACAGTGATATGTACCCGATTAGTGATGTGTTAGAAAGTAAGTATCTCTTTGACGGGATGTCAAAGATCTTAAACAAGGATATAAGAGAAGAAGTGGATATGAAGGATGAAGTTTGTATAAGAGAAGTGAATGATAGATGTACGTGAATAGCGGAATGAAAATGATTGGACGGTGAACTAGGACGTTCATATTGTATGATAGGAGTATGAAAAGAGGATAGTTGAGTATAGGAATCGATTTATAGTTTATGCTTTGAAGATAGAAGATTGCCC
This sequence comes from Mercurialis annua, assembly GCF_937616625.2. Classification (NCBI taxonomy): domain Eukaryota; kingdom Viridiplantae; phylum Streptophyta; class Magnoliopsida; order Malpighiales; family Euphorbiaceae; genus Mercurialis; species Mercurialis annua. The sequence continues at coordinate 38,510,165 of NC_065575.1, forward strand.
TTATGATAAGATGATGTGAATATTGCGTGATATTAGAAAATCGTCAATGATGGAATGACGATATGATTATACATTTTGGAGCTAAAGATGTTAACGATTTAAGATAAATTAAAAGGTAATATGAAAATTCGAGGACGAATTTTTATAAGGAGGGAAGAATGTAATACCCCGTAAGTTCAGGTGCCGTTTAGTACAACGTGTCCGGTAGAGAAGGACCGGAGTTACAGAACTAAGTATATTGGATATTAAAGAAAAGGATAATATGGAGTAGGACGTAATTGTTTATGGATTGGAATAAGAAAATAAGGAAAAATATCAAGAAAAGTCACAAACTAGAGTTCAGGGACTGAAGTGGTAATTTAACCAGTTAAGTCCGAAAATAGAATTATTTCGCCAAGGTCCGCGAAATGTTTTATAGTATTGGTGGTAAAAGTTTCAGGTCAATCGGAGACCTTTTAAAATTTGGACGCGGATTCATTTTGGGCTAAATTGTCAATTTTGAAGAATTCAAGGATCAAAGTACAAATTAGCCAATTTAGCCTCGAGAATAGTAATTGGAAGATTATCGACGAGAATAATTATATTTGGAGTAGTATTGTTTATTTGGATATAAATAATACGTAGATAATCGAGTTAAAAGGATAATTTAACCGTTTGGTTAAATTAGAAAGTTTAAAAGAGAAATGGTTTAAGTTAAAGAAATGAGGGACTAAAACGGCTAATTAACCAAACAATATAAGATAACATTAAAGGAATCAGATGATTCCAGAAAAGGGAAAGGAGCAGAAGGAGATAGCATCAGTGAAGGAAAAATCGACGATCAACTTCGGTTCGATGTCGTTTCTTCGTTCCTCGACGGAATTGCACGTTCTTTATATCGATTTGTTCGGAATTCAATCCTCTATCATACTCAAGCTTCAAATCAAGGTAATTTTGTTGTTTTGGTTGCTGAAATCGGAGGTTACGGGCTGTTTCGACGAAAAATGCTATGTTTGAATCGAAACGCTAAAAACACGTCGTTTTCCACCATTTTCGTATAGATTCTTGATAAGTTTTGAGCCTAGATGATTTAGGTATGCATTGGTATGAATTTTGGGGTATTTGGAGCTTCGGAAATGGTCCAGAAGCATCAAAAAACGCTGCCCCCAAAGTGCGCACGACGTGCTGCACTTCAGCACGTCGTGCTGGTGCGCGACGTGCACCAGAAGGGTGCACGACGTGCACCACAAGGGTGCACGACGTGCACCAGTGAAGGGCACGTCGTGCCCTTCATGAAAAATGAAGGGCACGAGGTGCCAAGCTAGCACGACGTGCCCTACTTCGATCGTGACCTCCGGGGGACTTCCGGGAGCGAAAATTGGCCTCTGATGGCATGATATGGGCGTAGAACTCTGACAAATGTCTTAAAATGAATATTAATAAGACATTATAGCAATGAACATTAACATGATGAGTAATAGAGATATGAATAGAGATCTATAGAGAAAGATACGTTTAGAACACGACGATTATATTTCGTGCTTTTGTCGTGTTAGGTACCTAGTGCAGTTTTTAAGAACAAGATTCTCTAAGTATATATTTTAACGATAGAATCCTGTGATAGATGTGACGGACTATCGATCTACGAGTATGACGAACCAAGAAGCTCGACGAGGATTGACGGACCAGTCTCCTGGAGCTTACGTTTGGATATAAGGAATAGCGATCGTTGTGAGTTAAACTTTACTTTGAGTATTATTACGCAATAGATAGTTTTTATATTATAAATATAATATTAAACTACATCGCATGCTATAGTATTTTATCGATAGAAATGAATTTGTGCATCGTATTATCGAATATATATAGATTGTGAAAACTAGTATATGATCCGGGGGAAACAAGCTACCTATTGGGTGTCAATAGGCTGTGTGATCACCAGCGTCCGGGTAAGTCATAGATAGAGATTTCATGGGTCGTCTATCATACTTGTTTGTGCATGCGATACAGAGCCTATCTGGTTGAACTATCCCGGGGCCTGTATCTGCGAGTCGGCTGGTTGAACTATCCCGGACTCATATCGATCGATCGTTAGATGTTGTGATAATGTTCATTATGCATACTAAGGTATTAGGGTTTCGATCGGATCAAATGCTTGAAGTATAATATGTTTGTATATATGTGTTTGTTTTAAATGCGATGTTATTTTCTATAATACCCTAGTAATGTGTTTTCTCACTCAGTATTTCCCCAAATACTGACCCCTCACATTGATGTTTTCAGGTGTTTAGAGTCGGATCAGACAGACCGTCTTTGGTGTGCTGAGTACGAGTCCCCTTGGTGCTGCAGTAGTATACGTATGACGAGTCTTAGCATAGAATAGTCAGGTCTTATAGGTTGTGTACATATTTAATGTTTGTTTGATGTGACGTCTTTTGGTTGTCAGTTTTGTATTGATCGATAGACGGGCTAGTACGTACAAGTTACGGAAGTGAGATGCCCACTATGGTTGTATCGATGATGTGATATATATGATGTACGTTATGATTGTAAACGTGTCTTCTTATTACATGTTTATAGGATAGTTGTGTTTGCGTTTCCGCGAAAAAGTTAGAGTGGTTTTAGGCTTGCTACGGGTTTCGGAGCTACCACTCCCATTCCCTAGCGCCGGTCTCGGCTCAATAATTTGGGTCGTGACAGCAGCTAAGAACAAAGGTGGTCTTGTCTGTTGGACTAATGTTTGCAGTAGGAAGACTGAAGGGGGACTGGGTATCAAGTCTATCAAGCTGTGGAATATTGCTGCAGTAAGTAAGCACATATGGAATCTTATTACCTTGAAACCTTCTCTATGGGCTAGTTGGGTCTCAACCAATAAGCTGAAAAGGCTTAGCTTTTGGGGAATCACAAAACCTCATAATTGTTCATGGAGCTGGAGGAACCTGCTGAAAATAAGGGACCAGATCATTGGATTCTTTGATTATAAATTGGGTAAAGGAAGTAGATTTTCCTTTTGGTATGACCCATGGCTCAATGGGAGATCAGTGACTGAAACTTTCCCGGAGGTAAAGATCCTTGATGCAGACATTCCTAAACAAGCAGTTGTCAGTGATGTTTGGAAGGATAATAATTGGATGTTACCAGATCCAATAGATGAGAGCACATACGCAGCTTGGGATCATATCAAGAGCAATTACAGGGTTAACTTGGAGATAGAAGATGTGATTAGATGGAAGAATCAAAAGAATGGCAGCTTTACCATCAAGAGTCTTTGGAATAGTTTAAATCCAACTAACAGTAGAGTGTCTTGGCACTCTTTAGTTTGGTTCCCTGAGCATATCCCTAGGCACTCATTCATTACCTGGATTGCTTTAAAGGGGAGGTTACAAACCAGAGATAAGTTACTAAGGTGGAAGATCATTAACTGCAATGTCTGTCCCCTCTGTAATGCAGCTGCTGAAAATATTCCCCATCTTTTCTTTGAGTGTTCTTATTCCAAAAGAATTTGGGAATCTATCCTGGTTAGCTTAAACTTTCATAGACTGGTGCTTGACTGGAGGAGAGAAATAAGCTTTCTTAGCAGGAGATGTAAAGGTAGATCTAAGGAAACTAAGAAGAGGAAGATAAGTTTTTGTGCTGCAGTCTACTGGATCTGGAAAGCTAGAAATGAAGCTGTCTTTAACCAGAAGATTATGTCCACTGAGATGGTGGCCTTTAGAATCAAGGAAGTTGCTAGAGCTAGGCTGAATCTGTAATGGTTGTAGCTTAGTTGGGTTTTTGTTTGGGGTGTAGCAGCTGTTGCTTGCTTGTTTCTGTTGTAATCAGCTGGATTAAGCTTTCTTAGCAATAAATTTGCTCTTTTGGTTGATTGACCAAAAAAAAAATACATAATCCAAACTTAAAATAATACAGAGAAAACCAGCTAAAATTCGGAATCGAGCTAAAAGCAATAGAGAGGGGAGATCAACAGAAAAAGAACCTGCACTACAAGAGGTAGGAGGATCTTTCTGGAGATCCTTGAGCTCCTTCAAAATCCTTAAACTCTCATCTAGTTCCGACCTAATTGAATCTATTATCCATCCACCATGGTCCGTTCAGCTGTCGCCTCCTCCTGCAAAGACTAAACAAGGATAAAAAAAGATTCGCATAAATACTGGGAAATAGAGAAAATAGCCAAAGAGAAAGAGAAGAGTAAAAAGTTACAGATACAGAGTATTTACATTAAATTAAAAAGGTAAAATAATAATTAAAGTGGGTTATAAAGTAAAAACATAAAGTGTAAAAAAAGCGAGAGTATTTTATTTATCTTTTAACAAGTGAGGTAAATTTTATATATATTTTTGTTATTGAGGTATTTTCTCTAAATTTCTCTATAATTTGTTGGCTTTCTTTTTCTCATTTTGTTTTGTAAAATTAAAGTAAAAAAGAACAATTAAGTGCGACCAATGATTTTGTCTAGCACACGACTTGATTCTAGATGATGATGATAATTAGAAAATTTGAGGCGAAAACAAAACCACATGTTGAATAATATACGAAATTGAATCAGAGCCATTGACTAATTTGTAGGACCTTAATTTCATGATTGACAGTGGCTTTTAAATGAACGGTCACTTCCACAGAATCCATACATACCATAAACACTTTGATAAGAAGATTAATTTTAGGGCTGTTCTTAGTAGTTCGTAGTGCGTTATTGCAATTATATGTGACGTTACAATTATTAGATGCATGCATTTCATGTTCTTCTATAATACTAACATCCCCGTCCATTTTCAAAAAAGAAGTTATTTAGTATTGATGAATGTTGTGTGTACGTGTATTGAGCATTCCATCGGATGGCACCGGTTGAATTATCCGTAACCGGAAATTATTTTGATTTTTTAACTGGTATAATTAGGTTAGTTAAATTAACTATGTCTAACAAATTAGTCAATTAATTGAATTAAATCGATAAAATACAAATAAAAAAATAAAATATACAATTTATTCGGTTAGTGTAATTGAATCAAATTTGTTTATTAACAAACAAAAATTCACCGAATTAATCAGATTAACTGTCAATTTTTAATTAAATTTTTGCTCATCTACATATATATTTGGCTAATTGCTATTGCACCTATGTATTTAGATTTGAACTATTGTCTTCTCTTTCAATTTTGAAAAATCACTATTACTATTTTAAATTTTGTATTTTACATAACTGAAACCTTCTTATAAAGTTGAAGAAAATTAAAATGCGAGGGAGAAAATATTATTTTTGTCCCGTTTTAAAAGCTTCACTTTCTGTTTTAGAAGTCTCTATTTTTCTTTTTGTAATGTCCAATTTTATAAATTTCATATCTATTTTTAATTAATTTTTTTTTATTTTCATTTTCCAAGCTTAAAAAGAATTATATAGAAAACTTTCCTATTATTAATAAGAATAAAGTAAAAAATAAAACATTACAATGAATGTCTTTATAGTTTTTGTGTAAAATTAAATGAAAAAAATTAAAATGAAATAGAAAAAATATTTTTAAAAAGTTACAGAATAAACAGTAATTCGGACTTGAAACCACCGGAGAAACTATTTTATAGAATGGAAAATTTTGGGCTTAAAACCCTCAGACACCGTCGTATCCCATCAAATCGAACTTTTTCCTGTCACTGACTTTCTGTTGGTAGATTGTAGCTTTATTTTCCTTACAAGTCATATACACACTTATTGAGCCATTTAATAATTGATCTCAATGTTCATGCCCACTAGCAGCATGCCAATCCCAGATTTCAGGAAAATTCCAAAAATAAATTGCAATAGCTAAAGGTGCATATGCAATTAATGGTTCCTTAAAGGACAAATTTTGTTATTGGCAAAATAAGAACCTCTCATAATATGGAATAGGATATGAGAGACATATTTGAACATAATTATTTTTTGTAAATCATATTATGAATACAAATTAGGAGCCATCTTCCCACTTTAAGTTGATAAGAGAACCTAAAATTATTTATTACAAAAGAAATTGAAGTTGATAGGAGGAGTAGAGTAATTGGTGGAGAGAATTTTGGAGGCAACAATTGCATTTGCAGCTTCTGTGTAATGAACTCCATCCCAGTTTATGTATTTTGATCCTCCATCACAAACATTGTGTCCACTTACTCCACATGACACACTTTTATTGTAGTTGTATGGCGCTCCGCCGTACCCGCAACACGCCATTAGCGGATTCACAAATCCTGCATCCACATTGTTGTTAGAGAAAAATACTACAGTCGAAAGTCTCACTTAATAGATTAATCTTTTGATGAATTGATTATTTGATATGGTATCAAAACTTTAAATTTAAAGATAATACTATGGTTGGAGTCTCACCTAACAGCTTGATTCGAAATGGTTAATTGACAATTATAACTTGATTTGAAGGATAATATAGTCATACCGTAAGTAGCAGGATTGGCGAATAGGTCATACTTGACGGAATACATGTCCACATATACAATTGTGCTATCGTCTAATTCGGATCTAAGTTCCTCACATAGAGCATGCAGCTGTTGGTTAAATTCCTTAGCAGCTGTATTAAGAGGCTCAAGGCACCCATGTTCATCGAAATCACCTGCGTGCTTCTCGGTTATGGAAAGTATTCTAGGCAAACAACCTAGAGGGCCTGTGTTGTGTACCCAGAAATTCCTTCCTCCTTGCTTATATATACCCTGTAATGTTTCTTTCTGTCACATCACTAAAACTTGCCTAAGAGACTAATGTTATGTATCATATTTTCTAGTGGAAGAATTTACCTGAATAGCATAGTCAATTTCATCAATGATAGATGGGATTTTAGCAATAACTTCATTGTAAGAAAGATATTCAAATGAACCAGCCAAATCATTCTGTCCAATGTCAAATAAGTACAGAGCATCCTTGAAATCTTCCTCACTAACCAATTCCTTATATCCTAAGGTGAATGAATAAGAGTTACTATTAAAGTTACACAAATATGTATTTAATAAAATTAAAGAAAATAAAAGGAAAAATACAACTAATTTATTGCGATTTGTGACGGTCACAAGATAAAATGTATGAACAAATTCTGCAAGAATTAACCTTTTAATAGTAGCTCTGGAGAGCGAGTTCGGAAGTGAGTGAACTGAAGAACTTGAACGTCCAAGCTAAACGGTTTAAATCTAGGAGACGTAGCAGCACCAGCAAAGGCAAAGTTAACTCCATATCTAAAATTTGGCCCCAGAGGTTCAAGATATGGTGTCAAGTAACTAGAGTTCACACTTTCAACTGTGGAAAAACATAAATTACAATGTTTTAGGAGGTTAGCAAAAGCATAAAAGTCGATATTCATACAATAGTGTGCAATTTCATAATGCTTCACATTGTTAAAGCACATAACAAAAACGCTGAAATAGAAAACACTGAAACGACACTTTTTTTACAAACAAAGTTATAAGATGGAGTTTCGGAATTTTAGAAGCAAAACGGAAGACTAGATAAATTTATGTGCAACATAGATGGTCCGTAATGTAATGTATGGACAACTTACTCAAGAAATCAATGATCAATCGACCATCAGACAACCGACCGGATGGCTTGCTGAAGTAAGCACGACCATTGGGGGTTCCAAAAATCATACCCAAGCCGGAAAAATACGCACCGGTATCAGTATTAGAGTCACCGAACGCAAACACAATCGGAGGCTTACTGCACTGAGCCTGAACATGAAAAGTAAGGAAGCCATACACAACAATAACAAGGAGCGAAACTTCTGTTACACTCATAGCCATTTTACTTAGCTTCTGTTCATATACAGCAACTGAGTGTACTCTATTTATACATCTAGAAATGTAAGATTATGGTACAAATACACCCTACGTGAAAACAATTGTTTGTTATAAGTGATAAGAGTATGGATGAACAAACAAAATAAGTACAGGGTAAGCAAAACATTAGCTTACTGACAATAGCAAAGTGTTAATATGTCAATTTATGTACATAAACTTATGAAGTTTTTGTATATTGTAAGCAAAATATGTAATATTTGTCAAAATGGGAGATGACAGAACACATACACCATACAACAGCATTGTACACTGACATCACTTATCAAATTCGTGCAAGATTTAACTACATGCTCATCTAATTATACAGTAAGTCAAAAAATTATATCTGAAAATTGGATGAAGGCAGTAGAAATTAGAATGAACCCTAAACTTATTAAAGAGTGTAGAGCACAAATTATAAAATTAAAACCTATGCAACACGGACATTGGGAAAACGGGACAGTTGGACACAGACGGCCACACGGTGTTATTTTAAGGTTTCTTATGTAAAAACTGAAGTTTCGTGTCTGACACGTTTCCGAAACGGTAAACATTGATTGAATGAATTGTCGGTGCTACCTATTTAAAACTTACTAATTTGAGAACAGCTGCAAATTTTGTAGCAGATGGATGAAGACAGCCATTAGCTTGATTTGAGTGTACGTCTGTTATGTGGTCCGTGAAGCAACCCGTGAATCTGTTGATAAACAGACCAAAGTAATTGACATTATTAATGTAAAATTACTTTAAATTAATATATTCTAGATTGAAGTTTAGTGAGATAAAAATTCATGTTCTTCTCATTTTCAAGATAAAATCAGAGACACTGCAGTATCCAAAACCCATTTTGAATTTCCATTAATTTGATACTAATGGAAGTTTCCATTCATCTATGTAATGCAAGAAAAATTAACTGATAATAAAAATAAATTAGGGGAAAAAATGCTCACTGAAATTTCTTAATGCTTATTTTTAAACATTATCCTTCCAAACTTGCTTCTCCTCTCAATTATAATCTCTTTGCTCATCGAACTTCCGGCGGCTGTTTTTCTTGACGTGATTCATGTAATTGTCGTCATTATCAACTTCGCGAGCAAAATCATTCATTTTTAACAGATTTTGGTCGCGAAATTTTTCAGAAACACACGAATAATTTTGTAAGCAATTTGGCAATGAAACTGATTAATTATAGAGGGAAATTCATCCTTAGCAAAAGGTAAAAATTGAAAAAGATGCGGTGAGCGTGGATCGAACACGCGACCTTCAGATCTTCAGTCTGACGCTCTCCCAACTGAGCTATCCCCGCTTGATGCTGCTGTTGCAAAATAACGTTTACTCAATGCAATAACCTGATCAACCATACTCTATGCCTGAACCAAAAGTTGTTCATGGACTTGCTGATTGTTAATCAAATGAGGAGCTTGTTAAACATAACCTGATTCAGTATGTTATCATGGTTATGTTTGGTTTATAAAATGGAATGGTATAGTATGATTATTTCATAGCAAATATAGTTATTTTTACTATTTTAATAAGAGTATTTATTTTATAGAATCATAAAACAATAATTTTATGGAGTTATTATTCTATAAATTAAAAAAAAAATTATTTTATATGAAATAGCTATTCTATTACAAGAGAGATTCTTAGATAGACTCAGTCTATCACGTCATCCGTGAACTAGCCTATTACATTATGACACGTCATTAAAATAATTGCACTATCGTAATTTTGTTTATTATTTATTTACACTTTTGAATAGTAATATTACGATAGTGCCATTATTTTAATAATGTGTCATAATATGATAGGTTTAGTCCATGAATAACGTGATGGACTGAGTTTACCTAAAAATTTCTCTCTATTATAAATATATCCCATAAACCGAACATAACCTTTGAATATAGCAGTTGACTAGCCAAAAATATGATCATATTTTTTTTATTGCTATTGTTTTAATATTCCGATCTTTAATATTGATCTTTATCATACTAAATAAGGATGTTCAAATATAGATTATAAATCTATTCTCTCCAATAGCCACCGCCTTCTAAATATGCCCTTTTTTAGTCTTCTTTAAGATCACCGCTGATTGATATTTTGTGTTTTTTATTATTATTTTTATTTCTCTTTCTACATATTTTATGTTTTTTTTTGTTGCTTTTTATGTGATTTAATGTGACCGTTGCGCTTTGTGAATTTTCTAATGCAATGTATATCTGAATTGTTTATAGTAAAATTTTTATGTTTTGTTTTTCAATCAAACTTATTCAAAGATGAAAATGTTGATATCGGTTTACAAAAACCATCAACCGGAATGAAGGGATTCTTAGATGCACATTAAAAAAACTTCGTCAAAACAACTAAAATATAAACATATAAATTGTATAGTCCAGTTGAACAAATTAAGTTGAAGCTGCAGATTGAGTTCTTGATAATGTATTCTTTGAATCTGAGGTCAATTGAACAAATTTATATAAGTTGCTTGGTAAAGATATTGTGATGCTTGTTCAATAATTTGCAATTTCGTATTGTTATCATTAGAGATTTTAATCTCATTTATTGGGGCAATTATTTCTCTATTATTGTATTTACAATCAGTTATATACTTGAATTGTAATGTTTTTTTAGGCCAAATGTCGTGAAAAGGCCAAACATTTCACAAAACTTTCACAAAAGTCCCGACCTTTCAATTTTATCGATTTTGGCCATAAAACTGATTATTTGGTTTCACAAAAGTCCTGACCTTTCAATTTTATCTTTGGCCAAAAATGAATTATTTAGATTCACAAAATTCCTGAACTTTCAATATATCTGCATGCCTCGTAGGCGTCAAATAGGCAAATTGAAATTAAATTGAGAGTTGGCCACAATTGAAACCAAATAATCTGTTTTTGGCCAGAATCGACAAAATTGAAAAGCCGGGACTTTTGTAAAAAATTTGTGAAAGGTTTGACATTTTTATAATATTTGGCCTTTTTTTTATTGCTGCACTAAAATTTATGTTTTCAAAAAAACAATTATGGACACATGTGAACTTTAGATATAATTAACATTGAGAACTAGGGCTGGCAATTTTCCTACGCAATCCATTTACACGACATGTGTTAATCCGTCTAATAAACGTGTCTCGTTCGGATTTGTTATTTTGACATTGTTAGCTAAAGGTCGTGTTCAGGTTGGAAAATTTTTATTTTAATGAATACACAACACGTTTATGACACAAATTGCCAGCCTTATTAAGAATATAAATTATTATTTTTGATAATATCCCACTAAAAAGGTCAAATCTTGAAATTTTATAGTTCATATAAACCCAATATGAATACCCCCGATACCAAACAATCCCGAATTTTAATTGCATATCATAGATTCATAGGAAGCAAATGCATGTTTATTAATCTCCCCACAAAATGATTCAAAATGAGTGTAAAAAGCTCAATTCAGCAAACCACAACTAAATTCGCCAGTCGATACTGTGATCTTCTCTGTTTTGGTGACTACATCTAAAGGCAGAGCACCAAAACTTTTAGATGGCCCGTAAAAATGAGGAAAACTGTTCACACCATCCACAATTTCATATACCAATCCATCTCCAAGCTGCACATTTTAATTAACACAAAATTCAAATCCAAAATCATTTCATTTTAAAAAATAAAATTCTCCAATAAAAATAAAAATCATAAGACGGGTAAACTAACCTTCTTGGCATCAACTTGAAGCAGATACAATTCCGAAGTAGTATTCAAAAAAAAGTTCTGCAGTGTTGATTTCACCTGCAATTATTTAAAAGAACGATTTACAGAGCCGAATTTTAATACTCAAAGAAAATTTCTTAAAATTAAGTTAATTATGGAGGTGGGGAAGAAGATAGAACCTGGCTGAGCTTGCTGAGGTGGATGAAGCCCGAAGATTTGTCAAGATCTGAGCCTAAAGTGGATCCGTTTTTTTGGAAATCCTCCCATTCTTTGCCGGTGCAAATCCGATATACATACTCCTCCGACTCCGAGCTTCCGCCGCCGATCGCTGCCATCATGTATAGAGCTCAAAGGTAACCGCTCACTTCAAAGTGGCAAACTGATTAACAAAATAAATTTGTTTAATCTGTTTTTATTGTTAAAAAAAATTAATTTTTGGGAGTGGCTCCCCTCAAGTTCTCTATTCCTTCATTTTTCTCCATTTCACTGTTAGATAACTGACACTACATTAAAATTTATCTAACGGTGTAGATCTTGCTAATAGCTAAATAATATAAAAGAAAAATACTACTATCCACTTATATCTCTACTAAAAACCTGTACAAGATTAATTTTCACCTACGAATTCAACCTAATTGTAGAAATTAATAATTAAAAATATTACCGAATCGATCCAATCGTGTAGATCTTACAATACTTCACCATATATCGATTCGTGATTAATCTCCTTGCCATTTTTTTGCTTGCAACACTACTGCCATCTAAAGTATCTGGGCAACTAAAAAACAATTGGTCGACTTAGCAAGTAAATCCATTTTGAAATAAATTTTCCAGAAATTTCAATTTTGCATCCCTAGCTTTTCTCTTTAATATCACAGATTAGCATGCGCAATAGTTTCTCCAAACCAAGCAACAAATTGAGTTTTCTTCTATATGGTGAAGTAAAAATTGTACGTTCAAAAATTATTTTAAATAGTTGGTTAGCAGAATGTAACAATTTATATATGGACTGAATATTTTATTTCTACAGTTAGGTTGAATTCGTTGATGGAAATTAATCTTATACAGTTTTTTAGTAGAGATATTAATGGATAGTAGTATTTTTCTTTTATATTATTTAGCTATTAGCAAGATCTACACCGTTGGATATATTTTAATGTAGTGTCAATTATCTAACGGTGAAATGGAGGAAAATAGAGGAATAGAGAACTTGAGGGGAGCCGGTCCCTTAATTTTTAGGCCTAACTACTTAAAAAAAACTCATTTTTTAATATTTTTTCGTTTATATCTGATTTAGAAAAAGTCCATATGTACTCTATTTTCGATTTTCTGTTTTCAACTGTACACCAAAATTTAATTTCATTTATATTCTATTTTCGATTTTGTGTTTGAGCCAGACGAAGATCCTCTTCGGTTCAACCAGTTGAAGAGTGGGGGCTTCATGACAGCGGCAGCTAGGCATGGCGGCTGGTGGCGTGGAGGAGATGGTGATTGTTGAAGGGTGGTTGTTGGTGAAGGATTGTTGTTGGTGAAGTGGCGGTGGTGGCGAGGTGAAGATGGTGATTGTTGGTGAAGGGTCGTTGAAGAGGTAGAAGATAAGAAAATTAAAAAAAATCTTAATTAATTATAATTAGGTTAATAGGGTAAAAGAGAAGAAAAGATGCTTAATTTTTGTTTTTATTAAAATTTAGTATATTATTAGAAATATTAAAAATGAGGAGTTTTATTTTGGAAGAAAAGATGACGTAGCGGCAATGAGGTGGAGGGGAGAGAGAGAATTTGAGGATTCAGATGTCCACCTAAGTAATAATAGGTCGGAATGCAGCGAGTGACTTTTCTGTGATACAAAAATAAAAATTCAATGAGTAGTTTGTAATGTTTTTTAGTTCATTGATTTTTTTGATAAAATTGATAAGTTGAGTGACCTACAGAGTCAATTATCCCTCCAATTCTCTCAAAATTTAATTGATCCATTTTCACTTGAAAAAAATGTCAATTTGATCATTTATGTTTAGCATATTTTTTAAATAGTATTTGATGTTTCAAAAAGAACAAAAAATATCTTTTTCATAGGAAGTTGAAGAATGTACATTAGCTAAAGAATGTACAGAGAGGGGAGAAGGTTTTTCTGAATTTACGGAGAATAAGATTTTTATTGTTTGATTTACAAACTCAAATGCTTTTAAAAAAATTATTAAAGATAAACAATTAAATTGACATTTTTTATAAATGAAAAAAGCTCAGTTTAGTTTTAAGGTTAGAGTTTAAAGGTGCAAATTTGAATGAATTGAATAAAAGTATAAAGTCGGGGTGAAATTAAAAAAGGGCTCAAATATGGATTTCTTTTTGTTTTGTAATAGGCCTTTATTTGATAAGAATATTATAAATAGTTAATATAATTAATATTGTAACTAATAACATAAAAGTAGCAAAGCAGCCTCAACAATATAGGACCTCACCATGTCAGACAATTAGAGGATCCGGACCAAGATATCTCCACTAAACAGCCTACCAGACTACTAATTGTACAACTAGACGAACTAAAAGAAATGGTATCTCGGTAAACAGCAATGATCGATGCGGTGACCGAAATACTCACCCTAACTCGGCCGACGGCCAAAACGATTTTCAGTCCCACTAATAAATTTTCTGGGGCCACTAACAGAATATGACACCTAAAGAATGTTCTCTGCATCGCGTATTTTGTTTGATATACGAGACACAATGAGAAGTTGCCTCATCAGCTAACCTATTTGTGAGGATCAAGAGAAGGGGAACAATCCACTAAGATAGGTTTGCACAAGGTGAACCTATATAAGGTACCTTATGTGCAAATCTTGAAGTAATTTTTTTTCTTACTCTGCATATTTTTTTCTCTTCTCTTCTTTCTTTCTTTCTACATACTGACTAGACCGTTGGAGCATTTTACAGGTGTCTCCCATCGGTATTTCGTCTGACGTCTTTGTTTGTTTTTATTCTTTCAGGCTCTGTTGATCGGATCAGGCGGCCGTGATTTATCAATAATGTTAATTAAAGACATTAAATTTTGGTAGTTTGTACAAATCAAAAAAACTTTATAAATTTGAGACGGGTGAAAAAATAGCGCACATTGATAAATTAGAACTAATTGAAGGACAAAATTATGATATCAAATATTTGGTCAAGTTTACAAATTACAATAGCCTTCATGATGGGTCGACAGAATTAAACTGTCAGTGATAGTTTTCTTACTTTTTGCTTAAAATTTATAAAATTTTGAATGTGTTAAATTTATTTTTTGGACAAGACAACTATATCATAAAACTAATTTCGCATTACGTGTTACACACGTGGCTCGTAGCGTGATTTATCAATTTATATATTAATTAAATTTATTATAATTATACCAATTTATTTTATTTATAACCAACATAAATATATTTAACTTAAATTAATTCAATAACATTAATTTAACTAATTTTTTTTTATATTTCAATAATGAAAATAAATAAGTAATTCACGTAAACTAAAAATACATACTAATATAAAAAGTAAATATTCCTAGTGTTTGCACCAAAATTAAAAATATGGCTTAAAGGCCATAAAGCCCCTATTCTTTTCAAAAGATAAAAGAGGTATTATTAATGATTGGCTTAAATTAATTTCTAGAGGTTGACTAATGTTGATGTCAGAAGTTGATTTCTAAAGGTTGGTTTCTAAAGGTTGATTTCTAGAGGTTGACTAATGTTGACAGAAGTTGATTTCTAAAGGTTGGTTTCTAAAGGTTGATTTCTAGAGGTTGACTACTTCAGAAGCTAATTCAAAAAGTCCAAGCCCAGTTGCAGAAGATTAAGCCCAAATTTGAGATGGCCATTAAATATTAATTTAAATGGCCCATAAGCCCAAGAAGTCCATTTCAGAAGAAAAAAAGTTAAAAAGCACGTGCAGCAGAAACAAAACACGATTGACAGTTTTTGAAAGTGGGGAAGAACGTGTGCAGTTGAAACATGAAGCAGTAGTTTTCAAAGGAAAAAGCTATAAATAAGAGAAGAGCAGCCAATTTGCAGCCCCCGATCAAATCCAACAAAAACTAGCCCAAAGGCAAAAACACTCAACACTTAGCATTCTCAATTTTCTTCAATCAGTAAAGAACTTTACGATTGAACTTCTGCAATTTCTACTCAAACACTTGTATTTTCATTTCATTCAATTAGTAAACACATTTACAGTTGAATTTCTTTGTTTTAGCATTACTTGATTGGAGTACTTGTTATAAGGTTAACCAAACCCCAATCGCTCGTTTAAGAAGTTAAGTTACATTTTGGAATCCGCTTCCTGGCACGCCCGCATTTCACACGCTTGTTGTTACAAACGCAAAACGCCAGTAACAATTTTTGGCACGCCCAGTGGGACACTAAGAGTTATGGCTAGAACTCGAAGTGAAAAAGGAAAAGATGTTATTGTATCCCAGGATACAGTGGATGATCCTACTACTACAAATGTAGGACATGGAGACTATGTGGCTCACATGGTCAGAAGCATTGAAAAAGAAAATTTGCCTCTAGGAGAGGCGAGTGATGATGTGCCTCCTGGCTTTGGAGAGCAACAGACACCAACTCGGCGAAATTCTGAGCCAAGATTGGTAGAGGCTTTAGACATGCTGTCAAAAGCCATGTTAGACATGAAACAGACTCAGGCTAGCTTTAACCAAGCACAAGCCGAGTTGACCAAGAAACATGAGGTGATGGATAAGAAGCAGTTCGAAATGGAACGCTATTTGGCAGAATTGATAGTTGCTGTCAAAGTGTCATCTCATGGTGGTGATGTACCAGAGGCTGTTAATACGGCCAAACAAGATCCTAAGGGACACGGGGGGCAGCCATCTGGAGGAATCCAGGAGATTGGGAGCACTAGTCATGTGCCAATCTTAAACCCGCCCTCTGAAGAAAGGTACGT
Organism: Mercurialis annua; assembly: GCF_937616625.2. Lineage (NCBI taxonomy): Eukaryota > Viridiplantae > Streptophyta > Magnoliopsida > Malpighiales > Euphorbiaceae > Mercurialis > Mercurialis annua. The sequence goes on from NC_065575.1 coordinate 38,526,583, forward strand.
TCCTCCTCACAAAAGAGATGAACCTGTGTATTTTAATTCTTTTAAAACTAATAATCAAACTGGCCGGAATTCTAGGCCGTTTAATGCAGGTGCTAATCATCCTCCCATGGAGGATCCAGAGGTTAACCAAAATTACACTCAACCTCCGGGCACGGGGGGCAATTACATGCCCCAAGAGAGAAATCAGCCTCAGGTGCCACTCCAACCTTGGGGAAGGCAACTAGACATGGAGGCTGTAAGAGAAGCAATTCAGGAGTTGTATGGTCCAGGTCTAAGGCAGATTGACCGACCGCAATTTCACAAGCCTTATCCAGATGTCATTGACAGGGAGAATCCTTACCCTAGAGGCTATAAAATTCCTAACTTCTCTTTATTCTCTGGAGAGGATGGCCACTCCACCATTGAGCATGTGGCGAAATTCACAATTCAATGTGGGGTTTTGGCCAACCTAGATAACATTGCAAATTTCAAGCTGAGATTATTTCCAAATTCTTTAACAGGTACTGCCTTTACTTGGTATGCTACTTTGCCCAGGAACTCAGTGCTCACATGGCAGGAGATGGAGAGGCTTTTCCATACTCAATTTTACCGTGCAGAGCCAGAGGTTTGCATAGCAGAATTGTCAAGAGTTTCTCAAAGGTCGGGAGAGGATGCCGACATGTATATACACCGCTTCAAAAGAATGAGGAGCAGGTGTAAAATTGTTCTACCAGAAACTGAGTATGTAAAAATGGCTCAGAGGGGCTTGGACATTGAGCTCCGAAAAAAGTTTCAGGGGATGGAATTCAGGGACTTCTATGAGTTAGCTGCTAAAGTCTCTGAATATGAAGAACTCCTAAGAGAAGAAAGCCACAAGAAGAAGGTGGCAATGGGCACTTACTATCAGGAGGTGGGAGCATATGAAACCGCGGTAGCCGACCTCACGGCCACCGGTTCATGTACCTGCCCTATGTTGATCAAAAAAGCACCTGATGGGTGGAAGAAACAGAATTCCAATGCCCAACCTCTGTATACTTTTGAGGTTTCAAAAACAGAAGAAATTTTTGATTTTCTGTTGAAAGAGAAGTTCATTACTTTGCCTCCGGATCATAAAATGCCTTCAAAAGATGAGTTGAAAGGCAGAGAGTATTGCAAGTTCCACAACTCCTGGAACCACTCAACCAATTCATGTTGGGGGTTCAAAAATATTATACAGGATAGGATTGCCAAGGGAGTTTTAAAATTCCCAGAAAAAAAGGAGGCACTGGTAATAGATGAAGATCCTTTTCCGGCTGTGGCGTCTGTGAATGCCAGTGATCTCTCGGAACTTGACTTGAGGTTGTTATTAGATATAAAAAGAAAGCTCAGAATCAGGGAGCAAAATGACCAAAGAGTCAGGGGAGAGCAATTCGAACGGGAAAGGAGAGCAGAGGTAAAGCGGGATTACAGAGGAGAAAGAAGGCAGGTATCTAGAAACTCTAATAATTTTGTTTCTACTAACCGCCCTCTTTTGAAAAAACAAAACAGGGCCTCTTACTATCAAAGGAGGCCAGAAAGGCATGTCTTCCCGGAGAGGCGATCCTTCGTGTGGAAGAGGGAGGAACAGCCAAAAGCTCCTTTGGCACCTAGGGAGGAAAAGCCAAAAGCTCCTTTGGCACTTAAAGAAAAACAGTCAGAGGTTCCTTCTACCTTTGAAAACCGAAGAAAAGAACAAAGATTCTTGGTACCACCATTGGTCTCACCTAGTCCAAGGTGGCATACCAATTATCACAAGAAGTTTCCGCCTCCACTAACAAGAACTCAGAAGAGGAGGCGCCAGAGGTTGAGGGCTGCTGCAAGAAACGAGTGGCAGTCCAGGCACTTGGAAGATCCTAGAAAAGTTGTAGAGGAAAAGGGGTCAAAGAAGATCTTAACTGAGAAAGAGCAATTTGGAAGCCAAAAATCTTCAGAGGCAGTGGAAGTGAAAAATAAAACTTCCCACGTGCCTTCGAAGAAGGAAATTTCGGATATGGAGTTGGAAGCTTTTCTTGAAGGAGAATTTGCAGGAGATGGCATGAACTTAGATGATCTCCTAGAAGACGACATGGAGTTGGATGATCTCGTGGATGAGGAAATCCTAAAGGAGGGCATGAGACTAAACGACCTCTTGAAAGAGGATACTGATGACACTCCACCAGTTAAGGAAAGCGGCAAATTTCAGAGGAGATCTCTAGAGAATGGCGACTCAGAATCAGACACAGAAGGTGATAAGAGGAGATCCATCAGAGTGGGTGAAATTGAGATTCCCCTCACTTGTAATGCTTTCTCCTTGATTCTTCCAAGTGATTTCAAAGGTCCTGACAACTCTGAGGAAGTAGAAGAAATTCAGAGAGAGGAGGTATCCAAACCTCCAAAAGATGAGTGTCGCAGCCAGGTCACCATACAAGAAGCTGCAAATGGTGGACCAAAGAGGGTGATTTTTGACAAACCTGCAGAGGCAATGACCAAGCATATTAAGCCTTTGTACATAAAGGCTCACTTCAATGGCAGACCAACCTCCAGAGTCTTGATTGATAATGGTTCTGCTGTGAATATTATGCCATTCAACATGCTACAACCTCTAGGAAAAACTACAGAAGATCTCATCTCTACAGAGGTTAGTGTGTCTGCCTTTACTGGAGAGCTCACAAAAACCATTGGTGTTCTCCCAGTAGAGGTAACTGTAGGGAGCAAAACTTCCCTATCGGCGTTCTTTGTTGTAAATTCATCAGCCAGCTACCAAGCTCTTTTGGGACGAGATTGGATTCATGCCAATTGGTGCGTTCCTTCATCCTTACACCAGTTTCTGCTCTTTTGGAAGGGAAATGAGGTGGAGGTGGTATGGGCAGACACAAAGCCATTTACCACTGCCACCAACATGGTAGAGGCCCGTTATTATGACTCATGTGTTGGCCCCATCCAATTTACTGGGAAAAGTAAAAAAGGGCAGAAGAAAGAGAAATCCGACAAACCTCTGAATGTGCATGAAGAGGTCAAAAGAAAAGCAACTGAGATACTTGGATCAACGGCTATTATTCCATACAACAAGCCGTGTTCCTCCATCACCATTGAAGAAATTAATGATTAAGCTCACCTCTAGTGAGTTTGCAGCAGCTGCATCTGCTATCTTAAAAGAACGTATGCAGTACATTATGGAAGGAATTATGGAGGAAAACAACTTGGCAGAGGTTCTAGATGCTGAAGTGGTTTACGAAGAAGAAGAAGTTTCTGAAGATCATGAGATTGGCTTGGAGGAGCTAGAACAAGCACCTCCTTGGATAGATGATGAAGCCATCCATGTTAGAGAGGAGTTAGAAGAAGTGAATCTTGGAACCTCTGAGGAACCTCAGGTAACTTTTGTTAGTAAAAACCTAGAGGTTGGTTTAAAAATAAAATTAACTGTACTCTTGCAGGAATACAAAGATTGCTTTGCATGGCAATATTCTGATATGCCGGGGTTAAGCAGGACATTGGTAGAACATCGGCTTCCTATTAAGCCCGAGTTTCAGCCATACCGCCAACCTCCAAGAAGAGTGTCAAAAGAAGTTGAATTAAAGGTAAAAGAGGAAATTGAAAAATTGTGTAAAGCAGGCTTTATTAGGCCTGCTAAATATAGTAATTGGTTAGCAAATGTTGTTCCAGTGGTTAAAAAGAATGGAAAACTTAGAATATGCATAGACTTTAGGGACTTAAATGAAGCAACTCCTAAAGATATTTATGCTATGCCAATTGCTGACACTCTTATTGATGCTACAGCTAATCATTCTCTTTTGTCTTTTATGGATTGTTTTGCTGGATATAACCAGATTATGGTGGCTAAAGAAGACATCTCCAAAACGGCATTTAGATGTCCAGGATCTATTGGGACATTTGAATGGGTGGTCATGCCGTTTGGTTTACGTAATGCTGGTGCAACATATCAGAGGGCTATGAATGCCATCTTCCACGACCTCTTAGGTAAAACTATGGAGGTTTATATTGATGATGTTGTTGTAAAATCAAAACTAATGAAAGATCATTTGAAAAATCTAGAGGAAGCATTTAGGAGGATGAGAGTTCACTGTTTAAAACTCAATCCTCTGAAATGCGCCTTTGATGTAAAAGCCGGAAATTTTTTGGGGTTTTTGGTCCATGAAAGAGGCATTGAAGTGGACCAAAACAAAACCAAAGCTATTCGAGAAGCTAAACCGCCTAGAAATAAAACAGAACTTCAGAGGTTTCTTGGGCAGGTTAATTACTTAAGGAGATTTATATCTAATCTTGCAGGAAAAACAAAAGTGTTCTCAGAACTGTTGAAATTAAAAAAAGAGGATGTCTTCAGATGGGAAACCATCCATCAAGAGGCTTTTGATGAAATTAAAGATTATCTAATGAAGCCTCCTGTATTGATGCCTCCAAAAAAGGGTATACCTCTGAGGTTGTACATTTCAGCAGCCGAAGGTTCAATTGGGTGTCTGCTAGCCCAGAGCAACCAAGATGGACATGAACAGGCTATTTATTATTTGAGCCGTTCGATGACATCTACAGAGGTTAGATACACTCCTATCATGAAATTGTGTCTGGCTTTGTTTTTTGCCTGCACTAAGTTAAGACACTATCTGCTTAGTAATAGAGTCTATGTGGTGTCTCAAACCGACTTGATGAAATATATGCTAAACAAACCTGTTTTATCAGGAAATATTGGAAAGTGGTTATTAAGTTTGGCAGACTTTCATTTGATTTATCATCCCCAGAAGTCGGTCAAAGGTCAGGCTCTAGCAGATTTCCTAGCCGACCATCCATGTATAAACCTAGGAGATGAAAGTAAATTTGACTTACCGGTTTTTATGAATGAACATAGACCTTGGATGCTTAAATTTGATGGGTCTAGTACAGATAGGTCTGCGGGTGCTGGAATCATAATAGTATCACCTTCTGGAGCTAAGACCTCCTTGTCTTTTAATCTTGACTTTGAATGTACAAATAATCAATCTGAGTATGAGGCTTTGATTATTGGATTAGAAATCCTCCTAGATCTAGGTGCTAAAAAGGTCAAAATAATTGGAGATTCTCAATTGGTTATTAGACAAGTGTCTGGCGAATATAAATGTATGAGTTACTCTTTAACTTCTTATTATGCTATTGCTATACAGTTAATAGAGAGTTTTGAAGAGGTTGAATTAGTACATGTTCCTAGAGAGGAAAATTGGGAGGCCGATGAATTATCACAGCTAGCATCTGGCCTACGTCTGTCGGAGGAGTTAACTCACCGACTAGTAATGGTACAAAGAAAAACTCACCCTTCAATTTTTAAAAGAGGAGTACAACTAGATATTTTCAATATTGATGATAACTTAGTACAGGATTGGAGGAGAGACATTAAAAAGTACCTGGAGAATCCTAGCAAGAAGATGATGTATAAAGTAAGAGTGAGAGCTGTTAACTACGTGCTCATAGAAGATGTTTTATACAGAAGAGGATTCGACAACCTATTGCTAAGATGCCTTGGAACTACAGAGGCACTAGAGGTCATGAAACAAACTCATGAAGGAGTTTGTGGAGCACATCAATCCGGAGTGAAAATGAGATGGCTGATCCGAAGACATGGTTACTTCTGGCCATCAATCCTAAAAGATTGCATGACTTTTGCAAAGGGTTGTCAATCGTGCCAAAGGTATGGAAACATACAAAGACTTCCAGCTGCTGAGTTGAAGTCTGTCATCAAACCATGGCCATTCAGAGGTTGGGCCATAGATTTGATAGGTAAAATATATCCTCCATCTTCTAAAAATCACAGTTTCATAATTGTAGCTACTGATTACTTTACCAAATGGGTAGTCGCTAAGCCATTGGTAAAGACAGAGCAAAAAGATGTTATTAAATTTATTAAAGAGGAAATTATTCATCAATTTGGAATTCCACAATCAGTAACTACTGACCAGGGCACAATGTTCACTGGTAAGGAGATGCAAGAATTTGCCACTGATTATGGAATAAAATTATTGACCTCTACACCTTATTATGCTCAGGCCAATGGCCAAGCTGAATCTTCTAATAAAATTATCATCAACATAGTTCAAAAAATGTTGGAAGAAAATCCAAAGGATTGGCATCGGATTTTATCAGAAGCACTCTGGGCATATCGCACCTCTAGGCGAAATGCTACAGGAGTAAGTCCATTTATGCTAACCTATGGTCATGATGCAGTGTTACCCATGGAGGTGGTGGTGAGGTCATTGAGAGTAGCTAAGCAGAATCATTTGACTCCAGAAGATTACAATGAAACCATGATGATGGAGTTAGAAAATCTAGAAGAAGGGAGACTTCAGGCTTTAAACAATATGATAATACAGAAGAAAAAAGTCTCCAAAAGCTACAACAAGAAAGTTAGACCTAAGACATTTCAAGAAGATGAGCTAGTATGGAAGTTGATCTTACCCCCTGGTACTAAAGATAGAGAATATGGGAAATGGTCTACTAATTGGGAAGGGCCATTCTTAGTCCACAAGGTGATGAAGGGGAATGCGTACTGGCTATCAAGTTTAGAGGGTGAGCCTCATAGAAAATTTATTAATGGAAAGTACTTGAAGAAATACACCCCCACCATCTGGGAGAAATACAACTTAGAAATGACTTAATGGCTTTTAGCCATACATGTACTGCAGATTATGTAACTTGTTTTAGCAATATCAGTACATGAGTCGGAACATTGTGGCTTTTTAGCCGAGTGTATTATCAGATTTTTAGTAGTTTGGCTATTTTGGCTAAACCTGTACTTTTTCATTAACTTATGGATTTTGGCACAAGATGTAATGTAATGGCTTTTAGCCATTTTTGATAATTAAAATTCTAAATTTGGCTACTTTAGCTAAATTGGTGAGGCTATAATTAATCGACTATAGAAAATTAATTCCAGAAGTTGGTTCTAGAAGTCGACTCCTAAAAGTTGATTCCTAGAAGTTCTAGAAGCTGACTTCTAAAAGTGGACTCCTAAAAATTAATTCCAGAAGTTTGTTCTAGGAGTTGATTTCTAAATGTTGATTCCTAGAAGTTCAAGTTGACTGGTCAGTCTCTAGAAGTTGATGTTAAGAGTTGACTGTCAAAAGGTGGAAAGTCAAACTCCTACTATGTTTATAAGGTCTCTATTCTGCTAAGACTTCTTAAACTTTGGCTAACTAAGCTAAAGGGATAAAAAGAAAATTCAACAACATTCAACAGCAAACAAAAACGGCCCTGTAATGCAATGCATGGCTGTAAGTGACATATGTGATTTGTTCGTGAAACAAGTCCTGGTATGGACATCACATCACTACACAAGTATATGGCAAAAGCCATCTTCATACCAGGAACATAAACACATAGTGAAAATGCAATGCATGGCTGTACCTGTAAGTGAATCTTGGTGTGGAACACAACAAGCAAACAAATGGCTGGAGAGCCATCTTCACACCAAGACATTTGAAGTTTAGAAAGTACCTGAATGGCGTCTCTGTAATGCAATGCATGTACAAGTGTATAGGTGCAGGTGTACGTGTCACCAAGCAAGTACTGGCCAAAAGGCCGTGTAAGCAAAAGTGTCCTGTTATATAAAAAGAAAATTCAAAAGCCAAAAGCAAAGTCTTTTGGTTCAACAAAGTCACCAATTCTGAAGCTAAACTACATAACACAGTTCATATACAAAATAAAAGAAAATCATCAAGGAGCTGTGGTGTTGGTGGAGGTAGAGGAAGCCAACATTGGAGTAGGTGAAGAATCTAAGAAAAGGCCTTGCAACTTGCTCCACTTCGATTGGCAAACAACTTTGTCTTGACGAGCCTTAGCACAATTTTGTACCCATGAGACCATGTCATTTTTCTTCTCTTGAATGGTAGTATGAAGAGGCTGGAGTTGGGAGTTGATTCCTTGATATTCCTCGGCTAGAAGCTTGCCTTCCACCACAAGATCAAGTTGCTTACTCTTCAAAGCTAGAATAGCAGTTTCCAGTTGTTCAATCTCCTTTTCAAAGGCCTCACCACTAGCTTCTAGGTCTCGTAGTTTTTGAGCCACTTCTTGCCTTTTAGATCCCAAAGATAAATACCTGGCGTTATCTGCCTTTGAAGATTTCAACTTGGGGAGGTCATTTGACTCGATCTCAACACAAGACCTCCACAAGCTGAGCGAACCCAGAATATCTTTTTCTACTTCATCGGTGACAACGGAGTCAGGAACAAGGCGTAGAATATGGAGAGAGGAAATGAGATCTTCTTTCTGGGAATCTGTAACAATAGAAATGTGCTGGCCGAGAACATGCTTGACTAAAGAAACAGCTCTCTCGACGTCAGCCGGCAAAGGAACAAAAGAAACACTAGCTTCCGGGGTGCTCATCTCGTCCAAGAAGCTTAAATCTACCAGGTCTTGGTCTTCTGCTATTATCGAAGAAAGTTTCTTAATTTGCGATAAAGGTTCCTGAAGAAGAATTTGAAGGAAGGTTAATATCCAACCAAAAGTATAATAAAAACTTATCTTAACAAAGTTAGAGATTTACCTCGGATTCAGTGGAGGTAGCCGAATCTTTTCCAGAGGCTGACTTGGAGCCTTTGGAGACAGACTCAGAAGCTGACTTGGAGCCTCTAGAAGTTGGCTCAGAGGCTGACCTAGAACCTTTAGAAGCAGACTCTGACTTGGAGCCTTTAGAAGTTGGCTCAGAGGCTGACTTGGAGCCTTTAGAAGTTGACTCGGAGGCTGACTTGGAGCATTGCTCCCCTGAATGCTCCATACCTGAGAAGATTTCAATGAAATGAGCTAGGTGATTATGATAGATAATAAAGACCAAGAAAGATGGTTACCTTGTGTGTCAAGGACTCCATCATCCTCTCTATCCATGGCCGCCTCGGAATCAACATCTAGCGTTGTTTCTTCTGTATGAGCGGCTTCTGTAAAAAAAAAATGCATTTGTTAAATGGATGAAACATATTAAGCAAAAGAAGCAAAGTTAAAGAGATTTACCGTGAAGTAGGTCCGGAAGTTGATCATCCTCTGAATCATCTTCCAAGACCACAGTCTCAGGAGGTCCAGCATGTCGTTTTTTGGCTACTTTGAGGAGTCTCCCTGACTGCCTAGTCTTAGGCAATTCTGTCCTCTCAAAAGACGAATCCGAAGAAGTGTCACGACTCTTCCTTTTAGTTTGTGTCTTAGGCAATTCCGTCTTCTCAAAAGATGACTCTGAAGAGGTGTTGCGATTCTTTTTCTTAGCTTGTTTCTTAGGCTTGCTCACTGGAGTAGGCCTTTGAGGAGGTTGAACTAGCAGCCTTGCTTCTTTCCCTACAAAGGTGTAAAGAATTAGAGGCAGAAAACAAATAGAAGACAAGTTTAAAAAGATGAAGTTGTTACCTGCGTTTTTGGACAGAATGAGTTGAAACCGCTCGTCCCACCAAGAGGCAAAGTCATATGGAATCAAATTCTCTACCACAGGACAACGATAATAACCATATACCTTGACAAGCTGCTCTACAGTAGATCTTGTCCACTCACCATCATGTTGTTCAAGGTAAGGATGAATTTGAGAAAGGTTAAGCCCAAACTGCCTTCCCCAAAGGCTACTCATGTACAACTTCGACACACAATGTTGGCTAGAAGCACGAGTAGAGAAGGCTTGAGACCCTCCCAAAAATAACATCCTAGAGGTAGTAAAGGCACAAAAGAGCTTTCTTTTGATAAGGAGGAGTGTACCTGGCTTCCCTGAGAAAATGTCCATCCACTGAGGAATATATGAGTGATGATCAAAAACGGACAAAGCCGAGGTTTCCCTAGCTGTGCGTTCAAAAAGAAAATCAAAGACGGCGGTCTCCTCAAAACAACACTTGACTGCCAAAAGATCCACAATAGGAGTGCACAAGGTACCTACCCCTACACCCATTAGCTCTGGGAAGTAGGTAAAAATCCACAACTGTAACAACCACACATGACCATCTAACTTGGCCAAGAGGTGAGTAGTAACAGACTGCTCAAAAGCATAGTAGAGGGCGCCTAACAACACAGGCCCCAAAGCCACAAAGATCCCGTTGGCTAAATTACTTGCAAGTTTCCAATATTCCTTGGTAGGAGTGCCAGAGGAGGGGCACATGATGAACTTGCATATTAGGACCCATAGAAATTCGGTATGTTCTTCTAAAGAAGGAGGTGTTGTTAAAACACTCCACTTGGAAACACACGCCGGGTAACTCGGACAAATTGGGTAGGAATAGAGGTCTTTCGTCTCTACCTCAAATAGACAAGGGGCGTCAAATCCAATAACCGGAAGGCCGGTGAGCATGAAGACATCTTTTAAAGTAACTGACATCGGGCCGAAAGGAAAAATAAAAGAATTGGCTGAACTACTCCAATAGCGAAGAAAAGATCTGCACATACCCGCATTCAGCTCAATATGTCTGTCGCTTATCTCTATCAGCTGGAGTAACCCCAATCTCCGCCAATCCCTCTGGAAGTAAGGACGTAGACGAGCCACCCAATCCGTCCATCTAGGAGACTTACGAGGCCATGACTTAATGGCGGAAGTAATATCAGAAGCCCCTGTCACTTCACAATCCCATACTAATACGTCGCTCGCATGCATAGGGAAGGGAGGAGCTTCTGGAATAGTTTTATTGCCAACGCCTTGGATGATGAGACCTTTTTTCAAAAAGGGAGTTAAAGAGGTGTCCCTGCAGAGAGAACAATAGTTTTGAATAAACAAGACTAAGATGGAAATTGGTTAAACAATCTCTAGTACAAAACTTACTGGAAGGTGACATAAGGTGGAAAAGGAGCAATGGCTGATGGATCCAGAATTTGTCTATAGAACTCCTGAAAGAAAGAAGCATTTGCTCACAACATGAAACCCAATCTAAAAAAGAAAAGGGGAGTTCATCATGATATACCTTTTCAATAGCATCCTTTCGGCCAGGAATCCCCACTAGGAGAGGAGAAATTGGGACACCCACACTCCTACTGACGGGTGCCGTAGGAGGTATCACGAAACCTGTAAGTGCAAATTTGAATTTTCATATACATTTTCAAAATTGGCTACAACAGAAGAAAAAGGAATTGGTTTTTGCAAATTCTCAAAATAAAGTAAACATAAACCAATCACTTAGCCAATTTGAGTTTTTAAATGGTTGAAGTAAAGCCAAAAACATGGTTCAAGTAGAATATCAAAATTTAGACATAAAAAGTCATAGGGCTTTAAATGTTCATTAAACTTGACCACCTAGAAATTTGACTTCTAAAGGCTTAGAATATTCTATCTAATGGCCTGAAGAATTTGCAAGTTCCTAGTAGTATTATTGGTATCCTAAACCATTAAAATAAAACCTGCATTAAAATTCACACTAACCAATCCAATCACAAAAGTTAATATAGTGGTTTACCTTTGCCTGGAGGAGAAGAGGTGGATGATATAGCAAAGGGGTTGGAGGCCGGCTTTTGAGCCGCGAAGTCAGAAAAAGTGGTAGCTACCAACTTAGGAGAACCTGCAAATATCAAGATACAGATGTATTCAACCATTCAAAAGACAAAATGCATCTAAAGTCCTAAAGATCAATCCTTACCAGTTGATAGGGCTACAGTTTGTTGTAAAGTTTTGGTCACTACATTGGGTTGGAAGGGTGGTGTAAATAAAGTACCATCAGCTAGATAAAGGACCAACGGCTCTTTAGTAGCCGAAGCAAGGTCTGAAATTGATGCCAAACACTATTAGGCAATTGATCTAAATGGTTCTCGGCAATAAGTTAAAATTTTGAATAATTGAATTTAGTTGTTTTAGCATTAAATTCAATGTTAAGCAATTAAATTCAAGTTGTTTAAGTTTGAAGTGCACAAGCAAAAATCACAATCTTAGGTAAACCAAAAGGGATCAAGCATCACATCACAGTATCTAAATCCTAAGAGTTTGATTTCAAAAGAAATTTACCTGAGGTATTGGTTGGCGGAAAACCAGAAGTTGTTGCCTTTGAAATTGCCAAGCCAGAAGTTGGTGTCTCAGAGCTAAAAGCAGGCGTAGTAGCTACAATTTCCGCCACCAAATTGGTTGGCAAGCCGCTAGCTATAAAGGGTGATTTCAATTGATGAATAAAATCAAAGCTAACAACACGCTAAAATTCAAGAATTTGTTCTATGTTAGGTGAGATTTTACCTGACACGGCCAATGATGGAGAAACACGAGACAAAGATGCAGGATCCGCCACCAAGCTGGTTGGCAAACCGCCATCTACAAAAATAGCCAAGGAAGTCAAAATCACATCATGCTAAAATTATTAGCATTAAAAGTTCAAATGTTGACATTGAATCAAGTTAAAAGTTCAAATGTTGACATTGAATCAAGTTAGGCCATTGAAAGTCAAATGTTGACATTGAATTAAGTTTATACAATTGAAAGTTCAAATGTTGACATTGAATCAAATTCTAACAAATTAAGGCCTAAAGGTCGACATCAAACAATTTTGACAAGAAAATTAGTATTAACACAAACCAAAATTTCAAAGGGAGTTCATAAATTTTACCTAATGAATTCTAATTTCTTTCAAAATCACCCAAAATTACACAATTCCCTTTTCTTTCCTATTTTTCTTTTAGTGAATTAATTAATCCTAAGCAATTAATTAATCAAATCTGAAATAATCCACTAATTAAAAAAAAAAAACCTGCAATCGCCGGAGGGGAGCTCGCTGCCGCTGCCATGGCTGCCGAGGGGAAGCTATCGTCGACCCTTGCCGCCGCCGAAGTCAGCTGCTGGCCAGAACCTCCGAACACCTGCTGCTGAGGAATGCCGCTGCTGCTAGACGGTGAGAGATCAGCTGGCGGAGAGGAACGGTTTGATGACGGCACCGAGCTGCTGTCCGCTGCTGCCAAGGAGAACGCTGCCGCTGGCGGAAAAGAAGCTGCCGGCGATGAAAGGTCAGAAGCTGCTGCCAGCGAGGAGCTGGACGGCAGGAGAGCAGCTGCCAGCGAGGAGCTAGACGGCGGGACAGCAGTTGCGGGCGAGAAACTGGACGGCGGGAGAGAGGCTGCTGCCGTGAGAGATGACACGCCGAAGCTGCTGGGCGTGGACGAGGAGCTGGTCGCCGGAGGTGCGGTGGGGATGACCGGTTGTTCTCCTTCTACTTCAATTTGTGACATTGTTTGAGGCTTGGTGATTTTTGGGGAAAAATTGGGTTTAACTTTTGAATTAGGGTTTTGTTTTAAACTTTTTGGAGAAGATGAATTTGAAATCTTTTGATCTTCTAAAACCTTTTCACACACTTTTGAAACATTTGAGACCATGTTTTCTAGATAATTTTCACCTTTCCATAAATTTTTATCAATTTCAGAAAATAAAACCTTAGGCCTAACCATTGTGAAAGCTAAAATTTTAAATTTTGGTTAAAAGAAATACATATAAATGGCTTTATTTCTAAAAAGCCAATTATATAGGGGGCATTGTTTGCACCAAAATTAAAAATATGGCTTAAAGGCCATAAAGCCCCTATTCTTTTCAAAAGATAAAAGAGGTATTATTAATGATTGGCTTAAATTAATTTCTAGAGGTTGACTAATGTTGATGTCAGAAGTTGATTTCTAAAGGTTGGTTTCTAAAGGTTGATTTCTAGAGGTTGACTAATGTTGACAGAAGTTGATTTCTAAAGGTTGGTTTCTAAAGGTTGATTTCTAGAGGTTGACTACTTCAGAAGCTAATTCAAAAAGTCCAAGCCCAGTTGCAGAAGATTAAGCCCAAATTTGAGATGGCCATTAAATATTAATTTAAATGGCCCATAAGCCCAAGAAGTCCATTTCAGAAGAAAAAAAGTTAAAAAGCACGTGCAGCAGAAACAAAACACGATTGACAGTTTTTGAAAGTGGGGAAGAACGTGTGCAGTTGAAACATGAAGCAGTAGTTTTCAAAGGAAAAAGCTATAAATAAGAGAAGAGCAGCCAATTTGCAGCCCCCGATCAAATCCAACAAAAACTAGCCCAAAGGCAAAAACACTCAACACTTAGCATTCTCAATTTTCTTCAATCAGTAAAGAACTTTACGATTGAACTTCTGCAATTTCTACTCAAACACTTGTATTTTCATTTCATTCAATTAGTAAACACATTTACAGTTGAATTTCTTTGTTTTAGCATTACTTGATTGGAGTACTTGTTATAAGGTTAACCAAACCCCAATCGCTCGTTTAAGAAGTTAAGTTACATTTTGGAATCCGCTTCCTGGCACGCCCGCATTTCACACGCTTGTTGTTACAAACGCAAAACGCCAGTAACACCTAGTAATAAACTACAATCCTATTTGTATATATCATTTCTTCAATTAATGAAATTTAGCCTTTGACAAAAAAATATATAGTATATTTTAGTTAATCTAAAAATAATAATGAGCAAACTTAATATATTTTTTGAAAGAGAAAACAAAGTTAAGTATGCAATGGGAATTTGAGTTGCAAGACTTTAAATTGTGGAGGGAACCAAACTTCTATAAAATCATAAGTTAAATAATCCTCGCTCTCATCAGAAACCCTAGCAGCCACATTCACACCACACACACTCACAATGAAGTACAATCCTAGGGTTACATCGTCCCGGCGCAAGAACCGAAAGGCGCACTTCACGGCGTCGTCCTCAGTCCGCCGTGTCTTGATGAGTTCCCCTCTCTGCACCGAGCTCCGTCAGAAGTACAACGTTTATTTAGAGATAATTAAAATTTAATATAAATATAGTTAGTTAGGGAAAAGTTAAAGTGTATAGTAGGGATGAGCAAGAACCGAATCAAACTAAAAAATTAGACCGAACTGGAAAAAAAATTATTGTTTGGTGCGGTTTTTCGGTTGAAATGTTTTGGATTGGTGTTAAATATGAGAAAGTATGGAGTTTGGTGTTTGATTTGGTTTGTAGATTTCATAAACCGAACCGAAAATATTAAAACTACATCGTTTAAGTAGAGGGATAAGAACATATAAATATATTTTTTTAACTCATAAACCTTAATATTTGTAATTGTTAATGGAGGTTTTTGGTTTATTCTATTATAATTTATTTGTAGTTTGAATTTATGGGCTTGGGCTTTTAAAAATTGAAACTGATAAAAATTATGGAAAGCGAACCAAACCGATCTGAATTGTTCGGTTAAAAATATTTTGGTGTTCGGTTAAATAAAGAACGATTTATTTTGGGATTTTCTCAAACCGAAAACTGAAAAAACAAAAAAATTCCAACCGAACCAACCAATATTCACCCTTAGTGTAGAGAAATGTAAAATAGTGAAAGTAAATATCAAAAGTGAATAAGATTTAAAAAAATTACTGGTAGTAGTAAAAAGTTACAAAAGGTTAAATTAGTAATAATTTTCTAATTAAGAAATTAAATAAACAAAAAAAAGATACTCGATCCGAATGGACTCTATCAGAATAGCATCACCCTATAATAAAAACACAAGAAATGTTACAAGTAGAGGTATTTTACAATTGTTTTGCCAGAATTTTAATAGGATTTTAGCAAGTTTAATCAAGTATTTTAATCAATTTCAATAAATCAAACATTAGTTAGATATTAGTTAAATTGCAATTGAATATTAATTAAATATACATTAAAGTTTAATATATTTTGGTAAATTTTAATTAAATAATATTTCCGTCCTAAATTAATAAACTGTTTTTAAATATAAATATCAAAAAAAAAGTTATCTAAATAAATTATTTTAATTTATTAAAAAAATATCACACTTACCATTATTTAATGACATTCCTTTAAAAGATGTTTAGTTTTAATGTGTTATTCTATCTATATCTATATCTATATTTATACTATATATAAAAGCACGGATAGGTGGAGAGACAAGCAAATTTACTGAATAGCACTTTCTAATTCTTTACTAAATAAAGATTTTATGGTCATTTATTATTTATTTATTTAATAAATTATTAAATATATATTACAATTAGAATCCTAATTAGAATATTATATTGTTGACTATTCAAATGTCTTTTTAACTAAAATATTTGTTCAAGTTGAATTCTGTATATATCAAAGTAGTAATTTGCTCACAAATAATCCTTTATGATTTGTCTTTGATATAGCTACAATCTTCATCTAGCTATTGCAAATTTACAATTATGATGGTAATTTTTTAATAGCTAACTTAGCAATATTATTGACAATATTTAATTATAGGATGTGAATTTGATTCAAACAAAGAAAGTGAGAAATTAACTAAATTTTCGTCTTAATATGCATAATCTGAAAGTTCTTAGGGTTGAAATTAAAAATAAAAAAGTTACTATATTTTTGTTAATTTGCTGGAAAAATCTTAAGTTTGTAAGACTATTTGTTCGTATTACAAACAAAAAAAATCTAATATAAATCTTCACCTAAACTAAATACCACTAAATCAAGATTCCTTACATAACTAGGCATATTAGTAAACTTAAAATAGGAAAAGAAAACAATTGATGACTCATAAATTTACAACATTTTTATTTAGAATTTAAACATACCTAAAGAAAAAGGCCTAATCACTCAAAAACCCCTCACCTTTAAACTTTTTTTCAATTCCACTCCGACATTGAAAATTTGTCAATTTTACCCACTTTTAAATTTTCCGTTTTCAATTGTATCCCAATATTTTAACTTTTGTAAATTTTTTTACTTAAATGATGAAATCATTCAATTAATTAAGTCTAAACATGAAATTAAATTCTTTTTTATTCAAAAAAATACAAATAAATCCTTTATTTTTAAAAACTAACTAAAAACCATAATCAAATTAACACTAATTTAAATTCTTAATTAATTTAACTAAATTTAAATAAATTTTAAAAATATACAATCAATATATGCGAGACATGGAGAATGTTTTAAACAAATTTCCAAACGCAAAAGACGTTAATTTAATTTTTCAGGGTACAATTGAAACACAAAAATGCAAAATAGAGTAAAATTGACAAATTTTCAACGTCAGAGTATGATTGAAAAGGGGCTAAAAGGTCGGAGTTTTTTAAGATATCAGGCCAAAGAAAAACAATAACAATTGACCATTTTTTAAAATAAAAAAATTAAGTTGTATTTAAGTCGAAGATTAATAATAATACCTACAAGAAATATAAATATCTTTTATGAATAAAAAGTTTAATTTGAAGTCAATTAAAGTTTACTTTAAAGTTAACTAGAAATTTAATATAAAGATTTATACCTATAACAAAACTCTGCAATTGCATTTATATAAAATCATGCATAAGTATAAAATTATTAAGACTAATTTAATTTACGGAATTACAAAATTGAAGTCACCTTTTCTAATTATTCTTTAAATTTATTATTAATTAATACTATAATTTAATATTTAATAGCTATTACTAATTAAGAATAAAATTAAAATAGTTGATATTATAATTTTAAAGTTTTATAGTTATTATTAATAATTACGAATAAAATTAAAATATACTTACTTTATTATTGGCCTAATCACTCAAAAACCCTCCACATTTAAACTTTTTTCAATTGCACTCTGACGTTGGAAAACTCTCTCAAAATCCTCTCACCTTTAAATTTCATTCCAATTGCACCCTGACGTAGGAAAATCCTCTCAAAACCCCCCACCTTTAGATTTTTTTCAATTGTACCCTAAATTGAAAATTTTTATGGTTTTAATTTTAAAAATTTATTGGATATAATTTTACGAAGAATTATTTTTACATTATTAATAATATTAGTGTTTAATTAGAATATAGATTAAAAATGAAAAAATATTTTAATTTTTTTCATGTGAAAAGAGGTCAATTTAATACTTTAAGGTACAATTGAAAAAGAATCTAAAGGTGGGAGGGTTTTGATAGAGTTTTTCAACGTCAGGGTGCAATTGAAAAAAAAATTAAAATTGGGGGGCTTTTGAATGATTAATCCCTTTATTATTTAAGCTATAATTCTATTTAAATAAGAAATTGAGTTCTATATGAAAAAAAGTAGAATTATTCAGGAATCATAAGTATCACTATAATCATAAATATATTTTATAATTCTAACTAATTGAATATCAGGTATATGTAAAATATATTGGTATTATAAATTACAAATAAATATTATTAACCTCAATTAATTTCAAAAATTAATTCTAACTAATTTGATATTAGTTATAAATAAAATAAATTGATATAATTATAACAAATACAATTAAAATATAATTAACAAGTCACGTTACGAGCCACGTGCGTAGCACGTAATGCGAAACTAGTATTAAATAAAAGTATATAATCATTTAAATAATATATAATTGTCTATAAATTAAAAAAAGTAATAAAAGTAGTATCTACTAATTTGAGACAGAGAAGTTATTAGTTAAGCTTCGCTAAGTTTAATTAAATTCAATCAAGTATTTTTCGAGTTTCAATAAATTATAATTAATTATCAATTAAATAT
Organism: Mercurialis annua; assembly: GCF_937616625.2. Taxonomy (NCBI): domain Eukaryota; kingdom Viridiplantae; phylum Streptophyta; class Magnoliopsida; order Malpighiales; family Euphorbiaceae; genus Mercurialis; species Mercurialis annua. The sequence goes on from NC_065575.1 coordinate 38,544,958, forward strand.
TAGTTAAATTTTAATAATTTTTAATCAAATATTAACATATGTTAGTATATTATAATTTAATTAATTATGTTTTAATTATACAATAATTTCACTAATTTAAATATAATTTTTGTAAATTTTAATATTTTAACGGATCCAATTATGATTAAATTGGTTTTTTAAAATGTGAAATTACAACGATATCGTACTTAAACTTTACTTATATTTGTGCAGTATTTTGCAATTAAAATAAAAAAATTAAATTTTGTACGAGCGGGTTATTATATGCAAATATTTTAGTTCTTTTAGGTGTTTAGGAAATTATCACTTGATGAACCGAGTCTACCCAAGAATTTCTCCAAGAAAGAAACCGGATTTTCGTTAATAACAGAGGTCCTTTTCTAAATTTATTTGAGAAAATTAGGAATTTACCTAAAATAAGAAAATAATATGATAAAATACCTCAACGCGGAAAAGATATTGAAATTACCTCAAAAATATATTACTTTTGACTTTTTACTCTCCGCATCTTTTTATTTAGGAATTTACTCCTCCTATATAATGATTACCTTTCTCCCAGCTGACAAATTCATTCACAACAACGAGACTTCTTTTTCTCTCTCTTCAAATTTCTCTCTCTGAAAGCTCGTCTTCAAACTCGTCTTCAAGCTCTCGATTTCAAGTTCGCGATTTCAAGTTCGCGGTTTCAAGCTCTCAATTTCAAGTTCTCGATTTCAAGTTCACAATCTCAAATTCGCGATCTCAAGGTAAATAACTGTTTTTACCTATTTTTTTTTAATTTTCAAAAAATAAATAAGCTGTTATCATTATAATATACGTATTATGATTATTATGATAATGTATTGATACTTTGGCGATAACTGGCTGAGAAGTAAAGTTTGATGTTATCATGCAAGTATATGTAATAAAACTTGTATCTGAATGTATTTATGATAATATGATGATATTGTGCTCATACCTTGATGATAACTGCCTGAGAATTAAAGTTAGATGTTATCATGTAATTATATATAATAATACTTCTATCTGAATGTATTTGTGATAACATGATGATAATGTGCTCAAAAAGCTCCTATCTGAATGTATTTATGATAATATGATGATATTGTGCTCATACCTTGATGATAACTGCCTGAGAATTAAAGTTAGATGTTATCATGTAATTATATGTAATAATACTTCTATCTGAATGTATTTGTGATAACATGATGATAATGTGCTCAAAAAGCTCCTATCTGAATGTATTTTTCATAATATGATGATAATGTGCTGATACCTTGATGATAACTGCCTGAGAATTAAAGTTAGATGTTATCATGTAATTATATGTAATAATACTTCTATCTGAATGTATTTGTGATAACATGATGATAATGTGCTCAAAAAGCTCCTATCTGAATGTATTTATGATAATATGATGATAATGTGCTGATACCTTGATGATAACTGCTGTATAATTACACTGAGCTGTTATCATGTAAGTATATGTGAAAAAATGATGATAATGTTCTCAAAGCTTCTATCTGAACTTATCTATGATAACACGATTATAATGTGATGATAACTGCATGAGAATTGGAGTGAGATATGATAACAATATGATAATATTATGATAATCTGATGATACCTTGGTGATAACTGCTTTAGACTCAGCTTATCATATTCTTATCATATATTTATCATAAAGAATATGTGTTAAAATATTATGATGATAATCGGATGATACCTTGGTGATAACTGCTTTAGACTCAGCTTATCATATTCTTATCATATATTTATCATAAAGAATATGTGTTAAAATATTATGATGATAATATGATGATAATTTGCTGATAATCTGCTGATAGATTACCTTGGTGATAACTGCTTTAGCTTGATGATAAAAAAAAGTATGATTATCATATTATTATCATATATTTATCATAAGCTAATCATATTTTTTATAACATGCAGAAAATGGAAAATATTCAAGTCTTAATGCAACATAATGGACAATGGAATGAGGAAGGCAGATTTATTGACTTCCAAATAACATGACTTTTATTGGAAATGGACTGTACATTCAAAGATTTTTATGAAATAGTATATCAACGTTTGCTTCTACAAGATAGTGCAGTACAGTTAGATATAAAATTTCTGATACGTGACAATTATCCTCCAATGAAAATTGAAGACGAAGGAAGTCTCAGATTCTATTTAGAGTTAAAGAAGAATGAAAATAATTTCACAAAATATCCAATTTGTGTTGTTATTAATAAAATAGAATCTAGGCAGTTAATGGAGTCATCATCATCATCAGCTGCAAACAAAGAAAACAGTTCAAGTTTTGTTTATGAAGACAATACATCACTGCTCTATGATCAGTCATATGGATCAAAAGAAATATCTAACACAACTATGGATATGATTGAATATGCAAACCTCCTATGCGACCTTCAAGAAAATCTTCCAGAACATGATTTTGAAGAAGATATTGCTCCAAACATACAAGTAAATCAGAAAATAGAAGAAGGAGGGATATTCATAGACAAAGAGACACTAATAACAGATATGAGTCTGTATGGATTAGCAGACCATTTTCAATACAAGGTAATATTATATTATATCCTTTTATTTTAATCTTTTTTTTTAAATACAATAATCTGTTTATCTTTTCTATTATCATATCACTAATTATCATACACATATCATAAATGACACAGGTTGTAAAATCCTGCACAAGACAGTACCGGTTAAAATGCATCGATGATTATTGTGAATGGAAATTTTATGCATCAAGAATTGGACATACCAAAATGTTTCAGGTGCGAACATTCAGTAATAGTCATACATGTTCATTGGAGGTTAGAATGGGGGAAAACAAATATGTCAGCTCAAGAACAATAGCAAAAATCATAAAACCAAATTTGTTGGATGTCAAGACAATTTATACACCTAATGACATAATCAGAGATATGAGAAATGATTATCGCATTAAGTTAGATTACTGGAAGGCTTGGAAATGTAGAGAAATAGCAATGGAGCTTCTAAGAGGAAAACCAGAAAATTCATTTGCTCAACTACCAAGATACTTTTACATGATACAGCAAACAAATCCAGGTTCAGTTGTAATGTTGAAAAAATATGAGAATAATTCATTTCTCTATGCTTTCATGTCACTGAAGGCATCAATAAGTGGATGGAATCACTGTATTCCTATTATGATTGTGGATGGAACCTTTTTGAAAGGACCATATGGAGGTACTCTTTTTTCAGCTTCAACGCATGACGCAGCTGGTAAGCAAATAATACTTATAATCAAATTATTCATGACTTTATCATTACATTATCATAATTGTTTCATCCTATAATCTTCTGATGATAATAGAATTAGATAGGATTATCATAATATTATCACGGTATATTTACATTATCACACAATTATCATCTACTTATCATAGCATTATCATTATCATAATATTATCATATCATTATCATAATATTGGAATAGCATTATCATTATCTTATTTTATTACATATATTAATTTAATATCATATTATATATTGCAGGAAAAATATTCCCCCTTGCATTTGCAGTTACTGATTCAGAAAATGATGCATCATGGAATTGGTTTTTCACTAACATCAAATCTGTGTTTGGTGTAAGAGAGGAAATGTGTATAATTTCAGACAGACACGACAGCATAAAAAAAGCAATAGAGAGTGTTTTTGAAGGAGAAGTTCAACATGACATTTGCATTTTTCATTTACTGAATAATGTGAAATACAAATTCAAGAAACAGCACAAGAAAATTAAAGATCTCTTCATGGCAGCTGCAAGATCTTATACAAAAACAGAGTTCAAAATACATATGGACGAACTACACAAGATCAGTCCAAAACTTACAGAATATCTCATTGGGGTTGGATTGAAAAAGTGGGCAGTATCACATTCTGTGAACAAAAGGTACAATATTTTGACATCTAATACAGCAGAGTCATTTAATGCAGCAGTTAACAGAGCAAGAGAATTACCAGTTACAATGCTTATGGAATACTTAAGGAACTTGGTTCAAAGATGGAGCTGCAAAAACAAAAATCTTGCTAAAGGAACTTTCACAAAGTTGTCAACTAAATATGAAACTATTCTCAGGGAAAACTACTTAGAATCAATGAAACTCAAGGTAAATCATAAATTAGCTTAAATTCTTCGTTATCATCTTAATATCATAATATCATAAACATTATCATCTGACTATCCAAAGCTTATCATCTGACTATCATAAACTTATCATCTGACTATCATAACATTATCATTGATTTATCATATGTTGAATTTTATCTTCTGGTCATCAGGTTGATGGAACTTCAGATGAATACATATTCAGTGTGATTGACTTGGGAAGTACTTTTACTGTTAACATGAAGGATAGGACTTGCACATGCAACAAATTTCAAGTAGATATGCTTCCTTGTAGGCATGCTTCTGCTGTATGCTATGACAAGCATCAAGACCCACATGAATACTGCTCAAATTACTTCACAAATGAAAAGATGCTTGCTACATATGAAGAAGTTGTATACCCTGTAAATAAAGAAGACACATGGGATATACCTACTGAAGTAGAAAATTATATTGTCTTACCTCCTGTTGGCAGAATTAAAGCAGGAAGGCCAAAGAAGAGAAGAATAAAAGGAGTAGTAGAACATCAGACACAGAACAGGTGTACAAGGTGTCAAGCTTATGGACATAATCGTAAAACTTGTAGGAATATGCAAAAAAAGAAATAGAACTGCTATTATGTAAAGATTTGAAAGATTTGAACTGCTATTATGTAATTGAAATATTCCATTTCATTTTTTCATTTAATAAAATTTTAACAATTCAAAAATTATTATCATACACTTTTCATTTGTAAAATTGTTTGGAGTAGTAATCTGTAAGAAAATCTTACAATTATCATAATAATAAATGATGAATATTCTGATTATCATATACTTGTCATTTAATTATCATACACTTATCATGAATTTGGAATAATAATCTGTCAAAAGTTTTAAAAATATGTTATCATATGCTTATCATATGTTATCATATGCTTATCATATTATAATATACTTTTTAAAAATATGTTAGCATATCCTTATCATGAACTTATCATACACTTATCATGTTAATATCATGAACTTATCATACACTTACTCATGTTAATATCATATAATTCTCACATGATTATCATAAACTTTTCATTTGATTGTCATACTGATTATCATACACTTATCATAAATTATCATATACTTATCATTTAGTTATCATTTTAGTTATACTTCCATAATTATATATCAGAAATTTAAACAAAAAATTAATTGACATAATACCATCAGCAACATTCAAAAATCATTATAATAAACAAACTATCTTGTTTTGCTAACATACATGAAAGATTAACATTAAAAAAATATTCAATATGAAGACAAACCTGAATACTCTTCACTTCATTCAAATCTCTTGTATCACATCCTTAGCATATAGTAATCTGTAAAAACAATAATTACAGGTTCAAATATACTAATTATAATATATGCTGTACTTCATATTATCATATAACTATCATGAAAGTAGTCATATAAGAGAAATATAATTATCATACACTTATCATATCATAATAAAATCAAATCCTTCCTTAATAGTATTTACAAAAAAAAAATTGTCAAACATTACTAAAACTGTAAAAACAAATCAACAAATGTACAACAAAAACAAAAATTACAATTCAATCAGATACATAACCACTCTTGTTCTTCCACCTACCATACATGAAAAGATTAACTGCATATCTGTTACGTATTTGTTTAATACGAAGAGCCTTCGGAATACGCTTCCCTTCAATCAAATATTCGGCAAAAGCAGTAGCATACACACCACAATCTCTGCATGTATTTTAAAACACAATATAAGTATCTAATTAAACTTAATAAATAAAAAACAAAACAGAACTTAAAAATCAAAGAATCTTACGAATTTTCTTGAACAGGAAGGTCATCCATAAAAGCTACAGCAAATGGATCAATTGTTTTCTTGCCAACATAATAAACTGAGTTGAAGTTGATATCAGTACGATCGTAAAATCCAACATAGTTCAAAATTAATGGCAGTAACGTTGAATATGCAGTCATAGCTTCGCGTACAGGCTCATCATATAGCAGATTCCTAGAAGAATTATACACATAGAAGCATCTTTCATCAAAACTCAGCTTGGCAAGAATAAAATGATCTTTAAATTCGCCATCAATTTTAAGATGAACTGAAAAAAGTATGAACTTCAGATCGCCCCATGCCCTCTTATAAAGTCCATCCTCTCCAACTATAAAATTATATATTGCATCAAACTGAGGCAGATCAGTGACATTTTGATTCTCGAGGTAGAGTCGATATCCATTCTGCACATACTGATCAAACCAATTTCCACAAACACTATAGCTGTTGTTCAGAAAAATACACTTCTTTCGCAGGTACGTAAACAGACAATCAATATGCTGAAACAGAAAAACAAACAAACAAATTGAATATAAAGATAATTATAACAATACCATAAAACTAAATAACAGTACATATTTCTTAACATGATATTATCATAAACCTATAAGTAATATTATCATAAACTTATCATAAAACAGAAGTATATTAACAATAAAATCACAAAAAATATTTAGTATCATAACCTTATCACCATATTATCAATAAACATAATAATGGTTGAATTCACCAAATATATTACATTATCATAACCCAATTACAACATTATCATGATATTATCATAAACTTATCATAAAACAGAAGTATGATAACATTAAAAATAAAATCACAAAAATATTTAGTATCAGAACATTATCATCATATTATCAAATAAACATAATAATGATTGAATTCACCAAATATATTATATTATCATAACCCAATCATAAAATTATCATGTAGTTATCAAATATATACAAATAATAATAAGTTGAATAAATGTTACTTACACTCGATTCCAAATAACCACCAGGTGTATTCAAAATATGGAAGAAATCTTTTATAGTAATTTCCTCTCCACCAAGCCTAAATCCTGGGCGTAATATCTTTTCTCTTGGATAGTAAATTTCATTGCTGGAAAATACAAAGTTAGTATTTAAAGCAATTAAACAAATCAAAAACATGATAACAAAAAAACTTACGTTGGATGTTTTCTCCTATACGTGTTAGTTTCAATCCAGTCATTAAACTCAGAAAGCCAAAATTGGTTGCACATATCATGAACACTTTCCATCAACAAAGGACAATGATTTGTAAAAGTGATCCCCATTGATTTAACTTTATCTGCCGAGTCTAAATTCCTTATTCGCTCAATCAATGCAAATTTAGACGGTACATCAACCTGAACTGCTTTCCTTTTAAAAACAAGCTGTTACAATAAAACAGTAATAAATTATAAATAAAATAAATAAAAAGAATGCCATAATTAAATAGTTGTAATAAAATAAAATATATTACTTTTGGTCTACTTTTTCCAACAGGAACTGTGTCGTCATTTTTATCTGCAATTTTAGGTGAAACAGGCTTTACAGCTAAAACAGCCGATTCATTCAACTTTTCCTACATAAAATAACAGAACACACAGTAAAAACACAACTTAACAAAAACAAAAACAAACTAACAAAACTAAGTTCATTTTATAAATACCTCAGTTGGAATATAAACAGACAACGAAGCAACAATATTTGATACATCTGACTCCGCAGCAGCAAGATCAGCTATCTCATCAGATTCATTTACCTTCTCTAAATGAATCTTATTAGAAGGAACAGCCAAATCAACCTTTTCAGAATTAGCATCAACTGGAGTTAGCAAAAACTCATCGCTACAAACATCAGCAAGCTTGTCAACTTCATCTTGCACCAATTGATCTAACATAGTTGGTTTAGGAGTATCAACTTCAGAAGCATCCTTATTGACATTCTGTAAAATCACAAAAATATAATTATCATCATATTATCATCATATTATCAGCATATTATTATATCAAATAAAACAATCATAATAAACATTATCAGAAATTTATATAACATGATTATACCTCAGTACAAGAATCTTTTAATCCCACTTCAATTCCTCTACCAACTAAATCAAAGCCGGATTGATCACCAACTTCATCAAAATAACCATCTTGTTCCACAAACAATTCAAATCCAGGTTGTTTTCCATAAACCTTCCTCACACCTCTACTACACGTAGGAATAGACACAACATCGCCAGAAACAGGTGTGACTACATCATTAACCTCAGAATCAATCTGTACACAGACATAATTTATCAAAAATATTGAACAAATATAATAATATTATCATCATATTATCAACACATTATATTATCATACATTTATCATCTAAAATACTCTTGTATGATAATATATTATCATATTATCATCATATTATCATCACATTATATGTCCATAGAAAAAATTACCTTCGCACTCTCTAATGCAGAAACGTGCTCTTCATTCAATTTATCATCAGCAGCAGGTTTGATCTGATCATTACCCTCAGCATCAATCTATTAAACAGAAATTTTATTGCAACGTCAAACAAACAGCAGCATCATAATAATAACAATAACACTAAAACGAATATTAAAAACACAAGATTAAAATAAAAAATTTACAATTCTGCTCTCTAGTACAGCAACATGATCAGTGTTGGCTTGATCATCAGCAACAGGTTGCATATGATAATTAACATCTGCATCAATCTGAAAAACAGACACATAATAGCAAAAAGATCAAGCTAACAAACATTATCATCATAATATCATGAAAAAACCATACACTTATCATATATTTAACATAAACTAAAGTAACAGAAAAATAAAAAAATAAATATACCTTTTCAATCTCAAAATCAAAAACATGCTCAGCATTGTATTTAACAATAGTCTGTAATCAGAGACAAAACAATAAAAATATTAATCAAACAAACATTATTATCATATTATCATGGTATTATCATAATCATATTATCATAAAACTTATTAACACTATAAGTCATTATCATTATATTATCATGACATTATCATTATATTATCATGATATTATCATGTTATTATCATGATATTATCATGATAATATAATGCAATCTCAAAATCAGAAACATGCTAAGCATTGGATTTAACAATAGTCTGTAATCAGAAACAAAACAAAAAAAAAATTAATCAAACAAACATTATCATCATATTATCATGGTATTATCATAATCATATTATCATAAACTTATTAACACTACAAAGACATTATCATTATATTATCATGATATTATCATGTAATTATCAGATATTATCATGTTATTATCAAATATTATAATGATAATATACTGATAAAATAATGAAAAAAACATAAAATTTACCTTTCCACTCTCTGAATAATAAACTTTCTGCACATTCTCACTTTCATGTTCGATGTATTCATCAGAAGAAGTATCAATGTTACTCTCATCACCATAATCTTTCTCATTTCTAATAGGATACTCAACAGAATCATCATTTTCAAACTTGTCCTCAGCAGACTTCTCATTTTTACTCTCTTCCTCAGCCATTTTAGTCACATCTTCAGCAGGTTTATCATTTTTAACCTCTTCCTCAGCCAATGTAGTCACATCCTCAGCAGACTCAGCATCTTCCCTCTCATCATCGACAGATTTAGTATTTCTCATCTTTTCTTCAGCGTAATTGCAACTTTCAGTCTCTTCATCGGAAGAATTGTCTTCTTCATGACGATCAGAAGAGTGAACCTCACTATCAACATTATCAGACTACACATAAAATGACAAAACTTGTTAAAGTTATATTTAAAATGAAAACATAATATTATCATAAATTTATCATTTAAAACAACGCATAAACACGTACCTTTACAGATTTATCATTGAAAATGTCAGCTAATTGATTAGTTTCAAAGCTCTCTATGCAATCATAAATCTGTTTTCTAACACCTAACTCCATATCAGAATACTCAATACCACTATCAAAGACCAAATCTTTCAATTCATTAACAAACTTCATGCAAGCAGACTTCGCCACTTCAAAAGTACTATCACCCTCAGTATTAACAGCAGCAGCAGCTTCCTCTTCTTTAAAGACATAATCTTGATCATTCAGTCCAGACACAATATTTTCACTTAATTCATAAGCAGTGGCTTTAATGTTTGAACTTGATATAACCTACAATATACAATAAAAAATCACTAACTAAAAGTACACAAAATTAATCAAAATTATAATAAAACAAGATATTTATACCTTTTCATTTGGATCATCAAAAACTTTGAAATCAAAGTTTTGAATCTTTCTCATATCCTTCGGACTCCAACGCATAAACCGAGGATACGCAGCAGCATTATTCAACGAACACAAAAAAGCAGGCACAGTAGTCAGAGTTTCATAGAACCAAAATTGAATGGCATAGGGAAAGCCATACAATCGATAAAATGTAGCTTGTTTTGATGCCTGCAACAAGGTCCAAAGCTTGTTCTTGGTAGACTGAACAAATAAATCAAAAGATTATTTTCCCCATGATAAATCATCAAAATCAGGGCAGTCCAGTAGATGAATAAATCGGCTGTCGATCAATGTATTATCAAGGCTACCCAACAGAAAACACTGAACAAAATACAGCTTCGCGAACTTTACAGCATCATCATCATTCTCCCACAATCCGACATTAATCCTCTCATACCTACTAATTGGTGTACTTGAGATGCATTTCCCCTAGCTCCCGAAAAAGACATTATATGGACTGGATTAAAGGTCTTTAAATTTCGATTCAATAACAGAACGACTAATCTTATTATCATCATTAAAAAATTTATCAAAAAAAGTTCCACCAGTGAAATAGTCAGAAAACCTGGACTCGTCCCCACCGCACACAAGACCGCTCACCAATCCAAACTCATACAAACTGAAACGCAAGTTTTTCCCACCATAGTAAAACCACAGCTCATCAATATTTGGATGATGGACTTCCCTTAGCAGTATGGAATGTATAAGCCTAAGACTCAATACATCTTTTCCAATATCCAAATACAAACCAAACCTACTGCTCTTAAATGTAGACAGCTGATCAGAACTAAGCTTCGATTTAATATTTTTTATCACATCAAAAGAACAAGCCTTGCCAACTTTCCCAACAAACCGGAGATTCGGAGCAATTAAAAGATCAAAGTTCTGCAATAAACAAATAATATATACACAGGTCAGTTACATTATCATAGTATAATCATAACAATACAGTTATATAATGATCACATTATCATACATTTATCATAGTATATTTACATTATCATACAATTATAATTAGATTATCATTTTTATAAATCAGAAAACTATACCAGAAAACAAATATTATCATAACAGTATCATCAACTTATATAACAAAATAAAAAACTGTAATTAGAGTAGAACATGTATTATCATATCATTATGTCACGACCCATTTTCATGAATCGCGACCGGCGCTAGGGTATGGGTAATATAGTACCGAAACCCGTAGCTAGCCTTTTATTTAACACATAAACACATAAACCTGCAGAAAACCAATGCTCGGGGGCAACCGAGACTTCAGCCTAAATCTAGCAGATATAATATTCAACAGATAATATAACATGCTTATCCAATTCTGAGTCTAAAAATAGGCATAACATAAATAATCCGAAATAACTACATAACATGCCAGAGCAATATAACTGGTCAGATCAATCCGACAAACAACTGTAATAATAATAAAGACGTCTAGTCAACTACTGCGGTCTAAGAATAAAATAGTTTGACAGTTTATCAAAATAAATGGAACCTCCGAGGAAAAGTAAATGCGGAGATCACCAGACTCTCTCAGATCATAACCCTGGGAAAAATTGGGAAAACAACGGGGTCAGATATACTGAGATGAGTTCATACCACTATTTTCATTTATTAAGTGGAAAACCTTTAAAACGTTTAAAACATTTAATAACGATATTACAGATAATAGTTGGAACCCTAATCCACAATTCTAAATAATAATAATAATAATCCAATAGGTCTGGTCCCGAGAGCTGAGCTACACCGAGTTACCACTGACCACACTTATACCAGAGTCCCGAGAGCTGAGCTACACCGAGTTACTCTACCTGGTCCCGAGAGCTATGCTCACACCGAGTTACCACATTTCCATATATACCTTACCCAGATCAATACCGGTGCGCACGCAGTCCTAATGATGCCCATTAGGTAGCATGTTCCAACTAAGAGCCATAATATAAAAACAGTTCGAAATATACGTACAGTATATATATTTAATATTAAAATAACAATTTACTTAATAAAGCGGTAAATAGTAAATATAAACTCACTGCTTGCTAATCCGCGTGAAATACCGGCAAGCAACTAACTCTGGTTCGCCTCTGAAGCACGAACAGTAGACGAGTCTAGACAAATAAAATAATTATTAAAATCAGACCCTAACTCTAAAGAGTACTAGACACCACATAGGACTAGCACAAATAACACGTCGGAATAAATAATCCAAGGCACACACAAATAATACCCATTAGGTAATAAAACCCAATTAATATAAGTCTATTGAGTTCTCGCTTATAATTCAATTTAAAAATATTATTTAATAATTTTAAATAATAAATAATTTCCAAATAGTGGGTTAGCCGAGTTACCAATAACTACCAAGCTAACCTCACTTGTCGGGTGACCCAAGTCTAACCCGATTCAAAACGTTTATCAAATATAAACCCGAGTTTATATTTATAAAATAATTCCATAAAATAATAAACCATTTTAAAAGCGGAACTCAATAACTTCAATTCAAAGTAACCCAAGTTACAACCCCAAAAACTTAGTTAAATAAGTCAAATAAAAGTTCAGGGACCAATTTGCACTTTAACCAATTAGGGACCAAATTGTACTTTTGCCAATTAGGGACTAAATTGTACTTTAGCCAATTTGATTTCCAAAAATCAAATTAATTACTTTTATTTATAATTAATACAAAATATAAATTTACTTATCACAAATCCACTTAATTGAGTTATAAAAATAAGTCCAGGGACTAAATTGTAATTTAGCCAACTTTTGACAAAACGACATTTGTAGGCAAATATAATTACCCGAGTAATTATATTAAATTAATTTATAAACAACTTTCGTTTTAAATGTTACATTTATAAATTAAACAAATTCCAAGTACTTAAGTAAAATTTAACTCTAAGGGTTTATTTGTTTTAAACAAAATAGTTTGATAACCATAATGGCTAATTAGCCATCCCTTTCCTTTAAACCAAAATTCTTCCCCGCCATGTTACAGAACCACAATTCAGAATCAAGGATTTAAACAATCACAACAGGAATCAACTCCAAACCAAAAGCATGAAACTAATCCTCATCATAACTTAAACTTAATCACATTACAACATGAACCCTAAATCAAACTTAAGAGTCGAAGACAAAAATCTCAGTCCAACACGGCAGAAACTCGATTTCAAAGCAACGAAGAACTCAAACCGTAAACAACACAATCCAATCAACTTAGTTATGAATCTATAATCTTCCCAGACATCTTATATCAAAAGGAAACACAAAATCAAGCCAAAGGAATAAGCAAAGCATCGGCAGAAGGTAGATCATCCTAGAAACAGTTTCAAAAACTCTAAAACGATAAACCGTACGGCGATTAAAACGATAAGATTTACGTACCTTTTCTCGAAAATTAAAGATGGAAAACGTAGGGAATTGAGTCTAGAACGTCTGAGATCAAACGGTTCTGATTTTCATCAACAAACGAGGGAGAACGATAAGAATTACGGAATATCGTTCATAACCGAAAACTGGAAATCAAGAATTTAGAAGACTTACCGAACAGCGATCTTTGGATGATGATTTCGGCTTCGTTTCTCAACGAAAGGATAAAAGGAAGACGGCTAGGGTTTGTTTGCAGCGTGATCTAGGTTTTTCGTTTAGAAATCGAGTTTAAATAGCGAAAGGAACTAGGTCGAAAACGAGTGACAAAAGGCCCCGACACAAAGCCCATTACGGGCTGCCCTTTTCTCGAACGAGACTCAGCCTTTTGGGCTGAGTCCCGTTCGGGAATTCCTGGTCTCGTACGAGACCAGGCTAGGAAAACCATGGGTCTCGTACGAGACATGCTAGTCTCGTACGAGACCAGTGCAAAATTTGCACAGTCCCGTACGGGACAGGCACAGTCTCGTACGAGACTGTGCGTGAATTCATCAGGTCTCTTACGAGACCTGGTTTATTCCTTGGTTCAACCATTTGGTTGAACCAAGACCCAAGGTAACCGAGAACCAAACCATAAATTGAACCGGACCATGAACCAAACCCTTAAATCGAACCAAAGATGAATCGAACCACCAATAATTTACGAAACTTCAAATACTCCTCAAAACACATCCGGAACCACGTCGGAAAATAACAAAATAAATTCAAAATTTTACGGGATATTACATTCTCCCCAACTAATTAAAAATTCGTCCTCGAATTTAACACGATAAGCAATTACCATTAGAACAACACGTAACACAAGTAAAAATCATAAAAGTCACAGAAATCAAGATATTGTACCTCACGGAAATAGAAAAGGATAGCGATTCCGCATATCCAACTCGGTCTCCCAAGTACACTCCTCTACAGAATGATTGCGCCAGAGAACTTTAACCATCGGAATCTCCTTGTTCCGCAATTTACGCACTTGCGTATCAACAATCTCAACTGGCTGTTCCTCATAGGACAGCTCCTGGTCAATCTCAACACTCTGAGGCACAATCACGTGTGAAGGATCAGAAATGCACTTTCTCAACATAGAAACGTGAAACACAGGATGTACTAACGACATGTCTGGCGGTAGAACCAGACGATAAGCCACAGCTCCAATCCTCTCCGAAATCTCATAAGGACCAATATACCTCGGTGCCAACTTTCCCTTGACACCAAAACGAACCACGCCTTTCATAGGCGAGACCCGAAGAAACACAAAGTCCCCCACCTGAAACTCGATGTCTTTCCTCTTCGGATCAGCATAACTCTTATGCCGACTAAAAGCAGTCTCTAATCTCCGCTTAATCAACGGTACTTTCTCTGAGGTAATCTGAATGATCTCAGCTCCCGAGAGTTTACGCTCTCCGACTTCCTCCCAACAGATAGGAGATCTACACTTGCGCCCGTACAAAGCCTCATACGGCGCCATCTCGATACTCGCATGATAACTGTTGTTATAAGAAAACTCAATCAACGGCAAATGAGTATCCCAGCTACCCTGAAAATCGAGAACACACATCCTGAGCATATCCTCCAACGTCTGAATAGTCCTCTCAGACTGACCGTCAGTCTGAGGATGAAAAGCTGTACTGAAATCCAATCGAGAACCCAAGGATTCCTGTAACGCTTTCCAGAACCTCGAAGTAAACACAGAACCTCTGTCTGAAACAATAGAAACCGGTACACCATGCAGACTGACAATCCTGTCGATGTACAACTGAGCCAACCTCGAAGCAGTATACGAAACCTTTATCGGAAGGAAATGAGCTGACTTGGTCATACGGTCAACTATAACCCAGATGGAATCGTATCCCTGTCGAGTACGTGGTAACCCAACCACAAAATCCATAGCAATCCGCTCCCACTTCCACTCTGGAATAGGTAGTGGTTGCAGATAGCCAAAAGGTCTCTGATGTTCCAGCTTCACCTGCTGGCAAGTCAAACACTTAGAAACATACTCAGCGACATCCTTCTTCATCCCGCTCCACCAGTAGGTACCCTTAAGATCATGGTACATCTTAGTAGAACCCGGATGAACACTATAAGCAGACTTGTGCGCTTCTTCCAGAATCTGGTCCCTCAAACCATCTGAATCCGGAACACACAATCTCGAACCATGTCTCAGAACTCCATCCACAAAAGTAAACTCAGAATTCCCATCCTGCTGAACCTCCTCAATAATCCGTTTCAACTGTGGATCCTCAGCTTGTAAAGCTTTGATCCGATCAATCAAAACAGGTTGCACTTGTAACTGTGCTAACAAACAACCAGCCTGAGAAATCTGTAAACCATAGCCCGAAGCTATCAAACTGTGCCACTCTCTAACCATGGGTCTACGCCCAATCTCAGAAATATGAGCCAAGCTGCCCGAAGACTTGCGACTCAACGCATCGGCTACCACATTAGCCTTACCAGGATGGTACTGAATAGTACAGTCGTAGTCTTTCAGCAACTCTAACCACCTCCTCTGTCTCAAGTTCAACTCTCTCTGATCAAAGATATATTTCAGACTCTTATGATCAGTGAAAATCTCACAAGTAGCACCATACAAATAATGTCTCCAGATTTTCAGCGCAAAAACCACAGCTGCCAACTCTAAATCATGAGTAGGGTAATTCACCTCATGCTTCTTCAACTGTCTGGAAGCATAGGCAATCACCTGTCCATGTTGCATCAGAACGCAACCCAAACCAATCCGAGACGCATCACAATACACTGTGAAACCATCAATGCCAGAAGGCAATGCCAAAACCGGAGCTGTAGTCAAAATCTCTTTGAGCTTCTCAAAGCTCGCCTCGCACTTGTCAGTCCACTCAAACTTGACACCCTTCTGTGTCAGTTTAGTCAAAGGTGCAGATATTCTGGAGAAATCTTGCACGAACCGACGATAGTAACCAGCTAAACCCAGAAAACTTCTGATCTCGGTAACTGACCTTGGCCTTTGCCAATCCATGACCGCCTCAATCTTCTTCGGATCAACCTTGATCCCATCTTTCGACACCACGTGTCCTAGAAAGGTAACCTGATCCAACCAGAACTCACATTTTGAGAACTTAGCATACAACTGATGCTCACGCAACGTCTGTAGTATAGTCCTCAAATGGTAAGCATGCTCCTCCTCACTCCGAGAATAGATCAAAATGTCATCAATGAATACGATAACAAACTGATCCAAAAACGGCTTGAACACTCTGTTCATCATATCCATAAACGCTGCTGGTGCGTTCGTCAGACCAAAGGACATAACCAGAAATTCAAAATGTCCATAACGAGTCCGAAAAGCAGTCTTAGGCACATCTGCATCACGGATCCGTAGCTGATGATACCCCGACCTCAAATCAATTTTGGAAAAACACTTCGCACCCTGCAACTGGTCAAACAGATCATCGATGCGAGGAAGAGGATATCTGTTCTTGACAGTAGCCTTGTTCAACTGTCTGTAGTCGATACACAGTCGAAAGGAACCGTCTTTCTTCTTTACAAACAGAACTGGAGCACCCCACGGAGAAGTACTCGGTCTGATGAACCCGCTATCCAACAACTCTTGTAACTGGTCCTTCAACTCCTTCAGCTCTGCAGGAGCCATCCGATACGGCGGTATCGAAATCGGAGCTGTACCAGAAACCACATCAATGCAAAACTCAATATCACGATCAGGTGGTAATCCAGGCAATTCCTCTGGAAACACATCAGTGAACTCATTCACTATCGGAACACTATGCATATCACCACTACTAGTCTCCAAATCACGAACCACAGCAAGAAAACCCTGGCAACCCTTGCCTAACATCCGCTTCGCCTTGATGGCGGAAATCAGATTCTTAGGTGTCTCTGCCTTTTCTCCCTGAAAGGAAAAAGGTAGATCACCTGGAATCCTGAACTCGACTGACTTCCCTCGACAGTCAATAGAAGCATAATGGCGTGACAACCAGTCCATCCCCAAGATAACATCAAAAGAAAGAACATCAAGTACAATCAAATCAGCACATAATTCTCTACCCTGAATAACCACTGGACACGAAGGATAAACAACGTCCACTACTACACCTTCAGACATAGGTGTAGACACAGCTAAAGGTTCACTCAAAACAGATGGTGCCATACCCAATTTCCCAGCAAAACATGTAGATACAAACGAATGGGTTGCACCCGCATCAAATAACACTAAAGCATCTATAAAAGAAATCGGAATGGTACCTTGCACCACAGCATTTGATGCACGCGCATCCTGAGGAGTAAGTGCGAACACTCTGGCCTGACCCTGCGGCTGCTGCTGCGAACTTTGTCCAGTACCATAACCGTTGGAACCTCTACCGCCGTTACCACGGCCACCAAAGCCTCTGCCACCAGAACCACGGCCCCGCTGGCCACCAAAAGATGCTGCAGGTTGAGAGTACCCTACAGACTGTGTAAACGCAGGTCTCTGCTGCTGATAAGATGACTGCGCCACACTGGAGTTAGACATCTGCTGCCCAGATGTCGGACACTCCCTAGAAAAATGACCCGGCTGGCCACAAGTGAAACAACCTCCAGGAGCTAACTGGCACTAACCATAATGCCTACGTCTGCAATTCTGGCAGAACGGTATGTTCGATCCACCACTGTACCCGCGTCCTGAACCACGGTTGCTCCCACTGCTACTGGAACTGTACGGAGCACTCCTGGCACTATGCCTCCCTTTGTTGTGAGTCCGTCGACTCCCCCTGTTGGCCTGAGAAGAGCCACTGTAGTAATTCCCACTACTATGCTGCACTGGGGCCTGCTGCCCCCCACTAGGAAGGTCACTCTTTCCCTTCTGATTCTGGAAAGGGTCAGAGATCGTTCCAAACTGAACCATCGAATTCTCCATCCGTCGCGCACTATCCACTAACCGGGCAAACTCCATGTTTGTCCCTATCAGCAAAGGGAGAAACTCCGAGCCTAAACCCCTAACATAACGGTCGTTCACTCGCTCTTGATCACCCTGAAGATCTGTAGCAAACCGCCCCAAACGTACAAACTCAGTAGTGTAGTCTGTCACTGATCTATCCCCTTTCTTCAAATTTAGCAGCTTTTCTCTGAAACTCTCAGTAACAGAGAAGGGTAGATAGTAACCTCTGAACCTGATCACAAAATCAGCCCAAGACAAAGTATCCATAACTGGCCTGATGTTATCATGATACCAGTCCTTAGCTGGACCCTTCAGCGACATCTCCACAAGCATCACTGATTGACGATCAGAAGCTTGAATCCTCTGACTGTTGTACTCAAATTCCTCCAAAAAGTCAAGAGCATCCCCAGTACTATCAAAAGAAGTCGGATTCAACTTCAAGTAGGTCATCACCAACTCTCTGTCTGTTGGAATATGACCGACACCAGCAAGTCCACCAATACCAGCTACAGCACCAACCTGAGGTTGCTGTTGCTGCGCTAACTGACCCAGTATATTACACTGATTCTGCAGTAGAGCCTGATTGTTCTGCATCTCGACGACGCCAGCCAAGAAAGTAGTGAAGTCGAACGCTTGCATGTTTGGTGCTTGTTGCACCTCCGGTGCCTGCTGCACATTCGGTGCCTGAACACCTGCTGCACCGCGTCCTCTAGCTCCACCTCTACCAGCACCAGCTCCTCTGCCCCTACCAGCACCTCTACCTCTGCCAGCACCTCCACCTCGACCACGTCCAACATTAGCCTGAACTGGTGGTACGTTCTGATCGACTTCCATGGAAATCGCATCATCAGCCACAGCTTCTTGCTCTGCCGCAGCACGAGCACGAGTACGAATAACGTTGTCCATATCCTAAGATTGAACGACAACAATTTAAATAACAGATATTTCATACCCAAGTATGAACAAAACAAGCAACATATAGGATTTCCCAAGAAATCAACAGCAATAAAAGTTCACCCAAGTGAAATAAAATTAACATTTAACAACATCAAATCAACATACAATGACTGACTCGACGCAAACCTATTGGTGTAGGCAGAATGTTTTTAAAATCAAAAGATGACGTTTTTAAAGACATGACAGAATCCTATATCCGCGGTAGTTCCTAAGACACAACCATACTTAACAGAGTAAACACATAGCAAGCAATGGCCTTGGTTTGAAACCAAAGCTCTGATACCAAGTTTGTCACGACCCATTTTCATGAATCGCGACCGGCGCTAGGGTATGGGTAATATAGTACCGAAACCCGTAGCTAGCCTTTTATTTAACACATAAACACATAAACCTGCAGAAAACCAATGCTCGGGGGCAACCGAGACTTCAGCCTAAATCTAGCAGATATAATATTCAACAGATAATATAACATGCTTATCCAATTCTGAGTCTAAAAATAGGCATAACATAAATAATCCGAAATAACTACATAACATGCCAGAGCAATATAACTAGTCAGATCAATCCGACAAACAACTGTAATAATAATAAAGACGTCTAGTCAACTACTGCGGTCTAAGAATAAAATAGTTTGACAGTTTATCAAAATAAATGGAACCTCCGAGGAAAAGTAAATGCGGAGATCACCAGACTCTCTCAGATCATAACCCTGGGAAAAATTGGGAAAACAACGGGGTCAGATATACTGAGATGAGTTCATACCACTATTTTCATTTATTAAGTGGAAAACCTTTAAAACGTTTAAAACATTTAATAACGATATTACAGATAATAGTTGGAACCCTAATCCACAATTCTAAATAATAATAATAATAATCCAATAGGTCTGGTCCCGAGAGCTGAGCTACACCGAGTTACCACTGACCACACTTATACCAGAGTCCCGAGAGCTGAGCTACACCGAGTTACTCTACCTGGTCCCGAGAGCTATGCTCACACCGAGTTACCACATTTCCATATATACCTTACCCAGATCAATACCGGTGCGCACGCAGTTCTAATGATGCCCATTAGGTAGCATGTTCCAACTAAGAGCCATAATATAAAAACAGTTCGAAATATACGTACAATATATATATTTAATATTAAAATAACAATTTACTTAATAAAGCGGTAAATAGTAAATATAAACTCACTGCTTGCTAATCCGCGTGAAATACCGGCAAGCAACTAACTCTGGTTCGCCTCTGAAGCACGAACAGTAGACGAGTCTAGACAAATAAAATAATTATTAAAATCAGACCCTAACTCTAAAGAGTACTAGACACCACATAGGACTAGCACAAATAACACGTCGGAATAAATAATCCAAGGCACACACAAATAATACCCATTAGGTAATAAAACCCAATTAATATAAGTCTATTGAGTTCTCGCTTATAATTCAATTTAAAAATATTATTTAATAATTTTAAATAATAAATAATTTCCAAATAGTGGGTTAGCCGAGTTACCAATAACTACCAAGCTAACCTCACTTGTCGGGTGACCCAAGTCTAACCCGATTCAAAACGTTTATCAAATATAAACCCGAGTTTATATTTATAAAATAATTCCATAAAATAATAAACCATTTTAAAAGCGGAACTCAATAACTTCAATTCAAAGTAACCCAAGTTACAACCCCAAAAACTTAGTTAAATAAGTCAAATAAAAGTTCAGGGACCAATTTGCACTTTAACCAATTAGGGACCAAATTGTACTTTTGCCAATTAGGGACTAAATTGTACTTTAGCCAATTTGATTTCCAAAAATCAAATTAATTACTTTTATTTATAATTAATACAAAATATAAATTTACTTATCACAAATCCACTTAATTGAGTTATAAAAATAAGTCCAGGGACTAAATTGTAATTTAGCCAACTTTTGACAAAACGACATTTGTAGGCAAATATAATTACCCGAGTAATTATATTAAATTAATTTATAAACAACTTTCGTTTTAAATGTTACATTTATAAATTAAACAAATTCCAAGTACTTAAGTAAAATTTAACTCTAAGGGTTTATTTGTTTTAAACAAAATAGTTTGATAACCATAATGGCTAATTAGCCATCCCTTTCCTTTAAACCAAAATTCTTCCCCGCCATGTTACAGAACCACAATTCAGAATCAAGGATTTAAACAATCACAACAGGAATCAACTCCAAACCAAAAGCATGAAACTAATCCTCATCATAACTTAAACTTAATCACATTACAACATGAACCCTAAATCAAACTTAAGAGTCGAAGACAAAAATCTTAGTCCAACACGGCAGAAACTCGATTTCAAAGCAACGAAGAACTCAAACCGTAAACAACACAATCCAATCAACTTAGTTATGAATCTATAATCTTCCCAGACATCTTATATCAAAAGGAAACACAAAATCAAGCCAAAGGAATAAGCAAAGCATCGGCAAAAGGTAGATCATCCTAGAAACAGTTTCAAAAACTCTAAAACGATAAACCGTACGGCGATTAAAACGATAAGATTTACGTACCTTTTCTCGAAAATTAAAGATGGAAAACGTAGGGAATTGAGTCTAGAACGTCTGAGATCAAACGGTTCTGATTTTCATCAACAAACGAGGGAGAACGATAAGAATTACGGAATATCGTTCATAACCGAAAACTGGAAATCAAGAATTTAGAAGACTTACCGAACAGCGATCTTTGGATGATGATTTCGGCTTCGTTTCTCAACGAAAGGATAAAAGGAAGACGGCTAGGGTTTGTTTGCAGCGTGATCTAGGTTTTTCGTTTAGAAATCGAGTTTAAATAGCGAAAGGAACTAGGTCGAAAACGAGTGACAAAAGGCCCCGACACAAAGCCCATTACGGGCTGCCCTTTTCTCGAACGAGACTCAGCCTTTTGGGCTGAGTCCCGTTCGGGAATTCCTGGTCTCGTACGAGACCAGGCTAGGAAAACCATGGGTCTCGTACGAGACATGCTAGTCTCGTACGAGACCAGTGCAAAATTTGCACAGTCCCGTACGGGACAGGCACAGTCTCGTACGAGACTGTGCGTGAATTCATCAGGTCTCTTACGAGACCTGGTTTATTCCTTGGTTCAACCATTTGGTTGAACCAAGACCCAAGGGAACCGAGAACCAAACCCAAAATTGAACCGGACCATGAACCAAACCCTTAAATCGAACCAAAGATGAATTGAACCACCAATAATTTACAAAACTTCAAATACTCCTCAAAACACATCCGGAACCACGTCGGAAAATAACAAAATAAATTCAAAATTTTACGGGATATTACACATTATCATACAAAATTATATTAACATAACAAATCTGATTATCAATCAAAAATCAAAAAAACGTATTATTTTTACATTATCATACAATTATCATATTATATTTACATTATCATACAATTATAATTAGATTATTATTTTTATAAATCAGAAAACTATACCAGGATACACATATTATCATAACAGTATCATCAACTTATATAACAAAATAAAAAACTGTAATTAGAGTAGAACATGTATTATCATATCATTATCATACAAAATTATATTAACATAACAAATCTGATTATCAATCAAAAATCAAAAAAACGTATTATTTTTACATTATCATACAATTATCATAAAAAATTATATTACTACAATCGACTAACAAAACAAAATATTATAATATCATCATATTATCAACTACTATAAACAACATTATCATAAAAGTATCACAACTTATATACAATTTTATACCTGAATAGAATCATTTTTATTCAGATTATCACTTCCAAGCCTTCTCATCTTAATGTCTCTTTTAACCACAACAGGTTCTGCTTTCCTTTTACCACATACAGATTTTTTAACTGCTCTCCTCTTCATTCTTGGTTTTTTCTCAGTCTTACAAACAGGAACTTCAACTGCATGTAACATTTTGATTCTTAAACTTTTTCGAACTGGAGAATTAGCGACATTCTCCACTTCATTATCAACAGTGTCAGGAGAATTAGCGACATTCTCCACTTCATTATCAACAGTGACAGGAGAATTAGCGACATTCTCCACTTCATTATCAACAATGACAGGAGAATTAGCGACATTCTCCACTTCATTATCAACAGTGACAGGCTTTTCATTTGTCTAATGATTTGAGTTACTGTTTTATTCAAATCGGAATCACTCATGATGTCAGATTAACTGAAAATAAAACACAAATCAGTTATAATCAACACAATACAAAGAGAAAATCAACAAATATGAACAAACAATTGAAAAATTTAAATAAAAAATAAAAAAAAATGCCTAAAAAACCTAAAAAACGATTACAGACAAATTAATTGAAAAATGTAAACATTACTCACCAAACGCACTGATAAGATTCAGAAAACACAGATATATCAATGAGAACCAGAAACGAAGAATCAAAATCGATGAAGAAAAGAAGAAAATGGAAGACGAAGAAACGGCAATAAAGCGAGAACTGAAAGAGAATGAAAGAAAAGAGAGGGAAGAGTGATAACTGCTCACGGAGTAAAAACATAAATATTTGAAAACTGGGAGTATAAACATAAATGGGTTGGGTCATTAAAATAAAAAAAACCGCCCATGTAGGTAAAGACATATATGTCCATAAAATAGAGAGTAATTTCAGAATCTTTTAATCACTGAGGTATAATCTGTAAATATTTATAAAAAGAGAGTATTTTTTCTAATTTTCTCAATTTATTTCATCCCTGCAATTCTACTGCTAAAAATGGCAGCAACTGCTAAACTGCGCCTGCTCACTCCATCATCCCTTCATTCTAATGTCAACAAAGAATTTGCTCTCACAAATTCCATTTTAGTTCGTCCCAAGCTAACGGATACTCGAATTTGTCACTTCAAATCCGCCACTATTAAGCGCCTACGATACGCCCCTCTCCTTCCTGTAATCAATGCCCAAAGCTCACCTGGTATGTGCATTAGTTTACCCATCTTTTTATGAAATTGTTTCATAATTTCTTATGTGCTTAGTAATTATTGGCAGTTGACTACATTCCTGATGCTAAGTTCTATAAAGTGGAAGCCATTCTCAGGTGCTGTCACTGATCAATTTTTCGATTAATATTTAATATTCTTTCCAATTTTAACTGTGCAACTGAATTCCGGCGTGTTGTAGGCCTTGGAGAGTCGCCCAAGTTTCATCAGTAAGTGTTTCTTAATTACTCAGTAAATAAGTTTAAGACTTACTAAGGACCAACTTATATGTTTGTCAATGCCAACACATAATTGTACTTGCTGGAGATTATATCTTTTACTGTATTTGTTATGCAGTTTTTGATCTTCGAGTTAGCGATTTTTGGTTTTTTATTTTGCAAAAATGACTAACTAACTATAGAAGTGAACCAGATGAGCTGGATATTAATATTACGATTTAGTAAAGTCAGGTTATTCGGTAAGTATGGTTCTTACTTAAAAGACCTTGATATGTTGTTTCAAGAGGGGAGTAGGGGGAATCTGGTGGTTGATGATAACTCAGAGGTGTGATATGTTTCAAGAGGGGAGTAGGGGGAATCTGATGGTTGATGATAACTCAGAGGTGTGATATGTTTCATTTCTCTATCAATCCATCTTTGTGCAAGACGTTGATAATTTAAATTACCACTAATTTTCTCGTTATATCAAATTGTGCCTATTAACTTTCTTGTTTAGAGGCACTGAGACTGTTTGTGCATTCCCGAACCAGTATTTGATGGATGATACTGAAGATGTCGTTATTCAAGTAGTTTCATGTTTTTGCCTTTAGAAAAAGGAAACTTGCGATGAAGTAAAAAATTATACTATCATGCAAATATTTTAAATCTCCACACTTATTTGTTTATATGTATAGTCACTCACTGCTGCTTTGAACTATTTTCAGTCTTCACTAAATTAATAACCCAGTTTTTTCTCTTTAAATTACGAGCATGGCTGTTGTTTATTTTCCTGGTCAATGACTCAATGGTCAATCTGCATCTTTTCTTGTTCTGTCAGGGTGCTGGTGGTTTGTTTCATTTTTTCATTCTTTGGCTTCAACCTATGTGCAGTGCATAAGCATGTGCTAGCTGTTAAATTTTTGAAGGCTGTCGGGTTTTGTAAATCTGTATCATGAATTACTAATTATCATTTCTGTTGTTATCAATTGAGGCTTTGCTAAAAATTGGTATCCGAGGTGTTACTGTTTCTGATGTTCGTGGTTTTGGTGCTCAAGGTGGTTCAACAGAAAGGCATGGTGGTAAGCTCTTTGCTTAACTGTCAATCCGGTTTTTCTTTTTTGGTTCCCTGGAAATTTAATACATGGTTATAGTATGCAAAAATCTGATGACCAAGTTATGGCCTATCTCGCAATTTAAATCCTTTTGTTTTACCATTCGTTTTAGATGCAATACATTTTTTATCCTTCTAACCAGTTTAAATGGTTTACAAGACCATGATTCCCTTGCTTGTTATTGCTTATGGTGTTGTAGGCTCAGAATTTTCTGAAGATAAGTTCGTTGCTAAAGTTAAGATGGAAATTGTGGTGAGCAAAGACCAGGTATGCATGATATGACTTTTCAACATGGCGACTCTTATGCCGGAATTAGTAATGTTTGAAACAATGTATTCCTATTATTATGGAATTGATTGTCAAACTCATGCATGTGAATATGTTTTTATTAAATATCTTCGTAAAATATGAAACGTTGCCATTGCCAAAGTATTGCTTATTAAATGTTATTCATTTTTTTTAGGTTGAAGACGTGATAGATAAAATCATTGAGGAGGCAAGGACTGGAGAGATTGGAGATGGCAAGATTTTCTGTAAGATTAAGCTTCTTTAATCCTATATTTATAGCAGTGCATGATGCATATTGTTTCTTAGAACTTTTCCACCTTAAATATCTGTTCTATATTGTAAGTTCACTGACTTCTTTTCTGAGGTTTTCTGCATAGCCTTTCGTGTAGTTTTAGGAATTTATCGACAGAATTTTTTGCTATTTGAAGGGGTCAGATTAGCGATTTACTGTAGTGCTTAGGGAATCTGTTAAACAGTTAGCACTTGAGTTAAGATAGTTTACTGGAACTGTAATCTTCAGGTAATTCAAGAACTGTTCCTTTTCCCAGGACTAGTCTTAAAACTTTCTTTCATGATGACTGTGAGCTTGTAATGCTCGTTCTCACAAGTATTACAGAGATTTGTTATTAAGAATACTTTATGTCGTTAACAGCAGTGCTAGCCTCAAAAGTTCGTGTGAAATTCTGCCCATTTTATCCAACAAACTATTTTATGCTGGCACTCTCGCTGTAATGACTTTGATTTGATGGGTTAATAAGAGAGGGGCCACTATGCAATGTTTGCCCTTCTATATTCGACTATGTCCTTCACTTGTTGCATGTTATATGATTAATAAATGACTGGTTACTTTAGGAGCAATAGGTGAATTTTACTATCCCTCTGAGCACCTGTAGCTGCATCATTCTTATAAGCTTTATTTAACCATACTGTACGAGCTTGTTTAGCCATCGATCAAGTACAGAAGTTGAGATGATATAATCACCTCCTCCATGTCATAGTCAATTTAGATATATATTATGCTCTAACGGCCATTTGTGCATATCAATCTACCAGGTCTTGACAATATCGTAAAGTATTATTGTAAAGGTTAAGAATATATTATCAGAGCATCTAATGACATTCCCTATTTTGCAGTGGTGCCTGTTGCAGATATAATAAGAATCCGCACTGGTAATCTACATTTTCTTTTGTGAATCAATGATACTCGGAATTTTGAAGATCTCTTCCTGGTTAATGGCCTTACCTTTCTTTTCTTCATCTGAGCTAGCTTTTGCATTCAATTTTTAGGTGAGCGTGGAGAGAAGGCTGAGAGGATGACAGGAGGACGATCGGACATGACTTCTTCTACCTGACATTAGCATTCGTTTGATGAAGCTTCTTTTACTTTCCCGTCTTCATTCTGAAATTGACGTCGGTAGATATGATGCTGTATTCTCTTAATCCGATAAATCTAGTTGTTACGAGGTTCGATGGATAATTGATAATAAAAGGATAGCTGATTTGCTCAAGTGCAGATAAATAACAAGAAGAGGACTAAGGATTGCATGTTCTGATGTTCGGATGTGATAGATTAGATTTAGATCATCTTACTATAACATGTGCGGTGGAGTTTTGTCTCAATTTAAATCCATATTTTATATGCATAAGAGCTGTCTGGTCTTGTACTAACATAGCACGTTCAGAAGAACGTATCATACATAACATCTATGTATTTTCCAGGCATACACTGGCGGTGCTTTTGGTGGCAAGCGATGATGAACCAGTAGCATGGTGAAGGGACCACTACCCAGCCATACACACGAATCATTGCCGGTTCCGGTTTTATAGATCTTGCTTTATATGGAAGCCCAAATTAGCTTTAGCTTATCCCCAAATCCACTCAAAATAAGCTTAGCTTAAATATAATTTAATTTAAAAATATAAGATTTAGACTTTCACAAAATCCATATTTGAATTCCGGCACTTGTCCATTTATGGTATTAAATTCTTACATTTTTATTTGTTATCATTTAGGTCTATATTTTTAACTCTATGGAAGTTAGTTCTCTTCATCACAAAAATAAAGTGTTCTTCACGTGTAGTTAGTGTTTTCATACTTTAAATTTTAGGGCTTTTTATATAAAATAGAGGATTTAACCTAGACTTTACTTTTATACGGCCCAATTTATATCTTTACTTTTCACATCTTATATTTTATGAAACCTAATCTTTTCTTTTGAATTTCTTTCTTTTTTACCGTTTTCTTATTTTCCTTCTCAATTGGCGGTTTCTTCACTCATTTCCGCCATATGATTTTTTTATTTCTCTCAATCATTCTTTTTCTTCACGATTTCTTTTGAGCCGTGAAAGAAAATTTTCACGATTTCTGCTCGTTCGCTTCCGCCGTTGCGCCTCCATCGTTTCGCCTTTGTCTCGCCGCGTCATCTTTCTTTTATCTTTTTAATTTTAGATCTGAAATTTTTTGTTCTTTTTTTTTTATTTTCAGATCTGTAATTTGTTTATCTTTTACTGTTTATTCACCATTAAACATGTATAAAGAGTATCTTTAAATAATCTAATACTTATTTCATGTTATATAGAATAATTTTGTGATTTTATATAATAAATTTTGTTATTTCTGCATTTTTTTGTGTTTTGTTGTATTTCTGCGTTTTTTTATTCTGCAGAGCGATTTGTTGATGATGATTGATTGCTGAATTATTGTAATGTTACAGTGTTGTTGATTTTATGTTGATATTATGTTGATATCAACTGATTCTTTATTTTAACATTGACAAATAAGATAATATTGTCTGTGAAATAAACTTTCGTTGGATGAAATGAAACTGTATCATAACCGGCTTTATCGAAATTTAGTTAGGTATGAGAGGTGAAAAACGGAAGACAATTATACAAGTGATGTTGAAGAAACTGTGCAGCTGCGAAGAGAATTGAGGAAGAAAAATATTTTGAAATAGATTTTTTTAATTTGTGAACTATTGTGTTGGTGTATATTTAATATATTTTTATTTTTATATGTAAGAATATTTTTTTTCATTTGAATTATTGTTATTGTTTTTTCATATTATTTTGATTACTAACTCTGATAATTTCTTTATCTAATTCATTTATTTTAAACATTTTGTATCTTTGTTGTTCTTTAGTAGAATTACTACTATCATATTAACAAGTTATCAACATAATGTCAACACGATATCAACAATTAATGCTAATTTAGTTAAGATGTTTGTGAAATGAGAACATTGATTGATTTAAATTAAAAACAATCAACATATTATTAAAAGCATGTTAACATCTTATCAACATAGTAAATTAAGATTAACTTAATTTTTCTTTTAATGATTGAAAATCAACATGTTATCAACATTATGTCAACAATATGTCAACATGTTATCAACATTAACTTTATTTTTCTTTTAATGATTGAAAAATCAACATGTTATCAACATTATGTCAACAATATGTCAACATAAAATTGAATATGAAAAAGAGTTGAAATACTTATCAACATAACGTCAACAATAAATCAACAACGAATCAACATAAAAAATAAAATAAAACATACATTTTTGAAAAACTGTGACAACCAATAAAATATCAACAAGAAATCAACAATAAGTCAACATGATAATGCTAACATATCTTTATCTAATCTCAGTTAAATTTTGTATTTTTTTTGTTTATTTCACGCACAAAATTATCTAATTTGCTAATATATTTTTTTAAAATAAATTTTTTCAATGTTAAAATCAAGAAAATACCAACTGATTATCAACACAAAATCAACATAAAATCAACAACACTGTAATATTATAATATTTCAGCAATCAACCATCATTAACAAATCGAACTGCATAATAAAAAAACACAAAAATACAACCAAACACAAAAGAAACGAAGAAATAACAAAATTTTATTCTATATATCCATAAATTTATATTACATAACATGAAATTGGCATTATATTCTTCGAATATAATCTCTATACATGTTTAATGGTGAAAAAATAGTAAAAAAATTGTAGATCTGAAAAAAAAAGAACAATGAATAAATTATAGATCTGAAATTAAATAGATGACGGCGATGAGCAGAGGAGATGATGACGTTGACGAAGATGAAAACGAAGACGATGATGAGAACGATGACGGAGGAGCGGAGGAACAGAGGACGGCTCAGCGGAAGACGACGAACGGTAAAAAAGAGAGATGAAGATGAACTGAGAGAAAGAGAGAATTGAATGATGAGGAGAGAGAAAATAAATGAAATTATGATTTGTATGCTCTTAGGGTTTAATATATAGAGTCCGTATAAAAGTTATAATTCAGTCTGCATATGGTAGTTTAGAAAACCCAAACCTGCATCCGTATAAAAGTTAAAAATTTGGCATAATAGGTTGCTTGTGTAAAAACCTTAAATTTTATTGAAACTTTAAATTTTATTGAAACTTTAAATTTTATTGAAACGTAATTCTGCATTTTTATTTTTGTTGATAATAAATTTTTAAACTTTTTTTTTCTGTTAGTTCGAATTGACAATGTTAACACTTGACGGAAATACTTAATTTCTATAAAATTAGAAGTGTTAGGGCTTAACATTGATATATAGAAGTGCATGGATCTAATGCCAAAAACAGGACAAATGGGGTCTCAAATATGTATTATGCCTTTAGACCTTTGCTGTAAGCTGTGATCTAAATCAACCAATATGCTAAAAAAAGGTTAAATTTTAAATCAAACATTTTCTTTGACAAAAAAGTATAAACATTTTCTAACAAATATCTTCACATAGTTTAATGAAGATTGAAGACTTGGATTTAAAAAAATCACAAACATTTTATAGTGATGGAAACTTTTTACTAGACTGAAATGCTGATGTAATAGATCATTCAAAATAATAAGAATAAATAATTGTGAAGTCATCCACATATGTCATAATTTATAATTTTATACCTCTTATTTGAGAATCAAACAATTTGATATCTCCCTTTTAATTATACAAATAAATACAACCTTCTGTTATATTTCGGTATCGAATCGCTAATAAGATTAAAAATGAGTTATCAAATCGTTTGAAAATGAGGAATTAAATTGTTAACGAAATTGAAAGTGAGGTATCAAATCGTTTGAAAGTGAATGCCAAATCATTAACGGAATTAACAGAATCTCCTAATTATTAACGGAATTGAAAGTGAGGTGCCCAATTGTTTGATATTCAAAGGGTATCAAACTGTTAATTATAACATATATGGGGAGTCTCACTATTATTTGCACAAATAATAATCATATACAACAGTGTTTTAAAAACCGGACCAGCCGGAAGAACCGGGATTTGATTAGTGGTCACATTCTAAAACAACAAAAATCTGGAATTCCAATAGAACCAGGTTGGACCGGATCGAACCGAATAAACCGACAGTTGAACTGGTGGTCACACCGGACAAAGAGAATTATCGACAGAAAACTTTGTGGCATACTTAAATTATAAAATTTTCATTGAACCGGTTGAACCAGAAACTGATGACTAGTCACCTGTTCGGTTTTCAAAACAATGATATACCCTAACAATATTGAGATTGGGAAATCCCTATTCATAATTAGCTAAAGGATACTCTTCCCCAAACAGCTACGAATCTCAAATGCTCGAATACTGAACGACACGGGCAAAAGCTGGCTCAACGCGTCGTGATAACGGCGTCAAATTATACCAAACGAATGCACCCAACCGCAGCTCAAATAAAAGAAAGCTTACAAAATACGCCAAACGGAGCGTTTTACAGTTAAATCATTTTGTTTTAATAATTAAATAAAAGAAAAACGCGATCTGAGAGTGAGATAATAAAAAAAGTCCTATAAATACACTCTCTCTCTCTCTCTCTCTCATACTATATCAGCGTGGAGGGCAGCTCTCTCTCTCATTTCTCAATTTTCCTAAATTTTCTCTTTGGCTCTCTCATCTTCTCAGGCAAGTCTCTCCGTTGTTGATCCGTAATTCATTTCTCCTCTTATTTTATTTATTCTCGATCTGATCTCATTTTCCGGTGGAATTGAGGTTTACTTTATATATTTATTCATTGTGTTGCCATTTTTTTTGAGATTTAGAGGTGAATTGTGTTTAACAATGGCTTGATTTGATGTTTTTTTTACCGTTTGGATCTTTGTTGTTTTGCATGGATCATTATGTGATACGTCAGATTCAGAGATCTTTTAGATTTTATACGTGATTTGTGATTTGATAAGCTTGATCTAACAGTAAACAATGTCTAGCTCGATTATAATTCCTTTATGAAAAAACAAACGCTTCTGATTTGTTAGTTACTTGAATCTATCTGTGATTTTGGATCTTAGCCTACGCAATTTTGTTATTCTCGAGTCTGATTATCATGCCGTTGATGTGATCTTATTATTGTTTCATAATTATATTGTTGACGTAATGTGCAATTCAAAACCTAATATAATAATATGAATCGAGTTAATATAGTATTAACACTTTGGTTTGTTTTTCTGTAATTACTGGAACGTTGAATACATATGTTAATTGAATTGATTATGAATTAATTAGAGAATTTATAACTTGATGCATTTGGCCGGTTTTATTCATGGTTAGTGGTGGAGGTGTCTGATGCAGCTATTATTTTTGTTTTTTTGGTATTATCAGGTGTGAAAATATGGGGCTGTCTTTCACTAAGCTGTTTAGCCGGCTCTTTGCTAAGAAAGAGATGCGTATACTGATGGTGGGTCTCGATGCAGCTGGTAAGACCACCATCCTTTACAAGCTCAAGCTTGGAGAGATTGTCACGACTATTCCTACCATTGGTAAGTTTGGTTAATTATTGATTCTATTGCCATTGTTTTCTATATTTTATTAGCAGAGAAATAATCCAATGCAACCGATGTGGCAAGTCATTTTACAAAGCCTCTCACATTTATAAATATGTGGGTTCTAACATGTTTTAATTATTTAAATAGAACAAGTAAAATTTGTAACACGGGAAAGGCGTGTTGTAAAATAATGTTAAACAGCTGTTGCATGAAATAATGACTCTTGTCAACATGGCATCTCTTTAATATTTGATACAATGGGATCTTCACAATTTACGTTATGTTGAACTTTAGATTTTTATTTGGGCGTTATTGCTGTGGTCTTTTATAGCTGTTTTGTTGCCACTTGTAGATGAATAAGATAATTGTCGATAAAAAACTTTGTTTCCAATTTTTGTAGGATTACATTTTCTTGCAATTATTCGAGTTATTTTTTTCCTGCATTGCTTTTCTTTTGAACTTATATTAATTTTTTTCAAACCAGGATTTAATGTGGAGACTGTTGAGTACAAGAACATTAGCTTCACTGTTTGGGATGTTGGAGGTCAGGACAAGGTATGTGTCGTTGTTCCCAAGTACGGGTTAAATTCCATGGAGGTCACTGTTTCCTTCATTTATTTGAACGCAGTTATGTTATAAATCAGTGCTTATGTACGGTCTAGTACTGAGATCATGTCCTCCATCAGCACATAATCATAAGCTAGCATTTATAAATCACTGCATACAGTTTTCTCTTGATTATCAAGGAAAGGATTTTACACGGTGGCTTACATATGAAAGTAGAATGTATAATGTTACAAGGACAATCTAGTCTGCAAATGTATCTACCTTCTTTTGATGTAGCAGAGCCAGAGTCACATTAAGTCGAGTTGTATCTTTGATCATGTAACTTATGTAAACTTTAATTTGATTTTTCCCCCCACCTATTTTGTGTTCTCAGATCCGACCATTGTGGAGACATTACTTTCAAAACACACAAGGACTTATCTTTGTGGTTGATAGCAATGACAGAGATCGTGTGGTTGAAGCTAGGGACGAGCTGCACAGGATGTTGAATGAGGTATTATGAAGTTCATTTTTTATTTCAATTCAAATTGGGTTCTGAGTGTCGCCTCTAGGCTTGATGCATTTTGAACGGTTTCTTTGTTACCTACCCTTAAGTCACTTGTCAAACTTGCAGGACGAGTTGAGGGATGCTGTGCTGCTTGTTTTCGCTAACAAACAAGATCTTCCAAATGCAATGAACGCAGCGGAAATAACTGATAAGCTTGGCCTTCACTCTCTCCGCCAACGCCATTGGTAAGGAAAATGGCATCCCTGGTCACCTTTTATTCAACCATTTATTCATAGTCTAAATTTTGTTATTCTTGTGCACTGCAGGTATATTCAGAGCACATGTGCCACTTCCGGGGAAGGGCTGTACGAGGGTTTGGACTGGCTCTCAAACAATATCGCCAACAAGGTAGGAACTTAATGATGAATGAATATATTTTTGCATTTAATGTTCTCTGAGATGATTAATGATTTGGTTATATTTTGCGTGGTTCTTCAATCTGCAGGCATAATTCTGAGTTTTTGAATTGCGTCAATGGCTGGAATATACAGATGATAGTGCTACTTTGTGTTATGAATTTTCTTCTTTTATTTTCTTACCACCTTTAGCAGATGTACCTGTTTAACAGTGCTTGTCATTTCTCTTGCAAACCCTTGAATTTGTTTCTTGTAGCTTAAGAAGAATAATTCTTAAATTTTTCATTGTTCTTGACGCCTTTAGTAGCATATTTTTTGTTGAATGATTTTGCATGCTAATGGAGATCTGAGGCAATATGTTCCCCTTCTATCTGTTGAGGCTTTTGTTCTGGCAATGCGAAACACATCAAATTTAATTTATAAATTAAGAATTAAGAATTGAGAATAGAACAAAATATTTTAGCAAACAATTCAAAACTACTGGTTGAATAAGCTGAAATGGAAATCGTGGGTCGATTTAATCGATTGAACCAACAGTTATACTATGAACTAATCCATAACTTACTTTTATATATAATTTTACAATTAGTTCAGACTGGCGGTTGAATTGAAAACCAGTAGTGTTACAAGTTCAATAAATCGATGAGACCATTTAAAGGCTATAATTATTTTTTTCTATTTTTACATAAAAAGTTTATTTGTCACTTTTTATAATGAATTTTTTAGTCTTACATTATAAGTAGGGGTGTAAACGGGCCGAGCGAACCCGAGTTAGGCCTAGTTCGAGCTCGAGCTTGAACAACATTCGAGCTGCTAGAGCTAGAGCTCGAGTTGAATTTAATAAAATAAAAAAATTAATTAAAAAAAATTAAATTTGATGTATTTCAATTATTTCTTACTATATATTAAGCAATTCAATCAATTTTTATGATGTATATCTAATTTCTAAGGTTTAAAAATTTAATATAATGATAATAAAATTATTATTGTTATTTTATAACAAGTATGTTTAGACCCGTTTAGGCTCAAGAGCCTCACGAGTCTCAGTAATTGATACTCGAGTTCGGCTCGAGATGAAGCTACTCGAACTCGAGCTCGGCTCGAATTTTTTGAGCCAATCTTGACCTTTTTTCGAGTCGATCTCGAATAACTTACGAGTAGCCCAACTCGTTTACACCCCTAATTATGATGTCTAAAATCCAATTTTTATTATATTAGAATAGTTATATTAATTTTATTATAGTATTTATTTGTAAAGAGATAGTTTAAATAAAATTTTAATATTTTTTTTATATATTCAAAGATGTTTTTTGTGCCCAAAAAAAAAGCTGCTCTCTTACTCCAATAGGGTTGAAGACCCATTGCTCTGTTTCTGCAAAGCACCGAACT
This sequence comes from Mercurialis annua, assembly GCF_937616625.2. NCBI lineage: Eukaryota > Viridiplantae > Streptophyta > Magnoliopsida > Malpighiales > Euphorbiaceae > Mercurialis > Mercurialis annua. The sequence goes on from NC_065575.1 coordinate 38,580,883, forward strand.
AGCTGAACCCTTCTCTGTCTCCGCCCATTAGAAGCTGCAGAGATCAATGTCAAACAGAAAAGTCCCACTTCTCACTGTCAAATCCCTAACAGCTTTATCAAAGGTATGCTCTTCAACTAATTCTTCTATTTCAATCAAAACCCTTACAACTGCAGCTCAAAGATCAGATTTTTCAAACTCTGCTGATTATAATTTCGACAATTCCGGCGGCCCTTTTCAAAACCCTAGCTCTTCCTACAGCGAAACCCGAAACCATAATGGAAATGGCTTAAACCCTAATTGGAATTTTAGGGAAACCACTGGAAATGTTGTAGACAATAACCAAGTTTCCCCAATTGGAAACCCTGGAAGTTCTTATCATCAATATAGTGGGAATCATCATCATGTTAGTGAATCAGTTGATAGGAATTTCGGGGGGCATGGTGTGGGTTCCAATGGGCAGTTGCAGTATAGCCAAAGGGAGGTTTTTACGCAGAATTCGAGTAGTTGGAGAGGACTTAATAGTGGAGATGGGAATTATCAAGGCCGTTTAGAGTCGCAAGGAAGCTGGACCGGTAATTATACTCGAGATACGAACCAATTTCAGCCTGGCTCGAGTGGTTATAACGCGGGAAATGTCGGAATGTATCAGCATAACTCAAATGTTGGATATGGACAACAGAATGTGAATGTTCCGCAATATCAGCAAAACTGGAATGGTGTGAACAATGTAATTGGAGCTTCTAAGCTGTCAAACAATCCTGAAGTTGAAAGAAATTCAGGTGAGGCTTCTGAAGGGACCTCATCTAAAGGTACACTTGAGGAGTTTGATGAGCTCTGCGAGGAGAAGAAAGTAAAGGAAGCAGTTGCTATCTTGCCTTTGTTGGAGGAGCAGCGTATTCCTGTGGATTTGCCTCGTCTTTTGCAGTTGATGCAGGCATGTGGAGAAGCTAAGGCTTTAGAGGAAGCAAAAGCAATTCATAACTATATTGTCAGATCACAACCTCCTTTAGAGGTCAGCATGTATAATAACATCTTAGAGATGTATGGGAAATGTGGTGATATGGACAGTGCATCTGCCGTGTTCAACAAAATGCCAGAGCATAATTTTGCTTCTTGGGATACTATGATAACATGGCTTGCCAAGAATGGTCTTGGGGAAGATGCAATTGATCTGTTTAGTCAGTTTAAACGTGCTGGATTAGTACCTGAAGCACAATTGTATACTAGAGTGTTCTCTGCTTGTGGTGTTGTAGGCGATGTTACTGAGGGAATGCTGCATTTTGAATCCATGAAGAAGGATTATGGCATTATACCATCAATGGAGCATTTTGTGGGCATTGTGAACATGATGGGAACATGTGGGTATTTGGATGAAGCTTTAAAGTTCATTGAAACTATGCCAATAGAGCCAAGCATTGACGTATGGGAAACCTTGATGAATCTTAGCCGGGTCCATGGGAACTTGGAGCTTGGCGATCGTTGTGCTGAACTTGTTGAGATTTTAGATCCTTCTAGGTTGAATAAACAATCTAAGGCTGGTCTTGTACCAGTTGACGAGTCAGAGTTGATGAAAGAGAAAGAGAAGAAGTTAGGAAGTCGAAATCTTTTAGAAGTTAGGAGCAGGGTCCATGAATATCGAGCTGGGGATACATCACATCCTGAAACTGATAGAATATATACCATGCTCCGTGGTTTAAGAACACAGATGAAAGAGGATGGTTACATTCCAGAAACAAGATTTGTATTGCACGATGTAGACCAAGAGTGCAAGGAAGATGCTCTTCTTTCTCATAGTGAGAGACTTGCTGCTGCTTACGGGTTTTTCACCAGTCCTGCTCGGTCTCCTATTCGAGTAATCAAGAATCTTCGTGTCTGTGGTGACTGCCATAACGCATTGAAGATCATCTCAAAAATTGTTGGAAGAGAACTTATAATGCGGGATGCCAAGAGGTTCCACCATTTCAAAAATGGAGTGTGCTCCTGCCGTGATTATTGGTGAATGGGATAAATTTGAAGGTGCTCTTTTTCCTTCTCATTTGCAATTCACATTATTTAAGATACTAGCTTTTATTTTACAACTTATTGCCATATCCAATTCAGACCGAGGACATCAAATTCATGTTTATTTTGGTTTGATTCTCGTAGGATAAACTGGTGCGAGTGTTACAGTAGAATCCTTTTGTCAGTTAGTTGTTTCATGTAAAATGTGCTTACCCTGATGGAATTTTGATGCCAAGTGAATTATTGATGAATGTCTCCCATTAATTTACTTTAAATGTTTTGCGCGCCTCTTAATCCATTATGTCTGAAAACTAATTTGACAAAAGTGAAAAGTGCTTACTCAGGAATTCTTCTCTCCTGGAATTGCTATTTAATCCAATAAGCTACCCTAGATGTTAGTCATTAGTGTGTCATGATTACAAGAGTTTTTTCATTTGTTAATTTCCAGGATTAACAATGAGACTAGAAATGGGCGACATCTTCTTTCAGAAATATGGGAATATGGCCGAACATTTCATGCAAGCAGTGATGCAAGTGAGGATGCATAGAATTGTCTCAAGGGCAACTCAAATGGAAGGAGCTGAGATTTGATAGAATATGTTTATGTTGGAAGGTCTAATCATATTTATATTCTTTACAGTTTTAGTGAGCATGATACGATGATGACAAAATAATACGAACTCTTTTAGCATCTGTCCCTGTATTCTTTGTATTTGAAAACATCGTAAATGATTCTGAAACATAGAAATTAATGGATTCTTTTTAATATCTTCATCGTGCATGCTTGTTTGTGTTGACTGGGTATCTGGTCTACCAGAATACCAACAGAGATGTAAATTGGCATGGTATTGCACAAATTGAAACAATGGCAAGGTCAATTCCTTAATACACAAAAACACAGAAAATAATTTTGTTCGAATTTGATTAGATTGAATTATCATGTAATGTCAAAGACACAAAATAATTAGCATAGTTCCTCCCATGGAGACTGCTATTGACTTCTATTTCTCAGGCTAATTAATACACGTCTCTCGCAAAATCTATGTTGTGTGGAAGCATTTAAAGTTTCAGAATTTCAAAAACATTCCCAGAAAATAATAGAATGCGGAAACATAGAACTCGACAACTTTCCACGCAACATAGGCACAATTAGTAGTTCAATAGATGGCAGAGAAAACAATTTGTTCCATGGGAGTTTATTACTCCTTAGAATGCTGTCATCCAAGGAAGGAATTTTTCATTATCAAGCTAAACAACAGATAAAACCAATTTATACTCTGCCTACCCGGAAGGCCTGCTGCAGAACTTCACTATCATGCCATTACTAATGGTTTCCATGATTAACTGGGAAGTGGATCTATATATGATTTCTCATTATGGCGCTCTTTTCGATCAGGAAGTTGAACTGAAGACCCTAAAACAGCCATTTCCTTCTCTAAGTTACTGAGGGCATCATGCTTGTTCACCATTTCCATCAGCACTTTAATCCGCCTGAAAGATACACTGCTCGGCTTGTGACCTTTCTCTATCATCTGCAAAAAGCACTTCTCTGCTTCCACCAACTTCCCCATATCACAAAGTAAATCAAACAACACATCCGATACCAAAGTGTAAGATCCGAAACCCTTCTCCACCATGTCATCCCACAGCGAAATTGCCATATCCACCTTTTCATGCCTCCTAAACAGTCTCATTAGAAACATACAAGACTGCGTATTAGGCAAGCACCCAGCATCCATCATTCTCCTATATAACCTCCACGAGCTTTTCAAGTCATTTGACCAATATAAAACCCGAAAGAACAGATTATAAGTCGTAGCATTTGGATCTAAACCCTTACTCGCCATCTCATCCATCAAACTCGAAGCATCACCAAGCCTTTTAGCAATACAATAATTCCTAATAACAGCATTATACGCCGCAACATCCGGATAACATCCATACTCCTTCATTTCCTTCAACAAATCTCTAGCTTTATCCGGCTGCCCCATCAAACCAAGCCCTCCAATAACACTCGTATACGTTATCACATCAGGCGAAATATCTTCTCCCTTCATCTCATCAATCACCCTATAAGCTTTCTCAATCTCTCTACCCTTACAATAAACATCAATCAAAGAATTATAGGAAACAACATCCGGTTTAACACCAAACTCCCTCATTTCCGTAAAAAACAACTCCGCCTCCTCTGCGGACTTCCAACCCGACAAGAGTATATTAAAAGTCTGCAAATCCGGCCTAAACTCTTTCTTCAACATATGATACACATTCCTAGCATCACTCATACTCTTCTCTTGACACAAAGTCCTCAACAAAGCATTAAAACAACTAGTATCCAACACGGAAACAAATCTCCGAAACTTTCGGAAAGACTCAACAGTCTGTCTAACAGAACATAACTTAGCAACTCGACCTAATACAACTTGCACAGTTCTGGGCGTAATCAAGAACCGATCTTTTCGCTTAATTCGAGCCAAAACATCCCAAATATGATCGAATTTACGGCTTCTACCGAGAATATAAAGCATGGTATCTAAGGAATAAGGAGTGTGATAAAACCCATCTCTAGAATCAGCGAAATTGAAAAATTGGAGGGCTTGTAAAGGGTTACCGTGGCTAAAACGGACTCTTTTTAAGACCTGTTCAATTAGGTCGTGAGAAAGGAAAATGTTTGTTGAATTTAGCGAGTGGTTAAGGTTTTGAAAGGAGGAGGAGGTGGTTATGATCGTGTGGATGGTGTCTACGTCGTCGTTTTGGGGGGTAGGGTTTGAAGTACGGGAGAAGAAGAGATGGGGAGTGAGATTGAGATAGTGGGTTTTGGAAAGGTAGGTTGAATTGGAGGGAAATGGGAGGGATTTAAGAATCATTAGTTATTACTGTTTGATATCTGATTTGCAGGAGTTTTTCGAGCTGCTGCTCAGAAATGGTGTACTCAGTGTACTGTACTGGATTTCCAACAAGGAGACGATAGCGACAGCAGTTGAAAGAAAAAAATACATATAGCGATAGCGAAACGGCGTCGTTAGGGGGGGGGTGGTGGTGGTTATGACTTAAGAGGAATTAATTTGTGCTGAGAGAGTTGGAAGTCGAAGCTCCGATCTCATGCACTAATGAAGGACTTGGTCATTAGGCAAAGCCTTCATTGGATTCTGTTTTCTCTGAATAACAGAAAAATTGGGCAGGAACGAATTAAACAAAATTCATAAAATATAGGAATTAGGAACTGATATGTACAGCTTATCTCTGTTTTCTTTGTCTTAACAAATTTCGAAAAATAAACAAATTTTGTCCACCAATATTTACCATCTGTTGGCCAAAATAAAAAGAGAAAACTATGTTGAGGCATTTGAATGAAGTAAGATTAAGGATGCATATAAACCATCTTTGATATTGATCAAACTATCATGGCTACTCTTTGTTTCCCCCACAAGACAATTTAAATTTATTGGAAACTGAAGAGCCCATGGATAGCATGCTGACCCCTGCAGTAAGCTGGTAAAGGACCTGTGTGCATTGGCCAACTGTGATACAACTAAGATTTCAGCCTCGATTGCATTTCCGTCCTTTCGAAATGCAATGTTGGCTCGGACTGCATCATTAAACAAAACTCGCTCTTGGCTCACAAGCTCCATTTGCTGCCTTAGCCGCTTCAATCGGAGTTTCTGAATTTCAACTCCATCTATATTTATATGTCCTTAATCGGGATCATAAAAGCTCTGCAGCAACTAAATGACTGTTGATTTCCCACTTTTTACTTTCTCAAACTAAAGCCACTCTCTGTAAGAAGAAAACATCCACATTTGTCTTCTGCTAACTGTTTGCAAATTGCAACAAATAGAAAAAAACAAAAAGAAGGGAATAATCTTACCTTCCCAAAAACTTTAAATAGCCGGCCTGGATGGATAAATAAAGCTTACATGGCAAAGCTCGATTTCTCCTTTCAAAATCTCTAATGTCGTTCCTGACTCATCCCTTCAGTCTATCTTAGAATTTCGGTCTATTATTGAAAATATGGAAGCAACGCCGCTCTTGGCCTTGGAGGAATCAGGAGCTAAGGAGCAGTTTTATCACACTCCTTATACAAAAAATAGCAGGAAAAGGGAAATTTCGAATCCCGTTCCTCTTATGACACCTTGCCTAATTCCTGCACTGAGGGGGTCTTCACACTTCTTTTTGTACAGTGGCATAACCTTCTCTTCTGTGCAGAAAGAAGGAACTGCTCTTATGTTTCCAACCGCATCCATTGCAACTTGGCAAGCTTCCTCGTGCATCATCTGCAACAATTAATTTGGCAGATCTTATCGAATCAATAAAAATGATAAACAAATTTTAATCTATTGGTGATGTTTCCAAGAGATAGAACGCACACCTTTTCATCTTCGCTGAATCCTTGCATGAACTTTACTTGAAACATAACCGGTAACTCCTATAAGAGGAATTAGCGCAAGAATATTGAAGGCCAACTGCCAACTTGCTGTGAAGGCATTGACCATTAAACCAACTTTATCAGAAACTAGCTTTCTCCAGCAGACACTTCTCTATTGCTTCATCACAAAGCTCAAGAGTGGTTTCCATGTTCCCTTCTTTGTAGTTCACATCAAAAGAAACACCATAAGATTTGAATACATAAGATGATTTAACTCCATGCTTGCAAGTCCGCAACTAACTCAAATTAAAAGCAGTCTCTCTCCTATAAGACAAGTGAGCAAGCAAAGCACATTTTATGGATGAAGATCACATCAGAACCATAACCCATTAAAACTGCTAAAAAGGTGGATATAGGTCCAAAACCTGCACATTCAAAGTCCAAAAAAGAAAAAGGTAAAGGAAAGGAGAGCAATTGAATGTAATGCTTTAAAGAAACTTTTCATGGAAACAGAGAAATACATGCATAAGTTCATTTTTGTTTCTTGAGATGTTTTTACACGTTTAAAAACAAAACAGTATATTATACATACTGATACCGAGTTTATTTGAATGGAAAATGTGTATATTATGATACAACCCTTTGAACAGAAGTATGGAGTACATGTAAGAAGGTTGAAGCTATAGAAAAATATACATAGTTTCAGAGGAAAATACATTATGACATTATCAAACTTGGTTATGATAAGAGGCAACTAAATAAAATTCAGCTAATTAGCATCATGGAATATGTCTTTAATGTTGGACTAAAGTCAAACGAGACAACAAGAAAAGGAAAGAGAGATATAAATGAACAAAAGAACGGAAGAGAAAAACGCACATAATCAAAGAAATTTCGTTAATCCATAATATTCTAAAATAAGCAGCTGATGGTCATCGCAATAGTAACACTCAACTTCCCACCCTAGCTATTCAAATCTACATCATGAATAGCAACTGTAGCTGATCCTGCTTGAGTTCAACAAATTAATCAAACAGCTACAGTTTTTCCCTAATCAAGCCTATGAAATCAAACATGGTCATCAAAAGCACCAGGTGCATAAAGCTGCAACGGGTCCCCGCCTGCAGCTTAGACACAAGGTGCAGGTGCACACCTCAAAGAGTGATGTGCAAAAGAGCAGACAATAAAAAAATAAATTTTTTGAAATAAATTTAAATTGCGATACGAACATGTACAAATATGAATAATCCCTACTTATTAACAAATTTATGATAAAAAAACTAGAACTTAATGCCAAGAAACATGGAGCGAGAATTTTACCTTGGCACAAAAAACATGGTGGAATCAATAATTTAACATGGTATGACTAACTATCTAATGTGACTGCAATTTGTTTTTGCTTGTTGTAAGTGTAGGATGTGAGTAGCTTATATAGCAGGAGAAACACCACAAAAAAAATGTTATGAAAACCATATAGGGTGAGAAACTGAGGAAGGGGGGAGATAAAACTAAATGGCCCATCCTGTTGTGGATTGAGCTAGTCACAAAGTAGAATGAAAAAGGAAATAAAAAAGAGGACTTAGATGGGACATGAGAAAACTGAGAGACAATTACACTGAAAAAGAATAAACTGGCAGTAAAAAAAACAGAGAAGGCGACGACGAGAGGGAAACAGAAAAAACACTTAGTTTTGTAATGCAGAAAACTTCCTGCAGCAATGTTGTCTCTCCCTCATGTAGACTGTTGGAGCCTGAGTTAAAACAACATAAATTTCTTTCTTTCTAATGGTTATTTCAATTTGATTGGCATTCATGAGATCCTGGTAAGATCCCTTACATATTCATATTAATGCTGGAAATTCATAAATAAAGAAAACAGCTGAAGGGAATGACAAACAAACTCAAAAGTTAAAAAGGCGAGCCTCTGCTTGCCTAAAGTATGCATATTGAACGCAAAACATGCCCCTCAATAATGTTGCCATTTTTTTATTCTTCGAGGTGCTAGCCCAGTTTAGATCATATAATATAACTTCAATAATTCCACCATATTTTTTTAATAGAGCTCCTATAGATAGAATGTTTCAAGTTCAGATTAATTGTTAAAGAAACAGAAAAAACTTGTAGCGTGCCTAAATAGTAAACAGAATCAAACATCTAGCTATATCTTGCAATTTCTAAATCAAGAATTATCCAACTGCTTCATTGTTCCCCTAGAGTATAATTTCTCAAAATCTTTTTAGGTATTGCCAGAGGACAGGGAATACCCAAAAATCACATTTTTATCGAAGCAATATGACAATTATTAACTTCCAATGCTTCGAATACAGATTACAAATACATAATGAATTTCATTACAGTTATGGAGTTCATGTGATCATGTTTATATAAGAAGATATGATTATGGTTGGAACTTGGCCACACATTTCTTACTCTAGACTAGTGCATTACCAATAGGAAGTATCATTCCCAATATTAATAATACTCTTATTTTTGTTTAGTAAATATAGATAATAAACCTTTATGAGAATTTCCACCAAATCTTACAATTTGAGTAGATTATTATAATTAATTACATATAAGAAAACTTCGACTCTCAATCTCATAACTATAGTGTAGCTACTTGGTTATGTGATGAAAAAAAATAAAACAGCAGCCTGAGCGTGTGCAACTTTTCCTGGACTACTGGTTAGGTTGAGCTTTACCATTCCATTACATAAACAGAGAGAGGTGAAGAGTAAATAGAGCGTTTTCCTATAACATGAAAAAGAAGATGCAAGCTATGACTTGTGAGGAAAGCCAATATAATTTGATGCAATATCTAATTTTAGTTAATTAAAATTCGCAAAAAGCGGAATCAACTAATCAAGACATTAACCGAAGCAAACCTAAAAATGCAATAAAAATCAGAAATAAGAAAAAAAGAATCAAAGAATGGAACTTACAATAATCCGACCTTCAATCCTCAAATCCTTCTGCTCAAAAAGCCAAATCTGAATGCGAGCTTTCTGAACCAAAACCAAAATAATAAGAAACTCAAATCTAAGAGAAAAAACAGATGAAAAATGTAAGAAAAAAACACTTACACTTTGAAGAAACCAGAAAATCAAGAATAATGAAGGCCAATTGCCTACTTGCTGTGAAGGCAATGACCATTAAACCAGCTCTATCAGAAATTTGGTACATCTTCAATAATTTTCAAGCCACAATCTTGCAGAACAATAAATTCAAAACCCTCAGTCTCCAGTCCTAGCTTTGTCCAGCAGACACTTCTCTATTGCTTCATCACAAAGCTCGAGAGTGGTTTCCATGTTCCCTTCTTTGTAGTTCACATCAACAAAAAAATTGTAAATTTCTGCAGCTGCAACAAACCCTTTTCTTCTCATCTCTTCAAATAGCTCCCGTGCCTCCAATAGTTTCTTCCTCTTAAAAAAGCCCTTGATGAGAGCATTATAGGAATTGGCTGTCAGGTTAAATCCCTTCTCAACCATTTCCTTGTACAAAAACCATGCCTCTTTCATATTCCTTGCTCTACAGTGCCCTCTTATTAAGATATTGTAGGTGTTACAATCAGCCACCACTCCTTGAGCAGACATTGCTCTGTAAATTTTAGTTGAGGTTTGCATATTATCTTTAACACAATATTGCTTCAAAAGAGAATTATAGGTGACTGCATTTGGCTTTATGCCTTTGTCCAACATCCATTTTAGTAGCCTCTCACCATCTTCAAGCATTCCTGACATGCAGAAACCATTCATTAGCACATTGAATGTAACAACTGTTGGTTGAAGCCCTACATTAAGCATCTCTCGCAGAAGCTCATGAGCCTTTCTCATCTCGCCAGTCTTACAGTAGGCATCCATTAATGTGGTGTAAGTGATAGTATCAGGATGCATTCCAACCTCCTTCATTTCTTCCATCAATTTTACTGCCTGTAATATACTTCCTGCTTTGCAAAGGCCGTTAACAATTGTGTTGTATGTACATATATTTAACCGAAGGCCCTTTCTACACATCTCATGGAGAAGCTCATTTGCTGTATCAAGCTCCCCACATTTACAAAGGCCATCAGCCAGTGCAGTGTATGTAACGACATTTGGAGTAAGCCCGACTTGAACCATCTGGTTGTGAAGAGAAAAAGCCTTTTTCACCTCACCTAATTTGCAATAGCCATCAATAAGTGATGTATATGTAACCTCATCTGGTTCCAAACCCTTGTTAATCATTTCATTAAATAGTCTATCTGCTTCCATTATTTTTCCACTCCCAGAAAGCCCACATATAAGAGCACTGTATGCTATTAAATCAGGAAATAAATTTTGAGCCTCCATTTGACAAAATAACTTGAACGCACCTTGAATATTCCCCAACTTACAGAAACCGTCAATTAGAGTAGTATATATCACATGGTCTGGATTAACTCCTTCTAACATCATTTCCCTCAAGACTCTCTCTCCTTCAACAACTTTACCAGCTTTACATAGAAGAAACATTACGCTGCTGTAGGTATATGAGTTTGGCTTCAAACCTTTCATCTGCATTTCTTTGACAAGCAGTTGCACCATTTGCAGGCTACCACCCTGACAATATCCATGAATTACGGTGCTATAACTTACCACATCAGGAATACAGCCCTTGAACTCCATTCTCATAAGTAAATAATGGGCTTCCTTTATTTTACCAAATCTAACGAGTAAATTTAAAAGTATGTTATACGACTCAGTGTTCCAACAGATACCCAGTGGAGGAAACTCACTAAAAACCTTCATTACCGTACCAAGCATATCAGAATTGCTCGACAGGTGTGTCAGATATACATTACAAGAGCTAACAGAAAGAATCACTCCGTAATTCAACATTTTGTCGAAAAAAATTCTTGCTTCATTCAGCATACCAGCTTCAACAACGACTTGAAAGAAAACGTCAAATACATGAGGATCTGAACCCCAGTCCTTATAAGTGTATATAAGGCGCTCAACAAAATGCACAAAACAATTAATAATATCCAAATTTGGCTTCGCCCAAAAATCACAAATAAGTTCACGAACCATTTTAAGATCATTTGAAGCTGCAGCAATGTGAACAACAATACAACGAACTTCAAGGTTAAGGTCTCTAAGTAAGCATGCCCAGTCGAGAAAATCTAAAACGAGTTCATAATCGTACCGGATGTTCATAAGAACCCAAATTAAGTGGTCAGACCTAAACTTAGTCTCATAGGGCTTAAGAATTTGGAGAAGCGGCTCGGTATGCCTTAACTTGATTGTATTTGAAATTTGATGGACAAGTTGAGAGTCTTGAATAGAGGGTTTCTTTGGGGAGTAATCAGGGAAAGGCCTTGTGTTACTCAACAATCTTCTAACGCATAGTTGAAAAGAACGCCTCTTCATACTGAAAATAATTATCAGAGAATGGGTAAAATAACTGAACTAATTTCATTGAGACATTTCGTCGAACACCTATTGAACAAAACTTAAAGGAGCAGATGAGGAAGAGTTTCATACCTTAAACCGGTGAAGATTGGCTGCTAAAACTCCGGCATGGCATCTGTGCTGAAATTTCTTCAATTACTTACCACGCGCCGTTTGAATTCCGTTCGAGAAGAAGAGATGCAAACTGCAGTAAACGTCGCCGTGAGATAATTTTTGAAGAAAGGGTTAACGAGTCCCTTAGCTTGTGACATAGAATCATTTAACTCAATTTTTATTTTTTTGAACGACTAACTCCAAGACTCTTTATTTTTGGATGAGATTATCCCATAATTATATTTTTAAAATGCGTGAAATTCAAATCGGAAGTGAAAAATATGAAAAAAATTAAAAAAATTCTTAATTAAAGATATTCCAAAAATGCTCTTATTGCTAACTGATGGATGAATGTGAAGTGTAACTTGCTTAATCCAATAGATAAGCATACCTTACATGCTTGGGAAGTTCACAGAGTTTTTTGCATTCAATTGTGTGGTTTAAAGGTTTGATTCTAAGACATTCCTTCATTACTTTGTGTTCTGTGTAATTCTCAAGTTGAGAATGTGGAGCATCTCTTTTTTGATTGCACCTTCTCTGCTGCAGTTTGGAGGAAAGTCCTGAATGCTACTGGAATCCAAAGACAAGGTATTTGGTGGAGGAGAGAGATTAGTGATTTGGTTAGAAGAACCAAAGGGAAAAATCCTAGATCCAAAGCTAGGAAAATCTGGTTCAATGCTGTAGTTTACCATATATGGAAAGCCAGGAACGAGGCAATTTTCAATCAAAATTTGCTCAACTGTGATCAAGTTTTTGCTAGGATAAAAGCCGATGCTGAGAGTAGGAGTAGCTAGGATCAGCTGTTGTGCCTTTGTTTGTGCTGTGTTTGTGTACTCATGTAGCTTGCCAATCTTTTCCAGGCTTTCTGTCTTTTTGGCCTGTTTGTGAGCCTAACCAGCTCCTTCTGGTGTTTCAAGTTATGAATTTGAAGAAATTACACCTTATACTATAAAACTACAAAATATATACGCAAGTACTACCTTTAATTTTTATTTACATTGTAACTTTTCGAATTTACTAAAATACAACCTCTTGTATTTTATTTACACAAATATGATTAAATGTTTCTTTTACGTGCTTTTAGGTTTTTGAACCCAAAAATTGTATCCCACTCTCTACCATTCCTTTTCAATATCCGTTGCACCTTTTTCTTGCCTACTCTCTTACCATTCCTTTCTTCCTTTCCTCTTCGGCCAATCACCTTCCGCCGCTCGTCAGTATTAATTCGCCGTTGCTGCTTGTTACCGACATTGCTCGTGATTATCATTGCTCTTTGCCGCCGCTCGTCAGTTTAACTAACCGCCGGTGTTTGTAAACCACAGATTCGATGGCAACAATGGTGAAAAAGACGAGAAATAAAATGGGATGAAATTTTCTGTTTGTATTTCTTTTTAACATGAATTGATGAACCAAAAAAATGGATTTAGGATATTTATACACATAAATTTGTTCTTTCCGTTACTGATTTTTTATTACTGAAAATTGATTTCCATTGTTGATTTGTAAACATAACTTTCCAGATCTAAATAGAAAACTAATTTCCATTACTGCTTTCTTTAATAATATAACTAACTTTCTTTTCTCATCTTCTTTAAATCTCTTCTCAATTCTCTACTTTAATGGTTCCAGATCTAATGACGGTTTCATGGGACATACACAGAGGTTTATAATGGTTTTATAGCTTTTTTTGGAGAATATTATATGTTAATTGTACATTTATAGTATATAAATGGTAATATTAATTGTATTTAAACGATATATTTATTGTATAAAAATGGTATATTATCTATAATTTTGCAATTTAGGATGTTCTTATTTATTATAATTGAATTAGAAAACACAGAGAAGGCAATTACAATACTTTTGTTTTTCGGATATTAAGTTTTGATAGGGTAAATTTCAGTTTGAAAAAATATGTTTATTTGATAAGGTGGTGTGTTATGAACAGAAACAGTTGGTATTTGTTTGAGTAAAGGACACAATACTATATATTTGTAAATAAAAATCAATATGTAATATTCTTGTAATTAAGTTTCCATTAGATAGAATTTTTGATAAAGTAAATGTTTTGGTAGTATACTTGTAAATATTTTAGTTGTTTCTGACATTTGTGTAAAAATCTCTATGAATTTTGTAGTTCTGGGCCTGTTTTAGCAATCTATTGCTGTTTTTTTGGTGATTGACCAAAAAATATATGTTAAATTTACTTTTTGCAATAAAAATATAAAATATGATATAATCTAACCTACAAATAAAAAGTTTTAGAGTTAGTTGTTAAAAAAAATCTATATCTATAATATATATAAAAGTGTATTCGCGGAGGGAACACGTCTAATTACAGACAAAAATACCCTCCCTCAATTTATAGACTTTAATTGTTCAAAATCATTTATAATGCCAATCAACCATATAGACATAATTTTTAAAAAAATTTAAAGAAATATTTCATAATCCTAATCAAACATTTAAAAATCTTTTTTAATCCTAATTATATATAATAGTGTAATCTCTTAGTATGGAGTCTTTTCTATATGCAGGTTATTTATATCAGTGTTTTAAAAATCGAACCGGTGGCCGAACCGGTGAGGCCACCGGTTTCCGGTTCAACCGGTTTAACCGGTTCAATGACCGGTTCAACCGGTTTAATAAATTTAAAAAAAATTGAAAAAAATTTCTGGTTAACCGGTTTTTTACCGGTTCAACCGGTCCAACACCCGGTTTTTTACCGGTTAAATCCGGTCCAATCCGGTTCAGCCCGGTCCAATCCGGTCCAATCAAAAGATCCGGTTTTTCACCTTTTCAGACCGGACCACTGACCGGTTCGCGGTTCAACCGGTCCGACCGGCCGGTCCGGTCCGGTTTTTAAAACACTGATTTATATTATTGATTTAAATTCTAATTTTTTATTTTATATTTAGATAATATTAAATATAAATCACGATAAATATAAAAAAATCAGGTTATTTATATTATTAATTTTAATTTTTCATTCTATATTTAAATAATATTAAATATAAACCACGATAAATATAAAAAAATATATTAATTATTAAATTTTTCATTTTATATAAAATATATATTTAATTTTTTATATTTATTATTAAAAATAATATATTAACGGATCACAATATCAATTATTATATTAATTAACCATGTCTAACAAGTATGTTCACAAATATATATAATTTAACTTTTAGAAATTGTAAGAAATAAATCTATAAAAATTTATACTTTGTCTTTTTTATATGATCATACGTGAAAGACCCTATGAGATATGGCAAACCGTGGTTTTTGAATATGAATCGAAAGATTAAACTCTTTAAATGCGGAATATAGAAATTAGAAAGAGTTTAAGGGATAGAGGATTGACACAAGAGATTTAGAGTGGTTCGGATCACAAATCGATTCTACTCCACTACTCAATCAAAAATTGAGATTTAGAATCCACTAAAAGAGATTCACAAGAAGTTTTCTAAACTAACTTCAAAGTTAGTGCTTTATAGTTAAACACCAACTATAAAATTTTCCAAAACTAGTCTCTAACTTATAAGGGTTGAGTTTTTTCAAATCTTAACTCTAACTCACACTTGATTTTTCAAGGCTAATCAAGAACCCACAAAGAAAACAATAAATGCTCTAACTAACTAAAACAACAAGCAATCAATATGAAGAAGTGATGCACAATAAATTTGAGAGAGTTTTTAGTAGTTGAGAGCTTTTAAGATTTAAAATAATTGTTGTAACTAAGCTCGAGGAGTTAGAGCATGTATTTAATGGCTTCTTGATGATGTGGATAAGTCCCATTGGTTCAAGCCTTCTTCTTCCCGTTATAATTCCTTGGAAAACTTCTGAAAATCAGCTCCTAGACATTTTGCACGATCGTTTATGTCGAACAGTTACGAAGAAATTTGAAATCTAGGGATTTACACGATCGTGTAACTCTTTGCACGATCGTTTAAACAGGTTGCACAATCGTGCATTGATCGTTTACACGATCGTTTAGCTCGCAGTAATTCAAAAAGTGTTGAAAAATGATTTGCACAATCTTGTATCCATTTAAACGATCGTGCAAAAGGCTAAACTCAGAAAATCAATTAGAATCTGCGTAAAAACTTAAGCGAAACGTTAGAAAACGATAAATGCCAATTGCTTGAATATATCAAAATAAAAGGTATAAAAACCCATGGTTCAACAATACGTATTAGTTTATTTTTATTAAAGTATAAATTTTAATTTTTTAATTCTATATTTAACTAATATAAAATATAAAAATTGACAAATATAAAAAGAAAAAACTACATGTAAAAGTTTTAAATATAAATCATCTTACATAAATATTTGCCTAATTAAATTTAAAAATCTTATACATAAATCATGACAAATGTATAAAATATGAACCACGCGCAACGCACGTATACAACAAATTAATTAAATTAAATGACTCTTTTTACAAGTTCAGAAGCGCGTTGATCCTTTGTTTAATAATTTTTTTGTTCTATAGAATAGATGAGTTGTCTTGAAAAAAGGAAGAAGATATATTATAGTAATACCACATAAGTTAATTACACTGACTAAAATGGGTTAATTACCGTATTAGTGTCTATAATTAAAAAAATTATTGTACTAGATTTTTTTTTATATAACTTTGGCAAAAGGCTCATTTTAGCTCTTGAAGTCAGAGTGGAAATTAATAAGACCTAAGGTCGAAGATAGCTCACTTGGCCCCTGACATTGTCCAATTGGTTCAGATCGCACTAAAAATTTAACATCGTCTGTTTTTATATCAAGTGATGTATAGAAAAAGTTCAAAAACATCCTTAATGTTTAAAATATTTACCAATTTTATATTTATAATTTTTTTAACCATTATCACCCTCTTTTTTATTTAAATATCAATAAGTAAATAATATTTTAAAATAAAATATTTTTTAAACAATTGAAACTCAATTAAACACTTTGAAACCTAATTAAACAAATTGAAATCCAATTAAACAATCGATCGCCGAAAAATTCATCCAAAAATTAAACAATTTTTTTTTACGAATACATCATCAATCCATCGTCGAAAAATACATCTAAAAATTAAAAAAAATCATTTTAATATTTTTTTAGAATTAGGAGACCCACTCTGAGTAGACCCACTACGGTGGGTCTGAGTAGACCCACCGTGGTGGCTCTGCTTTTTTTCTAGTAGACCCATCGACGGTGGATCTCCTCTTTTCTAGCAGACCCCACCGTCGGGTGGGTTTTTTTTTTTTTTTTTAAGCAACTCTTCGTTGGTGGGTATGCTCCTTTAAAAAGCAGATCCACCGTTTATGGGTCTATATTTTTTCCAGGAGATCCACCGTTGGTGGGTCTGCTCATTTTAGCAGACCCACCGATGGTGGGTATATCATCTAAGTATGCTCACGGGTGGTGGGTTTTAAGATTAAAAAAAATTAAAATTTAAGATTTAAGATTTATTTTATTTATTATTAAATTTTTAGACGTTTTTTTTTATTATGAATTGGTGGTGGTGCCGTCAAAAATAAATTAAAATAAATATTGTATTTGTAAAAAATAAATAATTATTTAATTAATTGAGTTTCGATTTAAATAGATTTAAATTGAATTTTAGTTGGTTTTATTGAATTTTAAAGCGTTTAATTAGGTTTCAAAGTGTTTATTTAAATTTCGATTGTTTCAGTAAATGCTTTAATTTTAAATATTATTTAATTATTATATTTAATGAAAAGGATGAAAAAGAGGGTGCAAATAGCTGAAAAAATCATAAATATAAATTTGGTAAAGATTTAATATATTAAGGATGTTTTTAAATTTTTTTCTTATGGGCTAAGTAAGTCATCACTTGGACGGAAGAAACTAACAGTGGTGCAATCTGAACCAGTTTGGACAATTTTAGGGGTCAAAGTGAGCTAACTTCGACCTTAAGGTCTTATTAATTCTTCCGCTCTGATCTTAAGGATTAAAGTGAGCCTTTTGCCTATAATTTTCGATTTTATGTGTTTTTCTTTCTGTAATTTATAAAGGTTAAGTCCATTTTAAAGTCCTCAAACTTTTATTTTTTATTTCATCATGTTCTTCAACTTTTATTTGGTTTTCTCAAATCCTTAAATTTTAATTTTTTGGTTCATCAGGTCCCTCAACTTCTATTTCACTTTCTCAGGTCCTTAAACTTTTTTTTGGTTCGTTAGGTCCTTAAACGAAGATTCATTTAAAGATCCAATGAACCAAAAAATAAACAATTAGAAATTTGAGAGGCAAATAAAAGTTGAAGGACCTGATGAACTAAAAAATAAAAATTTAAGAATTCGAAGAAGTAAAAAAATTAAGATACCTAATAAATAAGAAATATTTGACAAAAAAATAATAAATTAAAAATATATAGTTTAGAGACCTTAAAATAAGTTTAGCCATTTATAAAAGTGTTTTCAGATTAGGTTAAATCCATTTTAAGGTCCTTAAACTTTATTTTTTGGTTCATCAAGTCCTTTAACTTTTATTTAGCTTTCTCAAATCCTTAAACTTTCATTTTTTAATTCGTCAGGTCCCTCAACTTCTATTTGACTTTCTCAGGTCCTTAAACTTTTGTTTTTTTGGTTAATTAGATCCTTAAGCGAAGATCCATTTTAAGGATTCAATGAATAAAAAAATAAACAATTAAGGACTTGAAAAAGACAAATAAAAGTTAAAGGGCCTGATTAACCAAAAAATAAAAGTTTAAGGACTCGAAGAAATCAAGTAGAAGTTGAGAGAACTAATAAATTAAAAATATACTCCATCCGTCTCACTCTAATTGATAAAATATGGAGTTTTTGGTGTCCCATTCTAATTGACAAAACTAACATAACTATAATTTTATT
The DNA here is from genome assembly GCF_937616625.2 of Mercurialis annua. NCBI lineage: Eukaryota > Viridiplantae > Streptophyta > Magnoliopsida > Malpighiales > Euphorbiaceae > Mercurialis > Mercurialis annua. The sequence goes on from NC_065575.1 coordinate 38,599,616, forward strand.
CTTTAATTTTCCATCTTTACCCTCACTTAAAACCATGTCTTTTATGGAAAATGATGAGTATTTAATGAAAATTTGACTAATATATACTAATAGCATTAATTAACTCCATTATCAATAGAAGGGTATATAAATAATTTTCTATGTCATTTATTAACGTGTCTTGATTATTGAAATATAGTTATTTTGTCAATTAGAATGGGACGGAGGAAGTATAATTTAAAGATCTTAAAATAGATTTAGCCTTCAGATTACAATGAAAAAAAATTATCCATATGCTCCCCGTATAAGCAATAAAGCAACCCGCGGCTTAATTCCGCGAGTTAAAGCAACCCGCGGTTTAATTCCGCGAGTTACTTTATTGCAGTGCAGGGAATCTTTGACTGATTACCTGCAAACCGGAGAGGGAATTAATTTCCTCTCGGTGAGAGAGCCTTACTCGCAGAACAATTCCGCGGGTTAGGCTCTCTATATATATGAGAAAAATTGCCCTGAGCGCTCACCACTTTCATCATTCCCTCATTTTCTCATAGAGCAGCTCACTCTGCACAGAGAGACTTTCATTCATTCCCTCACTGCCAAGGTAAAAATTTTCTTTTTTCTTTTCAATTTTTAAATATTAATTTTAATAGTGATGTTTTTTTTATATTTGAGTTGTGAACAGTATAAAAGCTGTATTTTCGGGGAAAAAAGACAATTTGACGGGATCTATTATTAGCTAACGTGGACTACAAGAGGTAAGTTTCATTTTTTATTAAATAAAAGTTTAATTAGTAAATTATTATAAATTATAGATTAGAATGTAAATGCTAGAAAATATAGTTAGAAAAATATTATTATGTATGTTTAAATTATAAAAAATTACGAATGGTAGAAAAATATCCTAAATTTTAAATATTACAAAATATTATGGTAAAAAATTGTTAATTAAATTTTAAATGTCAAATTTATGATAAAATAAATGTTAGAAATTAAGTTTAGATAAATTAAGATTATTTTTTAAATGGTATAAATTATGAGTTAGAATTTTAAAATTATGGGAGATATATGTTTAAATTATAAATGCTAGAAAAATGTTATAAATTTTAAATATTGAAAAATATTATGATCAGAAAATGTTAATTAAGTTTTAAATGTCACATTTATGGTTAGAAAAATGTGCATTGTAATTTAAATGCTAAAAATTAAGTTCAGATAAATTAAGATTATTTTTAAATGTTATAAATAATGAGTTAGAATTTTGAAATTATGAGTTATATATGTTTAAATTATAAATGCTAGAAAAATGGTAGAAAAATATTGTAAATTTTAAACAATATTATGGTTATAAAAATGTGAATTAAATTCTAAATGTCACATTTATGGTTAGAAAAATGTGTATTATAATTTAAATGTTAGAGGTTAAGTTTAAGAAAAATTATTGCACACAACCGTTGCGCCACATCATTCGTGCAACAAACCAATTGTGCGTTAGCCATGTGGAAAATTGAATGATAAAAAAATAAGTAATAATTAAAAGATTCCCTATCGCAAATGCTCATTGGCTTGATGTATAAATGACGTGGCGCAACGGTTGCATGGGATAAACACTCTAAGTTTAAATAGATTAAGATTATTTTTTAAATGTTATAAATTAGGATAGTATCTAATGTTTGGAAATATAGTTAGAATATATAAATGTTAACATAGAAAATTTATTCTATACAATTACAGAATCGTGTATTGAAATTGAGATATTAAGAAATTTAATATGAAATTTACCGTTAGAAAAATATAAATTATATTTAATTGTCATTTTCTAAAAATTGTGTTTTAAAAAATTTAATTAGACAAATCTGAATTACAATTTGAATGTTTAAATGTTAACATAAATATTTTACTTTATACTCCATAATATTAATTTGAAAACCGTAGTATATAATTTATGATTAGATAAATGTAAATTAGATTTAATTCTCCTAACTTAAATATTTTAAATTTAATGCTATAAATTTTGAGTCTGTCAATTTTTAAAATTCCAATTAAAATAATTTTTTTAATGTAGTAATGACGACGAATGAACTGCCATCCTTTAAATTTTACTGGAATGGTACAATAATAACTACTCCGGGTGGAGTTGAGTACATCTCCGGCAAATCAAAAATAGTTAAGGTGAGGAGTCTAATAAATTATGGACAGCTGGAAAGGTTAATTAGAAGGGTAATTGGATTGAACGATGGTGATGAGATAGTGGAAATTTATCTAAGAGTGCCACGATTCGATGAAAGGGGCAAATTTGTTAAATACGATGCGTTTCCTATGAAGACAAATGCTCATATGTCAGCAATGTTTTATAATGTTTCGCGGACGCCGCAAATGAGGTTACTTGAGTTTTACATAATATACTACATAGGTGATTCAGACGACTGTGATGATAGTGGTGAGGAAAAGGTAGAAAATCATTTCTATGGGGCCGTTGATGATGACGACGAGGATGGTAATAACGACGACAGCGGTGATGAGAATGGAGAGGGTGCCCAAAATGCTGAGGGTGTTGAGGGTTTCCATGATGGTGGTTACATGGGACGAAATACAGATCCTTTTCAATTGCAGCTTTCTTATGAGTACACGCATCAGAATGTTGACGAGATGCATGTCAATATAAATCTGTGGCCAAAAAACAACACAATATGGGAAGTTGGAAAAGAGTTCCAACAGGGGATGGTCTTTAGTACGAGGTCTGTTGTCCAGACATCTGTGACAAGTTATCACATGCAAGTGCAGAGAGAATACAAGAGTTGTCGCACTACCGACAAAATAGTAGTGCTTGTGTGCAAAAATGATGACATTTGCAATTGGAGGTTTCGGGCCTCGTGTCTAAAAGACGATGCAAATTGGACGCTGACAAGATATAACGGCCCCCATCAATGCACCGGCCAACTAATCACCCAAGACCAACGAAATTTAAGAGCGCGACAGCTAGCTGAACACATCAAGACGCAATTGCAAATGCAGCGTGACATAAGGATTAAAACGCTTCAAGCAGGGATTTTCCAGAGTTACGGAGTGAAGCCTCGATATAAGAAAACTTGGTATGCCAAGGAAAAGGCCATTGCAAACATGTTTGGGGAATGGGACGACTCTTTTGGCGAGATTTGCAATTTTATGTCAAATGTGGCCGCAACTAATCCTAGGACAGTGTGGCATGCTACCGGTAAAAATGATTTTTTTATTTTTAACGATTAAAAAGTATTCATGTTTCCATATTTATGAATAACGGTTTATGCACAGGTACCCCCATAGTGCGGACCAAAGAAAATGATCCTGAAATTAGAACGTTCAAGCACATGTTTTGGACTTACGAGCCACTAGTGGCGGGTTTTCATTATTGCAAGCCTGTCGTGTACATCGACGTCGCCCACTTATATGGAAAATACGAAATGACGTTGTTGATAGCTTCTGCGATTGATGGAAACAACCACATCATGCCGATAGCTTTTGCCCTTAGGCGGTCGGAAACTAGCCCGGCCTGGAAGTATTTCATGAGGATGTTGAAGAGGTATGTTTTGCATCAGCGAAAGGTGTGTATTATATCTGATCGAGTTGAGGGCATTATAACTACCATGGACGGGCCTGACTGGACCATGGACACCCACAAGTTCTGCATTCGGCACCTAGTGAGCAACTTCCACACCGCTTTTAAAAGAAAATATCTGAAGAAATTTGCTGAAAAAGCTGGTAATTTTCTGATCATTAAATCCATTTAATAAACCTTGGGAAAGCGAAAAATGAGGATTTTTTAATCTTATAATTTAATCGCTTTGTAGGACGCGCTTACCAAGTGAAGAAGAGAGACAAGTACATGGGATTGATACAAAGAGATTCTCCTCAGGGCTATGCGTATCTCGATGCTTTTGACCCTGGAAAATGGAGCATGAGCGGCGACACAACTGGAATGCGGCACGGTGTGATAACAATAAACTATGTTGAGTCAGTAAATGCAATGTTAAAGAACATTCGCGGGCTCCCTGTCACCGCTATGCTGGAAGCAATTTTTAACAAGCTTGTTTCCATATTCACCAGGCATTCGACATCATATAAAGAGTATTTAGCATGTAATTATGAGTGGACTCCAGTCTGTGCACATACAATGCAGCTTCAGGAACAAAAGTCAAAGACTCATACGGCTGTTCTGTTCAATGTGGACCAGAAGATATACAATGTCACGACGAGGCGCGACAATGTAAGACAAAAGGGTGGTAATACACAGCAAGTCAATCTGTTGGCTAGGACATGCACTTGTGGAAAATTTCAGCAATGGAAGATTCCATGCTCCCATGTAATAGCTGCATGCACCCAATATGGAGAGAACCACCGCCAGTACATTGCTAGGTTTTACAGATGCGAATATGCAATCCGAGCGTGGAGTGCCGCTTCCTTTCAACCCATCCGTGATCGAGATTATTGGATTGCTTCCACTGAAATTCCATTTATTCCTAACAGCGAATGGATGAGAAAAAAGGGTAGGTCGGTTGAGAGTTGGCGACGAAATGAAATGGACTAGACATTTAGAGATGGCTCCTATGCCAACTATTGTAGAAAATGTCTTACCTATGGTCATAACCATAGGTCTTCTCTTACGGATAAGGCGTGATGTGAGGATTGCCATTTACTTTTATGACGTGTTTGATATGTTGTACTCACCTTATGTTGTACTAAAATTGTTGTACTCGCATTATGATTCAGTGTGTCATTGTGCCTTTGCTTTTTTATGGAATATTTTGTTAATATTCATGTATGAATTCAACAAAACATTTTGGAGTGTCTGCAAATGTATTGATTGTGAAAAAATACGAGGACCCTTTTGAGGAAATATGGTATGGCCGAAAAAGAGCGTTTTCAAAACACTCTTATTCTTGTGTTAGTATTAAATTTTGATATCTTCATTACAGAACTAACTTCATATTTCTTTTTTTTAAAGGGCCCTGACACGTGTTTCACTTCCTGTAGGACCCGTGGTACTAGGATAAGCTGTCTTGTGTCGAACACCACTTTGGACCAGCGGATGCAGGCTTTGATTGAGCCACCAGACTCGTTAGATGTCTTACTATGCGATGCTATCACTGCTCGGGTGGAGAGGTGGAAACCATAGACCCACACTTTTCACTTACCTGGAGGGGAGTGCACGATTACTTGCGAGGATGTGACCATTCAGACCGGACTACCCGTGAACGGTCATGCTGTGACGAGTTGTCATGCGGCGGATTGGGGTAAGTTGGTGGAGAGTATTTTAGGCATTCTAGTGGACGATTTTCCTGAGAAGAGGACGAAATCGTATGCCCCGACATCTTGGATACTCTAGAGGTTTGACATGTTTCGTGAGTTACCAGGGGACGCCACTGACAAGGTCGTGCGTCGGTACACACGGGCATACCTGTTGGTAGCCATTTCAGGATTATATTTCCCGGACCTCGCCTCTAGACGGACTACGTTGAGGATTCTCCTACTTCTAGAGGACCTAGCGGGTGTTCATACCTACAGCTGGAGATCGGCCACATTGGTTACCTATAAAATCAGTTATGCTTATGTTCATTGAGGACTCAGGATTGCCACATAATTGGGGGGGGGGGGGACATGGATACTACAGCTGTGGACATTGGACCGACTGTGGATTATTGCTCCCGCTCTAGTTGATCCCACTATTTCTGTCCATCTACCATTAAGTGGCAAATGTGTCTTACTATTGATCATTATTTTTTAGAGTTTTTCTATGCAACATAATTTGACTATTAAAGTATTGCTATTTTTTATTAACAGATGGGGAGGCCCGAGAGACTCCAGTCGTTCTGGAAGACGCCCGCTACATGGTATCCGCATTCGGCTTGACAGGTCCTGCTATGAAAATGTAAGAAATTATGTATTGATTTCTTTCTCTGTTCATCAGGTTATTGTTAAATTGACATAATAAAAAGTGCATTTAATTTTGTTCGTGCACATTAACTGGCAGCCTTACAATGAGGCCCTGTTGGAGCTTCTCTCGCAGTGGTGTTCAGATGGTCGAGGTTTTTGGCGGGCCGTAGTCCCATTGATCTATTTCTACATTGTCGAGTGGAACTAGCCGGACATAGTGCTGCAACAGTTTGGATTGCAGTAGGGTATTCCAGCGACGCCTAGTTAGGACAACATACATCATAGCCTTACCCTTCAGAGCAGTAAGAATTGGAGCTAGACGCATGCTCACTTCATTCGTCTATGGGATGAGAGGCTTTAATACGCTGTCCATGGCCCGTCCGCCTTATTATCATTCGAAGTATATGGATTGGTATCAAACTATCACGCATCGATGGGTCACACGACAAGGTGCTGAATCCGGATCTCAGGTACTTTCTTCTACTACCGCGACTATATGTATGGAGATAGTTTATCTATTTCTCTTTAATCTTTAACGCTTTACTTCTTTTATTGCATTTTTTATTTACATGCCGATATCGTAGAGTGTGTATTTATGGATGCTCCTATTCAATCAGAGATTTGAGAGATAGCAGTGAGCACCCAGAGAGGACCGACGTGATGTTACATCGCCCCCTATCGAGCCTTGATTCCGCTGTATTGACTGCCTATCAGACTTGACCTACCGATAGATTTGACTACTCTACGACATCACCCCCCCCCCCACCATTGCCGCATGTTAGTATAAAACCCAACTTGTAGTAATCTGGAAGTCGGATGTCGATCCCACGAGGACAAAAGGTTTAAAGTGAACAAAATATTACTTTGATTTTCAATTCGGAAAGTAATCAAACAATTGGATTGGTAATTATCACTACAAAGAACTAAATTAAACTAATAACCAACAACGCAAATTGCAATCACCAAACTAAATTAATAATGGTTGTAAACAATAAAAGAAAGCGTCTAGGGGTCGAAACTACGCCTAAATGTTCAAGACTACGGGATATGCAAATTTGGTATGAACGAGGACCGAATCGCTTCTAAAGCCCTACTCCCGCTATGTCGAGCCTCAAAGAGCAACAAAACCGTAATTAATCAAGCAACAACATCTAGCTCACTCTCGTGATCCTAAACATGAAAGTCAACAAAATGCAATTAATCACTCGATTCTAAGGTCGCCTATTCTCTAATCCGCTCTCGCGGCATCAAATCCTAGGCTCCTAGTCTTGTGGATACATTCATTTAGCCACATCTCGGTGTACTAAGCAAACTAACAACAAACTTAGGGTAGCTAATCCTAGATGGGCATTAAGCATCAAGATTAGCACAAGTTACTTAACCAAATAAGCATATCTCATCAAGTTAAAACATTTAAGATCTTATTCCAACCTCCAAACATGGGGGATTTAGCTACTCATAGCTAAAACAACATCAACATTAATTAAATGAGCAATAACCATTAATAAGCAAAGATTAGCTAACCTTGTAGCACTAGTAAGCAAGAACATTAAATAGACAATATCAATCTTCAATAATAAAACTTCAATCTCTATTAAAAAGTTTCAAACATTCAACAATGGAGAATCTCCAAACCCAAAGATGATTACTAGTCTAAAAGAAAAAAACTAAGAGAATCTTCAAAAGCTCATAAATGTTGCTTACCTTAAAAATGAGATAAAATTGTATTTATAGGTGTTACAAAAGAGGGAACAAAAAACACCCACTAAAAGAGTGTTGGGCCAAAAATGGAAGTGAGCCTTGAGTCTTGTCCTTGTCTTGAAATTCAAATCCTGAGCCTTTTTCCCCTAGGGCTCGATCGAGCCATTCATTTAGGAGGAGGGCTCGATAGAGCCAGTGCTCTTGAAAGAATATCTGGAGCCTTTTCTTCATGGGGCTCGATCGAGCCCCATCTGGTAAGTGAAGGGCTCGATCGAGCCCTTCCTTTCTTTCTCCACATATTGCTCGTTTCTTCGCTTTCGACTCGCTTCTTTTCCGATACTTGAATTTTTTCTTTTTTATGCCCAAAACACTTCGCATTGCTCCGCTTTTCCTGAAACGCTAACATATACAATAAGCACACAAACACGAGGGAAAACGTATCAAAGTATAACAAAAGCATGCGAAATTGACTCTTAAACATAGGTGTAATTTGCACCTATCACCGCGTCCAGCCGACCTTGGTGTATTTAATGATTGATTATCACATTTATTATTTCCACATGTCAAATGATGAATGAATAGTTTATAATCCTATGTGGCAAACTTGGTTCACACAAGAATTTTGAAAAAAATCTGTCTTCTCCAGTAACTCGCAACATAGGTTTCTATTATTATTTTGGCCAACAGATTGTAAATATTGGTGGAGAAAATTTGTTCATTTTTTGAAATTCTTAAAGATAACTCTGGGGATGTATAAATAACAGAGATAAACTACAACATTATATATAAAAGGCTTAATCACCAAAAAAATACAAACATATAAGTTTTGTGTCAGTTATAGTCAAACCTTTGAAAATCACCAGATTTAGCCAAATCTTATATATTTTGATTCCTTTTTATCCATTTTTGCATCGACCCGGTTTTTTGACACCTTGTCGTTCATGTCAACTAAGCAATTGACTTACATGACATCTGACATATTTAAATTAGGTTTGACTATAACTGTCATGAGAGAAATAGGCTTGGGTGAATAAACCTAATTTTAAAACCAAACCAATTTTTAAATTTAATAATTAGTAAATTAATTATATCATTTATAAAATTTTGTATATATTTAAAATTAATTAATAATTTTTATTTAATACTAATTAAAATTAATCTAATTTTTTACTAAATATAATTAAATCTAATAAATTTATTTTATAATATATCTTAATGAATATGTAATTAATTTAATTAATAGTTAAAATTGAAGGATAACTTTAATTTCTAAGCCATGTTTGATTTAAAAAAAGTGAATTAATGGATTTACTTAAAAATTAATGTTGAATTAAGTTTGGTGAAAGTGTTTAATGTTCATGATGATTATGAGCTTGATTTACTATTTTTGGTGTTGTTGAGATCTTGTTATGACTGATAAGTGTTGAGTTTAGGTAATAAAAATAGTGGTTATGTGTAAATTAAATTATGTTTTTGGCTATGTAGAGGAAAATGACATTTGGGTCTATGCTTTAGAAACATCCTGATATATATTGATTATACCATCATGAAAAGTTTTGATTGGTTATTTCTATATCACGGGTTTCACTTTATAGAGAAAAAGGAGTGAGAAAATAATTACTCTATTCCTTTAATTCAGCAGTCTATTGATTTTTTTTCTTCTGTTTATGTATATGTATTTTAATTATGAACATTGTCGTATGTTTGTTGTGTATATTACTCTCAGGTTCTTCATTGGAAGAAGAACAATTGGGTTTCAAACGGCGGCGGTGTCGACGGACTGACGATTGGAATTTTGCAAACATAATTTTTTAAAGGCTTAATGGCGTAAAAAATCATAAACTTTTGCGTGTTTTGCAAATTTAACATAAACTTTCAATTTTGGCAAATTAAATCACAAACTTTTGATTTGTTGCAATTTTAGCACCGATCAATTTTCCTTCAAAAAAATAGAGAAAAATGCTGATGTGGACGCCAGAATAGTGGTTATTCCGGTGTACACATCAGTATTTTTTTCACGAAAAATTGGTCGGTGCTAAAATTGCCAAAAATCAAAAGTTTGTTTATGTTAAATTTGCAAAACACGCTAAAGTTTGTGATTTTTTACGTAATTAAGCCTTTTTTAAAAGATGAATATGACATTTTTTATTTTTTAATAGAATGTAAATTAATTATATATTCATAAATATTATAAAAAAATCATGTTTAGTAAAATATTTGATTAATTTCAATTAGTGTTAAATAAAAAATATTAATTTATTAAATATATATGCATTTTATTATAATATAATTAATTTATTAATTATTGAATTTTAAAATTAGTTTGATTTTAAAATTAAGTTTATTCATCTTAAAATGCCAAAACTAAGCATTTTATGTCAGTTATAGCCAAAACTCATTGAAACATGTCAGTTGTCATATCATCCAATTACTTAGTTAACAGTGATGTGGGCGATAGGATGTAAAAATACCGGTTTGATTCAAAAATGGTTAAAACAAACAGAACATATACAATTTGTCTACATCTGTTGATTTTGAAAGATTTGACGATAACTAACATAAAACGTATAAATTTGACATTAAAATGTTTTTTGAAATGCCGCTTTTATAGCCGATTGTGTGATGGCCATTTTTCCTTTGCCTATAATTTTTTTAAAACAAAATTAACATGATAATCAAAAGCAGTTATATGAGCGAATTTTTCTAACTATCTAACAAATAAAGAGACCTATGCTGTAATCATAAACGTTTCAATCGCAAATTTATCTTACAAAATTCTAAAAAGAATTAAATAATTATATTGGAGCTAAAATAAAATTTGATTATTCAAAAAATTGCAACTTAAAAAATTAAATCATCCCAAAAAATTGAAAATCAACAGTAATATATATAAAAAAATTTAACTCATCACAAAAAATATAAATGAATTGTCAAGCAAAATTCTTAAGTGCTTTTCATGCATTTTAAAACACACATGCGTGGATATAGTCAATGTTTTATAAACAAATTTAAACGAACGAAGGGTCAATGCGCCCCCTGAATTTGTGACACGGGATCATCTAACTCAATTTATACTTTTTTGAGCAATTAATCCCAAAACTCTTTATTTTTTGGTCAAATAATCCAATAATTTATATTTTTATTTCAAAAAATAAACTTAGGATAATTATATCGCAATAATTAAGAAGGTATCTAATTACATTTTTGCATCTCTCGCCTCTGATTTGTATTTTACGCATTTTAAAAATACAACTATGGGGTTATTTGACCCAAAAATGAAGAATTTTGAGGTTAGTTGGCTAATAATCACCCATGCCCCCTGACTTTAAGGGGTACGGGCGCTAAACTCCCTGATCTTTGTGGCGGCGCTCATAAAACCCTCTAAGCTCAAAATATGACAAAAATACCCTTGGCGCCGTTTTTTCAGTCAATTGTCATTCTTAAAAAAAAAATCTGACACTGTCATATCATCTGACACGTCAGAAATATACCTTTAAAATTTGAAATACCTAAAATACCCCTAATTTAATTTAGAAAAAGACAAAAAAATAAATCAACCCAATCTAAATCAAAAAATTAACCCAACACCCGACCGGACCACCTCCACCCGACCGGACCACACCCACCCGACCGCCACCGGAAAAATTTTCGGTCATCTTCCGGATATGTTCCTCAAGAACAGATCCGTCGCGCGATCTGTTCCTCAAGAACAGAACCGGCGATCTGTTCCTCAAGAACAGATCCGTCGCCGGATCTGTTCCTCAAGAACAAATCCGTCGCCGGATCTGTTCCTCAAGAGGAACAGATATGCTGATCTGTAATTTTTTCGGTGACCGGAAAATTTTCCGATCATCATTCACTCGGAGAAGATGACCGAAAAAAATTTCGGTGGTGGTCGGGTGGCGGCGGTGGTTAGATCAGTGGTGGTTTGGTTTTAAATGAGTGGTTGGGTTTTTTCATTTTATCAGATATTATATTTAGGGGTGTTTTGGGTATTTTTATTTTTTTTTGTCTTTTGATGACATGTCAACTGACACTTGGTGCTGTCAATTTTTTTTTTCCGTTTTAAAAGACAGCCGCCAAATAAAAGACGACGCCATGAGTATTTTCGTCCAAAAGGGCTTTAATGAGCGCCGCCACAAAGATCAAGGGGTTTAGCGCCCGTTTTTAAACATCGGGGGTTTAGCACCCGTACTCTTAAAGTTGAGGGGACATGGGTGATTATTAGCCGGGTTAGTTGCTAAAAAAAGTATAAATTGAGTTAGATGACCCCGTGTCACAAGTTTAGGGGGCGCGTTGACCCTTTGTTCAAATTTAAACCTATTGCATTAAACAACTTGATCCAATAACATATTATAAATATATTTTTTACACTTCTAAGTAATTGCATATCATATTCAGTTACTTTTAATTAAAATTTATACATCAAACACAATTAATAATCATATCAGATTCATATTTAATGGTGTAACCAAAATAATTTCATACAATCCATACACGTTGTCATGATAACTCATTAAGACCGGCGGTCTCGGGAAAGCTTTACCTAAAATGATAGAGAATGGCTGCAAATAAATGCTAAGAGCAGAGCATGTATTGTGTACACTTCATAAAGATAATCCTGCTATAGATTGCAATGGATAATGATTTTTCCAGACTGAATTAACAATGTATCTCATACTTTTAACACAATTTACTGGATTCATACCCCGTTTAGCGCCTGCACTAATCACCTACAGAGCAAATTAAATCATGTTTCGATGTTCAATACAGCAGTACAGATCATATATAACTCAATGAAGAAATCCGCAGTTTCCAGGTCGATCATCATTTTCCCCTGCAACAGATAAAGAAAACAGAATCACTATTTTATGGAAGGCGAGAAAGAGAGAATGAGTGAATGAGAAAAGAATAGATGGTGATAAATAACTCACGAATTCATCATCAGAGTAATGTTGTCTCCTTTAAGAAGAATCCTCCCTGGACAAGTACAATACAATTTAGATGATTAATATTAAGAAAATTTCAACACAGTAATATTTTAGTTTTTTTTTTTTTTTACAAAAATACCTCTTTTTATGAGGGTGTTCGCATAAAAACAGGCATATTTTTGTAATAAAATGAAAAGATGTGTAGATTGTCTAAATTTCTCTAATATTTACCTAAGATTTTCTTGGTCTTCTTTTTGACATTGACCTCCTCAGCATCATCAAGAACCAAATTCATATACTCATCAAAGCCCTAATTAAAAAAAAAACATAAGATTTGAATACATAAGGTGATTTATCTCCATGCTTGCAAGTCGTAAATAACTCAAATTTAAAGCAGTCTCTCCTATTAGACAATTGATCCAACAAAGGACGTTATATGGATGAAGATCACATCAGAGGAACTTGTTCAACCATAATCCATTAACACTGCTAAAAAGGTGGATATAGGTCCGAAACTTGCACAGTCGAAGTCCACAAAAAAAGGTAAGGGAAAGGAAAGCAATTGAACGCAATGCTTTAAAGAAGCTCTTCATTGAGACACAGAAATCCATGCATAAGTTCATTTTTGTTTGTTGAATTGTTTTTACACGGTTAAAAAACGGAACAGTATATTATACATACTGATAGCGATTTTATTTGAAGGGAAAACTTATAAATTATGAGAACAATTCAAAACAAAAACTCTTTGTATAGAAGTATGGAGTACAAGTAAGAAGGTTGAAGCTATAGAAAAATGTAAATAGTTTCCGAGGAAAATAAATTGTGAGATTATCAAACTTGGGTTATGATAAGAGGCAACTAAAGAAAATTCAGCTAATTAGCATCATGGAACATATCTATAATGTTGGAATAAATTCAAAAGACAGCAAGAAAATGAAAGAAAGATATAAATGAACAAAAAAACGGGAGAGAAAAGCACAGAAGCAAAGAAATTTGCTTAACCCTTAATATCCTAAAATAAGCAGCCGATGGTCATAACCATAGTAACACTCAACTTCCTACCCTTACAATTCAAATCTACAGCATGAATACCTATTGTAGCTGAGTCCTGCTTGGGTCTGGCAAATCAATCAAACAGCTATTCCCTAATCAAACCTATGAAATCAATTATGGTCATTAAAAGCACCAGGTGCATAAAGCTGCAACGGAGTCCTACAGCTTAGACACAAGGTGTATTTCTACACCTCAAAGAGTGAGGTGCAAAAGAGCAGATAATAAAAAATTAGAATTTTGAAAGAAATTTAAATTTCGACACAAACATATGTGCAGATATGAATAACCCCTGGTTCTTAACAAATTTATGATAAAAAAAACTAGAACTTAATACCAAGAAACATAGAGTGAGAATTTTACCTTGGCTGCTTGGCACAAAAAACGTGATGGAATCAATAATTTAGCATGGCATAACTAACTACCTAGTTTGAAGAAAAGCTTACATAACAAGAGAAACAGGAGAAAAAAGTTACGAGAGCCATATAGGGTGAAAAACTGAGAAAAAGAAGAGATAAAACTAAATCCATCCTGATCTGGATTGAGCTAGTAACAAAGTATAATGAAAAAAGAAGTAAACAAGAGGACCTAGATGGGACATGAGAAAAATAAGAGACGATTACACTGAAAAAAGAATAAAGATGCAGTATAAAAGAACACAGAAAGATGAGGAAGAGAGGGAAACAGAAAACTTATTTCTGTAATGCAAAAAACTTCCTGCAGCAATGTTTTCTCCCCCTCATGTATTGTAGACTGTTTGAGCATGATTTAAAGCTACATAAATTTCTCTTTTTCTTATGGCTAATTCATTTTGATTGGCATAAATCCTGGTAAGATCCCTTACATATTCATATTATTGCTGGAAGTTTATAAAGGAATGACAAATAGAAAAAAGTTGTAAACTACAATGTTACAAAGGCATGCCTCTGCTTGCCTAAAGTATGCATATTGAACATTAAACATGCCCCTCAATAATATCGCCTGCGGCTGCTTTTAGATCATAAAATCTAACTCCAATAATTCCACCATATTTTTAATAGAGGCCTTAATCGTTAAAGAAACAGAAAGAACTTATAGCGTGCATAAATAGTAAACCGAATCAAACATCTTGCTATATCTTGCACTCTTATCTACTAAATCAAGAATTCTCCAACTGCTACATTGTTCCCCTAAATTATAATTTCTAAAAATCTTTTTAGGTATTGCCTGAGGACATGGAGTACTCAAAACCACACTTTTTTCGAAACAATAGGGCAATTATTAACTTCCAATGCTTGGAATAAAGATTGCAAATACATAATGAATTTCATTGCAGTTACGAAATTTATATGATCCTGTTTATAAAAGAAGATATGATTATGGTTGGAACTTGGCCACACATTCCTTATAGGCTACTGCATTACCAATTACAAGTATCATTCCCAATATTAATAATATTCTTATCAACTAATCAAGACATTAACTTAAGAAAACCTAAACTACTTAACCTAAAAATGCAGTAAAAATGATAATTAAAGGAATGGAACTTACAATAATTCGACCTTCAATCCTCAAATCCTTCTGCTCAAAAAGCCAAATCTGAATGCGAGCTTTCTGTACCAAAAGCAAAATAATAAGAAACTCAAATATAAGAGACAAAAAAACAGATGAAAAATGGAAGAAAAAAACACTTACACTTTGAAGGAACCTGAAAATCAAGTTCTAAGAAAGAATAACAAAAACAGTAATCATTAGAAACCTCAAAAAACAAACTTAAGAAAATAAATTATAAAAAATAGAAAGACGCAGTGAAAAGAAGTACAATGGGTTGGGTCATAATCCTTTGGACTTTAGTGCTAGCCATGGTTGCGAGAGTTGATTCTTCCCCTGCCTGAAACGCTTGTAACGGTGGTTGGCGAGGTGGGTTGCCGGAGATGGTGGTGGCAGAGTAGCAGGGGTTTTGGTTCGAAGAATTAGAGAGACGAAAGAGAAAGTTTAGGGTTTTATGTACTAAATTGAAATGAGGGTTTTTTTACTCTCACCATCCTGACTTTTGGTCTTTTATCAACACGGTCCTTAAATTTTAATTCAGTTCACAAACTCCATAATCTTTAATTTCAAATTAATAAATTTATTTCCGTCCATTTTTGTATGACAGCATCAGTATCAGATAGCGTTTAAAAAAATAGAAACAATTATAAAATTAATCCTCTTGTTTATGGATTTTAACGAACTAAATGCAGTTTAAATAAAATAAACTCTAACATTCACAACGCTTCAAGATTAAACCCTCAATCAACCCTTATGTCAAATATGGTGAGAAAATATTACATTTTCTCCTTGAAGATATAATGAAATAAAAATTAATTAAAATTTAATTATTTTAACAATTTAATTCATAGTTGAAAAATAATTAAAAGACCAGATTATTATTAAAATTTTACCATCTTAAAAAGAAAAAAAATAATTTTTTTTAAATTCTAATGTTTATTCTTTTTATAATAAAATATTAAAATCTTTTAAAATGTATAATTATAATACTCGTTATTTATAATTTTATTTTTAAATTTAAATTAGATGAAATTTTAGAAAAAGACCATAAAATTAAAATTTGTGTTATTTAATCATCGCTTGCAAGTTGATCGGGGTAATTCCCACTTACATCTCTTAAAAAAATCATAAAAGTATGGATGGGATAGATTAAAGTGAACGTTTAAGGATGATTTGTACCATAAAGTAAAAGTTGAGGAGCATACTTTGCAATTGGTTCTCTTTCTTCATTTGCCAGTTCTTAGAAAACGACCAGCCGTTTCATTTCTCGCATTATTATCCCCTTCCAAAACCCTGTCAGTATTTCTCGACTGTCATAGCCAACTCTCACAGAGTCACACTTAACTCGGACGATTCGCAACTATGCAAGTCTTCTCAAACTCGAATCGACTCGCTGCAAGGGCTTTGAAAACCGCTCCGATTCTGTTCAACTCGGCAGTACAAAGTCAGAAATTTCTCTCCTCCTACTCTGACATAATCGATCAACATCAATGGCAACATCACTCCAATTTCTCCTCCAAATCTTTCCCTTCATCAGGTAATCTTGCATTAGAAATCAAATTTTCAAGTAATTTGCAAGTAATTTTCAAGATTTCATATTCATTTGTTTATTTAATTTTATAGAGTATGCGATTTAAATATATTTTACACATTTTAGGTCAAGGAAGTTATTTGCTAATGGCAGCACATCCAATGTACTTGAGGACGTCCAATTCCGCAGCGTTTTCTACTAGTGTTGAGATTACTCCAACAGGTTTAATTGAATTATTTTGAGTGTTGGTTATGGTTTTTTTACTTAGAGAGAGTAAAATGCATTATTCCTGTTGTGTTGTTGAATGCAGAGGCTGTTAAGGAGCTTTACGAAAGAATACTCGATTCCGTCAATGTTAAAAAGTCGATGTCTCCGAATGCTTGGTTGTGGTCGTTGATTAATAACTGTAAAAATCAAGAGGATATTAAGCTTCTTTTTGATACTTTGCGGAATCTCCATATATTTGTTAGTGTTTTTCTAAATCTTTTTATTTATTGGTTACTTGTTATGTAAGAGTTAAAATTGGATAGTTTAAGTTCTTGGGAGCTTGAACTATATGTATGGCTTTTCTGATGCAGCGGCTGGCGAATCTTCGTATTTATGATAATTTTAATAGTCATCTTTGTCGTGAAGTTGCTAAAGCATGTGCTCGAGTGGATGCTATTGACTTTGGTATGTATATAATTGTTGGAATCCATTTCATTATATTCAAAACATTGATGCAGTTACCTATTTATTCTTTGTTACTCAGATTATTGAGTTGGCATGTATTAGTTTCTTGTTGCATCTCAAGAATCCATGTAGGAGAAATGCTGGGTCTGGATTGTGATGTTTGGGAAGCAAATCGTAATGTGTTTATATGACCATATTTACTGTAATTTGCAGGGAAAAAGACTTTGTGTAAGCATAATATATATGGATTGACTCCTTCTGTTGCATCTGCAAACCATTTGCTGGTACTCATAGTGTTTGGCTCTGTAATTTGGTGATATATGATTTTCTTGTGCTGTGCTTTACTACAAAGATGTAAATTTGACGTTTGCAGTCATATGCCAAGGAACGCAAAGATGTACAATTGATGGTTGAAGTGATGGGACTTGTGAAGAAGAATGATATCCCGTTACAGCCAAGTACAGCAGATTTGGTTTTGAGGTACGTTAACCTCAACTTATGGAAACTTCTATTCCACTGCTTTGACTTGTCCGAAACTTTTATTCCAATGTATTACTTTCTTAATGAATATTCTATTGGAGCTGTACCCTAAGACATTGTTATATTGTTCGAATATCATGTTTGGGTGTTGAATTTTTTAAATTGCAGTATTTGTTACAATGCTGGTAATTGGAATCTGATCTCAAAGTACTCGAAGAAGTTTGTCAAAGGTGGAGTAAAACTACGTAAAACTGCATTTGACATGTGGATGGAATTTTCTATCAGAAGAGGTTTCTTGATTTCGCCTTTTTTATTTTTTATTTTCTTTCAAGTTTGGGTTTAGTGTTTATATGTGTGCGGTTGCCATCTCATAATGGTTTACACAGTAAATACATTTTACAGTGATTTTATGACAAACCTTTCCTGCCTATTACAAGTGTAGAATGTAGATCAATTTTTTCCTGACAAATCTTAAGTTCCTATTCTTTTATCTCACGAGAAATCTGTTATGCTGTTGATTGATCTGAATATATAAGACTAGGGAGGTTGCTGGGGAGTTTCATTAGTGCTGGGTCTTGGTTTCTTTTTCCTCTTGTATATAATAGTGTCTATAGAGTGATGTTCTATGCTGCCAAGTTTTTTGTGGCTGTAGGACTTTTAAGTCTGTTTGGTGGGTGGGTTTGTGCACACATGTCATACATTCTGCAGGTATATTGTTTAAATGCGATATCATGGTAAAACGTTTTCAACATGCAAGAGAATCCAAATCTTAGACCATGTGTAACCGTGTCCTGAAGCATCCATTGATGTAATGACTTTAACTTTCGAAAAAGAATACCGCAGGAAGATATTTCTCGGCATTCATATATCGGTCTCATGTTTCATATCCTTATATACATATCTGAACTGAATGATTAAATTTGTCTTAAGTAATATTTTGCTTCTTTGGCTGAATGTAATACCTTCTCGTATGCCTTGGACCAATTTGTTAATTTCTGTGACATAGCATCTAATGCATCTCATTTACAGGATTTACTGAGTCATTCTGGAAAATTGAGAAGCTGAGATCTGAATCAATGCAGCATCATACTCTTGTGAGCGGGTTTTCATGTGCCAAGGTAATCAATCAGTCCAATTACATGTTATAGTCTGCTTATTTGACATGTGATTCTTTTCCTGGAAAATATTCAGATGTGTCACTCATTTTGTAGGGTCTACTTCTGGAACATAAACCTGAAGATGCTGCTGCTCTCATTCAAGTCCTTAATCAGGTGCCAATTATTCTCTGTTGCTTAATATTGGATCTGCAGAATATTTTGTGAAGATTTTTGTTTTTGTTTCCTCTGAAAAATAGAACCAAGTAGAAGAATCAAAAGAAGGCAGTTCAACAGCCCTAAATTTTAATGTAATTAAAAGCAATAGTAAACCTGTACCGAGTTCAAACTTCAGTTTACTGACATCTTGAAACGGTCTAGTTGAACAGCTATATGTTAGCATTAGGGAAAAACTCAATTTCAAAAGCATTCAGCTGGTGAGAGCATGTATAGTAAATTAGAATGAGTAATGAGAAACATACGGTTTAAGGTTCAACTTTTGAATCTATTCTTTTGTTATGATATTGTTATATTGAACTCCATTCGGTGAATCTATTCTTTTGTTATGATATTGTTAAATTGAACTCCGTATGGTATGAGGTTACTCTCTATTTGTGCAGACTTTACCCGACAACAAGAAGCCTGGTATTGTGATTGAACTTCAGAAGCTAGCTAGTGAGTGGCCTTTGAAAGTAATTAAGCATCAGCCAAAAGAGAAAAGGAAGGTATGATATTTCTTAATAGCAGGGGTGTGCATTTGGTTCGAATCAAATCAGATCCAACCAAACTGAAATTTTAATTCCTTCTAAAAGTTGAACGGAACCGAATTATGAATTTAAATATTACAATTCAAACCAAATCAAACCAGTCAGTTCCCTTGGTACTAAAACTGAACTGATTTTTTATTTTATTTTTAATTTTAAATTCAAATTTATCGGTTTGGTTCAGTTTTTATACACCTTACCTACTCATATGCTTTAGAAAATTCAATTGGATTGAGCGACATTATATGAAGGAAAATTAACACTGCTATATTCCCATGTTTATATGGTTGATCAGGAGGTGGTTGCTGCCCTAAAATCTGGCATATCTGCCATGGTTACGCGTTTGTCGGAAATGGGGTTAGGAGCGGATGTGAATTTAGATAGTCTAACGCCTAAAGAACAAATTCCATGTTAAATTGTCAAAGATGGGATCCTGAGTTTTGTGGTATTTTGTCGAGTCAAGCAGACGGGAGCAATGGTGTTATGAGAAGCAATGCAATAATCACCAATTTACACAAGACACTGATACCATTTTTTGATCTGTAATAGAAATGTAGTTGCCTTTTCTTTATATTTGCTAGTCCAACCATCTCTGGTATGTTCAGTTGGGTGTCTTTTATGAATCTTTGAATTAACTAATTCGTATATCCATGCACTGGCGTGGAATTACTATACCTTTTTCTATGAATTTTAATTTATAAAGTAATATTAATATTAATAATTAATAAATTATATGCCCTCTCTTTTTTAGTACAATTTATGAGTGCGGAGATTTGTTAAATTAAAATAAAAATAGATTAGAATGACTGTAAATAAATATAGATTTTTGTTAGTCATTTTTTCTGTTTAGTGATTTAATGATATAAAATGTTATTTTATAAATTTAAATATGTTTTTAATAATAATTAGAAGGCTAAATTGTCTCTTTTGCCAAAAACAACATTCAACATTGTTTTGGAAAGTTAACCATTTTTGAAGATTAAAAAAAGAGCTAACTAATTATTTTAGGCTTAATAACTCAAAAAGACTAAACGTTTAGTGAAAATTTCCATTATATCTTAAATTTAAAATTGTCTCAATAATGTCTAAAATTGTAATATATTGTGTTAAGAATGTTCAAGATTAAAAAAACGAGTTGATGTGGCTCTGACGTGGAGCGCCACCTATTTTCATGCGTGACAAATAGGTGGTGATCCACATCAGAGCTGATGTGGCTGCATCACATGCCTTTGCGATTTATGTGATGTTACATAAACTGGTTTCGGTACTCGAAAGTACCGTTTAAATCTCTTGACTTGTTTTTAATTGATCTAGATGAAACATTCAGTGTATATCTTTGAATAGCTGGCGATTTTATTGATTGAGTCTTTTTGTTTGATTAGTTTTTTAGTTGAATAGAGACTGCTTTTGAGATTGAGAGCTATGGATATCGATATGCAATCTTTATATTTTGATTATTAGCTGCTTATATACTCCCTTATTAATGACATAAAATGACTAATATAGTATTTAATTAGGGATATTTTCACCTAGATTCGATTCCTGAAAATTTATGGATAGGAGATACTAAAAAAATTAGAAGAGAAAACTAGAAAAATCTTAGATTTTCTAACACTTTATTAGGTAAGTTCATGAAAAATTCATGAATCAGGTTTAGGAAAGAATTTTTCATTTTATTTTAGACTAGGTTCGGATTTCTCTAAAATTAAGCTACCAATTACTACTTAATAAATTAATTTTATAGTTGATGATGGGTGGCACTGGAAAAATGGTAAAAGTATTGTTTTGATCATTAAACAAGTCAAACAATGTTTGAAGAGTATGAAGTTCTAATTTTTCGCATTACAAATTATTCAATTTTTACAATTGAATAAAGGGAAAACCTCCAACAAATACCAAGTTTTTGCGATTTTTGTCAATTATGACTAAATTTTTTTGAATTAGCAAATATAACCAGTTTTTGCATATTATATTCCTTTTATGGCTATTTTTTGAACTGGTTCAATTTCTTTTATTGTGATTAAACCTTTTAATGTGACACAACACGTCAATATTTTATATTTTATTATGATTAAATCTTTTTTAATCTTATATCATGTTGGCAAAAAAAATCGGTTTGATTCGAATTTTGGCTATAAAAAGAACATGATATGTAAAAACGGGTTATATTATTAATTTTAAAAGGTTTTTTTTTTGTCATAACTGACAAAAATCGCAATGATTTGGTATTTTTAGAGTTTGGCCTTTTATAAATTAACTCATAAACCTCTACAACTTTGGAATTCTTTCAATTTCTCAAACTTATATTTGTAATTATTTTTTGAATTTTTATGGTTATTTATGATATTTACGATTCAATTTTTCATATTTCTTGTTATACGTCGATCTATATCAATAACTCGTCACTTGAACGTCGTTCTCTGAAAAATATCATTACAGACTCCAATTTGTTTTATCGCTTTTGTCGTTATTCGGAAAAAAATGTCTACAAATAATCTTATTAAAACTATACTATGTTTGAAAAAAAAATTAAAAAATTACATCATAAATAAAACAAATTAAGACTTTGAAGTGATTAAGTCTAACCTATAATAAAAATAAGAGTTAATTGCATAAAAAATTACGACATGTGCACCTAATTTTATTTTAAACACGACTTTTAAAAGTTGTATATAAAATGACAACTTTTTAATTTTTTTCCAAATCTATCAACAAATTAAAATTCAGTGTATTTTTGCTGACCATGTTCTCATTAAAACATTAATAAAAGACCCAAATTATAGATCAACATCGAATCTTGTTCTCTTTTCGCTAGAGTACGTAGGATTCTGGCGTCCTAGTTAGAAAAAATACACCAAATTTTAATTTAGTGATAGATATGAAAAAAAAACAAAAAATTATAATTTTATATGATAATTTTTAAAGTTAAAAATCATAATTTTCTATAAAATTAACCCTAAAAATAAATACTACATTAAAGTATTACAAATAAACATTAGAATCACTTATCCTTATCAATACTGCTAGAATAATTCTCCAAACGATATTATCTTCTACATTACGATATCTGATCATGTGACTGCTTTTAATTATTCCCTTATTTGATTTTCAAATTACTAAGATACTTTCTTCAAGACTCAAAGATACTTTCTTCGAGAACTTTCATCTATATACAAAATATAATCATACTTCAAATGTATACATGTTAAGCAGTATTATGTTAGATCGTGAGTTCGATTTATCCCACAAACGCTTTTTTTCTTCAATAATAAAAAAAATAATTCATCAATAAAAATAATTCATCAATAAAAATAATAAAAATAATACAATTCAGCAATTGACAAATTATATGAACAAGGAAAATTGATTTATATTATAAAGAGGACTTCATCGAGTGAATAATAAATTCTTCTTCAATATTATCAATGAAGGAGCTTTAGTCAAGCGGATCGGATATACCCCTACTTGGAGACGAAAAATTTCCTTTTTAAGCAGTTTCAATTATGAGCTCCGTCCTGATTAATATGATTAAAATCGGCGATCTCTATATGCATTCAATATTACGATTTCTGTATTTGTATTATGGGGTCTAAAAAAAAGACCGAATCTTTATTAAAAAATATGTCGTTTTAACCCATTTTGTCATTCGATTAAATTTTCTGGCTAGAACTCTGAAATCATACTAGAAGAGAATTCTGGACTCTGTACAAATAATTGTTCAGTACAATGTACTCCCTCCGTTCTTTTTTAGTTGTCCATTTAGCCAATATTACACATATCAAGATAGTGCTCATTTTGTCTTAATTTATAAAGAAAAATACTAATATAACCCTATTAGTTAATAAATGCTTTTTAAATGAAAACATGGAGTCATTTATTAGGGATGGATAAATTTGAAAGATAATAGCTAAAATCACATTGAAATTCTAAATGAACAACTAATTAGAGTTAAAATATATTGCTAAATGGACAACTAAAAAAAACGGAGGGAATATTTGTATAAACAATACTCCCTCCATTTTGAATTAGTTGTCGCTTTTGGGAGATTTTTTTGTTCCATAATACTTGTCACTTTAGAATACCAAGAAAGCATTTATTACTATTTTTCCACATACATCCCTCATTAATTCTTGAAAGAATACAGAAATACAAATAAAGAGTCATATTAATTAATGTTAACAAGTTTCAAGAAGGGCTAATTTAGTAAAAATACTTATAAATTTAGACATATTTATTGATTTCTTAATTTGTGTGAAAATGGCTAAAGCGACAACTATTTCAGAATGGAGGGAGTATTAATATTTAAATATAGTGTTATATTCTAAAAAATAATATGGAGTATTACAATTAAATGAGGGTGGAATTTAACTCTATAGTGGTTGGAGGGATGTTGAAAATTTGTCCAATTAGAGGATGGAATCTATGCTTGCCCTTATCGGGTCTTTCTAAATTTCTTGTGCTAGTCTCCCACTGGGGAGTAACAAATCAAACCAATTATTCCTGAAGAGACTCCATTTTACTCCAGTCAAAAGTACAATTTATATGGTATTTTCTGCAGTCAAAAAAGAAAATATGGCATTTTCTAAAGCCTAAAGTTGATAAGCTTTTTATGTTTATTAATCAATTTTTACTATTTAGTACTTTCTTTCTAGATGGGAGAACAAATTAATTCTCGAAATGCTTAACAAGATTCTTCTTGATTTAATTACTCTTTTTCAAAAGTAATTTAGTTACTCATGTTAATTTTTATTGTAATTTCAAGAACATCATGACATGAGGGGTATGATAATCATTATTTCAAGGAAAAATTAATTATTGTTTTAACAATTATGATGAATTGATAAATAATCGTATCAGTTTAGTTCAACAAGTTTAAAGTTTGTATCAATATGCTTTTAACAAATTAAAAAATCAAAATTGTATGCAAATGGTGTTGAAGTGGGAAATCCCACATGGGTTGTGTGTGTGAATGGACATGTGTTTAAATATTGGTTGGGCACCTCCACTTAATACCAATTGGTTTTAAGATGGAATCTAACATGGTATCGGAGCTTTATCCATTCACACAATTTGAATTTGGCCCGGCCCACGTGAGTTGCGCGTGAGGGGGTATTGGTTACTTGGCCCGGACACGCTACACGTGAGGGGGAGTGTTGAAGTGGGAAATCCCACATGGGTTGTGTGTGAATGGACATGTGTTTAAATATTGGTTGGGCACCTCCACTTAATACCAATTGGTTTTAAGATGGAATCTAACAAATGGATGTGGAAACTTCGATCTGATAACACTTCGCTTTGGTTGTTTGTGGTCACTACTAGCTGTTCTATTTCTTCTTCGCATGAATTGCAACTTTGCAACGTTCTTCATTTATTTCACCCATGGAAAGCTACCCACAAGTCATGCATTGCAAACTCTCAACTATGGATATTATTCAATCAGCATGTTTCGGTTATTTTGGGTAACAGCAAATCAATTAGGTTCTGGAGTGATATTTAGCTGGGTGACTCCCCTCTTGTTGTTCGTTATGAGCAGTTATTTTCTTTATCTATGATAGGGTTCTTTCTAAGGCTTCTTTGGTCTCTAGAGGTGTTATATCTCATGATCAGATTGGTTGCTCAGTTTGTAATGCAGCAGAAACAACTTTTCATATTTTTTTGTCATTGTTCTTATGTTTGGAGATTTTGGAGTTGTAATATGATGGCAAAGTGCGATATTATTTGCGTTTCTCCGTCAAAGATTTTATAGCTTCTTTGAGTTGTAGAATTCTTTTTGTCATTCTTCTCACAAAGAGTGATTTTGTTTATGAGAATTTGGGAGTTGTGGAAAGTTCGTAACAATAGGGTATTCAACGATATGAAGTGATTACGCATGAAAGTTTTGGCTTATTTTTGTATTTGCAGGGCAGTGCAATTTTTTTCCCAGCTTTTCATTCGTCTTTCCCTTATTCGGATAATGATGTTTTTAGATGTTTGGATAATTTTATAATTCCCTTTTGATCTTTTTGAATTTTGCCTTCCACTCCTTATGATTGTACTTTATAAATCATCATTTATTTTTAAAAAATAAATAACAAATAACAAAAAATGAAAGATTCAATTAATTAAAATAATATTAATAACATAAAATTTATTATTTTTAAATAACAATATAACTTTTTTATTTATGTTTCATAAAATAATTCAATTCCTTTAATTTTTTTATATTAGGTATCATTTATAAATATATCACACATTTAAATTATTTTCATAGTTAAACAAAGTATTTAGATAAATAAAAGTATAAAATATATTAAAAAGTTTGAAAACGAAAAATAAAACATTTTATAACTAAATTGAAGATTTTCAATAGCATTATGTTAACTGAGATAAAAATAATTTTATATAATAATCAAATTAAATTAGAATATATAAATAGTTATGCAAAAGTTCAGGTGCATAAGTGTTCAATCTGTCATAGCTCGAGGGCATAAATATACGGCTAATAGCAAAATACAAACCTTCGTAGGATGTTGTAATTTTATCTGAGACTTTTAATTTTTTACAAATGTCCTGATTTTTTCTATTTAATTACAATTTTAACCAATTTTTTCTAATCAATTTAATTATTACAATTTTTCTTAAATTTATAAATTAACTCTTTGATCAGAAAAATCCATTTTTAAAAATTTCAGAATTTAACTTCTAATATTTAAAAAATAAAAAATAACGTTGAAGTCTAATACTAAATTCTCTTATTTTATCGGTGGTTGAAGTAAAAAAAAACAAATTTAAAACTAAAAATATCATAAAAGTTAAATAAAACTAATAGGTATTATATTGAGGTGAAAAAATCAAAAATTAGATTAACTGAAAAAATGGTTAAATTGTAATAAAATATTTAAATTAGGACATTATTGTAAAAAACAAAAAATTTAAATAAAACATTACCAATCTATAAAAATTTAAATTTATTTTACAATGAGGTCTAAATATATGCAAGGTTAATGTCATAAAAATTCACAAACTGTACACGTATTCTCATTTTTATCACGCCGTTTTAAAATCGCCATTTTCATACACGAACTACCATTTTTTTCAAATTCATACACCATTCAAAAAATCCAGTAAAAATTGTTGAGTTGACAACCAGATAATGACATGCTATAACAAACCGGATAGTAACACGTCATCAATTTTTGTCGAATTTTTAATCGGGTGTGGATTTTAAAAAAATAGTAGTTAGTGTATGAAAATAACGTTTTTTAAACGGTGTGATTATAATGAGAAAACGTATAAAATCAATAAATTTTTATCATATTATCCCTACATAGTATGTGGCCACATGAACTGGATAACCGAAGTCAATTTAATTCTAGCTCCCATGGTATGTGGCCACATGTCCTGAGCTAGTTTTTCTTTTCGTCCGTTTTATTACGAATTTTCAACGCAATTTTTATTTTATTTAACATGAGTCATATTCATATAGTGGTGGTACCAGCTACCTGATTGACTTTCGTTGTATTATTTGTGCATGCTTAAATTCTCCACAGTTGACGTGCTCGCCTAAACCATCTCTATGAATCATTATTAGTTGAGAATCAGTGTATATATTTCCCAATTTTTCTGCTAGAAAACAGCACAAATTCATAACAATTTCTGGTTTTTTAGTAGGTACTGTTTATTAAATAATATTATCAATTTTATTTTTGCTAATTTAGTTTAAATTTTGAACGGTTTATAATATTTGAAATTCAGCTAATAATTAAACTAACTGAACTAATTATTTTTAGTTAATTAAATCTAAAAATTAATTTGTCTCAATAGAAAATTGAGTTCTTATAACAGCCATATATACTTGGAGAGATTAAAAGGAAAACGTGTAATTATGTTTAAATGTGGTTTTGGTCTAAGTTTCCAGACCAATTAAATTCAGGATCAGGACCAATGCCATTACTTGGCGGTGGCTATAAGGGATATCCAGCTTAATTAAAAAACTGTTGCTTTAATTAAAGTATGAGATGAGGATTATATTTGATAGTGGTCGGAGAAATAATTAAAACATACGAAACAATTGGTCCGTCAATGTCATCAAATTCACATGTTGCAAAATTCATGCTAAGCTAAGACCATAAATGAACTATAGGCAAATTCAAATTGTTTATCAAATACTCCTTCCGTCCTGTTTAAAAAATAACAAATGACTTTTTCACATAAATTAAAAAAATATTAACTATTATAATATTTTTTTTAGTTTATCTTTATTTAAGATAGTGTTGTATTTTGTGTATAGATTAATAGTTATTAACTATGAAAAGAGAAAAGGGGGTGAACAAGAAAAATTCATATAGATTAGCATAAAAAACACAATATGGCTTTCTTAAGTGAAACAAATAAAAATGAGATATATCCCTTCTTAAATGAGACGGAGAGAGTATAATACAATTTCCGTTTTAATAGAATTATACACTTTACTATTATAATAATTTAAAAGAATACAATTAAATATTATTATAAATGTTTATAATATTTTTTTAATTTTTTTATTATACCTTTATTTAATATAGCTCCTAAATATTTGATCACATATGTTATAATTAACATTTTCGGCCCTTTTACTTAAAAATCAAATGACATGATACCTTATTCTTATTTCAATTAACAATGTAATCTTTCTGTCCAATTTGATGTTAGTCAATCGAGTTAAAAAATTAAATTAAAAAATAATTAATGTCAACAATTTCGTCTTTTGTGTTTGAAAATTAATATAGACTTCCCATCCTCAAATCCCTACATTTTATTCACTTGATCTCTGGTCTATTTTACTTTTTTAGTTAGTTCTTATACTTTTCATTTTTTATTTACTTAGTCCATGTATTTCTATTTTTGTCTACTTAGTCCCTGTACAAATAGAAACAAAAAATTTATTTATTTCTTTTCTACCTTTTAATAAGGACTAAATCACAACGAAATTTAATTGTAGAGGGATCAAGTAAACAAAAAGTGAAATGTATAAGGACTAACTAAAAAAGAAAAATAAACTATGGATCAAGCACATAAAAAAATGAAAAGTACAAGAACTTGGAAATGGGTTAAGCCATTAATTTATCCCTAAATCTTTTAATTCAATTGACTAACACTAAAAATAGACGGAAGGACTAAAATATTAATGGAAACAAATATGAGAGATCATATCGTTTGATTTTCAAACAGGAGGGATTAAAGTGTAAACTATAACATATATGAAGAGTTTTAGAGCAATTTAGATTTTTAAATTTTACCATCTATGTTACAAATGAGGCGACATATTTTAATCACAAATACTCACATATCACCTAAAAGTCAAACCAAATTATTGATCTCTTAAAAATTGGTTGGTCAGTTTTATTTTTGGATTAAGGATCATATTCATAAAAAATTCAGGCTGATTTTTAGATGACATGCCATTATTTGTGATTAAATTCTGTTGAACTAATAAACATGGCTAATATATCGTAAAATTTGATGATTTTTTTTAAAATAATCATGATTGACTTATAATAAAGGCCTAATGTCTTAAAAAACCCCGACCTTTTAGCCCCTTTTCAATATACCCTGACGTTGAAAATTTGTCAATTTTACCCTATTTTGCATTTTTGTGTTTCAATTGTACCCTGAAAAATTAAATTAACGTCTTTTGCGTTTGGAAATTTGTTTAAAACATTCTCCATGTCTCGCATATATTAATTGTATATTTTTAAAATTTATTTAAATTTAGTTAAATTAATTAAGAATTTAAATTAGTGTTAATTTGATTATGGTTTTTAGTTAGTTTTTAAAAATAAAGGACTTATTTGTACTTTTTTGAATAAAAAAGAATTTAATTTCATGTTTAGACTTAATTAATTGAATGATTTCATCATTTAAGTAAAAAAATTAACGAAAATTAAAATATTGGGGTACAATTGAAAACGGAAAATTCAAAAGTGGGTAAAATTGACAAATTTTCAACGTCGGGGTGGAATTGAAAAAAAGTTTAAAGGTGAGGGGTTTTTGAGTGATTAGGCCTATAATAAATACGAAGTAAAAATAAAATTATTAATTAAAATTGACTTTAATTTATATTGATCTTACTTGCAAAGTATTGATATTTTTAAAAAATTAATCCATCTATAAACTATCAACAAAGATTTTATATTTATCAAAAAAAAAGAACAAAGATTTTATTGGAGCTCCCGTGTGCGTGTGTTAGAATTAGAAGTTGAAAAGTCAAATGGTCAAACCCAAAAATTCTAATAGCAACTCTGAATTTCCACTTGCCAAAAAGAAAATACTAGAAAATTAGTTAGTGCACAAAACCTTGTACAAACTCGCTATCTACTAATTCATAGTCTTCGTCTCCCAGTTGCTATATATACACACACAAACAAATAAACACTTAATTTTCTAAGTCTACTCAAATCTACCAATCTCTCTCTACTTCTTCATTGAAGACATGGATGAAGTAGCAAATTATGTTTCTCAAAGTTACGAAGTTGAATTAGAGGATGCTTCATCAGACATCAGAAAAAGTCCATGGACAGTTGAAGAGGACGCCGTACTGACGGAGTATGTTAACATCCACGGCGAAGGCCGGTGGAACGCCGTCTCGAAATGCGCCGGATTGAAACGTACCGGTAAAAGCTGCAGATTGAGATGGTTGAACTACTTGAGGCCAGATGTTCGGCGTGGAAACATAACTCTTCAAGAACAGTTGTTAATTCTTCAACTCCATTCTCGCTGGGGCAACAGGTACTTAATTTATCATCAATTATTAAATTTTTCTTTTTCCTTTGGATTTTTTGTATAAAAAGTAGGCACTTTTCGCATTTTCTCGATTTAAACATGTTATTTAAAACGTGACATCCCACGTTCCAACCTTTTCGAAATATTTATCCTATAGGCTACTGCCGTTTTAGGGCTTTTTTTCGGTACAAACGTCGTCGTTTCGGTCATTTTGTGCTTAAATCGCGAAAAACTGCTAAAAGTTGACATTTTATATACAGACATAACTTTTTTTTTTATGATTATGAGCAAATTTTGAATGTTTTCATTTCTTGAAATATATGAAGGTGGTCAAAAATAGCACAGTTTCTACCGGGAAGAACAGATAATGAGATAAAGAATTACTGGAGAACAAGAGTACAAAAGCAAGCAAAACAACTCAAATGTGATGTTAACAGCAAACAATTCAGAGACGCCATGCGTTATATCTGGATGCCCCGATTAATCGAGCGAATCCAAGCATCCGGGTCTTCCACGGGTCAACCCACTAGCGTAGTCAACCATAATGATCAATTTCCACCGCCAACTGAGTGGCAGATTGACCCAAGTTTCATATCCGAGCCGTCAGGGACTTCTTCAGACTCAGTAGACTTCACAGAGTTTCAAAATCAGAGCAGTAATGAAGGCCATGAAGACAACGGGTCGGGTAGCTGGGCGGGTGAAGTGGGAATGGATGGAAATGGGTACGGTGGAGATTCATTGGAGAGTTTATGGAATGAAGAAAATATTTGGTTCCTACAACAACAGCTAATGTGAGTGATGGAATTTGTTTACGTGACGCCTAAGGCAGTGGTTCACTCATTCTATGATTATGAGTATCATTTTACGGTAGCTAAATTAACAATATAATTTTGATTTTGTTCAAAGAAAAATAATAATAGTTAGTTTGTTTGTAGATTATACATACACGTAACTGAATCAACAAACGTTTTATGTGTAATCTTTTTGAGTAGTGACATTAAAACAAAATCAAGTTTTTGTTTGGGTTAATTTTAACAACTTCTTGTCAGAAATTGTTACTTATTGGGCCAAAATGTTAGTTGTTTATTTTTGGAGGATCAAATGGTCACTTTAAATTAATTTAAAGTATCTTACAGTAATTATCGGGTCAAATGATCAAAGTCATGGTTACAAGTTAAGTACAACTTACAATTATATTTCGGCATCCATTAAATGTATGACATGTGGTGTAATTAATATAAACAACCAATCATTAAATAGCCTATTAATTGGATGTCTTTTTATTTAAAACATAAGACTATTTAATAATTGGCTGCTCATATTAATTACGCCACGTGTCATACATTTAATGGATGGTTCATAATCCTACGTGGTGAATTAGGTTCACACAAGAATTTTTCCTCTAATTGAGACAATTTCTCCCATCACAAACCAATCATTGGAAATTTTGACGAATATCCACTCCGAATAACTGAACAAGTAATTTTAGTTATTAAAATATAATAAATTTTAGAAGGTTTTAGTGGTAAAATTTAAGTTTTTTTTGAAGAATGGTGAAATTTAAGTTAAGAAATATATTATCTAACTCAACACTTTATATTAATATTTACTTTGATTAGCAAAAAATTATTTAAATATTAAATTAAATAGTATTACTCTAAAAGTTAAATAATTGATTAAATGCACAACAATTAGCTAGTGTTAATTATAAAATAATTCATAAATTTTTGGCGTATTTTACATTTATGATATGAAGTTTAAATTTTAACAATTTCAAACATAATTTTTTTTATAATTCAAAACATTGAATAATTTTTTTATTACAAAAATTATGATGTAGATGCCGGAACAATATATATATATATTTTAGTATCTAGATTAATATTTTTTTTATTAAATTTTACCGGTGTTTAAAATTATAAAACATGAATAGTTCGTGTTAGATAAAATTTAAGATTTATATTATAATTACAAGTTATGTTAAAATTTATATTTAACCAATTAAACTAAATTTTGTAACATTTTACTGAGAAGTACATTATAATTTGGTTTGGAAGTTTTAGATTTGATTCTCTCTTTACTCATTGTAATAAAAATATGGCCTAACCATTTTTTAATCCAAACCTTAGCGTTTCTATCAATTACGACCATTTTTTTTAATCTTTACAATTATTTCCAATTTAATTTTTTTAATTTACAATTATGGACAAAACTTTAAATTTTATTTTTTAAAATTCAAACCTTTCAATTTTTATCAATTGCGACTAAAAGTTTATATTGACTTTTTAGTTAGACAATTTTTTACAATTTGATTGTAAATTCGTAATTGATAAAAGATGCGAACGTTTGAATTTTAAAACATAGAATTCAAAATTTTGGTTACAATTGCAAAAAAAACTTTCAAATTGGATATAATTGTAAAGACTTAAATATCTGGCCGTAATTGATAAAAAGTGTAAAGATTTGGATTTAAAAAATAATTAGGTCTAAAAATATTATATTTTGTTTACTAACAAATTACAAGAACGGGTACAACAGATTCTTTTCCAAAAAATTTCATGTGTATACAGTAAATAATATTTATTGAATGAACATCATATTGAAAACTAAAAGCAATTACTTGTCGAGAAAAAACATATGGAAAATGGGTTATTAGATGCAATTTTTATATGCATCTAATAAGGATGCATATTTTACACATTGTCTTCGAGTAGATAGTCACATGCCCCAATGATATTAAAATATAAAAATATGTTATTTTATTACAAATTTTATAAAAGTTAATAAAACAATGCAAAAATGAAATATATAAAATAAAAATTTCAAATTAATAGTAAATTGTATTATAAAGTCCATATTAAAAAATTATTTTAAATTTAGAATAATATTATAATACTACACCATAACATACTCTCTATGTCACCCCACTAGAAAAGGCTAATTGATGATAAAATATAACAAATGTGAATGTAAACTAGGGGTGGGCATGGACCGGTTAACCGGTCCATGAGGGTAATTTGTAAACCGGTCCATTGTAATACGGTTTTTAAAATTAAAAACTTAAACCTAAAATTTTAAACGGTTAACCGGTAAATCGGTTAACCATTAACGGTTCGATTTTCGGTTTTGCGGTTTTTAACCATATAACCATTAGAAAAAAATAAAGACAAAAAAAGATAAAATTTTAATTCTATTTAATTTTTTTAGCAAACAAAAAGAAACTATAGAAATTGAAACTATATTAAAAAAATATAAATCTATAATTTATGAGTAATATTAATGTTAGGCTTGTATTTTTTGAATTGTTTGTTGTGTTGTTCACGTCCACTTTCTACTATTTATAGACTTAAATATTTCTATTTATGTTAAGTAAGTATTTTAATAAGGAAAACAAATTTCTTACAAAATATTTTCATATATAAATTCTCCTAAAATATATAAATATTCCTAAATAAAATATATGTCATATATTCTTATGTTTAGATTTTATCATGTGTATATTATAAAATCCATATTTTTTTAAAGATTATAAAATATATTTATATATATTATATAAACCGGTTAACCGGTTAACCACGGTTTTTAAAAATCCAAAATCTAAACCTAAACCATTAACCATAAAAATTAAAAATCAAAACCTAAACCTAAACCGTTGGACCGATTAACCATATTTTTCGGTTCAGTTTTACGGTTTCGGTTTGGTTAATCGGTTTGACCGATTTATTTGCCCACCCCTAATGTAAACACATAGTATTAAGAAGAAAAAAAGTGATGGAAGCATTGACGGTAGTAAGAATGTTAGAAGGGGTCAATCGCAGCCATAAAAATGAAAAATAATCAACGGTGGGTAGGTTTAGTCTGGACCAAACCACTAATTGCCGCAACTCTTGAAACACAAGGCGACGGCACTCACTCTATTACTTGTGTTGTGTGAACACTTTTGAAGCCTAGCTAGATGGACCCCTATTTTAAATATTAAATAAACTAACAATAAAAATATTCATAATTCATTGCATTAAGATCCATAAAAAGTCAAGTAAACTAAATTTAAAACTTAAATTTAATTATTGTCTTTTGATTTTTTTAGAATGGGATCCATCACTTGTGCCTAATTGGTCTTAAATGGATTGATCATATATAATAATATCTAAAGAATAAAGGATTAACACGCCTCCTGAACTTGTAACACAGGATCATCTAATTCAATTTATATTTTTTTAAATAACTAACTCTAATTTTTTTTTGGATCAAATAACTCCATAATTTATGTTTTTATTTCAAAAAAATAAATTTAGAATAATTATATCGCAACAATTAGGGAAGTATCTAATTATTTTTTTGCATCTTTCACCTCTGTATTTTACACGTTTTAAAAATATAATTATAGATTATTTGACTCAAAAGTAAAGAGTTTTGGGATTATTTAATTAAAAAATATAAATTGAATTAAATACTCCATATTATAAATTTAGATCGCATTGTGAACCTTTTGTTTAATATCTAAACGTGTGAACAATTTTGAAGCCTATCTATGAGCCCCCTATTATAAATATTAAAAAACTAACAAAAAGAAACAATCACAATTCATTGCATTAAGATCCTTAAAAGTCAAGTATGCAAAATTTAAAATTAGTTAGTATTATCTTTTTATTTCTAGAATGAAATCTATTGCTTGTGCCTAATTGGTCTTAAATGGATTGATCATGTCTAAAATCTAATTGTGTGAACATTTTCGGAGCCGCCATTTGATAAATGTTTAAATATTAGTAAACAAAAAATAAAAAAGAAGGATTGGGATTCCCTCAAATTCAAAATGAATTTGAGAGGGTCATGTTTATAATCTACATTGTTCAATACAAAATGAACGGTGTAGATCAAAAAAGTAAAATTTTAATCAATATGAACATGACCTCCTCAAGTTCATTTGAACTTGAGAGAATCTCAATCCAAAAAAGAATGGGTATAATTTCATTGTATTAAGATGCTAAAATGAACAGAATTTTAATATTATAGTTTGGTTTTCAGAATGGAAGCCATAACTTGCGCCTAATTGGTCTTAAAGGGGTTTATTATGAGGGTCACCGCCGACTTCTAATATCAAATTAGTCTCTAACGAATTTTATTGGAGATGATTGCTTATATAAAGTACTATTACACAAAGGCACAGTGCGAAAACAAAAATGATTGCAATCATCTACACATCTTTCTTTTTTTTCAAAAGTAGAACCATTGATTGATGATTAACATATAAAATAAAAAAAATTATATTATAAAAAATTATAAAATTTAAATATATGATCTTCAAATTAAAACAACAATAACAGAAATAAAAAAAAACATTAAACTCGTTAAGTCACTGAGTTATGCCACTATTGCAGAAAGTATACGAAGATTCAAATCGTTGAAAACGGTCAATAACTTATCGAATTATTTCACGGAATGCTATCCGAGACAAAACGCACTAAATTTTTTTTGTTTTGTCCTATGTGACATACCAGAATTATAAAATGATGTATAACTCAGTATCCTTTTTTAAATAAAAAATATAACTCAATACGTTTTTTACAATTTGCGAGAAATTTTATGACCTTTTTTTAAGACTGTAACCTTCTTTAGAATAATTCGATAAGTTAGTAACCGTATTTAACGATTTGAATTTTAATACCCTTCTGTAACAGTGGCATAACTCAGTGACCTGACAAGTGTAGTATAAAAAAGAAATAACCAAAAAAAAAATTAAGAATATGAATCTCGCTAAAAATGTTGTCTTCGTTCTCAACATGAGGATCTTAACTTACCACCGTCTAGTTTTACCGACGATCCGTTTGATCCGCTGAATCCTAACATTTCTGATCATCTTTAATGAAATTCAAAAGAGATCGGTCAAAACATTAAAAAAAAGTTGATCTTTAAAAACTTAAATATAAAGCCCGCACAATCACTAAAATTGTTTGAAAAATCCAAAAAAATCAACATACAAACCAAAATTATTCTTAATTTTTTTTTATTCAAACATTGCTTTCAATTAATTAGCCGTAGTATTTTTATTCTCTTGTTTTATTGGATAATAAATAAAAACATAGAGAAAATTATATATAAAAAAATCTAAAGTTTAGAGAGTATTAAATGAATTGACGTTAAAGGTCGTTTGATTCGCAAAAAAAGAAGAAGGAGAAAATGAAAATATTAATGAATGACTCCTTTTATTTGTATTTGTTTTATAAAAATTTACTAAAAAATATGAATGTGATTACCTCTTCAACGGAAATCACCTATTCCCCCTCACTCGTACAAATAAACTTTTCATTACATATGAATCAAAATTTAACTAAGTATTTTAATAATAAATAAATAATATATAATTACTAAAAAATGTCAAATATTTATTTAAAAAAATGTTTTCAGATATTTATTTAAAAATAAGAAAAAAAATATAATTTTATAATTTTTTTAAATAAATAATAAATAACTTTTGAGTAAACTACCCATTCGTCGATGTTTGAACCATTTTTGTTGTAACCATAGCCTGAATCTTTAGTATAATCTAATGCTAATTTTAAAAGAGAACAAAATGTATTATTTAGATTTAGTCTATCAATTGGCGCCTATCAAGTTCTATTTCAGAATGTATTATGAACCATTATTCTCTTAATTGTGTGAAAATAATGATGCTCATATTGCTCACTGCATAAAATAATCGATAATGCAGAAAACGTATCATTATTTCTATTTCTGAGTTTGTTTAATAAGTATGCTGTTGCATGGCAATTGGTGCTTCTATTCTTATTTGGTGATTGTGTATATTTCCACATTTTTTGAAATAACATCGACATGTTTTTGAGTTTGTTATCACAAAATTATTGGCTGATCGGCTTGTTTATGTGGCGGAAAAAATAATTTCTTCTCATCATTTTAGTTTATTAAGAACAGATCCATTACTCATTGCATAGCAGCAGCTTTTGAAGGTATTGATACTCTTAATAAAAAATGATTTGGCAGAAATATGGCTCTTAAAGTGGATATTAAGAAGACTTTTGATACCATGGAATGGAACTTCATTCTGGAAGTTTTTGATGATTTTGGTTTTGATTTAAAATTTAAAAATTGGATTCTTGAGATTTTTTATTCGGCAAGAATCTCTATCATGCTAAATGGTACCGCCACAGGCTATTTTTCATGTTCCCGTGGGTGCATCAAGGTGACTCACTATCCCCTCTTTTATTCTGTGTAGAGGAGGATTTTTTTTTATCCATGCTTATCATTTATTATGTTGAGTCGGGCATGCTTGGTCTAAGCTATTCTAGGGACTCCAGGTTTTTCTTTCATCTTTTTTATGGAGACAATGTTTTGATATTCTGCAAAGCAACCAAGAAAAATGCTACAACCATCAAAGCTCTTTTTGAAACCTATGGTTCGATCTCGGGGTAGATTGTGAGTTGGGAGAAATCTTATATTTATTTTGGAGATTTAGTGTCAAATTCTAGAGTATTAAATCTAGCTCAGATTTAAAACATAAAAAAAGGTCCTCTTCCTTTTAATTATCTTAGAATGACTTTGTTTGTTGGGGCTCCGAAGGCTCTTTAGTGCGCCGAATTGCGGACAAGGTGGTCAATAAGCTTGCAGGGTGGAAATATAGCTCTTTGTTTATGGCGGTAGAGTTACTCTACGCAAATTTGTGATTTTCAGTTATCTTCTTCATTCATTTGCTGCTGTATAAATGGCCGAAGAGTCTTATTTGTTCTCTAAAGCGTTCAATCCGAAATTTTATCTGGACAACTTCCATTGATAAAAAGAAGGGTTAATTACATATAAAATCATAACCTTTACATGTTTTTTCATTTTAATCACGTCCTTTAAAAAGTGTCAAATAAAATCACCATCTTTCATTTTTTTGCAAATCTATCACGAATGTGAAAATCCGGTGTATATTTGTTAACTCGACAACCGAAATCAACAAGAAAAGAGTAAGAGAAATGTATTTTGTGTGTTGATAGGGCATTACTCAGATTAAAGCATTTATTTGTGAGAAAAAAGACATCAAATTTTACTCATCGACGATAGATTTGCAAAAAAATGAAAGGTGGTAATTTTATTTGACACTTTTTAAAGGACGTGATTAAAATTGAAAAACACATAAAGGTGGTGATTTTATATGGAATTAACCCTAAAAAGAAATTAACGGCATATTCTTGCTATTGACGGTAGTCATTCCTTTTTATTGCTTTATTTACATAGATAAAATAAATATCCGACTTCGTTTTCATTTTTTGTTTTTGTGATAAATTTATCAATGAGGCACATGATATTAATATATATTCAAATAAAAAATCAAATATAAATCAAGACCTTTTAAAGATTGAAGATGAAATCGTTTAGAAGTTATATTGATTTTTGGTTTGTTTATTTGATATCGAAAGGTTTGTTTGTTGTTTTTTTTTGAATTTTGGTGAGTCTTCTGTTAGACAACAAAGTAAAGAATTGGATTCTTATGATGGTAGAGCAGTTATGTAATTTTGATTTTATAAGGCGATCTGCAAATAAGACTCCGTTTCTTGTTCTATGTCAGGTTATTAAAAACGGTTTAACATTTTTAAATTTTTACATTTATAACTGTTTGATATTAATGGAATATTATTTTGATGGTAAAAAAAAGTCAACAAAATAGCTGTCTTCGCCATAATTAGAGTTAGCCATAGTTAACTAAAAGGGTGGTTTCAGGAAATATTTGAACCAGTCCTCGAGCGATACTGGGCCGGTTAGGAATCGATCGATTTCGGTTTATGATTCAAGTTATGGCCGATTGAAAATCTTTTAAAAAATATTTTAAAAGATTAAATTAGAATGTATAAGTGATTAGTTATTACTTAAAATTAAAAGCTAGTATTTGATATAAATAATTTAGTTATATATTGCTACATAAATAATTTTGATAATTTATATATGGTAGATATAGTCCTATATTGCTACAGAAATAAAATTAATAGTTAGTATTTGAAATAAATAACGAGTTAAAAACAAATAAATGAAATTTTATATATTTGTAGTTGTATACATTCTAAATAAATATAATATGATATATTAATAATTCATTATATATTTGTATATATATTATAAATAATTTAAAGTATTTGAAAAGATATATGGTTTGGAATCAGAACCGACCATTCCGGTTTTTTTTAAAATTGAACCGGCCCAAATTTGACCTCTCTTTGATTTCGGGCCGGTTTAAACCTGGTTAAAAATTTGACGGTTCCTAACCGAATATGATTAGTCCGATTTACAGTTCAACCCTGCCCATAGCCGTTGAACCTTGAATTTCATCCCTCTATACTATTTTGATTTTCGTATTGATGAGCTAATCTTGGCATACTCCAATAGAGAATTTCAAAATTTTAATTATTATATTTGTAGAATTCTTAGGTCCTTAATTTTCTTCGGTATTGAAAGCTCTTGGAGAAGTATAACAATGATAATGCATGGAAAATCAAATTTCTTGTTGCAGCAGCTACTTGCTAATTAGTAAACTCAAAGTAAACGATTTAGTGGGATAAATTATAAAATTCTTTTGTTTGCCGTTTTACAAATAAAATTTGTACAATGTAGTCATTGCTGACGTTGCCAAACTGTCCCCTCAAAACGGGGTGCATGGTTAGTCTTTTTCTTTTGGCTTAATTATTTAAAAACTACCCATCTTGAACTTTTTTTTCGTTTATACCCTGACCTAGGAAAAAGTTCATTTATACCCTGACGTATATGTTTATGTTTCACCTCTACCCCGAGTCACTAAATTAACCTCTTTTTATTTAAAAAAAAGTTTAAAATAGTCCTTCATTTGGAGAAAAATCCATTTCTAATTAATCTCTAATTAGTTTAGGTTAGAAATGAAGAACTATTTTAAACTTTTTTCTTAATGAAAAGAGGTTAATTTAGTTCCTCGGGGTAGAGATGAAACATAAATACATACGTCAGGGTATAAATGAATTTTTTCCTAGATCAGGGTATAAACGAAAAAAAATTCAAGGTGGGTGGTTTTTAAGTAATTAAGCCTTTTCTTTTTGGGTTGATTGTTTTTAGATTTGCAATTAAGTGATTCAAAGGAAAAGTTTTGTATTTTTAGGTGATAGAAGTAACGTATTATTTATATTTTAAATTTATATTTCTTTATTTTAATTATTATAATTAATGAAAAAAAATATGAGATGCCATCGCTGATTCATTGAATTTTTTTTGTTAGTGACGAACAACATACGTCACTAGATTTTAATGTCTTTTTAGCGGATGGTCGTCTGGCAACTCCCGGCAACATTCCCAACTAATACCAGCAAAAATGTTTTTTGTTTAAATAGTCGTCGCCACTTCCGTCGCTATGAATAAAAAAAACTATATATGTTTGGTTTAGGGATTTTACAGTTTTTATAAATTAACCATCTATTAAAATATGAGTGTATCTAATTAAACAAAAATAATACAATTTCTTAACTAAATGTTATGATAAACAAGTCCATAAGCTTGATTTAGACTTTGCATGTGTAATGTAGTGTAGCAGTAGATAATAAGGCTAAAATTTTTCAAGAAGACCTGCAGATTGAAAGACAACGACAGAATGTGAGGAAGTGGAGTTGTCGTCCCCACCATAGGAGGAGGTGGTGCTAGCTAGTAGCAACTGCTACACTGTTGCTCATATGATCAAATTAATTACTTCATTTCTGTACACCACTATATAACACTCACATTGATATACACTGCGAGATGCATTCCTAACAGTGTTCTAAAAATTGAGTCGATGATAAGGCCCCGATTTTCGATTCAGCCGGTTGAATGATCAGCTGAATAAAACTATGTAAAAAAATAAATATTGGACGCAATTTATGACTCAACTGTCCGTTTAACTGTTTTAAGTGTTGATTCAACTGCTGATTAAACTGTCGATTCATTTTGGTTATTTCGGTCCAATCTTATTGGACTGAATTTTAGCTCGGACACAGACACGGGAACACGGGACACTTGCACACGGACGTAGCAAAACTATGTTATTTTAAGGTTTTTTATGCAAAAAATGAAGTCTTGTGTTAAAAAGTCAAATGTCTTAAATGTTTCCGAAACGGGATACGTTGGTTGAATGAAGTGTCCGTACTAGCTAGTTTAAGATTAATCTGGACCTAATAATTAACCATTTTTTGATTCAACCAGCTGGTTCGATTTAGTTTTTTATAATCACTGATTGCTACACCCCTGTCCTATTTAAAGATTTGAACTGCCAAACAGATTTCTATTGCAAATTGGAATACAGCTACTCTCCCACTTCACCTTGCCATGTGGCATATTGGGTGTTTGGACCCATGCATATACTACATTATCTGCAATTCTAATCAACCTAATACCCCCTCTTCAATATATTGGCAATGTTCAATTAGGAGTATAATCGAATCAAATCGAATCGGGAGTTAGTAAGAATAATTTAGAATTAATTTGATATTATTCGAGTTGTGATCGACTCTGAGCTATTTCTAGTCATGCTATTAAATTAAGTTCGATGTTAAAATATCCGGCTTGATAAATTCGCAAGTCTAATCAAATTTTAGTTAGTTATACATGTTTATAATAATATTCTTTTTCGAATACTAAGAGTATTTAATTATTTTAATGAATTATTCGAACTCAAATTCCTAAAGTAAACTTTGATCAAGTAATTCGGATCAGTTTTAAACTTCAAATTTTAGATTCAAATTGTAGTCGAATTTAACTATGTTTTAATTCTACTTAAATCGATCAAACCCTAATTTCAATATTCAGTCATGGATTAAATACCAAAGACAGAAGGTTAATATAGTAAAATACAATTCCATATCCTATCCTCTCTACCCACCAATTAGCATTTTAAATTCCCACTCCAAACATGAACTCTTAACCCAATTTTTGCAATGGCTTCAAAATGCTATTGCCATTTCATTCTCTTCCTTCTCTTACTATCCATTTATTGTATAAACTTTTCTTCTTGTTTTTCAGATAAACAAACAGATTTCAAGAAATGGGTATCTTGGAACATTAATAATCATAAGAGAAGGGCAGTCTTGGAATCAAAATTTACAGGTAGCAAAGTTGTTGATTACAAGCTTCAGAAAGCTGAAATAAACAATGTGACAATAATAGTAAACCAAAATGGAACTGGCAATTTTACCACCATTGGAGAAGCTATCAATAGCATTGCACCATACAATACTAGAAGAGTCATAATAATGATCAATCCAGGTGTTTATAGGTAACTAATACAACTATATTATATGTTTACATATTGTATCGATTATATAATATAGTAAAATCAGTGGCAGAATCATAAATTTTATTTAGGTGGAACAATTTTTTTTTTTGTTCAAATTATATGTTATGTGACTATTTGTTTAGACTGACCGACTTATTATTTGACTTTTTTTTTAAATAAACCCTAACTCGCCCCGAACCTGATTCCGGCACTAAATAAAGAATTGCACTAACTACTTGTGATTTTGTTGTAGGGAAAAACTTATAATCTCCAAAAAGAAGGCATTCATTACATTTCTTGGGGATTCAAACGATCCACCTTTGATAACTGGTAATGATACTGCTTCAGTGTTTGGAAAAGATGGGAGGCCATTGAAAACGTTTCAAAGTGCTACTGTTGCTGTTGATGCTAATTATTTTGTTGCCATCAACATTAAATTTGAGGTAATTATGTGTTATATAATTAATTAACTTATTAAGTTACTGTTTCTATACACTATGAAGACGACAATTCAGACATATTACATAGAGATTCGTAGGCTGCTCGAAACATTCCAAAATACTAACAAGTGGCATCTCTCGTGCAACTAAAAATACACACACAAGCTTACGGCTTCAAAATCAACGTTGTTGATCAAATAATATTAAATTAATTAGTAGTATTAAATTATTTTAGGTTTAATATTTAATTTCATAATATAATGTTAGTTTAACGTTTCATTCTTGAATTGAATGAGCATGTATTTTAACCTATTGTTTTCCTATTTGAGTATTGGCTGGAGTTGATATAAGTATAACCAGATACGATTTTATCAAATAATCAAGCAACCTAAAAGGCTAAAAAATAATCTAATTTAATTATTTTCAATGTATTTAGCATACATATGCTTATTAGATTTGAAATATAAACAAACATAAACTCGTCTAAATTGTGTTCAAATATTTAATTAATTAAATAAAAGTTGTGTTGATCTAATTCTAGAATTTCTATAGCAAAAATTTGATACAATCATATAGAATAATCAATCAACTAAAATTTCGATACATTTCAACTATAATTTAATTCCCCATATGCCGGTTATTTTCTTGAAACTAAACTATGGAATTATTTCAGAACACAGCTCCACATGAAATCGGAAAGAAAGGTGAACAAGGCGTGGCGCTTCGGATATCAGGAACCAAAGCAGCATTTTATAATTGCAGTTTTTACGGAAATCAGGATACTCTTTATGATCACAAAGGTCTTCACTATTTCAATAATTGCTTCATCCAAGGCTCCGTCGACTTCATTTTCGGCTCCGGCAGGTCCCTTTACGAGGTAACTATATATTTTACTTCCCATAGATTAGGCTTGAAAGTTAATTTGAATCAGTTGAATCCGAACTGTTACAATATTTATGTACGAATGATTTGAATGGTTTATAATATTTACCATCATTTATCCAAGTTAATTTAAATTAATTGAACTCGAATTTTTACGATATTTACGTATGAATGTGCAGAATTGCCATATAAATTCGATAACAAAAAAGGTAGCATCAGTAACAGCTCAAAACAGGAGCAATTCGACATTGGAAAGTGGATTTTCGTTCAAAGATTGTGTAGTAACCGGAAGTGGCTTAGTGTACTTGGGAAGAGCATGGGGTGATTATTCCAGAGTTGTCTTCTCTTACACTTACATGGACAACGTTGTTCTCCCACAAGGCTGGAATGATTGGGGCGTCCAGAAACGTGACACGTATGCTCAAATTACTTACTAATTACTATTTCTGTCCCAAATTGATAAGTAGCATAGAACAGATACGAATATTAAAAAATTTAAATTTTTAAAATAAAGTGAGTTATTTAATACGTAAAAAAATTATTATACGTGTCTTCATTTAATATACTGGTAATTTTTGTCTTTCTGGTAAATTATGTTGTCTTTGTAAAATATGTTCTATAATTAATAAGTATATAAAATAATTATTTAGTAAAATAAATATCTAATACTTATATTTTGAGATAAAAGAAAATTGAAATAGTATCTATTAATTTGGGACGGAGGGAGTATATTTTTATTTTAAAATTAATATTTAATTAACTCAAATAAATTTTAATCAATATTGTTGATGTTGCAGGAGAGTATTTTATGGAGAATATAAGTGCACTGGGCCTGGAGCTAACTTTACGGGTAGAGTTCCATGGGCTCGGGTTCTTACAGATGAAGAGGCTCAGCCTTTTATTGGAACTTACTATGTTGATGGGGATACTTGGCTTCTTAGCCCATCATGAATATAATTGAGAGGGTCCAATAATTGAGTAATGTGATGAATTTTTTAAATATTTTAAGATTATTTTTTAATGCCATGC
Organism: Mercurialis annua; assembly: GCF_937616625.2. Taxonomy (NCBI): domain Eukaryota; kingdom Viridiplantae; phylum Streptophyta; class Magnoliopsida; order Malpighiales; family Euphorbiaceae; genus Mercurialis; species Mercurialis annua. The sequence continues at coordinate 38,644,605 of NC_065575.1, forward strand.
ATAAAAGCTTAAAAAAATTGTGGTTGTATTACGTGGAGGTAATGCATTTTAAATTAATTATTTATATGTGACGATAATTGTTTAGGAGTTCGAGATCGAATTCGATTAAATAATTAAAATTTGAATTATATTGTGTGTGACTTGATTATCTTATAATTAATATTTTAAAATTAAATTTATTTAGATATAAAAATATTATTGTAAATATAAATATACTTTTTTTTTGCCAAAAAGATTTTGTTTGGATCAAATTTTTCAAAAATGATGAATGACATACTGTTTGGTTCTATTAATTTTTTTTTAAAGAAAGCTATAATTTACAAGTTAAATTGCAAAAATGAAAATGAAAACATAAGAAAACCGAATAGTGAGAAACAACTTTCTTTCAAGATATAAGAAATGAAAATATGGAGGAAATATGCAAATAGTATAACTATAGAAATTTATTATTAATAATTAAAAAATTAAACATACTAAATATTATTTATAAATTATATATTTTTTTTACAAATGAATTACTACATATTATGATAATTAATCAAATGAATTATTTAAGTATATTTATAATTTAAGTTCATCATAAGTTATCTATGAATTTTACAATCATAATTACAATTAGTATTTTAAAAGTTTTGTAATAATGAAAAATATATATAATAAAATCCAACAAAATAAAAAAATTATAGCTATATTATTTTTTTTCTAAATTAATTTGATTAAGTATTTGATAAAATAAGATAATAAGATAATGAAAAAAAATAGTTACAGAAAAGATTAAATTATTTTATTCATTAATAAAAGAAGTGGAGATTGAGAATAGAATCTTATAATTATGTTTTTATAAAAAATAAAGAATAGTTTTTAGTTTTTTTCATATAAAATAAATTTTATATTAATAAACTAGTGTTTAATTTTTATTATATACCAAAATGACCCACATATAAAGTTTCGTATGAATTTCGGATACATAAATATTTCGGAAACTAAGAAATCCGATTTTTTTTAAGATTTTCGTACATCATAGATTGCAATGGGCATAGAAAACAAGACAAAAAGCGACTACAAAGCGGGAAGACTAAGACAATTATTAGACTATCCGTATATGAACGGCGGATCAGCCTTCCTACACAAATTTTAGTATATGTATATCTTACACACCCGTGCATTATCATCTTCGCTTGCGAAACTAGAAGTAATTTGAGCATGTAGCTCGGTAGTGGAGGCGGCGGAGGCAACAACGTCAACAACAATTTTTTCCCGGTTTACTTGAGTGATCACGATGTCGCAGCCGGTTTTATAATTATCCGACTCCTCTAATTCTTTGCTGCATCTAAATAGAGCTTCTACCAATAACAACAATGAAGCCATTTAGAAATATAAATATATGCTACAAACACAAGAATACAGCCATTATGTCTCCACAAAATATACATTTATATGCATGTTGATTAATGTGATTTTGTAATTAATTTTCCAGAAGTATGCTATTAATTAACAGTTTTTGAATTAAGCTGTTATGTAAAAGATACACGCAAGCCTTGTCTCTATTATTCAACAATAGTATATGTGAAGCTTCTAGGTACGTAATTTCCATTCCATTAAATTTTTTGCCATTGCAATTTCAAGTTTGTTGCGTAGCATTTCAATATTTAAGTGAATGAATTTTTCAAAGAAATGAATTTTCTATGTATGGAATTTAAACTCGAAATTTTATAATTTTACAAGTTTAAAAATACAATTATTAATATGAATTAAAACACTGGTAAATGAATAAAATAGGTAACTGGTTCAAGCAGTTTAGAATGATATGTGATGATAAATACGTTTAACATGGAAATGTGATGATTACCGAACAATTAAAAAAAAGGAAATTTCCTAAAGAAGAAAATTGCTTAAATTGGCTAAGAGCTTTATGAATTATGGTGCATTAGATTGTAGAGTCATACTTGTTTTCATACCTAACCCTTATTTTGGAAAGTCTAATTCACAAGCTAGATCTCTCTGGTTTGGTTGATGGAACTACCATGCATGGCTTGTTTCGTTGTCAATGTTTTTGGTGAGGTTTTTAAAAAAAAATTAACATGAAAATTTATATTAGCTCAAAACTACAACAATTACAAGTTTAAGATACGGTATAAATTCGATGAGCTGACATAAACAAAAAGACGCCTATACTACACACACAAATACCTTAATCGCAAATCACCTTACAAACTTTAAAAATTAAAATCATATAATTGCGCTGCATCTACATATGAGTCCTCTAATTTTTCAAGAATCTATAATTTGCAAGTTTGAATTATTGAAAAACTGATGAAATCCACGGAAACCGGTAACAAACGAGTTTAAAACATTACAAAACTTGATCGAATCGAGAAATAGAACCAAAATACGGGATTCATCAAGAATCACAACAGATGATCGCCCAGAACTATAAAATCTTGAAAGAATCTGAAAAAAAAAAAACAGCAACAACAACATTAACCATACAACACATCTAAAAAAATCCAATCTGTAACGGAGAAATTTATTCAAAAACTGAAAAAACAAAACACAACAAACTATAGATGGAAAAAATTCGTAAAACAATTGAAGACGGGATATCACCGTTTTCACCCCTAGAAAGCAAACTGGTGAAGAAAACAGACCAAATAGAGCTTTCTCTCTAGCCTGCCTCTCTCGCCTAGAGAGAAGGGAGACCAACACCGCTTCACTAGTAAGATGTCACTTTGTTGTTTTGGGTGGAGTTAGATTGAAAATGGGCATTAAATCCACGAATAATTATTATTTGAATGTTCAAATTTATTTGAAAATAAAATTTAATGTTTAACTAAAAATTTATACATATCAATTTAATATTTGGGCTGGATAAAATATAATGAACATGCATTTTAAAGTAAGTTTTTATGCATCTTTTATTTTAAAATCAAATAATATAGTCCTTTATTTTTAAATTTGTTAATATTTTAGTTCCCGACCAAAAAGGTTCAAATCAAAGAAACGCATGTCTTATTTTCCTCTTAGTAGCCTGCTTATACTTCATATTTACACACTGCAAATTATCATGAATAGTTTCGTAAACCACCTGCAAACCATATCCAAAATCTATTGATTTTGTCTGCACTTTACGTTGCTAATCAATGGAAGAAAATCCAAAGAACCCTTAGAAACAATTGAATAAACAATCTAAAATGGACTGAACCTTGTTCTTTGGTTAACAGTACAGTTATGGGCAAATTAAGTCAGTTAGGCACAACTTCTGATTCCAATTGTTCACTTGATTGCCAACCAAGCAATGCAAATAAATTGCTAAGGATCTGTTAATAACCTCAGTTTGGTCATCATTTTGAGGAAGATAAGAGCTACTAAAGTTCATCTACCATGTTAAAAGATTCGGGCTTATCAAAACCTCTACCTTGAAGCAACACAATTTTTATGTTTTTCAAGACAAAACTATGAGCATTACTTTGCCCAATATGCATGACATTTCGATCACATTGTCAAGATTCCGTAACAGCAAATCATTATTAGTAGATTTTGTTAGCGTAATTAGTATACTATTGTAAGGTAGTATAGTCTTTTCTTTTATTGTTTAATTTTGCTTATATAAAAGTCTCTTTCTCTTCTATTGTTAGCATCTATTCTTTTATATTTTATTATTTATTCAATCAATGGTTTCGAATTCTTCCATAATGCTATCTGATTTATTAGTAAATTTAACTAAATTGATCTATATTATTCGTTATTTTATGAATATTGTAGATTTAATAATTTTGACCTAGGGATGGCAATGGGGAGGGGATTCCCCGTTCCCCGTGGGGACCCACCCCTAATGGGGCGGGGAATCCCCACCAATTACCCCCATGGGTACGGGGATGGGGGAAAATCATTCCCCAACCACGGAGATGGGGAGGGGACGGGGAGTATAGTCCCCACCCCATGGGGATCCCCGTCCCCATGGGGATCCGATTTATATTTATATATATTTATTTTATATTATAAATTTTAGTATGTTATTTATAATTTTAAATAATTTAACATAATTTTTTTTATTAATTTCTATTTAGTTATAAATATATAATATTATAAAAGGTAATAGTATTTTCTATAGTGATTTTTTTTTCAAATATCTTATGAAAATAATAAATTATTTATAAATTATATTTAATTATACGGGGAACGGGGATCCCCATGGGGATGGGGAATCCATGGGAATGGGGACGGGGATGATTTTATCCCCATTAATTAAATGGGGATGGGGATTCCCCATAGACGCGGGGATGGGGATGGGGATGGCTTCCCCGTCCCCACCCCGCCCCATTGCCATCCCTATTTTGACCGTTCAAATTTAACCCATTCACATTGGATGACATAATTTCTGAATTGGAAATTTAATTATGAAATAAATTTAATTAATCAATATAACATACTGTCTATATGTAAACTAATTAAATCGAGTCAACTCTACTTCACCACATGATCCACATCTAACTAATTGAGCAGAAATAGATTTTGTCAACTATTAGTGTACTGTACTTAATTGTTGGAGCATTCATGATCATTGCTCTAAATTCAGAAATGTAGCATTAATCAAATTTACTACTACATCTCAAAGTAGACCGACTACACATGTGACTGTTTAATTTAGTATCTACAAATACTTAATGTGGATAATGTATCCTTTTTTTTATTTGAAAAGATGTGGAGAATTTATCCTTATAAACACCACAAAAATATATAAGTATTTTTCAAAGTAGTGAAATTACAAACTAGCCAATCAGTGAGTGTTTTGGTTTGTAATTTGAGTAACTATTAAATAATTAAATTAGTTTTAAAACCTTATGTTATACACACCTGAGAATCATTTATTTAATTCTTTATAAGTTGATAATTTCATAATTTTATTAAATTTTATTTTTTAACAGAAATTTATAATTTTACCTATATTTGTTAATATAGAGATATATAATTGTGAATTTGTTGGGTTTAAACTCTTCAAATCACAAACTATCCACATATTATAGTTTAGGTTACTAATTTTTTTTCTTTTGTTTCCCTTTAGTTACTAATATTAATTATAATTTATTTGTAAAGGACGTTTCTCCATAATTTCAGTCCTTAATTGTTCCATGCAGCAATTAAATTTGTCATGTATCATCGATGCGACGATATCCATTACTCTATGTAGAATAATATTTGTTCATAGCACATTTTAGTTGCTATATTTTTCATATTATAACAGAAGAAAAATAAATTACAACTTTCAACTTAATAATTCTATTTAATTTTCGTATTATAACAAAACAACAATAAATTACAGCAACTAGAGAACTATATTTTAGCTAATATTAAAAAATACAAAAATAACATCACACTACATATATTGTTTTTTTTGCTAACTTATACATATCTTTTTCTTCACAAATTTCTTAGGCTAAGCTAAAACTTACACATGTGTTGCTTACATTTATAATAAGATGCCACATCTTTTACAAATGGGCTGAAATAAAAAAGAAAAACTTCCAATAATCAACATCATATTGGCCTATAATTTACAGCTACAAAAAGAATTTAAATTCCTTTGTGCATTAATTAGGCGGTGGAGATGAAACTTGGACTGTAAGTAACAACTAGTTAATTAGGTCAATTAGTTATTCCGATCATGAATCAATGTTAGAATTACCGGAATGAATTGTGAAGAAATCAAGCCTGGAATCTCCCAACCGCAAAGAATATGCAGCTTTCTTATATTCACCCCAAGTGAAGGGTTTATATTTAGTCGGATTTTCCGGTGATACCATCTCCGGTAGAGGTGATATACATGCATCTTCCGGTGGTGCTCCGAAGTACATTGTTGACATTCTTGGCTTAACTGAGTTCGCAAACGCCCTATGTCTCACGCTCCTCACACGCCCATTTGTTAACACCTTTATTTCACATATAATTTATTATTAATAAAAATCACCTATAAAATTTTAGTTTATAATTTTTTGAATTTAAATATTTATACTATTACACATAAAAAATTATATAAATATAAAAAATTTATAAAATTTATATGTTAAAAGAATTATAAATGTCATATGGATAGATTCCAATTTTTTTAAAAAAATTGACATTTAATATATTCATTTTTATTTATTTTAATATTTTTAATTATTTCATCAAACATCTAATAAAATAATATATAGTTACAATTTTTTAATATAATTTTTTATTTTTAATTCTACATATTAAATATATCATTTTCATATAATTATATTTGTTAATATAACATTAAAGTTTAAATGAATTAGAAAAATTATTTGTCTTCTATGATTTCAGCTAAGGAAAAATAGATAAAATGACCTACTTAATTAATATATGATTAAAAAGATAAAAAGACCAATTTAAAAAATATAAAGATTTATATACATTCATACACATCATAAACTTACTATTTAAATTTTCAAAAAATATAAGTGTAACCTAGCAAAAACAATTTAATCAAATTGATTGCTGACCTGTAATGCATCACCAACAATCAAGAAGAATCCAGTGGGGTCAGGTGGGACAGGGACCCACAAACCGTCATGCAAGCAGATTTGGAGGCCAGCCACGTCGTTGGATCGCAAGATGGTCAATATCTGAGGGTCAGAATGCTCTCCAAATCCAATTCTTTTTGGTGATGGGTCCCAATCTTTGACCTCTTTGACAGCCGATGGATAGTGATTTAGCCTAAGCACCGAGTCACTATGGACGGCTCTGATTAACCGACTGAAGACGAACTTATCTTCCATCCATAGTCCTTCTCCTAGCAGATCAAGAATTTCACAGGCCAACTCTCTTACATCTTCTATATAATCATTCACAGCACAACTGCAACACCAAATAGAACTATTATTATAAAAAATTAAAAACAATGATTAATTGATTATGATATTTTCTTTAATTGGCATATAAAATTTTAATTTTTTTTACTATATAAAGTTGGTGTTCCCTACTTTTTCTTGATTTGATTGGAGAATTGATTAATTTTTTTTTTTCATGAGTCATTACAAATTATTATTTCTGTCCATGCAAGCAATAGGCCGGTGCCTGCTGGTCTGTCGGAGAAATGGAGTGGTATTAGAATTTAACCAATGTTTATTATGATAATTGAATATTAGATATTTATTCTCACAGTGTATTTATATAATTTATTATAAGTGTATGGTCAGTCAAGAGCAGGACAAAATCCAGGCCGACTTTACTATAGATAGCAACATATTCATAATTAAAATTATGATTCATCATTGTATTATCAATTATGTCTCACTTAACATAACAAATTAATAATGGAAATTGAGCTTTTTATTGGGCCATTGCTAGCTAGCTTTTGCCAAGTATCTAAAGCCAAAATGATTACAATTTTAGAGAAATTTTATTAAAATAAAATATATGTGACTATCTGATTAATATAAATAAATGAAATAATTATATTTATCTATAGCTATGATCAAATTAATATTAATATCCTTATAAGATAACTTCATAGATTGATATGTTAATTCTATAAGTCTTGATTATATTCAATAAAAATATAAAAAGGATGAAATGTTTAATTATTAAAAATAAAGTATTTTAATTACTTTAGATACATTTATTGATTGATAAAATTATTTTTATTTTAAACTACAATAGAAAAGCTAATGTGAGTGTGACCATTTAAAAAGTTAAAATCATATAAAATATTTTTAAATGATTCTATCATTAGTGTGAAGTGAAGATGGGCCAATGAGAATAAGCATAACATGTTGCAAAATGGTTGTTGATAGTTACTTAAAGCAAAGTTTTCCCTTTTAATCAGTAGATGAAAGTTGAAAATGGACACTTATAAGGAAAAATAAAATATGTTTCTCACGTATGCAAATATTTGTTACACGTGTTGCTCTTAAATTTCTATTAGGTCAGTGACATCGAGCCACAAACTGTAAAGTGATTGAAAACGATGATCAAGAAATAAAGTTGAAAGCTATAATCAACTCTATACTATAAAAATAAAGTTTCTCAAAATAAAAACAAAATCATTCATCCAAAAAAAATTGAATTAGCTAGTCATAGAAGGGTAAGTTTGACTATTTGTAAATTATTTAAGATGGATTCAAAAAATTAATTTTAGAGCAATTTAGAAAATTTGAGTAGAGTTTAAACTATTCAAATGGAATCTCAAATTCAGCTTGATTGTCAATTAAAGTAAATGAGTCTTTCGCATACATAAAATAGTAAAAAAAAATTCTTATTATATTAACTTTTTATATCTCTAAAATTAGATATGTATTATTTTAATTAATTAAATTTTATATTTTATAATAAAAATTTTGTAAATGCCAATATTTATAACAATTTGTTAATAATAATTTTTATTTATCTCGAGTTCGAACCCAAATTTGAAATTATATTGATTCAGGTTCGATTTTAAATTTGAGCTTGTACAATAATTTTAAATTTAAATTTAAACTTGACATAATTTATGCTCGATTCAGCTCGTTTTCGCACACTAGTCATATATATTTTATAATATGACCATGCAAACTAGCTAATCAATGATATTATAATAAATTAGCAAGTTGATTCAGATATAATGAAATTGAACTGTAGAACGTAATTAATTTAGACCCCCCAAAAATAAACAATACTATGTTGTAGATTATTTTAGTTAAACCTTTCTTTTTCTCCTAAAGGAAAGATGTCATTTTCTAGGATACCAAGCAATTACACTAAAAAATTCTTCCACCGTTTCATTTTCAAAATATTAAATAATTTATTTCCCTCATATACCGGCCCAATTGCCATATGCAATAAATAACTTTTTGTTCTTTATTTATATAAAATAATGAGCAGCCATTACAACGTTAAAAAATTAAATATAACACAGCCGTTGCGCATTTTATTTATATAATAAATTAATAGTGCGTTAGTTATGTGAAAAACTGAATAATTAAAAAAATTCCTATTACAAATGCTCATTGATTTGTTGTAAAAATGACGTGACAGCGGTTATATGGGCTAAACACTTAAAACACTTTTTTTTTATAAAAAAATGTATTTAAATAAATAAATCAATGATATATAAAATAAATTATTTAAACATTAAAAAATTTAAATTCATGATAAATAATAAATAGACTGTTTTTCAGGAAAAAAAAATTTACTGGTGAATTTTTAGATAAATAATAAAATTTATGACTAATTTGATTAGGCTTTTTTTATTTTAAAAATAAATTTTCTAGTAAGAAAAGATATCTAACTTTTGTTATGGTAAATTAATTCATAATTATAGCTTGTTTGGTAATTATATTATAATTTTTAAATTTGTCTGTTTGATGCATTATTTTTGAGATATTATCAAACATAACTGCAACTCTTCTGAAGTTGAGCAAGATATTTGAGCCTCACAGCGTCGCATTACATCTTCCCCGTGAAATAGTAAAACAAATTGTGACCGATGAGTAAAAAGAGACAAACAAATTTGTTGTGTTTTAAATATAAACTACTAAAAAACAAACACCTCCACATACTAAGCAAAAACCCCGCGAACCTGGTATCCTACTAAACTAGAAAAACTGAAAAACACGAACAAAAACCCCTTCTTTGGTTTTTTCTTATAATATTTTTATCTTAATATTTTATGTCATCATCTTTCTGAATTGTTTCTTCAACATGTGACGTATAATACTTAACGAAAACAGACAACATGTGTTAATTACAAGAACCTAGGCAACACGGACACGAAAAAACATACTGTTTAGACACGACTGTGGTGAAAATAGTGTCTAAAACGTCAAGTGTCAGAAACGTTTTCAAAACAAGAACCACAAAAATGAGGTTTTGATATAAGATTATTACCTGAATTTCGCAGGGTTATCAGAGATCGTTTTGGATCGGTCGGAAACGGAGACAGGATTCGTGTGAAGAAGAAGATATTCAAGCTCGCCTTTGTCGCCATTACTTCCAATGTTCTTACAGCCATATCCAAAAGGATTAGCAGGACCAGCTTTTTGCTTTTCTTGAACCGATTTTCCAAAAAAATCAACACCCTCTTGTTCTAATCTCTCAACTACTGTATTACTAACGCCATGATTAACAACTTTGAAGAATCCATAATCTTCGCAGGCTCGTAAAATTAATTCAGACACAGTCGATTTATTAAGCGAAAGATCAATTGTCGGAATTCCAACTGCCTTGGTTTTTCTAGCACGCATTATTGGAATATTTGAAGATGGTACTACCATTGTTAATTCTTGCTCTATTACTACAAGAATAAAAAAAATTCGTCAAAATATTTATTTGAAGAAGGTAATGAATTTAAAAAAATTATTTGAAGAAGGTAATGAATTTAAAAAAATTATTTGGGAGTGTTGAAGTTTAGAGAGGTATGATAATGGCTGAGGTGGTGTGTATTATATAGATATATATAGAAGAGAGAACAACAGGAAAAAGAAGGAAATTTATATGAATATTGTATTGCTAGGTAGGGGTCGCTTTTATTTATTTTTTTGATTTAATTAATAGTACGTGGATTTATGAGACGTGGACTTTATTTATATATGACACTCTCAAATTAAATATATTAGAAAAAGACTGTACTAATATAAAATAATTTAAATCAAATGATTTTGAAAAACTTAAAACCTACAAGACTTTTAATATCTAATTAATTATCATTCAAAAAAAATTTAATTATCATTCAAATTTTATTATTTGATTTCAATTATACATATTATGGACCCGTTTGGATAGATGTGACAATATAATATAATCTTGACTATAATTAAGACTTTTTACTCATCACAACATTGCTACATCATTATAAAAATATATTTTTAATTTAGTTTTAAAGGCTGGATAAAAAAAACTGTATAATATAATTCTAGTTATAATTAAGTTTTTTTTAAAAAAAAATATATTAGAAAGAAGACTTTTATTGAAAATTTAGATTTTTAGATTACGAGGTTAATATTTTTCTTATGAGATCAATTCGAACTAGCTAATGTCTTAAAATCGTCATATTCAGTACGATTTCATTTTTATTGTATTAATTATGGTCATTTGTATAATAATTTTAAATGTTATCACATGTGGACTATGTCACAGCTGAATTGACATATTTTATTTTGGCATGCCATTTAAAAATCGAATAGTCAATTTTATCTTTAAATTAAAAGACATAAATGATTTTGATTTTAATAATACATCATTTATGATTAAAGTATGTTGAGTCAGCATTAGCATGGCTGACAATACATGCGAAAATTAAATTTAAAGTTATTTTTGAAAGGACTATAATTGATGTAATAAATATGTAATCAGATTAATTAGTTAAATTTTGAAACAATTAAAAGTGTCCTTATTGCAAAAATTTATATTTTTATGAATTCAACAGATTAAATATTTAAAAATTAAAGTTAGAAAAAATTACTAAGAGCAAGGTGAGAAGTGGCTGACATTAGGTGGGGGGAGAAGTTGGGTACAACCTGGTAGCGGCTGTTTGTCCCCCTCTAATTGGAACTATATTAGCGACGCTTTTCAAAAAGACGACTGTCGTCTGCGGGCATTTCTTACTACGACGCGTATTTTGACCTTGTCGTCTTTGACTCATACCTCACAATATTTTCACACCTTCATTAATCCTATATATCCTTTGATGTTTTTTCTATGATTATTTTCTATATAAAGTTTTAGTTTTTAATATTTTGTGTGATTTAAGTATATAATCTAAAATTTGGAATAAAAGTCTTAATTTTAATTTTTAGTATTTTCTAGCATCAAGACGGTCTTTCATACAAATGATATTGTTTTGCCATCTGAAATGACTAAAAACGACATTGAATAAGATATTTGGTCTGTAAAATGTCAAAAAATAAAAAAATTAAGTCTTTTTATATTAAGATATGCCAAACTTTAAATAAAACACTTAAATGCAAAAAACAGTAAAAATTAAATAAAATACTTAAATGCAAAAAACAGTAAAAATTAAAATTTTATAGTAAATATTGGGTCTTTTTTAAAAAAATTCTTCAATCCCAAATTGTTTATTTCATGAAATTATTTGACGAAAAGAAGAGAACAAATTTGATCATTCCTCGTTCATGGAACTAACAGATTTGGATAATTGTGCATACCCAAACGAATATACTAACTGAAGAATTGTAGTTTAAATTTTCTTTTAGTCTTAGTAAGATGCCTATATTCAAAGAATCTTTCATTTGTTTTCTTATTCTAATACTAATTTCGTCAAATTTTCTTTTGACAAATGCATTGATAAAGTTTGACAATAACATAATTTTAAAATACATAATTTTAATATGGAGTGGTTGAGGTTGGATTGCTGGCCATTATAGTCCGGAATTACCAGATATGTGGGCTTGTAGGCAGTCCACATCCCGAAATTTGACAATAATATTGAGTTTCGACTCAGTAGAGTGAGTCCTCGTCACCAAAAAAAATAACATAATTTTAATCGATTTGATAAAATAAATTTAAGTAATGTTGGAATTACATTAAAAATGCCTAATGGATATCTGAATATTTTATATCTTTTGTAAATGTAATAAAATTATTTAATTTCGATAAGTTTAACTCAATTTTAAAAAATTATGTATTAGCTTTTAAAAGTTATTTATGAAAAAAAAAAGTAAAACTACAAACATATACATATACTATTTTTTAATTCATCTTTTAAAACATTAAAAATACATGATAAATTAAATAATTATTAAAATCACAACTGATTTTTTAAATCAAAGAAAATTATCAAAATTTAAAATTCTAGTTAAATTTGCAAAAAGATAAAGAAAATTAAGATAGTGCTAAAAACAATTATGGACCATATTATAAATGCAAAACCTATTTTAAGGTCCACATACTTTTCATTTTCTTTACTTCGTCTAAATATTTTTGTTTTTCACTCGGTCCATTTACTTTCGAAAACAGATTTACGAACACCTTCTATTTTTTTACGAGATTCATGTACTTTCAATGACAATTTTATTTGGTCCATATACTAACGGAGAGTGCATCACATTTCTGTACTTTTATTAACAGAAAGACTTCATAAAACTGTTTTTGAAAGTATAATGATCAAATAGAAAAACAAAAACGTTTAGTAAAAAAATAAAAATATACAGAGATCTTAAGATGAGTTTTGCCAACTATAAACTATTTATCATTCGGTATTATAAATTTAATTTTTATATTTTGGTAGTTCAGCTTCTATTTTATCAAAACGTGAGGTTATTATTCAACAATAATTGCTTATGTAGCAACGCATTTGGATTCACATAAAAAATTGGCTACCAAATTGACAAATCATCTAAATATACAGAATAATTTTTTATTATTGAAAAAATATAAATTAAGTTATTGAAATATATAAATTAAAATAATAATAAAAGAGGTGTAGAACGTAGAACTAGAAGTCTATAATTCGATACCAAATTAAAAAAAAGTTAACCAAATTTAGATATTTTGAATCATTAAGCCTAAAAGGGGTTTAAATGTGCGTACAATATGAAATGAAATTTTGTACAGTAATTAACACTATGCTTTTAAAATTACCTTTTATGTCTCAAAATGACATGTTATTTGAAAATATAAAAAAATATGATTAAAATTTAAAATATTTATCTAGTTTTTCAATTTTATCATTTATAAATTTTTAGAGATATATATAGCATGTTAATAACATGATTTTTTTATAGGTGCATTTGATATTAGAATATAAATTAATTAATTCATTTATAGAAAATTACATTATTTATTAATAAAAAATAAAAAAATTAATTGTCAAAAATTATATGTAGTTTATAATTTGGTTTCTAAAAATAATAAAATTATTTATCAATTTGGGACAGAAGAACTATTATGTATTTTCATCCAAAAAAAAAACCATTATGTATTTGATAAAAATACAAAAAATTGCACTTATTGTCTAAGGATTTTCACCCAAACTAATTTCCAGTTTGAATGACAATGATGTGAAGAAAGAACATTAATTGGCTAACTGATTGAACATTGAATTCAAACTAGCTACACGTGAAATGAAGTTAGCAAAATTAATTAATAATTTTATCACTGAAGCAATGTGGTAAAACATTGTTGACTGCCAACAATGAGATCATAAATAAACATTTAATTAATGTAATGTTTTATCATATGACAACCTACCGAAAAATAAACTATATAATAGAATAGAATAAAGCGCAGACATGATGTACCCAAAAGAAAGTACAAATATGAAACCATGCATCAAGATTCCACATGAATTAGGTAGAACTTGTACACAAAATACGTACTGAAGTATACTATATAGTAAATAATTAATTAAATTAAGTTTATTCCATTATTAGGCTAAACTGAGGGAATATTCCATTAATTAGTTTTAATTGTCTCGACTATTATAAAGCTAGTGCCATTCGAGTAGCTAGCTAATTCGTGGAAGATGAACTACCTCTCTGTTGGTGAACCAATTATTTGAAGCAATTGTTTTGTTTAGTTAATAAGATTTATTAATGTTTTAATGTCACGAATAGTTCATTCGTCTCTAATCTAAAAGTCACGACTAATTGGCTTTATAGTTCGGCATTTCCAGAGAAGTTTAATAAAAGTTTTTATTTTATACTAGTTTCGCATTACATGCTATGCACGTGGCTCGTAATGTAACTCGTCAAAAATTATATTAGTAAATTTATTATAATTATGTCAATTTTTTATTTATAATTAATATTAAATTAATTAAGAATTTTTATAAAAATAAATATAATATATTCGGTTATTAAATTTTTTTTCCATACTGAATTTATTCTTTTTTTAGTTTTATAATAATCATAATTAAATAATTAATTTAATTTTATTAATAATATCTTTAAAAATAATAAGATAGAAATTTATATAATAATATATTGACCAAATACAGTATTTTAATTTTGTAGTTCAATCAAACTAAAAGATAGGTATTCCTACTAATTTGGAGACAATTTAGTTATTTTTTACATACTAAAAATTAAATTGGAGATAATTTAGCTACTTATTCTAATTAGGATTGTAATTACAATAGTGATTAATTAAATAACTAATTAGTTAAAGACTATAAAACCTTTATTTAGTAGTAAACTGAAAAGGATTATTCAGTAAATTTGTCTCCCCCCCCCTCATCCGTGCTTTTATATATAGTATAGATATATTGTTCTAGTTACATAGCAAAGGTAAAAATGTCTATTTAACAAGAATAGAGAAGTGTTAGCCTAAAACAAGAACCATTGAATGAGTGACATATCACACTTCTAATACAAAACAAATAGCATATAAAAATCAATGAGCTGTAGTTCAAATGCTATAAGCGTTGATCAGCAAATTGCTAGGTCGTGGGTTCGATTCTCCCACAAACACTCCCCTTCCAAATTATCACAAATAGAATATAAAAAATATACAGCTATACAACAAATCACTTTTTGTTTTAACACCGGCCCTTCAAACTTGGTAGTGGTATGGGGTTCTCTACACCTCCAAGTTTGTCTCTTAAGTATTGAAATCTTGAATGAGATAATGATTTTGTTAGCAATCGGCTATTTGATTATGAGAAGGTACATACCGAACTTCAAAAAAATTTGCTAAAACTCTGTCTCGTACAAAATGCACATCAATTTTAATATGTTTGATTCTTGCATGGTAAACTCGATTTGCAGCCAGTGCACCTGCACTCATATTATCACACCATGTCATCGAGGAGCTTGATAAGGGAAATTCCAACTTGTTGAGAATTGATTCTAGCCAGGCTATCTCACATGCTACTTTAACTAGTGCTATGTATTTAGATTTCGTGCTTGACCGTGCTTCCACAAATTGCTTCTTCAAGCTGTAAGACACAAGTGTATCACCTAGAAAGACACAATGCCCAGTTGTAGACCTTCTATCTTTCGGGCAACACGCCTAATCAACATCTAAGAAGTCATAAAGGGAGAAGTTAGAACGATGCTTTATATGAAGCCCCATTGTTTTTATACCCTTCAGGTATCGTAACACTCTCTTAATTCCATGACAATGTTTCATTGTTGGACTATGAAGGAATTAACTAAGCTTGTTAATTATGAATGACAAAATCAGGTCTCATGTTTGTGACATATTGTAGTGTTTCTATAACACTTCGATAGAAGATTGCATTCTTCATTAGTTCCTAAGCTGAGGCCCCTAGCAATTTTTTAGCAACTGCTGGTGTTGGGCAAGGCATAAGGTGTTCTAAATTGAAGCTCTCTGATGTACCTCGTTGTCACGACCCGAAAAATTTAGCCGCAACCGGCGCTAGGGAACGGGAGTGGTAGCTCCGGAACCCGTAGCAAGCCTAAAATCACAAATAATTTTTTCGCAAATATTATAAACAAACAGCGTAACACAACAGAAGCAAATATATAACATATATAAACATTTACACTAACTGTTCTGTTAACCTCGCGGGCTCTAGTTACCGTACCCTGTACGAACTGGCCTCGCGGTACTATATACATCAGTTAGTGTTTCAAAACATCACACCGGCATCTGGGGCCGTGGATCATATACTAAACACGTAGCCTATCAAAATGCATATAGAACAATGACAGCAGCTAATATATACAATCAAAATGAACTGCTGTCTAGGCTATTATACTACTGACAAAGGACCACTACTGCAGCATTCACAGAAGTCAGAAACTATACATATACAGCTGACTTCTGGACTTCAAAATTGGCCTCTAACTAGGTCCACAAACTAAGCACCTGAAAGACATCAAAGGTGAGGGGTCAGTATTTGGGAAAATACTGAGTGAGTTTGCATTTACTAACGGTATTATTATAGAAATATAGCATCGCATTTTAAATCAACATTAATACAAAAAAACATATGAACAAGTACTCGATCCTTTCGAAACTAAAATCCTGAAACATAACGTAACTCACTATTATTCAAATCATATTGATTCCAATAGTTTGACCCGGGAGCGTTCACGTTCAACCACGTCAGTCAGAACATATCTCTTAATTGTTGGTAAAAATACGCAAGCGTACGTATGCCAACTTGTAATACAGACTGCGAAGTCCGGATATCGTACCCACAGAGAAAGCTCTAAAGACAACTAGTCAGAGTACTCGATTCGAATAGCCGAAAAGATAATTTTTTGTTGGTTTTGTAAATTAAAAGACAAATATTGATAAATGTAGATTAAAGTAAAGTAAAGCTGTAATTCAAATGGTGTTTTAACAATAATGGGAAAAGCAGGGATTATTAATCTTAGTTATGCTGTTTACTTGATTCGGATTATGGATTATATGGTTCTGATGACGTTCGAACTAATCTAGAGCACCTAAAATTCTCTCTCGAGCAATTACAGGCAAAAGCATTAAACTAACTAATACTGGGTTAATTATTCACTCTCGCACAATGATTAACCTAAGTATAAATCGATTTAATGATTATTAAGCAAATTCTAAGAACCCGCACTCGTTAATTCACTCTCGCACAATCAACTCTTGCGTTCTTAATTATATTGTTCTATTCCAATTTTACTCTCTCGAGCTAAAATCAAAACATACGGCAAAGACTAAGTGATCAGTTTAGACTAAGCATTAAGCACAATAATTAAAACCCATCAAGAACACAAAACCCATAAGTTTAATTCAATTAAACAGACATAATTTCGATTAATAATCCCCAATGAAGGGTTTAGCTAGACATAATAATGAAATAACCCAAAGCAATAATTAAAGAAATCATTCTAAGATTAAATTGAATACTGAATATAGAATTGAAAATAATCGTACCTTGTTCGAAAGTAAACTAATGATAATCGACAAGAAAAATAATGAAGAACTGAATGAATCGATAATCCAACAATAAGAAAACTCTAATCTATGGTTTATGTGATTACAAAAACTACGCGAACCTTTGTTCGATGTTAAACTCCCTATTTATACGGCTCCCAACTTCATAATCTGATACTAGATCAAGATAGATGAAAACCCAGAAGTGCCCTTTGAGTTTCTCGGAGTTTGGAGTTAAAACGGACAATTTTGTCTTTTTTCAGTCGCAACTCTCGACACGTACACGACCGTGTAAGGTAGTACACGTTCGTGTTCTTTATGCCTTAGCCAAATCTTCAAACTTCACAAAATAATGTCCTTCGGCGAAAGTACACGATCGTGTACTTTTGTTCTTCGAGGTAGTACACGTTCGTGTACCCCTAGGACTTGGCTAAATTTTCATTCCTTTTGGCTTCACAAAACTCACCCTTCGGCGAAAGTACACGATCGTGTACTTTAACACTGCAGGGAAGTACACGTTCGTGTACTACATCACTTGGCCAATTTTCTGCTTTCTTTCCCATCTCCTCAAATACCACCCTTCGGCGATATTACACGTTCGTGTATTCTTGTACTATGAAGGAGTGCACGTCCGTGTACTTGGTCACTTGGCCAAAATCACCTATTTCCACTTCTCGATTCTCCCATGATCCACTTCGACCTCTTGCAATCTCTGAAGATCATCAAAATCACTCCAAATTACGCCATACTTGCACATTTTCCCTGAAATACTCGACATAGCAATAAGTACCCAAATAACGCTCAAAAGCACATATCAACATGCAAATACCGTATCAAAAGTATACTTAAATATAGGGGTATTTCTACCCCTATCATTAATCCCAAAGAGGTGGGTCCAACCCACTGGTAGGTCCAACCTACTAGATACGGGGCTCAGGTTACACTGTAACCGAGTTCACTCTCGTATCGCATCCATATCATAGCTTTCATAATCAAACCATGCATGCATCTCAAATCATATCTTATAGTCAGACACGCTAGACTGACTCAATTACTGGTGATCACACAGCCTATTGACACCCAATAGGTAGCTAGTTTCGTTGGATCGTATACTAGGTTCTCGTACATAAAACTTAATCAAAACATGTAGCATATCAACAATTCATATATGTATATTGTGCGATGCATATAAACAGTATATATATATATATATATATATATATATATATATATATATATATATATATATATATATATATATATATATATATATATATAATATTATATGTATATAGTGCGATGCATATAAACAGTATATATATATATATATATATAATATGATATCAAAATAATATTAATCGATAATACACGAAAGTAAAGTGCAACTCACAGTGACCGCTATCCAATCAATAACGAAGTCAATATGATAATATGCCCGTGCTAGACCACGTCGGCTGACCCCACCGTTTGCTGACACGTCTGATACATATAGATCAAATACACGTTTAATACATAAACGTGAACCTTAAAAACCTAAAACCCTAGGTTATAGATTTAAGTTATCACCCCTTTCGTTTCGTATTCGTTTCTCTCAATTTTGATAACTTCTTGATCGGATTCTTACTTAATCGATGTACTTATCTTGACTATTTATTATGTTAATTTTCATTTATATAATGTTTTATATCTATTTCAAAACATTTCACTGAGTTTCACACTCAAATCAAGCTATCGGAGGTCCTTTTTCACTCCCGGAAGTCCCACGGAGATCCGGGTCGAGTTAGGGCACGTCGTGCCCTTCAATTTTTGTGAAGGGCACGTCGTGCCCTTCATGGTGCACGTCGTGCACCCCTTGTGGTGCACGCCGCGCACCAGCACGTCGTGCACCGACGTGTGCAGCGTTTTTCCGGCACTTCCGGACCATTTCCGGGGATCCAAAACTTCCTAAACTTACACCAATACATACCCAATTCATTTTAATCCATAATTCATCGTTTTACACTTCAAAAACATCAAAACCAACAAATTTAAGCTTAACCTCAAATCTTAAAAAGAAACAACCCCAAAACCTACTGTTTTCGCACCATATATCGATCTCTTACCTTGATTTGATGCCCGGGAAAGATGGAGCTTTCAATTCCGAAGAGATCGCCGCGAAAATCGTCCGAAACGGACGCCGAACGGAGAAACGGCGAGCAACCGAACTTGATCGAAGGGTTTTTTATGTTCTGGATCGTTCTTCACTTCTCCTTCTGATTCTTCTTATTCATATCTTCTCATTTATATATCACTTGGCTAATTTGTTAATTTAACCCCTAATTTCTTCATTTATTACCAATTATCTTTCAAACTTTTCTTTCGTACGATTTAGTCCATACCTAAATCGATAAACTCTTTTATTACGACTTATAAGTATTATTTATATCCGATAAATAATACAAAACTCGATATTAACACTTTTTCGTCAAAATCCAATATTTCATTTTTCGACACAAAGTGGCTAAATTACCACTTTGGTCCCTGTGCCCTATTTTGGACTTTTCTTGATATTTTTCCTTTTAATTCCAATTCCAACTTTAGAATTGAAATATAACATTAAATTCTCGTATATAATCTTTTCCAAAACCGACCTACTAAAACTTATTTATCTTAATTTTATCGGATAACTTTCCGATGTCGCCACTCTGGCGACTCGAAATTGGACACATGGCCCAATTAAATAATTAAATATTTTTGGGGTATTACACTCGCTTAAGTCAAATACAACACCAGTAGTATCTCTTCTAACTTCAATTCCCAGAAATAAGTGAAAATCTCCAAAGTCTTTGAGAGAGAACATGTTGTTTAATTTCTTCACAAACATTTTTTAGAGAATTAGGCTTGTTTTTTATCGGCTTCCGTCTATGGTGTATCCTTACCGTTGGCGGTAACTATTTTTTCTTTCTACTTTATTTATATAGAACAAAATAAATAGTCAACACTTTTTATCATTTGTTTTTGCTGGTAAATTTATAGATGAGTCACATTAATTTTACATATATACGAATAAAGAATCAGAGATAGATTAAGACCGTTCAAAACTGAAGATGAAATCACTTAGAGGTCATTAGTTTTGTTTTGATATTTTTTATTATGGTAATTGTCTTTTTTTAAGTTTGTTGTCTTTTCTCTATAAAAGATTTATTTGTCCGCTTTTTTATGAGAGTAGCTTAGGATTAATTAATGAGTTTTCTGTTAAACAATGAAGAATTAGATTCTTATTATGGTAGAGCAGTTATGTAATGTTGATTTTTATTTTGTAAGGGGATTTGTGATCAAGGTTTGCATCTTGTTCTATGTCAGATTATTAGATACGGTTATACCCTATTTAAATTTTTATACTTATAACTGCTCGATATTAAAAGAAGATTATTTTTATGTAAAAGAAATGTAGTTTTGGTTGTTATTCTTTTAATATGGGATGTTTAGTTATACACCATCAAAAAGCAAAATATGAATCAATTAAATATTTTATTTTATATTTTATTTTATGTCAAACCGATATATATCATTTCAAGGTTTTTTGTGTCCTAATTTTAAAAAAAAATATTAGCATATTAAATTTCAATCTATAATATTTGTAGTGGTATTCCACATATGATCAAAATTATTGAAAAACTAAAAATTGCAACAGAGCGAAAGGTTAAATTTTATATGTAGCGTTTTAAACCATGAGATTAAATCGCTACAGGTATAAATTGAGATTTAATATGTCAATATCTTTTTTACCACTCTATATGTCCTATTTGGAAAGTAACATATTTTATTTTAAAATTTTATATTATGTATGTTTTATTTGTCATTTCATACGAGTTTTTTAAATCTTTGTTTCTCTTTTTAAAATTAACATTATAATTTTAAATATAACTTTACAATCATATTAATAGAGATAAAATGAAAAAAACAATAGAAATTGTTATCTTTTAATTTATGTATAAAAAGTTTACATTATTTCTTAAACGGACGGAACAAGTATATCTAATTAAAAAATTCTTGGAATTAAAAAATTGTTAGCATTTGATTTTTCTTGTGGTTACACATGACCTGTTCATTCTTCCATGCATTAGACAAAGTCTCCAAATTTGATTAACAACTACAATTAAAAATTAATGACATTCTAATTAATAAATTGAAGTTGGTCACCCATTTAAAAGACATGCATATGATTTGGAAGAAAGCTTCCTATTTAATTCCCCCGTGCAGCAATGGGCAGTTAGAGTCCTGCAGATTTCAGAAGACTGTCGAGTCTACACACGCATAATAATTTTAAAATTAGAGGTGATAATTAAATATTAATTTGGAAATTAGAAAGTACAATTAGTTTGTTCAAAGGCATGGAATCCGGATAATTGATTTTGACCATCACTAAACTTTCCAATTTTTTCATTTCAGTCACTAAACTATGTTTTTTTTCTTTTCAATCAATAATTTTTTTTTAGTATTCCCGACCAAAAACGCTTAGGTGACAACCAGAAATTGACATCTGACAACCGGATTTTGCTAGTTTTACACGGTAGGATTTTGAAGAAGCATTCCAAGGGTTTTATGGCGAGAATCCAAAGTAAGCTAGCGAGTTGGCAAGCTAATACGCTATTCATGGCAGGGCGTTCCACTCTCATTCAAGCTGTTGTTTCATCGATGCCGATTTATTCTATGCAAACTATGTCAGTTCCGGTGGGATATTGTAATCAAATGGAGGCTGACTGTCATAAGTTTTTGTGGGGTTCGTCTATGGGGAATCAAAAACTGAATCTAATTAGATGGGATAGAGTGTGTCAGCCGAGAAGTAATAGAGGCCTTGGGTTTAAGAAATTGAAATCTATGAATGTGGCTCTGTTGATGAAATTGGGCTGGAGCTTAATTACTAATCAAAATAAGCTATGGGTCAAGGTTGTGGCGGGTAAATATGAGTTTGATTCTGATAATTTCCATTCTTTGCTTAAGGTGCAGGGTTCCTCTCATCTTTGGCAAAATCTTCTCTAAGATTTTGAATGATGTGATTCAAGGAGTGAGATGGGCTGTTTGTGATGGTCGGAAAGTTAGATTTTGGTTGGACCTTTGGCTTGGGGAGAGTGTTGTTCTTAGCCAGGTAACTACCGACCAGATTCCCATTGCAGAGTTGAATTGCACTGTTTGTTTCAATACTGACGCCAATAATTCCTCGAGTTGGGATAAATTTACTCATCTTCTGCCTTTTGAGTTTTTAAGTAGAATTGCTAATACTTGTCCTTCTAATGATGATAATGGCCAAGACTTTATCTATTGGGGGCTCTCCCCATCTGGGAATTTTTCTACGAAGTCCACTTATAACCTCATTGAAAGTCAGAACTGGGATGATACTAACTCAGCGTGAAAAACCGTTTGGGATTGGAACGGGCCTGAACGTATAAAGCAGTTCTTCTGGCTTGTTGTGCATGATAAAATCCTTACTAATTTGGAGCTAAATATGAGGCATATTTCGGACTCAGCTTTGTGTGGCAGGTGTGGGGTTGAAGTTGAGGACTGCTGCCATGTCTTAAGAGATTGTTGGGTCACAAAGCTTCTCTGGGTCAGATTTGTTAAACCTGATAATAGGGCTCGTTTCTTTAGGGAGCCTTTTAAGGATTGGATTATTGGGAATTTATCGGGATCTTTTAAGGTCGTTTTTTTATGGCGATTGGTCTCAATTCTTTGGCGTTGTTATTTGGAAAGCTTGGAACTGGAGAAATCTTGTTGTGATAGGTAAGGAGGATATCCTTGTGGCTCAAGTTGTTGATGAGATTCATGCTCAATTGGTTATATGCAGGCCTCACAGTCTTGCGCTCATTTATCCAAGCAAGCTGCCAGGGAGAGGATCACGGTTAGTGTTGGTTGGTCGTACCCTCCTTTTAACTGGGCGAAGATAAATACAGACGGGGCGTTTGATCAGAGTACGGGCTTGCAAGAGCAGGGGGTTTGGTGAGGAATGATCGGGGAAACTGGCTAGGGTCCTTTGCGATGACTATTGGCCATGATTCAGTTATTGGTGCTAAGTTTAAAGGGGCATACCAGGGGCTGCTCCTAGCTTGGAATCTGGGGTTGCGGAGAGTTATTCTGGAAGTTGATAATAAAACAGTGGTGGAGAAGGTGAACAGTAACGATATGGCAGCGGATAATTCGAACCTGCTCTGTGCTATTCGTGCTTTGATAGCGAGGGATTGTGAGGTTAAAGTCCAGCACGTATTTAGAGAAGCCAACAACGATGCGGATCACTTAGCCTCTTTAGGCCATGGTGTCTTGGTTGGCTTAGTTATCTATGATAGTATTCTGAGTAGCCTTGTTTCGTGGATCCTGCATGATATGCATGGAATCTCATATGATAGAAGTATTCAAGCTTGATTGTTCTTAGGCTTTTGGCCTCTTTTTTGTAACAAAAAAAATTATTTTGGTTGTACATATTTTTTTTTTATGTTTTTTTAATGGGACTAATTTAAAGACCAAATAGTCACTATTTGATTTAAATTAATTATTGAACAAAAAGCGAATCGCTAAACTATACAACCAAATAGACTTGTTAACATATCAAAGAATATAAATATAAATTTTCCGTATTGAGCAAAAAAAAGTATTTTGTACTTTTTGACTCTGATTTTTATGTAATCTCAAATTAGGTCATACTTTTATTTTATTTATTAAAAAAATATTCATTATTTTTAAAAAATTCATTTAAATAGAGATTTTCATTAAGAATGCTATTATATTATTACTATTGAGTGGATTAATATAACCATTCTAATTATATGAATTTATTTTGATAACCATTCTTATCATTTCTCCAATGAGTAGTAGTGTTGAAATTATAGTGCATATACTCTATTAATTGTTAGAATGCGTGGTCTACTCAAAGTCTCGTCGACTCCTACCTACATATAGTAGTTACATGGTGGATCCATTGAAAGAAAAACAAAGGTCTCTTATATATTTAGAATATACTATTAATTAAATATAGTAATAGGTTCATCAAAATAATTATTAAAGGCGGTGACCTTCAAGATATATAATGGACTCCCTAGCCTGATTATGAACATATTATATAAAGTGGAGCCTACAATTAGCATAATAATGAACTAATTGAAAATTTGTGTCTTGAATGTTTTTAATATTTTTATTTTGATGTATGAATTATTTATATGAATGTTTTATGTTTTTTTTTATAATTGGGGGAGGGGGAACGCTTGTGGGAGGAAATGAACCCACGACCTTGACAGCTTACTGTCCAGCGGTTATACCATTTGAGTTACAGCTCGTTGGTGAATGTTTTATGTTCTTTTAAAAATATATCAAACAAACAATTTTTTTCGTTATTCAGTCTTTATATGCTAAAAAATAAAAATAACTCATCTTTTATTTAGAAGTTATACGTTATATTCACACAAAAAAATTGACGATTGGATGTCCAATGCTACACTTATTAAAATTTTAAACTATATCAGTAAATTGTAAATCAATTTTAGTCATATTTGTAATTTAGTGATTGAAAATTAATTAATAAATACTAATTTGATACAACTTTAAAAAATTAAAACACTTATTTAAAAATAAATAAAATTAAAACGTCAAAATAAAAAAAATAGTATTAAATTTATACTTCATTTGTTCTTTTCTAATTGAAAATAATTTCTTTGGTGTTCTATTTTAATAGACATTTTTATTTTTATTTACTTTTTACAAATTTTGAGGTTTTCTGAACAAGTGTCAACTTAAGACAACGCTTTTAGACCTTTCATGTTCAAACTAATTCACAAACGAGCGATATAGGTTCCTTGCGGGAGATAGATTCTAATTCCATATTTTAAACGGTTGCATATATGAGTATGATTTGAACTTCCGTCCTGATTTAAATTAGGAGAGTGTCATACTAACTCATCCACGCTTTGAATTTTTATATTTTTTATTTATTAAATATTTTTTCTGTTAAATTTTATAATTTACCTTCTTCAATTAATATATTTAGAAAAAATAGTTTTTAAAAGAATATGACGCATTTAATATTATACAAGTTATTAATTATTGGCAACATTTATACGGAGGTATGTGTACTATACGGCTTTTATTTAGAAAGTTTCCGTATTTTTGTTTTTTGCCTAATTACGTAAAAAAAACTCCACCTTGAACTTTTTTTTCATTTATATCCTGACCGTATAGAAAAGCCATTTGTATTCAATTTTGAAATTTTAGTTTTCATCCCTACCCAACACAAGGATATAATTAATAATTTAATGAATTAAAGGATGAAATCATTAAAAACAACTAAATTGAGGGTTATATCATACATTTTTTTATTTTAAAAAAAACAAATAAGTCCTTCAACATAAAAAAATTAAACTTAATAATTAATTAATTTTTTTAATTTTATAAAAAATAAATAAATTAAAAAAAATCTTCCCGAAACCAATCGAGGAACCGCCGCTCCTCCTTCTCTAAGAAGGAGCCGTTGCTCCTCCTTCATATCAGAGAAGGAGCGGCGGCTGCTCCTTTTTCAAATTGGAGAAGCCACATTTGGAGAAGGAGCAACTCGCTCCTTCTCCATCCATTTGGAGATGGAGCTGCCGCCGCTCCTTCTTCACATTTGGAGATGGAGCAGCCGCCGCTTCTTCTTCACGTTTGGATGGAACAGCTGCCGCTCCTTCTCCAATGAGAAGGAGCGGCGGCTCTAGGGATATTTTTTTGAAATTAATAAAAATTAATTATTATTTTAACTTTTTTTCAAGAAGATGGTATTTTTGTGTTATTATAATAATAATATCTAATTAGTATATAAGCTAAAAAAAGATTATTTTAAATTTTATTCTGATTGAAAAGAATACAATTTAATGTATTTGGACAAGGATGAGAATAAAAAATTTAAAATTGGGTGCAAATGACTTTTTTACAAGGTCAGAATATAAACGGAAAAAAATTTAAAGTGGAGGTTTTTAAAGTAATTAAACCTTTTTTTTTTTTAAAGATGAGTAAAGAGAATTTTGTTCAGAGGAAAGGTTTAAAAGAAAAGGAGTGACTAATTCCACCATTTAGGGCTTGAATTCCCATAAATAAAGGTGCAGGCCAAAAGACAGCAACAAACATGTATATCAGACACACCAGTAAAAATAATTAATTTGTGGGATCTAAAGTATTCCTCTCTTGCCACATGGCGTCCTCTAAAAGTCCCAAGTCTTTTCTTACTCACCGGTGGATATGCGGTACCATCCGATTTTGAAAATGATATGCCACTATATATTCCCAAATATAAAAAAAAAGTTTTGATGTTGATTTTTAAGAAATTAATTTTATTATGGTGACCCCTTATACTTTTTCATAATTAGTTATATTCAATTATATTCCCCTTTCCATTATAATTGTCACAATAATTTATATAACTTTTTTCCTCAATTAAAAATATCTCATTATTAAAAGACGAAGGTGTTTTTGGATCCAATAAACCTGAAGACAAATAAATTCATTATATATTATATATGTATAGTTTAATTTGTATAAAAAAACTTTGTACACGTATATGTTAACTGCTCCACAAATCGCAAGAGAGTAGTATATAAAAACTTTATAATAATCATATTTTGTGTGATTAATTTAAACTGATGGGAAACAGCATAATAAGCTTAATGATGATAAAATATTAGGTGGACTCGATAATGTTTCTTTATTATCTTACGATGATTAAATGAAACATTTATAGCCATGGACGCCACACCTGATATTATTAAGCATTTCAAGATTGCTTGCTTTAGGGTAAGACAATGTGCATGATTATAAATTTGACGTATTTTTACATGGTACTGGGCTCATCAGATGATTTGGATGGCACTCAATTATAAAATGATATTTTAAGTTTTTTTATATTTAATTATAATATTAAATAATTTTCATTAGAGTCGAATAACTCACTTACAGAGGGTAAAACTCTAACTTTATAACACATAAATATAGTTTGAGTCCACAATCTCACTTAAGTCAACACTCACTTGAGTTAGAATAAATAACACCTTAGAGATACGTAGAATTTTTTTTAATATATAGTAAAATAAATCCAAACTTTTACGGATTGTTGCAATTTTATTCAAATTTTTTATTTTTACAATGATATTCTAATTTCAATGTCTCGTTGTAATTTTAATTGTTTTTTGAATTGACAAATGTTTTTCAATTTTTCACTTTAGTGTAATATCTAGTAGTTTTATTTGAATTTTCTGGTCATTTTTAGCTTCAAATTTGTATTTTTTGCTTAAACCACTGGAAAAGTAAGAGAATTTAAAATAAATTTTAATATTATATTTGATTTTTTTAATATTAAAAATTAAATTCTAAAATATTGAAAAATAAGGGATTTTAATTGTGAAAATAATTTATAAATTCAACTAAAAATCTGAACAATTAAATTGATTAGAAAGTATTTGGCTAAAATTACAACAAAATAATAAAACCGCAACATTGCTACAAAAATTAAAAATTTGGATAAAATTGCACAACCCGTAAATATTTGGTTTTATTTTGCTATTAGGCCTTCTAGTATATACATATCAGATGATAACTTCTAATAATTTCCACTCCTTTGTGGTTCAGCTAATGCTATTTATCATTTATAAAAAAAATCTATTAATTTATAAATTTAAAGAATAATTAAGTAATTAAATATTTTTTGATCAAAAAATAATTAAATGTTTAATAGTTCACTAGATTTTAAACAAATTAAAATTAGAAAATAACACAAAATTCTACTTGAAATCTTAATTAACTAAAAATTGTCTCATAAAATATAAGGCTTATATATATGAATTAAGAAACCTAAAGAAAACTAAATAGAAACCCAACAAAACAAAGAAATTACACATTAAAATATTAAAATTTATAATTTTAAAGGTCTAAAGTGACAAACGTTATTATGCTCTCCATTTTTCATCAAAATAGACATTTAAAACATGAAATTCAAATTTAAAAGTTTGACATAATTATAGATATCAGAGCTTATATTCCTTATTTCCATAAACTTCAATTTTGCATCCAAATCTGCATCCAATTGGAACGTAAATTGCACCATTCTAGACACTTTATTTAACAATGTATATAAGGGAAAACTTCACGTAATGAATAAACAATTCTAGGCAAAAGAAAATATATAAATGTATAAGGTTGTGCAAAGATGAAGACGAAATTAAAAACTGTGGGTAGCTGAAGATCGTTGTCTACTATCCAATCAAGTTAGGGCTAAGTGTAGGTTAAGTAATTGTGGTGCGATGACAGTGAAATTAGTGATAAAATGACGATAATGATAGTCAGAATAATCCTGATTTTGACAATTAAGGAAAAAAACTAATGCAAATGTAGCTCAGTAGGTATATTACTTGTATCCTTGCTTAAGAAATTACGAGAAAAAGGGTCCTTTGAATGTATTTTATATGTTTACTTGTAGCTTTGTGATAAATTACAGAATATTCGTAGTGATCTGATGAC
Source organism: Mercurialis annua (assembly GCF_937616625.2). Taxonomy (NCBI): domain Eukaryota; kingdom Viridiplantae; phylum Streptophyta; class Magnoliopsida; order Malpighiales; family Euphorbiaceae; genus Mercurialis; species Mercurialis annua. The sequence goes on from NC_065575.1 coordinate 38,673,921, forward strand.
CTAAATGAGACATAAAACTAAAACTAAAAAGATCATGATAACACTAAAAAGGAGTTCCAATTATTTTCTCAAATGCTTAAATTAGTATAAATGAGAGGAAATAGAAAGAAAATAAAGAGTATAAGAGTGTGATGGATAAAATTTTGTATCTAAAATTTTATTCTTAAAGAGATATCAGATATATATAAAAAGTTTGGATCAAGTCCCCTCAAATTGATTGAACATGACCTATAATTTTCAATCAATCTACACCATTCATTACAAAATGAACGGTGTAGATTGAAAAATTTAAAATATAGTAAGTTGATCTACACTTCATTTTGTAATGAATGATGTAGATTGATTAAACATGATAGGTCATGTTCAATCAACTTTAAATGATCTTAATCCAAAAGATTGGATTGGGATTTCCTAAATTTTATTTTGAACTTGAGGGGGTCATGTTCATAATTTACATCGTTCGTTACAAAATGAATGGTGTAAATTAAAAAAGTATAATTTTAATCAAATTAATTTACACCGTTCATTTTAAAATGAATGGTGTAGATTGTAAATAGGCCTAATGGTAAAAAAAACCAAACCATTACGACTTGTTGCAATTATATCCAAACCTTTTAATTTTTGCAATAATATCCAAATTGCATTTTTTTGTTGCAATAATATCCAAATTGCATTTTTTTATAGTAATAATAGTCAAATTGATGGGTAAACTTGTTGTTTTCAATTAAGATATTAGGCTATTATTATGTTTTGATGTATAATAATATAGTAAAAGTCCCAAGAAATGACAAAAAACTCAAAAAGATTCATATAAAAAGTGCAATTTGGATATTATTGCAACAAAATAATGCAATTTGGATATTATTGCAAAAATTAAAAGGTTTGGATATAATTGCAACAAGTCATAAAGATTTGGGTTTTTTTTGCCATTAAACCTTGTAAATATGACCCTCTCAAGTTCAAATGAACTTGAGAAAATTCCAATTCAAAAAGTTTGTGACGTGTAGGATTTCTTCCACCAATTTATACGGATATTAAACTCTCTATGTTATTGGGATTACCAGTATTTATAAAAAAGTCATTATGTTTCATTTTATTACAAAAAAACCACCGAGTTATATATTTTGTTATATAAATATTTATTTTATTATAAAAAGAATATTAAACTTCTCGTGAATTATATAAAAATCAATGAGTTATGTCTTTCATTATAAAAAAAGTTAGTAAGTTTGTAATTTCGGCTATCACATAACAAAAAACGCTGCGAATGGTGCGTTTTATACGAGTGAACTACTTTGTAATAAAAGGTATAACTTGGTGACTTTTTGTAATAAAATAAAACATAGTGATCTTTTTGTAAATATCGATAATCTGGTGACTTAAGGAGTTTAATATACAATTTATACCGGTTGTCACAACAATTCGTCTTGGATCATATTTAGGGTTAATTTCCATAAAAATTCACCAATTTTATACGTTTTCTCAATTTAATCACGTTCTTTGAAACTTATCATAAAAATATACCAACTTTCATTTTTTTCTAAATTCATATACGGTGCTGACGTGTCACCCATTCATTAGTTAAAAATTATTTACACCTCATCAAATTGCACCAATAAATGAGTGTCACGTCAGCACCGTGTATGAATTTGAGAAAAAAATAAAAATTGATGTATTTTTATGAAAAGTTTTAAAGAATGTGATTAAATTTTATAAGGTTGGTAAATTTTTATGACATTGCCCTTTAGAAATACCATCAACATTTTGTGTAGCTATGAATCCTATTTATTTGTATTAATTGATATTTATTGATTTTATATACTTTTTTGTTGTAAATAAAAAAATTATCATAGTTCTATTGCGTTTTGATATTAAACCAATTTTAGTCGGCATTTTTATATCTAGATTACTTGTAATAAGTTTTATTGGATATTGTTTTGGGTTAACCTTCTCAATAACTAAGAGATCTGTTCGAGGAACACGAAAACTGATTGAAGTGAAAAAGATCAGATTCGGGGCTCTTGATGTCAACTACGATAACAAAATGATTTCATCTTTTAATTAGTTGGAACTTTGGGCGGCTCTAAAGCAAACAACTACTATAAAATCAACATTATTTGGTGTAAATTGGTGAAACATATTTATTTTCACCAAGCAATAATAAAATGAAAAGACATATGAAACCGATAGAGAGGGGTCCTGCTGCAGATAAACTTGAAGATTGAAGAATAGAGGAAGGTAATAGTATAGGGCATAGCCATGGAGTATGGCATGCAAGTCTCGAAAGTTGACTAATGAATTATTTGAGGCATGTTCTATGGTATGCAGCAAAAATGACAAAAACAAGTACACATAATTGCATTACATATATAACTAGTATATAGATATAATACCTAGCATATATTTTGATACAGTAACAACCAAATGACATGCAGCCAAGAAGATGGATCAAATTCATAAACAAATGAAATTAATATGAACAAGAACGTACCATCAACTACAAAACAATGGCCAAATATCTTTTAATATACCAAATTGAAATATAATGGAAACATAAACTATCTCTATCATCCGATATAAGAAGAAATGTGCCAACAAATTGCATGAAAGCAGCATGCTTAACGTCCTTTTCTCCATTTTTTAAATTAGCTATCTTCACAGATTACTACCCTTATGTTAAAAGTTGTCGAGGCTTCAATCGAGGTGCAATTACATCAAAATTGATCCAATGATCGCGATTATATGTGAAATTTGATGATATGTTTAGAAGTTCATTGATTTTAGAGTAAATTATTATGAGGATCACTACATACATCATAATTAACAGTTTGGTACTCTTTATTTGAAAATCTTATTTAATGGTCTCTCACTTTCAATTTCGTTAACTATTAGGCCCTTCTGTTAATTTAGGGTACCAAATCGTTAACGAAATTGAAAGTGAGGTACCTTATTTTTAACAAAATAAAAAATGAGAATCAAATCGTTAATAAAATTGAAAGTGGGATATCAAATCGTTTGAAAGTAAGTGCCGAAATTAACGGAGAGGCCTAATATAGTTAAGAAAATTAAAAATGAGGGACCATTAAATAGGATTATCAAATAAGGAATATCAAACTGTTAATTATGGTATAATTAGGGATCTTAAAGAAAATTGCTCTTGATTTTATATAGGTAAAATGTATATATCTATGTAAAAATTTAGCCCATTTGTTAAATATATTATATTTTTAAAATTTTATCATATATCGTATCATACATTCAATTTGAAGCTGATATAATGTGATGCTATACGTTTATGTGTATAAAATTAATTATTCCTACCTCATGTAGCATTGCAACACATCTCTTTCAAATTAAATATGAATATACTTGATAAAGTCGAAAAGATGACATATATGATAAGATTTTAAAATATACAATATTTTTGACAAATATATTAGAATTATGAATAAATAAATATATTTCACCTTTTATATCTTTTTTATATATTGTACTTCAATATCACTTATATATAGTTTAGATCCCTATTTAGTCTAACACATAGCACATAAAATTTATGCACAAAGAAGTCAAATTTCTACACAATGAGAAAACATAATAATATATATAAAGACCAGTCGATTTTAACATATATTATTAGGCTTAATACATCATTTGACCCCTAAACTATACACTTTTATTCTCTGAGACTCTTAAACTAATTTGATATTCTATTGGACCTCTTAACTTTATTTTTTGTTCTATTTAACCCGTCAATTGTAATTTTTTTGCCGATCTGACCTTTTTCATCCAACGTGGCAAAAACGCGTGTTTTCAAACGCGTTGAAGCGCGTGAAGGATAATTAAAATGCATAACTTGTTCTATTGAACCTCCGAACTACACTATTTTGTTCTATTTGACCCCTGAATTTATTTTATTTTCCTATTGCACCTTCAAACTTTTAATTTTTACCCATTAACCTTCTCAAAAATACAATTATTTAACTTTTATCCATTTAATCTTCTAGAAAAATAAAAAAATATTGAAATTTAGTCAAATAATTAAATAATATAACTTCTTGTACATGTATATATTTGTTTACATTTCAATAATGATAAAAGAAGTTTTGTCTTTTTAACGATATTATAAAATATATAAATTTACTATACTGTGATAATATTAAAAAAAGACTGATTTTTTTAAAAAATTATAATTTTTAGTGTATTTCACGAATTTCCAATTATAAAAATTTTAATACACCAGCTTTTAATTTTTTGCAATTTCAAACTTTTCAAATCAATTCTGAATTTTTAAAATTTGTGTTAAAATTGGAAAACACGCTAAATTTCATGACTTTTAAAGCCTTAAATGATTTTTTCAAATAATATGTAAAGTACATCATTTTTTATTTTAGATTAAAAAAAATATTTAGACTTAATATATTTTTTGACCTCTAATCTTACCTTTTTATTTCATATGACCTCTAAACTATTTTAGTGTTCTATTGGACCTCTTAACTACTTTTTTTATTCTATTTAACCCCATGTCAGCAAAGCCATGTCAGCAATTTTATCCACGTCATCGCGCGTGGTGTGCACATTCCGAATGAGGGGTTAAATAGAACAAAAAAGAGAGTTAAGAGGTCCAAAAGAATACGAAATTAGTTTAGAGGTCGCAGAGAATAAAATGGTATAGTTTAGGGGTCAAATGATGTATTAAGCCTATATTATTATGTATTATTACTTGATCCTTGTCCAATCTTATATAACACTCTCACATCACAGAGTTTTTACAAGAAAAAGTCGTCAAATTCGTGCATAATATGGTAAGAACCCGTCAAATTGAACAAAGAATGCGACATTAATGATGGTTTTGGAGTTTAGCTGTTGTGCCTTAATAATTGAGTGATTTAAACAATTCTTAAAGAGTTTCTTGAAACCTGACACTAGAAAGATAATCCACTCATAGTCGGTGGTCAAAAAATGTACTTTTATCAATCGTAAATGTAACAGTTTGGTGCCTTCTGTTTGCTTTTTTGCCAATGTAATTATTATGAAATAAATTAGACAGTGAAGGATTTGTGAATTGTAGGGCTCAGAGGTCAAAATCCATTCCAAAATTAAACAAACAACTCTTACTAGACTGGGTGTAATATAGTGCAAATGGACAATCAAAAAAACAGCAGATATCACCATCTTTGAATTGAATCTCTGCAAATTGCATCCCCATTTTTTTCTGTTAATTTCAACTCTCGACTTCTAAGCTGGACCTTTATTCAGATTACGCTAATAATCACCTATAAACCCTAATTTTAGAGCCTTGTTATAAAAATTCTCCTAAATTTTAAAAACGGTCAAAAAAATCCCCTAAATTTTATAGCGGCGCTGAAGAAACTTCTTCAGTCCAAAACTTTACTAATGCCGTCATTGTTATGAGATGTCACTTCAAAAAAAATTCATACTCACCTTTTACTTTAATTGACACCTCACCAAAAGATCATAATATTCTAGAATACTTAAAATACTCTTAGGATCTTAATATTTAATTAAAAAATTAGAAACTAATAAATAACGCTATGGCCTGTTCTCCAAGACTTGAAGAGGAAGAGCAAACAAAGATTAGAAGGAACGCTGATAGGGTTTATTAGTTGTCCGCTGGACGCTCAAGTCAGTTTTAGTGAGGGAAATAAGAGAGAAGAGAAAGATAATTACTTAAATGTGAAAAAAGTGGTAACTTAGGGTTTGCACATAATTAAGGTGGTTTATATAGTCATGTGTGAAAACCTTCTTCTCTTCTCTCTCTTTGGTCTCCACTTTTTTATTTACCTTATGCGGCCAATTCAGTTACCCTTTAAGCGGTGTATTAGGTGTCTGCTATCCAGAGAACATTCTCGTGTGCCAGGGGATATTTTGTAGTCCCTCGAGATTTGGTGTGTACGGATATGAGCCAACTAAAGAGAGTTTGGCCCGTTTTCTAGCATAACCTTGTGTCTTCGATATTTCGGATGAGCAGACAACTAGTCTATTTTACGAGTTCCGATTTATGGTGCGACTTCCGAGCTACTAGTTTTCCGAGATTCAAGTGTCTCTATAGTCTTTGGTGTTTTTCTGGTTGTGATCATCTTCTTCGTTGTTTCATTTAGTGATACTTCATTTTAGCGAGTTTGCTTCACCCTTATTATGTATTATTATTGCGTTATCACTCGTCCCCCCCCCCCCCCCCCCCGAGTTTCAGATATTCATGTCCGAGTTTGCTTTTACTTGTATGTTTATTTTTAAGCTTGTTGTTCGGGTAGTATCTTGATGCATGTTTCCTTTTTCCCTTTTCTTTGACTTCTTGAGCGGGTTTGACGAAGAGTTTTCTAGCTGTTACTTATATGTACTTCTTAAATTTAATTTTTGCCATATTTCGCTTTTCTATACGTAATATTTATATTTTTAATTTCTCCCTTTTCCATTGTCTTCTCCAAACTTAATAGATTAGTGATCCTTATCGCCCTAAGCCCACGTGGAAACATGGGCCACGAACTCCCAGAAAGACGTTGAAAGTGGTTAACTAAAGTTTTGGCTGTTGTCTTTTGTAAAAAAAAAAAATCTTGATCAATTGTCGCTTGAATTCAGAACGTGCCCCGTGTGTTTTATTTGTCTTTTGAGAAATATTTCTCAATAAATTTTAGTTGTCGTCTTTTGTAGAATTCTTTTTTTCTTCATCAAGTGTCTTCTGTTTTTTATTGTCTTTTTTGTATTTTTTTTATTGAGAAATGTTTCTCAATAAATTTGACCGTTGCTTTTGAGAAATGTTTCCCAATAAAATTCGGTTGTTGCCTTTTGTATAAATTTTTTTTCATCGAGTGTTGCTTGTGTTTTGGCCGTTGTTTTTATAGAATTTAATTTCCTTCATCAAGTGTTGCTTGTGTTATGGTGTTGCCTCTTGTAGAATTTTTTTTAAGTGTCACTTATGAGGGGCGGCGCCCTTCCAATGCCAGTTATATTTTATATTTAATTTAATGAGTAATTGGAACTATGATTGGCCAACCTCTTCATAGATGATTAGTTGTACAAGAATTCAGGATATTGTATTAAATATATTTATAGTGCTCAAAATGACAATCATTTACACATAATTTTGAAATGAGAATTACATAACATATTCTCTAAAATGCATTTCTCGCACATCAATAGAGGCATATCTATACCCATACAAGGTTTTTCGTAAATAAGAGTGAAATATAAATGAATGACATAATACAATCTGGATGTATCGCTAGTCTCACATGAAATGATATTTATACTTTTATATTTGAATCTATCATTTACAATATACATGAATATATAAGTTAGCAAAAATTTCCTAATTAATTATCTAATGCGTTGGGTGTCTCTCCTACATCATGTTACTATGAGCTGATTTATTTAAGGAAATATTTGAATAAATTTACTAATCTTTTGCCACTTGTTGAAGACTTTTGAAAGATGTAGATCTCTAAACAAATCTGAACATCAAAACTTTGTATATAGGAAACTTAGTCGTTTTTCACAGACGGAGCAAAATAATGGATTCAGAAAGAGACCATGTTGTCCTTCGGATCGCTTCATGACAAATTTTATATATATCTGAGTTACGTCCTACAAGACAAATAAGGTCAGATAGAATTTCAGACTCTTGATCAGAATTCCACTCCGAAATTTAATTCAGTATTTGTTTCCATATAATATAGTAAAATACTATATAAAAGAGGTAATAAAATTTAACATACTATAGTAATAGATTGACTTGTCTTATATATAGACTTGTTGAGTAGACTTTCTTATAAACTATCAATGTCGATTTTTGGTATAAAATGGTTATGTGAAATTTTGTCATTTGAATTATTATATCAATTATTATGTTGCATGTAATTTTCTTTTATTATATGTATCGTCGGAATATAACAATTAAAAATTACATAAAAATATAAATAAGCTAATACATATGATCATACAAAGACGGTGAAGTGTAAAATGTATTAGTTGCATATAATTTTTTAAATAGGTTTCTTGCAACCTTCCAAATTTAAGTTATGTATGTTTGCGAACTTATTTGTTACAATTCATTTAGAATTATATGCTTAATTTATCTATTTTTATTTTAGGTGTGGTACACATATTTAATTAATATAATGATATTTTTAAGGGCTAATGTCATAAAAATTCACCAACTTTACACGTTTTCTCAATCTAATATGGAATTACATTTTAAACAGGCACAAAATTGAAATTTCCTAAGCCGCGTAGACACAAATCCGTCAAAACCAACAAATTTCTTAGAGTTATATGTTTTTCTTTGTTTTTGCATTTGTTTCTTTTGAATTTCAACCAAAAAAAATACAGGAACCCTTCAATTTAGTTTCAGCGAACAATCTAAAATCTAAATCAATACCCAAATAGCAATACAGCCCAGGAGGGATAGACAGAAAAGGAGATGATGAGTTGATGGAGGAGCAGCCATACAACAAGGCCAAGCAATTGCCTTACAAGGTCAAGAAAAGATATAATATGCAAATAAGTAATTTATGAAAAGCTTAAGCAGGGTAGCACCAAATTAAAAATCAAAATCCATGCACATAATAATAAACTTCTACATAAAAGTGAGAAAAGTCGCGTTTCAAGCATTGTAAGACAGTTCGGTTCATATCTAGAATTGGCGACCGAGTAGTCACTCCCCCGACGAGGAGAACTCCCGACGGCCGAGGCAATTCAATGATGGACGTTGGAGTCAGGTACATTGTCATACCTTTAGCAAAGCAGAGAGCTACTCATAATAAATTAATACTAATTGTTATGATAAAGTTTGTAAACAAAAGATCAGTAGTGGGGATTTGAGCGTCAAGATGAATCAAGTTTTAAGAAAGAAAAGTTGGGCCGCTTCTTGGGCTATTTATATGGGCTGATGAAGCCCATAATCATGACGATATTGCAGCCGGTAGTCCGTAACAATTATGGTTCAACCCAGTTATTATTACCCGAGGGAAAGTTGTCTGTCACCCGCCGGTGACGCAAAGGCATCTGGTTACACTTCTTGAAAGTTTCGCGCTCGAAAAAAACCCTAATTACACAACCAAAATAATCCCCGATTTCTTCGAATTTTGATCTATCAAAACGAAAATTCATCAATCAAATGCTTGAAAATCATATTAGAAACATGACAAACCCTAATTGAAGCATCACTTACCAGTCGGGAGTAAGATCAAAACCCTAATTTTTTTTCACTATGGAGCTATCAAAGGACCTTCTTGCCGGAGTGCCCAAGACTCCATTATCAATAACGCAAGAGAAAAAATCACAACCTAAAAAAGACTCGCAGAGAAAACCTGATGGCATTTCGCGTGAGGTTTACGCGCTTACTGGTGGATTGGCACCTCTTATGCCTGCAATTGATACTAATCAGCTGAAGAAACGACCGCCGTCGGACGAGAAGGTAATTTCACTGTTAAAATTTGAAATGTAGTGTTCATTTCAGCTTACGTTTATGTTTTAAGTATATGAATTAATGACCAAGTTATGTATAATTGTGTACAGATTACGTGGCAGTGGCTTCCTTTTACTAGTTCGGCTCGTAAAGATAATTTACAGCTCTACCATTGGGTAAATTTGATTATTCATGACTGAATGTATTGTTTGTTAGTTGGATTGTTCAGAAAGTTTGTCTGTTTTATGGTTTGTAGGTTAGAGTTGTGAATGGTGTACCGCCAACGGGTGATTATTCATTTGCCAAGTATAATAAGGTGTGTAAAAGTATGCATTATGCCGCAGTTGGATTTTATAATGTTAGTTATTAAGTGAAATGAATGTTCTGTTTTTTCTTAAATTTCGCAGTCAGTTGATGTCGTCAAGTATACGCAAGAAGAGTATGAGAAGTATTTGACTGATCCTGTAGGTATCATCTCATGGTTGCAAGTTTTTTTAATTTTTGATAATTGCAATGCTGCCTTTTTTAGCATGTTGGTTTAGTATAAAGTGCTTTGTTGAATTAAGTTTTCTATGCTTTGTCTTCTTAGATGTGGACCAAGGAAGAGACAGATCAATTATTTGAGGTGTGTGAAAGGTTTGATCTTCGCTTTGCTGTTATAGCTGACAGATTTCCATCATCTCGTACTATGGAGGAATTGAAGGATCGTTACTACAGTGGTATATTTTATCTTTCTATTTGTTTATCTTTTTTGATTCTTAAATAGTCATGTTTTTTTACGATTTCAATTTTTTATTGTTTCTAGTTTGTCGAGCTATTTTAATCGCTAGAGCTTCATCTCCTGGGGATGTCTCAGGACACCCTCTTGTCAAGGTATGGTAGCACTGTAATTGGAATTTGTGCATGATTGTTGAGCTGCATTGTTATGATGTTAGCCGTTGAATGCTTTGGCTTTATTTTATACTTGTTGATTTTAATCAATTACCTAATTAGGAGTTTTCTATATTAATCTATTCTATTCGTAAGGATTTGATCTATATTGCTTCATGTAGGAACCATACAACTTTGCACAAGAGACAGAGCGGAAACGTGCATTGTCCATGTACCTTTCACAAACAAAACACCAAGAGCGAAAAGATGTTGAGGTCCGTAATTTACTTTGTTACTGGTCATAACTGGTCACTCTGTATTTTTGAAGGATCTGCGAATGGAGTCTTCAGTTACATATGCAATATGTATTTGTTTGCATTCTCATATTTCCATTCTATAGGTCCTTGCTGAGGCTAAAAGAATCACCGAGACACGCATTGCTGCAAAGGTTAGTCATGATACTGAAAATGTAATAGTTAAGGCATCCACAAGGAGTAGGGGTGCTCAATTTTATTTTTGTTGATAGAAAAAAGGAGAAATCTGATGTGAAATTTTGGTACAAGATGAAATGATTCTTATTTAGGTCCTTGCAAGTATTTTACAAATTTATATATCTACGCATGGGTTGGAACTCCCTCGGTGCTCTTTGGTTTAATTCAGGTCCTCTGTTTTTAAATGAAAAAGAAATCAATAGAGAAGTGTAGTTTATGAGTCCATAATATGGCTACTTTGCTTTAATTTAAAAAATCATGTCAGGATATTCTTTATTTATATGATGCATGCTCTCTTTGTTTTTATCATGTTGGTCATTATCTTTGTCTTTTTTTCCTTTTCTAGGGTGTTGAAGAAACTCAATTGCCTGTAGCATCAAATGCACAAGAAATGGCCGAGGTTGCTACTAATCTTGATGATACCCCATCGCCTTCATCCAATGTTCAGCTTGCCTCTGCAGCAGTTGGAACTTCAGCTTCAGTGATGGCAGAAAATGCTTCTACTTTAGCTTCTCTACGGATGGTATATGACTTTGTTTTTTACTCTTTTGCTGCTCCTTCCTTCTCATGCTCCTCTCTTTATTTTTTAATCTTCTCCCAATCTCACCCAATACTTTGAAGGAATTTTCTTATGGAGGGAGAAGAAGAAAGAACAAATTGTAGTTCTTGTTTTTCTTGCTAGGATTTTATTTTAATAGCTTTGCTAACAAGTTTGGATCCATGTGAACCTTTAAAAAGAGACACCTACTGCTTATTGATTATGTTTATATATTCAATTGTATATTGACTAATTTAATGAAATTGTCAGCTTCGAGTATACTTGAGAACGTATGCACTTGAGCAAATGGTGCAAGCTGCTAGTTCATCAGCAGGGCTTCGGACAATCAAGCGAGTTGAACAAACATTACAAGATCTTGGGGTCTGTACTCCCTGCAATTTCAATGATTTTTCCCTTGTTATATTTGTTTTGTAGTGCTTGATTTTTTCATGAGGCCAAAAGTTAAAGCTAATCTTGGTGGCATCTATTCTTTCATATATACATTGAGAATATGGTTATAAGGTACATAGTTGTCATTTTGCAGGTTAATTTGAAACCAAGGGTGCCAACCAAAGCTGTTTGTGCAGAGCACCTTGAATTAAGAAAGGAGATATTAACTTTGCTGAATCTTCAAAAACAGGTTTGCATATCCCTGATGTTCATCTTTTGGATTTTTTTTTTGTTAAGGTTTTCATCTGCCACATAATTAATCGTTGAAAATAGAAAAATAATTTTCATATACAAATATGTGCTTGTGTATACTTTTCCTTTAAGATTTAAGGTATATTGATGTGATTATTTTAAATGATGAGTTCTGCATTAATACTTTCTGACATCCAAATTTTATTGCCTATTTATCAGTTGCAGTATAAAGAGGCAGAAGGTTCATCTTTTCGTGAAGGTTCATATTCTGAAATGCCAGGGACACCTAAGGTTACTGATCTATCTGATCTTTTGGAATTTTGTTGCAGTTCTGTTTTGTTTACTTATGATCATGGGAAAAAATGCATATATTTAGTAACTATTATTTACTTTGTGTATGTACATCAATCACAGCGTTTACAGCGTGATCAGGATCGTACATTTATTCCAGACACAATGAGTTTTGGAGGTAACTACATAAGTTGCTTACTTTTTGTAGCCATTTGGCCGTTCCTTATTTTTGTTAATTATGAAGTTAACTTTATAATCCTGTTAATTTGGGATATTAGGGGAAAGGCCTGGTAGAAAGGACCCGAAACGGAAGGTAGATACAATTTTGTCTTTTTTGTCTAACTTCTAACATATCTATTTTCTATAAGTACTGTGAGACTAATTAGCCGTACATAATTTACTACCTTAAGGGACCTGGAGCTGGAAGGGGATCCGATGCGCCATCATCTCCAGCTCATAAAAGGCCGAGAAAACTAAAAGCTACTGACCTATGATTTAAAAGGATTGAAGGAAGCAAAACAATGGGGAAAATGAAATATTACCACTGAATTGTTCTCCTAGGATCCATATATTCTCGTCCAATTCACCAAATTTCTTGACTGGCAAGCTAGTTAGCTGTTCGTGCTATTTATAACTGATCAGAAGTCGTGCTATTTATAACCAATCAGAAGTCGTGCTGGGATTTGGTTGCTACCTGAATAACTGTAAGGTAACCATACACCGCAGCTGCAAGATTGTAAAATCTGTAAAATCTTTTTCGCCAGTGTTCACATAGAGCACAAGGCTTTGGTTTTGTACAAATGATTTTTATTTGGAAGCTTTAGGCATTTGTTATCAAGTAATTGTCACATTATGTGGATGCATCTAATCCTGAAATGTAAATTATCAAATACTTTAGAGCGAGCGGCTGTATAAGATATTGTTTCCGGCCCCTTTTTGGAAGTTGATTTTATCGCAAAATACATTCTACCGTAAACATGTATGTGTTTTCTTTCAAAGTTATAACTCTTACTAAAGAACATGAATTCTCTCTCTAAATTACAAGGAATATTTCATACAGCAGCTTTGAATACAAATTGACTTGCGTGCTCATGAGTAACGAGCTATCTAAAGATAGCTAAAGACTGAGAGACTTACAATATTGTCGGTAAGACTGCATGAAAAAATTCACATTTTCTTGCTAGCTAGAAACTAATGGTTTAATTTAGGTTTATTTGCATATTAAATCCGAAGGTCTCACTTTAATATCTTTTTAATTTTATTTTTTAAAACGTTGCATGACGCATCCAACTTTTTAGTTTTCGACATTTTGTAGCATATTTCTATTTCGTGAACGTCGTTTTACACAAAACGGCACGGTTTTTCACATTTTATAGCTTTATATTTGGTGAAAAATAATTTTAGTGCAACAGCGCGCAAAATTAAGATGTACAATAAAATATTTTAAAAAATGAGATTAAATCACTGCAAAAGTTAAACGTTGTGATTTAGTATGCAAATAACCTTTTATTTACCATAGCATAGAAGAATGATCCCACTGGGAATGTATTTTGGTTTCACATCTTTTTCAAAAAAATACATTTAAATTTGTTTTACAACTTAATTTTAAAAAAGAAAACATATATTTCCTCTCATATAATTGATAGGTCAATTTTTTTTCGCAAGTTCACTACAAACAAAGAGATAGGAACTACAGAAATTTGAAGCCAACAATCAACACCAACCACACATTTTTCAGATACATTCTATGATTACACATGATCGATATACATGACAATTAATAATTTATTTTTATTTCTATAATGACAATATTAATACAACAAAATAATAACTATCAGCAATGGAAATCCTAAGAATAGAATATGCTAAGCCTGCATCTTCCCCGTTTCATTCCCAACCTCCGTCCCTCTAATCGGAACCCAAAACGCTTTATAACGAAACCATATTGTAGTTTAAGAGAGCAGGGCAATGAAAGTCCAAGAAACACTTGGCCATTTGTTTCTGTTTCTCTTTTCTGCTCAGGATTCTTCTTGGGTCCTCTCATTGATGGTCTACATTCAAGGGTTAATCTTGTAGAATATCAAAATGGCTCGATTGACATCGGTCCTCTTCATACAAACATATGGGTATAATGGAAATCTTTTTCTTGCTTTTTATTCACTTACTGTTCGATTCAAGATGATTCAGTTGACCTGTTCTTTTGTATCTTTACTGTTGGATATAGGTTCCTCCTTTGCTTGGATTGTTCTATTCCTCTGTTGGGTTGCTGCAACTCTTCTTGGATGAAAGGAACTCTTCTAAGATTCCTGAAGAAAACCCAGAAAAAGTCGCTATTTCACTGGCGTAAGTATTTAATCTACCTCCTTGCTACAAGAAAATTAGTCTACAACACAGTAACTAAAGGCGATTGCTAATATTTACCTTATTCTTTGATACAGAACCCTTTTGTTGTTCATAGAATTGAGTGCTGAGATGTATAAAGCTGGAATACCAGACAACATTGAGGCTTACATATTGTTCGCCGCGGCAGAATTCATATGGTTGTTCCTCGACAGGACACGCCTAGGCTTCACCTTAGCATCCATTATCGGCGTCGTTTGCCCGTTGGCTGAAATTCCCATTATGAAGTAAGTTTGCTCCCACCAAAGCTATCAAACATGACATGCTTATTTATTCATTTGACACATTTGGCCGTTTTCAGGTTCTTCCACCTTTGGTATTATCCACAAGCGAACATTGAAATCTTCGGTCAGGTAATTGATTATGATACCAAACAAAAACAGTCATAGCTTAGAATCAATAGTGTTCTGAATAAATAGACAATTTCTGTTTTATGCAGGGATTAGTCACTTGGACATTAACTTGCTACTTTGTCTACACGCCGTTCCTGATCAGTTTAGCACGCTGGTTACAATCAGTCGCAGCTGCCAGAGATGAATCAACCTAGACAATATGTTGGGAATTAGCATTCTTTTGGTTATTAGGAAAGGGAATACTAGGTCTCATAACATTTCAAGCTAAAGGACTATGAAATGTACTGACTTTTGAACAAGTGAGAAGTGTGCAATTAGATCACCAGTTTAATAACATATTTTGCCTCATCTCCTTGCCTAAATCTAAATGCTTGCAAAAATGTTGACCAATCTTGCTTGCAAGAAGAACTTGGGCGTCTTTGTTCTATAGCCAGCCATATTGATTAAACAGAATCAAGTATTATCCCTATTGCGGCAAAACTTAAATTTGAATTCAACAAATATATTAATATAACAATGTCAAGCAGAACCCACGTGTGAAAATCCACGAAAAGGTGCAAGAACAAGTACACACTCTTATTTCAAGTTGCAGGCGTGGAGCTTGATAGGCTCGTGTTCGAATATAAACGACAGATACAGTATATCGAAAAATTTACAAAAAAGGTAAAAACACAAGAATAGAATGGTAAACACAGCATGACATTCTGACTAGTTCATAAACATTAATCAGTTTTAAAAATCGAATGTAAAGCCTGACCTAGTCGACAAACACAACATTCGTGATATCCGGAAACTTCTCCTTAATAGCCGCTTTGACTCCAGAACCAATAGACTCCGGACCTGTATATTTCACAAGACATTCCCCATTTTCAACAGATGTTACTTCTACACTCCCACCATAGTTCTTTATGGCCGGTCTCAGTATATCAAGATGCCGATTCACAGCCTGCAGGCAGTTGAATTGCACAACATCAAAAATTGCTAACATAATCAAAACAAAATACAGCTAATGAAATCAGTTAATCACAGTTAGAGAAATTTATTTACCTCGGGAGTTGTCTCCTTCACTTCTTCATCGTAAACTTGGCGAATATCTTTAACTGCATCCCCAAATTTTTCCTTAAGTACTCTTTCAATCCCCATTTTCATAGTAGTTGTTGAGCTAGGGCAGCTACCACATGCTCCTGTAAGTATCATAAACTCTGTTACATTTATAAATAAAAATGCTACCTTTGGAGTGAATTACAGTTGAATTTCAGCAAACAGTAAAATCATAGCAAAATTTGATTTGTAAAACATATAATTTAAACTTTTCAAACATGAAAATCTTGCATTTATACCCTTATAATTCCATAATTGAAAAGTCTGTTATAATAATAACCTTGGAGTTGGAGGGAAACGACACCGTCTTCAACGGAAACAACGTCAACGTTCCCGCCGTCGGCAATTAAGTACGGCCGAACATCCTCAAGAACCAAATCCACGTTTTCAGGAGTCAGCTCAAACGTCTGGGCTGAGTATAGTCCTGGAGACTGGGAACCAGTGGCGGTGTTTTGGCTCGTTGCTTTTATTGCTGTTTTGGACAATACTACCCTTGTGCCGGAGACTTTCAGGGTTACGGATGTTGGATACTGCTGATGAGTGCTTGCCGGAATTTTGGGGAAGTACTGTGGAATCTTGGATAGCGTCGTGGATGCTAGCGACGCCATGGTTATTAGAAATTTAGAATTTGTTGATTGTATGGGTTGTGGATTTTCTGGATTTTGAGAAATTGACTAGTTTTAGAGAGAGGGCTGTATTGATGATTTTGGAAAGTTTATGGGGCGAATGTGTAAATTTCGAATAATAATATGCTGGAAGCTGATGGTGGGCGCGTGTCATGTTGGACCGGTAGTAGGGGCTGTAGTGTAATATTTCCATTTTCTTTTATGAAATGATTTGGTTTTCCATCAATTAGTTATTTTATATAATCAATAAATATAAATAAAGGAATTAATAAACTTTTGGTGTTTCTGCTAAAAAAAATCAAAAAGTCCACTTGATATTGTGGATTATTGGTTCTTTTTCTCATCGAAAGATGAAATCCTGTATTTTATTAGTATTCAGGCATATTAGAATATGTAATTTCATAATAATGATATAAATGAATTCAAACTTAGTAAGTGATAACGGGACCAGTAATATAAAGGCGGTAAAACAGCCTCACCCACATATGACCTCATCAGGTCAAGCAAACATGGGGACCCGGCATAAGATATTTACTGTGACTGACCTGCTAAAATGGAGATTATATAAAAGGCCGGATCAAAACATGATCACCTCGGTGCGAGACACATCGGTCACAGGCGAATCAGAGCTCGACATCCTGTCTCTCAATCGAGCTAAACCTTTCTCCTAATAAACTCTAACAGAATCTGACACATTGATGGTTCTATGCGTCGCACTTTACTCGATAAACGAGATGCAATAAAAAGGCGTCACCTCAGATAACCGATTCTGTGGGGACCAAAAAAGAGCTATAATCTATTGTGGTAAAACTGTACCAAATAAAACTATATAAACCACCTTATGGACAAACCCTAAAAGGTAATTCTTTCCTATTTTATACTCTCTCTCTTTTCTCTTCTCTTCTTCCTTTTCTTCCTCAAATACTTATTAGACCGTCAGAGCGATTTGCTAGTGTCCCCCACCGGTATTTCCGCTAACGTTCTGCTCTTCGTTCTTATCTTTTCAGGTTCAGTTGACCGGACCAGACGGCAGTGATTTATCAGTAAGAATGACAATATAATGAATTACAGAGCTAGAATTTCAACATAAAAAGAACCAAATTATAATATATGAAATTGGCGATCTTAAAAGTTTGAGAGTTAAGTTATAAATTATTAAATTTTTGATGCTAATTCAACAATTTTGAATATTTAGAGGAGGCAATAACACTCACATGCCTCCCTCCCTCCATAAGCGAATATGATGTTTAATAAAAATTTATATTGAACAGATAAGTGAACCTGTTATATAATTACAAATTCGTAGATTTACCATAAATACTTTTAGGAGGTTCCTCTAAAAATGAGGCAATCCGGCCGAAATATTAGATCGAGGACGTCGTTTTGTCGAACTAAAACCAACTTAAAGAAAATTTAAATGTTCTTCTTAAATCTTTAATGCATGCAATTGTTTCTTTATTATTTAGTTTGGTAATGTGTTTTAATACATTTCATGATTTTAGTTTGAAGATTAAAGAATTTTTAGTAAGAGAAAACGAGGTTAGAGTGAGAAAATGGTACAAAATGAAAAAAAATATGACATTTTTAGCCTGTTTTCAATATTTTCACAGGAAAACTAGGACCAACGATCGTCCAAGACCGTAGACAAATTGTTCACCATTCTAGTCCCAAATTTACACTTTGGGACTCTTGCAAAAAAAAAAATTACACTTTGGGCGATCGTTTATTTAAACGGACGATCGTCCACAACAAGCAACACTTCAAATGCAATTTTTTTCAATAAAATTGTACGGCAAAACGTCTGAATCAATACCAAACTTCAATATAACCTGTAATCCACTTCAAAACATCAAGAATTCATATCTCAAAAAACAAAAAAATCAAAAAATCACATGACAATAGCAAAACACATCAAATTTATAATCCATCTAAACAATAAAATTTCCCGACAAGCTTCACATCTATCTATACTATATATAAAAGCACGGATGGAGGGACAGGCAAATTTGCTGAATAATCCTTTTCAGTTTACTACTAAATAAAGGTTTTATAGTCATTAACTAATTAATTATTTAATTAATCACTATTATAATTAAAATCCTAATTAAAATAGGTAGCACGTAATGCGAAACTAGTATCGACAAACACGTCAAAAAACTACACATATTCATCGAAAAGTCGACGAAACATACGTCACACACCGAAAAAAAACACTTAACTAAGATATGGGGGCATCACAATTACATTATGCCTCATCAAATGAAAGCTCATTATCATCACCAATCCCATTGTTTGACTATTATTTTATTAAGATCTTTTTGACCATTTGCCATTTAATTATAAACTGCCACCCGATCTAAAATTATCCCATTAATGTTTAATCTTAACCTGTAAAGGCAACTCCAGTCCGAAAAAACATCATTTAAAAGCACTACAAATTTCGATCCTCTTCTGCAAAAATTAGCCCGCCAAAAAAAATTAACACAACAAACTCACGCCAAAAAAAGGAAAAAAATTATCCATTTTCACCCATAAAATAAAATCAAAAATATCTTTACACAAAAACCCTCACTAGGGTTTTCTAGAACACACTCCAGTGAATGAAATTCAAAATCAAATTCAAAATGCGCACAGAATCAAATCCCCAGCAGCACATCAATTTCATCAAAGGGCAGCAAATTGAAGTAAGCAGCGACGAAGAAGGGTTCAGAGGGGCATGGTACGAGGCCACAATTGTCGAACCCATTTCTAAAAAGAGAAAAAAATTGAAGGTACAGTACAAAACATTGGTTAATGAAGACGGGTCTACTCCATTGTCGGAGCTTGTCGATGTGGCTTATATAAGGCCGTTACCTCCTCCTGGTGGTGAGAGCCGGGCTGTGTTCGACATCGGCGACGTGGTTGATGCTGGGTATAGAGATGGGTGGTGGACTGGTATTGTACGGAAGGTTTTGGATGGTGGGTGTAGGTATAGAGTTTATTTTGATAATCCGCCTGATGTGTTTGAGTTTGAAGCTCAGAGTTTAAGGCCTCATTGTGATTGGATTGATGGCAGTTGGGTTTCAGCTGAAAAACAGGTGTTTTTTTGTTTTAATTTTTGTTTTCATTTCTTATTGTTTATGTTTTTTTAATATTGTTCTTTGAAATGTTGATGTGGGTGTTTTTTTAATTTTGTTAATGTTATCTATTTTTGCATGTTTTGAATTATGTTTTATTATGCTGCTGTAGTCTTTTTTTTTTTTTGATAGCAAATAGATTTATATTATCTCAAAATTGTAGCGGGTATAATTGTATGTGATAGTGCATATACGAACTGTTTGTTTACTTTACTGTTTGAGCAAGATAACCTTGATTCATAAGAATCGGCAACATGTAAGTGTGAAGCAACGCGGAAAAGAGGCTCGAACAGACCAAGAAACTGCATTTACAAAGACAAAGCACCATAAAACAACCAAAAAAGACACTGAAATAGGAAAGCTCCATGACAAAGCAATTTTATTGAAGATAAACTAATAAAAGTAATATAGACAAAAATCATGTGAATCAAGTTTTGGGCTGAAAACCACCCCCTCCATAAACAAAAATCAAGTTTTGATAGAGAGGGTATTGAGAGAGATAGGAGTATCTGTGCTGCTATAGTCTAACTAAAGGCTTTTGTTGCATTTTCTAGTTATACAAGTGTTAATCACATGATTTATCTTGGGTCATTATTTGTATGTTAAATTCCACTTTTATTTTCCAACTACTTGTAATGTGTTGTATATGGTGTTGATGTACTTCTTTTTGCTCTTTCTATTTTGTAAAACAGAGTTAAAGCTATATGTAGTATCACCAATTTGCATACCATATGAATAATTTGGTTTTACTATTTGATTTTTAAAGCAAGTGGCGCCGGCGGAATCACTATTTAGCTCAGGCACAGCAGTAGAGGTGAATATTGACAAACAAAATGCTCGCGATGCTTGGTTCCCTGCAGTCGTCATAAAGGAAAATGGAGACAACACTTTCTTGGTGAAGTATCAAAGTTCAGGGAATAGCGATGAGGCTGCCACCAGACTTAATGTGGATTCCCTTCATATTCAGCCTGCTCCTCCTCATTATGAAGACAGAAAATTTGAACTGCTTGACAAGGTGGATGCGATGTATGACTCTTGTTGGCAAAATGGATTAATAACTAAACTTCTTGCTGGAAGGAGGTACAATGTCTATTTTAAACATATAAATACGGAGAAAGCACTTAGTCATATAAAATTAAGACCTCATGCAGAATGGATTGATGGCCAATGGAGGTGTAAATACAAGGTATAATTCCACCACGGCTTGCTTTTTTGGAATTTTATTATTGTTTTTCATGCTCAATGAGCTTTTTATGGTACTTGTGAGGCGTTATTTTTGCTTCTGGATTGCAATAGAAAAGACAATTGCATTTCTGTTTTGGGTCTCTAATACTCTCTGACTCTCTCCGTCCCAGTAGAGTTGTCCACTTTGAGAAATACTTTTGTCCCAAAACTCTTGTCCACTTCAACACTCATTTTTCCTATATTATCCCTATTTAAAATCCACTAATGAGTAAATTGAAAGTAAATTGCATGTGGACCCTATATTAAATAGGGATATGACAACAAAAGTAAGGAAATATTTACAAAACCCATAAACAATAATTACTTTTCTTAAACTGTGTGATAAAGGCAAAGTGGACAACTCTATTGGGATGGAGGGAGTATTGTTTTTGATAGTCATGAAATGAGGTGGTGAATATGTGTAGATTCAGGGGCAGAATTAGAAATTTTAGTATGGGATGACTGATTGGTACCAAAAAAATTTTGTAGGGGCGATTGTACAAAATCTAAAGTATAATAGCCATAATTTTTAAAAATGTTTAAAAGTTGAAGAACTAATTCTTCCTCTTCAAAAAATTTGAGGGGCCGGACGCCACCTCAGCCTATAAGGCTGGGTCCACCTCTCTGTAGATTGTATCTTCTTCAGTTAAATTTTTTCCTTGCGATTAACGATTTAGAATTTACACTGTCTGTTTCTTGTTTTAATGCTTCAATTTTCACCTTGTTTATTGTGTTGATTTTTGTATGGTATCCAAGGAATATGAATCTGTCATAGCTTCTAGATCAAATGATGATAATCTTTTTGTGACTGTTAGGTTTTGATCCCTCTCACTGCCACATGTCTGCCTGCTTCAATTACTTGTGACATATAATGGGTTGCCAGCTTTTGCTTGTTAATCGGAACATTGCCTAGTTTGCTTGGTAATTTGAATATTATCTTATCGCTAGGCATATATTGCACTGAATAAAAAATGGTAATGCCTTTCATATTTTGGTTTATAATGTATAAATTCACAAAAAAATAGGAAGATGTGAAAATACAGGTCCAGAGCTGCATAACGAGGCCTTAAAAGCAGAACCGACTGTATTCTCTGATGATTGTGCTTTTTTTTTTCCTATTGCTCCATTCTTACCTCTAATCCTCTGGTAATACGTATCTCTCGATGTTTTTGGTCGTTCTCCAGCATTGATTTCGGCTGTTTTTTATTTGATTAACTTAGCATTTGGAATGTGGTAAATTGTTTGGAGAATGACAAAGTGGCGTTTATGATTATTCTGCCATCTTTTCTACCGGATGTTTTGGCTTCTTGCTATTTTAAGAGTTTATCAGCATGTACATTAGGAAGGCTAAAATTTTGGAGTTTCCGCTCATCATTTGGAAGCTTAGACAACAGTTTTTTTTTTCAGGAAATAACGCCTGCTTCTCATGATGATCAGAAACAGTTCGGTGTTCTCAATGGCTGCAGTTTTAGTTCTGGCTTGTCCATAGAACAAGAAAGTTCAGGTACTGCAGAGGCTAAGACTGAAGAAAAAACACCTTGTTCTGCAACTGTAAGGGATATGTTGGAGCAGTCTACTCGTTGCAATGAAAAGACACCATCTAATACCTTGCCTCCAAGCAAGAAGATTAAGCTGGCAGCTCCTAGTGGTACCGGTGTGCATCCAAGTTACTCCATAAAATTACCAGAAGAAGATGCTTTAGATGTCCCATTATCAGCTTCAGTGAAAATGCCAAATAAAAGACCAGATATAGAAACTCTTCGTGGAATAGCAAGTCAAATAACCAGTGGTAATAGGGCCAGATTCTCCAAAAAACCCATTGTTAGCTCACTGGTTGCTGCTAAATCTGAGAGCACTACTCCTGCAGGAAAGAAAAAAGTGAGTCAAACTTTTTCTCGGAAGCATCAGTTAATATCTACTATAGTTGTCAAATTGAGATTCGAATCAAGAATCAAAATGCTTGATTAGTGAATCGAGAATCGGGATTCGAATCGAATCATAAGATTCAATTTATATTTTTAATATTATTTAAAAAATATATACTTGCATAAATTATATATAAATTTTATATATTTTTAAAATTTGAACTATGCAATATTTAACACATAAAAAGCTTAACAAATAAAATTAGAATAATTTTAGCAAAAGTGTTCAACAAACTAACTATTTGCTTCTCCAGTGTTTTTATTATATTCTGTTCTAAATTATAAATTAACGCTCTAGGCTATTTTAAATTAAGAAGGTTAGTGATAAGTCACTTTCAAATTTTTCCTATTTATGTTTCTCAATTTTTTTCCCATTTATTATACTCTTCTTCATTTCTCTTTTAATTTATGATATATGGAAAGACATTATTTGAATAATTATTTTTTATCTTATTCTTTCCTATTTTTGATAGTTTTTGTCTAATTTAATGAATCGTGGTATCGCACGAATTGTAGATTCATTACGATTCACTGTAGATTCGGTAGTTTTGGCACCGATTTGGTTTAATTTGCAATTCACTCAGAGATTCAAATCGATTTGGAGGTGAATCGAATGGAATTGTAAGATTCGAATTGCGAATCGTATGCATGATAACAGTTGCTATGCACCCTATGCAAAATTTCAATGTTTCTAATTGGACTTAGCCCAGTTTGAGCTTAAGAAACATGTTAGTGTAATCAGTAAGTTTTTGTTAGCTCCTCTTGCAATTTTAGGACAGGAACAGAATATGGGTCCATGTTTTAGCTTTATGTTGAATGTCTAGATTTGTATATTTTACGACTATTCACTGCCTTAACTAAAGAAATCAGCTTGCCTGTAAATGTAGTGATTTTGGTTCTGTTTGACAGAGTCAGAAATAGTTCTTCTAAATGAATTAGCTCTGGTTTCTATCTATTTATGTATCTCTAGTACAAGTATGAAATTATTTAGAGTAAATTACATTAAGTTTGGATGACTTAGGAAAATACTGTAGGCAAATGAAGACTTCTTATTATTGTCCAGTAGTAATTGAACTAAACGTAGAATAAACGCATGCGGTAACTGGTAAGTAAAAGCTATTGATTTAAACGAGTCCTATTTATAAATCATGTGAATGTTTCTCTACACTTAAGCCTTTAGCTGCTTCATTTCTACCATTTTTCTTTATACTCATTTCGTTGCTGATGCTTATTAGAGAAACTCAATGTTTGCAGCTTGTTTCTCTGTCTAATAGCAGTCTCATTCGTATTAAAGAGCTACCTGAGGTATGCTTCTATCCCTTTACATCTCTCTTTTCTTTTTTTCAAATCTTTTTGTGGTTCTGTTTTTTTCTTCATTGGACTCTTAAGTTGGTGTTGGACAGCATGTGAACCAAGTTTTAACATATAATATTTTTGTTTGCAGTTTGCAGTTTGCTTTTGCATTTGTGGTTTTGGTTTTGGGATATGGTTATTTGGTATAGTGACAGTTTCGTGATTTTTGTGCTCTAGGTTAGGTTTTTTTCCTTCTTGTTTGAACTTGTTATTATGGAAATTTATTAATCTTGAATATAACTAATGTTCTAACATGCCGGTTTATATAGTTGTTGCTTACTTGTGTCTCTTATGTCATCATTATATATATTTGTAACTGATAAAGCAATCAAGGATTGTTTGTAAACCCTCTGACATTATTATATATATATATATATATATATATATATATATATATATATATATATATATTAACTTTCACAATTGTAAAATCTCGTGTATAACATGCATTATATAAATTTTTGATGATTGATACTGCATTTGATTAATTGGAGTTGTAACTTTTGAATCTTAAATCAAAATGTTCATCTACTTTTTCTTTTTCCTACTTTTGGCATTTGACATGCCAAAAAATATACTCTCTCCTCCGTCCCATAAAACAGAAAAAGTTACATTTTCTCAAGAATTAAGAAATTTATTAATGATGGTTAAATTTGTAAAACTATTCCTACAATACCCTTTTAATTTTTTTAAAAGTGAATTATTATACAGTCACTATATTTAATGCTCATATAATAAAATGATGAAAGTATATTAATAATTTTGTCTCCAACTAACATTAAACGTTGCAACCTTTTTCTTTATGGAACACCAAAGTGACTACTTTTTCTATGGAGGGAGTAGTATTTATCTCTATATCAATACTCGTGAAGTCACATAAAAGATAATTGAGCGTCAAAATAGTATTTGTTGTAAAGGATGTATCTTATACCAATCAGATTGTTGATGAAGGAGTTTTAACATTACTTTCACTGATAAGATCTTATAATTATTAGTTATAATTATTTTAGTAGCTCATAATTTAACAAATCGCAATTGGTTCAATAAATTCGTATGATTGCTTGATGTTATATTTGTTACGAAATTCTAATTGCAACAAATTTCTTCATTGCCTTTTAAAATCAATAGGAGTATATTGAATTTGATGCATATTGTTTTTATTCAATTGTTATTTTCTTGTTGACATTTAACGAAAGCAGAAATTTTCTTGTTGACATTCAAGTCTGTACCAGTTTTTTTGGTCGCAAGGGTAGCTAATTCATTTATTTATCTTTTGAAATGAATATATGCTCATCTGACATTTTTGTTTGTCCAGTGAGCAGTGACCATGTTTTCTGTATCAAATAATCTCTTATCCCCCTCTGTTTTTATAATCACATGTTCCTTATCCATGCAGAAGACTAGACTGCAGAAAACTGCTGAAGTAAAATCCCAAACATTGGACATTGTCACAATGAAAGGGAGACATACTAAATCACCATTTCGAAGTCCAAAGGTTTCAGGTACAGCTGTTGCACAGACTGCTCTTGAATAATTAGAATGTGTTGCAATGCCTTACGCTTTTTTAAAGGAAGTTGTTTGAAATAGTTTTTGTAATGCAGTAGAATCTGCTACTTGCATGGATGCAAATGAGGGTGAAAAGAATGAGGATGAAGCTAATGTCCCTCTTGACTTATCATTAGAAGCTACTGGAACTCCGGTTCATGGTGATGAGACACTGAAGCTTATAAGGGAACAAAGAAACTTGAGTGATTCAGCAGGTGGCACAAATACGGTAAGCAGATATAATTTTCGTACGTCTTATATCAGGGATTTTATTTGAAGGAATATCAAAATTGAACATACTGAGAGATTTTGAAGAGTATAAAGAGAAATTTGTTTAGCTTTTGGAATTATTTTAGTTAATGGGTATTACATTTTGTGTCATAGTCTAGGTTTTTGGCACTCTATGTCAGTTCTGATGTTTGTTAATTATGAATATTGACCATGAGTGGTATCCCTATTTCAACCATTGTTCATTTATGCTAAATTTGCCAGTTCATTGGATTGTGCCATTATCTCCTTTAGCCATTGTTATTGTACAAAGATTTGAAAAGAGAGAGTACTTACTATTTAGCACAGTCTTAAGGACATGGTTGTGGATTAATGGAATTTGATGATGAAAAATCAGAGCAACTTTGAGGAAACTCGGAATCGTCAAGAGACAATTACAGAGCAATCTCTATAAAATAATAACCACAAGACTTATTAATTTACTAATTACAAGATATTTTTAATTTACAGAGGTTATTATGCAATTGTAACTTTTCAGAAAACGGCAATCATCAAGAGATATTTTACATTTCAACCTCGATAAATTTAACAACCGCAACTGCAAGTCCTATTTTTTCTTTTAATTTATCAAAGGTTTATTTATTTTGTTAGTCAAGTCTGAACATCAAAAAAAAATTTAGTTAGTAAATGTGTCAATTTATCAAATATTTTTAGGTATAGAGATTATACTGTATGGGTCATCCATTGATGCTTTAGTTAATATCAGCATATTTTGTTTCAAGATTCCAAATAACCAACTGTACAATTGTTTTTCAAAGGTCTCAATACCTTGTTATCTGCTACTTATATGTTCATTTTTCAATTTGATTAGGTGTGTATTCCCCTGATTTTGTTCTACCTTACTTTTTACACAACTGGCTTATCTTATATAGCTGTTACTTCACGTATATTTTGTTCTTATCTTGATAATAATTGTTTTATCTTTCTATAATTGTTGTTTCTTCTGTAGATACTTCATCAGTATAAACGTGGAGGAAGCAGTCAACGAAGAAAGAGAGGAAGACCACGAAAACTAGTAACATTAAGCCAATTGGGCACAGAAGCCGGTAAAATTCAAATCACAAGCATTAGTCAAGTGCTCATATATGTTTTGAGATACACAAAAACATAAACCAATTGTAGGTACAGAAGACAATGGAATTCAAAATGTTGCTAATGAAACAATTGTAAGAGCTCAACCAGCTAATGAAGTTGAACTTCCCTTACAGAAAACAGTGAAGTCTACAGGTACAAGACATTTAGATTTTAAAATTTATTTTGGCTTTCCTATAAGAAATTATTTTTATCAATACCAGGAATCACTTAAGACTAGCTAGGAGATAAAATTACATTATGACCTTGAATTTTGAAAATTGTTAACCTCAAAGTAAGTTGTGGTTTGGTTTGTGCTTGAGTGGTAGTTGGCATCTTGGCACAAAGATTATATCCAATATCTCAAAAAGAGGTAAAATGTAAGTTTATAATAAATCTGATATCAAGTAATGAATATTTTTAATCTCTTAATGTTTGCAAATAAATATCTGTAATTTTCTGAATTTATACGTAATCTTAGATCCTCTTAATGACATAGAACTCATGGAGAAATTCGAATGGTTATGTTAATTCTGCAATTGCCACTGAAGAATTTCTAAGTTTCTATTTGTTTCTAGACATTGAATTTTTTAAGAACTGAAGCTCAGTTTATAACTTATAGTTCCTGAGACTGCATTTACGGAGGAAGCAGCTAGAGTTTCCAGGACAGATTGCTTCACAACAGATATGGCAATTAAACCTGCATCAAAGACTCTGCTTGATGATGATCAACCTTTATCAATGTGGATCGATGGGATGCACTCCTCTGCGTCTGCTGATGAGTTAGGTAGGTTGCTTGAGAAAGTTGCACTGTACTCTGTACTAAAGATACTTGTTTGACTATTTGTTTTCTACTCAGTTTCTGGAAGGAATTCTAGTGGACTGGATGAGACAAATGGAAGAAATGTTGATATGGCAACGGTACCTTGTGTGAAAAAGGCCCAAGGCGTAAAGATACCAGATGAAAATGAGTGTGTGCCTTTCGTAAAGAGATCATTGGTATGGAATACCATTGAATCTATGGAAATCTTTCAAATGATACCACAAAAACCTCATTTTCGTCCTTTAGCTGATTGTAAAGAGGAGTATCGTGAAGGATCGGCCATTGGCATAATGGTCACATTCGCCAGTTTGTTTGAGAAGATAACCTCATTGCAATTTGATGGTTCCGAGAGCATTTTGACGAGTATTTTGGAAAGTCTTGTTGATTTAGAGAAGCATGGATTTGATGTTGCCATTCTGAGAAACCGTGTGAAAGATTTGCTGTCAATTAAGGATGGGAAAGAGGAGCTTCTAAACCAGTCAACAGAAATTGAAAGACAGATACGAGAGCATACCGATGAGAGGGGACAATTGTTTTCAAAGATAAATGATATCGAAAAGAAGATAACCGAGTTACAGAAAGAGCTCGCGACGTTTAAGTCGGAGATGAAAACCAAGGAAAATGTGATCGCCAGGCTGCAGTCGGATGTGGATTCTATGAACAGACGCGTTAACACTGACCGAGATAATTTTGCAAAAATAGCTAGTGCCCCTTGGATTTCGTCGTGATTAGTTGTTTTTTTTTTGTGGTAGTACACGTAGAATATGTAGGGCGCAGCGACCAGGAAAATCATGACATTTTCGCTGGAGCAATGAATTCAGTAGTGATTGATAACAATGTACGGACCATACTCACTTCTAATCTGTATTTACGTAGTGGCGCATCTGGTTCTGGAGATGATGATTTTCCATGATAGCTCATAGATTATATTGGATGCTGGGATAGAATCAGAGATGTCATTTTAGCTGTGTCTCGAGTAAAAGTTCTGTTCCAAAGGTGATCAAACTTGAAATTCTTTTTGGGTGGACTTTTTGATAACTCCTAATTCAAGTTCAAATATAAATATTTATAGCTAATTAGGAAACAATTGAATTCAAGATCCAAATAGATATGATTTTGAAATTAACAGTTTCTCCTATAGGTTAATTATATCCTATATTTCAACCATTTGTTATTTTTGATCTTTTTTCCCCTTTCTGTACTTTGCCATTTTGATTTTGCAATTACTTGAAGTCGAGATTCGGTTATAAAATAATTTTAAAAATTAAGACAATCTCAATATGTCGGTTCAATTCGTTCTTTTTTTTTTATTTTGTTTCATCAAAAAATTAACCCAAATTTTTACATTTTTAATTTATCGGGTCATTTTGATTATTTAGTTTGGTTTGATTTTGTAGTGGTTTGATGTTGTCATATGCATCATTTTATTCTTTTACCTGAAAATTCTCCAATCATTTAGTGTTATAAATTAAAGGTGCATGACTAGTATAAAGATGAATCCAAAACATTATACATTGAATAGTGTTTTTTTTGTTTGGTACAATTT
The DNA here is from genome assembly GCF_937616625.2 of Mercurialis annua. NCBI lineage: Eukaryota > Viridiplantae > Streptophyta > Magnoliopsida > Malpighiales > Euphorbiaceae > Mercurialis > Mercurialis annua. The sequence goes on from NC_065575.1 coordinate 38,703,551, forward strand.
TACCCTTGTTTCTTATTAAATTACAAAATATCAAGTATGGATTTTTATATTTTTTTGTCCATATCTATATAACTAGTATAAAGATGAACCCAAAATATTGTACATTGAACCGTGTTTTGGATTCTCTTTTATAATTTTACCCTTATTTCTTACAAAATTACAAAATGTTCTTTTATTATTGAAAGAGAGGGGCTAATAATCACCCATGGCCCCTCAACTTTAGGGGTACGGGCTCTAAACCCCCTGATGTTTAAAACGGGCGCTAAACATCCGACCGGACCACACCCACCCGACCACCCGACCACCACCGGAAAATTTTCCGGTCATCTTCTCCGTTGAAGATCTTCCGGATCTGTTATTTTTTCGGTGACCGGAAAATTTTCCGGTCATCATTCACTCGGAGAAGATGACCGGAAAATTTTCCGGCGGTGGTCGGGCGGCGGCGGTGGTTAGATCACTGGTGGTTTGGATTTGAATGGGTGGTTGGATTTTGGATTAGGTTTTTTCATTTTATCAGATATTATATTTAAGGGTGTTTTAGGTATTTTTATTTTTTTTGTCTTTTGATGACATGTCAACTGACACTTGGTGTTGTCAATTTTTTTTCTGTTTTAAAAGACAGCCGCCAAACAAAAGAAGGCGTTGGGGGTATTTTCATCCAAAAGGGCTTTAGTGAGCGCCGCCACAAAGATCAGGGGTTTTAGCGTCCGTTTTTAAACATCAGGGGGTTTAGCACCCGTACCCCTAAAGTTGAGAGGCCATGGGTGATTATTAGCCCATAAATTGTGTGGACATTTTATGTAAAATATAAAAATTAAAAATATAACTTTGTAGATATATTATATGTATTGAAAGAGACCAATCAATAAGTGTCATGTCAATGGTTGTAGGAGTTTTTTACAATTAAAGTTGTAGGAAAATTTTATTCTTAAAATAATTTAAGTGAATATACCTTTTTAGTAATAAAAATAAAAATCAAGTTTATTGTAAACTTGGTGTCCAAGTTTAGGATTTAAATTTATTTAAAATAATTTAAATAAATAAGTAATTTAATAATAAATATAATTTCCAAGTTTATTGTAAATTTGGATACTAAATTTATTAATAAACTTTTACACCTGCTTTAGAATTGGATTCAATTTAAGATAATATGAATAAATAAATAATTTAATTAATAATAATAAATAACAACATTATTTGTAAAGTTTGACACTAAGTTTATCCCAAAACTTGGACACTTAATGGTGTTTGGTTCAGCTTTTTGGTGGACTTTTTAGTTTTTATTTTTCAAGAAACTCTACTAAAATATTTGGTGAGAATTTTCTATAAGCTTTTTGGAGTTTTTTGAACCTCCAACAGCTGTTTTTTGAAAAGCTTTATTTTGGAGTTTTTGCCAACAGCTAATAGTTTTTTCAATATTTTTAATTATTTAGACAAAACTATCCTATTAGAATATATTGTTTTTTCTAATATATATATATATATATATATATATAGTTATTTTTTTAATTACTCTAATCATTTTTAAATTATTTAATATTATTTATTTATATTAACAAAATTAAAATTTAATTATTATTTTAAAATAAATTATAAATTTATCAAAAAAAATATCTAAATAAGTTTAAAATAAATTCCTTCTTATAAAAAAAATAATTTTTAATTTTTAATATTTTTATTGAATATTTTATAATATAATATAATTATAAATTAATAAATAAAAATAAAAATTATGCCATTTACGGTCATTTTATATATAAACAGCAACAACTAATCAAATCTCACTAAACACGTATGGTCTATCAACTATCAGTTACCAGCTAACAGCTATCAGTTATAAGAAACAGCTGAACCAAGTTTGTTGCACAACTTGGATAACAAGTTTATTGATAAGCTTAACTTGCGTTGGAATTGAGTTTCAATAAATAATTATTTTAGTAATTAAAATAAACATTTTAATACATTAATAGATATCAATATAAAATAAATGCAGAATTTAAAATGAAATCAATTCAGTTATATAATTATTTTATTTCTAATTAAATTAAACAAAATTTATTTAAAAATTATATTAAAATTTACATTTAATATAAATAGAGTTTGATAATTTTAAAAAGCTTTTTGGAAATGCTTCTTTTTATATAAAATAAATAGATCCCACATTCTAAACGCTTATCTCAATAATTTGTTTGTGAATAATTGGACCTTCTTTGTTACGTATGATTAAAATGTTTAGAAGGATTTGAATTAGTTGTTTTTTAAAGGTAATCATCTATAGTTTTCACTTTGGAAAAAAAAATGTAGTCTTCATGTTAATATTTAGTTTTTCATTGTCTTTTGATCACAAGTGTTTTATTCGTTTTTCAAAAATCTATTTGCCTTTTATTCTATTCGTTTATATTTTACAAAAGAAAAATCTCATATTTTTTGCGTAGCATACATTTAATAAGTAAATATGGGCTGGAAAAAATGAATTTTTAAACAGAAAATATACCGTAAGTTTTGTTGGTATTAGAATTTAAAGACAAATTATCATTATTTTTTGATGTTATTGAACTTGAAAATGATATTATATTGAATTAAGTATGAATTTCATATTAAATAATCTTTTATATTGATGAATAAAAATATTTTTAACCAAAAAATATATTAATTTTTTAAAAAGACTTATCAGTTGCATTTAGTATTATTTATATTTATCTGATATACTATTATATAATACTTAATAAATATAATATATAATATATTTATTTTATTCAAATTTTTAAATTATCATATCAATTTAAATATTAAAATAAAATATAAATCATGTATATATCCAAAACTACTTTTTTTCTTCTAAACTATTACTAATATTTAGATAATTCAAAATTATTAAATTTATATTTATATTTCAACTTAATCAATTCCGAAACGAAGTGAGGGTTTTACACCAGTATTGTTAATAAAGTGATTCAAATGAATAGATATATACAATTCGCTTTTCATTACGAATCCACTGAACCATTTCTTTCCAAGAAAATAATCCCAAATTTTTAAATTTTTAAATATATAATATATATTTTATATATAATCTGAATTTGATGGGTGACGAATCCAACAAGAATAATATCTACTCTTAAAATAAAAAAATTGTAAATAATAACAAGTAGGGTCAAACCCACGGATATATATATTTTTTAACAAAATTTAAATAAAAATAGAGGGAGTTCAAATTTGGAATAAAAAATTTAAATTATTAAACTAAAAGTCAATTGAAATCAAGTAAAAAAAATTGAGAAAATAAATCAGTATGAAAAACTCCAACCCAAGATATAATTTTAGTTCAATTCATTAAGTTGATCATCGATGCAAATATAGTTTTTAAATTTATTAATAAATTGGTTATAATTGTTGAGAAACTCTAACAATCTATTTTCTCTTTAATTTATCGTTAATCAGTAAAAATTGTTTTATTAATTTTTCTATTTGATAAATAAGAGTTAATTGCAAACTAAATCACGAACTTTAACTTGATTTGTAATTACAACACTAACTTTGAAATTTGACAATATCAGTTACCAACTTTCATTTTTTGAATATATTTGAATCAAATAAACAGTTCTATGAGTTTCAAATTTAAACAAAACACTTATTTAATTTGTTGAAGTTATTATCAATAGACAGTGTGCTAATTTTTCTAAATAAATGTTTCGCCAAAATAATTACAACTTTACATTGCAAGTTTTGAGTTTTATTTTTTGACTTTTTGCCCTAACTTTATTTACCTGTTTTCTTTTTTTATTTACCAAAATACCGTTTTCGGTTTTTCAATTTTGGTTTTCGGTTTTTTCGGTTCGGCCAACCGAACCGACCGGCAGTTTTTTTATATAATGTAAGATTAGTGTATATATAGTGTTAATTTTTATTTTTTATAGATTTTTTTCCTGGAATTTTTTATTTTATTTTTTATAGTGTAACAGTAGTGTATATATAGTGTTTATGGTGTTTATATAATATAAAATTAGTGTATATATAGTGTATAAGTAGTGTATAAGTGGTGTATAAGTAGTGTATTTATAGCATTTTGTAGTGTTTTTTGTGGTTTACAAAAATTAATATTAATAAATAATTCTCATTAATATTTCAATTTGAATAAAATATTTATACTAGCCGAATGTTCCCTTAGGTTTCAAATTTAAATAAAACATTTATTTATGAGTTTTTAATTTATAAAATATTTATTTATTTTATTAAATTGTTACATTTAAAATACTTAATTTCAGATTAATTTACATTATAATCAGCAATAAACAATCAATTATAAGTATTTAAATTTATCAACTTTAAATTAAAATTTATAAAAAAATCAAAAATTAAAAGAATTATAATGATTTGGCGCAACCACAAAAGTCAATATGTTAATTAAATGATTTTGATGAGAAACTAAACTCATTAAAAAGCTACTGATATCAAGAAATTTAAAATTGCCGCGTCTTTTGGCTATCCAAAAAATGAGAGAAGGTGGAGCGATTTTATTACTTCAAAATTGTCCATAAAAGAAAGAAGAAGAAAAGACTGTGAAATTGAAGAAAAGAATCGGACTGAAGAAAATTAGGCATCTCCATCTCCATTTTCAGAACTTTCCCGCAACTTCAGATTGTTTTTTTTTTCTTCTTCGTTTTGAATTTGAAAAACGGACTGTTTTTTAGGATGTTGCATATTAGCTCATTGATATCAGACCAAAGCTGAAACGAATTTGATTAGTTAATGTTTTGTTCATTTCTTCTGATGGTCAGTTTTAGAATTAGGTCACTCTTTTATATTTGTAATGCAATCTTGATTGTTCAGCCCATGTAAGATTATACAGTGAGCTTGTGCAATATTTGTAAGATTATTCGTAGGTTCCATCAGTTACGGAGATTATCGTGTATTTTTATGTAAATGTAGATAAAGTTTTGTTCTGTTTCTTTAAATTCAGTTGGCTATTGGATTGGCAGGTGGTACATTCAGTCGCGGCTCTCGTGAACCCCAGTACCAGATTGAATTCCATGTCTACTCTGGTAATGTACAAGGAAAACCAGAAATCTACATACTGCTTTTTATTTTTCTTGTTTTATGCACTTTGTTCTAAGTTTCCTTTTCTTTATGCAGAATAAGATTCGTGCACGTTTCAAATTTGTGGAAGATTGGCAGCTGGATGCTAAAGTCACGAAAGCAATTCAGCATTTAAGTTTCTTCCAAATTAGTACCATTTCAGGTTGTAAATTCAATCCGCGCCTGGTAGCAGCTTTTTGCAACCTCTACCATGAAAGCGATGATGTTTTCGAAATTGGCCAACATAAGTTGGGTATTTCATTAGAAGATGTGTTCATGTTTACTGGGCTTCCTGTTGATGGAATGCCGTTGGTGATTGCTGAATCACTAGAACCTCTTGAGGTTTGTAAACACCTTTTGGGATGGGACAGAGTCGGAATTGATGCTGTAAAACCGGGCAGCATAAACTTAAAGAGGCTGCAGGAGAAGTTTATGGTTGTTCCAACTGAAGTTGAGGACCATAGCCAAGAGTTGAAATATTACGTTAGGGCGTACCTTCTTGCCTTGATAGGGAGCATACTGCTTCCTCGCTCGACGGAACAAATCGTTCCAGTTTCATATCTGCTATTTATCGACGATATTGATCGAGTTGATGATTATGCTTGGGGAGCTGGGCTATTGGCACAACTCAACAGTGGAATCAGAAAATTCAGGAACGAACCACGGAAGTGTGCTTACGGAGCTTTTTGGCTAATTCAAGTGAGTCTTCTTTTATCTTTTGTTTAATGATTTTTCTATTTCTGTAATAACTCTGCTTTTATTGTTTGTGGTCTAGATGTTTATAATGGAGCACTTCCCTTCCTTGGCAAAGAAGATCATGTTGGATCATTCTAATACCCTTCCTACACGTCTCCCGAAAAGAATCCCTCTCGTAGTTGAGTGGTCAAAGTTACTTAAAGGTCCATCCATGCAAAGTTTGAAGAATACCAATTTTGCTGAAATGCTTGCAGCTCCTAATCTAGAGGTATAAATTTAACTTGTTAATATTGTTGGAAATTTGAAAATATAAAGAAATTGTAGATAATTGATATAAAAGAAAAATAAGATGAGATAATTTGATTAACTTCAATGATACAATATTCATAATTTAAGATGCCTTTATATATGCTTACAAAGAAGCTGATAACATAAAATCTCAACGAAAAACTCCTATTTTGTAGCAAAAGATTGGTACACAAGATTGGTACCTAAACTGATGTTGCATTATAGCTTATGAGTCACACTGTTGCCAATGTGTAGGCAAGAACATTTTTTTTCATTTGTTTATTGTTGAACCGATCTTTTAAATTGAAGTGTTATTTTGGTTGACCTGCGGAGAATTTATCTTATATGTATGCCAACATTTGCCTAATGAGTATCCATTTATTTATCGACAAATTTATTGTGGATTGATGAGAATGTTGGTGCCTCTTGGTTTTGCTGCAATTAGTCTATTGATAATATTATAGTGTTTGACAAAAAATCTCATCCAAATGTTAATGTCTTGGATGGCATCTTTTCGATAGAGTAGCGAAGTCATTGATAGTAGAGAAGCAAATTGAGAAACTTTGTCACAAAGTAGGATATTCAATCTTGCTTTGAAATTTATTATCTTTTGATATTTGGTTATGCTTTCAACTTTTATAGTTCATATCGAGGCCATATGAACGAATAGAGGGGATTGTCCGTTCAAGATTATTTTATTCTCGAACATTATTAATCGGCCTCAATTATCTTGCATATCACCGGCCTGATCTCTTCCCTGATCAACTGGGGATTGGCGAAGTAGATATGTCCGATTTGCGGAAAATAATACGATTTAAAGAAAAAATACGAACTGGGGACAGCGGAAAAAATTGGCCGAGAAATTACAAACAGTATATAAATGAATGGAAGTTTAGGTACCAATCTTGTGTGAAGGATTGCAGCGAGGGTGAGTCCTCACTCAAACTTTGACTTTTTTCTACATATCATTTTTTAGTCTTTGATATTGTTGTGTTTCTTGCATGTAGGTACTGACTTTGTACTTCCACAAATTAATACCACAGAATGCTGTTAGGGAAGTGTATCAGGGTTCCTCTTCTCCTATCACTCAGGATGATGACAGGGTTGTCCAGACAAGCAACTCAAGTGAGTTCTCCGAAACTTGGGTTCTTTTGATACTTATCATTTTGAAATCTCTGAAATTGGTATTGTTGCTTGCTTGTAGGTCTACACAAAGTCATTGATGGGGATAGTATTTTAAATGCTGAATCTTCCGTGCCTAGAAGTTCTGAACCTGAAATTGTATGTAATCTTCTAAAAAGTGTTTTAAATGTTTACTGCTTTTTAACTGATCATATTATTATCGTATATATTTAGGAGAAAAGTTGTTTAGGTATAGTTTTATTCAATGGAAATGATGAGGGGACGATTTTAGTTGCTGATTCTGAAGCTCTATGTGTTCCGAAACTTACATTTTACTTCGTTATCTGCTACTTATATGTTCAGTTTGTCATTTACATAAATTTTGTTCTTAGCTTGATAATATTTGTTCTTATCTTTCTATATTTGCTGTTTCTTCTGCAGGTACATCATCCGTATAAACGCGGAGGAAGCAGTCAACGAAGAAAGAGAGGAAGACCATGGAAACTAGTAACAATAAGAACAATGGGCTCAGAAGCTGGTATGTAAGAACTTTTCAAATTACAAGCATTAGTCAAGTGTCCGTATATGTTCTGAGATACACAAAAACATACAAAAGTTGCAGGTACGAAAGACCATGGAATTCAAGATGTTTCTAATGAAACAGTTGAAAGAGCTCAACCAGCTAATGAAGTTGAATTTCTCCTACAGACAACAGTGGAGTCTACAGGTACCAGTGTTCAGATTTTGAATTTTTTTTTGGCTTTCCCAGTGGCTTATCAAAATTTAGAGAGTGCCTATTTTTTTTTATTAATACCAAGAATCTAATACTCCCTCCGTCCTGTAAAGATAGAAAAAGTACCCATTTTACAAGAATTAAGAAAGTAGTTATTTATAGGTAATTTATGATAATTTGTCTAAATTACCCTTTTTACTTTATTAGTTATGTACATTTCCCAAAGCCACTCTACTAATTATAGCACTTACAACTCATTTGTTTATCTTTTCAAAATATGCATTTAATGTTTTATGATAAGCATGTAGGGGTATTTTGATAATTTTTGACTTAACTAACTCTACTTTTTCTATTTTTATGGGACAAAAAAAGGTGGTACTTTTTCTATCTTTATGGGACGGAGGGAGTATATATCTAAGAGATCAAATTCCTCGCTAAATGACCTTGAATTTGAAGTTTTGCTGTTGACCTCAATCTAAAGTTGTGTACTTGTTTTGTGATGTTGAATATTAGTTGGCAAAAAGATTATACACAATTTCTCAAATAGAAGTAAAATGTAAGTTTATATTAAAATCTGATACCAAGCAAGAATGTATCGAATCCCTTAATGGCCATTGTGAGTAAATGTTTCTAAATTTCTGAATATGTAATCTTAGATCCTCTTAATGTCATAGAACTCATGGAGAAATTGGAATGATTATGTTAATTCTGCAATTGCCACTGTGAAGTATTTCTAAGTTTCTATTTGTTTCTAAACATTGAAATTTTGAAGAACTAAAGCTCAGTTTATAACTTATATAGTTCCTGAGACTGCCTTTACAGAGGATGCAGCTAGAGTTTCCGAGACAGATTGCTTCACACCAGATGATATGGCAGTTACGCCTGCATCAGAGACTCTGCTCGATGATGATCAACCTTTATCAATGTGGACCGAGGGGATGCACTCCTCTGCGACTGCTGATGAGTTAGGTAGGTTGCTCGAGAAATTTGCACTGCACTCTGTACTAAAGATAATTGTTTGACTATTTGTTTTCTACTCAGTTTCTGGAAGGAATTCTAGCGGACTGGATGAGACAAATGGAAGAAATGTTGATATGGCAATGGTACCTTGTGTGAAAAAGGCCCGAGGCGTAAAGACACCAGATGAAAATGAGTGTGTGCCTTTCGTAAAGAGATCATTGGTATGGAATACCATTGAATCTATGGAAATATTTCAAATGATACCACAGAAACCTCATTTTCGTCCTTTAGCCGATTGTAAAGAGGAGTATCGTGAAGGATCGGCCATTGGCATAATGGTCACATTCGCCAGTTTGTTTGAGAAGATAGCCTCGCTGCAATTTGATGGTTCCGAGAGCATTTTGACGAGTACTTTGGAAAGTCTTGTTGATTTAGAGAAGCATGGATTTGATGTTGCCATTCTGAGAAACCGTGTGAAAGATTTGCTGTCGATTACGGATGGGAAAGAGGAGCTTCTAAACCAGTCAAAAGATATTGAAAGACAGATAAGAGAGCACACCGATGAGAGGGGACAATTGGTCTCAAAGATAAATGATACTGAAAAGAAGATAATCGAGTTACAACTAGAGCTCGCGCCATTTAAGTCGGAGATGAAAACCAAGGAAAATGTGATCGCCAGGCTGCAGTCGGATGTGGATTCTATGAAGGGACGCATGAACACTGACCGAGATAATTTTGCAAAACTAGCTAGTGCCCCTTGGGTTTTTTTGTGATGCTGTCATTAGTTGTTTTTATTTTTTGCGGGGCGCAGCGACCTGGTAAATCATAACATTTTCGCTGGAGCAATGAGTTCAGTAGTGATTGATAACAATGTACATATCATACGCACTTCTAATCTGTATTTACGCAATGGCGCATCTGGTTCTGGAGATGATGATTTTCCGTGGTAGCTCATAGATTATATAGGATGCTGGGATAGAGTCGGAGATGTGTCGATTTAGCTGTGTCTTGAGTAAGATGCCAATGAAATTATAATTTGGTATTTACCCCTTTGATGCCAAAAGTTCTGTTCTCAGAGGTGATCAATCTTGAAATTCTTTTTGGGTGCACTCCTTGATAACTCCTAAGTTTGGTTCAAACATAAATATTTATAGCTAATTAGGAAACAATTGAATTCAAGATCCAAACAGATTTTATTTTGTTATTCACATTTCACACTTTCTCCTATAGATTACTTTTATCCTCTGCTTTTCTCCCATTTGTTATTTTTTTTAATCTTTTTCCCCTTTCTGTACTTAGCCATTTTGATTCCCGATTACTTAAAGTCGTGATTTGTTTTTAAAGTAATATAAAAAAGTTAAAATTAAACCGAAGATGTCGGTTCTGTTTGATTTTTTAAATTTTGCCTCATCAAAAAATAAATTGGAATATTAGTTTTTAAAGTTGAAATAAATTATCGGTTCATTTTGATGATTTAGTTTGGTGTTCTAGTTTTTGTGATGGTTTGATGCTCTAATATATGCATCATTCAATTCTCGTACTTGAAAATTCTCCAATCATTTAGTACTACTAGTTTCGCATTACGTGCTATGCACGTGGCTCGTAACATAACTCGTTAATGTACATGTTAGTAAATTTATTATAATTATATTAATTTTTTATTTATAATTAATATTAAATTAGTTAAGAATTTCTGTAAAAGCAAATATAATATATTCGGTTATTAATTTTTTTTTTCATAATGAATTTATTCTTCTTTTGGTTTTATAATAACCATAATTAAGTAATATCTTTAAAAATAATAAGATAGAAATTTAAATAATAATATATTGACCAAATAGAGTATTTTAATTTTGTAGTTAAATCAAACTAAAAGATAGGTATTCCTACTAATTTGGAGATAATTTAGTTATTTTTTACATACTAAAAACTAAATTGGAGATAATTTAGCTACCTATTCTAATTAGAACTTTAATTACAATAGTGATTAATTAAATAACTAATTAATTTATGACTATAAAACCTTTATTTAGTAGTAAACTGAAAAGGATTATTCAGTAAATTTGCCTGTCCCCCCCCATCCGTACTTTTATATATAGTATAGATATAGATAAATTAAAGGTACTAGATATTTTAAAATACAACTGGATTTTGTCTCTTTATAATTTTAAAATGTAGAATGGTGGCTAGCAAGTAGTAAAGGCAGTGCTACCAGTGCAGAGGATTAGGTAACAACATTTAATATGATCTACTAATAATTATCCAAGAAAGCATGGTGTGATATTTAAATGCAAAGAAATTTTCCAATGTAAAATATGATAGTTTAAGTAAAAAATAGAAGTATTGGCAAAACAAATATCAATGTTTTATGTTTGTAGCAATTTAAATTAAATATTCAAAATGTTACAAAACAAATCTCAACCATTTTTTCCCTTGCATTTATAGTTTAATTTTGATTTCTGGAAAGAATATGTGGCCGGAACCGAAGGAAAGACGGGGTTCAAAGAAGAAAAATGAGTTTGATATGTTTGAGGTTAGGTGTTTAAGTTCAAAAAAAAAATAGTAACGTCCTGTCCAAAATAAATTGGTTTCATTTTATTCAAAACAAAATCGTTTCTTTAAATTAAAATTCAAAGAAAATGGCTGCGGTTTGAAGTCTTTATAAATTTAGCATTCCGGCATTTTTCACGTACGGAAAAAATGGCCGGAAATTAAAATTGGGATTACAAATGCAAAACAGAAAAAAGGTTGAAATTTGTTTTATAACGTTTTAAAGATTAAAATTAAATCGCTGCAAACATGAAATATTTGTATTTATTTTTTCAATACTTTAAAAACACGTAGGCGATGATAGAATCAGATTAAATCTAAATTAATGTCAACAAATTGGTACCCCAAACATCAACATCTTTTAAATTTTTCTCCCACCAGAAAATTAATAACATATGCTCTTCCAGTTCCATCCATCTCCTTAACACCAATAGCCAAACCTACAAAAACTACTCAATGGCTCCACTGAAAGTATTGAAAATTACTACCACATTTCAATTATAAGATTTTAACATTTCGTACTTTATTTTTGGGACCAATTTCAATAAATTATATTAGCCTAAGCTGCACTAATTTGTCTGTACGATAGTTAGAAGCCTAATACAAAAACTTCATGCATATTAGAGGAGGACTTCTCTAATTTAGCAGGCCAATTAGTCAAATGAAACTGGATTGTATTTCTAATCAACTAAGTAAATATTAAGTACTAGCATTAAAAGGTTATGCCTTGAGTAGAAGTAAAGCTAGTTAAAGAACAATTTAATATTCGCTGTCCACAATTATTTTCCAGAAGTATTTTAGAATTTTATTTCGTACTTCAATTGTCCATAAACTTTTATTCAATAATTTGGTTATTCCGTCGTGAATTATTTTAACTCTGCAATCAATTTGATTTTGAAATGATCAAATATTTCAATAGGTTGATCAGCTATGGTCATTATGCGAACTCCATGGACGCTATCACGAGGCCACAATGTCAGGTAAAGACAATTGGATCTTTCATCTCGAAAAGACTAAGCTAATTTTCATACCTCAGCTACAATTCTCAGTAATAGAGAGCATTAAGTAAGGTATATAGTCGATTTAGCAAAATTTGAAGAGAATATTATTGATAACTTAAAATTTTGTTTCGGATACTCATTTCAATGCTCTCTTTTAACAAGTCAACAAAATAAATCTTCATAAATATTTTTGTTTTGACATAAACCAAGTCTGGTTCGATTATTTATATAGAATAAAATTAATAACCGACTTCTTTTCATCCTTTTGTTTTTGTTGGTAAATTTATCGATTAGACACATCAGTTTCACATATACACAAATCAAGAATTAGAGATTGACCAAAATCGTCCAAAACTGAAGATGAAACCGCTTAAAGGCTATATTAGTTTTATTGTGAGACATTTATGGGTTAATTACATATAAAATCACCACTTTTATACGTTTTTTTTATTTTAATCACGTCCTTTAAAAAGTGTAAAATAAAATCATCACCTTTCATTTTTTTACAAATCTATCATCGATGAGTAAAATTTGATGTCTTTTTTCTTCCAAATAAATATTTTAATCTGACTAATACCCTGTTAACATACAAAATACATTCCTCTTACTCTTTTCTTGTTAAATCCAGTTATCGAGTCAATAAAGATACACCGAATTTTCACATTCGTGATAAATTTACAAAAAAATGAAAGGTGGTGATTTTATTTGACACTTTTTAAAGGACGTGATTAAAATGAAAAAACGTATAAAGATGGTGATTTGAGTTCCTCCCATGTTTTCTTAAGGAAATAATTGAAGGAAAAGTAAGAAAATAAACATTAATTATAGGTACGAGTGCATGAATTCAACAACTAACTAATAACTACTCATGTATAACCATTAACCAATGCCATTGACATTGCCCATATATATCGATGTTGTCAAATTTATTGTCTGTTGCAAATATAGGATTTAATTACTTCACTGCAATTGAATTTAATTGAATTGACATTACGTTGATGATATTTTCCATCAAAGGACGAGATTGAATTTTTTTTTTGTCTTTTCTTTGACAATCGCAAAATACTTAACTCGCATGCAACTTTCATGCCTCTATTATGATTAATTCTCATTAAATGTCTGTTTCTAAACCATTTTATATTTATAAAGATTCATCAATATCGAACAGTTACAAGTATAGAAATTTAAAAAGAAGGCTTAATTTCTTAAAAAACCCCACCTTGCATTTTATTTTAGTTTATACCCTGACCTTGTAAAAACACCATTTGTACCCAATTTTGAGTTTTTATGTTTCATCTCTACCCAAAAGCATTAAATTGTACTCTTTTCATTTGAAAAAAAGTTTAAAACAATCCTTTTTTAACTTATATACTAATTAGATATTAATGTTATTAATAGTACAAAAATACCATTTTCTTCAAAAAATTAAATATAATAATAATTTTTTTAAATTTTTTTAAAAAATATTTCTGAATTTTTTTTAATTTTTTTAAAAAATATTTTCGATAAAAAATTAAAAATAATAATAATTTTTTTTATTATTTTATAAAATTAAAAAAATTAATTAATTATTTGGATGTATTTGATTATTTTTTAAGTTTAAGGATTTATTTGTATTTTTTAAAATAGAAAAAAGTATGTTTTAAACTCTTTTCCAAATGAAAAGAGTACAATTTAATGCTTTTGGGTAGGGATGAAACATAAAAACTCAAAATTGGGTACAAATGGTGTTTTTACAAAGTCAGGGTATAAACGAAGAAAAAGTACAAGGTGGGTTTTTTTTAAGGAATTAAGCCTAAAAAGAATAATAATCGTTTCTAATAATCTGACGTAGAACAAAATGCAAAATCTTGATTGCAGATCATTTTACAAAATAAAAATCAACATTATATAATTGCTCTACTATAATAAAAATCCAATTTAAGTAAGCCATTTGTAGTATTTTGTGTTATTAACTCTACAGTTTAGTAATCTTAGAATGGGTTATTTCTAAATGGGAAAAAATATCATTTATACTCTTAATGTTTGACTTAAGGATCAAATAAGTCCTCAATGTCCGAAAATATTCAATTATGCCCCTAACGTCTTAAAAAGTGAACAGACATGCTCTAATTTTGACACAGAAATGAGACGTTGGGAGTCTAGTTGTTAAAATCAAAAGGTAATTTATTCACTTTTTAAGATTTGGGGAGAATATTTGAATTTTTTTACACGTTGAGAGTTTACTTGATTTTAAAGTCAAATTTTAGGAGTATAAATGACCATTTTTTTCTTTCTAAATGGAGTTAGCTAATCCAATTTACAACCATATTGCATGACTTCACTCTCTTTACTTGAAAAGCAAACACTCTTTTTGTCTATCACATAAATGGCAATGACGCTACTTTTGCATGCAATTCAGTACACTACCATCAATGCATTACCTAATTTTATGGCTCGCCTTTTTCACTCAAGCTTCCTTAATTACGCTGCTGCTTTTCTGGGATTTATGGGTGAGCATTCCATCGGTTCGGCTCCGCATTTCTCAAAATCATCCGACCCGAAAAAATTAATTCGCTCAAAACTAAAACTGTGTGAACAAATAAAAATAAAATCTCCAGAAAAAACCCAACCAATAACCAAAAAATTGGAATATCGGTCAGTTCGGTTAAAACCGGTCGGTCGAGGTATTATTCTCACCCCTAGATTGATTAATGCAATGGGTGCTTGCTAATCTTTATGTTTATATGCCGGATTGCATGGTTTCACGCTCTTTTAGCTTGTGGGTTATTAGTTGTACTAATTAGTAATTAATGATTATCAGTTTGTTGCTGCCTGCATTTATAAATTCCAACTGCCTTTTATCCTTGTTTTGCCCTCTTAATTTATGGGTTTCACACTCAGCTTATTTAGGTAAATTATTTTTCTGATTTGATTTCTTTTTTCAATTTTGAGGATTTTTACATGTTTTACTTTAATACTACTACTAATTTAAATTACAAACCAGCACCCACCATTAATCTTATGCTTCTTTGTTTTTTTCAATTTTTCTGGTTAAAATTGTACTATATTTTTCAAAACGTTAACTATATATAAAGATATTATTTAAATTTTAATTATAAAATTTATTTAGTTTGCTTTTTTATTTTTTAATTAATCACATATTGTCATTAAGCAATTAGATTGAAAATATTATTAGCTTTAATTATTGTATTTAACTAACAATCAAAAAAAGTTTATTGTATTTAACTAAAGAAGTAGAGTTGTCTATTTCTTTATTTCCAAGGTCAGTGACGGAATTATAATTTTTATCCATGTGATGTGAATTTTTTAATCGGATGACCAAAAAATACTTTATTGACCTTTTTTAGACTAAACGACATATTTTTTAGCTAGATCGAACAACATGTTATTTGAATTTTTAAAAAAGTTAATTTTTAAAAAGAAATTATTCAGTCTTTTTAGAATAATTATTCAATATTTATTGAAATTTAACATCTTGGAACCGGAGTGGGGCGGTTGTCCCACCTCGGCCTACCCTTATTCTGTCTTTGTTTTAGGCGCATTTGAGTTGACAATGTGCTTTTCTAATTTAAGTAAAATTATAAGTTTAAATTTTATTCATATATATTGTTTAAAATTTAAAGTTAGAATTTTATTTTTCACAAAAGATCTATCCGCCTCATATGAAAATTAGGTTATATTTAAAAAGTTTAAAGATTTCATCATAGATGTCCAAAATATTTCATGAACCATTTGGCATATATAAGAAAAATGAACCTTCAAAATTTTAAATCTATTTATCCCCCATCCAGCCAAACCCACTGTAGATGACCGGTTAACCTCATAAATTGCTGCCCAAGCTCATTTAATGTTAGTTCGGCATTCTTGACTTACATTTTTTTTTTCTGAAATAGTCAAATTGAAGCACTAAAAACTAGTTCTCCATGAATTCTTCGGTCTAAGAGGTCTTATATTTTAATTCTAATGTACTCCCTCTGTCCATTTTAATTGCAAAAATTCTCATTGCACATTGTTTAATAAATTTTAATAACTTTACTTTTATATCCTTATATTACATTAAATGCTTCATCATTTTTTATATAAATATTTTAAAACTGCATTAATTGATGAGAATAAAAGAAGAAAAGTAGTGTGAAAAATATTCTATAAATAAAAAAATTTAAATAGAATGGAACACCCAAAATATATAATTTGGTCAATTAAAATGAGACGGAGAGAGTATATACTAGTAGCGTATAATTTTTGTACGAAGAAATTTATCGTTTTTATAATTCTATTCAAAATTTTCATCATTCTTACGAGTTTGGTATATTGATTAATGTATAATTATATTTTCAATATAAAAAATTATAGTATTTCATGATGCATAAGTATGTTTTTGTTTCTAAAAAATATAAAATCATAAAGTTCAATCTTAATTTAGTTTAAAAGCTCCTTCCGCAAGCGCTCCTTCTACCTAATTATATATATATATATATATATATATATATATATATATATATATATATATATATATATATATATATATATATATATATACATACATATGGTAATATATTTTTTAATTTGTCATTTAAAAGCATTGGCAATGGCAGTGGTACCCATGTTAGTATGGATATGGTTGGAAATTAATTATACACTAATAAATAGTAATACTTAACTTTGAATTGTGCCCATCTATTTTGTCATAATTTTTACTAGTCTCCTTCAAACAAAATTCTACGTTCGCAGGACCGCCGCCACTGCTTATGCTGTTTATATTACAAATTCAAATAGATCCACACTTAAATAGCCTACGTTACAGAAATTCAGCTGTCTGCATTCTGTCTGAAAATCCTGTTAGTTTTTCTTAAACTCTTAATTTTCTTACCTAACAAACAATCTAATCACTGATCATAAGCAAGTCTTTTTCCCACTTCGAAAACACATTCATATGACTTTTTTTCCTGCTTGTTTTCGGATGTAATCGACCGCTAACTCCGATCATTTAATGCTTCATCAACTGCTTCTCCTCTTTAAAATGCGTGCTTCTTGAGTTATAATCTTACGCTAAAATTATCTCAAGTGCAGGATTAAAAACAAGACTACAAAATGAAGATTTTTGCAGCTAAAGTTGAGGAAGGAATCGAAGGCCAAGACGGAAAACTATCCGTTGGTCCCGTCTATCGTAATCTACTCTCCAAGAATGAATTTCCACCGCTTGATTATGATATGAGCACTGCATGGGATCTTTTCAGGTATTCGTTTCCGCGTTTTTCGTTTTCCGTTTCTGTTTCCGTGCTATATATATGTTCTGAGAGCTGAATGTTTCTTGATGTTCAGTGTATCTGCAACGAAGTATCCTGATAACAATATGCTTGGCTGGCGTTCTTTTGTCAAAGGAAGGGTAAAATTTTAACTGAAATTATTTTTACAGTTAGATTGAACTGGTCTGGTAATAATTTGCCATATATTTTGAAGGTGGGGCCTTATTTATGGAAAACTTATAAGCAAGTGTACGAAGAAGTTCTGCAAATTGGCTCTGCAATTCGAGCCTCTGGTGTTGAGCCTGTGAGTGATCACTGATATGAAGATTATGAAAATTATGGAATCTGTTGCGTTTTCTTCTTAGATTTTTGGTTTTTTTAATGATAGGGATGCCGAGTTGGAATTTATGGATCAAACTGTCCTCAATGGATTGTTGCAATGGAGGCTTGCAGTGCCCACAGCTTGGTTTGTGTGCCACTTTATGATACCCTTGGTAGGCTTTTGTATAATAAATTAATAATGGGTTATTTGCATATATATAAAATTTTAAATTTGTGCGTTTTTAACGATTTAAGTACGACTTTTAAACCTTAACAGAAAAGGGCTCTAGACTTTTATTTCTTGGCATTTTCTAGCACCAAAGGCATTTTTTCTTCGCCGCGTAATGTTGTTTTGGCGGTTTTTAATGATTGAAACGACATTGGATATTGATTTTGGACTGTAAAGCCAAAAGAATGAAAAGTTGGATTTTTGTATGCCAAATTTTAAACGTTGGGCTTAAATCACTACAAACGCGACGGTTGAAATCTTATATGTAAATAACCCTGTAATAATTTTACCAATCTGGTGATGAACTTGGATGATTGTACAAAGTTGAGTTGAATGAGTTGTGTTTAATGCAGGACCAAATGCTGTAAATTTTATCGTAGAGCACGCAGAGATTGATTTCGTTTTTGTCCAAGATAAAAAAGTTAAAGAAGTAAGCTCAAATTCTGCTCTTTAATGTTCTTCTGTAGAATCTTGCATAAGAAAACAGTTTTGTCAGTAACTAGGAATTTTCTGGCATTTGCAGCTGTTGAATCCTGATTGTCGATCTGTTTCACGTATTAAAAGTAAGATTGAACATATACAAATATGCAAATTCTCTGTAAAAGCTGCATACTAATTCGTGTCGTTTTTTGATTGAAGCTATTGTTTGCTTTACATCAATGACAATGGAAGAGTATGACAAGGCAGCTGAAATGGATATACGACCATACTCGTGGGACGAGTTTATGCAATTGGTTATTTCTGCTTACCTGATGTTCTTGAAAATTCATGAGTTATTATCTAGCTAGATCTTTATCTATAGAAACTCTGTTTCTCAGGGGAGAAAGAATCCATCAGAAATAGTACCTCCTCATTCTTTTAGCATTTGCACAATAATGTATACAAGTGGAACCAGTGGAGATCCGAAAGGCGTCGTATTAACACACGAAATGCTGGTTTCTTTTGTTCGAGGCATGGATTTATTTATGGAGCAATTTGAAGACAAGGTAAGAAAAAAAGAAAAAAATTGGATTTTGATTCTTGTTTTATATTGATACACGTTTTGGCTTTGTATAGATGACGGTTGACGATGTATATCTATCTTTCCTGCCCCTTGCTCACGTACTGGACCGCGTGATTGAGGAATACTTTTTCCGAAAAGGCGCTTCTGTTGGTTACTATCATGGGGTAAGCTTCTTTCTGATAGAGATCGATATTCAATGATGTTGTAAGAATCTCTTATAATTTGCATACTTTATTAGCTTTTGTTGATCAGGAGTTATGTCTTGAAGTTGTTTTTGTTTCTTTGAAGGATTTGAATGCATTGAGGGATGATATAATGGAGCTGAAACCAACTTTTTTAGCCGGTGTACCTCGAGTCTTCGAGAAAATATATGAAGGCATGCCTAGTTGTTAATATGTAAACATAATTAAGTTGATCTTGGATGACTATTGTTTATTAAGAATGGGAAATAATCCGTGTTCTAGGTATACAGAAGGCACTGGAAGAACTGAATCCTGTCCGCAGGCGAATTTTTGATGCTCTATATAGATAGTAAGTCATTCTGCTACTGTTAATATAGATATACTATGTTGCAAAGAAACGAAAATAATGGAACGGAAAATGCTGAAAAAGTAAATGAAAAATAGAAATTTTATGGAAATAGATTTTGGAATTTTGTAAGGGGAATTGAAACTGTTATGCTGAATAGTGATGTATCCTGATGTTGTTTTGACAGCAAGCTATCTTGGATGAATCTTGGTTATAAACAGAAATATGCTTCACCTCTAGCAGATTTATTAGCCTTCAGAAAGGTATAATCTAATCCATTTAAACCTGTCTTGTATTTATTTTTTTCTCATTTTAATGTTGTTTTAATCATTTTCTTAGGTGAAAGCTAAATTAGGTGGACGAATTCGTCTGATTATATCTGGAGCTGCACCTTTAAGCTCTGAAGTCGAAGAATTCCTGCGTGTCACGTGTTGTGCTTTCGTGCTGCAAGGCTATGGTAAACACTGGAAATAAGTTCAGACAATGCTCATTGTGTTGAAAAAGGGGAGAAATTACTCTTATCCTAAGTTTCTCGGAAATTTGTGGAGTCCTACATTTCAGAAATTCTTTTGAAACTCGAAAAGTTTATATTAATAAACCTATTATAGTAAAAAGGGGCTTTTTCCCAAATAATTCCTCCATAAAAAACTTATTCCCAAATGGTGCTTCTGGCTTGAATCCGCAAGTCTGATTTGCGGATTGGCCCATGAATCTGCAAGTCTGACTTGCGGATTCAAGCCAGAAACCCTTAATCACTCGATTAAGGGTGATTAACCCTTAATCGAGTGATTAAGGGCTGACACCAATCATTGGGAGACAATTTTGTCTCCCAATGATTGGTGATTGGGATTAATGATTGGGCATTTAGTGCCCAATCATTAATCCCAATATATCAATAAAAAAAATTAATTTATATATTAATCTATTTTAACAAATATCTACTAATTTAAAATTGATAAAAATATTAAACATTAAAAATTAAATACAAATTATAACATTTGTAATAATTTAAAATAACAATATTATTTTAAAATTGTTTACAAGTATTAAAACTAGTCACGATATCGAGCCGGTTTCCGCATGCGGGTTCTCATGTCATAACCCTGCTGAGTGCGTCGGTGACGTGAGGTATCAGTCACAGGGTTATAGTCGCCACCGTCACCCTCGTCACTGTTATCAGAATCGTCGTTGTCTTCTGAATCGTCACTGTCTTCGTCTACGGACTGGTGTGGCTGTTCTATAACTGGAGCTGGAGTAGTGTCTCGCAGATCCTGCGAGGTGATGTCCGGATACAGGGTAAAACCAGGAGGCGTAAAATGCTGAAACCAATCACCGGAAAACGGATCAGCAGACAGATCTGCACCAGAGCACCACGGTTCCGTAGTCGAGAAATACATATGCGAAGGATCTTGAGCCTGAGGCGACCCAGAAGGTGGTAGCTGATGTGACGATGACGCCTGTCCTACAGTAGGTGCGGCGGGATAGTAGAACAACTGTTCAATGAAATCCGACTCTGTCGACGTACGCCATGGGACATCTGAATGCGTCGGCGGTGCAGGCCATGACTGATCTGACTCTGGCTGAGCCGGCGTACCTAGTGGAGTATATCCCATCTCTCCCAGATATGAATGAAAAGACGGAATCGGTGGCTGGCGAACCTGAATAATGAATTGATTAGATTTATAAACTGAAATAGAAGATTATAAATTACAAATATAATAAAATAGGTCGAACCTGTGAATCAGATGGCGCAAAAGGATCTCGAGGGTTGGCAAATGTCGTATGTCTAAAAGATGAGTCACTATACGGCATCGGCGCCGGGGGGACCTGAACAACGTAACTTATTAAATTGTAAACTGAAAATGTAAATTATAAATTAACTACAATAATAATAAAGTAACTCAAACCTGTGACTCAGATGGCCCTGGTGGATCCTGAGTGGTCGTAAAGGTCGTATCTCCAAAAAATGAGTCAACATACGGCATCGACGCAGGCGGGACCTGAAACTATAACATCGGGTGGCACTAAGCGTAAGAGCATAAAATACGAGTTAATCAAGTGAAATAGTATATTAAATTGTCTCAAACCTGTGGATATGATGCTTGGGGTGTCGCCCCGGAGGTTGACCCGTAATGTTGTCTTTTCCAGTAGTCCGCCTGCGGTATGTTAACCAATTCATCGAAATTCATTCGTTCACTGAGTGGCATCTCCACTCGACAACCACCGTGATATTCTACTCCACGGGGGGAGTTTACAATTTGCCCATCGAACCATATTAGAAAGGATACATTGAGTGTCGACATTACTACACATTTTTTAACAAAAAATTAATTATCTATATTTAATATTTGTCCATAAATTATGATAACCATTTCAAATACAAAGCATCTTTTAATCACATTTTACTAGCACTAAATAATTATAACAATTATTTCTAATACTTTACTAACAATATAAAAATAATTTCACTTTTAACAATTATAATTTTTTAATATTTTTAAAAGTTAAATAAAATACAAATATTTTTCTAAAAATTACTAATCCCTAACATTTTACTAAAATGTATTTAATTTTTATTATTATCTATTATACTAATTTCTTTAAATCATACCATTTTTTTAAATTATACTTGATTCTAGAATTTTATTTAATAATGATAATACTTACCATTTTACATTACAAATTTTATATAATAAATCAATAATTTTCACAATTAGTATTTTCTAATTTTTTAAACATTAAACTAACATACTAAAAAATTTAATTTTTTTTTATTTGACTAATTTCTAAATTAAATATTCACAGTTATAATAAATACTCTAAAAATATCAACCCAAAATTAATTATTAACATCTAATTAACAATTTATATTTAAATTAAAATAAATTAAAATAAATAAAATATTTACTAACCTCTTGTAGTCCACAAGCAATAATACACTATCCGTTGTTAACGCCTAGCTCCGATACGCTGTCCGTCGTTAACGCCTAGCTCCGATATTTGTAAATTATAGAATTGTAAATTTAAATCGAAAAATTGAAAGGATTATCGAAAAAAAAAATTAGCAGCTAATGGGTTTTTTTTTTAAAAAGAAGTGTGGCATCCGGGTGTGCTGAAAATGCACACCCGGGTGCTAAATATATCTAAATGTATCCGCAAGTCATACTTGCGGATACATTTAGTCTGATTCCCATGTGGGAATCAGAATTGATTCCCGCATGGGAACCAGACATGTCTGATTCCCATGCGGGAATCAGTTAATTATCCCCGGGATTGCTGCTTGAATCCGCAATATGACTTGCGGATTCAAGCAGCAGGCACCATTTGGGAATAACGTTTTTCTCTAGGAATTATTTGGGAAAAAACCCTAGTAAAAAGCATGATTTCACCGATTCTAGTTTCAGCGTTTTCCATTTCAACGTTTCTATTCAGGTTTGACAGAGACCTGCGGACCAGCGACGCTTGGATTTCCGGATGAAATGTGTATGATGGGTGCTGTCGGCTCTACATCCGTATACAATGAGTTACGCCTCGAGGAGGTTCCAGAGATGGGCTACAATCCACTAGGGACTCCATCCCGCGGTGAGATATGCGTGAGGGGAAAGACCGTGTTTGCAGGGTATTACAAGAATCCTGAACTCACAAGAGAGTCCATTATAGATGGATGGTTTCACACAGGTTAATTAAGTAGCCTTATTTCTGTCAAATCAAAGTAAAGCTAATTCCAAGTTCTAAATTATCAATCTTTTTCTGTTTTCAGGGGACATAGGGGAAATTCAACCAAATGGAGTAGTGAAGATTATAGACAGGAAAAAACATCTTATAAAACTCTCACAGGGAGAATACATAGCACTTGAATACCTGGAAAATGTTTACTCAATCACCTCAATTGTTGAAGATGTAAACTTTTTTCCACTACTTAGACATTACATAATCAATAATCAATATTCCCTCATATTAATTCTATTAATGTTTAATTTGTTGTGAAGATATGGATCTATGGAGACAGCTTCAAGCCGATGCTAGTGGCAGTAGTTGCGCTGAAGGAAGATAATGCGAAAAAGTGGGCGGATGTAAACGGTTACATGAGTTCATTCTCACAACTTTGTACTCTTAATCAGCTACATGAATATGTTCTTTCAGAACTCAAGTCTACAGCTGAAAGAAACAAGGTAATCATCATCGATAAGCTGCGATCCGTCGTGTTCTTCTATAACTGCAGACTAATATGTTGTGAAATCTGTGTGAAATGCAGCTGAGAGGTTTCGAATATATCAAGGGAGTGATACTGGAGTCTCGTCCGTTTGATATGGAACGAGATTTAGTGACTGCGACACTGAAGAAGAAACGCAACAAATTATTCAGTTACTATCAGGTAAATTGAACAATTCCCCTATTAATTTTTTTTGTAGCTTTTTTGAAATAAGAGCTCATGGATAATGTGATGAATGTGCAGAGGGAAATTGATGCACTTTGCAAAAACTTAGCAGCAAGAAAATGACTATAATCAAGTCTCTGTTCAGTTCAGTCTTGGTCATTTAGTTATGATGTTGATGTCCTTTCATACGTTGACATGTTTATGACTCTTATGTATCTGTATTCTGTTGATGAATAAACGTTAATATATCAATTTCCCTATTTCCATTTAAGCAAATAGAACGCGCACAAAGGGCAAAAAATAAAACTAAAGCAGAAAACATAGACTTTTCCAATTAATGTATTGCACTGAAAACAGAAATAGTGAACTTTCAAAAAACTTCAGTTTATGAACCATGGAATAACTGAAAACATTACGGGACTCACGATTTTCACATGCTATATAGATCAGACAGGTTCCCATGAGTAACAGATAAATAGAGAGGGGTTCATGTCCACATTTAAACTCTGATTAATCTTACAAACGTTAAATAAAACTTGTATAGCAATGAAGCCACATCCAATAATAAATGTGGAATCCTAACGCTATAGTAGAAGCAAAATAGCTAAACTACTGTTTAAGCAATACAAATGACAGCCGAGTAGAAACCAGTGAAAAGGAAATCTACGATGATTAACGCGGTAATCAGTTTAACACGTTTCATTTTTTGTTCTTGCTCTCTTCCTTCTCTCGCTTCGGCTTCTTATAAAGCTTCTCCAGAACACGCTTTGCCTCACAATTTGGAAAGTTTTCCAAGTCATAGTAATGTGATGCTAAGTCTACCAGCCTGTACACAAGACATTCAGTTATGAAGATTATACATCAACGCATCCATCATGTAAATAAAAGGAAAACCTCATTTGGTATAAAGAAAAAGGCAAGAGGCGCAAAATATCTGTCAAATTGAAATACTAACCATTCACCACGAATATCTGTCACTGTCCGGATAAAATTCCGGCTGGTTTTAACGTATTCGCTGTATATAACCCACTCCGGCTTGTGATCCAGACAATTTGAGGGATGTAAGTGCACAACCTGCAATAACAAATCGTCATCTTCTATAAGATTATCTACATCATCCAAAATGTTGCACTACACAAAAAGGAACATGAAAGCAAAGAAATGAACAAAAGGATGCCATCAACTCAAGATTCAATGATGCTGGAAATGAGAAAGGACAGACTGCAAGAGAATAACATACTTGATTGTCCTTGACCGTTAGGTAGTGCCCAGTCCGCTCCAGGTGAGCAACCTGCATAAAATATCCAGCCAGCATAGCCTTTCTTATGTTGACATAATACTCGCGGCTGTTGAAGTCCGTGCTGCACAACTTGATGTTATACCTCGCCATGATGCGTACAAGCTGTTGTCTAACATTATCAGCAGATTTGAGAGCCCGGTGATTGACAAAATTCTCGTAACACCAAGATGGATCCTCATCTGCAAGCCATTTAAAAATGGTATACACATCAATCAATAATTGAATCCTGGGGAACAGTTTTAAAGGAAAGACGAATATAAAAGCAAGCACTTACTGTTTTGCTTGTATGCATGGTAGACATTCAGCAGCGTCAAGTGATCTCCATCTATGTGCCCAAACCTAGCTTTTGCTTCATCAGCAGCCTTCTGTGCCTCCCTAGGTCGTACAAAGCAATTGGGTACTAAAGAAAGAATTTTGTTATCACAGAAGAGGCCCATTGTAGGTCAGCAGAGCATAGGCGAGACGACACCATTTGCTTCATGAGATAATACTGAGAAACTGCAACTATCTGCATCAGCACTTACTTAAAATCTGATGGTGCATGCCAACCGGGGGCATGGAACCCATACAAGAAAGTGGCTGATGACAACCTAATTAGACACGAGCTTCTAACTACTTACATGTGTATAAACTGCATGTATGTACGCTTGCATGCACACGCAAGTAGTTAGATTGCTGAAACCATGCACACAGCTGTGTGCATGACACATTGAAAGAATGCATTCAATTTTAATGCAATCCAATGGCATATCTTAAAATTAATTAGACCAGATTCTAGACATATACACAGAAAAAAAAAAAGGAGATATTAGTTATACCTGAGAGCATCGCGGAGATGGATAGAATCTCATTTGAACAGTTGAATTCAGGACTAACGACCAGCATCTTTGACATCTGAGGATCCAATGGAAACTCACTCATGATCTCCCCAAGCCTTGTCAAGTTTCCTTCATCATCCAAGGCTCCCAAATAATTCAGCATCTCCAGTGCTCGCATCAAGGTCTCAGGAGCAGGAGGGTCCATAAAATCAAAATGCACCAAGTCATCAATTCCAAGTTTCTTCAGTGTTAGAACTGTGTTAGCAAGGTTTGATCGTAGTATCTCTGGATATGTTTGCGGCTGAAGATCGTGATTAAAACTTCTCTCCGTATAAAGTCTAAAGCATTTGCCTGGCTGTGTTCTTCCAGCACGACCTGATCTCTGATGAGCACTTGCCTTTGATATTGGGGATACCAGCAAGGATTCAACACGCACTCTTGGGTTATAAACCTTTTGCTTAGAAAAACCTGGGTCAATAACATAAACTATACCATCTATGGTCAAAGAAGTTTCCGCTACATTTGTTGATACTACAATCTTCCGTCCAGCAGGGCCATCCTCGGTTAGAGGAGGTGGAGCAGGTTCAAAGATTTTCTGCTGCATTGCTGGTGGGAGAGTTGAATATAGAGGCACCACTTTCACTGGCCCAACCTGGTCCCCCATATTTCCGATCTCTTTTGTTATTTTACGACATGCATCTTCTATCTCTTCCTCACCAGTAAGAAAAACAAGTATGTCCCCAGCAGGTTCACACGTGTGTATCTGGACAACTGTCCGAATGGCTGCCTCAAGATAATCCCTTTCAGGATCCTGAGTGTAGAAGATCTCCACAGGATGAAGCCTTCCCGGAACCCTCATCAGAGGTGCATTACTAAAATAACCCTGAAACTTCTCAGCCTCTAGGGTTGCACTCATAACAACTAGCTTCAAATCAGGTCTATTTCTCAAAACTTCTTTAAGAAGCCCAAATAGCACATCAGTTGCCAAAGTCCTTTCATGAGCTTCATCAAGGATGATTACTTTGTATCGTTCCAAAAGGGGATCGGTCATTGCTTCTCTTAAAAGCATACCATCAGTCAAATACCTACATAAACAAATATCAAACGCATTAATACATACTCTATAATCAAAAAACATAACTCAGTTCAAAACTTGCTCAGATATTAAAAAAACTCACTTGAGAACTGTTCTTGCACTACTGCAATCTTCAAAACGAATACTATAACCAACCTCCTCGCCAATAGTAACATCCATCTCTTCCGCAACACGCCGAGAAACAGACATGGCAGCAACCCGACGAGGCTGGGTGCAAGCTATCAACATCTTCCTACGTTTATCAGGCGTTTCAAGGTCTACCGCTTCCAATACAAATTGAGGAATCTGTACCATACAAAATCATTAATTTATCATCCATATTCAATCATCCCAGCATTAATAACTCAACAAACAACTTAAATTAAAATTCTACAATAATAAAACACAAAATCAATGCAAAAAGAAGCAAACCTGCGTCGTTTTACCGCTACCCGTCTCGCCGACGAGAATAAGTACTTGATTTTTGTTCAAAGCGGCCAAAAACTCCTCTTTTTGATGCCAAACGGGTAAAGTTTTCCGTTTCTCGAGAATCTCATGGTACCGCTGCGAATACGCTCTCCCATTCCACCTGTTTACAAGACTGTTGGTCCCGTTAAAATTCATCGCCGCTACTCCGCCGTTAAATTTGCCAAGTTTGGCGGATATTGAGGTTTCGTCTACCACGTCAAACAAGCTCAACTTCCTTTTTCTCTCCGTACCCATCCAATTTAGCAGTCCGAGATCCGATTTGATGGATTCGGATCAAAATCGCACGGTTGCAGATGATAATTAGGTTTCTGCGACCGTCTACCAGTAAAACCCTAAAACAAAAACTGAATGTGACAGACAAAAAAAGGAAGGCTACGAAGGGCTTCGTCACGGTATTTATATGACTTTAAGAAACTTTCTAGATTTGCTGATTGGTCCCTTCTTTTGTTTTTTTATTAATTATGCCAATTCTAATCCAATTCCTAATTCAAGTTAAATTCTTACTTCCTTATTCAAATCAAATAAACTACTACTTCCTTATTTAAATAGAATTCTTCTTTTAATAATTAAATAATTATTTTTTCATTAGTAATAATTAAGCAACGATAATTTGACTAGGAGAACTTTTATTAATCAATTTTGGTTATTTTTTTTTTGAAACTCAATAATCTCATTACATTAAATCCGAAGCAATTACATGTGTAATGCAGGAAAGACAGAAATTCAATCCTGGTGACCTGACAAGAAACAGGCGTATTGCGCTAACAAATGTGCAGTCTGATTCGCAGTCGCCTTACAAATAAAATGGAAAAATTACTAAATTGCTTCGTTAACTCAGCACAATCTTCAATCACAATGTCTGAATGAATACGTGCATTATTTCGGATGTCCAGTACTATTTCAAGCGCGTCCAACTCAACAACAACATTATTCCACCTCTTTATCCAACTCAGCGCTTCTCGGATTGCGATAGATTCTGCAAGACGAGGAGAAACAACACCAGGGAGATGAACGGAACGAGCTTGAACAAGCTGTCCTGAACTATCTCTAATCACCATACCTGCACCCACTGAATTACTACTACTGAAACAAGCGGCATCAACATTCAGTTTCCAAAACCCAGGGTCTAGTTTCCGCCATTTGATCAGACCTTCTTCTCTACCCAGACTAACCTCCCGCTGATCTCCTCTACCAAAATTAGCCAACCTCTAAGCTGCCAAATTATAACCTGCACTGTTTAGCACTGCGTTAACAATTCCTACTTTACTCGCCCAGAGAACATCGTTTCTGTTGCGCCAAATGAACCAGCAAATCATGGTGGCTAAACAAGACTCCTCCTCCGGAAGTGAAACAATCCACGAAGAAACCCACTCCTTAAGATCCATATTTAACTGCAACGACAGTTTAATGTTGGAGGCCCTCCACACATCCACAGCAAAGGCACAATCACGCAGCAGATGGATCGAGCTCTCTGGTGTTACCCACAATTTTGGTTAGTTATATACGTTTGGTTAATCTATTTATAAGTATAAAAGAGAAGCAACTTTCGCTGTGCATGGAACAGTGAAAGTTGGTCCTCCCTAAAATGCCCCTTCAGTTGAAAATATGATTCTCCTCCTTAAAATGTCCATGTAGATGTGATTATTTGCACATGTTGGTAACTTCTTGAGGAAGTATTGACCGATGTGGAAGTTTTCTATCCACAATTTCTGATAACTTCTTGAGGAAGTTTTGACTTATGTGGAGGCTTTCTATCCACAACTTTTAACCTCTTCTAATTATACTCTCAGTGTAAATTGTTGCGCTTTTGCATCGATTTTTAACTAAATGGAGTTTTTCAACTCAGTTTCAAGATCTACAGTGGTGGCATTTGCCTTTTGTCTATGTTAATTATCTTTTACTCTGTTAGTGAACATCGGCTGTCAGATAGGCCTCTAATTATGCTATTAAATTAATTATTTGTTTACATATTTGCAGTGCAATGCCAGCTCAGTTTTTCTTTGTATTTTAAACTTGCAGAATAAAATATAAAATATGTCAACAGTGGAGTAAAGTTTATTCGAGGAGACGATTCAAAAGAATACAAAAAAATTATCATGTCGGAAGGATAAATCGGTGGCATACATGTATCTGAGTACGTCACTGGAAGTCTCTTATGCAAGGAAGGATAAAAAATTATTTTTAGCGAGGAAGATGAAAGTAGTGACAGATTTAGGTATTAAATGTTAAACTTTTGAGTGTTTATCCCACATAACGGATGTGCCACGTCATTTTTACAACAAGCTAATAATCATTTGCGATAAGGAATCTTTATTTATTATTTATTTTTTTATTATTAAATATTTGCACATGACTAACGCCTCATTGGTTTGTTGCACGAATGACGTGGCGCAACCGTTGCGTTGTATAATTATTCTAAACTTTTACAATCCTTCAATTTTTAAAGATGATAAAATTATGTGGTGGCTGCGTTGGAAAGAAGACAAATAGACAGGTCTTCTGCCGGTTAGCATTCGTATTGGATTTGGGTTTGGGGTTTGGGCATGGGCTTAACATGTTGTATCGCAAATAAGCAGACTTTGCTAAGCTGTACTCGAATGTCAGGCCTTTGTATTGAGACTGATTCATGTATAAAAGTGGTTCATTTAAATTATAGTAACTTACTAAATTAATATTTTACTAAAACAATTTGTAGTTGTCATTATTATCAACTTTCTAAAAAATATATGATTCCTGTATATGTGCATGTATTATTTATTATTACTAGTGTAGTGTATATGATGTTTTATTTAAGGATTGAAGTGTTTATTTTTTATAATAATTAATTTTATATTGTGCCACTAATTGTTACTCATATATTTACATTACATGGGCTTTTTTTTGTAATTTTTTTGTAATTTTATTTTTTGTTAAATTTTATAAGTACACACTATTTACAACGATTAACTATATAATTGGATTTCAATATATATATATATGTTATCAAATTACATCTATTTTTAAATATTATTAACTGTGTAAAATAATTGTGCTTTTGTTTTTAAAAACGGCTTTCCCGAAGCAACGCAAAGGTTTTATACTAGTTTAAAAATTTAAAAAGATAAATATTATTTCAAACTATATCGTCAAAATAAACATTACGCTGTTATTCTTTTAATTTTTGCCACAACACATAAAAAAAGATGGCAATTTATAATGAATTTGATATTGTAATATTACAGCCACTAAAGCAAAAAAAAAAATGAAATTTGAAACAATATATATTGATTTAATTTTGTTGAAACGATGTTAATATGATTTTATTTAATATATGCTTTCTAATACTAAAAAGTTAATACTATTTTAAACTATGTGCTCAGAAAACGCTATATGATTATTTTTTTACTTTTAGCAATTTATAATTTGCTTTAATACCAATGATACAAAAAAAATGATAATACCTGAAAAATGTATTGATTAAGGATACTTTTAATATTTATGTAATATGAATTTGATATTACACTTACTACTACTTTAATTATTAATAAAATTAAATAATTTAAATTTAAATTTAAATCCAACTCATAAATAAATTTTATTAATGTAATAATATTAATCCAACACATAATATATTTCTAATCTAGAAACTCTGATTAATTTAGCGCTGATTATAATTTTAAAATATATTAGTATAATTATAAGAGCATTTACAATGAAATTTTTTATAGTCCAAAACTTTTTATTATAAAGAGTATAAATATACAAAAAAAAGTCAATGGATTTTTTATTTTTAAAAATAAAAAAGCCAAATGACTTAAAAATGTCAAACCTTTAATGAAAGTTTCACAAAAATTCAAATTTTTCAATTTTACTCGTATCTTCTTGAAGCATAGTTTCTCGTTCAATAATATACAACTACGTAAATTTATTTATATGGTGTCTGGTGCTGATGTGGAATTATCCCACATTAGCACCACATAAGCAAAATCACTTAATTGCACATAATTGAAACGAAATCTTGCATTTCATGACTAATTGGATAAAATTGAAAGGTTTTGACTTTTATGAAACTTTTATAAAAAGTTTAGCCTTTTTCAGTCATTTGGCCAAATAAAAATAAAGAATGAGTTTGGCCGTTTATATGTAAAAAACCAAACCAATTTTTCTATTTTTACAAATATACAACCTATCTATCATTTCTCCCCTATCAAACACGTTTTTATTATTTCTATTTCTAATAACTTCATCCAGATATTTCCTTCTTTGTTCAAAAGATCAGTTTTCA
The DNA here is from genome assembly GCF_937616625.2 of Mercurialis annua. Taxonomy (NCBI): domain Eukaryota; kingdom Viridiplantae; phylum Streptophyta; class Magnoliopsida; order Malpighiales; family Euphorbiaceae; genus Mercurialis; species Mercurialis annua. The sequence goes on from NC_065575.1 coordinate 38,735,631, forward strand.
TTCACGACGATGAGTTATTTTAACAATTATAATTTATATAGATCATTTAATGAATTCAAGTTCTCAGATGCCCTACAATGAGGGCAAAAATAACAACAACAAACAATATTTACCCAAGGAATTAATAGAAAAATTCAATTCTGATCCAAGTGAGCATTATCGGGATATTTAACAAGTAGAACTTTTTGAGATGAGGATCTGTAGTTCAAAATATAATTTTAATGTTCTAGAAGAGAAAGGACGACGATAACAGAAATAGCAAAAATATCAAATTAAAAAAAGTTCAAATAATCAAAAAAAAATTAATAATTTTAAAGAGTCCACTAAATACAAATAAAATTTTCACTCTTTATCATTAAAAATACTCTTTAAAATAAAGAGCATCATTATAAATACTCTAACAGCTCTAACTAATATACTATTACACTTACGACTACTTTAATTATTAGTATAATTAATAGTTCTAATATAACTCATAATTTTTTTAATCCAACAAACATTCTAACTAATTTAATATTATATAAATAAAATTAATTTTGTGAGAACTAAAATTTAAGTAAACTAATAAAATAAATTGAGAATAAATATTATATAAGTAAAAATAAAAAAATATTAAGTAAATTAAATCAAAACAAGAAACCGTAAAATAAATTCAAAATAAATTTTATATATGTGTTAAAATGTACCATTGATGATTAACCATAAAAAAGGTTAACATTATATTTTATCACCTCACTAATTTAAATAAAAAATTATGTATCTAAGTCGTTAAAGTATGAGTGGGGTCTATAATAATTATATAAAAATTATTTTGATATTTTTGTAAATATGTTTTAAAAATGGATAGATTTATTGTTTGAAAAAATATTTTATACATGGCAGAATAAGTGTTTAATTTTCACTTTTTATAAAGTTTTCGAAAACTGCCCTTTATTTTATAATTTCACTATGATAATAACTTGACTTATTTACACAAACTACTACTTTTTATAAACTTAATCTCATAATTACATCTCCATTTTTACTTTTTAAAAAATACAATTATTTCTTTTCTTTTTTAATTTTTATATTTTTGCTTGTACACAACTACCAATCACTCCTTGAATTCTCTCATAATCTAATTTGTTCAATTCTAACTCCTCTAATTCCCTCAAAACATTCACTTTCCCAGTCTCCACTTTCTCCATCTTTTATCCTTATCTGAAACCCTAGTTGCTGGTACTAGTGGTGATTGTGGTGCTTTCGGCGGCCTCCTTTTCATAGGTTTTGGTTGAATCAGCATCGCCGTATTTTCGTCATTTTTCATAGCTGATATATTATGACCTTTTCATCCCAAATTGCGGCTCAAAACGTGAAAACAAATATATCGTCGAGCTTTAAAACGTCGATGTGGTGGATAGGGACGACAGTGACAAGAGGAATGACCATATAGTTGATCTCCGTTCCATTGAGAGAACCGAGATCTTCGATTAGCCATTCAGAGGGGAATTTGATAATTAAGTGTTTTGAGGAGATGTCGGGGTCTCTAATGGTCAGATTGTTGGCTTTTATAATTCATCCGATCTTGATAGTATATTCTGGTGGAAATTCAACTGTTCTGCAATGGTTAACCAATGGTTAACTTTGAGTAAACCACTGACTATTCTGCAATGGTTAACCAATGATTAACCTTGGGTAAACCATTGGCTGTTATGCAATGATCGTGTTGATTTACATGTAATTTCTTGTGTTTTTTCACCTGTGTATATGAAAATATTTTGGATGTTGGTTAACCTTTAGGTAAATAGTTGGCTATTTTGCAATGATGCTCTTAATTTTGTAATGTAATTTTTTTTTTCACTTGTGTATTTGTAATGGTTTTATTGTTGGTTAACCAATAATTTACTAATGGTGCACCGATATTTTTGTTTTTAGTACACTATCAGTGAATGTTGGGTTAACCGTTGGTAAATTTGTAATAATTTTTATTTTGAATGAATGGTTAATAAATCGTTGGTAAACCGTTGTTAAACTTATCCCAATTCTTGTTGATGGCACCATGCTCAAAAGACCGAATTGGTAATCAGGCTAAAAGCTTTTGGGGTGAGTTGTGTATTTTAAACAAACTGCACTTTTAAAAAAAAATTAACAATTTTATTTTTTGAATACTGTTAGTGAACCGTGAGTAAACTGTTGATAAACTTATAGTTATTTATTTTTTAGTATATCGTTGATAATTTTTTTAGTAAACTTAAAGTGTACATTTAAAACATAAATTATTTTTTAATATACTATTAGTAATCTGTTAGTATACCGCTGGTTAACCAAAATCGTTTTGAAAATAACAAAAGTTATTTTTACAAAAAAAATACAAATTATATTTTTGATAAAAAAAATTTTTACATTATATTTTTAAAATATTTTTTTTATAGGTATTTATATAAGGAGGCCTAATAAATCTTGTTGATATTTACAACTTTTCCAATCAACAATTATTGTTCTGGGCCAAGCTCCAGTTAGTATATAGAGATAATTAGAAAAATACCTAAATAAAAAAAAATTAGCAATTACCTACCATAATATTTGGATTTGATTTATCTACCTACCCGTGTCAGCCAATTAGTTTTATACCCTGCGCTATTTGTTTTTATATATAAAAATTACTCCACTTGTTTATAGTGTCGTCTTCTTCTTCTTCTTCTTCTTCTTCTTCTTCTTCTTCTTCTTCTTCTTCTTCTTCTTCTTCTTCTTCTTCTTCTTCAGTTTATTTTCAAAAATAATAACAAATCAACAAATCAAGTCTAATCTTTAGCTCATGACATTTTAAAAAAATTAATTTATGTGATTTTATTACTATTTTTTAAAGTTTTATTGCTAGTTTCAAATATATTTTCCGATCCGCTCGAATTTTTAATTTGTAATCAAATCGCTTCAAATTTCACTTGGAATTCAAATCCAACGATCATAATTTTCTCCAAAAATAAAGAAAACTGATAATTTTTTATTTATTTGCTCTATTAAAATTGGTTTCTAACTATTTCAAACAAAGTTTCAAATGTAATTTCAAACAGTTGCATACAATTTTTAAAAGACATATTTATTATCATTTAAAAAAAATTATACAATGGTTTCAAACAGTTTACAAGCGTATCAAACAGTTTCCAAAAAAATAGCCTCAAACAGTTTACAATGGTTTCAAACAGTTTATAAAGGCTGCAAACAGTTTCATAAAACACAATATGCAACATTTATCTAAATACAGTTTCAAACAATTTAAAAATGTCTCAAACAATTTATAAAGGTTTCAAACAGTTTAGAACAAAAACACTTTAAGACAGTCTCAAAAATAACAGTTTCAAATTGTTTACAAAAGTTTCAAACAGTGTAAAACAGTTTCCAAAAAAACACTTTCAAACAGTCTAAAAATAACAGTTTCAACAAAACAGTGTCAAACCGTTTACAAAGGTTTCAAACAGTATAAAACAGTTTCGAAAAAACAGTTCCAACAAATTTCTAAAATTAATTTAAAAACGTTTGAAAACTATGTCAAAACATCATTAATGAAGAAAAAACGATTTTTTCAAAAAAATTGAAAAAAAATAATACCAAAAACTGATACTACAATTAAAACAACATAGAAAGAAAAAGAAAAAGAAGAAGAAGAAGAAGATTCTGAAGAAAAAAAAAGATCAATGATGGCGATGACGAGAAATTTCATTATTTCTTGAAACGAATTAGGTCGATTTTTTCATAATGAATTCTTCTTTATCTTGAATTTTTGTATAGAATTTGTTAAAAGAATTCATTAAAACAAAAAAAAACGTAAAAAATAAAAGTTGCAGAGAAAAGAATGATGGAGAAGAAAAGAAAGAGAAAAGAAGAGAGAGAAAAGGAAGAAATAAAAAAAAATAAAAATGCACATGTATCTTACACGAGTAGAGTAAAAATGCTAATAAGTTAAAATTCTAATTGGGGTAGAGATAGAAACATTATAAAAAGAGAGTAAAAATATAAATTTTCAAAGTTGATGTATTTAAAACAAATAATTATAAAAACAGAGTGTTTTGTGCAAATTCCTCTAGTATTTAACACCACTTTATATTTGGGCCATGGACTAGGAATTGAACCACATGTTAAGCAGCTAAAATGCCTCTATTGCTTTGTCTGGGCCATGGACCAGGAACTAAAATGCCTCTATTGCTAGCGCGTTATGCCCGTTTTTTATCAGGTCATCAGGATTGGTTCTCCAATTATTCTGAATTTCTTACAATTGTCATTGCTTTTGATATAATATAATGAGTTTTTTGAGCTTCAAAAAAAAATCAAGTCCTAATCATTCAAAATACTTTATCATCTTTGAGATTTTTTTACAAATACCGGAAAAAATGAAAATATTTACAAAAGTATTACTTGTATTTTTTTAACAGAATTATAAAAAATAATTACAAAAATACAGTTTTTTATAAATTTTCGTATATAAAAATGCAGTTTTGTATATAATCTGTATATAATACGAATTATATACGTTTTTTTTTTAAATCAGATCTGAGAATGAGAATATCTCTGAAAAATGGAGAAGATGAAGCCAAATTTCATAGTTAATCGACTAGGAGGAGCAGAGAAGGATGGAGCGGCGGCGGCGGGCGGAGCGGTTGCGGCAAGCTGAGAAGAGCGGCGGCGACGTGGAGAAGAGCGGCGGCGGCGTGGGAGGAGAGCGGCGGCAGCGTGAGGTAAGAGTGGCGGCATGAGGTGAGAGCAGCGGTGGCGGTAGAATAATGGTGGATGTGTGTTAATGGAAGAAAATAAGAAAATAAATTAGGCTTTTGAGAGATGTTGAAGATGAAGAAGATGAAGTGTAAAGAAAGGAAATAATTTTTGTTAATAAAAAATATAAGGCTGTATTTTTTGGAATAAAAAGATAAAGATGGTATATTTGGAAATATGAAAAACACTCTTGTAAAGAGAAAGTATAAGTTAGCATGTTTGTAAATATTTTACCTTATTATGATATACAGTGTAAATATTTTATCCTTTTAATTTTTTATTTATGGCTTTATTTTTTTTTAAAATTAGTTTATTTTTTATTTTTTATTTTTTACTTTTAATTATTAATTATTTATTTATTAAAATAAAAAATTAAATAAATTTCTCATATTGTATCATTTTTAAAAGGGTTAATTACATATAAAATTACCACCTATACACGAATTCTAAAAAATAACACAACCTTTAAAACGTGTCAATTTAAGGCATCGCCTTTCATTTCTTTCAAAAACAACATGGGCATATTTTTAGATAAAATTTTGTTGACTTGGACACCCGATGGGAGTGCCACGTGTCATGCCACGTCAGCAAAAACGCTACTAAAAATGTGTCCATGTTGTTTTTGAAAAAAGAAAAGAAAGGTGGTGCCCTAAATTGCCATATTTTAAAGGTCGTGTTATTTTTGCAATTTCGTGTAAAGATGGTAATTTTATATGTAATTAATCCTTTTTAAAATTTATTATAATAAAAATGCAAACCGAAACGTACAAAACAATAAATATATTTGAACTTTTTTACTTCAATTTGGATAAACGATTGCAATTGAAAATAAAAATTGAAAAATATATTAGAATTGATTTTTTTTTAAATAAGAGCATAAATAAAAAAAATTGAAAGTATGGGATTTTTTAGGCTATTAAGCTTTAAATTAGGGACTCTTGAAACAGCTAAAAGCGTAAAATTACCTGCTAAATACTCCTTACTTTCCAAAATTAAAAAATAATTTATAATAAATAGAAAAAATAGAAAATTAATTGATTTCAATTTAATTGAAATCAATTAATTTATAAAAAAATGTTATTATTTTAATTTTTTAAATTAAATATTATTTAATATATTTAAATAATTAGTAAATATTTAAGTAAGAAATAATTTTCAATAAAAATAACACTTTTTTTCGTTCCGTTTAATAAAAAAACACATCTCATTCTAATATGCCCCTTCTGAAAAGTCTATATTGTACTTTCAGTGCCATTTTAATTTCCTATTCAATCCTTTTTATTCTTTTTAAACTTATTGCCTATAACTCTAGATATAATTTGTAAAAGTACAACTATCAGAGATAAGATAAAATAAGAATAATAATTGTTATTTTCTTAATTGACATGTAAACTATATATATTTCTTTTTAAGCGGAACGGAGAAAATATCTATCAATTTACACACAAAAAAAAGTACTACTAAATGCTTAGTTATTTAAAAATTCATGAATTTTAACATGGTTTGTAATTTGAAAATAAATTTTTAATTTTAACAATTTAATACATTAACTGTTAATTTTTACCATTCGAAACACCGAACAATTTTCCGCCAAAAGAATACTGATGTGAATATTGAAATAAACACCACACATCAACATTTTGACGGAAAATTGCTCGGTTTTTCAAATTGTAAAAATTAAAAAATTGACGTTTACCGTTAAAATTGGAATTTATGTTAAAATTATAAAACATGCCACAATTCATAATTTTTAAAATAATTGAGCTTTAATTTAATGACTGTCATATATACATTACTGTTTATATCAATCTCAAATTATATAAAGTTCATTTCGAATCATGTCACTCTCACAATTTAATTACTTTAATGTCAATTTCAAGTCAAATTTTATCCTTTTACCCTAAAAACTTTTTGATTCTGTTTTCTAAACTAATGCATTATACATGATTTGATATAATTAATTTTGTATCTGCCATCCGTTCTGACTTGATTCGCATCAAATAGTGATGTACAAATTATGTTGGTTCTGCAATTAATTGAAAATCAGGATGATGTATCTGGAAATTCATTCTAATATCAATCAATATCATAATGTTTTTTCCTTATGGAGCTGTAGATTTCATTTCATATGCACCCTACTCATTAAATTATACTGACAAAGTAATATAGGGTTAACTTCTAAAAAAAATCACGAATTTTACACTAAATTTCATTTTAATCATGACCTTTAAAAGTTGCAATTTAAAGGCACGAACTTTCATATTGTTTCAAGTTCATCATTTCAGTGTATTTTTATTGACTAAATTTTTCACTAAACCATTAATGAATGACCCAAGTTATTAATCAACATCAAATCTTATTATCATTCAATTAGAGCATCTAAAATTAGGAATTTTTATTCAGATAAAATACACCGAATTTTACTTTGGTGATAAATTTGAAATAAAATGAAAGTTCGTGCCTTTAAATGACAACTTTTAAAGGTCATGCTTAAAATAAAACTCCGTGTAAAGTTCATAATTTTTTCAAAAATTAACCCAATAATATATAATATGATAGTGTAACTAGTCGGAGCCCCATCTCCAAAAAAAAGAATTTAACCATACTCTTGACCTTTTTCAAGGCCACCACCGATCAATAATTTGATCGATGGTAGTCTCGTTTTTTTTATATCAATTTTTTATTTACATTTTTTATATTTGATTGTTGCCTTTTGCTATTTTTTTAATTTATAGTTGTTCTTATCTCTCCTTTTTATGGAGTTTATATTTTGTCTTTGTGGAAATTTTTATATTGTCCGTTATGAGATTTGATGTTCTTTTGTGGATCTTCTAATGCGGTGCAAATTTGAATCGTTTATGATGTAATCTTTATTTTTAGGTTTTCAATTGAATCAATTCAAAGATATAATCCAGTTGAACAACTCAGGTTGAAACTGTGAGAGCTGTATATTGTATTTTTGATAAAGTGCACTTTGAATTTAATACTCAATTGACGAAATCCAGATCAGTTGCGTCCAGAAGACATTGTGACGCTTTATCAACAACTTGCAATTTTTGATTTCATATTACTATCATCGGAAATTCTTATCTCATTGATTCGTACAAGAGGGTTGTAGCTTTTGTTTATTTATTTTTTTAATGTATTTGCAAGAAGTCATATGTTTGAATATTAATACTTTTTCTAGTGCTGTAATAAAATCCTGCATTTCTTCTAAAAAAACAATAGTGTAACTAATTACTAAGTAATGTTAACGGCATCAATAGATATATTACAATATATTTTAGGCTTAACGAATGAAATTATTAATGATAGAAAAAAATTTAAAACAATATAAAGCAACATACATAACACTTAATGCCGAGTTGTTACGTATGTTGTTTTATATTGTTTTAAAATGTCAATTTGCACTCACCAAGGATTGAACTCATGCCTTCTCCCATGCATGTCCATATGCCTTACCACTAAGCTAAGACCTGATTAATGACTAGTTGTTGTTACCAATGAACTGTAGCTCAAACGATATAAGTGCTAGGCAGCAAACTGCTAGATCGTGAGTTCGATTCCTCTCACAAGCGCTCTTCCCTTCCCAATTACAAAAAGAAAATGACTAGTTGTTATTAATATTATTGTATTTTATATTGAAATATAGAACAATCAGATCATTTGACGACAACTATGCAAATACTAAGACTAAGTAAGATTTTTAATAGAGTCTCTATCTTTTTCAAATAAAAAACGCTAGCCGTCAAGAGTTTTTTTTCCCGCTTCGTCTGCCGTCAATGATATATTTTTTTCGTTGACAGTAGCCATTTCTTTTTCTATTGCTTTATTTACATAAAATAAAATAAATAACCGACTCCTTTTTTTTTATCTTTTTTTTGTTTTATTGGTAAATTTATCGATGAGTCACATCATATCAATATATATCGAATCAAAAATCAGAGATAAATTAAGACCTTTTTAAGACTGAAAATAAAACTGTTTAGAGTTTATATTAGTTTTTTTTATACTTTTTATTATGTTGATTGTCTTTCTGTTTGGTAAGGTTTGTTGTCCTTTCTATATCGAAAGGGTTGTTATCCTTTTTATATCAAAAGTTTTATTTGTTGCTTATAATAAAGTTTTGGTGATTCTTCTGTTAGACAGTAAAAAATTGAATCCTTTTGATGGTAAAGCAGTTATGTAATTTTCATTTTAATTTTATAAGGCGATTTGCGAATAAGGCTTTACTTGTTGTTCTATGTCAGGTTATTAGAAATAGTTATACCCTTTCTAAATTCTTACACTAATAACTGCTTGATATTAATGGAAGATTATTTTGACTGTAAAAAAAAGTAAGATTTTTAATTTTTAAACTTTTATAAAAAAGAGAGTAAAAGATGACCTATAGTTTATGATGTAAAAAATAATTGGTCTAACGGATCTAAAAATTCAAATCTTTGCGTTTTTTATGATTTCGACCAAATATTTTAATTTTTATATCTCAATTTCATTCTTTAACTATGTAATTTGTTCCAATTTTATCGCATGTCATACGGAAATTTTCAATTACGTAGTTTAATGATGGTTAAAGGCCAAATTCTTTTGACAATTTACAAATACAACTCAAATTGATAATTTCATTGTAATTCTATCTAATTGTTTCTAACCAATTTAATTGTCATAATTTTCAGTTGAACTTATATACTAACTCTGTAAATTAGTAAAATTTATTTTTTAAAATTTTAAAATTCAACTCCTAATCTAAAAAAGAATTTAAAAAATAACGTCAAAATTAAATTTTTATTTCTATAATTTTTGGTGGTTGAAGTAAAAAAATAAGCAAATTTGAAGTTAAAAATTACCAGAAAAGCCAAATAAGTAACGTAAAAGGGTGAAAGATTGACATAAATAAATTGAGTTAAAAAAATGGATAAAATTATGACAAAACTGTTAAATTAGGATAAATTTATAATTTTTGAAAGTTTTGGACAAATTGACAAAAATTAAAAAAAAAAGGCTTTTTGGCATTATTGGGCTGCTGACTGGGATGCCCCGTAATTGAATAAAATCATCATTTTACATTTAATTTCAGCGTGCCATGTCACGACCTAATTTCATGGATCGCGACCAGCGCTAGGGTATGAGTATGGGTATGGTCTTACCAAAACCCGTAGCAAGTCTTGCGGATAATTATATAAACATATAAACCTGTAAGAAAACCACTGTTCGGGGGAAACCGAGACTCTAACCTAAGTCTAGCAGTTTATATAACAATATAATCAACAACTTAAATATCTGAAATGCTCGGCTAAAATCCGAAATCAACAACATGACTTATATAAAACAATATGATCTAAGTATAACACGCCAAAAGGTAATAATAAGAAATCATACCATTCCGACAATCAAAAGTACGATAATAATAATAATAAACTAGTTCTAATGCGGTTTAAGAGTTTAAAATATTTGACTAGTTTAAATAACATAAAACCTCTGAGGAATCAAAGAATCGGAGTCGACCAAGCTTTCAAATCATAAACCTGGAAAATTGAAAAACAATGGGGTCAGATATACTGAAATGAGTTCATAATGCTATTTACATTTATTAAGATTAAACTCCTTAAAACCAAATCCTTTTATACTAATATACTTATATACTCGATTATGGAATATAGAATGGAAATGAAACTCAAAGTAGATGGAAACAAATCCTCATCATTTTCCAAGGTAGACTAGACATTGGTCAGCCAATCCCAAAGTACTTACTGGTGCACACAGTCTCCATACAAGCCTATCAAGTAGCTCGTTCCAATCCAGATTCATAATCACTTAAAACAGTGCGTAAACAGTTGATATACTAAAATAATTTGCGGTACTTAATAAAATGGTAAATAACACTATAAACTCACAGCTTGTGTATCCACGTGATAACCTTGGCAAGCAAGCTAACCTTACGTAGACTCTGAAGCACGAGCAGACGACGAGTCTAAAAATAAGATATAATTTAAAATCCAAACAACTCCTAACTCTAAGAATACTAGACACCACATAGGACTAGCATCTTGAACCACAACCAAATACAAGCCCAAGTATCCATACAATTAACATTAAACAAAAAAAGCAAGTCAAACTTAGATGAGTTCTTATCCTTAAAACAAAACCGAAGTTCAAAACTTAAATAGTTCTTTTAAAATCAAAGAGTTTCTCAAAGTATTATAGCTCAACACAACATGTCGGGCGACACAAGTCTAATCCGACCCAACCATAAGCCAAAGTGAAAACCAGAGTTTAAAACCAATCCTTAAATAAAACCAAAATTATTTGAAAATAAGAACTCAATCCATATCTTAACAATGCCAACCTTAAAAGCAATAAGCCACATAACTTGCCAACACTTGGTAAGTTTCACTCAAAGTATATATCATTTAAAAATTTCACCTTAAATGCAATCAATAGGATTTAAACACATTTTAAAGGTTTAAACTCAAATCTGAATAGCCATAACCTTTATAAAATTCACATAATTTATATACCATTTCAACCATCGATTACCAAACAACATAAGATAAAAGTAACACCTTATAAATGTCCAAAATATTTTACAAAATGTATTTTCGGCCATTAAAAATTTGATTAAAACCAAAATTAAGTCAAAGCACTCAAATAATCAAAGTTGGAAATTTTGCCGAAAATTGTCTAAACTAGCCAAACGATTCAAAACCAACAATCGATGACTCAAAGTATGTTAATACTGATTTAAAAATATCATATAGAAAATATTAGATTAGTAGGTATAGCATTTGAAAACTTTTTTGCAATCGTAGCGTTTAACTTTTATAAAATTGATAATTTCGCAAATCGTAGAGATTATACACAACAATATTAATTTCAATTCTCATATTCAAATCCAAACTCTTTAGATCAGTAGCTATAGATGAGAAACATAAAAATATCATTGCCAAAATCAGATTTACCATTATATACAAATCGTTAAGCGAATCCATAACGCAAAAAGTTAGAAAACGTATAATCATCGCTTAAATCATGCTAAACCAATTACAATCATTATACATCAGAAAATAATCATACTAAACGCCATTTTGAACATATATATCATATCATAAAACTAAGAACATCAATCATAAGGTTTCAATCCTCAAAATACAATAAAACATGCAATTATACGCATATAACATGAACAACAATAACCCAATACAAAAGGGATGAAGACAATACCTTAAAGTGATGTAAAACACAAATAAGCAAGGATTAATCCAAAGGAAGAGGGTCTGGAAAAACAAACAACAAGAGCCATAATCACACCAACGAATCATACAATGAAGGAATTGCGTAGATCTCGCGAAACGGATAATCAATCACCAAATAATTGTTAAAAACCACCAAGGATCATGAGGGAATGATATAAAATGAGTTTTTCTGAGTATAGGGTCGCTCTAGGTCTGATAGAGTGAAAAGGGGCTGAAGCAATCGAGTTAGAAGCCTATTTATTCAAAAACAGCGAACCCACAGTGTCGTGTCGCGCCCGCGACACTCATAACTCGCGCCCACCACATAGTAAAATAATCTCAACTGACCAATTCTTAGCAAATTCTCTCCTGAACAACATACACTACTAGAAAACAGCTTATTAGCGACAGACTAAATTTCTGTCGCTAATAAGGCATATTGGCGACAGACACAGCGACAGACGCATCATCCGTCGCCAATATGATAAATATTGTGGCGGGTAAGCTCCCGCCACGTTAGCGATGGAGATACCCGTCGCTAACGTGGCGGGAACATGGCGGGAGTTTGTGGCGCCTCAATTTGGTCCAAATTTGCCGACGGATGTGTAAGTCCGTCGCCAAATTTGGACCAAATTGAAACGCAACGTTTCAGTTGAAGGATTGGCGACGGATTTATTGCTCCGCCGCTAAAAGTTTAGCGACAGAGTTCTCTGTCCGTCGCTACTCCTTCAATTGAAACGGTGCGTTTCAATTAGGTCTCAGATTAGCGACGAATTTGATCCGTCGCTAATCTTAAACCTAATTAAAACGCTGCTCTCTTCTTTTTTCCATTTTATATTTTCTTTTTTCTCCAAAACCGCCGATCTCCTCCTCTCCTATTACTCCCCGTCGTTCGTTTTCCTCCGCCATTACTCCCCGCCGTTCTCCTCCGCCATTACTCCCCGCCGATCTCCTCCTCCGCCATTACTCCCCACCTTCCTAATTTTCTGCCAACCACACGCTGCCGCTATCGCCTCCTTCACCACCACGCTGCCGCCATCGCTCTCCTTCACCACCGCGCTGCCGCCATCGCCTGAGGTAGATTTTTTTTCAATTTTTTTTAATTAAATTATATAAATATAAATTAATTAAATGCAAAACAGCCGCTCCGGATCCATGCTGCCGCCGCTGCCCCGCTGCCTCCTCTCCGCTGCCATATTTGGTAAGTAATAGTTTGGTTTATTAATTAGATTAAATTAAGTTGTTTAAATTAATTGTTATTTAATCAAATGTTAGGTTAAATTAAGTTAAATTAGATTAAAATTGTTAAATTTTTTTATTAACTAGATGTTTATTTGCTTAATTAATTAGTTGAATAATTTTGGTTGTTAATTATTTGTGTGATTTTTCTAGAAATTTAATGTACTTATTGCGTGATATATAGGTGTGATAACCGTCAGTTGGTTGCAGCGGTCCGACATTCCTTACGATCCTTTTGATCTGTTGCCGTTCTGCTCTGCAACAAGTAAATACCGTTATTATTTTATTTTTTCATTTATAATCAATTAATTTATAAGCTGTTTAAACCTAAAATGACATCGATTTTATTGCCATTGAATAAAATCGTAAACCTAGCCGTAGAGTTCCCGTCCCGTGTGTTCAAGCAATTGAATGACATGGGATTGTACAGTTCGCAAAACTGGTCCTCCCGTAACTCGATCACGAAAATCATATATGTCTAATAGCGGTAGAAAAATATTTGGTTGTTTTCCAGCGTTTGTTCTCCGGGTGGATGTATAGTATATGTTCTGTAACGTTTATTCCTTGCGGAATATATAATTAGCGTTACACCACATATACTAAATATCGCACTGAAGGAGAATGACGCCGGAAGACTGCCGAATATTTTCTCTGTTGCTAGGCATATATCATGGCCGAGTTAAGGGCACAATTAGCGATGGAATATAAGCCGTCCATTAGCGACGGAAATATCCGTCACTACATGTGCCATTTCTTTCTCAAAAATGGCACATTTAACGACGGATATCTCTGTCGCTAGTTATAATATTATGTCGCCATTTTGTCTCAAAATCGGTCTCACCCGGTTGACAATTAGCGACGGACATGGCAAAATTACCGACGGACTATCCGTCGCTAATTTTGCCACGGAATTGAAGAATGGTCGCAAATTTCTTTTGCGACCATTTCTGTTGCGACGGACGTTGTCTGTCGCAAGTCCGTCGCTAACCTGTCTTAGCGACGGAATATAGGCCATTAGCGACGGATAATAGTGATAACAAATTCTCTCATGAACGACATATCCAAAGGGGAGCTCGATCCAACGGTGCATTAGGAGGATATGGATATTTTACTAAAGCATGTCACATCTGGCAAACACATAAACACTTGTTCGATAAGCTCATAACCTCATCAAAACAACACATTGAAGGTTATGCAAACCAAATCATGGTTTCAAGGAACCAAACCATCAAGGACCAAACCAAAACACGAGTTATTACATGACAATACCACATAAGTAATATTAAATCGATTTTGTAAAATTTAATAGAACTGCAATGAAAATATAAATTAAGATAATAATACAAAAATTAATTTTGGTTTAAATTTTAAAAAATATGCAAAAAATTAAATTTTTGACATTAATTATTAGACTAAAATAATAAAATGACATATCAATTCGGAACCGAGAGAAAGTAGTATATTGCAATTTACAGTATTATTCATTTTGTATTGTATTTTTGATAGTAACCAACTCTCATCCACAATATTAATAGGTTATTAATTACCAAGTCTAGTAAATACTAGTGAGAATCATTGAATGCCAGTGTGTTGCGCCGATTTTATGAAAATATTCATAAATTATCCCTTAGTATTCATATTGATATTTTTGTGGATATATAGACATTCAATACTATCATAAAAATACTATTTAAAAGTTTTTGTTACAAAAATTACTATCTTTTTACATAAAAAAAATAATAATTTTGTAAACATCCAATACAAAATTCGTATACAGATAATATATGTATACTACTCATTAATTTATATATAGTTTGTATATAATTCGTATATAATACGAATTAGGGTTAATGTTATAAAAATTCACCAATTTTACACGTTTTCTCATTTTAATCACACAGTTTAAATTTTCTCATTTTCATGCACGAACTACCACTTTTTCTCCAATTCATTCACGGTATTGAGGTGTCACGGCTCCATTGGTGTAATTCGCTGAGGTGGATGTCATTTTACACCATTGAGTGAGTGCCACCTCAGCACGGTGCATGAATTTGAGAAAAAACGTTAGTTCGTGCATGAAAATGAGAAAATTTAAACTGCGTGATTAAAATGAGAAAACGTGTAAAGTTCGTGATTTTTTTTATATTAACCCTACGAATTATACACGTTGTTTTTTAAAAATCAAATTTAAAAATAAAAATTTAAATATGAAAAACGAAGGGATGAGGATGAAAACGAACTAAAAATTTCAAAACAAACATAAAATTTGAAAACGAACGAAAAATACAATTTATAATCAAGTGTTAGAATTTTAAAATTCAAATTACGAATCATATACAATAAATCCTAAATTTATATATACAACAACAAAATAATAGATCTTATACATACAAATTCTAATTTTATAACATTTTATATCTAATTTTTAAAAAATTGAATGGCGGCGTGCAGGGGACGAGCAGCGGCGGAGGCATGAACAGCGATAGCGATGTGAGGGGAAAGCGGCGGCGTGAGAGGAGAACCGCAACATGAGGGGAGAGCAGCAGTGGCAGTAGAAGATGGTGGATGTGTGGTTTGAAAGATGAAGTTTAATTAGGGTGGTGGCCACTAAAGGAAGAAATAGAAGAAAATATGAATTAAAGTTTTAAAAATAAAGAGGAAAACAAATGAATGGAATGAAATGGTATTTATGTAAGTATAAAAAGATAGTATTATTTTTATAAAAATAAAAAAATAAATTGTAAAAATGAAATTTAAACTGTATTTTTGTAATTAATTTACCCTTTTATGGTGTATGGTGTAAATTTCCCTACTATTATTTTGCTCTCACTTTAAACTCCATCTTGTAAAATTAAGCATTTTTTCTTTTTCATATATTTTACTCCATAAATAATTTATTTGTGTCTCAATGTGTTCTCATATGCGCATATGAGTCATCTAGTTTGAATGTGTCATGTGTGTGAAAATAGACATATGTACTTGTGTCATACTTATAAACCATTCAGTATATAAATGTCTATTTTTTGAAAATGGATCAGGTAATTAAAAAGCTTTGACACCTTTTTAGAAAATAACATAATTTTTTTTGCAAATAATATTTTTGACAATTTAATCCAATAATTTCATTTTCTTAGACAATTATATCTAAGGAAATAAGTATAATTAATAAAAATAAAATCTAATTCAATATGATAAGTTATTTTTATAATATATATTAGTTCATATTTGGACAATCTTTTTATATATAATTTTTCATAATAGAGAAGATATTTTATTTTTTCTTCAATTATAATTAATATATCGAAAAAATAGGTTAAGAAATTAAAATATATTATATTGATATCACTTAGATGCTTCATTTTTTTTATTAATGCTTGGATATGATTGAAATAAATTATAAAATTACTGAACTAAGTACTATTAGTTTCTTTTATTCATGACATATTTAACAAATTCACTATAATTTTGAATATATAAATTTATTTTCCTTAGTTAAATACTATTCACAAAAAATTAATTAGTTAATAAACACATTATTATGTATCATAATTTGGCATAAAAATAATAAAAAAAAATAAAAAACAATTTTACTATATACACGCCCTACCCATTAATTACCACAAAAAAGTGCATGAGAAACATATCATGAAGGCTAACATTAGGGTTTATTACTAGTAGATCAAGTAGTAAATCCCTCATTACCAGCCAAAATCAAATATTTATCTCTTCTTGTAAGATTGGTGCACTCAAATCCTAAAGCCTTACCAATCTCACTTTGCACATGATTAGCAACATCAAATCTTGATTTATCCTCACCATTTTTATCATCGTCACGTTTCAACAGCCCAGATTCTTGATCAAGAACCTGAATCATGTAACTCGGTAAAGGATTCATCAGAAAAAAAATAGGGTCTAAACATTTTAACCCGCCGGCTGTCGTGCCGTAAAACATACTAACATGAGTGTCCAAAGCCACCGGAATAATTTCTTCACTCATCTCCGCAAATAATGGGCTGAACCTTAAAAGATAGGGTTCTCTACATGTTGTACCTTCCGGACATACCACGAGATCACCTTGACTCAATAGTTTCTCCATCATCATGGCGTCTTTATCGCGGTTACGCGTTAATCGAACGGTTCTGATCGGTGATAATATCTCCGACATCCTGCTTAGGCTGTAGGTGACGGCAGTAAAGTATTTGTTTAGTGAGAATGAGAGGTATAAAGGGTCTAGTAATGTTCTGTGGTTACAGACGAAAAGAAGTCCTTTTTTCGTGTTGGTTTGTGATTTTAAGGGGTTATTATTAGGGTTTGATAGTGTGCAGCGGATGCCGGAGAAGGCTAAGATGGGGATGGAGATTTTGTAGGGGAGAGTTAAGGCGGCGATTAAGCGGATTCCGGCGAGGATGAGGCTGAAGGGGAGCCACATGAATAGGGCTAGAGAAGAGAGTGGGGTTGGTTTAATGGCTAATCTACCATCGTGGAAAATGAGGGGGTTTGGGTATTTGTCTCTGGGTAATTCTTGCCAGCTCCTTTTGTCTGACTCTCTGACCAAGTAAATTTCCTGCTCAAAATAATTTGCATCAATTAATACTGGAAATTCTTATTTTCTCACTTTTTCTTTTTGCAATTAATGGTGGCATGGTATTGAATAAATAATAATATCAGTCATACATGTTCAAATTTATAAGATTAATTATTTCGAGCAGATTTGTTTATAAAATGAAAAACAAAGTATGTATTTTTTATGTTTTGTTTCAATATGATACAACTAGAGCTATAAATTATATAAACTAGTAAGATATAATTTTTATTTTAAGTCAAGATACTTCAAAGTTTTCAAATTAATATAGTATATTCTTTAAAATAGTAGTGACATATAGCCATGATTTGGCAATTGACAATTCAACATGAAAAACATATTCTAAAAATATGTTTGACTGAGTAATTATATTAAATTAAAAAATAAAATGTCCCAAATCTGAAAAATAAAGAACGTGATTAAATTGAGAAAACCGTGTTCTTTTTTTCAACTTGAAAAATGCATGTAAGTTTATTAATTAGCTCCATACCTTGCAATGAGAGAACAGCTGATGATCATCAAGAGACCTATTGAACCGACTAATACCAACAACATTATTATAATCTTGACTAATTATCTTCTCAGAAACTTTCATAATTTCTTTATTTTTCTCTTCCATGACTCCAGTAAAATACCCATAAACAGATTTTAATTCTCTTCCAACAACAATATCAATCTCCAAATAATCTCTCAAAAAACTCTCGATCATAACTTGAGGAAACTCACTAACAGCAACTTTTTTCCCGCCTCTTTTCAACACTTCAAAAGCTTCTAACCCAACATCCTCCAAGAAAAATTTAGGCAAAACAGCTCTTCCAACCCTAAAATTTTCTTTCTTGACACCCAAGAAACTAACCATTACCATTATCTTCAACCCCGTTTCCCTGTCAACCAAACAGACAAAAGGGTATAAAAGGAAAAGTAAAAAAGCCCTAAATATGCTTCCAGCTTCAAAAGCTACAAGCATAAAGTAAGGAAACAAAGAGGATGATTTCAACAGAGTTTGTTCGACATTAAAGACTAAAGTTTTGCTCGACAGGTCTGTTCTATGAGCAAGTGAAGGGTATCTTTGGTACTTAGTTTGACCGGAGTAGAGACTGCTAAAACTCCGGTGAAGTACTTTCGGGTTGCCGGAAACAAGTCGAAAGAAGAAAAAGAAGAGATTCTTGAAGAAAGAAGCATTAGTAAACATTTTACTGAATGTTATTGTAAGTTACAACTGAAATTTTCATTTTCTAAGGTGGCTATATATAGTTGAAGAAATTAAAGAAAGCCCTTGAATTTGTTGATAATTACAAAAGTGTATACTACATGGATGGCCATGTTGTTTGACTAGATCCCCATGTACTTGGCTTGGTAGTGGCTAGCTTGCGGGTGACTCGGAAGGTCCAACGAGGCTAGCTAGCTGTTGGTTGCATGGTCCACAGGGACTGTGTCAAATTGAAGAGGGAAAATATTGCTACTTTTAGTGATTAAGAGCACACGGCTATTAAATGCTCTAGGCCGGGTTCAATAAGCTGGCATTTTGTGGACACGTTATTGTGGAATTAGGACAATACATGTTTGATTGCCTGCAGACTTATTATTCAGTGGTAATTGGTAGTGCTGTCAAAATGAGTCATTTACAGGTTTTAAAATATGTTGGCGGGCTCGTGTTCATATCGTGTAGACTCATTCTATTGATATGATTAAAATCAATAGGAATACGATCTATTAAAATTCTAAATTTAATTCAACGTGAAATTAAAACGGATAACACAAAGCAATTGACACATTAAAATAAAAAACACACGATTACCACGAACCATTTGACCTGTCTATATATTTAAAGCATATAAAATATAATTTCAACTTCAAATTTATCCATGCATATTCAAATTATGTATTTGAAATAATTGTGTTATTTAAATTTTAACATTAAATCAAAAATCTATTTTTACATTTTATATAATTATTAATATTTTTATTTTTATATTATAATATATAGTATAGTATGTATATGGATTAGGTGGATCCATGGGTCAACCATTAATATGTTTAATAAATATCGTAAATGAATTGATATTTTTTGGGCACGAATCTGTTAAATTTCAACGTACGTTTAACAGCCCTGCCCGCTCGTTACTCTAATATAATCACTTTGTGACCCCTACCTAGATTAGTCGTCTTTTTTATTGAGTTTATCTATACTATATCTATATCTATACTATATATAAAAGTACGGATGGGGGGGATAGACACTTTTACAATAATACCCTTAATAATAATTATCCTAATACAATTCATAAAATATATTATAATCCAACTAAAATTCTTACTTCTCTATATTGTAGACTTCCTTATTAATAATTAAAATATACTAAAAAATCGTTAAAAACTCTAACTTCTCTATATAAAAAATTTTCTTAATTGTAATTAAAATATACTAAACAAATCGTTTTTAATTAAAAGCAAGACAAACTTTAGCATTTTAGTTCTGTGGCTCTATTAATAATAACAAACCTAATGTAAGTTGTCCACCTGGATTAAGCAGAGAAAGAAATTAAACTGAGTTAATTGTGGTGACAATTAACCTAAATCAATGCATTAGATATTTTGTTATATTCATAAAGGTATTTCCAATTTTTTTGTTTACTAGTTTCGCATTACGTGCATAAGTGGCTCGTAACGTAACTTGTCAATGTATATATTAGTAAATTTATTATAATTATATCAATTTTTTATTTATAATTAATATTAAATTAGTTAAGAATTTTTGTAAAAGTAAATATAATATATTCGGTTATTAAATTTTTTTTCATATTAAATTTATTTTTCTTTTGGTTTTATAATAACCATAATTAAATAATTAACTTAATTTTATTAATAATATTTTTAAAAATAATAAGATAGAAATTTAAATAATAATATATTGACCAAATACAATATTTTAATTTTGTAGTTAGATCAAACTAAAAGATAGGTATTCCTACTAATTTGGAGACAATTTAGCTACCTATTCTAATTAGGACTTTAATTATAATAGTGATTAATTAAATAACTAATTAGTTAATGACTATAAAACCTTTATTTAGTGATAAACTGAAAAGGATTATTTAGTAAATTTGCCTGTCCCCCCCTATCCGTGCTTTTATATATCTATAATTTTAATTTACATAAGAATAAATATTAGGTTTGCAAGGAATATAATTGGATTGTTGATAACGTTATCTAATATTTTAATTCTATGGCCAACAACAATAGTAAATATAAATTAGGACTCCTAATATAATTAGATATACTACAAAATAATATCATATTTCAATCTAATTCAATTTTAATTTTTCTACCGTGACAGTTATTTGCTATCTACCCCATAAGAATAGTATAACTAGATAAATAGGTCATGGTCCTCATGGTTACATAGATAAAATAAATATTAAGATAATTATTAAAATTAGAGTACTAATTAAAATAAACTATTATGCTAAGATAATTGTTTAGATATTAATTAAAATAGATTATTTTAAATATTTAATAATTATACTTTCAATCATATAAAATGTTGAATAAGATAAACTACCTCCAATAAATAACTGTTTTAATTATTATTTGATAGTTTTTATTTAGATCTAAAAATGTTAAATTATTCAAATAATCATTTAAAATATTAAATAAGATAAATTACCTCTAATTAACTGTTATTTTGAATATTATTTGATAATTTGACAAGTCACGCTACGAGTCACGTGTGAAACACGTAAAGCGACGCTAGTTATGTATAAAAGCACGAATGGGGGAGGGGGGAGGGGGGAGGCAAATTTACTGAATAATTATTTTCAGTACTACTAAATAAAGGTTTTATAGTCATTAACTAATTAGTTATTTAATTAATTACTATTGTAATTAAAAAGTCCTAATTAGGATAGGTAGCTAAATTATCTCCAATTTAGTTTTTAGTATGTAAAAAATAACAAAATTATCTCCAAATTAGTAGGAATATATATCTTTTAGTTTGATTGAACTACAAAATTAAAATATTGTATTTGGTCAATATATTATTATTTAAATTTTTATCTTATTATTTTCAAAAATATTATTAATAAAATTAAGTTAATTATTTAATTATGGTAAATTCAATATATGAAAAAAAATTAATAACTGAATATATTATATTTACTCTTATAAATTTTTTTAACTAATTTAATATTAACTATAAATAAAAAAATTAATATAATTATAATAAATTTACTAATATGTTCATTGACGAGTTACGTTACGAGCCACGTGCATAGCACGTAATGCGAAACTAGTCCTCTTAAAAAATCTCCACCTTTAGCCCCAATTCGTTTGCATCTTCATCTTGTAAAATCTACAATTTTGCTCAAATTTCCACCTTTCGTTTTTCAATTGCATCCTCGAAGTACTAAATTGAGCTCTTTTTTACAGGAAAAAATTTAAATCAATACTTTATATTTTAACCTATATTCAAAATATTCCTCAATATTAAAATCTCAACAATAAAACCATTTTTCCTAAAAAAATATTTCAAAAATTACTAAATTTCACATCAACTTTTATTCAATCTTACAGTTTTAATGCCGCAAAATTAAATAAATTAAATTTTTTAATAAAATATTCAATGATAAAACAAAAATAATATATAATAAAAAATCGGGATATTTTTCAAGAAAGACCAGCCCAGATCTGGGTTGTTCTTCCTTGAAGAACAACGTCAGAAGAAAGAACAACCTTGTTCTTTCTATGAAAGAACAACTCTTGTAGTTCTTCTCAAAGAAGAACAGCCCAAGGTTGTTCTTCAAGTAGTAGCCGATGTTCTTCCTTGAGAAGAACGACCACCGCCGAAAAAAATTGGCAGTTGGGTGGTGTAATTTTTTCAAAAGAATTTTTAATTCGGTTTAAAATCGGAAAATATATAAAAAAAAAATTAAATTAAAAGTAATATATCTCTTATTTAAATTAATTTTTCGGAGTAAAGATTGTGAGATATGGTTCGATTTAAAATTTAAAATTAATTTCATATTTAAAAAAGTAAATTTTAAATTTTTTAATGATATTTTTAATTAATTTATAATTAGTATGAAATTTATTAACTTTTAAATTTTTAGTGAAGATGGTTTTTTGTTTAAATTTTAACATTGTGAACTATCTATAATATGGGTTAAAATATAAAGTATTAATTTGAGTTTTCCAGTGAAAAGAGGTCAGTCACTTAATTCTCATAATATACAATTAGCAAGTGATTGTGAAATTTGTAGAGATATTTGGCATCTTCAAGTTTCTTTCCACATTTGTAGCTTTAATTATATTCCTAGAATTTTTAAATTTCTAGCTCATAATTTAGTTAAATCCTGTAAACTTTTTTTTAAGTTTTTTTAACTGTGGTTCTACCTTGTATAACTCTTTTCATTCAATCTACTTATCTTTAGGGAAAAAAAAGGTGAGATTTTTTTGCCAGAAGACAAGGCTTTTTATTGAACGAAAAGCAGCTGTTTGCGGGTGACCATCATTTCGCTATCGATCAATTAATCAACATATATGATTAATTTCCAATGGCCCCAGAGATTGCAGCAATAATAAGTATGAAGTGGTGCTATGGATTATTTTATATTATTTGATATATAAATCATTAACTTCATCCTACATTTATTAGTCTCTCAATTTTAATTTTAGTAGAATTATTCTACAAATAGAAAATATTATTAATTCGTACGTGTATGGTCTATGTTAAAAGTTTTATTATTTCTCGAAAAAATGTTTAGTTATATTATGCATGCCTTTGATTAAGATTCATTGGGAGTTCATTATAAGGTCACTCAACTTCCCTTTTCTAAGCAAATCCTATCCACATCTATTAGATTTTTTTTTTTGAAATGATCCACATCTATTAGATAACAATTCTTTTAAGTACAGATTTTCTAGATTCTAAATAATTTTATATATTTAAAAGAATAAAGGTTCATTTTCCCCTTGAATTTAACACATGCACAAAAGATTAAATAATGTTAACTTTGTGGTCTTGAAAAAAAAAACCTCCAATTTAATATTTTGGCTTGTTTTATCTTTTCAACCTCAATTTATTCAATAAATTTCTATCACTTCAGTCTTAATTTGTATATAATGCTTCATTTATTTTCTACTATAAAATTAATTGACCTTATTTAACTTTAGCTTAATCACCAAAAAATGTCAAATTTATACATTTTGTGGCAGATTTAGCCAAACCTTTAAAAACCACCAAATTTAGCCAAACTTTATATATTGTGTTTTTTTTCAGCCATTTTTGTCGGACCGGATTTATTGTCTATGTGCCATCCATGTCAACTCACCAAAATTAATTGACATGGCAATATTCCGAAACACTAACCCAACCAAATCAAACCATACAAATTAAATCAAATCAATTTAATAACTAATTAATTTTTAAAATTAAGACTAAAAAAATTTATTAAAAATACAAAAACTATTTATAACTTTAGCCCGTTAAAATTCCGACAAACCCAACCGCCGTAATCCGACCAACCACCGTCCGAAAAAAATTCGGCCACATCTATCGGAACAGACCCATGGATCTGCTCCTTGACTTCTCCGATGAAAGAGCAGACCCAGATGGGCCTGCTTTTCCTTCTCCGGTGAAGGAGCAAACCCACTGGGTCTGCTCCTTCATCGGAGAAGACCATGGGTCTGCTCCGATAGAGGTGGCCGGAATTTTTTCGAGCGGTGGTTAGCCGGGCGGCGGCGGTTAGGTTTGTCGGAATTTTAACGGGTTAAAGTTATAAATGGTTTTTGTTTTTTATTTAAAAATTAATATGGTTTTAAACTTTTAAAATTATAAAGAAATAATCAAATCTTAAAAATAATTAAAATTTTCCGACAATTTATTTCCGAATCTATTACTAAATTTAATTAAAATAAATTGATTAGTCGGAGTGAATTTTAATCAGAATAAAAATAAAATATTGAGATAATTAAAGTTTATAGAATTTTAAATTAATTTTAATAAATTTTTCTAATAAATTTATTTATATTTAATTTTAAAAGTAATTAATTATTATATAGATTTGATTTATTTGGATTTGGTTTATTATATGGTTTGATTTGGTTGGGTTAGTGATTTGAAATATTGTCATGTCAATTAATTTCGCTGAGTTTGATAAAAAAAAATTAATTTCGCTGAGTTGCAAGTGACATGGATGACACATAGGCAATAAATCCGGTTCGTTTCAAAAATGACTGAAAAAGAAACACAACATATAAAGTTTGACTAAATTTGGTGGTTTTTAAAGATTTGGGTAAATCTGGCATAAGACGTGTATAGGTTTGGTATTTTTTGGTAATTAACCCTTTAATTTTTGGGCTAATTACCCAATATACCTAAATTTAGGTCAGGTTTACTTTTATACTGACCCAATTTATTGTTTACTTTTCACACCACCCAAAATAAGAATTATAACCTAATTGCTTTGAATTATAACTTTCTTACCGTTTTTTCTTTTTCCCGTTGATTTTGGCGGTTTCTTCTTCTTCTTCTTCTCCGTGATTCTCGTTCTGCTCCTCCACGATCTCTGCGATCAAAGTTCTGGTGCTCCACGTTCTTACTCGCTTTCTTCCATTATCACATTCGTTTAAGTTTTCATCTCCATTATCTCATACATTTCAGTTATCTTCTTCATTATCTCCGACATTCCGCCTCCGCCGTTCCGTTTTTGCTGTTCCATCTCCGTCGTTTCGCCTCCGTCGTTCCACCTTTGTCGCTGCGCCATCTTTCTTTTCTCTTTTTGATTTTAGATCTGAAATTTTTTGTTCTTTATGTTTTCATTTTCAGATCTGTAATTTGTTTATCTTTGAACATGTATAAAGAGTATTTTTAAAGAATTTCATACTTATTTCATGATATGTAGAATAATTTTGTGATTTTATGTAATAAAATTCTGTTAACTCTGCATTTTTTTGTGTTTTGTTGTATTTCTGCGTTTTTTTATTCTGCAGAACGATTTGTAGATGATGATTGATTGCTGAATTTGTCACGACCCAAAATATTGAGCCGCAACCGGCGCTAGGGAACGGGAGTGGTAGCTCCGGAACCCGTAGCAAGCCTCAAACCACAATTAATTTTTCTCAAATAATAAACAAATAACAACAAACAACGGAAGCAAATATACATATATAACATATAACCAAATATATACACTAACTGTTTCAAAACCTCGCGGGCTCTAGATACCGTACCCTGTACGAACTGGCCTCGCGGTACTATATACATCAGTTAGTGTTTCAAACCTCTCACCGGCATCTGGGGCCGTGGATCACATACAACGTACATAGCCTATCAAAAAGCATATAGACAAATACAGCAGTTGATATATACAATCAAAATAAACTGCTGACTAGGCTACTATTCTGTTGACACAGGACCACTACTGCAGCACCCACAGAAGTCAGAAACTAACATATACAGCTGACTTCTGGACTTCAAAATTGGTCTCTAGCTAAGTCCACAAGCTAAGCACCTGAAAGACATCAAAGGTGAGGGGTCAGTATTTGGGGAAATACTGAGTGAGTTGACATTTACTAACAGTATTAATATAAAAACATAGCATCGCATTTTAAATCAACATTAATATAAAAATACATATGAACAAGTACTCGATCCTTTCGAAACTAAAATCCTGAAACATAACGTAACTCACTATTATTCAAATCATACTGATTCCAATAGTCTGACCCGGGAGCGTTCACGTTCAACCACGTCAGTTAGAACATATCTCTTAATCCCAAAGTGGCACTAGATACGGGGCTCAGGTTACTCTAACCGAGTTCACTCTCGTGGGGCTCAGGTTATTTTAACCGAGTTCACTCTCGTATCAAATTCATATTTTAACTTTCATAATCATATCATCCATGCATATCAGATCGTACCTCATAGTCAGACACGCTAGACTGACACATTACTGGTGATCACACAGCCTATTGACACCCAATAGGTAGCTAGTTTCGTTGGATCGTATACTAGGTCCTTGTACGTAAAAACTTATTCAAAACATATAACATATCAGTAATTCAAATATACAATGCGATGCATATAACAGCATATAGATAGTAATACCAAAATAGTATCAATTGATAATACAAGAAAGTAAAATGCAACTCACAGTGACCGCAATCCAAGAAATGATATGATCGATCTGATAGTACGCTCTCGCTAGTCCGCCTCTACTGATTCCACTACTCGCTGACACGTCTGATAAATCGTTAATAGTTAGACGTGATTCTCGCATTCTTATACGTGTAATACTTTTAAGTTTTAGGTTTTAGTTTTGTTTTACACTTATTTACGTATTTAATATCTTTAGTCGTATAAACGACTTAGCGAATACAACTTTTCATAATTGAGAATCGCTTAACGTCCTTGACGTTTTCCATTATTATAATTTATCTAAAACGTCGAGCTAATCTCGAGATTAATGATTCCCAAAGTCCGAAACCCGTCTTTTAGAGTCAAATTACTCAAAACGTCAAACACCTAGGTCAATTACAGTTTGTATACGCGTGGGGGCGAGTTGGGGTGCACGGGTGTGCGTTCTGGTGGGTGCACGATCGTGCAACTGAGTACACGTTCGTGCACCTCAGGGGTACACGTTCGTGTACTCATTGTACACGTTCGTGTACCATGAGAAGTACACGCTCGTGTACTTCAGTACACGATCGTGTACCTCGCTAGGTGCACGTTCGTGTACATCAGTACACGTTCGTGCACCCGTGGTACACGGTCGTGTACCACGTGCACAGCCCCGGAAAATGCGTTTTCCGTGGTTTTTCCTCCATTCCGACATGCCTCATCCACCCGCACTCAATACCCATATCACAGTTTCTTCAAAAACGCCATAATAAACCCAAAAACGTCAAATTCAATTCAAAATCCTAATCTCATGAAAACAGCCCACAAAACCATCATTTTCATGCCAAAACCCGACCTCTTACCTTAATTTGATGGCCGGAGGTGATAGAGCTTTCGGTTCTGAAGAAATCGCCGCTTGAATTGCTCGAATCGGACGTCGAACGGAGAAACGGCGGCGAAACGACGGAAATCGACGATAATCTCTCAATTCTCTGGATGGTTCTCTCTGCTTCCTTCATTTCATATTTCCTTTCTTATATTGTTTGGCTAAAAGCCCACTTGAATCCTTGTTCTTTTTGTTTCTTATCATTTATCTTTTAAACTTTTCAATCGTACGATTTAGTCCATAGCTAAATCGTTAAACTCTTTTATTACGACTTATAGGTATTATTTATATCCTATAAATAATACAAAGCCCGATAATAACACTTTCCCGTCAAAATCCAATATTTCTATTTTCGTCACAAAATGGCTAAATTACCACTTTGGTCCCTGTACTTCATTTTAGACTTTTCTTGACATTTTTCCTATTAATTCCAATTCTAACTTTAGAATCGAAATATAAATCTTAATTTTCTCATAGTTAATTTCTCAAAACCGACCCACTTGAAACTTATTTATCGGAAAACTTTCCAATATCGCCACTTCCGCGACTCAAAACTGGACACGTGGTCCAATTAGCTAATTAATTATTTTGGGGTATTACAGAATTACTGTAATGTTACAGTGTTGTTAATTTTATGTTGACTTTATGTTGATATTATGTTGATATCAACTAATTTTTTTTATTTTAACATTGACAAACAAGATAATATTGTCTATGAAATAAATGCCTCCTGTAAGTTTGCGGAATAGATGTTTATTTGAAAAGCAGCAGGATGGAATGTGGAGTGCACATATTTGTTTGAATGATTGATCTCTTTGTGTTTTTTTCTCGGTAAACGTTCTGAAATTCCCTACATAAACATATGTTATTGGTATTCAGCCATTTTTATATAGTTTTCATTTTCTTGAGTGTTATTTTATTAGAATATACTAAATTCATTTCGGCATTTTTGAAATTTGGTTGGTTTTTTTGCTCCTTATATTATGTTCTACGTACAAACTTTATTATAAAATCAATGTTGAATTTTATTGATGTACAATTATTTAAGCTATATTAATCAAAATCAACGAAAAATCAACTCGATGTCAACCTAAAATCAACCTAAAATTAACATGCACATATCCCTAAAATTAATTGAAGATCAACACAAAATCAACATGTGTATACTATTTGTCATTAAAATTAATCAAATATCAACTCAAAATCAATATAAAATCAACATGTGTACATTATTTATTGTTGACATTTTTGTCAGTTTTAATATCAACACAATATCAACATAATATCAACAACATTTAATAAACTGGATAGTATTAATTTTGTAAATCTTTTTAACACTAATTTTTATTTTTAATATTTATTTACCTTTATTTTGCTAATAATTAATCAAAATTTATTATTTATCATATATTTTATTTGTTATATATATCAATATAAAATCAACATTAAATTAATCAAAGATTAATAAATTATTTTTTCAATCTAAAATACCAACACAAAATCAACATAATATCAACATAAATTCAAATTTGTAATATAATAATAATTCAGAATCATTATTTATATTTTTTACCTATACCAAAATCAACACCATGTCAACATTATATCAACATAAGATCAACATTGTAACATTATAATAATTTAACATCATTATTGTCTTCTTCACCGATGCTAAAATCAACAAAATATCAACCGAAAATCAACACCATATCAACATTGTAACATTACAATAATGCAACATCATTATATGTCTTCTTCCCCGATGCTACCATATCATTATCTAGTCTCAATTTAATTTCATTTATTTTTTTTAGTTTATTTCACAGACAATGTTATCTTAGTTGTCAATGTAAAAATAAAAAAATCAGTTGATATCAACATAAAGTCAACAACACTGTAACATTACAATAATTCAGCAATCAATCGTCATCTACAAATCGTTCTGCAGAATTAAAAAAAACGCAGAAACACAAGAAAAATGCATAAATAACAGAATTTTATTCCATAAAATCACAAAATTATTCTACATTACATGAAATGAGTATTAGATTCTTTAAAGATAATTTTTATACATGTTTAATGGTTGAAAACAACAGTAAAAAATAAATAAATTACAGATCTAAAAATGAAAAAAAAACAGCAAATTTCAGATCTAAAATCAAAAAGAGAAAAGAAAGATGGCGCGGCGAGATAAAGGTGGAACGGCGGAGGTGAAACGACGAAGATGGAACAGCAAACACGGAACGGCGGAGGCGGATTGGTGCGAAGAACAAATCTGAAATTTGTGTGAAAGGTGAATTGAAAGAGAAAGGAGAGAGAAATTTGAGGAGAGAGAAAATAATTGTAATTATGAAGATTTGTGTTATTAGGGTTCTATTTATATGGATGGTATAAAAATAATAATTTCTCCCTTACATAGTAGTTTTAAAATGTCAAATATGTGTTGGTATAAAAGTAAATCAAACATGAATGTCGGTTATTTGAGTAAGAAGCCCTTAATTTTTTGTATCCAATTAGAATGACAAAATAAACCTCCGTTGATATTTAAATATTTGATGATGCCCCTATACAAAAGATGATAAATCGTTCATTTGAAATCATTAGCAACTAATCAAATTTATTTCTCGTCAAAATAAATAAGAAGTATTTGTTTTATGAATTTCATAAATAGTATGTAAAAATTAAAATTAACAGTCTAATTTGTTAATTTTACTAATAGTGATAATTATATGCAATCAATAAACAAAAAAATGAAGGATCTAAATGATAAAAAGCTAAATATCTTAAAAATACACCACTTTTAGTCTTTTACGTTCGTTTTTAATTATATTCTAAATTTTTAAAATAATCAATTTTATACAAATTACCACATTTGACTATCAATTGCATTCGAAAGTATTAAATTAATTGACTTCTTGTTCATTCTAAACAAATTCAAACGTATCTTTCATACTCTCTCCGTCTCGTTTAAGAAATGACATATATTTTTTACACATAAATTAAATAAATAATAATTACTTTTAATTTTTTTTATTTTACCCTACTATTAATTATTGTCTTGTAGTGTGGGTAGTTTATTAGTTTTAATTATAAAAAGAGACAATGAAAGTATAAGAGAGAATTTCTTGTAAAATGACATAAAAATTATGATTCGATCTTCTAAAACAGGACAGAAGGATTATTTAGCACATACTCTATAAAGGCCCTTATTCCCTACAAAATTAAAAACTTCATAATAACACTTTCTTTTCATTTAATATCAAAATTAAAAATCAAAATTGGACTATTTTTGGTTAAATATTTCGCAGCAGTTCACACTGTAAATCTCCGAGCAAGAATGGTGCTCCCAGCTCTCTTGACTAGTAAATCCTTGGGAAACATCTAACGTCGTCGCATCATCACCATCATCGGCAAATCTTGAATATTCAAAAATCTTATCGTAGCGTATTGGTAAGCCAAACAAGCAAAGCAATAAGAGAAGTTAATGGAGATTATGTGAAGAAATTGGTGAGGGGAATGAAAAAAAAGGCAAAGATTGTATAACTAAAATACTTTCACTAGCTGGTGCACGTTTTCTATGTATGAAATTGATTTTCAATTAGCTAAATTAAGATCAAAATCAAAATTAAGGGTTGGTTTAAAATTGTATATTTAACCAAAAATAATGTGATCTTTTTATTTTTATTTTATTTTTTTTATATTAAATTAAAAAAATTGTTAAGGTGGCGCTATTTACAGAGCAGAAATTACTAAATGCAGAGTAAAATTTGTTATTTTGACAAAATTATACTTTTTAAAATTTAAGTCTACTTGATTCTTTATAATGATATGAGAAATCTCCCTATTTTTGTGGAGCCTTTTCTCTGCCCTAGCTGCTAGGGTTAGAGTTTTATCATCTTCTTTCTGAAGTTTTGCTCGGTTTTGTGCCGTTTTTTCTGCCGTTTTTTTATTGTGCTGGTTACTGGTGTAATCGTGTGATGGAAGGGGAGTTGGCTGATATGTATGCCAATCTAAGGCTTACGGAAGAGGAGTGTATCGCCATCAATCTCGAAGATGTTGTGGACGAAGAGATTGAATCCAAGGCAGGTCTGAGCCTTGTTGGAAAATTACTCACAAAGAAACCCTATAACCTTATACACATGCGTAATGCGCTGAATAGTGCTTGGAGGATGGCGAAAGGATTTGAACTAAAAGATATAGGTGATAACCTTTTCGTGTGTGAGTTTTTTTCTAAGACAGACAGAGCTAGGGTTTTGCGTGAAGCTCCTTGGCACTTTGACAAACAGCTTATCATATTTGAACCTATGAGTGGCAATATGCAACCTAATAATATGGGTTTGAAGAATTGCCCTATATGGATACGTATTTATGATTTGCCATTGAATTGTAGGGGGAGGGCTGCCATTAGTAAAATATGCGGAAAGGTTGGGAGCATAGTAGACTGGAATGATGACAACGATGGCTTGTGGGGTAGATATTGCCGAGTCCGGGTTATGATTGATGTAACTAAACCGCTGATTCGAGGAACGAAGGTCATCAATCCTCTTGGTGATCAATGCTGGATCTCGTTTAAGTATGAAAGGATCCTGAATTACTGCTACTGGTGTGGTTTCCTCGACCATATAGTGGCAGACTGCGAACTAAAACCGGATGAGACGGAGGTGAACGAATGGCCGTATGGCCCGGGTTTGAGAGCTACGCCTAGGAAACGCCTTCTGATGGGACACAAACATAAAGTGCAGGGATGGAATGGTAATATACGCAGGGCTGAGGTTGAAGGCGAAAACATGGTGGATACTGATGTTAATAATCCACCGGCAGCTAGGAGGGCATTGGACTTGACCAGGGAGGTGACAGATGCTGATATTGAAGAGTGTGGTAATGTTCAAAGGGTTGAGGAGCAGGTGACAGTGGGATCTAGGGGAATAACCACTCTTAATTCTACCGAGTTTCTTGCAGGAGAAGGTTTCGTTGATGTCAACGTGGCCCAGGTGCAACATACCCACCAGATTGCAACCTGTCAAAGTAGTACCCCCCTGAACAGTGTCAAACCGACAAAACAATCAACGTGGTCACGTAGCAAGGGTAACAAAAGTAAGAGGGATGGAGTCGGGGAGATACTGAAAGCAGGAGGTAGTTCAAAACGTACCCTTATCGAAGCTCAGATTTCTGTGGATCCAAATAACCTTTTCTCTAAGAAAGCGAGAGATGGGTTACTGGATAAGTTCGACAACATTGTGATATCGGCGGAGACTGCGGAGCAGTCTCGCCGGACGCCATGAAACTCCTCAGTTGGAACCTCCAAGGTGCGGGGAATCCTTGGACGGTACGTGCTCTAAAACATTATATTAATCATTATTCCCCGGATATATTCTTTTTAATGGAAACAAAGCTTGTCGATTGTGAGTTGGTTTACATTAAAAGGAATTTTCAGATTTTTAATTCTTTTACGGTTGATTGTATTGGGCGGAAAGGTGGATTGATTCTCTTTTGGAAAAAATCCATCGTTTTAGACATTATTGGCTTCTCTAATAACCATATTGTTTTTTCGTCTTTTGATGTGGCTGTGAACGTGAAATGGGTTGGAGTAGGGATGTACGGGTGGCCAGAGTCTGTTAACAAATGGCGTACGTGTGAATTAATGGTTGAGGCCTGTTCTAGTGTCCAGGGCCCGGTGATGCTTTTTGGAGATTTTAATCTCTGTCTTTATCATTCTGAAAAGAGTGGAGGCCGAATTAGAGACCAGAGGGAGATTGATGCGTTTCGTGCTGCTGTGGCTGATTGTGATATTGAGGATTTGGGATATGAAGGGGTTGCATTCACCTGGTCTAATATGCGGTGTAA
This sequence comes from Mercurialis annua, assembly GCF_937616625.2. NCBI lineage: Eukaryota > Viridiplantae > Streptophyta > Magnoliopsida > Malpighiales > Euphorbiaceae > Mercurialis > Mercurialis annua. Next base: position 38,769,275 of record NC_065575.1, read on the forward strand.
TGATCAGAACATCCAAGCTCGGTTGGATAGATTCCTAGCAAATGGTCCTTGGCATGAGGTGTATCTAGGCTGGCGAGTATGTCACCTCCCTAGACAGCGGTCAGACCATTGTCCAATTTTGCTTAACACTTTAAATGATCCGATCTCAAAATCGGATAGACCGTATCGCTTTGAGAAAATGTGGATGCTTGATGACCAATGTGAAGAGGTTGTGAAAGGAGCGTGGATCACAGATGAAGGAGGGCAGGTCGGTGTTATGGAAAAAATTGGGGCCTGTGGAAACAATCTCAAGTCGTGGGCGTACCTAAAAATTGGAAGTGTGCGGCGTAAACTTAAAGACAATTTGGCTAAGCTGAAAAGTCTCCAAGACAGGCCCTATTCTGATGATATAAGGATAGATATTTCAGTTTTGAATTCTGAGATTGATGATTTACTGCTCAAGGAGGAAACTTTGTGGAAGCAGCGGTCTAGAGCGGATTGGTTAAAAGAAGGGGATCGCAATACTAAATTCTTCCATACCAAAGCATCGAACCGGAAGAAAACTAATGCTATATATAGGATCCGGGATGAAGTTGGCAACTGGCGGGTGGGAGATGCAGTTCCGGTAGTGATATCCGAGTACTTTCGCAAGCTGTTCACAACGTCGAATCCTTTCAATCAGGAGGAGACGGTGGAGTGTATAGACTCTTTTCTGTCCCCGGAGCAGATTACCGAATTACAGAGGCCTTATTGTGAGGAAGATATTGTAGCGGCCTTGAAGCAAATGGGATCCTTGAAGGCCCCGGGTCCAGATGGGACGCCGGTAATTTTTTATACGGCGTATTGGCATATTATCGGGAAAGACGTGGTGAAATGTGTCCTTGACTTTTTACATTCTGGTTCTATGCCTGCGGATATGAACCACACGTTTATCACTCTCATCCCAAAGAAAGTGTCGCCGGAAGTAATGAAGGATCTCCGTCCTATTAGCCTCTGCAATGTGATTTATAAATTGATTGCAAAGGTTCTCGCTAACAGGCTTAAACGGGTGCTTCCTAGCCTTATCAACGAGTCGCAAAGTGCCTTTGTTCCAGGGAGGCTCATTACGGATAATGCTCTCATCGCTTTTGAGTTATTCCACTCTATGGCGAAGAGGTCACAAGGTAAAAAAGGTTCCATAGCTCTCAAAATGGATATGAGTAAGGCATACGATAGGGTGGAGTGGAGCTTCATTGAGAAAGTTATGGTGCAAATGCGGTTTCCTGAGCATTTTACTAAGCTTATACTATCGTGTATTTCTTCGGTTACCTATTCTTTTTTGGTGAATGGAACGCCTTATGGATTCCTGAAACCTCAGAGAGGTCTTCGTCAAGGCGATCCTCTATCACCGTATCTGTTTCTGTTCTGCATGGAAGGGTTGTCTGCACTGATTAGGAGAGGGGCCAGTGAGGGGTCTATTTCGGGTACAAGGTTGTGTAGGGGAGCTCCTAGAATCACCCATCTGTTCTTCGCAGACGATAGCATATTGTTCGCGCAGGCCTCTATGCGTGAATGTAATGCTCTTAAACAGATTATTGGGTCTTTCGAATCTGCCTCGGGTCAGCTTGTTAATTTCGAGAAGTCGGAAATCATGTTTAGCGCAAAAGCAGATCCGGTTACCCGAGGGTCTATCCAGCAGCTTCTCGGCATTCAAGTTGTGGGTCACTTCAACAAATATTTGGGGATGCCCACTATGGTTGGCCGGTCAAAAAAACCTATCTTTGCTTTCCTTAGAGACCGCCTACATAAGCGTATTCATGGGTGGAAAGAGCGTTTCTTGTCTAAGGCGGGTAGAGAGGTGCTAATCAAATCGATAGCCCAATCTATACCAACCTATATCATGAGCTGTTTTGCTTTGCCTGTGTCTTTCTGTGCAGAAATGCAAAGCATTATTTCAAAGTTCTGGTGGAGTGGTAGTGATGACAAGCGAAAGATTTCATGGGTCAGCTGGAAAACTATATGCAAAGCAAAGAAGGATGGAGGTCTTGGATTTCGCAATTTGAGAGCTTTTAATCTTGCTATGCTGGCTAAACAGGCGTGGCGGTTGATCCAGTTTCCCCAATCGCTTTGTGCAAGGGTTTTCAAGGCAAAATACTTTCCCCACAACAATTTTCTCCAGGTTCGGCTGAGACGTGGCTCCAGTTTTGCGTGGAGAAGTATTCTGGAAGGAAAAAAGGTTATTGACTCGGGTCTTGTGTGGCGTATAGGCGATGGTCAGTCAGTGGATGCAAGGAATGATAGTTGGATCACGCCGGCTCAGTATATGAAGCCTCTCGGTCTGATTAATACTCCGGCTGCGTGCAAAGTTAGTTATTTCATCGACGCCCCATCGGCTACGTGGGATAGAGACAAGTTAGCTGCAAGTTTCTCTTCTCAGGAGGTCTCGGATATTCTGAAAATTCCCTTAAGCAGAAGGCTCCCCCCTGACAAGGTATTTTGGTATCCGAACAAGAATGGGTTTTATACGGTAAAATCTGGTTATTATAAGGCGTGTGCGATTATTAATAGAGAGTCTGCGAGCTCTTCTTCTTCTGCTATTACCAGTAACGAGATTTGGAAAAGGATTTGGAACTGCTCCATTCAACCTAAGATTAAACACTTCCTTTGGAGGATATGTCATGGTACTCTTCCTTGTACTGATAATCTAGTAAAGCGTTCAGTCCCAGTTTTGAATTGCTGCCCGCGCTGTGGTGTTTCGCCTGAAAACGACCTCCATGCTCTCAAGAATTGTGATGAAGTCAGAGGTATGTGGCTTCTCTCCCCGTTGAGTTTAAGATCAGACTCGTTCCAAGCTTCGTCTATGGTGGAATGGATGAATTATATGTTTACTTCGTTGAAAGGAGAAGACATACACACATTCCTAACTTGCCTTTGGGTCATTTGGAATGATCGCAACAACATTGTTTTCAATAACAAAAGGGTGCCATTCCCATTGCTGTTTCGTTGCGTTTCTGAATTCGGTAGTATCAACTCAGGTAGGCGAGATCGGCACCGTACCTCTCCTGTAAATGTTTCTTGGACAGCTCCTCCGGCCAACGCTTTTAAGGTCAATTCTGATGCAGCGGTGGCTCTTCATAGGAACATGTCAGTTGCTGCTGCAGTTTGTAGGGATGCGACAGGGAAGGTTCTTAAGTGCGGGGTGAAAATATTGCATGGGATCGTCGACGTGGAACTGGCTGAAGCCCAGGGTATCATGCTAGGGTTGCAGATGGCTATTACAATTCCTGGCTTGAAGATGGTTGTAGAATCTGACGCCTTAAACGTTATCCACAGATTGCAGCACCCGAGCTTGTTCTTAGACAATATTCAGCTTGTTATTGAAGATTGTTTGGACTTAGTGAAGGATGCAGATGTGGTTTTTCAGCATGTCCGGAGAACTGGTAACACGGTTGCCCACACTCTAGCTAAATGGGGTGTCTTCTTTGGTAATGATAGATTTTTCGACGGTGAAATTCCTTTCCCGGTCAATGAGCTTGTAATATCGACTTCTTAATTTATAAAGCTCATTTTTCCTCTCAAAAAAAAATAAAATTTAAGTCTACTTCTTAAAGCAAATTATCAACTAACATAAATAGAAAGCAAAATCTTCAAACAATCCAACAAAATCATCAACTAACTCTTCCACTTTATTTTATTTTTTCTTCCAAAAAAATCTCAATTAACTTAAATAGAAAGTAAATATTTAAATCTACCATTTCAAAAAACGAATCTAATTAATCTTTTTGAGTTGGGGTGGGGATTTTTGCACTCCACTGTTTTATAATAGCACTCCACTTTCATGTTTATTGATTATATATGACTAATTTGCTCTCTGATAAAAATTATTTAATTTTTCACCATTTAATGCTCAATAATTTATCCTTTAAACAGTTTATAGTTTTATTATTATAATTATATTTCTTAGGATTGAGATTTTGTGCAGACTAATTTCTTTCTTTCTTTTTCTTTTAGTCTTATCTTTTATCATAAAAGATATTATTTTAAAATGACAATTCAGTAAAACTTATTTTATAAAAATATTAATTATTTCTTCTAGCTCAATGACTCAAAAAAAATCCAAATACGACATTATTTTTATCAATTCTAACTAATCTTTTCATCGATTACAATTTGATTTTAAACTTTTTTTAATTATAGCAAAGTTTTCTCATTGAATAAATAAAATAATTTTTTTCTCACTTGGTAATAATTTAATGGTGCCCAATTAAAAGACACTCAATTGAATAAAAAGAAAAACACGAAAAAATAAAATTGTTTAATAATTTTCATATGAGTAAAATTTAATGTTGTTGATTCAATTGAGAGGATTTTAAGTTTTGACTGTAATTGAGATTAATTTTTTAAAATTATACTATAACTGAAAAAAAATTAAAAAATTAAAAAAAATTATTAGAATTAAAAAAAAAGTCAATGTTTGAATTTTTTTTAGATCATGTATTCTCTTTTAAGCTATATCACATTATATATCTATTAATTTATTTATACATTGCAAAAAAATTAAAATTAATTTATATTATTTTATCTAATTTTGAAATAATGTAACTGTAATTTCTATTTTGAAATAAATGTATCAACAATAAAGCATCTTATGAAATTAAGACGTTTTGGAAAAGAAGAAGGAAATAACAGTAAAGTTAGGATAATGGCTGAGCAAATATATAATTGTAAAAACTTAAAGAAATAAACATTTTTAAAAATGAGGGATAATAAAGTCCTTTAACATGAAAGTGGAGTGCTATTATAAAATAGTAGAGTGCAAAAATTTCCACCCAGTTGAGTTTTGTCTTGTTTTTTTATAGGTTTAATTAGTACTTCTAAGTTTTTTTTACCAGTTAACATGTTTATTGTTTCGTAAGTTTAGGCAAGTATCACTGTATGAGACATGAGTGTAATATTTGTTAATTTAGTCGATAATCATTAAATTATATATATGTCCTCTATGTTCTAGGTAAGTGACTCTTATCATTATAAATCAAAAAAAATTGTTGAACTTTTTGAAAATTTTGCTTCCTATTTATATTAGTTGAGTATAATTTGCTTTTAATTTAAAAGAAGTGGAGTTAAATTATGAAAAGGATAATCTGGTCAAAATAACAATTTTTTCTCTATATTTAATAGTTTCTGCTCTAAAAATAGTGCCACCCTTTTAAAAAAAAATCGGTCAAAATAATAAATTTTGCTCTGGTCTTAGTGATTTCTGCTCTGAAAATTGCACCACAAATTATTATTATGAATTTTTTATTTTGGTGGGGAAAATATTTTTTAATACCATTTATATCATTAACGGCTTATGTAGAGTATTTATCAAATATAAAGGACACAATTGAATTTGTCCATAATGAAAAAAAAAGGTCAATTTATTTAGAGAAAATAACAAAATTGTCAAAAAATAGTTTCTATTTTCACATAATATCATGTCATTATAAGAAATTTCACCTGTGCCATTTTTTTACAAAAATATTTCAGCAGTACCATTAATCTGACGTCAGTGCGCGTCAGTCTGACGCACACTGACGTCAGCGCGCCAGCTGGCCTGATCAGGCCAGCTGACGCATTTTAATCTGGTGCACCTGCTGGAGCAGGTGCACCAGATTAAAATACACTGACCCGCGCATGACGCGCGGGTCAGTGTATGAATTGGCCCAATTCAGCAAGCTGAATTGGGTCCAATTCATTTTGTATTCCAATTCAGCTTGCTGCTGAATTGGGTACTCATTTTTTTTATTTTTTTAATAAAATAAATAATTTTTTTATATATTTATTTAAATTTTAAAATATTAATTTTAAAAATATAAAAATACACAAATGATATAATTTTATAAATTATGCATCAGATGTATTGTTGATACAGATCGAATACGGATTCAATGTATAAATATTATATCTACCATGTATATTATGTATCAGAGTGTATTTATTAAATATAATAAAAAAAATATTATGTATAAATTATTTATCAACGACATATTATTTAATTGTAAAAATTGTATAAATCATGTATAAATCATGTATCATTTATCTATCTATTAGGTGATTTTTTTTATCTATCATGTATAAATTATAAAGTAAAAAATGTTACTATCATGTATAAATTATGTATCAACCATGTATCTGTTAATTACATTTGAAATGTATTTATCATGTATAAATTATGTATTGAAGATGTATCTATTAATTACATTAAAAATGTATCTATTATGTATAAATTATGTATCAGAGTTGTATTGAATAATGTATCGGAAATGTATCAAGTATTTATATCAAGGAGCAAAGATGCATTCCATGAGCATCAAATATATATTAGAGATGTGTTAAATAATATATAAAAAAATATATGTAATAAAACTACAAAAAAGAAGACGTATAAAAAAACAAGAAAGAGAGTTCGAACGGTCAAATATGTATTGTAAAATGTATCAGATATGTATCAAATATATATTGGAGATATATCCGTTATATAAAATTTGACAATGATCTATTTAAATATATTTTTCAAATACCTTGTTTTATATTTGATTATTTCTTAATAAATGTATCATGCATGTATCTAATACATCAACCTTTAATTAAGCTCTTAAATATAAGAATGTAACATTATAATAAAAAAAACATTAATAAGTGTTTGCTTTAGAAAAAATCCTACTCCTAAAATGGCAGCAGCTGCATGCCACGGGTCCTGGTTATAATTTCATATTTGTCCACTTAACACATTAGAGATCTAATTTTTTTTAATTGAGTTTTCTAAATATTTTCAAGTCTCGGTACCTAAATTCAGTATCTTCAAACTGAAAATGAAGCCACTAATTTTTCTCTGTGAATGGATCCAATTTATAATTTAATTAGCTCGCAAAAAAGTTAAATGAAAATAAACATCAAAAAAGTGAAAATAAATGACAAATAGTTTACATCTTTTTTATGGGAATAAAAAATATATCTTGTGAGGGGTTGATTTTTAAAATGAAAAATCATAGAAATATCCAAAAAGTAGTAAAGAGTTGGAAAAAAAAAAAATTGTTGGCCGGCCATGTGACTTCCACCTCACAAAAGGAATAGAAGTTATATATATATGTAAGAAGATGGAACCGTTAATGAGTGTGGAGGTTTGGACATATGTAAGTTTGAAAAAGATGGCATTAAATGAAAACTAAATGAGTTTTGTGCTATTAATTGAAATAATAATGATAACAAAAAAATATCTTTATCTAAGATGGCAATTGGTGAAAAGCAATTGTGATTTATGAGTTTTCTTGTTATTTTCTCATTTATTTAGGGTGCAATTTAAAGTCGAAGGTGATAATTTTGGTAAAATTAGCGATTTCAGAAGGTTAGAATATCATTAAAAATAAACATAAAGGTGATAGATTTTTAGGACATTTAGCCATGACCAATATTTTTTTTAATTTTTTTATAACAAATTAGTTCATAGCTGAAAAAAAAATCTTGAATTTTTAAAAATGAGCTATTTATTTTATTTTTTTAAAAAATTGGATGTTAATTATTGAAACAATGTCATTTTCATGAAAAAATTGTATTTTTTTAAATATTTACTAATTTATCATATTTTATACACTATTTATATGCAATTGCAATAATGTATAAAATTGACGAATAAAACTATTAAAATTATATTTTTAAAATATTTCTACTGAAAAGAATCAATCGATGAATACCGTGATTTTTCTAACAACTTGTCTCTTTTTTTAAAATAAATATTGTTACTCTTTCCGTTTTAAAATAGTCATTGTTTAGTAAAAAAATATTTTATAATATTTATTACTTTAAAATACCAAAAAATATATATTATTATCTTTTTCACACACACACACACACACACACACACACACACACACACACACACACACACACACACACATATATATATATATATATAATATCTTATTAATTAATAGAAAGAATACAAATATATAATTAAAGAGTTATAATTATGAATATTAACCAGTTTTTAAAAAAAAATTATAAATTTGGACATTTGTGTGAAAATAATTAAAGCGACCATTATATTTTCGAGCTGTTTTGTATGTTGAAGAAATCTTAATTGTGTGGCCTAATTACTTAAAAAAAACCCACCTTGTAATATTTTTTTGTTTATACCCCGACATAGGAAAAAATTCATTTGTACCCTTTTTTTGATTTTTCGTTTTCAACTGTACCCCAAAATTTTATTTTTTGATAATTTATTTAATTAAAGGATGAAAACATTAAAAATAATTAAATAGAAGGATTATATCATCTTTTTTCTATTTGAAAAAATACAAATAAGTCCTTCAACTTTAAAAATATTTAAATAGATCCAACAAATTAATTAAATATTTCCGACAAACCACCGTCCTCTTCCAATTTATACACCGTTACGGATTTTTTTACAAAAAAATTTTATTGTTTTTAAATTCTTCCGGGTCCCTCGAAAGGAGGAGCCGACCCGCTCCTCTTCCATGGAGGAGGAGCACAGATCTGCTCCTCCTTCATCCTCCTTGACAGTAAGGAGGAGCGATCCATGGAGGAGGAGCCGCGGGCTCCTCTTCCTCCGGATGGAGTATTCGATTGTTTTTTTTAAAAAACAAAATATATAGTTTTACGGTTTTGTGTTTAAAAATTATTTATAGATAATACAAATTTAATAATTATTATAATTTTATAAAGAAGAAGGTATTTTTGTACTAATAATAACATTAAAGTCTAATTAGAATATAGGTTAAGAAATGAAGGACTATTTTAAACTTTTTTTAAAGAAAAAAAATTCAATTTAATACTGTAGGTAGAGTTGAAAACGAAAAATAAAAAAAGGATACAAATGAATTTTTTTCTAAATCGAGGTATAAACGAAAAAATATATAAGGTGAGTTTTTTTTAAGTAATTAAGCCTGTGTATGTTGTGTAGCAAGAGAAGTCCATTGACCAACCATTAAAAGGGACCCAACCCAACTGAACATAATCAAATAGATTCAGAACTGAACTTTTAAATTATTTTGAAAATAATAATTGAATATCAATTTATTCTTTTAAAGTCATTAACTTTTATTTTTATTTTAAAAATATATTTTCGAGCAAATATTGATGATGTGAGCATCCGATTTAGAATATGTCACGTTGACAACTTAATTATATGCCAAGTAAATTGATATTCATTTTTAAAGCAAATATACAATTTAGTAACATTTGCCGATTTGACAAATAATTATAAATAAAGTAAATGGCTAAGTGAAATAAGACAAAAATAACTTTTATGAAAGAAAAAACAAAAAGTGTGGAGATCTTAAAAAGAAATAAAGGCTTAATTATTTAAAAACATCACACCTTGAATTTTGTTTTCATTTATACCCTGACTTTATAAAAAAATCATTTGTACTTAATTTTAAATTTTTAAGTTTTATCTCTATCCAAAAGTACTAAAATTGCCTCTCTCTTTTTGGATTTTTTTTTTAAAATAATCCTTTAATTTATATTTAGATACTAATTTAACATATGATATAACTTTTTATTTAATTGTTTTTAAATTTTTCATCTTTTAATTTATTAAATTGTCAATTATATTTTTGTATTGGATAGAGATGAAACCTAAAAATCCAAAATTGGATACAAATGATTTTTTTACAAGGTTAGGGTATAAACGAAAAAAATTAAGTGGGTTTTTTTTTAATAATTAAGCCAAAAATAAATTAATGTTGAAGTATTTTAAAAAAAAACTTGAGAATTTTAGTTATTCAGAAAATATTTGACTCCAACTAAACAACAGTAAGCAAGTACCGGTCAAACAGCTGCGGTTTTTGACTCGGTTATGATTTAATTAGTCGTGTTTTGCAGCTAATTAATTGCAATTGACAATTAGCATTAAATGAGTAATTGCGTTTCTTCCTATCGATTCCTCAGTTTTTCGTTGTCTAATTATTGCCTTTAGTAATCATATTCAGAGGATACATAACTTCAAAGAAACAAATACTACTATATTATCAAAGAAATCTATTGCTTTAAGTGTTACAAGCGGCACTTAAAAATGAAATTTATAAAAATATACGATTTTGAAATTGTATTAAATGATTATTTATTGGAATTATTAATTAATTTAGGTGACAATAATTATTAATTACAAATTGAATTATTTCATGTATCCGTAATTTATTTCTATGAAATATCGTCTTATATAAAATAAAACGTACGAGAGACTTTTGGATTAACTTAAATTTTACGAATTAGTACTTCAAATTTTTTAAAATAAAAATAATCCCTACAATTTCAAAAATTCATATATTAAATAATTTTTTCAAAAACTTTAAGGATTTTATTATAATCTTTTCATCCCTCCACCTCGCCGCTGCCCACCCACCGGTAAAAAAATCCCTGACACCCGTAAAAAAGTTTTCAACGCCCATAAAAAATCGCGTATGCCGGAGGAAGATCAACTACTTCTAATCTGAGAATGAGTAGATATGCTCTTGGCTCCTTCTCTTTGAGAAGCAGCGAGCTACTCCTTCTCGCCGTAAAAAGAGCACCTTAATTTCTTTCTTAGATCGGCCGAATTTTTGTTCAGCCTATCTATTACAGAATTGATTTGTTCTTCAATAGATTGTTCGAAAAAATAATTGTGGCGGGTGTTAGAGTCAATAGTGGTTTTCGATGAGTGTGCGACGATCGGCGGCCGGAATGGAGCGGTTTCCAGTGAATGGGGGAGGATTAATCCAGTTTTGTATAGTACATGAGGAATGATATCCCTTTTTAAAATGTTTTTATTATTTTCGTTATTATTAGGTTTTTTGATCCAATTTCACAAAATTGGACCATTTTAATTTGTTTTGCCAAGTTAAGAGGGTGAATTGATCATTTGTTCAAAATATATTTAAATTCATATGTGAAAAAGAGAAGAAGATAAACTAGAAAATTGTTTACTTACACTTAATACGAATAGTTTGTACCACATGTTAGAGCATCTACAATAATGTTTTTTTTATAATAAAGAGCATCGTAAATTTAAAGATTAATATTTTAAATTTTGCTCTAATTGACTCTTTAATTTCTTTTAAGTTTTTTTATAAATATTGATTAGATATTTTTTAATATACTTTTTTATATTAACAAAGAAAAACATATATATTTTTAAAAATATATATTTAATTTAGCTTAAAAATAAGCAATAAAGAGTGAAAATTGGCTCTTTACATGTAGATAGTCAAACTCACTCTCTTTTCTAATTATATATAATAGATAATCGAATAAAGGGTCAACGCACCCCTTGAACTTGTGACACGGGGTCATCTAGCCCAATTTATACTTTTTTGAGCAACTAACCCTAAAACTCTTCATTTTTGGGTCAAATAACCCCATAATTTATATTTTTATTTTAAAAAACAGATTTAGGATAATTATATCGCAACAATTAGGGAAGTATCTAATTATTTTTTTTGCATCCCTCATCTCCGATTTGTAATTTACGCGTTTTAAAAATACAATTATGGGTTACCTGATCCGAAAATAAAGAGTTTTGGGGTTAGTTGCTAAAAAAAGTATAAATTGGGTTAGATGATCCCATGACACAAGTTTAAGGGGCGCGTTGACCTTTTGTTCATAGATAATCCATTGAATTTGCATTTTATTGTTAAATTTTTTATTTAAAGATTTGATTTTTTAAAAGAGTTCATGAAGATGCTCTTAGCCTATCAATAAAAATATTCTAATTAAAACAGAAAATATGAATAGATGATAAATTTTAAATCCATCATCTGGAAAAAAGGGAAAAAAACTTAAACCAAAAAAATATATGCTTTATATATATATATATATATATATATATATATATATATATATATATATTAAAAATCCATACATGCTTACACTTATTTCTCTCCATAATATTTATTGCTTTAAAAAAATTATATTTTTAAAAGGTCCCATATTTATATGAAATTAATGGTGTAATTTCATATAAATATGTAGGCCCCTATATGCCAATTGTCAAGAGCTTCAAATTTTAAAAGGTTTCATAATTATATGAAATTCTTTTAAAATTATATTTAAATTTTTTTAAATATATATATATATATATATATATATATATATATATATATATATATATATATATATATATATATATATATTAGTGATAGTTGTTGTAATTTCTATTTTTAATATTTAATTAGAACTCTTAGTAATAATTAATACCAATAAAAATAATATATAATTTACATATTTTTAATCATTTTAGGACCCACTCTATTTATCTATCTAATAAAAAAAATTACACATACATTGAATACACTTTTTTTAATTAAAAATACATTTTTATTCTTTGACAGAAATGTGTTTTTTTCGAAACCTTTTCTTTCGCAAAAATACATTTTAAATTTTTTATAAAATTTTATCAAAATTTTACCAACTATCTACTAAAAATCAATGAAAAATGTATTTTGTAAAAAATGTGAAAAGGAGAGCATTTCTATGGGGAAAAAACGAGCGTATTTTTATAAATAGTTTCATGAAAATAGATATTTGTATAAAAAGTCCAAAAAAAATCCCATAAGGCATTATTTCTTTTAATGTCAGACATGCTTTAAAAATTCATCTACTAAAAATCAATGAAAAGCGTAATTTGTAAAAAAGGTGAAAAGGAGAGCATTTTTATGGGGGAAAAACAAGCGTATTTTTATAAATAGTTTGATGAAAATAGATATTTTTATAAAAAGTCCAAAAAAATCCCATAAGACATCATTTCTATTAGGCCTAATTACTTTAAAAAAAACAACCTTATAACATTTTTTTGTTTAGTCCCTCACGTAGGAAAAAGTTCATTTGTACCCTTTTTAAATTTTTCATTTTCATCTCTACCCCAAAATTTAAATTTTTGACAATTTAATTAATTAAAGAATGAAAATATTATAAATGATTAATAATATTAATGTTTAATTAGAATATAAGCTAAATATAAAGGATCATTTTGAATATTTTTTTCAAATAAAAAGAGGTCAAATTAGCTCTTTAGGGTAGAGATGAAAATGAAAAATCAAAAAAAGGGTACAAATGAACTTTTTCCTAGGTCAGGGTAGTAACGAAAAATATTACAAGGTGTGAATTTTTTTTAAGTAATTAGGCCTTTCTATTAATGTCAGACTTGCTTTAAAAATTCAAAAAATTTATGTAATATTATTGTTTTTGAATTTATTTCTCTCAATAAATAGTTTAGTGAAATTAAAAAAACTAGTCAAATATAAAATTTCTTTTATCTCATTTGATAAGTCCTATTTTCCATTTAGAAAACCTCATTTTAAAAGTTTCATTTTTTTAGAATGATATTACATTAAATTTTTCTTTTTATTTTTTATTTAGTCATTTTAAAAGAACGATATTCTATTAGCATTTATAAGAAAAAAATATAAAAAGATAAAGATAATAATATTTTTTTAATCTTTATGTAAAAGCAAATTAGACTTTTAAAATAGAACAGAAGGAGTATTTATTTATCCTGTTTAAAAAAACATATTTAATTTTACAATGTCTCGTCAAAAAAATTCATATGATGTTTTTAGTGCCATATTATATAGAAATTCTTCTCTTTTTCATCTTTCTCTTTCTAAAATTAATGATTATAACTCCAAACACAATTTATACGGCCACATAAATAAACGCAAAATAAAAAAAATAACACTAATAAAATTTTTTTAATCAATATACAACATGCTTATATTTTTTTAAAACGGGGCAAGAAAAGCAGTAATTGATATTAATAATAATGTAAAAGTGTATATAGATTAAGATATATTTATTATTTCGTCACAAGTTTAAAATAATGGGTCGTTTGAACAAATATAAGTGATGGATATCGAATTCTATCATAACTACCATATGGCCGAGTCGCATCAGATAAACCTTCATGAAGAACATCGTTTCTCTCCTGAGTCTGACTAATCAAGAATAGCCCATCCCGAATCCATAGGATTCGCCGGAACCGAAGAACGAAAGGAGAATCAGACGAATCCCTAACCAAACTGACATTCCCGAAGACTCGGAGAAAACGCGTCATCTAAGGGATTCGTCAACGATCAGATATCTCTCATATTTGGATACAAACTTCAATTTAGAAAAATATACAAATTTCAATTTAGAAAGATAAACTTATTCACGAAGATAATCTTGAATAAGACATCCTCTTGAATAAGGAATCTCTTTCTTATTCGAGGACAATCTCTTCTTAATAGAGATCACTTTTTTACTTGAAGTCAACTAGGTATTCTCTCGATCACTATATAAAGGAGTTTGAGATATGCCTAAAAATACAATTATAACATATACAAACGCTGCTCGAGCCAATATTGACTTTAGCATCAGAAAATTAATCGAACAACCACCGTCCGATTATCTTCTATCCTGTTTTGCAGGTTTAACACTAGATTAGAAGGCATAATCTATTAATAAGAATTAAAAATACTAGATTTTTTTAAAGTATATGTAAATTTATAAGACGCTCTTCTAATTTAAGCGAGATCACAGACTCAAACTGTACTATATATGTAGTTGTTGGAGATAAAATTTTGTCTCCTGCAAAGGTCTTCCCTCATCCAAGTGTGGATTAATTTAAATGAGGAATGTCTAAAGATGCCATTTTTGAAGTTAGAATACGTCCATGATAGGCCTAATAGTTAAACTAAAAACAATATAATTAAATTAGTTAAAATTATTTTTAGTCTATTACTAAAAAAATATAGTATATTATTAACTATAATATACTATTTATTTATCAGTATTTTTTGTATTAAATATAAATGATTGATTAATTTAGGAATAAATATATATATTTATTATGATAAATAAGATTTTTAATTTTTAAATTATTATATTAATCATTTTTTAAATCCAACCTTTTACACTTTTTATCAATTATAATCAAATCTTTTAATTTTTATAATTGTGTCCAGTTTGATTTTTTTTTTTGCAGTAGTAATCAAGATGTTTAAGTTTTATTTTTTAAAATCCAAACCTTTGCATCATTTATCAATTACGGCCAAATTATAAAAAATTGTCTAATTTTTAAAAAGAGTTAATATAAAATTTTGTTCGCAATTGATAAAAATTGAGAGGTTTGGATTTTAAAAATAAAATTTAAAATTTTGACCATAATTGAAAGAAAAAAAAAAGCTTTCAAATTGGATATAATTATATAATTTAAAAATTGTGGTCGTAATTGATAAAAAAATGTAAAAATTTGAATTTAAAAAAATAATTACACCTAAATTGTTTACTAAATATAAAAGGTAATCTAAAATTTGAGATATCAAAAATAGTAAGATAAATTATTAGTTCGAAATGAAGGGAAAATGTTTTTAATTTATATGCATTAGCCAAAACATCAAATATTATGACTCGAAAATAGAGGTGGCCACGGTTCATAACCCGGCGGTTCCGGTTTGGAACCGCCGGGTCACGGTTCAAGAAAAAGTGGAACCGGCCCGGAACCGCCTAAGAGACGGTTCTATGACGGTTCAGAACCGGACGGTTCTGGTTCCGGTTCCGGTTTAGGACGGTTTATGACGGTTCTGGTTCCGGTTCCGGTTTAGGACGGTTTAGGACGGTTCTGGTTCCGGTTCCGGTTCCGGTTTAGGACGGTTCTGGTTCCGGACCGGTTCACGGGCTGACCCGGCCCATGGCCACCTCTACTCGAAAAGAGTAGCACAAACATTTTTTTTTCACATGTTTAGTTTTGCAACATAGACTGTAATTGTATTTTTATTTTTTAGTAAATAGAATTTAATTATATCATTTGTTAATAGTTAATATCAGATGTTAAATCATCCTTAAACTACTTAATCATACTGATACTCGAAGCCGAAATTTCAGAATTGTATTTGAAAAACCTAATCACTTGGGTTAGGCCTCACTTGTGAGACACTATAATTCGATTTAAATACAAACTGCTAAAATAAAATAAAAATAAAAGAGGGTTGACAATGAATTTAATATCAACGGTTGGACAATTCCAAAGTTGGCTAGAGCTTGTATAAATGCCGAATCAGTTTGTTAATTGTTTTCTTAAAAAAGCTGTTAAATCTTATGGCCGACCACGGTTTGCTGCAACTTCCCCCAAGAAATCCGCAGGTGCCTGTGCTTTTAAGAGTCATGAATGGCCTCCTCCTTCTGCCTATATCCAAAGCCAAAAATAAAAAACATTTAAAATATCATATTGTCCCATGCCTCTTTCATTAATTTCATTTTATTTTTTAAATTCTAGTTCGAGTTTTGCAGATTAAAAAAATATATACGGTACTCCAATCTGAAAAAATATTTTTTTCACATTAAACGAAAGCAATTGAGTACAAACAATTTAAAATGAAGGACAGAATGTATGGTTTCTTCCGTCTGATTGTGAAATGCTTCAATAAATAGGAGGAAATCACATTAAAAAATACTATAGTATAACATTTTAAAATATATAGCTTTTGATCCACGTTAACGCTTCCTTAAAGCTGGGGCTTCTGCTAACAAATTAAGGATTCAGAATAGCAATAAAAAGGGATCCCGTGGTGATTACCATCCCTATTATCCCATCAGAAGAATTTCAACACAGAGAACAAGTGGTACTCAAAATACGTTCATGGTATAGAATAAAATGATTGGAATTTCTTTAAAATTCTTTTCAAATTTTATTTTGAATTTATTTTGATATATCTAATTTAAATTCAAGAAAAAATGATGAAAATTTAAATAAATTCTAGAGTAGAATCATATTCAATGTTAAAAAAGATTTTATATTTAAAATATAATAAGGGATTTAAGTTATATGAAAGATATTTTGAGAAAATAAAAATATTATTTAAACTAAAATTACTAAATTTGTTAGAAAGAAAATAAATGTCAAAATATAATTATACCAACTATTATTGATAGAGTCTGTCTTCTGATTCGGTAGTGTGACCTGCAAAATAGGGTAAAAGCTAATCGGACGGTGGTTGTCCGATTAACTCTCTGATGCTAAAGTCAGTATTGAGCTCTGAGCAGAGTTTTGTGTATCTATTGTAGTTGTGTGTTTAAGCATACCTCAATCTCCTTTTATAGTAGATGATAGTATACCTTATAGAGTTGTAATAGAAAGATGAATCATATTTTGTAGGGTTTGACGCTGATTAAGAGTGATATTTTTTATTCCGACATGAGTCCTATTTAGGAACGTCTTCCTAAATAATCTCGTCTTATTAAGTTGGAGTTTATCTTCCTAAATTAAAATTTTTATCCAAATAGTAAGGATACTCGAGAATATATAGCAGATCTGGCAATTTGTCCGAATCCCGGGGTCGACACGCTTTATCCGAGTCCTCAGGAATTCGGTCTTTTTTCTGTTGGATGATAAGATATTCCAGTCGGAACGAATCCTATGGTCTCGGCCGTCTATTTCGTCTGATTTGGTCCTTTGGGTGGGAGTCCAGTATCATCTGAGAATAGATCTCCTGCGACTCGATTCCATTATATTTAAAATAGGATTCGATATCCATCAATTATTAAAAAAAAATATCTTTTAAATTTTTTAACTCAATTCTAAAGTAGTCAAAATTAAAATATAAATAACAATAAAAAAATTCTACATAGAATTAAAATATTGTAAAAACTCTGTTTAAGGAAACTAGATGGTGATGTCAATGGAATCAAAAAACATGGTCCAAAAACAAAACTGTGTTGTATCTTCTTAAATATTATTATAGGATGCATGGGCTGTTCTTAAAAAGAAAAATCACTAGCCAATTATTGTATATACTTAAAAAAAAAACATAATCTTGTTGTTGAAGGTGATGAGATCATATACACATGTATAAAAATAATTGGTTTAATCGCTTAAAAATATATAAATTTTTTATTTATGGTCAATTGTTCAAAAACATCTATTTCAATATAATCTTGATATATATATAATACTTCAATTGCTGGAAACTAAGCATATATATCAAAAATAAAGTCAATTGTTTAATTTATAACAAAACCTAAAAAAAATTAGCTGAAAGATACTTGTAAAAAGTAGATTACAACTGATAAAATCAAAAAGTTTAATCACAAATAAAAAAATAGCCTTTAATAAACAAATAGATAGCTATAATTGAAGGGTGACATTATTATTAGAGCAACAGTCAATAAGGTCGGAGTAAAAAAAAAATTATTTTGACAAAATCACCTTTCATTATTGATAAAGAAAAATTAGATACAAATCATAAGAGAATAATTTTGTTAGAATAAACTTTTTTACTCTATTCGTATCAATTGTTGCGCTGCCAATAACGCTATCTTAATTAAAATGTACTTATTAAAATTAGATCAAAATCGATATTTTAAAATAACAGAGCATAAACAAAAAAATTAAAAGATTTGATATTTTGAATGATTAGTATCAAAGGATTTAGTGTATGAAAATGGAGTAGAGTGTTCATTGAATTATCTCCAAATTTTGGCTAAGAATTTCTTCAACTGTTTCTATTGATAATTTAAGGAAATTAGTTACTAAAAAAAGGAAGGGGAGTCCCCTATTGCCAATAAAATGAAACTCTTTTGGATATGAATAAATTGAAGGATGGGCATTTTGTATAATTTAGCCTACCCTTATGAATATAAGTATGGCTACAATGTATTTTTTTTACACATTAAAAGGTTCTTTTCATCATATAGTTTCCATTCACGCACACAATAGACAAAGATTTTTGAGAACACAACTCTTCATTCAATTTACCATTAATACTTTCCTAATTTTGAGATGTTTATGTACACACCCATGTCGGCCTTCTTGTTTCGTATTGTTATAAACTACTCCCAGCTTACATTCATCGATGCCCATTCTGAACTTTTCGATAGGGATTCAGCATTTTTGTTTGGAAAAACACATTCCCGGGTCTCTAAACTTTTTTTAAAAAGATGTTGAGCCTTTCGACTTAACTTTTATTTACCTGGAATCCTAAACTTTCAATTTTGTCATTCGTTAATCCCTAATTAAAGGATGTTAGGAGTGCATTTAACAAGCGTCAACAAGTTTAATAATCTGAAAATAAAAGTTAAGAGAGTCGATGAGTTTGGGATGTTGTTATAGTTTAAATTTATTATTTAACGGAATTAAATGTTTGTAATGCATGCTCTTAATTTCCTTTAGTTTGGGACTTATGAACGAAAAAAATGAAAGTATTGAAATCCAATTAAATAAAAATGAATGAATGGCTCAATTATAAAATAGTGAAAGCTTACATTCATCGATGTCTTTATACTTTTTGTGCTTTATTTACTTAGTCCTTTACCTTTATTTTTATTTTTATGGTCCCTCTACAACCAAAATTGAACTAAAAAGTCTCGAATTGGACAGAACGTGAAAAATGAATCTCACCCTCCGTGAAGCGGGAGTGTGAGTCTCAACAAGGATACACGTCGGTTAAAATAAGTCACACTGGCCATGGAGGACATGTAGAATGTTCAAATGATGTCGTTTTTGTCTGTATTTCGGAACATCGCCATTTATGTCAGTTTTGGAACATCATATCGTGTGGGTGAGGGCAGATAAATATGTAGCAGATCAAAGTGTACTTGAAAGTTCAACTAATTTTGTTATGAAACGAAACCTCAGTCTTTGAAAGCGCAACATTGATTTTTCTCAAACACTTGTAGATGTCATCATCTCTACTCCCACAACAATGCTAAAGCCCACCATCTAATCCTAAAACCATTCTTTTATAGTAGTTCGTGTGATCTTGCAGTGTTTATTAACAAAGTAATTTTAAATTTTAGATACAAAGTACTAGTAATTATTAGTATTGTATAGACAAAAGGTACGAAAAAACTCTTGTGTTTCTACGAAAATACAGATAAATCCTCAAACTAATTTTGAAAACAATTAAGCCTCTTTGTTTAATTTATGGGCCAATTAAACCTCTGAATTTTTAAAACTGTACAAATAAACCGTTCTGTTAGATATTGTTTGTGGTCTGGCGTTAAATTGCTTATGCGGCGGTTAGTACAGTCAGATTTTATTAGAAAAAATATTCAAAAATGACCTTAATATTAACAATATCTCTTAAATTAATCTTTTAAGAGTCTTTTATTGATAAAACTATTTTAATAGTTTAATTTTTAAAGGTATTACTAATATAAATGTATTTCTCCAACTCTCTTTCCCATCTGTGCTTTTATATATAGTATTTTTTTTTTGAAATCATCAAATCTCATTAAATCGAATATGAAACAGTTACATTTGTAAGAAATTCGGAATAATTCGAAAACTAAATCCGATGACCTGACATGGAACAGACAACATGCTGCCTGATTCGCAGATCTTACTTACGAAAATAAAAATAAATTATTAACTGTTTCGCTAAATAAGTGCAGTCTTCGATCACTCGTCGATCAAAACTTATCCAATCACCCACAAACTCAGAGCATTCCATTCAATCACCACTTGATAACTCCTTCATAAAAAAGAGACAGCAAACTCCTACATAAAAAGGAGACAACAAACCTTTCACAGAGAAAGGACAACAAACCTTTCATAATGAAAGGACAACATAAAACATTCAGAAAAAAAACAAACAATGAAAAACAAATAAAACTAATATAGCTCATAAACGATTCCATTTTATTGATGAAAGATCTTCGATCTATCTTCACTTCTTGGTAAATGAATTGCGCTTCGTTGATAGATTTTAATCCATCAAAAAATGAAAAAGAGTCGCTTTTATATATAGTATAGATCACTAAATTTAAGTAATTTTATTTTTATAAATTATTTAGTGGTGTAACATTTAATTTTTACCAATAAATTAAAAACTGTAAAAATAAAAATTGAGTGAGTTTTGAATTTCATAATTTAACTGAAGCTGAATGTCTCAATTATGTACCGAAAGTTGCTCTATTCTGGATTTTGCCTTTTCATTTTGGGTAATTGCTATAAAAATTAGAATTGAATAATCGCATATGCAAGGTTCAGGTCGACACATAAAGAACACATCAGAAGAAAAGGCATTCTAAGCACTAAGTTCTGATTACTGAATAATATTTGGAGGACCTGTTTTAATCATAATTTGATCTTACTTTACTTCATTTCTTTTGAGGTTCAAAGAATGGCATATCAGGCACATTGTAGTATTCCAGATTCCTTAACTACAACTAAGAAGTTTAAAATGGTTCAATGTGTCAACACAGAACTGAGGAATAAATATGTGAACTGCAAAAATCAGTAGCAACTCGACAATCTGATCGCTGCACATAATTGCTCGTTATAAACATCTCTCCGACTTGGTTTCCTTCCACATGATATGTACAAGATCCAACTAGTTCAGGTGACACCAACAAAACTTTACAAAATCTGCAGCTCTACTACTTCCGTAAACCTGAACCCGAAACTTGCCCCTCTGCCAAACTGTATAAAAGCAAAACAAAGGATTAACAAAAGAACGGTAGCAAGTCGAGAAACTTTCCTGGATTCTCCTTATTAATTTGAATCCATAAAATATTGATATTTACGGCAAGTATCATATAAGGGATAGCAAAAAAAACACATAAAGAATACGCACTTTGGAGAGTCGGAGCCAGAGCCAGAGGAAGGTTTGTTGTAAAATTGAATTGAAATCAGATATTCAATAGCTGCAGCAACTGCTGGTACAAGTAACCCTTGTGAAAACACACCTCCACTGCTTTTAAGAGTTGTATGTTTATTTTTTGTTTATATGGTGTTTGTGCTTTCTTAACCTTTTTGATTATAGTTAATCGGGGGAGAAGTATTTATCAAATTCTTCGCTAAAATGTCTAAAAATGTTACTTGCATTAATGCTTAAAACCGTGGTTTGTTATTACATTTTTAAGGGAGAGCGTTTATTTCCGCATTTATTTCATTTTTAGGCAACTGATTGTCTATATCAAAAAGGGGAGAGAATGTTAGATTATGCGTCTTAATTGTCCTAATTTTGATATAAACAATCAATTGGCATATAATGTTTTCTAATATCACCCCTAGCTATATGCCGATTTGTGCAGTTTTTAAGTAACAAATGATTGTATGTCACTTCAAAACGCACCATTTCATTTGACATTAACTCAGAAAAGTGTGAACGGTAGACGATTAGGCAAACGATCAGGCATACATACAAACGATCGTCTGTCTAGGCAACATTTGAATCCATTTAGACCTTTGGAGACAAACAATCGTCAACATTTGAATTGGTTAAATACTCATTAATCAGATTTTTTAAAATATAATTGAGAATATAGAAATTAAGAATCTAGAGAGTAAAATCAGCATACCCAAATAGCAGATAAGTGCAGAAGTAGTGTTTATAACTACTATAAAATTGCAAGACATGGAAAATATAGGAAACATGATAAATAAGTTAAAAGTTTTTATTTATAGTTAAATTTTAATGCAATTATGAATAGACATTGACATTGATTTGGGTCATAAGTTAAGATTTTATAACTTCAGATACCATTTTAAAAATAAATATAAAAGTAGGGACTATTCTGCACTTTTTCATATGCACTTTTATTGAAATTACAGGCACCTTTTCTTTCTACTTCCACCCAACTAAACAAACTCTAGAAATTAAAATTTAAAACCCTAAAACTAAAAGCCTAACTAGAAATTGCCACTGCCATCACTACTTCATCTTCTTCCTTTCACCACCTTCACTTCCTCGTCTCGCGACTCCATCTTCTCGGGCAACATCATCTGAAGATTGAGAGTCGAAGTTTTCTTATATGTGATTAATTAAAATAATCTACTCAAATTGTAAGATTTGGTGGAAATTCTCATAAAGGTTTATTATCTATATTTACTGAACAAAAAAATAAGAGTATTATTAATACTGGGAATAATACTTTCTATTGGTAATGCACTAGCCTATAGAGTAAGAAATGTGTGGCCATTGGCCAAGTTCCAACCATAATCATATCTTCTTTTATAAACATGATCACATGAATTCCGTAACTGTAATCAAATTCATTATGTATTTGCAGTCTAAAGCATTGGAAGTTAATAATTCTCATATTTTTTTCGATAAAAATGTGTTTAGGTTTAAATATGATAAATTAAGATTAAATTTAGGAAAAAAGGTAAAATAGGTCCCTAACTTTTTATTAGTTAGAATTGTAATTAATTAGTCATAATTCAAATTTTAATTAAGGTTAATTATAATTATATTAGATTAAATTAGTTATCCCACTCTCTTTTTGTGTCAGATTTGACCGATTTTCGTAGCTATTAGGTTTTTTGATCCACTTTTATGACCTTGGTTTTTTTTGATATATCGTGCCAAATTGAGGGGTTAATTGATCCTTTGTTCATTGCTTTTCTAAGAAAAGGAAAAAAGGCAGTAAAAATTGGGCACATAAACCCTAGTCCTCTTAAGGTATAAAACTCAAGATAACTCCATTTCCCCTTTTTTTTTGGTCGCTAACCTTAATTTTGCTGCTGAAAAGAAGAGAAGAAAAATTGGATTGGGAAAAAATGGAAGGTTCTGTGGATGAAACAGCCAAAGCTGTTTCTAATTTAGCAATGGCCGAAGATAACTCTCAATCGACTGAAATGAGCAAGAAGTAAGTGATTAAATTCCGTGTGTTCATTTTTTCAAATTCAATTAAATGACTGCGATTTTGCTAATCTTAGGGTTAGTGTTCTAGTTATGATTGATTAATAGATGGAACGGAACGGATTACATAATCTATGTTTTGAATTGTGGTTGTTGATGGGTATTTGTGATCAGTGCTAAGAAGAAGGAACTTAAAATGAAACAAAAGGAGGAAGAGAGACGTCGTAAGGAAGCCGAGAAAGCAGAGAAGGCTAAGCTGGTAATTAGATTTTAGCAGTCAAGTTACTAGTTTAGACCATAACTGCAGATATTTGTGCTAATTTTTATGGTGCAAAGATCTGTTGATCAACTTTTTTACTTTGTTTTCATGTTATACTGGTTACTAGTTTTGAAGTAACTATTTACTTTCCTGCTTTTCAGACTGCAGGCGATACTCAAGGTCAGAAATCTGCAGCAGCTGATGATGAAAATATCGACCCAACAGTATGTGCCTATTCACACTCTGACATGATGATTTGTTTG
Organism: Mercurialis annua; assembly: GCF_937616625.2. Classification (NCBI taxonomy): domain Eukaryota; kingdom Viridiplantae; phylum Streptophyta; class Magnoliopsida; order Malpighiales; family Euphorbiaceae; genus Mercurialis; species Mercurialis annua. The sequence goes on from NC_065575.1 coordinate 38,793,352, forward strand.
TTTTTAATATCATTAGAGAACGGCGTATTCTTTACATTGACTTAATGGGTAAAAGCATGATTCACCTCCTTTGGATGATTCTTCATCTGATTTTACTTATTTTGCAGCAATACTTTGAAAACCGGATAGCTTATCTGGCTGCCCAGAAGGCTGAGGAAAGAAACCCTTATCCTCATAAATTCTTGGTTACCTTGTCAATTGACAAATACACAGAAAAGTATGGTACTTTAAGCAACGGAGAGCATCTTGAGGATGTCTCTGAATCTTTGGCTGGTATGCATAATCTACGATCCTTTTCTTATTTGGGATATGATTCTTTTGCTACATTATGGTAAAAAACCTTTTCCCCTTTCTGCCAGGTCGTATCATGAAAAAACGGTCTTCCTCTGCAAAGCTATTCTTTTATGATTTGCATGGTGGTAGTGTTAAGGTCCAAGTCATGGCTGATTTGAGGTATTTAATTTCTACCATTTGATCTTTCCTTAAAATTTGTATATGCTGAGTTTCTTAAATGCTTATTTGTCATGAATTTCTTTGATTAAAATCTCATGATTTATTTTTTCATTTGACATGCTAGTATAGCTTCTTTTTTTTTGTTTCTTTTTGGACTAAAATAGAATTTTGTTTTTGTAATTCTAGCAAATCAGGCATGGACGACACTGAGTTTTTTAAGTACCATTCCAATGTGAAGCGTGGTGATATTGTTGGTGTCACTGGCTTTCCAGGTTCAAAAGAGTTTAATTTTTTACTCTGTTCACTTATTGTACATTAGTAGTCTTTTAATTAAGAATTGAATAATTTGATTATGGTACATCTAAGTTTCTAAATTATATTTGAACTTTTTTAAATACATGGGTTTTAAATATATATATTCAGTCGCCTTTTTTCCAAAAGGCTTGGCATCGCCTCGCGCCTCAGGCTTTAGGACCCCTTGTCGCCTCGGTTCACCTTTCGTATATAATAACTATGTCTGTTATATTGCTGTTCCCTAAGTTAGGGGGGAAAACAGTTGATGCAGACAGTATTCTATTTACTGTCTTAATATACTGTTGTTTCTTCATTGCATCTAATTTGTTGGCTTCTTCCTTTCTCCCAGGAAAAACTAAAAGAGGAGAGCTGAGCATTTTTCCAACATCCTTTGTGCTTTTATCTCACTGTCTGCATATGATGCCAAAGGAGAAGGCCAGTCCTAGTGGAGGCAATGCCAATACTTGGGTCCCAGGATGTGCCAGGAATCCTGATGCATATACTTTAAAAGATCAGGTATTGGCTGTAATGGAAATATAATTTGAATGGAATTGATGATTGTTACTATACAGCTTATTTTTTTTCTTATTTCTTTATAAATGGTTTACAAGTCCTCTTGATCATCAACTCGAAGAAATGATGAAAATTAGTTTTTATTTTTCATCAATGCAGATGTAGTGTGCAACTTTAAAAGATCGCTTAAGATATGTTTGTGGCTACTGTTTTAATTTTTATTTCCTTTTTTTGAACTTTAGAAGCCAAACTTTGACAATCAATTATTGTTGCATTCTTTGCTGTTTAAAGAATCAACACTCTCATTCAGTTACAGTTTCTGCATTCCCTTCATATTCTTATCATTAATTTATTCTTTTTATGGTGCTAGGAAACTCGTTATCGTCAACGCTATCTAGATCTAATGTTGAATCAGGAGGTTCGACAGATATTCAAGACAAGATCAAGGATCATAACATATATTAGAAGCTTTCTTGACAATCTTGATTTTTTAGAGGTTAGTAATATGCTTTGCTATAATTTTTGTGTGCCGTTATGTTATTTCCTGCATTGTTTCCTACGTTTTTCTTGCTGATCGTCTTAACTTCCATCAACAGGTTGAGACACCCATGATGAACATGATTGCTGGGGGAGCTGCTGCTCGCCCTTTTGTGACTCATCACAATGAACTGAACATGAGGCTCTTTATGCGCATTGCTCCTGAGCTTTACCTTAAAGAGTTAGTTGTTGGTGGACTTGACCGTGTATACGAGATAGGAAAACAGTTTAGGAATGAGGGTATTGATTTGACTCACAATCCTGAATTTACAACATGTGAGTTTTATATGGCCTTTGCAGATTACTATGACTTGATGGAACTAACTGAAAAATTATTGAGTGGTAAGGTTTTTCTATTTTGTGCTGCATGTTATTTTCATTGGTTTCACATTTGAGAGAGAAGTAGGGAAAAAATGTGATCTTGTTGGATTATTTTGTTGGTTCTTTGTTCAAATTAGGAATGGTGAAAGAGCTTACGGGTGGCTACAAGATTAAATATCACGCTAATGGGCTTGAAGATAATCCAATTGAGATTGACTTTACACCACCTTTTAGGTTTGTTGGATATTAGTGCTCTTATGTTGTATTGGTTTGATCATAATCCGAAAGTTCTTAAAGTGGTTTCAACCAACTAATAGATTCACCTATGCAGACGAATTGACATGATAGAGGAGTTGGAAAAGATGGCTAATCTAAACATACCAAAGGACCTTGCCAGTGATGAAACTAATAAGTATCTTGCCTCTGCATGTCAGAGGTTTGAGGTCAAGTGTCCTCCTCCACAAACAACTACCCGCCTGTTGGATAAAGTAATTCCTCATTCATTTTATTAGAATTAGTATTGTTGTGGGGTTATTTCTGCTGCTTCTGTTGTTATTTTAGGTTCTTGTTTTTTTTTTTTTTTTCTGTTGAATGAAACTACAAATTTCATGAACAATTAATTAGGGGTCAGATCTGCTATCATTGAGGATGACATATAGCCTGTGAAAACAAATAATTCAGAATCAAATAATTCATTGTCTGGATAATTGTATCGACATTGCTGCTCAACTATGTTTAGCTTCTATTTGGTTTTTATTGGTAGCTTGCTGCTAGCTTAAGTTACATCTCAATGCATGTATGAGATTCCGCTTATTTTTTGTTATTTTAAGCCTTGGCGACTGCATCATAAAGTTGTCTACTATGCAGTTGTCCCCAAAATTTGAAGCAAATGCTTGCTTCCCCATCCTATTATTCTTTTTCTTGCCATTATGAAAACAGCTGTTTTTAAATCCTTACTGTACATTGGTGTTTACAGCTGGTTGGGCACTTTCTAGAGGAAACCTGCGTTAATCCTACTTTTATCATCAATCATCCCGAGGTCATGAGTCCTTTAGCAAAATGGCATAGATCAAGACCAGGCTTGACTGAACGTTTTGAATTGTTTGTAAACAAGCATGAGGTGGTGTCACTGAACTTCTAGATATGTTTGCTTCTTTTTTCCTCTTCATTTTCCTTGTTTCCTTATTTTGTTCTTTCATGTTGTTTAATGTCTCAGCTTTGCAATGCGTACACGGAGTTGAACGATCCTGTTGTACAGCGTGAGCGATTTGCTGATCAACTCAAGGTATCTTGAATCATTATGAAATATGGAATTTGAATAAATGTCTCCAACTCTTGTCTGAAAGTTTATCTTCTCTTAATATCAGGACAGGCAATCAGGTGATGATGAAGCTATGGCTTTTGATGAAGCATTTTGCACTGCTCTCGAGTATGGATTACCTCCAACTGGTGGCTGGGGGTTGGGCATTGACAGACTGGCTATGATATTAACCGATTCACAGAATATCAAGGTTAGTTTTGTGTACCCCTCATGTTTATCTGTTCCGCGTCTCTGTTTGTGGTAGGATGAAAATGTAATTTCACTGGTTGCTCACTGAATGGGTATTTTTGTGGGGATAGGAGGTACTACTGTTCCCAGCTATGAAGCCTCAAGATGAACATCCTACCAAAGGTATCTATTCTATTCCATCACTTTTGTTTCGTTATAAGCACAAATTTACCGGATAATGGAGCAATTCAGTAAACTTAATCTTCCTTTGGTGCGTTTTGTTTTGGCAACTGCAGCAACTTGAAGAGTTTTAAAGATTCGGAGATGAATTTTAATGAGTACTTTTGGCCGGGAGGTGGACATATTTATCAAACTGCTGATATTATCCAATTTTAATTCGTATTTTTTGGGTAGATCATTTGACCTCTTAGTGAATTATTTGAAATGTTATACGGTAGTCGATTAATATACATCAGATGCATGTTTTTATTAGATCTGAATTAAGTTTTGCAATGAGAGTGTTTTTTTGTTTTTTGATAAATTCCTTTTACGTGTTTATGACGGAAACTATATATATATTGACATGCTGTTTATATAATATTTTTATGTTGATTTTGGTTTGAAACTCAAAAGAGAAAAAAGGACTTAAAATGGGAACATCAATTCTTGGATCAAGAGCTACCAAAACTGACTTCATAATTTGATCCATTTTGATGATTGTATCTTAATCCATTTCGAGTCCAAAACGCATGGCCAACAGTATATAAAAAACAGCAAATCGTACATTTTTTAGCATCCAAACAGCTCCATCAATAGCCTCACCTTCAATTCTAACCCTACTAATAAGTTTATCCATTGCACTATCTTACACTCTGAAACTTCCTAATCCTGCTTGCACTAAGCATATTCTGAACCATGTTTTGCCTCAGCGACCGCCACACCGGTCCGTAGACCGGTGCATTGATAGTAAACTTGTTGCAGCTGAAGACAGATCTCGTAGGGTTTTCGCGTGTCCGGGTTGCGAAAAGCAGTCCCCTCTCATAAGAGCTTCATGGACTAGTTTAGCATAAGTAATGATAATAAGCATTCTTGTTCCCATCTTCAGAGTAAAAATGGGACCATACAAGGGAATTAAATCTTGTACAAATTGGAAAAAATGTTTACCAGAACAAGCAACTTGAAAAAGATCGCCGACTATAGACCAACCTGGTGGTCCTCGAGGAAGTTTTACGAGTTTAGATTTTGTATTGCAAGAAAAGAAGAAAATGAGGCCTGAGATTAAAGTGAGAATAGCTATGAAGAGATGATAGTAAGAGGCAAGAGATGAGGAATAAATATGTGAACTGCAAAAATCAGTAGCAACTCGACAATCTGACTGCTGTACATAATTGCTCGTTATAAACATCTCTCCGACTTGGTTTCCTTCCACATATATACAAGAACCAACTAGTTCAGATGACACATTACAAAATGGATAAACTAATTCTGCCTAACTGAGCTTCCATGCTGCAGATACCAACAAAACTTTACAAAATCTGCAGCTCTACTACTTACGCAAACCTGAACCCGAAACTTGCCCCTCCGCCAAACTGTATAGAAACAAAACACAGAATTAACAAAAGAACGGTAGCAAGTGAAGGAACATTCCTGGAATCTCCTAATAAAATTCAAATCCATGAGATATCGATATTGACCACAAGTATCATATAAGGGATAGCAAAAAACACACATAAGGAATACGCACTTTGGAGAGTCGGAGCCAGAGCTGGAGCCGGAGGAAGGTTTATTGTAAAATTGAATTGAAATCAGATCTTCAGAAGCTGCAACTGCTGGTTCAGGTGACCCTTGTAGAAACACACCTCCATTGCTTCTGGCACAAATTCCTGTAAGAAAAGTTTCAAGTTCATGATTAGCAAAAAAGGCCATATATAAATAGTTGTCTTACATGAACCTCAAACAAGCTTCAACACAAGAGACCTACCATTTGAACCTAAGCAACGGCTGAGTAATACAAAGCAAGCTAGCTTTCAAAGGTGGCATGTAAATTATCTATGCTCAACTAACTGCTGAGAATAAACTGGCAATAAGGAGGGTATAACTCAACTCTTTCTTCCATTACATTTACACACATGAGTTAGTACTTAGTAGGTGTTTGAAAATCCGTAAAAATCGAATCATAAATATTTCAAAAAACTTAAGAAATGAAATAGAATCGTCTAGTTTCAAATACAATGAAAGTGAACAGCGTAAACTTACGAAATATCCAAATTCACTTGATGACTAATATAAAGTTAGTGATGTTCAGCAAGGGTACAGATTACAAAGAATCGCCTATGCAGTAACAACAGCTATAAGCAAGAAAAAAATGTCGGACTTTTGAGATCAGTCAAGCATACAGAATTATACTTTAGCATGTAGAGTACCAGCTGCAAATCAAATCAAATCCACAAGCCAAAAAAATGAATATTAGATTGTGGCTGCATACATTATGTCCAAAAAATTAATGTAAATATAAATGTAGATAGGTAGTCTTTGCAGATCATGCTTGCGTCGACATGGCAGTTGATTCCTAACAATGGGTCACAAAACAAAATACCTCCATATGTTTCAGTCATTAAAGGACACAGTATATCAAGAGCTTCAAATGCCAAGAGAGCATGTTAACCATTTGGCTTTAAAGATGGACATGATATTTTAGCAAGTATACAGTACATATTCCAAATCATTAATCAGAAAAAGCTTGTCACATGTTTGATCAAATAGAAGGCAAGGTTTCGAGCTAAACATTGAACTATAATCCCATAGTTCAAAAATTATAATGAGTGATAAAGAGTGTAAATTAACTTCATGGTGGATACTGTAATGAAAGCAACTAAGAAGGTGTTAACTCGTCATCAAGGTGTAACCTCATAGCTACACTTTTTTTGCTGCATTAAAAGGTGGTAATCCTATTCACACATCTCCAATCACATATGATAATTTAGACTATTTAAGAAATGGAAAAACCATGAAAATGCACAACCTTTATGACTAATTCCAGACATAAACCACTAGGAGAATTGGCAGTAGGTGAGATGATCTGGGCTAGTAGTACCTAGTGAAATGCTACAAGAGCTGATACGAAACAACCTACCAAAACCATATTTTAGAAACACCCAAACCACAAAGGATAGTAAAAGCTCTAATCAAGGGCAAAAATACATGCTCGTTCCGGCAAATGTAAATGTAAAGCTAAAGTCTGTTGCAGGTTCAAACTGAGGCAAATCTTGTATGTCTAAATCATAGATGATGACATAATAGGTAATGAAACAACATTAAAGGCTTATAAATTGTATGAATAACTCATCTAGTTACCATACTGAAAAGGAAAGGTAAGCTATAGCAGAAGCGACGCCACAATACCTTGAAAGATAAATATAAGGCAGAAGATAACAGTGATGATCATGGCATATAGGCTGCTATTCCAAGATGAAGATTTTGCCCCTCTCATCTTCTTTAGTGCTTTGATTCGTTCCATCCTCGCTCGTTTTCTCAATGCAAGCTCCGCAATTTCCTGCACAAACTTCTGATCAGCAGCATCTAGTGCTGGACCTTTAGGAGGCCTTGGTGGTTTAGGAGCTTTTCTCGAGTTCTTTTTCTTATGATTCTCCTCGACAACCTTCTTTTTCCCAAACCCCACGTGCTGTTGTTGAGCCTCTTCCCCTTCTGATCTATTATCCAACAACAACTCCACATTCTCATCATCACAAAATTTCGATGAGCTGATCAATCCATCGAATCCCATTCTCCCACTCCAAACACTATTCAACACTTTCGTATTTCCCGAAATGCTATCACTCATTCCATCATCATCACTAGTTGTTCCGCCACTTTCAATATCTACTTCAAATTCTCTTTCTCGATCCATCATCCAAGTTAATTTGCCATTACACTGTTCTGCCCCCATTTATATGTCAAAAACGACGTCCCTTCCCTTTCTATATCACGAAAACTCAGTATTATCAATTACGTGAATCACCCCGTAACCTCAACTAAACATATCTTCTTCTAAGCACACACATAAATATCCTTATTCATCAACTATACTCCAAAACCAAACCCAAGGAGCTTCACATATGTTCAATTCTCAATCATATTTAACCAGACAAGTCCCTCAAACCTCAAGCAAATCAAAAAATAATTCCTGCATTTGTAAATGAAACAGTACATTCATATCAAACAAAATCTAAACTCTAACAATAAAAAATGCAGACCAAACAGAATCAAGAATTATGAACAAACCATAACAAAAAAGGTTCAGTATTTTTCCCTTATTTAACTAGTATAAACCTAACCCATCAACCAAAACCACAAATTGGACAAACCAAAAGCATTGACTAGGCAATGACATTAAAGTTCCAAAACAAAATCACAAAAAATGTATTTAAAGAAATCCAAAAATGCACCTTTAAAGGAACCCTTGGCGAGATCAGTGAAGGACAAGATTGAAATTAAATCCCTAAATTTGGAGCTGTTTTATAAAATTCTAAAAATAGTACTCCAATTTTATTGTATTTAATTTAGGCCAAATGTCGTAAAAAGGCCAAACCTTTTATAAAAGTTTCACAAAAGTCCTGACCTCTCAATTTTGTCGATTTTGGCCAAAAACATATTATTTGATTTCAATTGTGACCAACTCTTAATTTGATTTCAATTTGCCTATGTGGCGCCTACGTGGCATGCACATATATTGAAAGGTCTGGATTTTTGTGAAACCAAATAATTCATTTTTGGCCAAATTCGACAAAATTGAAAGGCCGGGACTTTTGTGAAACCAAATAATCAGTTTTTGGCCAAAATCGACAAAATTGAAAGGTCAGGACTTTTGTGAAATTTTTATAAAAGTTTTGGCCTTTTTACAACATTTGGCCTTTAATTTAATCTGTAATATTTTTTCTAGGAAAATCCCAAAAGAACAGACATAAAAGAAAGAGAAAAGGGAAACAGCAGTAGCAGGTATTTGTCTGTTCTTTGAAGTTGAACGTGTCCAACAGGTTTTCTTAAAGATGGCGACCGGTAATTGCCGGTAACCAATTAAAGGGGTCGGTGTTTTAAAACGTTTTTTTTTTTAATATACTGTTCGGACCTGTTTGGATTATTAAGAATTTTATTATTACTATAAAACTTCTTTTTTTTTTTTGAAAAAACTATAAACAAGTTAAATTCATAAAGTATCATCATCTAAATAAAAGCTAAAAGCTAAGTAATTTATAAAATAATTTATCATCTATAGAAAAAAAAAATATTTTATTATTTAAGAGATAAATTTTAAATTTTACATTTTAATAAAAAATTATATATTATTGTTCATTTAAATAGTGTCTATAATTTCTCTTCCTTTGTGTTGATTTATCAAATAATATTACTTTTTTATATCAAAGTATAGAGGGTTAGTTACATTTTAATAATTACTATATGCAGTTTTTGTTAATTCTATTAAAATGCACTCAGAAAGGTATAATGGTTTTCATTCCAAATCGATAGATAGTATTTCTATTTTTATCATTAATTAAAGATAATCAGTATTATTTAATCAATTAATTATAATATATTAGAAGATATTAGTAAATTAATTAAACATAAAAATTTACTACTATATTAAATAAAAATAAGTATTGTTTTAAATAATTATCTTATTATGTTTAAATTAATTAATCTTTTAATATTCATATTTATTTTAAATTGTTTATTAATTAGAAACGAAGAGAATAAACATAAAAAAACATTACTACGTTTTTATAGAGTACTAATTATTTTTATTTAGATAACGTACCAAAATTCATAGTTTTTATTTTAAATTATTATTAATCTCAAACTTATAAAATACTAATAAATTTTTAATAAAATGTCATCTAAACCCTCCTACTTAGCATAAAATACTAAAAGTTTCCAATGAACTTTGTAATTTTCAATGGAGTTGGCTTCGGGAGCAGGTGTTTGTGTAGCAAGGGATCACCGTGGGAAGGTTGTTAACTCTCCAACACTAGTTGAGGCAACAGCTCTTCGAGAAAGCATTAAGTTGGCACGAAGACTTGGATTTTTGACATTATCTTCGAAGGCGATGCTAAAGGGATCATCGATACTATGAATAATGGAGGCCGAGTTGATATCATTAGTGAAATTGTCATTCAGAATTGTAGAGAATTGTGTCATGATCTACAAAGATTTTCTTTTATTTTGTTAGGCGTAATTGTAGCTGAGTAGCACATAAAGTTGCTAAACGAGCCCTTAAAGATAGTCATTTTTATAACAATTCGCTAGCACATATGGTGCGGCTGGATTCGAGGATTTTGTAAGCCGTTTTTTATCAGCGAAGATTATGTATCTTCCGGCAAAAAAACTGTGTTTTATGATAAAAAAAACAAAAAAGATATCGTTAGTCAATATTGGATCATTTATATGCTTAACTATCAAAATTAATTTCAAATTATAGTGTAAATTGCCAAATTTTATAAGCTGCTGATTTTTTTGTTATTAGATAGAAACTGGAATGTATTTAAATATTTTTGTTAAATGCCAAGGTGGGATTATATTCGGATCATTTATTTTTTTTGAAAGTAGACTTTGTAGGGAATCGATAGTTAGTGAGGGGTAATACTACAATTTAAACTCGTATTGAAAAATTAAATCTGGCACTAAATAATTTTTTAACATAGGGATGATAATGCTAATTAATTTATTAATCAAATACATATGGATAACATAAAAGACACGCGTTACATACAATTGCAGACTACAATTTCATAGGCTTAATACATAGTTTGACCCCTGAACTTGTACCCTTTTACCCATCTAACCTCCAAACTTAACGTCTCACCTATTGAACCCCTGAACTTGTTAAATAACCCGATTTGACCCCCGAACTTGATAAATACGTAAACATTGAACCCCTCTATACACAATTTCTTCTAGAACGTTTCAAGTGACAGGTGGACACGAAGGGTTCAATATTTGCATATTTATCAAGTTCAGGGGTCAAATCGGATTATTTAACAAGTTCATAGGTTCGATAGGTGAGACGTTAAGTTTAGGGGTTAGATGGGTAAAAGGGTACAAGTTCAGAGGTTAAACTATGTATTAAGCCCAATTTTCATACTATAAGATAACGTCCTTATGTTTTCATATAGTATTATTTTATGAAATGCTCCAATAAGTGTTTATTTTAAAAGCTTGTTATTTTTTTAATCTTATTGTTTTAGTTTATATTTGAACACACCGTCAAAAGCATCTTCTAACGGAATGTCTGTCCACTATGGATATGCCACATTTTTAAATTTGGCAGTATTTCATGACCTACTATATTAAGGATTAGCACATCTCCCACGATTTACTGAAACACCCATTTGGTGTAAAAACTGATTTTCAACGATACACTAAATAATATGGATTGGTATATTTTAAAATTCAAATGAATTTGAGGGGTCAAATTTATTACAATGAACGGTGTAGACCGTAAATTTAACCTCCTCATGTTCAAATGAACTTGAGAGAATTGTGATCCGAATAATATGTTTTCTATCGATTTTCAAAAAATGTCATTTTTAACCATCATTGCTGCTTGAAAAACGATGTTGTTGGACGAACGGCAACGGAAGGAAAGGCGACGACAACTTCAAGTGGATTTAGGTTAATTATAGTTTAATTAGGTTATTCAATTAGGTTAATTAGGATCATAATTAAAATTACAGTCGACCCTCTGATAATTAATACACATGGTGGATCAAAAATTTATTAATTATTAAAATTATTAATTTATTAAATTTGTATAAAAAATAAATTATAAAAGATTTTTTAAAGCATCTACAATAATAGACCTAATATTAGTATTATATTATAAAAAAAACTAAATAAATACACTTTACAATCACTCAATTTAAAAGAAATAATTTTATATTCAATTTAAAAAAAATATCAATTGATATCAAACTAAAAAATAATTATTAAAAAGTTGTATTCATAGAATAAAATAATTTTTAATATTTTTATACAAGAGATACTTTACTTATTTTAATTTGTTTATCTAATAACTTCTTTTAAAATTTCTTAAAAGAATAAGAAAGTCAAAATTTGATGTTATTTTAACTTCCACTTTATGAATTAAGATTAATATTGCCTCAAATAAATCATCAATTGTTATATATTTCTTTAAAAAACTCTCTAATAATTAGTATTCAGTAGAATATATTTTAAATTTTATTAATTATTAAATAATAAAATTATTAATTATTAATTAACCGACGTGGAACGAAGTTGGTTCTCTCAATTTTCTATTAATTATTAAAATTATTAATTTATAAAATATTAACAATTAGAGGGTCGACTGTAATTAGAAATAAATAGAGTTATCTAATTAAAAATTTTTCTCTATTTTTTCGAAGGAGTGAAAATAGTACAATTTAGCCATATTCAGAAATATTTAATCTAGTTCATTGCTGGCCGAAGCTCACTTGCTCACAGAAACCATAAGCAAGAATGACCTTTTTGATATTTCACGTCAAGTTGAAGGAGTGAAGTGATTCTTTGTTCATTATATACATGCATGAAACTATCACAATGATTATTTTCAATAGACAATTTTAACAAATATCATTTTTAGCATACCAAAATTAAAATTACAAAACACACATATTTATGATTTTTTAAAAACAACTAAGCCTAATTTTATTATTTTGCAGTTTTTAATTCATTATAGTTGATTATATTTTTTAAAATTTTATGTAAATAAATTCATTAATTAGGATTTAATAAAAAATTACATATTATATAAATTTGAAAACATCCAATAATATTTTTTGTAAATGTCCATCTTAATAAAATAAAACAAATTGCTTACAATAATTTCTCCAGAATTAAATTTTGGGTTCCATGTATGCACATCTTAATTTCAAAAGGTAAACTACGTTAACAAAAATCCTAGAAGTCATTTTTAATTTTTTATTTTAATGACTAAATTTTATTTTAATTACTAACCTTTAATTCTTTCCAAAAAAAAAATTCTGGCCAAACAAATACATAAACTTTAACACATTGAATTTTACTAGTTTTACTTCAAAAACTTGCACAAATGCATAATTTCATTTGGGGAGAATTTTTTTTAAAAGAAATTATAAATACATGACAAGTTTATAGATAAAAGCAATAAACTCTGACTACCACCTAAACGTTTTTAGCATTGCAAAAGAAAATTGGTAACCAAAGCAAAAAAGAAATCACCAAAATGAAAAAAAAAGTGATCCTATCAAAAAAATAATAATAATTTCAATACCAACAGGATCAATTTCCTAAAAGATATGCATTCACTAGAAACTGCAAGGACTAACATACCAAAATGTATGTTCATCTTATTCATTATTTCCATACTTTATTTAGAGGAAGTGAAACAATTTTATTTTTTTGATAATTAGGAAGTGAAACAATTAACTCAACATTCTTTTTTGGCAATCAACAGCTCAAAAAATAAACTTAGTCCCATATTTTATTTAAAGGAAGTGAAACAAGTAATTCCAACAGCTCGAAAAATCGGCTGACCAAGCATTCAGCTTGTAGCAGATCAATTACTATGAACATGCATATTTCATTTTTATGGCAAAATAGAGACATTAACAGCAAATTTGCAGAAAACATAAACCACAATTATAAGGAGAGGCCTGAGAGAACATAACCAAACAAAAAACTGAGGTCTCTTTCAACAACCTGTTGATGAATGATCAATACTTCATTCAACCATTTTGTTAACAAAAAATTCTTATCTAAAACGAACCAATACTTCATTCATTAATGAACTCAACCCATTGTAAGATGACTTATAGCAAAACAACGAAATTAAAATTGACTTTAAAAAGTACCCTAAGATTATACCTATATAAAGTTAATTGAAGGCAAAAATTATAAAAAATACTAATATAAAGATTTTCATTAAAGATAAAACAGTTATGAACTAATTTAAGAACACTGTACTCAGAGACAAGTCTCATCTCTCATATGTCATGAAATTACCAAGCCTTTGTTGTGAAAATATAGCATTGTGAATGCTGATTTCTGTAGGTCTGCAGAAGCAGTCACTGAAGTTTCTCTGCTCAAGCCAAGAATTTGCTTATACATAGCATTTTAAGCATAATTTGAAATTAAAAAAGGTCAAAAATTAAAGAGAACCCCATTGATGCGAATATCCAGATAGAAGTTTGCAACTAACAAGTGTGCAATACCCTACGTACGAACATCAAACTCACTCAGCAAGAAAGTTTTTCACATAAAATGAAACATTGATTAAACGCAACGCAACCAATTCTAGTGGTATAGTCTATGCTAATTCATACCATAGTCTATGCTAATTCATTCCATTCTTAAGGTCTATCACAATCACCATACTTACCTACATCAAAGCATCCCCTGTGCATTAACTCATACGGGACGATGATCTGGAGCCTGAAAATGTTAGAACAAAATTTTAATCTAATGCAGTATAAATGTGAAAACATCTGCAAATACCCACAAAAATAATCCTAACATCTGCTTCCCAATCAGAAACCTATTAACATTTACTAAACCAGCACCCTCTCAAATGGGCACAAAGCATTTTATTGAACCATGGTTTCCCACCCGTGGATCCCGACTGATAACTCTTATGTGATGGTTAGATTTCGCATAAGTAATTGGAAAGTATGTCGTGAGCAAACAAATTATAAGGGTGTCTCCAAAATCTGAGGTTCTAATCTAAAAAAAACACAACAATTGATCTTGCTCTTGCTAACTTGAGAAAGACAACTCACCGGTATCAGTTTTAGTATACCAACTTAATATCGATTGTAAGCTTTCCCAAAATCCTCACGCCTCTGACGCTGGAGCTCACCATAATTGTCATGTGGCCTAGAAGGATAACTTTCCACATGATTTGAGTACCTGGTCCTCGAATCCATTGGTAAACTAGTCCCAGTATAATGAGGATTGGCTGAAGAGCCATCATAATCAGAATATGTAGGCTGCTTATAACCGCTAAAGCCTGATGCAGGCATTTGCTGCCGAACTTGTTGCTGGCGCCTCTGAGAATCCAGCTGAAGAAACTCCTCCCACTGTCTTGTATGTGTGCCCCTCAGAATAGCTAGGTTCTTCATGTAATTCTCTCTCATCTCCCAGATAATCTAAATTCCATAGGACAAAAGATAAAAATCAAAATCAGTACATCAAAGGAGCATAAAGTAACAGATTTATGAAATGGTTCATTCATCTACTGTTTACACTGATCAATACCCCATGTTTTCCCTTTTAAATTTCAATCTAGTTATGAGGACAACATGATAAGGAGATGAATATGAAACATAGAGGAGAAGACTGACTGTTTCTTTGATTAGATTTTTAAGACTTCGCAAAATAGAGAATGAAATACTATAACCATGACGCATATGTCGTGGATAGACATAATTCAATAATACAACAAAAAATAAAAAATTGCAAATGCCTACATCTAAGTATCACATAAAAACAGAACGAAAAAATGTTCAGCTCCAAATTAATTTCTTAATTATACATATGGAACCAAAATGCATCAAATATGGGAGCCAATCACCTAGTCATAGTTAAAACCCATACATTAAATGCCAGCATCAGAAATGAGTCGGTCTTATTACCTCACGATGCTTGATATTCTCATCATCTTCTTCCTTGTCACGAATTCTACAAAGTTCTGTTGCTTCCCTCTTAAACTCCAACTCTAGTTCCTCTAATGTCTGAGGGAAAGTTGGGTACTCAAATTGATGGCCAGATTGCAAATCAGGTCCTCGCCTCTCTGTTTCCTGCCCATCATTTCTATAACCCATACTGTGATTGTGACCATCATATGTACCATATGAATTTCCAGCATAAGGAGGGCGTGCAGGAGATTTAGAAAGGCTTGAGCGACTTCTACCGCCGTCATTACCATAAGCTTCATGAAATGAAGAGTATGTTAAGCACTTGATTCGAGATGCTAGATGGTAGCTTAACAACATGCTATTTAACACATTCACACTGAACCCATCTGGTCGCTAACATGTCCAAATATGCTTTCAGTAAATAATTTCGTTTTGCAGACAATCTGACCATTTCAGACCCACCCACGAAAATACTTCAAAACCCAGATTATGCTTGAAGCTAATAACTTACCTCTTGCTGCAAAGAAAAAAGTAAGCAACAAACACCATCATTAACAATTCAGAATTTCTACAACGAAGACTAGGTAAAACAGGAAAAAAGTATGTAAAGGCCTACGAACTGTATGAATTGGATTACCAGCATTTCAAGGATGCCATAAAAACATCCTATCCTGTCCCTACCTTGTGGAGAACCTCTAGAAAACTTTTGCAGATCCTCACGAACACGAGCTTCCACAGTCTTATCTTGTCTCCCGAACTTTTGCAGATCCTCATGGACACGATCTTCCACAATCTTATCTTGTCTCCCGAACTTTTGCAGATCCTCACGGACACGATCTTCCACAGTCTTATCTTGTCTTCTGAACTTTTGCAAATCCTCATGAACACGATCTTCCACAATCTTATTATCTTGTCTCCCAAACTTTTGCTGATACAGTGGTGTATCACGTGGGTGACCTGAATAAGATCTTTCCGATTCAGAGCGTCGCAATCGCGAGCCAACAGGACTCTGCTCAGGTGACCTAGATCTGCTGTTGTGGAAACTAGAGGAGCCCTTCTTATCACCCTCCCCTTTAATCACCTTGTGAACAGCATCAACACCTTTTGCCAGAATTAACCTATCTTTGCCACTAACAATTATAAATTTTTCGTCCATTTTGAGTTTGCAGCCAATATCCTTTTCAATCCTCTGTATGACTTTGTCAGTGAACAGGGCTTTTACATGTTTTTCTCTTGCAGGAACCCTTTCAAAAAAGTCTTGCGACTTCCGATTCGCTCCAAGAGTTGAGGGGCATCCCTGTATGTGCCAGATAGCACGGCAAAGCATTTACTTAAAGAAACATAAACAAAGAAAGGAAACCAAAAACAAAAAAGGACAAGGAAAAGGAGAAGGAGAAGGCGAAGGCGAGAGAATAATATAATCCATCGACTGCCCAGCAACAAACTTAACAAAAGTAAAGGAAAAATAAAGGAACTGCAAACATCATGTAGTAGAGCAAATTGTTATAACAGTAGGAAGTTAGAAAATAAACAACCTAAAACCACCGCGATGTTCATAAGAAATACATTTGAGTTCAGGCAACATTCTTACAGCTTCCAAAGTCAGATTTCAAATAGCCTTTCACACACTAACAAGAGTGAAGAGCCTTAGTTTAAACCACACTAATACAACTTGAGAGCTTAAGCGCAGTGGCAACATAGCATGTATAAATCTATCGTTTCCCTACTGGCCAACACAGTTTCTTATCAATTAGAATAAGAACTTACCAATGAATAAAAAGCCGAAAGATAATTTCCAAGAAAGCAAACAATACCTGAGTAAAATGACCCGATTGACCACATATCTTGCATATCATTTCTTCTTCTTTCCTTTTCTTCCAGTTCCGCTCCGTAGCTTTCGATTTAGCTTCCCAAACTTTCGCTTCCCGGCTAGTAAAATCAGTGGGAACAGCATTCGGGTCCCGAGGTTCTTCCTCCTCATCAGAACCCGCTAGAGACCGTTTATTCGCTTTTGACTTATCTTGCGCATTATTACTATTACTATTAGCATTTGACCCTAAAGGACCAGTGTATTCCTTGTAAAGTTGACTAAAATCATCATCGTCGTCGTCTAAATCCGGCCGTGTTGCCATTTTAACACAAATTAAAATCCAATTACTGCATTACCATAAAACAATCCACACTTTATCATCATTTAGCTAGCATAATTCGCGATTAAAGAAACCTAATCAACCAACGCCACACAAAAATGAAATGAAAAACAGGAAAATAAATTGCGTTTGCTCTATAGTCAATAATTTGGAAATTCTGAATAAATTGATGACGGCTATCTTATAAAGAAACAGCAAAAGAAATGAAGCGGAGCGGAAACGGAGAGGGTAATAGGAGATTACCTGTGCGGTGAGTGGGGGATAAGCGGACTGAGGATGATACCGGAAAAAAGTGAGCGGAGCTTAGAGCTAGGGCAAAACCTGGGGTTTGGGGCTGCGCTCCTTTATTTATCTTGGAGGATTTCTCTGCTTCTAATAGTTAAGAATGTTTATCTCATGCAACCGTTGCGCCACGTCATTTTTACATCAAGCCAATAAACATTTGCGATAGGAAATTTTTAATTATTATTTATTTTTTTTATCATTCAATTTTCCACATGGCTAACGCACAATTGGTTTGTTGCACGAATGACATGGCGCAACGGTTGTGTGCAATAATTTTTCAATAGTTAATAATAGACTTAAAATTTGACCATAAACTTATAAAGAATGACCAATTAATGTATAAATTAATTTTTTATGGACAAATTAGTCATAAATTTGATACGTGAGCAATTAACTCTATTTGAAAAATTAACTTACAAATTGAGGGGGCAAATTGTCAGTTTAAAGAACAATTAACTTAAAAGTTGGAGGAAAAATTGTCAAAATGGAATTAAATATTTATAATTAATAAGTTCGTAACTAATTTGCCCATAAAATTAATTTATATATAAATTTTCCATTGTTTACAAGTTGAAGGAAAAAATTACCACTTAAATCATTAATGACAAAAAAAAAATTATTTCACCCCTCAACTTATCAACAAAAATCATTCTCAATTAAATCGAGTCAAAATTACCCACAAAGTGGAGTTTTAGTATCAAAAAACCTTCTTCACATTGACACCTAATGATTTTTACAAATCAGTTATGTCCCTTATAATTTTAAAATCTTAAATTTCGAATCAATTTTTAAATAAAAAGTTATCTTTATATATTTTTTAATTTCGTCTTCTTCATTTCTTATTCTCTCTCATTACCACCGCGTGCCATCCACCGTCTACCGTTCATTACAACAATTACAACAAATAACAACGCATGTTGTAGCAAAAACTACAGCACCAACCACAACAGTAACAACCGCTCGCAGTAATAATCACGCACAACAACAACAACCATGCACACAAACAACATTGATCGCACCAAAAACAACCAACAACACCAACCATTCGTCCATCGCCAGCAGTTTGACCATTCATCCATCGCAGAGTCCTTCGTTAGCGGTGAAGTGAATGAATAAATGGAGTGGCGGCGGTAAAGTGAAGAGGAAGAAGAAAATGGATAATAAAGTTTACTTAGAATTAGAATTTTAATTAGAGTTTATTATGGTTTTAATTAGGGTTAGTTAAGGTTTTAATTAGGGTTATAATTTGAATTAATTAGAGTTTTTAATTTAAAATTATTTATGATTAATTAGTGTTTAATATGTTGAATTACGTATTTTTTTTTTGCCATTTAGAGTAATTATAGTTTTATGGTTTTAATTAGGCTTATAATTAGAATTAATAGACCCGGAGAGACGGTTAAAGATAGCATCTAACGGATCTGGATAGTGGATATGGTATGAGAGTGAATTAGACTACCTGCGGAAGATTGATATCGGAAGTAGCGAAAGGAGAACTTTGGACTTTGGGCCCCGAATTCACTCTAATGCTTAAGTTAGTGAAGTATTAAATGGGTGTCATAAATGTATGGGCTTAATTACTTAAAAAACACTCACCTTGAACTTTTTTTTCGTTTATACCATGACCTAGGAAAAAATTCATTTATACCCTGACGTATGTATTTATGTTTCACCTCTACCCTGAGGCACTAAATTAATCTCTTTTCATTAAAAAAAAAATTTAAAATGGTTCTTCATTTTTAACCTAAGCTAATTAGAGTTTAATTAGAAATGAATTTTTCTCTAAATGAAGGATTATTTTAAACTTTTTGTTAAATAAAAAAAGGTTAATTTAGTGTCTCGGGATAGAGGTGAAACATAAACACATACGTCAGGGTATAAATGAATTTTTTCCTAGGTCAGGGTATAAACGAAAAAAAAGTTCAAGGTGGGTGGTTTTTAAGTAATTAAGCCTAAATGTATGTAAAGAGGAAACAAAGGAGTGGGACTCTTGTGCTTTTTATAGGCTTCTACGTGTCAGTGTTTTAAAAACCGGACCGGCCGATCAGATCGATTGAACCGCAAACCGGTCAGTGGTCCGGTCTGAAAAGGTGATAAACCGGATCTTATGGTTGGACCGGGTTGGACCGGACTGAACCGGATTGGACCAGATTAAACCGGTAAAAACCGGGTGTTGAACCGGATTGGACCGGTAAAAAACCGGTGAACCATAAATTTTTTTTAAAATTTTTTTAAATTTATTGAACCGGTTGAATAGGTCATTGAACCGGTTAAACCGGTTGAACCGGAAACCAGTGGCCTCACCGGTTCGGCCACCGGTTCGGTTTTTAAAACATTGTTCCTTGTGGCCCAAATTTATTTAGTGATGTGGAACTTTGGTTTTGTGGTGTTTCATCATTAATCTTCTCCTAGTAGTTTGTGTCGTCTGGATATTTATGTCTAGTTTTTTTTCGATGTAACTTGTTTGTTTTGATGCTTTTGGTTTTGGAGTCGTATTTTTTCTTAACCTTAAGTGTATTTATGGACTAAGTTTAAAAGAAGCGCATATAGGATGTTTTGTTCCTACGTTTATTCTCATAGATGTGTTCGGATTTTGAAGGTATTTCTAGGTTTAAATGAATCTCGAAATCTGGAAATCTCCTCCAAAATCTAAATGGTTCTATGTGTCCTCTGCAGTGGTTTGTTTTCAGATTACCGTTTATTTAGAGCTGCAGTAGTCAGTAGCTGGTAGTTAATAGACTCGGTCTTTTATCTAACGGGTTTGTGATATAATCTTTTAAACTCTGATATGCGGTTTGTGCTTGTATATAGTTTTGAATACTACGCTATGTTTACCGTTTGGATGCTTAACCAGTTGTTATGTGTTGAACTGGTTTATATGATATGAGCTTCATGTCTGAAATAGGGCGATGTGTGATACACGAGATATATGTAAAGACCCTGGTTTCCATGTATATAGTAACGCTTTCAAAAAATAATATCAACAATTACTGTTATATTTTATAAAAGAGTTTTTTGAAAACGTATTTCATAAGTTATTATGATTTGAAAAGCAAAAAAATTATATTAATTTTAGGCTTGCTACGGAGTTTGAAGCAACCAGTCTCATTCTCTAGCGCCAGTCTCGGCTCGAGATTTCCGGTCGTGACAAACATGAAGCACTCTCGAGCAAGAAATGTTATCGAGAGATGCTTTAGTCTGTTAAAGCTTAGATGGCGTATCATGAGATGCACAACATGGTACCCGGTGAAGACTGTTTCTGGGATTATCTTTGCATGCGCTTTGTTGCATATTTTTATTATAAATGCAATCAAATCCAATCGAAAGACAGTTTGATCCAACAACTAAAGCAAGAAACTGAGGATGTATATGAGAGAGAACTAATTGAATACTTGAAAACTCTTCAAAATGAAATAATTCTAGACTAAATTTAGCTAGTGAGATTTTTAATACTTGAACTCAAAGAAAAAATAGTTGGCATTCTTTTGTAATTTTAGAAATAAAATTTGTCTTAACGTATAAATGTTAGAACTCAAAAATTATTTATATATTTAATAATCATCAACACAGGGGCGGAACCAGGAATTGTTTCCAGCACGGGCTAATTAACATGCAATTAATAATATATAAATTCATTTGTCTAAAATTTATATTAATAAAAAAACAAATAATAACTATTATAATAGATTCTTACATTAGTTTCGATCGCGGAGAGGTAGTTGTATTCTTCGCGTCTTTATAGCTTGAAAGCGTTGTAAAATGAGCTTGTCATCAATCTTCACAAAAATTTGTTTCTCAAAAACACATACTAAGTTGTCGCTTAGAAATTCATCACCCATTTTGTTACGCAAATCGGTCTTGATAATATTCATAGCTGAAAATGCCTTTTCAACTGAAGCAGTTGAAACTGGCAAAATCAATGCTAATTCAATCAATTGATAAATAAGGGGATAGACAGTGTACTTCTCTAATTCGACCAGCTTTTTTGTAAGTTCCCTGATTCCCACAATTATAACAAAATTGGCACTTTGCCTCACATCATGTATATATATCTCCAATTGATCACTCAACATCATCAAATCAAATGTAAGAAAAATATTCTGGATAAAGCTCAGCTAAGCGGCGCAATTTCAAGGTATCAAATTGAGAAAATGATTGTCTTTGATCAAGACAGCTTAAGCAAGAAAGCAACTCGAGATTTTCTTCAGAGAAACGGTCATTCATCTTGCAGAATCACATCAATAACCTAAGATATGAAAAAAAAAATTAAAACTAAGAGAATAAAGTGTTAGTGATATGCACTAGGTCAATCATGTTTGACCATGTTTTGACTTTATCATTTTGTTATTTATTTATTGGCAGTTTTTATCATTTTATATTAATGATTAAAATACTTGAATGGTTAATTCTTTCTAAGGTCATCAAGTATGTGACTTGATAGTAGAACCCTTAGGTTTAATAAAAAAATTATATACCATCTATCCCTAGTCTTAATAGAACATTGAGACTAGTATGATGTTGACTGATGATTATGTTTTACTAATCATGTATATGAGATATTAAGTCAAATCGTAGGTGCTATTTGAGAAATAAGGCACTGGATGACCCACTGTGAGAATACTACATAGATCATTGTCATAAGTAATTCTCATTACAGTTCTATTAGTATAATCCTTTGACCTTGAAATCATCATGGATTTCTATATAGCTATTTCATATTTGATACAGTCTTACATTATCTTTAACAGGATAATGGAATAGATTGTCATTGGATATGAAAGTAACTATGTGAGAAATGTGAGTGATTGAGAAAGAATTTTTCCCTTATTTATTTGAGTAAGATATCTATGGGCCCCTTGAAGAAGATAGACTGAAGGAAATGCATGATCATGCTAAATGAATTGATAAAGAGTTATCATTTTCAGTCTACTTAGTGTCAAGAAATTAATGATTGAATATTATAAGGATGACAGGACTATGCCTTATATTCAATCTGGATATCGAGAGACAAAGGGATTAAAATATTATTGTAAATGGTTAAATCAGATTGTCGATATTCGTATAACTTGAGTAGTCATAATGTCTTGCTAGAGGCCACTTATGACTTGTGGGCTGAAATAGAGATTTCGGGCCTACTGCCAACGTTATATGAACCTACAGGGTCCAACACTAAAAACAGGCCCAAAACAGTTATAGGTTATACAAGCCCAATGTGATTAAGTGATTAATTATTATATATATATATATATATATATAATTCGTAATATATATATTAATAAATATATATTAATTCGAAATTAAGGATAAGTGTTTTCCTTAATTTATTATTTTTTGAAGATAATAAATATAGTAATTAATATATATGGATGATTATCAAAAAGGGAGTTTTTGATAAACATAAACTTGTAAGAATTGTAATGAGATTGAAATTCGAATTTGTCTCAAACCCTAGTCTTGTTGTATCACTATAAATACACATTAAGCAATTGGTTTGAGAATCACGAAATTCATTATTCACCAAATCACTAAAAATTCGAAATTGCTTGTGAAGAAATAGTGCTAGCACAGAAGCACTAGTTTTGGCTAAAGTCTGTTCGTGTGGATACTCGTAGAGTACGCATTCTTTTGGAGGCGTTTCTAATCCGAGGCCAGGTATCACCAAAGTGAACCACCTCCTTCCTTCCTACATTGCCGTTGAATTCGACATACAAGTAAATATTAATTCTGTAGTTAATCTATTTATTCAAATTACATGGATCTTGGTTTGGGTTTTAGATAAAATTTTGAAATTCCGCTGCGTTATGAACCTAGAAAACCCAACATAAAGAAGTGTACTAATAGTAAAAAAAATAGTATATTAAAAAACCTTCAAAAAATATTTCCACACGGAAACGATGAGAATATGTTATAGTTTAACCTTCATATTTTGACCGACCATGAATTGGTAAACTATCTTCAAAATTAGGCACATCGACCGAATTTCCAACATAAAACTTGCGAACCTCATCAAAAACATCATTTCATCCATCCTCCCTAAATAATTTGAACTTGACCTTTACAGCACGTACCATATCCAAAGCGTTTAAAATATTTTGATTTTTTTCTTACAAAACTTGTGACAATCTATTTATAATTGCCAAGACTTTTTTCATCAAATGCAAGGTGAATACAAATTCAAAATTTTCCATTCGGTTAAGCAAATCTAAAGCTGCATCTTTTTCCTTTGAACCGGTCGCATCATCATGAACATTCTCAAGCACTTCCATTATAGAAGGCCACATCAACAATATACGAAATATTGTTTGATAATGAGACTTGTCTTTTGATGCAACCCTCTTCCTAAAGAGATTTCACCCTTTTCTAATTATGTGACCATAAGATCATGTTGGCTTTCTCTGAGTGCATTTTTTTACAAGAAGCTCCAACAATGTTAACAATTATGGATAAATAACTAAATGAATTCTCCACAATTGGCAATGTTTTTGCAACAGCAACAACCGCCAATTGAAGCTGGCGAGCAAAATAATGAACATACCTAGCATAAGGATTCTCATTAAGTATGAGCGACTTTAAACCGTTGAATTCTCCTTGCATGTTTGAAGCCCCATCATATGCTTGCTCTCGCAGTCTAGATATTGAAATTCCGTACTTTGCAAAAAAAGTTGTCAATAGCTTTCTTTAAAGTATGTGATGAAGTATTTGCTACAATGCTCAACTGAAAGAAACCTCTAAAGAATCTCTCCATGATCATCAACATATCTCACCATACTCGCCATCTGTTCTTTCACTGAGTTATCACGGGATTCGTCAACCATGAGTGAGAAAACACGATCTCCAATGTCCTTAATAATGCCAGTCCTCACTTCTCCAGCACAAGAATTCACTAATTCTTTTTGAATTTTTCCATTAGTCATATGATTGTAGCCTAGAATATTGAAAAAAAAATTAACCATTTGACATAATTAATTTTTATTACTAGTAAATGTAAATTAATTTAAATCATGTTAGTAAATTAACTAGAGCATTAATATTTAACACATTTGCTATCTCTTCATTATGCTCAAATCCCTTTGGAGTAACTCAATGAAGTTGCCTCTATTTAATGAATCACTCGACTCATCATGCCCACGGAAGGTTAATCCTTGCTTGAGTAAGAATCAGATAGCATCTAAAATGTCAATCGGGTACGATAAGCACCCTCCATGTCTGAAGAGTGTTGAGTGAATATGTGCTCCACGCTTTGTCGTTTGTTTTTTCACGCTTGATATTTTCTCGCTGCATAATTATGGTCACTATCAACATTTTCAATATGTTCTCCAAAACTAACCTTTGCATTCTTCCAATTATTGAATCCCGATTTTGTGAATACTTCTCGACCACCTTGAGACTTAAGCTTTGGTGGTTTAAACAATTACACCAAAAGCAAAATCCAGCATCTTTTGATACACTATACTCCAACCACACATAGTCACTAAATCAAGTCTTTGAAAATTTCTATTTTGTTTCCCAAATTTTTTCTGAGGAAACATATGGCTCTTTGGTTGACATGAACCTTTAAGAACATATGCACGTCTCACTTCATCTCTAATATTGACGTCGTATTCATCAATCAAAATCCAATTTGTAGGATACGCAATTATGCTTGCAGAATCAAATTCAACATGTGCTCTTTTTTCTCCCGAAGTAGTATCCAAATTATCTTCTCCGTCACAAAAATTGACATCTTTTGGTGTTCTAATAACAAATTTATTCATAATCTATATTGTATTATTTTGAATTATTTTATTAGTTTTTATCTAATTATTTTTTAAAAGTTCACAAAAATATCCAAATAATAAAACCCACAAATTATTTATCAACAAAATAAATTGACAATAATTAAAAATACTTACTTGTTATAGTCTAAAATTCTAACCATTTATTTTATTCTTCAAACCTGAAAAAATAAAATTGATATAATTATTCCATAAAATATGTAAACTAAACTAATTTACCCAAGTAAAATTTAAAAAGAATAATACTTACTCAAGTTTGGAGATTGTTTGATTTTGAAGGACAATTTGGAATTAGAAAGATTAGGTTGAAAATTTGAAAATTAGGTTAAAAATATGTAAAGAAAGAAAATTGACGGATATAGTGAATAAAATGATAAAGTTAATAAATATTGTTAAAGAATTCAAATGGGAGTTGATTAATGGTGGTGGGTCAGTGGAGTTGCAAAGAGAATTTTTAAAACTTTTCATTAATTATGAGCTGACTGGGACAACTAATCTTTTTATCCCGTTCAGCTGCTGTTTCAATTGTTAAATTAACAATTGAAACGGCACGGGGCCTAATAAATATGTTTTGTTTGGTATATATTTTTACTAAATTGTCCATATTAATTACCACTATTTTTATTTTTTACTAGTCTTTCTGACCTTACTAGTTATTTATTGATAGGGATAAATTTTAAAAAATAACAATTAATGCTTTCTTAAAAATCTAATGTGACAAATATTATGGACTATTTTTTTTCAAATACTATGAACTGGAGGTTTGATAGCTCTTTTTTGGTAAAGAATATCATAAGATAAAAGTTTCCAATTTGACTGCCATAATTATAATGGATCTGAGACTTCACAAAAAAGAGGAATTGTGACAAATAATTCTCTAAGTTGACGTGGCAAGCCCCATTGACTTGCTTCTTTAATTCCATCATTCCATTTTTTTATCATCATTAAGCAAACCATATGCATAACATGTTTGCTTGAACATTCCATATGTTGTTCCATCTATTGTTTTTAAATCTTTAAAATTTTGAGATACTTTAACAATGTTGAGTAGTAAACGTAAATAATATCGTTCTCCTATTTGGAAAAAAAAATGATTTGACGTTCTTCATGTTAAAAAAATTATATTTTTTATAAGTTGATTATTGTATTAATTTTTTTAAAAAAAATACCTGAAGTTGGATGTGCATATACAATTCTACCGATACATTTTCCTGATTTTTTCTTCATCCATTTTTTTTATCCTTTTGTCGAACGTATTTGCTTGAAAAATCACCATAAAGTAGTTGTCTTTCTTCTTCATCAACTGTATTTTTTTTACATCCATTTTGTGAACATTGTGTTGTCCATTTCTTAATTTTGAAGGGTGTTTTATATTCTTTTTGAGTCTCTAAATGTAATTGTTTGCTGATTTGGTAGTGAAAATGGTAGTCGAATTACAACCGGACTTCTATGATGTATGTCAAATTCAAATATTCTCCAACATGCTTCACATGCTGAAATATAACGACAATCTTGAAAAAAATTATCTGATCGACTTCTCTAATTTCATCTTTAATCGTAATATTATTGTAACAATATTTTCTTCAATCACCATTATAGTTCTATCGGAACCTTTATTAACATATTTAAATAGATATTTGATTGTATTTGATTGGTTGCACCATTCAATATTAATATAAGATCTAATCATCAATAACAACCACAAATTTGTTATCTAGTTTAACTTGACCTTTTTGAACATATTTATCGCCATCTCTTCTTTTGTATATTGGATATCCATATTGATCTATACTTGTTTTGCTGATGTAATTTTTGGAAATGTTTTTGCTACAAACTCCTTCAATCATGCTCGGTGAGTTTTTATTAGCATATCCACATGGACCATGCATCATAAACTCTATTACTGCTTCATAGTAATCAGGATCAAATTCTTTATCTGCTATTTATGTAGAAATAATTTTATCAATTTGTTTTTGTATTTTGGATAGAAGTATATAACTACAATAAGATATGAACATGCGAGAGTCCTCTCTTTTGAAACTCAATTGTGTGTACCTCTGAAACAATACAAATTTATTATTGAAAAGAAATTTTATTTTTGTTAAAAAAAATATTACTTGCATGCACTTTACCAAATATTTCTTTTCTTTTATATGTTTTAACAACTTATGTAGATTTATCTTAAATACTCTTGCCAAAATATTTGTTT
Source organism: Mercurialis annua (assembly GCF_937616625.2). NCBI lineage: Eukaryota > Viridiplantae > Streptophyta > Magnoliopsida > Malpighiales > Euphorbiaceae > Mercurialis > Mercurialis annua. The sequence goes on from NC_065575.1 coordinate 38,821,044, forward strand.
TGTCTTATGCAGTTTGTCCTTCAATTTCACTTGCCATGTATTTAATTTATGGCCATTTAGAATTTGCAGTAAATGTAATAAATAAATCAGAATTTCCAGCCCATCGACATATTACCATATCATCTTGATAATGTTGTACCATGTATCTTGAACCTCCGGTGAATGATAGGGGTAAAATAATCCTCTTACCAATTGAGGAAGCATATATGTCACTTTTAATGATGGCATCATCTAGATTTTTAAAGAATTCAATCCTTAACGTTTGATGATTATTTCTTACCCACCGCAACCTTTCTTCTTTTGTACTTGTGTAAGCATCTACACTATACTGTTGGAATAAACGACTATCCATTATCAATGTTTGTCCTTGATTTTTTCTTGCCTGGATTCTATATGCATAGTACTCGCTCATTCTAACAATATCTCTTTTTCTATTTGATTTTTTTCTATTTTGTGTTGTAAGATATTCCTACATAATATCCATCTTCTCCACATAAATTGATATATATATATATATATATATATATATATATATATATATATATATATAACATTTTAATATATAGCAATTTAATTGGGATGTTATGTTGTGTTTTCTTTGCAAGTTTGGTATGGAATTTTAAATAATTCCATTTATATTGATAATTAAGAATGAAGTTACAGAATATGTAATAATAGAGAAAATGAGTCATACTCCCTTCGGTCCATAATATTTGTCGCATTTGTCCATTTCACATAGATTAAGAAAATAATTAATATGTCTTGATTTGTGTATAGTTTACTAAATTGTCCATATTAATTACCACTTGTTTTATGTTTAACTAGTTCTTTTAACCTTATAAAGTATTTATTGCTAGAGATAATTTTGGAAAAATAGCAATTAATGTTTTCTTGAAACTCTAGTGTGACAAATATTATGGACCAAAAAAAAATTCTCAAATGCGACAAATATTATGGACCGGAGGGAGTAATAAATAAAAGCAACAATAATACTGCGGTAATGTATGTTTTGAAACTATATTATTAACAATTGAAAGTGGTGTTATGTAGCTTCAATTTTTTTGAAATGTAAAAGTAAAAAAATTATCACCATTAAATTAGATAGTGTTAAAATTTAGAGTTTTAATTACCTTCACCATTGATAGTTGTGAAAAATGTAGTCCATTTAGACATAATTCTTGTGCAAAAATTATAATAATTTGATTTGAATAGATTAGTGATTTGTTTTTTTAAATCATTCTAATTTATAGAGAACATAGTTTACATGTCAAATTAGAAATGGTTTGAAAAACATATATAAAAAATATTATTATTATAAATAATTAAATTCAATTCAATGACATTGAAAAAAATTATCCTATGAGAAAAGTCCCTTTTACTTTCAAAAGGATAGTTATTCAATAATAATTTATTTATAATAAATAATTCTTAAAGGCTAATTATTGCTTAGTTTAATGAGTTGTTGAATCTTTAAAATATTAAATATAATAAAAAATATATAAAATTATTATGAAAGTGCCACGTGACAATTTAAAAAAAGAAAAAATATTAAAAAATATATGTGGAAATGCCACAAGTCAATCATAGGAAAAAATACTCATTTTTTTACATATATTAGAATGAGAAATCAAAATTAAGTCAATAGAATTAAAAAATATCTTAGATTACAATATATTTATTAAGGAATGATTTAGTGTTAAAAACGACAAGAGTAAATATCAATTAATTGAAAAAGGAGAGAGAACATAATTTGCCTGCCAAATTGGAAATTGTTGGACCACGTCTTTTTAATCTCTTCAATTTTAACTTTTGACAATCAATTTAAAGGTTCTAATATTGTTCGCTAGTGTATATGAACCTATCAAAACCATCGTGGAACAATTCGGATGTATCTAGCAAGAATTCGTATTTTCAGATTTTTAAGATCCAGAATAGATTTCGCGCCCGTGACAAAGGACTGTCACGGGCGTGACTTAAGGATACAGGGGTGTGACACAAGCAAGGGTTTTAGTCTTTAGTTTGGACAAGGTTTCGCGGGCATGACGAAAGTGTGTCACGAGATTGACACACAACGACGTTGGATAACAACGGTCATATTTTAAACTTCCTAACGGCTCTATGACACATGACCTCTCAACATTGGACCACCTATCCAAGTCAGATGTCACGGGCGTGACATAATTAATTTTTGCTAAATTCCAACTTTTGCCCTTAAAGACTTAGAGGAGAGTTGTTGGGTATTAAATATCCCACAACCACCACATTAATGTGGTTAGGCACTCTAAGAACAACTCCAATCATACAAACATTCAATTATTACTACTTTCTTTTTTGTGCATCAATTTACATTGATTGCTTTTCATTGTTGTTGATTATCATATATTGATATGTCATTTTAGTGTATTGTATGTTTGTGATTAGCCTTGACAAATCATATTATGAGTTTGAGATTAGCTCTAAAAAATGTCTCTGTATTAGTTAGTGTTAACCTTCAAAACACATAATTCAGTGGATTATCAAAATCTCAATTTTTGAGAGTGGCGGAGTAAAATCGACTTGTAATCCAAACCACTCTGCATTTCTTGTGTCATCTTCTATCTCTTAAACTCCTTTTAATTTTTAAAACACCTTATTCACCCCCTCTAAACTAGCATTTGGAATTTCATAAATGATTTAAAAAAATATATATAAAAGGTAATAAATTTATAATTATGTAAATAGATATAATTAAGTTAAATTCAATGACGTTGAAGAAAATTAACCTGTAAGGAAAGTTCCTTTTTTCTATAGTATTAAAAAAGATAGCTACTCAATTATTGATATAAATCTTAACAAAAAAAATAAATCATTCTTGAAAAGAAATAGAATTACCGTTATCATTAATTCATATGTCAAAGTTTTGGAAATTATTGTTATTAAATATTGATAAAGACCAATTATTGTTATAGTTTAATTAGTTGTTGAAACTAAAAAATATTTAATGTAATAAGAAAACATATTAAATTATTGTGGAAGTGCCATCTGACATTATAAAAAAAGAAAAAAATATTAAAAATACATGTAGAATTGCCATATGTAGTAGATGGATGCTCCATTTGCTTAGATTAGATGAGAGAGTGGTTAAGTAATTTTTTTAAATAAGGATAAGGGTTATCTATGTATACCTCAATTTGACACTGTTTTTTTGCTTCACAAATTTCGTTAGTGTGATTCTATATGGCCAAGAAAAAATAAGTGCCTATGGTTTGGGCCAAGATTAAATGAGCACTCTCTAAAAAGGTTCACTTATGCCCCCAACGTTTGAAAAAATGAACAGCCATGTCTCCATAGTTTAACACTGCCTCTCTTTTTTCTAACCTCCGTTTGTAAGATCCTACGTGGCTAATTTTTACCGTCAAATTTGTCCTCAGTGGTGACGATCTTTCTTTCAGTAGCGATAGTTTGTCGCTGTGAAGTAATTTCATCATAAAACCGAGCTGAACAAATACACCGTTCTTCCTCAACAATCAGACGAGGAATTCTCTTCGTAGTATCTCGTCCAATGAAACATGTAGTGACAAAGACAGAGAAGAAGAATCGTTTGATGAGGTGGAAGGCGGAAGTGCAAGATATGGAATGAGAAATGGAAAAGGATACAACCTTTATCCTTTGTGCTAATATCTTTTATATAATCGGTGGGTTTTTAATTTATGGAGGAATGTGATTGTCGAATTGGAACACATGAAAAAGATGAAGGAACTAATTTTTATTATTTATATTTCATTATTAATTATGTTTTAATCCTCTTAAATGACATCGGACAATTATTACCGATTAATTGCTTTACATGTCGCCTAAGGTTCGATTATAAGGCAAATGTTAAAAATTAGCCACTTAGGATCATTCTAACGGAGTCTGGGAAACAAGAGACAATGTTAAACTAGGGAGCCCGACTGTTCACTTTTTCAGACGTTGGTGGCATAAGTGAACTTTTTTAGATGTTTAGCGCTCACTTAATCCTAGACCCAAATCTTAGGCATAATTCCTTTAGCCACGTACGATCAGAGTAACGAAGTCTTTCAAGTAATGAGATGGTGCCAAACTGATGGGCATGTCTGTTCATGTTTTTAGACGTCGGAGGCATACATGAATTTGTACAGACGTTGAGCGTTCACTTGATCATGAAAACAAATTTTAAGGGTATGAATGACCCTTTTTTTAAAAAAAAGAAGAAAGAATTTGACCCCACCATACGATAATCGTTAAACAATAGGGAGATCAGGCTAACGTGTTATTTAACCGCGCAGCAAAACGCAATGATACAATACCGTTTTCCCACTTTCAACGTTTAAATTTTTTGTCAACTCACCCGCCGGTTAGGGTTTAATTAATGGAACCACCGAGAGAAGGCTACCACCACCACCACAACTACCACCACCGCCCCCGATTCAACCACCAAGAACAGCACCACCACCATCATCATCCTAACTATTTCCAACACCCTAACCAGCCTCCTTTCCCACCTCCGCCACAGCTACCGCTCCAGCCACCTCCGCAGCTACCGCTCCAGCCACCTCCGCAGCTACCGCTCCAGCCACCTCCGCAGCTACCGCTCCAACCACAGCCGCAGCTTCCACTCCAGCCACAGCTACCGCTCCAGCCTCAGCCACCGCCGCCACCACCGCCTCCGTACCCCTACTTTAACAATGACCATTATCAATTCAATAACCAGAACTTTGACGCCCGTCCTAATTTTGATGCTAACCAACAGATGACCGGCCAACCAAACGCACCGGTTGCTGGCGGAGGATTTTTCTCCAATGGCCTGAAAAGAGCTCGATGTCATTCTGGCCGTCCAGGTTCCCCAGGTAACAATGTAATTCTATAGCTGATTTATTTTTGTTAATCTTATTTCGAATCTTCACTGTTATATAAGATACAGTTTAGGTTCACTTGTTAGACTAATATACGCAGACTTATGTTACTTGATTTTGTTTTTTAGATCATAATGCTGATGGTGGCAATGTAAAACTTTTTGTCGCGCCTATTCCGCTTCCCACAACTATGGAAGCTGTAAGTTATTTCTTTCAAATTGCTTTGTCATTTGTTTCCAGATTTAGTATAGTAATAAATGTAGCACGGACACTTCATTCAATCATGTCCTGTTTCCGAAATGTTCAACTACATTTTTTACATAAAAAACATTAAAATAACACGAAATTTTGTTGAATATGCTGACTAAGTAATAAACTTCATAATTCTTTGGACATCACTTAGTGGAACACTCACCAATTGTCAGGATGTACTGTGTAGTGCCCTATTTAATTTTCATGAAGTCAGAGATTTTCAAGTTTGAAAATAGAACTCTTTTCCCCTTGAGCTAAATCTTAAAAAGTCCTAGGTCGTGCAGGCATGTGGTATTTCGCATGCCTTATTTTCTCTTTTATCTGCAAATGCCACACCTCTGCTTTATTTGTTGTTGCAAATCATATTTCTAATTCTACTCTATCCGTGTTCAAGCAGAAAGCTTCTCTCCCCTCTCAGCTGAGGGTTGACGGCTACTCTATAATATATCATTTTCCTGCATAACTTTTGGCCATTGCTTCTTTGTGCTAGATACGCCCCTTGTTTGAAGCACATGGAGGTGTTATTGAGGTAGTTCTCCCCAGGGATAAGCGGAGTGGTCATCAACAAGGTACTCGGATTTGATATCTATAACTCATTGTATGCTTTGCAACTTTTCTGCAATTTTATTTTAGTGTTAGGTTTTCCCACTAATTTGCTGATTACACTATGATCATGTTTTGTATTGTTCGGTACAAAATATAGCTATTGGCTGCTTTATTGTTGGTACATGTCTCATATGTCTAATTTTGTCCTTAGCAAAATAACATATAATCTAGTGGTTGTTTTGCTATTGAAGTGCATTTTCTATATGTGGAATAGTTCCATTTTCCTTGTCTATGGATTACGCTTAATTTCTAGTGATGTCTGTTCTTCATTATAATTTCTTATGCATATCAATCTTTAGATTCAAAATCTGTTTGAAGCATTAAAATTCCCGATTCATACTTTATGTGTTATTGCTTATACTTTACTGTAACTTGATGTACATGGTAATTAAATATATCTATATGAAAATTATTTCATTAGGGTATTGCTTTGTGAAATATGCAACGATAGAGGAAGCTGACAGGGCTATTAGGGCTTTAAATGGTCAGTATACTATTCCTGGGGTAAGTTTTTTGGTTGATAATGCAGAAAACAAATTCTGATGTTGTTAATAACTGATATGTAAATAATGTTCTGTTGATAAATATCTTCATTCAGGAAGCGGTTCCCCTTAAAGTCAGATATGCTGATAGGGAGAGGGAACGCGTTGCCAAGGTTGAAAGGGACCGCCCTGGTAAGTGTCATTTATTTACGAAGTATGTTCTTCTACATGTCATTCTATCACCTCTCACCTACGCATCAGAATATATAGATCTCTGCCATATGCAATTTAATTAATTATCTGTAAATAGTCTAAGGTTTCCATTTTGGTAATGAAATCATGGTGCTTGTAAAAAAAATTCAAATCTATTTAAAAGACTATTAATCTTCTCTCTTTGTAGCAAAATATGGCCTATCGTCAGCTGAAGATGCCATGAAAGAGGGTGTTTCTTTGCATCTGACTGTATTTTGTTGTCTGACGTTTACAGTCTATCTTTACTTGCCTTGTGGGTTTCTTTAACAATAAGATTTTTTCTTGCGGTGGAAAACTGTATGGTCTTTATCTACAAGATGTGCCCGAGTTTTTGCTGACGTGTTTAATAATGTATCTGAAAGGTTCTTACTCTTCACTGCCTTTCTTATTTTATGACAGCAGCCGTGGAGATGGTAGAAAAACTCTATGTTGGTTGTGTTCACAGACAAGCTTCAATGCAAGAAATTGAGGAAGTACGAGGCACATTTGCTATATTTTTTGTAGCTTTACATGGATAAAACGAAGATTTACAACTTCCAGCGTAACTTTGTGAATTCAAAGTTCTAAATTTGCAAAATGCTTAGACATCACTATTTGAAACAAAAAAGGGAAATAAAGTGTTATTAGATGGCATGGCCATTCTTTGATAATTTGAAGGCTTTGTCCTGTATGATGTTCTATATGATTAAATTTATTAAATAGGTGACAATACTTGCATATACCAAGCGAGAGTTTGTGAGGATAGCTAACTGAGTCTGTGCACATTTATATCCCAAGACTAACTCTTTGCTTTTCATTTTTTTATGCTTATAGCATAATGTTTTTATCTGACCTTTTCTTTTCCGTCAGATATTTTCTCCATATGGTCATGTGGTAGATGTGTATATCGTACGAGATAATCTGAAGCAAAGTCGTGGTAAGTTGTTTTTTCACGTTGATTTCTTTTCTCTTTTAGCTGGAAATATATCTGGAGTAGTGGACTCATAGGAACTTAGTTTTCTTAAAGCCTTCTAGTTTATAACTCAGTGTGGGGCCATTCACTAATAGAAATTATGGGCTTTATTAGTCCCTTATCAGTTTCATTGTTATTTTTTCATGCCTTTATTTTTTTTAATTAAAAGAAGCGGCAAACTTCTTGGAACTGATCAGTATTTACGACACTGTTCAATAAGTGCAACTTTTTGTCGACCTGTATTATTGCTTCAAGTCTTCTGTTTTGAAACTCTCATTTATGTTCCAGCAATATAGCAACGGCCTTCTCATTTTGGATTTTCTTCTTTTAATGGTTTTAGCTTGTGTCTAAAGATTTCATTTCAGGCAAACTTCTATCTTTGTTGACCAGTAACCTATGGTGGTTTTGATTTGATGGTCCATCTGCTTTTTTGAAGGATGTGCATTTGTTAAGTTCACTCACAGAGATATGGCATTAGCAGCAATGACAGCATTACATGGAACTTTCACAATGAGAGTAAAGTGCATCTGTTGTTTTGTCATTTTCTGATTATAAATTTCAATGGTAGTTCCTTATACAATCTCTGATACTACATGCTTCCAGGGCTGTGATCAACCTTTGATCATTAGATTTGCAGATCCCCCTAAACGGAGGGCGGGAGAATTAAGGTGTTGCTTCTTTTGTATTGATGTTCCTGTATATTCTCTTCATGATCTGGACCTTCTGTCCCTGCGTAACCAATTTAATAAATATTAATTCTAATCTATTTGCCACTCTATTGAGCTGCTAATGAACCATAAAATGCATAATGGTTATTATGCAAGATGCTAGCTTTAAATTTGGTAATTTTCCTGATTTTTTTAACTTCTTTTGGCTATCTCAATATCTCCTATGTCTAATTACAAAAGATAATGACGCTTAGTTATGTTTATAGTTCAGTTTGACAATATAGGTACCAGTTGAATTTTCTTCTGCTTGGGATATCCACTCATACAAAAAGACATAGAAATATTATTTTTTGCTTGCTTTGGTATTTCTGATCATAGATTAGTAGATCTGAGTTAAGAATAATTGGGTGCTTATGTGTGTGCAATGAGACTAATTTATTTGGCCCTATTCTATTTTCCCTAACTCTCAATATAATCTGCTTCATCTTTTCTTAGGGGATATGATGGACAAAATTCTGGCTCTTTTTCTCAAGGACCAATGATTAGGTAAATTTTGGTTTACTCATTTTCTATTCTTTTCATGTACATGGTACACCTTGTGCTGTATGTAACATGTAGAGTTTCTATTTTTATGGTTTATTTGTTGTAGGCCACCACCCAATTTTGGCGATTCAATGGGAGGGTGTGTTTTACCTACTGCTTTATATCCTGCGCAAGAAGCTTCCATGATTTCTGAACCTCTAGCCATTCCCAACCAAGTAAAGTTGACGCATGCTGCTCCACAAATCATAGCGCAACCACTTGTTCCAGTAAAGCAGCCACCAGCACAGTTGTCTCAGATGCCTTTAGAGCAGACTTGGGGTCCCGAGAAATTCTTGCAATCTTCTCAACCAGCAGTCACTGAAATGGTGAAACAAATTTCAAATTTAGACCAGCAGCAAAGTGTCCGGATTTCCCTGGAGGTAGTGATTAATTTTCATTTAGTTTTTAGATCTAGTATGCAAGTTACTGCAGGAGCTATTAAGTCTGTTCCATCTAATGCAAATTTATAATGACCTGCTTTGTGTAGTTGCAATTTCGACTTCTTACTATCCATTTTATAATAATTACTGTAATGCATTTGAGAATCTGGGTTTTTGTTTCTTGAAACGTAGCATTGGTGCGCTAGAACTTTAGGTGCAGTACTAACTTGTGGCAGAAAATAGTGGCATTTTATTGTCTTGTGTCTTCTAATTGTTTTTGTCTGAGTAGTCATTGTGTGTTAGGGAGTATTGTAACTTCAATCTATAGCTTACCTTTTTTTTTGGTCAAGTTATGGCAGACTTGCAAGTCTGACTAATTGTTTTTAATGTTATGTCTTCATGCAGTCACAGTGTAGTGAAGGTAATCGTCCAGCTGTGGGTGATAAATCTTCTGCCTCTGTGGTACCCCAGAGTCCCCAGACAGAAGATCCACAAGAGTGTGATTGGAGTGAGCATAACTGTCCAGATGGGTGCAAGTATTATTATAATTGCACAACTTGTGAAAGCAGGGTAAGTTATTTGGTTAAGTGATTACACTGCATTCAGTTTTTTTTTTAATTTGGTGGTTTAAAATGTTGTTTTCATTTTAGTACCGATTTATGGGTACATCTCAAACTGCAAAAGTCAACTTGAGGCATGTTCATGTCCACGTGGTTGTCCAACCCCAACTTGCTTGGCTTCAGGTGTGGATTGAATTTGGATTAGAAAAAGGAATCTATGTAACTGGTTATGATAAAGTTGTGTGCGTTGGACCTAAAGCTTGGAGATAATACTTTCTCATGGAGTCCATGACTGAGGTCAACCTGAAATGACAAAAACTTCATCTACTTGAAATGTTAGAGGCCTGTATGGGGGGGACTGAATGATGTCATCAACGTTTTGATAGGCAAGGTTGGATATGATCTAAAAAACTTGATGCTGATTGGTATTCTTGGCATCTGAGATAAATCCCGTGTTATCCTTGGTTTTCCTTGAGCTTTTCAGGATTGTGTGCGTTATATATGTTTTGAAGGATGTATGTGTATTCCCACCTCCGTAACTTTTCAAAAATTCTCTCTGAATTCCCATAGCATTTTTAATTGAATTCCTATCCAATTTTGGATGTCTAATTTAACCTCTGTTTGGTCGGGTTGGTTAGAGTTTACTATTTTGAACTCATGAGTGATAGATTCAATCATTCAACTAGAGATTAGCTGGTTGCTGAAGCTATAATCCATTAATTATGCAGTGGGAGAAGCCTGATGAGTTCGCTTTATTTCAGCAACAATTACAGAAGAAGCAAAAAACGCATAATCCACGTCAGCAACCTTGTTTCCTATCAGAAGGTTTTTCTGATAAAGAAGCTGATCATACCTCTTCAGTCAGAAATTCCATGCCAACTGCTTTAGCTCTGGTAGCGTAATATTTAACTTTAAACCCTTTTTCTTGTAGGATAAGTATCAGCCTTTCTTCTACTTTTTTTTTTCCAGTCATATATGTGCCAGAGCTCAGTATACTGCTGCTAATGTGACTGAATATATATTTTCATGATTGACAATTTGGGGAAAATTTACTTCTGCTGTTCTTGTAGTATAGGAAGTCCCTAATAAATCTGAATAGACATTTATCTCTGTTATCTGTATCAACAGTCTTCAGTTTGCAAATAAGTTTCAATAAAATTACAATATTTGTTGCAGTCGTAAATGTTTTGTTAGTCCACATCTCCTGATGAACTGATCTACATCTGCTGCTGTTCCTACTTTGTTGTGATATTTTCCATAAGTATCATTCATTTGTATGTTGAAGGATAACAGTCCCAATATATTCATTTTGAATGCAGATGAGAGCAAATTCACCTAATTGTTAGAAACTTGCACGTAAATTTTCCATTTTCGAGGAGCATTGCAATAATTAGTTTCTGCTTATACTTGTCTGTGCATATTCACCAACTGCTTTTTCTATCTAATAGGTGGACAGTATTTTCCACTTGGCCTTTTCTTTTCTTTTCCTTTTTGCAGGGTTTGGATCATATGCAAATACGACCAGAAACAAGTTCAGTTGTTGATCCCACCTGCACTTAACGGTAGTCTAGTAAAACTTTGCTGTAATTGTCCTGGCACTTGCTTATAAGGCTCAGATTTTATATTTATGAAATTATTGCAAAGCTTTGATTTGTTTACTAGTGATTGTTTGAAGTAATTCTAGGGTCCCTATCAATTCTTCTCTCTGTGAATATTATTAACCTCACCTGTGTGTGTCTTGTGGTTTTAATATGCAAATTCTCGTAGATGTTTTGCAATGGTATCACTTTTCTGCTAGCAAAACAATCATTAAGCTCCTATATGCTAGCGATGATCAACTGTGTTACGTTTTATGCAATTTCTGATGTTAGAGTATACCCAGTTCTCTTGATGCTAAAAAGGTTTTTTTTTACCCCTAACCTGTATGTAATTTCTTGTATTCTTCTTCCTTGCATAAATTACAAGCATTCACATATATACAATTTGTGTATCATGACAAAAGTAGAAAAGTAAGGGGTCGGAAACTAGCTTTTTATAGGCACATTTGTAGGGAATTTTAGAACCTTGTCTTCAGCTATGTGAAAGTCCAGTTTTTATGTGCATTTAGTTAACTTATTAGGGTGACCCTAGTAATTTAGAGCAATTATTTGATATACTTTTAAACTTTATAATATTGAAATTAAAAAATTCAAACAATGAAATAATATTTTATTATTTTTGTTTTTGAAAGAAATCAGTGATATAGTGATTTTTATTTACATAAATTGCAGAGTAATGTAAAAAATTGAAAGTGAAAGAAGCAAAATAATAGTAGGCAAAAAAGAGAGGCTGTCGGGGCATGATCTCTTTTGATTCCCTTTTTTCTACAGGAAAAGCTGTCGGCGCCGCCGTATTGGTGGTGAATAAATAGTATGAGCTTGTTTCCCTACGAATATATTGTGAAAATGACTGATGGAGATCATTAAAGCAATGTAAATAGTATGTGCAAGGTTTGTGTGGGTTGTTATCTGGCTGAATCTTGCAGGAATTATATTCTGCTCCGAGAGAGGGAAGGGGAAGAAGGATACCGACAGGAGTTTTGAGAGAAGTATGAGTAAGACATAATTCCGCCAAGGAGATTCCTTTTTAGGTGATTAACTAATAACGTAGAGCCCCATTGGTCTGGAATGGTCGTGATTTGGTTGATATTTTGTCTAGGCCAGGAAACTCTCTCTATGTAACATGTCGCTTAAGCGGGAAACTGACTCGATATGAACTTGCCATGCCTAGGAAAGAACTCCGTTGGTAGCGGGGCAAGGGCTGCCCCACCTCTACTTTTTACCCTTGGTTCTTTTGTAAAATTTACGGCCGCTTAGCATTCCAATGGAAACGTTATTGACAGAATTAATTGTAGAGATTTTTCTCTAAAATAGCAAAATGCGGATTAATTGTCGACATAAAATAATTGATGGTACCGCTGATTGGCAAGCAAACATTAGCATACTAAACAATGAGAAAAAGAGCTAAAAGCATCAATACTAAGAGTTCTTTTATTGGCTATTTAGATAATATATTTCTCATCAAATGGCAACACAAAGTTGATCACAGAAAGTGTGCAAACCCAATCCTCGCATCTCTTTAATTTAGTTCCCATCAAATAGAATCGAACAAACGACACACTTCATATTCTTTCTATATTTAGACTTCTGCCTCACTTTCTTGTTATATCTCTCCCTCAACACCCTTTATCCATTTATATACATCTATGCATTATACATTCTTAAAAAGCAATAAAAAAAATTAATTTTTTTTTTAAAAAAACATTAACTATAGAAAGCTGAAAGTGGGTGAAGATGGTAGTTGAGTTATTCTTTCTTACTTACTGGATTAATGTTTTAGAGAGACATAACATTAATTTTCTTTACCAAATTCTCCTGTTTGGAACCTCATTTCTTTCAGAATAGGTAATAATGATGTTGTGGATTCCAAGACAAATGAAAAAAAATTATTAACTCTCTTTTGAAGAGAAAACCCTAGTGTTACTATAAAGATCTTGACGCCATTATTTGCTTGAAGTTGCTCTCAGAATCAATGCACATTCCTTGGACAACAAAAACAAATGGTATAAGACAAACGATAAGGTCAGAATCTTACATTAATGCTGAACTTAACCTCGTTTTCCTTTTCTATAATCTCTTTATTCCCTGAACCCCTAAAAATGGCAAAAACAGAAGAAACTGAGCTCAAGAAATGGCATTGGATCAAAAACCCAATAGTTCTACATCAGATGATCACTGATCAAAAGTTTGGTTCTTTTCATCAAGATCAGCAATATTCATGCATGACCGGTCAGCAAGAAATAAAGTTACATATTACGATTACTGAACTATAATTTTTTTACGGTTCGTGCATCATTGATTTATTTGTTATATTATATATATGATAATCTATTTTCATTTTTTTTCAAAATGAGAGGTAATATCGCAATTCGGTCAATAAAATTACTTATGCGGCACTGTAAACGTTAAGCGTCACATAATTTTTCGCTGACCACATAAATAATAATTTATCTGAATTCGCTAAGTAACAACTTCCCGTTGTTGAAAAAAAATAAAAATTGAGTCATCATAATATAAAAATAAATGATGGTAATCAAAGCAGTGGCAGAATCAGAATTTTGTTTCAAACCGAACTTAACTTTAAGTATATTTTTGACTTTCCAACAATCCGAACATAACCTTTATCTAGTCTGAACGACCTGCAAACCCTACTTCTTTCTCTTCAAATTTTCTAATGAATTTTCGACGGCAAGTCGGACTAGAACCTGCTTTTATGCTCTTAGTAACTCGACCTCTAAATCAAAAAATATAAAAAATCTTTGGTTAAATGACAATTAATCTTTTTAACCCAAAAGATATATTGTTAAACTTCATATCATAGTATAATATATCAGCAAAAGGGTATTTCATCTACACATCCTTTTTCATGTCAGTTAACCGAAACTACAAAAGCAGTAACTAATAGGGTTTTATCTATATAATATAATCTACTCTTTTAACATATGAGAAGGGATAATATCTTGAAGAAGGCCATGATCTTCGAGCAAACCACCTCCTTGAATGCTGCAAATACGCCTCTCATGTAAAAGCCTACCATTTGTATTTGCATTATAACCAAAACCCAACGGTGAAAAACTGTTAGCAAAAGGTTGTTGTTGTTGTTGGTGTTGGTGTTGATAGAGCGATAATCTTGTTTGCACCGGCATGGTAAAAGCCGCGGTGGAATAACCAGAGTCCGCCGGAGCTCCGAGAAAGCTCGGACGAGGCATTACGGGGCTGGGATGTGTGTGTTGGCCTTCGTAGGTGGTGACAACTATGGTTGGATCACTGAAAGATCGTTCCACTCTTTTCTTCACATTACATGATGCAGTAGTGCAACGATAATAACTCCTGAAAAGAATCAAAAAATGGGCAAAATAAAACAAATTCATTAGCGTTTGAGCTAAAAATAATTATCCAAAAATGAAGAATTAGTTAACATCTAAGAAGTACCGCAATACTTCATTCAATCAACATTTTTCGTTTCGAAAACGTGTTGGAAACTTGACGTTTCCGACATTTTTAACATAAAAAAACGTTAAAATAACACCGTTTCGAGATGCCCGTGCTAAATATGTTAACATTGAAGTTAGTACCTAGGAAAAGGGCTGTTTTTCACAGCTTTTTGACCGTACTTTCTCCATCTGTACCCATCTTCCAGATGATCAACCTCGCTCTTTGTCATGAATGCGAATCTAGCTTCTCTCTGTCTCTTCTGATTTGTCTTCTTTGCCTTTAACCTGAAAAAACAACCCACAAAACACACCAAAAAACCCATCAAAAACCTTCAACTTTAAAAGTCAAAAATCACCACAAATATTAACAATTCCCATCCATTAAAGCATTCAAACTTAAACCCCCAAAAACTATCCATTTTTTCATAAAAAAACATATAAAAAAAACTCACTCTTTCTTGGTCTTTTGTTGCTCTTCTTCTTCATTATTATCCACAGCCAAAATAGGCAAAACTTCATCATTCAAAGCCTCACTAGAAGCCGAAGAAATAGACGAAGAATTAGGAGTTGCAGGCTGATTAACCAACCCATCCGCCGACTCCATCTTCGTTACAACAACTGGAGTATTAACACCACCATTTTTACACGGCACAGCCTGTTGAAACACATCAAAAACCGAAGGACTTACACTACCAAAATCTTGCATGCCCAACAACTCAAGAAACCCTAACGAACTCTTATCTCCACCTCCTCCTCCTTCATAAAAATTATCAAAAACACTCTGTACTGAATAACTACTCTGAAGAAAAAGATCAGGAAATGTTGTTGTCGTTGACGATGATGAACCCACCATATTTTCAATCTTTACTGTTTCAACCCCTTCCATAATAATAACAGTGATTAGTATCCTTTTTGTTTATCAGATTAAAGAAACTAAAACTTCATGAAAATAGTAAAATACTACCATATAAGATAGCTAGAGGAAAAAGAGAGAGAACTAATGGGGTTTGATTTGCTGTTTGGAAGAAGAAAGGAAGAAGAAGTAGGGTAGGGTTGATCTGGTTTTTATGGTAGGTAGGTGGGTGTATGTGTTTTAGAGAGAGAATGGTTTTTTCCTTTGAGGTGTGAAAGAAATTCAAAGAAAGTGAATTGATGAAGATGATGATGATGATGACTTATGAGAGTTGTTTGTTATTGGTTTAATATATCAAAAAGCCCCTGTATTTTTTATATTTTATTTATATAGTCTCTCTTTAAAATTAATTATTCAATAGTTTTTTACTATTTGACGGAAACTATGAGTGTATCTCAGTCACTGTTAAATATTTAAATAATGTACGTCAAAAATGATAAAAGACCCTATATTTTTAAATTTTTATTTTATTTTAATTTTTTTTGTTCAATAGGTCTTTATATTTAATTTTTTTACTTATCCAATCACTCTTTAAGTTTGATGATGTGATCTATTTTGCCAATGTATCGAGTCAGAAGAATAGTTTGGATCCGATTTTATGTGTATTTTACGGTAGATGTAATGTACATTTCTTTTTTAGATGAAAAATATCTAGAAATTCAAAGTAATTGAATACAAAAAATAGATGAAGATAAGAATTTAATAAAAATCGAATAAATACTCTCTCCGTCCCATTTAAGAAGGGACATATCTCATTTTTATTTGTTCCATTTAAGAAGGTTATATCGTGTTTTTTGTGCCAATTTATATGAATTTTCATTTTCTACCCCCATTTTTCTTTCCATAATTAATGACTATTAATTTATACACAAAATACAACACTATCATAAATAGGGGTAAAATAAGAAAACACTATAATAATTAATGCTTTTTTAATACTCCCTCCGTCCCGTTTAAGAAGGGACATATCCCATTTTTATTTGTCCCATCTAAAAAGGCCATATCGTGTTTTCTGTGCCAATTTATATTGAACCTCCACTTTTATCCCTTTAGTTATTTCAATATGCATTAAAAACAACTCAATTTACAATACATTTATTTTATTATTAGGAGAAATTATACTAATTAATAGGGGTAGACATGATAAAATAAAATATTGTCTTATTTTATTAATATTTGTGCAAAATTCATTTGTCCCTTCTTAAACGGGACGGAGGGAGTATATGTGAAAAAGTCATTTGTCCCTTCTTAAACGGGACGGAGGGAGTATAAAGAATTAAAAGTACAAGGGTAAAAAGATATATTTGGCCCTTGTTATCATAAGTTTATTTTGTTGACCGGCGATTGGAGGTCAAGTTTTTGTACGGACATGAAACAGAACCGGTCGTTGGTATTGAATGTGTACCGACAAAAACCCAAGTGGTCTAACCATTCATACGTGGATTTTGACTGCTTAACCAGTTTTTTTCTCTTAAATGTAAACGGGATTTAGCAAACACGTGAGAGAGATACTTAATTACGGCTTTTTAATTTAAACAAAGTGTTGTAATTTTGTATTTAATCGTGATTTTTTTAATCCTCCAAAAGCAAAAGATATCTTCATTTTTATAATTTGATTTTTTTATACAGTATGCTGATCTATTGATGATATTTTTTTTGTATGGTGTAAAGAATGTTTATGGCATTTTTGTTTAGTGACAAGTGTATGATGATGGGCTGTTAATTTTGCAAATGAAATTAAATAAGAGGCTTGATAGATACAGAAAATGCTGACACAATAAAAAAAACTAAAATAAATATTATATTAATTTATTTAAATTAACACAAGATAAAAACTAAAATTACGAAAACATAAATCAAACCTCATAATCCACAAATGCTTTATTACAACATTGCGAAGGTCAAGATGAATACTTTTATCTTTAGATTATCGGTATCTCGAGAAATATTGTTGAAATCAGATATGACCATCCATTGCTATTTCAACCGGTTCATCTAGTACCTGTACTTCCATTGCATCTTGAATTGTTGCAATAAAATCTCGTTCGTTTTCGATTTTCATGTTATGCATGATAATACACGTTGTCATAATATCATGTAGCACATCTTTTTTCCAAAATCTTGAAGGTCCCGCAATAATTGCAAAATGTGACTGTAAAACTCCGAACGTAGTATGTTTCGTTTTTAAGTTATTATATAATAAAATTATCTATGTATATACTATTGTCTTTTAAAATTAATTATGTAATAATTTTTAATTGTCTCCTAAAATTATTAATATAAAACTTTTATGTTATTGTTTCATAAAAAATTTCTTGTAATATTTTTATATCAATATCTCGTGAAATTATTTAATAAATAAATAATTAATTATATACAATTATAAATTATATGTATCAAAGTGTACATTAACCATATTATCATATTCAAAAAGTGAAATGGTGAAAGAAAAATTCCTTCATCATTTTTGATGGAAGAGAGTGTAAAAAGGTCACCAAAATACATTTTAGTGACTCTCTTGGAGATGGAGAGTCATCAATTTCCATTTTGATGACACCCCTTGAAGATGGTCTTATAAGTTAATTGACCGAAAAGTCGACGTTGTAACTTCATTAATGTTATCTTTCTTTCGTATTTATGACTTTCAAAAACACTATGAAACATCAAATTATTTAGATAAAATTCAAACACAATTCTTCATATTTACACTCCCTCCGTCCTACTAGAGTTGTCTATTTTATTTTTATTACACAGTTTAAGAAATACAATTATTATTTATGAATTTTGTAAAATTTTCTTTACTTTTCTTGTCATATCCCTATTTAATATAGGGTACACTTGCAATTTATTTTTAATTTACTCTATTAGTAGATTTTAAGTAGGGATAATATAAGAAAATTGAGTGTAAAAAAAATCAGTTATTTTTTGAAAGTGGACAAGAATTTTGGGACAAATTTTTTTTCTCAAAGTGACAACTCTCTTGGGAAGGAGGGAGTATATATTATAAGGGGTTAATTTCATATAAAATTATCACCTTTACACGTTTTTTCACTTTAATCACGTTCTTTAAAAAGTGTCAAATAAAATCACCACCTTTTATTTTTTTGCAAATCTATATTACGGATTTGAAAATTCAGTGTATCGACAACCGGAATCAACAAGAAAAAAGTAAGAGGAAGGTATTTTTTATGTTAATTAGCGCATTAGTCAGATTTGGATATTTATGTGGGAGAAAAAAGACACCGAATTTTTTCATCAGTGATAGATTTATAAAAATTAAAAGGTGGTGATTTTATTTGACACTTTTTAAAGGACGTGATTAAAATATAAAAATGTGTAAAGGTGGTAATTTTATATGAAATTAACCTATTATATATAAATATAACAAATAAACCCTCTTATCCACAAATTAAAGAAAGAAATAAAAAATAATTAAATTTTTTTAAAACGTACCGGACCTCACCGCCACCTCCCTTAGACCGTCACCGTCTCCCTCCATCCCACAACAACCCGCTTGTCCGCTCTCGGACCTGCCGCCGTCCTTTATGAGAGGACGACAAGGTCTGCTTCATGGATGACGGGTGGGCGACGGATCGGCAGATCCAACGATGGCGGGTCCGATAGAAGTGGTAGTAGATTTGAAGTGTAGGCGTTGAAATTTAAAAATTAACAATATATATTTGATTAATTTTTTATTTATAACTTGTTTGAATGTTTTTTAAGTTAAAGAACTTATTTGAATTTATTCAAGTAGGAAAAAGTATGATAATGTTGGATCAGTTTTTTTTTTTATCTCTTTGATTTGACTTTAACAATCAATTTAGAGATTCTAATATTATTTATAAGTGTGTATGGACCTATTTAAACCATCGCGAATCGATTCGAAGTTTTCTAATGAGAATAAAAAATTCCAAATTTGCAATGTTCCAGCGAGAAAGTCGCACTTGCGCTAGACTAAAATTACGGGCGCGACACAGTTGAATCACGGGCCCAATTAAAGGACTGATCCTGCACACTTTCAAGGACCAAAAGTCACGGGCGCGCCACCCAGAGATCACGGGGGCGACCTTTATTACCATTGAGGGTCCAACAGTTACTTTCAAACCCCCTAACGATTGGCTAACACATGGCAATAACCCATTGGAAAAGTTAAATGTCGCGGGAGCGCTATGGTACTCGCGGGCGCAACTGTGCTGCTTTGTGCACAACTTTTTTCTTCATTTAGAAGATTTGGAGGAGAGTTGTTGAGGTTATAAATATCCTTCAATCACCACATTTATGTGGTTAGACACTTTAAGAACAACAATAACTATAAACAATTGATTAAAACTCTTTCTTCATTTATTGTGTATCATTTAGTGATTGCCTTTCTTTATTGCTTATTTTATAATCATGTAATGTTTGTAGATTTGTAATTAATTTTAAAAAATCACTTTGCTGAGTTTGTGTTTAGTTTTAGAAAAACACTTATTGTATTAGTTATGTGTTAAGCTTAAAACACCCCCATTAGTTAATTAAATCAAATATCAATCTTTAATTGAGTAGTGGAATAGAACCAATTTGTGATTCGAATCACTCTAAATCTCTTATGTTCCTTTCTCTAAATCTAATCTTTCTCTTTAACTTTTAAAATTAGACATAAAACCTAATTTACTTCCCTCTTAGGTATTTCAGACATAACTCTTAAATGTAGTTGTTTTGAAACTTTTCATCCTTTTAGTAATAAAATCGTCTAATTTTTTCAATTTAGGGTGCTAATGAAAGTCGAAAATACGAAATGGGGTAAAATTGATTTTTTATAAGGATAGAGTACTATTGAAAAAAGAGTAAAGGTGGGTAGTTTTTCGGCCTATTAACCTTTATTATATAAATATGATATGATAATAAGAGATCAAATCAAAGATAATATTATAGTTAGTTTGTACGAATTGTGGTGGAAGATGTTCACCGCGTTTGATTTTCCCCCAAGAGTATGAGAATCCATTAGTTAATAAGAGCATATTTAACCTAACTCTATAATAGAGTGTCAAGCTCCACCATATAAAATAAATGAACTTCAAACTAACTTTATAAACTTACTTAAGTTTATAAACTTATTTAATTTTATAGTTTTAAGATATTCTTTTGAGTTTGAGACAGAATTTGTGTTTGGGAAAAATATTATTATATATATAAAATAGAGTGGGTTAGATTTGGTTTAAACTGTATTTCAGTTATTACAAGTGATCAAATTTCAGAAAGTTGCATCCCCTCCAAATAAAGAAACTATCTCAAACACTAAATTAAGTCCTTGCTAAAGTATGAGCTATCATATTGGACAATTTTAGGATAAGAAAAACTACTATATTGATTAGGGAGTAAATATAACGAATTATACGGTAGTTCATATTTCTGTTATATTTCATCTTACAAATGAAGGAACCGCTCAAATGTCGATAATCATTAGGATGAAGTATGGCCAATGGAATTCGAAAACGGTCAAAGATGTCCTTAATGTATTTGTCCAGTGGCAGTTTTAGCCCTCCCCCAATATCTTGAACAAAAATAACATGTTCATTAGGCTCCACACCTGATCCAGGGCATAACTGGACACCGGTAGCCTAAAAGTAATCCAGTCAGGGATTTTATATCGGCCCTTGATCCACTCTAGGGCGCCATCGCCCAACACGCATGGAAATGCAGAAAGAGTAATATGAGCTTTCTTCTTAAAAGGAAGTATTTTTGATTGAGGAGATTGGGGTGATCTTTTCTGTTTTTTCTTAACAAGGACCTCATCCTCATCCTCAGACTCCTAATCTCCTTCTTGTTCACCATCGAGGTGATCCTCCCCTTCACCCTTTCGGCCAGCGCACAACCTCATCTCCCCTTCGCCTCACTGATATGGCCTCGGGACTGGACGTTTCCTCCTGGCTATCCTCCACTACCTTATTCTCTAAATCCTCCATATCAGGGTCTACCTCTACAACTCCAAGAGAAATATATGATGCTGACCTATCACTAGACTTTTTAGAGGAAGAAGTTACCGACGAAGATGACATGACTAGTGTGTAACAAACAAAGAAAATCAATGAAATAACAAGGAAGGAAAGGAGGCACTTATTTACAACTGATGACAGATGAAAGCTTTGTTGAAAAAAAATGCAAAAAGGACAAGAGAAAAATGAGAAGCAAACAAGAAGAAAGGAGTAAAAAAAGATATACTAGAGATAAAAGAAAAAGAGAGAGAGAAAAAAATTGAATTTTATTTACCTCCTTTTAGAAAAACAAGGAGCAGTTAAGTACTTGAGTGTATGACAACATGACACAACTTCCCAGACAAGGCATTCATTGCAAAAACAAAGAGACACGACTCTTTATATTCTGAACATCAGTCAAAACGTTTGAAATTTAAAAAATTCAAATTTTAAAATTTGAAATTCGAAATGATGAAAAAACCGCCCGAAGCCTTTGACTTTGGCTCTGGTGGGGGGGGGGGGGGGGGGGCATCTGATATCGACCTAGAAATATCTGAACTCTAAATTTCGCCTCATAAACCTGGTTCGCCTCCAGATCTTAAAGAACGTCCCTATTTGAGTCCTCTCTAGTTCAAATAGAGACTTCGCCCTTTGCTAGTTTGAGTTCGCCAATTAAATAAAGAGGTGCACCAGCCCTTCTCTCCCACTAACAGAATATATCAAAAAACTTTGCCTACACCCATGAAAGGTCGTGCTTTGAACCCACAATCTTGAACGAGATAACTGGCCATTAGAGGGCCTATAAAAAGAGCTCCACGGTGCTTGAGAAAAGTACTTATTTTTTAAACCTTAAATACTTATTACCCACATTATCTACCGAGAAACCCGTATTGACTTAAATATCGGAGCGCCTTTCAGGCAACACCAGCCTAAACTCCTTGAGCTTACTTTGTTCTTTGTGCATGAAACACTCAAGAGGCGAACTTAAGAGTTTTCTAGTTGTATCACTTATGAAGAACATAACTTCATTCAAAGTCTTTAAGAATTTTAAAATTTTCACTTAATGTAAAGGGTATTGCAAGTAAGCAGCTATGTTCTCGACGTCTATTTTCTTCAGTTCATTGCACAACTTTTCACTGCACTTCTGATGGCTTCAAAATATCTTTAAACTCGCAAAACAAACTCGTATTACGGGTGATATGCTCAAACATAAAATGAGTACAAAAGAAGATCAAAACAAACACGAATATGAGATAATTATACTTAAACAACATATGAAAATAAGAGTAATTCTACTTCTAGTAGAAACCCTCAAACCCACCTTTTACTTGTCCTCAAACAAGAACAAAGTCTCACTCAATAAAACAATTACTCACCAAATTCGTAAATCACAATAAATTAAAAATTCGTAAACTTTCTATTATGATGAATTAAATAAAATCTTACTGTATAAATTAAACAACAGAATGAAAATATAAATGAATTGATCGTGCATATGACTCGATATAGATTCACAATACGATAAATTTTTATTATAATTTGACAATTCTTTACTAATCCGTCATAAAATTTTGTTTTTTTTACAATTTTTTTAAATAAACCTATAGTCATCAAATTGAAAAGGGTACACAATATATTAATGTCCAAAATAAAATTATCCTAATAAGGGAATCAAAGAACCAAACATGATTGCATGAATAAAGTTGGGAAATAAATAGAAGATTGATATATACATGCATGCTTCTTCTTATATAAAGTCGGTGAATTCGGCTACTTTTTACCATCTTCTTTTGCATCTTAATTCATACATAAATCATTCGCAACTAAAGAAGAGAAAGCAAAATATGTTATTTATCCTTTTTCATGTAGTACCATAGTATATGTATGAAAAAGGTTATGCACGTGTGGTATGATCGATCGCACGCTTGCATAAATTGCGTGTAAGCTCCACTAAAATGTGCATGCTTTCATTATTTGGTTTCTCACTTTCTTTTGGCAACTATTTACTTACCCTTTTCTCCTTATACTTTGTATTCCGATCACATCTCATTCACTCTCATTTTATCTAACACCTCCTTTTTTTTCGAAAAAAAAATGAAACCAAAAATTAAATGCATTGAAAAAATAGTTGAATTTAAATTTACTAACAATTTTATATTTAGTTTAAATAAATTTATCATGTATAGAAAAATATAAAACGATTAAACCAAATATAAAATAAATATATACCAGTGGCGGAACAAGAATGGAGGGAGGTGAGGTGGCCGCTTCACCCCGGTTCCGATCCAAGACCGATGAGTTTTAAATAATTATTATAAAGAAGACAATTTTTTAATTTTTTTTGAAATAAACGGTATATCGCGCGTTTGATCCAAAACTTTTAAAAAAGTCGTATAACATATTGTTCAACTACACAAAGTTTATGCCCATCTAAATAAAATTTACTGTTCCGCCATTGATTATTACTATATGTTTTCCATTATTATCAAATCTAATTGAAAAATAGTAATTAGTTATTGTTTAGAATATATGTAGACCAGGAATACCTTCATGACTGCGTGTACCCGTTTCATATTATTTATATTAGTTGAAGAAAATATAGTTCAATGATGATTTGGGTGTTATTAGGATAACATAGTTTATTTGCTATGCATAAGCAAAGTATATTATGATATCTAAACCAATTTACTTCTCACCAAAATTGAACACTTTTATCCGTTTGCTATCTATCAAATAGACATTGTATTAATTGCTTAGCTATATATATATACTCAATGCAAGACAAGAGGTACCATCATTTAAAAAATATGAATCATTTCTCTACAACTTACAAGCAAAAGATATCAAAAAATGTCAATGTAGATATATGAATTAATCTGAAAAATTTAGACTCATTCTTCTTCTCTAATTATAAGTGAAAAATATTATTTTAATTACATGTATAAATAATATATTGCTACATATATATTTATCATAATGATATAGAATAATCTTTATAGAGCTTTGTTAAAATGCATTACATCTACGGGAAAATACATGTTTCACATTTTCTAAAAGTTTACTTATAAAAATAAATATATCTTTTAAAAATGATACTTAACCATTAAAATTTTTTTAATTTTTTATTTATTTATAAATTTACTGAAATTTAGGGAGTAGTGGCATGGGGGAACAAAAAATGGCGGTCCAGCCAGGGGCGTGGCCAGAACTAGAAATTAAGGAGGGCAAAATAATTTCTTTTTCATATGCTATACAAAATTTAAAAATTTGTTGAAATTAAGAGGGTCAACATGTAATAATTGTCTAACGAACAAAGGGCGTGATCATCTAACCCAATTTATACTTTTTTGAGCAATTAATCTCAAAAAATTTCATTTTTGGGTCAAATAACTCCCATAATTGTATTTTTAAAACGCGTAAAATACAAATCGGAGATGAGAGATGCAAAAAAATAATTAAATACTTCCCTAATTGTTGCGATATAATTATTCTAAATATATTTTTTGAAATAAAAATATAAATTATTGGGTTATTTGATAAAAAATAAAGAGTTTTGGAGTTAGTTGCTCAAAAAAGTATAAATTGGGTTAGATAACTCCGTGTCACAAGTTTAGGGAGCGCATTGACCCTTTGTTCATTGTCTAACTACCATGACAAATATTAAAAAATGGAAAAGGGTCATTCATGCTTCTAATGTTTGAGGTTTGGATCAAGTAAGCCCTCAACGTCCGAAAAGGTTCACCCATGCCCCCAACGTTTGTAAAAATGAACAATCATACCTCTCGGTTTAACGTCGTTCAATTTCTCATAAAATTCTCTTAGTGTGATCCTACGTGGCAGATATAAAAGGATCATTTATGTCCCTAATGTTTGGGTCAGAGATCAAATGAGCCCTCAACGTTTGAAAAATGTTCACTTATGCCCCTAGCGTTTGAAAAGGTTCACTTATACTCCTAATGTTTGAAAGATGAACAGTTAGGTCTCCAGTTTAACACTGTCTCATTGCTTCCCAGACTCTGTTAGAGTGATCCTACGTGGCTATTTTTTACCGTCAAATATTTCTCCATGACGGTCTTTCTCTCAGCAACAATAGTTCGTCGTTGTAAAGTCATTTTATTACAAGACCGAGCTAAACCGATATATTGTCCTTCTCCAACAATCGAATAATGTATTCTCTTCATTAATCGGTGACAAGATACTTGAAATGACAGAGACGGAGAAAAACAAGTGTTTGATGAGGTAGAAATTGGTAGTGCATGAGATGGAACGCCAAATGAAAGGAATGCAATATTTATCCTTTTAGTTAGTTTTTTATATAATTGATCAGTGTCTAATTTTTTTAGGAATGTAATTGTCGAATCGCAACACATGAAGAATATGAATAAACTGCTTTTTTTTTTATAATTTATGTTTCATTATTAATTATGTGTAACCGTTTTTTATTATAGCAGACAATTATTAACGATTAATTGTTCGACACCGGCCGCCTACAGTTCGATTAATGAATTCTTTAAAAATTTGCCACGTAGGAGTTTGGGAGGCAATGATATAGTGTTAAATTAGGGGCCTAACTATTTATTTTTTCAAATGTTGTGGGCATAAGTGAACTTTTTCAAACATTAGGGGCATAAGTGAACATTTTTCAAACATTAATGGCTCATTTGATCCCGGATCCAAACCTTAAGAGAATAAATGATCCTTTTATCTCTGCCACGTAGGATCACACTAACAGAGTCTTAGAAGCAATGAAACGGCGTTAAACCAAGAGACCTGATTGTTCATTTTTATACACGTTCGGAGCTTTGGTGAATCTTTTCGGACGTTGAAAGTTTATTTGATCCAAATTTCAAGGTGCATGATTGTTCATTTTTAATTATTGATTGTCCTATAAATTAAGTTTGTATTTTGAAATATTTATAAATAATTACTATAAATTTCATCTAAAAAAAATACTATAAGTTCATATTTTCAAATATTTATATATAGTTACTATAAATTTTAAACATGAATTTAAAAAAACTCCCAAGACTACATCCAATAATAGTTAATTTGTCAATAATCAATGAGACCATAATTTTTCTTTTTGTATAAAGAAAATAATGAAAACAAGAGACAAGAGTTTAGGTGTTAATATAGATTTTGCCAAGTAAAATCCAAACCAAATGATACAATCCTTTTGGAGTGTCTAAAATTTAGCCCACAAGACACGGCCTTGTGTCCCTATCGCTGCCCACACCGCACATCGATGCACGGCTCTTTTTGGGCCACTTGATCTTTTTCTTTATCGCACACGTGTTCTTTTCTACGGGTCCTACAAATCCACCGCCGCGATACTTTTACTTTTGATCCAACGGTTCTTATTCCATCGTTTCCTTCTCACGTGCCTTTATTTGTGCCGCGAAGTTTGGCATCAGTCACCGTCAACTTGAGTATCTTTGTTATTTAATTTTATGTGCAAATAATATTGGCCTATTTACGTGTATAGAAAAATAATGCGCTTATTTAAAAAAAAATGCACTTTTGCTAGTAGTATTTAAAATCGTAATTATTCACTTTTTAAATTGATCAATCATCATATAAGGAATAGACATCACATCTCATCATACATCAAAGATAATAAAAGTGAAAATCCTTCGACAATTTTGTGGTATTTACAATGGAAGGGATCCCCATAATATATTGAAATCACTATTATTTCTCCGCTTAATATATTGGTTGACCTCTAAATTATATTTATTTACTTCTTTGAATACTCATCTTTTACTTTAATTTATTTAACATTTAAATTAGTTAATTTTTTTGTTTAATTTAAAAAAATAAATAGAACGTGAATGCACTGATGTGTCAAAAAATTATGACTTGGCTACCATCTAAATAGGTACACAACCAAACTCGAAAGAAAAGGAATCAAATGGATCAAATTGGAAAATATAGAAGTCAAATGGGTGAAAGAGTAAAAAAAACTGTTAAAAAATAAAAGTTATAATTTTTAACAAAAAAATTCATAATTATAAAAAATTAAAATCAAATGCAATTTAAATAGAAAAAAGATTGACATCATGTTTTTATTTATAATTTTAGAATTATATATTAATTTTTTTTGTTTTTGGAGTTGATTTCATTTTTTCATATATAAAAACAAAAACGAAATTCAAATTTATTAATTAATAACTTTTTAATATATATATATTATTATTTAAATTTATTTTTCATTCTTTTTATATGTTTTTTCTTATTGAAAAGGTAAAAAGTTATTTTCTTAAAATTTTAAAAAATTATTTATTTGAAAAAACAAAAGCTCACTAATTTTACAAAGTAGAAAGTCATTTTTTTATTTCCATAAAAAATATTAAATAAAGTAATTAAAGTTAACGGTGGTAGTGATGGTTTCCGGTTGAGTAGTTTGATTTAGTTGGGTGGATTGTTGATTTAGTTTTGATTTAGTTGGGTGGATTAGTGATTTAAGTTTGATTTGGCTGAATGGATAAATTATGTTTGATTTGGTTAGATTGATAGTTTTAGGTTTAGTTGTTTAAATTGAATTTAGGTTGGCGGTGGTCGGAAAAAAGTAACGGCGATAATGGCGGTTTTCGGTTGAATAGTTTGTTTAGTTGGGTGGTTTAATGATTTAAGTTTGATTTAATTTGGTGAATTAGTGATTTAGATTTGATTTGGTTGGATGGATGAATTACATTTGATTTGGTTAGATGGATAGCATTAGGTTTAGTTGTTTAAATTGAGCTGGTTTACTTTTCGCCTTATTAATTTTAAGGGTATCGAAAAAATGAAATTTAGTTGATCATTAGATAAAATTTAAGAAATTTAGTAGCCGATTTTAAAATTCAAAAATTTTATAATAAGGGGTCTTACATTAAAGTGTATAGTTGATTAATGAACAAAGGATCAATTCACCCCCTCAATTTGACACGAAATATCAAATAGGTCATTTTCGACGCTTTTGGTACAAACAAACCCAAAAGTTACGTTTTTGTCAAAAAATCCGCAACTTGCATTTTCGTATCAAACAGACCCCTCTGACAGAAAAAAAAGAGTGGGAATAACTAATTACAAATATTAATACTAATTAATTCAAAATCAACACTTTAAATTTTAATTAATACTAATTAAATCTAATTATCTTAATTAAATTAAAAATACACAATTAAACTATTTAAAATTTAATGAACTCTAACCTACCAAATTAACCCTAATCTACCAAATTAAACCATCAGAACCTCCGGCAGCCACCCACAGCCACCTCCCACTGCCACCCACAGCCACCCTGAAAAGCACCCAGCAACAACCCACCACCCACAGCCACCTCCACAGCAATCAACAACCACCCACGCCACCCGCAGCCACCAAACTAAATTAAAACAAAAAAAACATCACCAACTTAACTCAACGAAGAAGACGATGGTCATCATCGTCGCCGGTTGCTAAAAGAAGACGATGGTTCTGATGTTTGCTCGGCTCTTCTCACCATACGTCGTCAGCCATCATCTCAACTCAACAAACCCATCTAGGTTATGATGTTCTCAACATGATGAAACGGATGGAAGTTGTGTTATGCGGCAGATGTTCGTCGGTGAAGCAAACGGCAGCGTAACATACCAACTTGTTGTTCTTCGGCAAAGCAAACGGCATCGTAACACACCAAGCTGTTGTTCGTCGGCGAGGGAGTTCTGATATGCGGCAGATGATAGATGGGTTCGTCGGCGAGGGTACGGAGCAGGCGGCAGAAGAATTTGAAGAGGAATATGGGTTTGAAATGTAGAAGATGATAGACAATTAGGGTTTACAATTATGAATGTAAAAAACATAAATAAAGTCCTAAAATTTGTAAATAAAACTTTACATAACACATGTACTTTAAAAAATTGAAGGATTAAAATTGATATTTAAAAATTATTAAGTGGTATTTTGATAAATAAATAAATGTGAAGGATCAGTTTAAGTTTTTTTACATTTTAAAATGGAGAGTGTATCACACTTGCTGAGGTGAGAGTGGGAGAGGGTGTATTTGGTACAAAAACGCAATTTTTGGATTTGTTTGTACTAAAAGCGCCGAGAATGATTTATTTGATATTTCGTGCCAAGTTGAGGGGGTGAATTAATCCTTTGTTCGTTGTTAATAGCCTCTCTTATTACTCTCTCTCCGTCCCACGAAGATAGGCCGTTTGGACAAACACGGGAATTAAGAAAAAAGTAGTTAGATTAGTTAAAATTAGTTTATTTATGTACTTTTCCATTTTTAACTTTTAATATTTTTTTAATAAATAAATAATATATTGGTGACTAATTTTTGTATTGGTGTATTTTACATTGATATTAAAAAAAGACATTTATTCCATATTGGAACATGAAACAATTAATTAAGTTGAAGATAACAATATACATTTATTAGAGTGAAGTAAGATTTTTAGACTTAAAATTATTAACCAAAAATTGAAGGTGGCCTATAATTTAGAACGTCCAAAATAGAAAGGTGGCCTATCTTTATGGGACGGAGAGAGTACTATAAAAAAATTATTTTTTCCAAAATATGTTATCAGAACGGCTAATAATCACCCACGGCCCCTGACTTTAGGGGTACCTTACGACAAACCCCCTGATAAAAAAAAACGATCAGTAAACCCCCTAATCTTTGTGGCGGCGCTCGCTAAACCCCCTAAACTCCAAATATGACGAAAATACCCATGGCGCCGTCTTTTTTAGTCAACTGTCATTTTTTTGAAAAAAAAAAAAAAAAATCTGACGGCGCCACGTCAGCTGCCATGTCAGCAAAATACCATAAAAATTTTAAACACCCAAAATACCCCTAATTTAATTTAGAAAAAGACAAAAATAAAATAAATCAACCCAATTTAAACCATTTAATTAACCGACCCAACCACCGCCACCCAACCAACCCGCCACCCGACCACCGCCGGAAAATTTTCCGGTCATCTTCTCCGAGATGACCGGAAAATTTTTCGGTCATACTCAGATCTGTTTAAGAACAGATCCACGCCATGGATCTGTGAACAGATCCATGGTGGATCTGTTCTTGGAACAGATCCATGGTGGATCTGTTCTAGGAACAGATCCATGGTGGATCTGTTCTAAGAACAGATATGAGCATGACCGAAAAATTTTCCGGTCATCTCGGAGAAGATGACCGGAAAATTTTCCGGCGGTGGTCGGGCGGCGGGTTGATCGGGTGGTGGTGGTTGGGTCGTTTGTGTTTGGGTTGATTGAATTGTTTGGGTTAGATAGAGTTGGGTTGAGTTATTTTATTTATTTTTTAATTAAATATGGGGGTATTTTAGGTGTTTTAATTTTTTATGAATTTTTGATGACGTGTCAGCTGACGTGGCGCTGCCAGATTTTTTTTTTTTTTTTGAAAGTCAGTTGACCAAAAAAAACGGCGCTAGGGGTATTTTCGTCCAAAAGGGGTTTAGCGAGCGCCGCCACAAAAATTAGGGAGTTTACTGATCGTTTTTTTTTATCAGGGGGTTTGTCGTAAGGTACCCCTAAAGTCAGGGGCCGTGGGTGATTATTAGCCTATCAGAACGTAACAACTAACATGTATCATGTTGAATAAATGCAAATCACATTTAAATTTTCTTGATAATCCTTCCCGTGGACACGTCGGCGTTTATAGGTGGAAAACGTGGCAGTGTGAGTCGTCACACAGACCTCAACGTGAGTCATGACCATACATATGAATTCAGACATACTAATAATTCAGTCAACGGTCCTTCTAAATTATTCCATCACTGCCTATTACCAACTTTACTATCAACTGTTGATTTACTATTTAAAGGATTCATCATATGGAAAACATTTTTTTATTTGTAAATCTACTAGAATTTTGTTTTATTTTTTAATTTTTAATTTTAATTGTGACTTTTTATTTATATTAAATTAAAAAAAATTAAATATAATTAAACTTTATTTACATAAATAAATGAATGACAATAATATGCTATAATCTCATAAAATTGATAAGAAAATATAAAAAAAGTCTCCTTCTATCTTTAAAAATAAACTCTCATTCTAGTATAAAGCTAAACTCATAGTTTTCAGGAGATGGTTTTGACATTTTGATCAAAACACCATTTTTGCCATTCTTCCAAAATTTACCTTGTTTTCTAATAAAATTTTATATATAAAAAACCTTTCCCCTTTAAATGATTGAAATATTTTAGATTAAAAGAGGTGGTTTCGGTGGTCGAAAAACCACCCTATTTCTATATAATCATTTTTTATTAAAATTTATCGAGAGAGTTTCTTCTTTTAGTTTTGATTTGAAAGATTTTTAATCTGGTTAAAAATTTAAATCTTATTTAATTAAATAAAAATCTCAAATTTAAATAAAAATCTTTTAAAAAATTAATTTTAAATTACTTTAAGAATGTTTATATGTTACCAATGAGCTTTAACTCAAATGGTATAAGCGTTGAGCAGCAAATTGCTAGGTCGTGGGTTTAATTCCTCCCACAAGCGCTTCCCCATCTCAAATTATCAAAAAAAAGAAATGTTTATATGTTGGTAGTTTTTATTTTATTAGATGAATTTTGACTCTATAATAAAATTGAACTTGAAAAATTTAAATTTTAAAAACTAAACAATATCAAGACTATAATTTTAATATTTGAACCGTATATATTTAGATAATTGTTTGAAAGTTAAAGCCACATTCGGGTATGTATTAACATCCACTATAAGGAATTCTTTATTTGGCCACAAATTCTTTTGCAGCCAATTTTGTTTTGCTGCTAAAAAATCTTTTGCAGCATTAATTTTAAAAGTTGCTGTCATTAGTTGAATTATAGCAGCATGTTACAACTAATTTTGTTACCAATTACTTAAGGCAACGTTTTATTAGCAGTAATATGCCACAATTTTTTTTGTTGCTATATGTTAACAGTAATAATTTTAGCACTATTAGCAGTAAAAATATTTGCTGCTAATTCTAGTATTTTTTGTATGATCAATCATTCATCATCATTTAAAAATAATTATTTTAATTTGTTGAATAATTATTTATGTCTGTAATTTTAAACATCACCATTACAAAATGGTCGAAATGAGACAGAACAATTTGAATGGAAGGGTAAGGTTTTGACTTTTGACTAACGTTATGCTTCTTTTATACGTTAGAAAGAACAAAAAATGGGACAAAAAATGGCAGATTTAATAATAAAAATTAAAGTAATTTTGTTGGATTGTGGAAAGTCAGCATTGTCCGTTACCAGAGACTAGAGACACAGAGCTCAAACAATTGACTCTGGTCACTGCTCACGGTCAACTCTTTATTTATCGGTCCAATTATATACTTCCTCAATCCTCATTTTACTATTTAAATTTTAATAACATCAACTACTATCAACTTTAATTTTTTGTACCAATGAGCTATAACTCAAATGGTATAAACGCTAATCAACAAACTGCTAGGTTGTGGGTTCGTTTCCTCCCACAAACGCTCCCCTCCCAAATTATTAAAAAGAAAAAAACTTTAATTTTTTATTGAATCGAATAATCAATCAATTTTTTGTTGGAAAACATTATATACCTATCAAAATAAAATTTTATATTCTAATTTGTTAAATATGAAATTGGTTGATGTTCTTAAATTTTAAAATTTGTAAAAATTTATAATTTAAATTGCATTTTAAAAAAATATTTTCCCAAATAATTATTTTCATAATTTATTTAATTTTAAGGACTTATTAAATAATCATACACATAAGACTCACATTCTTCTAATTTTTGATGACAAATCCTGTAATAATTAGTGAAAATGAATCATGAAGCCTATGATAATTCTAGATTGGTTTAATGCTTTAAAAAATCACGACTTTTCATCCCCTTTTCAATCCTACTCTGACGTTGAAAATTTGTCAATTTTACCCCATTTTTCATTTTTTTCATTTTAATTATACCTTAAAACATAAAATTGACCTTTATTTATTTGATAAGAGTTCAAAAAAAATCTTCAAAATTGGTTAATTTAATATAAAAAGTTAATTTAATGCAAAAAGAGTCAATTTAGAATTTTTATCAAATAAAAAAATGTCAATTTTATACTTAAGGGTACAATTGAAATGAAAAAAATACAAAATACGGTAAAATTGACTAATTTACAACGTCAGGGTAGGATTGAAAGGGGATGAAAAGTCGGGTTTTTTTTTAAAACATTAGGCCTTCTAGATTTTATAGTTTTACAAATTCTTAATTTCTAATATGTAAAATTCTTATTTATTTTCTATCACAAATAAATTTAATTTTAAAATTTAAACCTAAAATGGATTATGATAAAATTTAATTTTAGTGCACTACTTTATTATTTTGAAGATAGATGTCAAAAGAAATAGATGAATGATGCACGTATAGTACTGTGTCAACTATAAACATTGAGTTCAATTTTTTTGATTTATTCTGATACATATTTTTTCTTGGAGATAGTCCTGTTATAAATTAATTGTTACATATAATTTATTTTATGTTAATTCAGCCTTTATTTGGTCTCACTTAAATTTAAAATCAAAATCTCAAAAATACACTTACAGAATCTAGCCAACTAGGTTAACCTCACTTGCAAATGAAGATATCTATTTTCATTATGTCTTAAGTGTATGATTGAATGAGTCTAATGAATTAAGATCTTGCATTTTGAAAAAGCGCCGTGTTTAATGTTTGCAGAATTTTGGCTTAATTTATTTTCTTTCGATTAATCTTTTATTTGTTTCTTCCTAACTCAATAGGTATTTTATTGATAGGTTAGAGTTTTGAAAGTTCATATAATTTGTTGTTCATGACTTTCATCTTATACTTTAATCTTATCTAGGAATAAAAAAAATGTATGAATCTATTTTAACGGTTTACACGGATAAAAAGAAAAGAAATTTAGAACAAAAAAAATTAAATTATGGTTTTGGTGAAGGTGATCAAAGCATGATTTCATGCTCCTTTCTATATTTATCCAATCAGATCCATAATTTTTTTTTAAAATAAAATAAAAACTTACTTTCTCTCATTCATAATATTTATCGCATTTAATTTTAACAAAAAATTTAAAAAAATAATTAATATATATTAATTATAAACAGTTTTACTAAATTAATTCTATCTTTAAAATTATTAACATTTATAACTATTATTTTTATTTGTATTATTGTATTCTTTCAATACATTAATAAGGGACAAACTTGAAAAAATAGCAATTAATATTTTCTTGAAATTTTAAAGTGACAAATATCATGGACCAAAAAAGTTTATCGAATGCGACAAATACAGTTTAATATCTTTTAATTTAAAAATTTTATTTGATGGTCTTTTATTTTTAATTCCTCAACAAGTTAAAGCTTTTGTTAATTCCGTTAATTATTTGATATTAATTTTCTGACGATTTGTTAACTCATTTTCAGTTATGTTAACAATTTGGTACTTTAATTTCAAACTATTTAACATCTCATTCTCAATTTAATTAACAATTTTGTAAAAATAAATAATAGAATCCCCTAATTATTTACATAAGTAAAGTGAAATATCATTAGATATAATTTTTAAATAAAAAAATATTAAAATGTGAATTATGTTTTATATGAGAAAATTCAAGCTAATTTGCTCTAAATATTTTTTTAAAGTAGGTTTAATGACTTTACTACCATCCAGTAAACTGAATTTGTGCAAAACGAAATCTAAATTGAATGTAGTATTGTTTGTTATATATATTTTAAATATTTAATCAATATATTTAGTTAGTACTATATAATTTATTATTATTGATTCAATAGTAAATTTAATATTTTAGTTTAATTATTTATGTCAAACTAACAAATTTGAACATATTTTAAAATATTCTAAATTATAATTTTATTTATTCTAGTGTGAGGTAAGCAGTAGTATATATCTTTTACTCTCTCTGTTACAACAGATATTAGTAGGGATGATGGGTGAAACTGAATAGGTAAATTATATAATTATTGATTAACACCCTTATTAGTGGCCTGTTATAAGCCTAAAATTCTCTCTTATTTTTTTTTTTGTAAGCCCATCCGGTTTCTAAGGATTCGCCCTGACTAATCCGGATCCGACCCGTGTCGCGCACCTAGCATAGTGGGGGAGTCTTCCAGTGGGAATTTTCTGCATTCACAAGGACTCGAACCCGAGACCTTGTTTAAGCGATATCAAACCGCTTACCACTTGGACCAACTCCCATTGGTAAATTCTCTCTTATTTTTATTACTAGTGTTGTTCCTTGTGGATTAACTAATTATTATCCCATTATATGATTAGATTTCTAATGAATCCACCAAATCTTGTACTTTAATTTAAAAAATATAGAACCAAATTGAAGTTATCCCTTTCACCCAATAATAAATAATTTTCCATCAATAAAATTATTATAAAAATAAAAAAGCAAAGCAATCAGACAAATAAAAAAGTTGATCATCCTCTGTTAAGCAATAAGCATAGATCTGTAGACCTTCTGGAAGTTTGACATGAAAGAGTCACTAATTTAATATGAATCATCAATTTTGGACTCATTATTAATTTTCAAATCAAAGTTGGAGAATGAGAGCTGCACATGCATTTGCTAGTCAATCTTTTTTATAATTTTTCGTTACATTTTTAGCCTAGCAATGCCCAAAACATGACAATTTTATATATTTGAATATGAATATTTAAATGTAAATAGTGTGTATTGCAAGGAAATGGTCAAACATTTAAAAGAGAGATGTGTCCAAATTTAATACTTCTTTTGATCTTTCTATTGTTTGTTTCTATGATTTACTACCTAGGAAGTTTTTTTTTAATTTAAAATGTAGATAATCGATATTTATTTTAAATGATTTAAGTCACTGATCAATAAGATTTTAATTTATGCCTTAGTTTTTGTATTACATCATTAGATATAAATAACATATATCCTCTGTATATCGTTAGATGGATAAAGACCAAAGCATATCGCATTTTACAAAGATTTCTTTCACATGTCCTGTCCACTAGGTAAATGTTATTATTTGTGAATGATCCTATATCTCAAATGTTTTTACATAGATGATGTTCAACACATCATTCATGTACTTAATTATTAACATCTTATTATTAAATAAGTTATTTTGTAATTAATTTAGTTATATGATTGCTATTGTTTAAAGAGCAAAGAGTCATTTTGATTTCTGAATTTATATGTGAGAGTCAATTAATTAACTCATACTTAATCAATTAATAAAAATATTTTTTAATTTTAAGCCAATAAAAATAAAATAATAAAAAAAGAATAAGTTAAAAATCATAATGATCTAATTTTATTTTTAATTGATCTACAAATAGAGAGTATTTTTCTTAACTGATACTATAAAAATAAAGAGTGTTTTCTTTAATTAAAATGTACATATAGAAAACAATTTTTTTAATTAATTTTGATGCACAAATTCATAGATCATTGTTACTCGCTCCGTCTCTTTTGTTTTCTACACACTGATTAAAAAAATATTTATTATCAGCTTTTTCAAATTTTTTCAAATGTTTTCTCTATTAATAATTGAATTTTTCATAAAATTTATTTGAGATGACTTAATAAAGAGTAAAAAGAGAAGTTCAATGTAATAATACTTTAAAAAATAGAAATGAGACTATTAAAATAAAATATCTTAAAAAAATTGTGACTTTTTAAATGGGACGAAGAGAGTATTTTTATTAATTGTTCTAATTAAAATAACATACCATACAATAAGATATTTTTCATACACTGAATGTTCTCCTCATAACCTCCAAATTTGATAGGCTTCTTTGGCTAATTTAATTTATAAACTCTTTGCCATCTTTTATAAATTAAGCTTTCTAACTGATATTTAGAAAACCATATGCATGCACATTTTGATCTTAACGAAAAAACAAAAAGAAGAAGAAAACCATATACATAACATAACTATATGCTGTTTGTCTAATATTTGAAAACATAATTTTATAATTTCCAAAAAATTATTTATTATATCTCTGGTTGCTTATACTCTTGATAAAGCGTCATGTGTGTGTGTTAATTAAAACAGAAAATTTTATTAAAACATATAAAATTAACAGTATTAATTAATTTCCGTCAATCTCCGCTAATAATTAATATACAATAGATCTATTTCTGATTATCTAAAATAGTCGATTTTATAAGTTTAATTATAAACGAAAAATTTAAAAAATGATTTTTTTAATGATTAAGCCTTGTAAAAGAGTAAAATAAGTTACTTTTTTTAAGAAATCACATACTTTAGTGTGCAACCGGCGACGGAGTCAAATTAACATGAAAAAAGACGGAATGAGACAATTAAAAATAATCACTCGTTCGTTGCAGAAACCGTTTTGTACTCAAAATCGCCAAGCTTGGACGATAAAAACTAACTAGCCTGCTGCTCCATTTTGCACTAAAATTCACCTTCGAATACAAAATCCCATCATTGCTTAACCCCCACGCCTCATGAGCAGTCCATTTCAGAGGTACATAATTCATATACAGCTTCTTTAAAACCGTAAAATTAGAATACGTTACATATGCTCAATAAATGAATTAAGGCAAAAGGGCTCAAAAACTACCCACCTTTCATTTTTTTTTCAATAGCACCCTGACCTTGTAATTTTTTCAATAGCACCCTATTTCGTATTTTTGGATTTCAATAGCACCCCGACCTTGTAATTTTGTCAATAGCACCCTATTTCGTATTTTTCGATTTCAATAGCACCCTAAATCATCAAATTAAACTCATTTATCGAGGACTTATTTGAATTTTTTTTAAGTTAAAAGGACTTGTTTAAATGTGTTCAAGTAGAAAAAAGTATAATTTCACCTTTAAATTTAGTTCTTTTGAAAATTTTCATCCTTATAGTAATCAAATCATCTAATTTTCTCAATTAGGGTGCTATTGAAATTGAAAAATACGAAATAGGGTGCTATTGACAAAATTACAAGGTGAGGGTGTTATTGAAAAAAAATTGAAAGCTCGGTAGTTTTTGAGCCCTTTTGCCATGAATTAATGAGACATATGATTATTTTTGTAAGTCATGATTGTATAAAGTAGTAGTACAATTATATTTATAACGAATGGGCAATGTGGGTCATTTTGGTGGGAATTGGAAATGTTGCAAATTTTAGACACAGTGAACATATCATTTCATAACTATCTATCTTGTCACCAATTTTTTTTGGCCACTATCGTTACAAATATTTTTCTCCAAAATATTTCTTTTCTACATTTTTTTTTTCATTTTAGTCCCACCATGATTTTCTCACGGACCACATTTTTTGATTTTGAAATCAAATTGTTTGTAATTTTAAAAATAAAAATAAAATTAAAGAATCAAATTGCTTATGGAGAGACAAACAATTTCAAAAAATTCAACTAGAGGGCTTATTTGGTTGAGACTTGAGATTAAATTGACTAGAGAATATTTACTTGGTTCATTTTATGTCCCTTGCTTCCCAAAACTTAAATTCCAAGCTACGGCTCCTTTAGTATATTAAAAAAATCACACTATTTATCAATAAAAAAAATATTATATATAAATTGAGACAAAGTTTGTAAAATTTTATCTTAGACTTTTATAATCTACTAGTTTCGCATTACGTGCTATGCACGTGGCTCGTAATGTAACACATCAATGAACATATTAGTAAATTTATTATAATTATATCAATTTTTATTTATAATTAATATTAAATTAGTTAAGAATTTTGTAAAAGTAAATATAATATATTCGGTTATTGAATTTTTTTCCATACTGAATTTATTCTTCTTTTAGTTTTATAATAACCGTAATTAAATAATTAATTTTATTTTATTAATAATATCTTTAAAAATAATAAAATAGAAATTTCAATAATAATTATTGACCAAATACAATATTTTAATTTTGTAATTTAATCAAACTAAAAAATAGGTATTCCTACTAATTTGGAGACAATTTAGTTATTTTTTACAAATTAAAAATTAAATTGGAGATAATTTAGCTACCTATTCTAATTAGAACTTTAATTACAATAGTGCTTAATTAAATAACTAACTTGTTAATGACTATAAAACCTTTATTTAATAGTAAACTGAAAAGGATTATTCAGTAAATTTTTCTGTCCCCTCTCCCATCCGTGCTTTTATATAGAGTATAGATTATTAATTTTATCTTGACTTTTATAATACATTGATAGATTTTTGAGTTTTATAAAAATATTGTTAAACTTATCCTACTGTATAAAACTTCTTATTTTTGTCAAATGACCACTAAATTTTATAGAAAAGTGCGTATGAATTTACCGAATATCTTGTTGTCATTCGTTTGACGCCACTCATCGCCAATTTCACCGAGAAATTTAAAAACCATTGTTGTTCCAGTACTCTTTGTTACTTAATTAACATCTATTTTAATCTTTAAACCTCAAATAAACTAACAATATATTAGAATTAACCTAACTATATATTAAAAGTAAAGTAGCGATATACTAAAAATAAACTAATAACATTCTGAAAATATATTAAATTTTACAAACATTATAGGGATTATTTATTAAAATATACTAAAACTGAGTCAACAATATAGTGAAAGCATATACATTAACTGAAAATGTAAGTTTATTTTTCTTACCAATGAGCTTTAACTCAAGTGGTATAAGTGCTAAGCAAAAAACTGTTAGGTTGGGAGTTCGATTTCTCTCACAAACGCTCTCCTTTTTAAATTATTAAAAAAAAGTTTATTTTTCTTTTTGTGAAAAGTAACTCCAACGTAAATTGATAATAATTAAAATCAAATTAAAATTTAACTGAGAGTAAATTTCATTTCCTATCACATTTACCACATGTCGTGGTGCATGTGCCACGACCGTATTGTTTCACCACATCCTGTGCCACAAATGTGGTCTATCACAAAAATCATTCACTCTATTAATATTTTCTTTCCGCATGGAGTGCGGCCTAGCATGGAATATACGTTATTGAACAACGTTTTTTTAGCAATTATTTTTCAATATTGTGATGTATTTTTACAAATTTTTAGCCAAAATTGTATTTTTATGAAGAAAAAGTCAACCATAACTATTTTTGGAAAAAATTACAGGAAAATAAAAAAAACAAAAAATTATAGAAAACATAATTCCTAATAAGTTTATATTTAATATCCAATTATTTTTTTCAAAAACGTAATAAATTTTCACTTTTACCTACCGTATTAAAGATGTGTTAGAAATGTATCAAACATGTATCAAAAGAGAATTTTTATAGTAAAAACAATATGTAAAATATGTAAAGTTTTTTGTTTTCTAGGTAATTTTTTTTATGTTTTAGTACATATTTTAAAAATTAAATTATTTTTTGGAATAATTTTATAGTTATTCCAATTTTTTATTCTTTTTGATACTTTTGTAGAAGCCCTAAAAGATTAGCTAACTAAAATTGCAATTCTACAAAACTTCATCTATAGAATGATCCGGTTATGATATTTTAAGAAGAATTTTATTGTGGTCTGCAAGTCTGCAGCTTTTAATGGCTAAGAAAGCCCAATGTCAACTGGACACGGCCCAGTCGATATTGTTGAATAGATATTTTCAATTTTTATGCAATTCAAGGTCTTTAATATTTCCTAAATAATTTTTCGCCAGTATTTGAATATGTTTTCGATTCATTTCTTTGAAGTTCATCACATAATTCAAGTGTAAATTCGCAATATTTTTTAATTAATTTACAGAAGAATACTTCTCAAAAAACTTGAATCCTTTAAATTGAAACTTCTGAAAATAATATTAACAACAATGAAACCATACTCAAATGTGTTGATGTTGGCAGAATGATTTATGCCAAAGAACATTAATGTTCCATCAATCAAACGATTTACCTTTTTTTTCCAGTTCAATTTCTTACATCTTTTCTCACAAATTGAAAGTTACATATAAATTATAGATCAAATGGTATAAGCATCAACTAGTATTCTGCTAAGATTGTGAATTTCTTTTAAAAGCGCTTTTCCTCTCCAATTACATATATAAAAATAACAAAATAAAAGTTTTTTTTTAATAAGTTGCATTCTGATTTGTGAAAGGTAAATCCAGTTAGAAAATATAGAGTAAGACTGTAAAATGATATAATTATTTATTATTTTAAGAGTCAATCATGATATGCTACACTTTCAAACAAATTTGGAACAAAGTTTAGCATATACTAAATTTAGTACATGAAATAGAAATGTAATGAAGATGTATTTTTATGCTAAATGTTAAATTATAGCATTGTGAGGTATTTTTGGCACTAGAGTGGAGATGCTCTAACATATCAATGGAGCTGTGCTTTTCATTCTAAAAGGCTAGTTTAGCATAGGAGTGGAGATGCTCTAAGACGCCTTAATTGTATGCGGAAAGTTTTATTTTTTCTCAATTCGATGCATATGCTAATATGACACTCATTTAATGGTGTAATTTTACTGAGATAGACATCATTTTTAGCAGCCACGTCATCATATTATAACCTCACGTACCGAATTGAGAAAAAAAATCTTGCATACAATTGCGACGTTTTAAAATTCGTGATTAAATTGAAAAAACATGTATAATATATGAATTTTTATAATATTATTTCAATTTTTTAAAATAAGATAGGATTTATAGTGAAAGTTAGAGTTAGATGAAAGTTAAATCCAAACTGCCGGAAGATTAAAGATAAATTAAATGATTAGATGACATTTATCTTGAACCGAAAGAAATTGTAATTTCGCTACTAAAATTGATTAGAGATACAATTATCAACATTTAAAAAAATGACAACCGTTCAAAAGATGTGGGAGGATGTTAGACAATTATCCACATTTGAAAAATGAGAACCGTTCTTTGAGAGTGTGAAACATAATACAACTTGATCGGCGAACTTACTAAAATAACTTATGCTATTATGATAATAATAAAAAAAATAGTTCATCAATTACTAGTATTACAACATTGTGAATAACAAAGTATTTAACTAAAAAGAAAGTGGTGGGAAATAATAGTGAATATTCAATAATTCACTTACGAGTCATTTTTTTCACACAACAAATGACCAAGTCCTGTTTTAAACCTAATTAAACAAATCATGAAAACCTTATGTAAACGTACAGATGAAGCTCCTATATATGGCTATAATAAATAACACAAAAATAGCATTCAAAATAAAATTAATGGTCTTTAATTACACGAATGAACTATTTCACTGAGAATCAGAACCTGATGATGATAAAACTTCAACCATTTTCTGCATTAAATTCACTCTCATTTGCAAAGATAAAATGTAATCAGCTGTCTCTCTAAATAGCCCTTCAACTTCCACGGATTGACAATTAGGTATCAGTTTTTTTAGGGTTTTAACTTTTTTCTGAAATCCATTAGCTGTTCTTGATCTGCTTCGACCTCTTAATCCCGCCCTGTTCTTCATCAATGCCCTTCTAATTCTCTTGCTCTTCATCATAACGTACCCTCCATTTCTGTTGGGAATAACATTTTTCTTGGTTTGAGATTCTAAAATTTGCTGCTTCAAAGAAATAAGAAGATCAGGATTATTGGTTGAAATACCCATAATATTGTACTTTAGACTGCTTCAATGTATTTTGGTTCTGAAAACACCTTTAAATTTTGGTTGTGAAAACAGGATGACCTTATAATTTTAGGGCACCTTCCTTTTATATGGTGTTTTTAGGTTGGTAGCTGTTAAGGATAATGCAAAATAAAAAAATGGTGAGGACCCACAACACAATTTCTTGGAAGGACTACCAAAGGAATGTGGATTACGGATGTCCATTATGCAAAATCGAACCGGATCGAGTAAAATTACTTTATTTTTTAATCAAATCGAACCAAATTTTATTTCGTTTTAAAAAAAAGTCGGGATTTCGTGCATGCAATCTGTTTCTCCTAACGGTTGTAAAAGCATATTTATTTAGTTTCCTTCGATTCTATTGAGTTCCATGCCTATCCTTCAAAAAAATTGGAATCGAATTAGTTGATTTTTTTATTTGATTTGCATTTAAGTTTAAATGAAATCGCTTTTTCAATCAAACTAAACTAAAATTGCAAGAAATTATTTCTTTTAAAGCGAACTATGAAATTATATGTTTTTTATTTATTTATCCTAAAAAAAACCTATTTTTATATTCAGAATCAAAACGAACATTTTTTCTTTCTATAATATCAAATCAAACCGAATTAGCCAATTTAATTAAATTATTTAATTTGGTTCGGTTTTTTCCACGTTTATTCCTATTAGGAAGAGCCAAGTGTAAGAAAGGGTTGTGAGCATGTTATCCAGCTAAATGCACATGCACCCACATGATTCTTCACCACCATATACCCAACTCCCCTTCTTCTTCTCTAAACCCACCACCTTGCATCACACCCTCACCTCATCAAAACACCCTGGATTATTCCTCACTTTCCAAATTCAATGCATTTCTTTTCTATTTTTTAGTTCTTTTTTTCGGTTACTAATTTTATCCTCAATCCAGCTCAAAAAACATGGCGTTTCTGTTTATATAATAAAACCCTAGCTAGGTTTTTTATTTATCCCGTGCATGTTTCCAAATGAGAAACCAATTTTATTATAAAACTATTGGAAAATACTAAGTAGTGGATGTGCATATGTTAATCAAATGTCAAAGCAATTGTAATGTGGATGATTATTATTAGATCTTTGAGATCATAAGGTAGATTTTCTTTCTGACATTCATGAACTCCATTAATTCTTCGGCAAATCATGTCCTGACATGTCTGGTTTAAAACACTACATTAACAACTTATTTTCAGACATAGATGCATGCATCTCATTTACTATCACGTACGGTATCACCGTTTAGAGACATATTCTCCGCTTAAAACCATAGCCTTCCTCTTGGCAT
This sequence comes from Mercurialis annua, assembly GCF_937616625.2. Taxonomy (NCBI): domain Eukaryota; kingdom Viridiplantae; phylum Streptophyta; class Magnoliopsida; order Malpighiales; family Euphorbiaceae; genus Mercurialis; species Mercurialis annua. The sequence goes on from NC_065575.1 coordinate 38,865,414, forward strand.
ATTTTTCAACGAATAATTAGCCACTTAAACTTGTCAACAGACGCTAAAACTTTCTTCTGTTTCTCCATAATAATATTGAAATTTTGAAAATTGAATAAATTAGCCATTTAATAGAGTACTACATTCTGAAACCTAGCTAGGGTTAATCTAATGTGTCATTTAGTTAAATGTATCTATAAGTGCCATATATATATATATATTTATACACAATCCATAATATAATACCGTATTTGAGCTTTGTATATTAAATACGGTCAAAAATCATATCGTATTTACATTTAGACATTTAGGATATTTTTACAATTGGAGACATTTATTGCCAAATAATTATTTAAGGCGATAGACGTGCCACGTCATTTGTGTAACAAACGATATCGTTTGTGATGCTAAAATATTTAGCCATAAAACAAATAAACAATAATTAAATAATTTAAAATTGTAACAATTTATTGTTTTATTTTAAGAATGCCGTGACACAACCGTTACATGGAATAACCATTTTCAACGGCCAATTTACCATTTGTCACAGTGGCGGACCCAGAAATTTATTATAAGGTGGACAAGATTATACTAAATATTTATAAAAAGAAAAAATTTAAAAATTTAAGGTGGTCAGTGCTATAAATTTTAAGGCCGAAAAACTATACTACTAACGTGTATATTCATATTTTTCAAAAATTTAAAATAATAAGGTGGTCAACTGCCCACCATAAGCTCTTTCTAGGTCCGCCCCTGCCATTTGACATACCTTTTTGGCTACTGAGAGAATGACACATGCCCAATGTATGTAAAAGGAAAGAAAACAAAAATATTCATAAAAATCACAATCATTATTTCTTCTAGTAATCGTCAAGAATAGAAGCTAAAGAACGTGGAAGCACATGCATTTGTTGAGCGATCCATTAAAAGCATACGTACTTATTAATTTCTATAGCCGTAGCTAATTAATCTAAAACCCTTAAGGTTCTAAACATGCGGCTTCAACTAAATGTAGAGTAGCAGACAATTGTTCTGTCGTTCATAATTGGATGAATCATTGGTTTTCCAATTCTAATTAACTGAATTTGGTGCCGTTTAGAACGAACAGGTGGCCAACAATATTACGTAGGATGTTTTTTTTCCTGTCCTTGAGTAGTTGTGCTATGGCTAACCTTTCATTTTCTTAATTAAGTTTACATTAATTATGTATAAGAAAGAACAAATCCATCGATGGCTATGCACATGGATTAATCCATAGCCTTACAATCTGCATTATTGGTTCATCTGATAACATTTTAATTAGTAGTATACGTCTACATTAAGATTATATAAATGTATATATTCGTGCTATGTTTCCATTTGTAACCACCTAATTTATATGCTTATCTAGTTCAAAATTTATTTATTTTGCTCAATTTTCATAACAGAGTGCCTGTTATTTGTTAGTGTAAAATGATAAACTCTCATAAAACAAAATATAAGATACTAAAAACTGAACTCTTAATATCTTGAAAATTGTTTTCTTAATTAATATGAGAATATCAGTTTTTTTTTTATTTAGTCACACAGTATTTTGATCACCATTTTAGATGTTGATTAATCATTTTAACGGGCCAAACGCCTGGGCGGCCCGATTAGGCGCGTCATGCTTGTGTCGAGCCTGGACAATTGATATTAAGCCCAATTCAATTTCAAACCGGTACAAATGTTCATTTTTTACATGCGGGCGTGGCTTTTATTTTTAATGATAATTTTATGTAGATAAAAAATCGACTTGTTTAAAGAATATTAAGTCTCAACTGAATCCATACTATATAATTTAAATCTACATATAAAAGAGTACGAGTTAGGTTAGATTTGACTCGGAATCCGCATAGATTGAGCTCATGATCAGATACTAGCACCGAATAATTCATTCGAATTGATCTTATTGCGGCTAACTGTTCGGAAGTAAATTGAATAAAATCACACAATGGTTGAATTTTTCATTTTAAAATTTATTGCAACTATATATTTAGGATTCAAATTTAATTTTTTAATTAAACTTGAACAATTGTACAATCGGTTATTCTACGCACTTGGTAATAAACATGCATATCTACCTCCTGTAAATAAAAAAAATCTGATCATAAACATGAAGCCCCGATGTTCTTAATGGACGACCATTTTTTTTTTAAAAAAGGGCGACCATAAATACATTTTTTTTAAGGAAAACCAAAAATACCTTTTGACACATGGGAAGAAGGTAACTGGACCACCATTGCACGTGTGACAGAATGATCATGAAGAGCCCTAATAAGCACTTCTAGGCATTTATGGGCCATAAAGATTGTTGCGTTCACACTTCATCTATAGTTTAAAAGGAAATGTTCATTTTTTTCCGTCAAACTTGTTACAAATAATGTTAAATTTATATTTTTAAAATAAATATCTTGATTTGTTTTGTTTTGTTTTGTTTTATTATAAAAATTACTAAAAATAATTTATAAAGTGTGGCTAAGGTGGTAAAAATAATTTGTGGATATGTATAAATTGAAGTTAAGATGAAAGTCAAATAAAATTATTCTAAAAGTGTTTTGTTTAAAAAATTATAAATCTGATGTTAATAACTATTTTGTGCCAAGCTTAAACGAAAAATGGATCTATATTATAACGGCCTAATTAGTTAAAATAATCTCATATTTTTTATTTATATTCTAAACCTTTTAAAAAACATTACTATTGACCTAATTTTGATAAATATATGAGTCTGGGTACCCGTCCAAACTCTATTTTTAGGGTATGATTTGGGCAATAATTGTTTTTCTCAAGCCCGGTCCAAACCCGAATTTGAAAAAAGCCTGCTATATTATAGGCGGATTCAGACTTTCATTTTTATATAATTTGCATGTAAGTCCGCTCAAATCCGGCCCTGCCTGCAAAAATATAGTGTTAGGGCGTATTTGGGTGGAAAATATTAAAGTGTCAACCAGGATCGGGTCAGAATTGGGCTTATATAAAAAATTAAAAAGTCTGGCGAGCTCGGCCCGTGCCTGGCCCATGAACATATGTAATTGTAACCGACTGATTTTTTTTTTAAAAAGCAACATTTTAATTTTTTTAATCTATTTTAATTTTTTAATTTCGATGAGTAGATTTCCATTAAAAAAAGAAAATTTTAAAAGTTCACTAAATCTAATTAATATTTTTATTAAATTTACTAAAATTTTCATAAAAATTAGATTGTTGCAGTTTATTATTAGTCATTTAAATTCTACTACTTAAAAAATTAAATATTTTATACTATATTTTAATAATTCTCATTACTTATTTTTAATCAATATTAAAATTAAAAGATAAAATTGTTATTTAATAATATATATAAATATAATTTAAATTTTTTTTGTCCATATAAAAACTATAAAAATATAATAATTTTTAGTTTAATCAAATAAGATAAAGTAGCTATATTATAAATTATATTTAATGACTATGAATTTAACTAATATAAATAAGATAAAAATTGTATATCTGATTTGGAAGAGCCCCTAATTTCTAAAAATTGTGACATTCCTTAAAGAATAAATAAGAGTTAATATCATAAAAAATCATAAACTTTACACGTTTTCTCATTTTAATCACACTGTTTAAAAATCGTTATTTTCATACATGAACTACCAATTTTTCTTAAATGCATACACCGATCAAAAATTCAATGAGAATTGTTGAGTTGGAAATCGAATAATGACATGTCATAACGAATCGGATAATGACATGTCATCAATTTTCGTCGGATTTTTGAACAGTGTATGGATTTGAGAAAAATTGATAGTTGGTATATGAAAATGATGATTTTTAAACGACGTGATTAAGGTCCCATTTGGAACAATTCCAATTGTGAATTGAAATTTATATGGAAATCATTTACAAATGAATTACACCATTTGGAATGAAAAAATACAAAATTTAGAATTGAAATGAATTTCATATATTTATGTTTGGAATGAATTCTATAATTTAATTCTTTATAACTCTATTCCCATATTAACTTTGTACACATTTGATTAAAAAAAAATTAAAAATAGAAATAACCATTTTTTTATAATATAAATTTATTAAATACTATGTATATATAAATATGTAAAATTAATAATATTAGAGTCACTAATATTATGGTCAAGATATAAAATAATTTTTAATGATTTTTAATAATTGGAAATAAAAATATATATGAGAAACAATGGAAATGGAAGTTTTTAAAAAGATAGAAAGAAAAAAGTTAATAACATAAATAAAAAGTGAAATAGAATAAAAATAGACAGCTTTATAAAATAAGGATAATTTGGTCAAATAAAATTGTTCTTTCAATTTTTTGGAATTCATTTACAAATTCCACCTATTTTAGTTGGATTTACAATTCCTCAAATTATAACTAAACTCAATTCCAGAATTTCAATTTCAAAAATTATTTTAATACATTCATTTATTCCAAACACAAAAATTTAAAATTGCAAATGAATTCCACATAATTTTAAAGGAATTCATTCATTTTCGTCGGATTTTTGAACATTGTATGAATTTGAGAAAAATTGGTAGTTGGTGTATGAAAATGATGATTTTTAAACGATATGATTAAAATGAAAAAAACGTGTAAAGTTGGTGAATTTTTATGAAATTTCCCTTTTAAATAATCATGTCAAAATTCATTTATTTAACCATAAAAAGTTAAGAGAATACCACATTTAAATATATTTAATAATTAAATATTAAATACTTCCTCCGTCCTGTAAAGATAGAAAAAGTAGCTACTATTTTTTTTCTACAAAAATAGAAAAAGTAGTGTTAGTTAACTATAAAATTATTAAAATACCCTTATATCAACATTAATTGATTTAGAGTTTCAATGTATGCGTTTTATGCATCTAAAATTATATTCGCTAATATTTATATAGTGGTTTTGAGTTGTGTGAATCACTAATTTATTATGATTTACTTCAAAAAATTAAAAGGACAATTTAGAAAAATTATCATAAATTATCTATAATTAACTATTTTTTTAATTCTTGTGAAAAAACTATTTTTTTGAATCTTTACGGAACGGAGGGAGTATCCTGTAATTTTCTCAAGTCCCAATGAAAAAACAAGAGTTTAGGAGTGGGCTTATCTTGATATGCGCACAAATCCTCAGAAGGGCTTTAGGGCTACATTACCTATCTTTAAGGTGAGTCCAAGGTTATCAACAAGTTGGGCCTTTAAAAAGTCAAAATATGGTGAAGTAGGGCAAATCTAGACACCAAATCTAAATCTGAAGTCTTAAAAATCTAGTTCAATCGTCATCTCATCCTCTGCTCTGCTAACTAACGGCTGTCCCTCCGTCAGAAGAAGATGCATATTTCAGATTTGTGCGTGAATCTAATGTGAAACTTAGTTTTTGTTTATTAGATTCACGCACAAACTTGAAATCTGTCTTTTCATGTTTATATCTCATTTCCTTCCCTAAATGTCTATTTTCCGTTTCAAATCTGTGAACCTATTATTTTTGTGTTTCTCCTTTTTTGTGTGTGTGTTTTTAATTTAATTTGTCATTATTTTCTTTAGTAATAACTTTTATGAAATTTAATTGCACTACTTCGGATTTGAATTCAATGCCTGCCGGTATAATTATAATTAATCAATTACATTTTTTTTGATAGATATGAAAAATTCATTATCATTGTTTTTCTGTAGGTTTGTTTTTGGATATGTGTTTATGGTTCGGGTTTGAATGTATTCAAGCCGAGTTCATTTGGATCTTGCTTTTTGAATAAGAGTTCAAGTCTAGTTTGAGTTGGATTCCGACATATAGAGGCGAAACCAGAAATATTTTAAAAAAATGGGTACATTGATAATAGTCAATTGACCATCTAAACAAAGTCGGACACAGTAAGGGTCCAAAGGGATCATCGGACCTCTCTGATTTTTTTTGTTTTGTTTATGGATGCTTCTATGGACCAGGTTCACGTTATTAGTGAGTGACTGAATCCATAGGGTCAGGAATGAGGACCAATTCTGGATAGGTGAGTAGGGGTCTTGAAACATCATCCGTTCCCCAAGACCGACTTCGACTACAAAAAATTTGTCATAAGAGAAGAAAAGCAATATACTGGTAATTTATGCAACAACCTCAGATATATTGCCAAATGTTATAATTTATGTGATTTGTCAACACATAATTCTCCATATTTGAGCCATTTTAGTAAAAGTGAATACTTTTTCAAATGACCCATCTATTTGCGATCTCAAAAATATATCAAAAGTAAAAATAATAATTCACTACTTTTACATGTTTAAAAAACTACTTAATTTTTAGTTTAAAATAAATGGTACATAATTTTTTTGTTAATAACTTAATTATCATTACCAATGAGATATAACTCAAATGATATAAGCGTTGGCAGCAATCTGCTAGGTCGTGGAATCGATTCCTATCACAAGCGCTCCCCTTTCCCCAATTATTAAAAGAAAACTTAATTATCATTAAAATTTATTGGTTATATTATTTATGAACTTTTAAATTTACTTGTCATTTAATTTAATATATAAAATTTATGTTATTTACAAACAAAAATTAAGTTTATAGTGATATATTTAACTGCATGTTTTGTTTTTTGGTAGACCATTATTCAACATGCTATATTCTTTTGTAAATTAACATGCGTTGAACAAGTTTTTTCAACGGTAAATTTCATTGGAAGTTCATTAAGCAATTGAATTTTTATATTTAAAAGGATGTATTCATAAAAAATTAGCAATGGAATTTAAAATGATTCCAAAAGATATAAAATTGAAAAAAATATTGTAGTATTTTTATTAATTTATAATTTTTTAATACAAATAATTATTAAATTATAGATTTTATTTGTTAGCAGTTACCATATAATTTTTATTTTTGTTTTTAATTTGGACCCCTTCAAAAAAAAAGGCTACTCATCACTGGATCCATGTAATATTAAATGAAAATTTTAATATTATCTACACGCCACAATTTACAACTTTTTAATCACATCGCGACCATATTATAACGCTATCAAACGCAAACAAAACACAAAAGAAATCTTAGATATTCCACCCATCTCTTCATTCCAAGAAACCTTCAAATTCAATCTACCATCATCAGCAAACCAGTTAAAGGCAATTTCATTATCATTCAAGAAACACTTGTTAGGAGAGACATTCGAATATGCCAAGAAATTCCCACCACCTTTAACTCCAATCTTGACAGTAAACTCGTCGTTTCCACTCTCACAGTACTCGAGTTCTTGAATTGTGCCGCCATTGTTGAACATGTTGGTTAGCCCAACCGGGGAAAATTGTACGTTGGGTCCGAGTTTCTTGATCGGTACGAAGCTGAATAGCTCAAAGGAAGATGGCTGGAGAGTGAGTTGAATTGCATGAGAGTTTATGAGTAATTTGTCTGCTTGGTTGAGGTAGATTATGTATTCCTCCGGTGGAGATGTGTTTTTGTGTTGGTCCCATTCAATGTCAGTGAGATGAATAGTGGCAGTTAATGGTTTGCAACAATCAGGGTGGCCCTTTATTCTTCTCTCTTTTGGATCCCAGCCAGCTCCTTGGCAGTTGAATGCTCCGATCACACCTCCATACTGCAATTAAGTGGCTATTAGGGTTTAATTTTCCTTGGACTAGTGTGTATTAAACCAACACCAAACCGACTCAATTAGCCGACACCGAATTAACTAATTTTTTTTTTAAAAAAAATACCAAGCAGACCGAGTTATATCGGTTAATACAGTTACATTATAAGTACATAAAGAGTGATAATTATAAATAAATGAAAAACTTTGGTTAATTTGATTAATTAAATAATCACAATTTTAAAACTCATAACCGTAACAAACCAAATTTTTTAATTAACCGAACCAATAGAACTAATTCGATCAACTATTTAACCAAAATAAATTGGTTGTTTCGATTAAACCGAATTTTCGCTCATATAATCCCGTGTTAGTCTTAGTCATTATGAATATCCAAGATCACAACCATTCACTCACCCATTTTATCAACCGACATTGTTCTCCTAGCATATATTAAAATTTACTGCATTATCGTAGCGTTTATAACACAAGATTTTGATCAACATGATCTTCAATAGAGGCAAATGAAGAATATACTCTTATGCCTTACTTGTTTATTTTAAACAGAATGAAATACAATACAAAGATCTTACTTAAAAAAGAATTAAACTAGAGAGAGACATTTAGAAACAAAGAATTTTATGGAGACTATTAATGTTGTAAAGGTTGTGCGTGTCAGGTCCTCCTTACGAAAACTCTATTTATACTCTATTTATAGATGTTGGAAGAATTTAGCCCTATAAATCTAGTCGAGTCGAATTTTGAGGTGCTCATGTTTAGTTCGTTACATGAACGAGGTTTTCAAGTTTGATTCATGTTCGTTCGAACTTTGAACAACACCTTATGTTCGATTTATTTAAAATCTATAAGTTCATGTTCGGCTCGTGTTGGTTAGGTTAGTTGTTAATCAAATGAACATGATCCGCGAAACAAATGAATATACTCTTTCTTTTATCAAAATCACATATTTTTCTTTAAACCTATGTAATTTTAATAAATTAAAGAATGTTTACTTTATTTATATAAAGGTTAATTTCATAAAAAAATCACCACCTTTACACGTTTTTTCATTTTAATCACGTATTTTAAAAATTGTCATATAAATTCATCACCTTTCATTTTTTTTACAAATCTATCTATATGAAAATCTGGTATCTTCCTACTCTCAAATAACAGCCCTAATCTGACCAATGCCCTAATCTGACCAATGCCCTAATTAAGAAAAAAACCTTCCTCTTCCTTTTTCCTTGTCAATTCCGGTAGTCGAGTAAGCAAAAATACACCGAATTTACTCATAGATTTGCAAAAAATATAATGTGGTGAATTTATATGACAACCTTTAAAGGACGGGTTTTTTTTTCCAAAAAATTGCTTTTAGAAAAAAGATATTTCCTAATGGTGTCTTTGTATGGAATCTGCAACTCATAGTTGCGGATTCCATGCAAATGCCTTATTCGCCTGAGTAAGGGTTAATCAACCTTAATCAGGTGATTAAAGGGTGAACCAATTATTGAAATTTTTTTTTGTCTTCCAACGGTTGGTGTAATGGTTTAATGATTGGGCATTCTGAATTATTAAAAAAAAATTATTTTAATAAAAACCCACTTTACAATATACCTAATGATTGAAAATTAATAAAAATATTAAGGTTAATTCTATAAAAAGTCACGACCTTTTACACGAATTTTCATTTTAATCACGATTTTTAAAAATTATCATATAAAACCACGATCTTTCATTTTTTTTTCAATTCTATCACCAAATCAATTTTTGGTGTATTTTTGATGACGTGGCCACTATAATCTGGCAGATTTGAAAAAAAAATGAAAGGTAAAATTTATCGGAAAAATAGTCGGTGATAGATTTGAAAAAAATGAAAGGTCATGGTTTTATATGGCATTTTTAAAAGTTGTGATTAAAATGAAATTCGTGTAAAGGTCATGACTTTTTATGGAATTAACTCAAAATATTAAAAATTAAATATAAGTTTTAATACTTGTAATAAATCAAAAAAACAATATACTAAATTCTTTAAATTATAACAATTTTCTAAATTATACTAGGTTCTAGCATTGTATTAACAATTTTTATTTAATATCAATTTTAACAATTATAATTTTGAGTTCATTATTCAAAATTATGATAAACTTTAAAATATTTAAAATTTCGCTAAATTTTAATAATACCTACCATTTCACGAACATTGGATAATAAATCAACAATTTTAACAATTACGGTTTTCTATAATTTTAAACACTAAAATCAAATACTAAAAATCTTTTTAAATTATAACATTTTTCTAAATTATACTAGGTTTCAACATTTTATTAACAATTTTTATTTAATAACAATTTTAACAATTATAATTTCGAGTTCATTATTCTAAATTATGACAATTTTAAAGTATTTAAAATTCCGCTAAACTTTAACAATACCTACCATTTTACGAACACTGAATAATAAATCAACAATTTTAATAATTACGGTTTTCTAACATTTTAAACACTAAAATAAAATACTAAAAATTTTAATATTTTTCTATATTTGACTAATCCCTAGAATTTAGGGTTACACTAAATTCTTTAAATTATAATAGTTTTTTTAATTTAAACTAATTATTAACATCTAACTAAAAATTTATATTTAAAATTAAAATGAATAAAATATCCACTCACCTCTTGTAGTCCTCAGAAATATAGTACGATGTCCATTGCTAAAATTTCAACGCCTTACTCCGATATTCCGAAATTACAAAATCCCAAAACCGAAAAAACTCTACAGATTAATATTTTATTTTAAAAATGGAAAAAAAATGAGAGTTTTCTTTTTTAAAATTGATAATTTTAAAAAAATATTAAAAGGAGTAGGTTTGGGTGTGCTCACCTAGCAGGGAATCTGATTCCCATGTGGGATGTGGGAGTCAGTTGATTCCCATGTGGCAATCAGTTGACCACTGATACGGAGTGGTCAACTGATTCCCACATGGGAATCAACTAATTCCCATGTGGGAATCAGATTAGCTCCCCTTAATTAAAATTAAGGGAGTCCGCAACTCATAGTTGCTAGCACACCCACCTAGCAGGGAATCTGATTCCCATGTGGGATGTGGGAGTCAGTTGATTCCCATGTGGCAATCAGTTGACCACTGATACGGAGTGGTCAACTGATTCCCACATGGGAATCAACTAATTCCCATGTGGGAATCAGATTAGCTCCCCTTAATTCCGCAATTCATAGTTGCGGATTCGTGCATGAATTTACAACTATGAGTTGCAGATTCTATAACAGGCACTTTTACGGAATTATATATTTTTGGAAATTTTTTGGGAAAAAACCGTTAAAGGACGTGATTAAAATGAAACAAATGTATAAAGACAGTGATTTTATATGGAAATAATCCTTTATTTAACTATAAATTAGTTCATAAACTCTTAATCGAACTTCTATACAAGCTAGTTTGTAAACTCTTTATAGATGTCATACGCAAATCAATTCACGAACTCTTAATCGAGCTTATATACGAGCTCATCCACGACAATTAAATATCCTCATATACGAGTTGTTCGTGAACATAAACGAGCCGAACAACACTATATGGCATGTTCAACTCATTTAAATAAGAGCATAAAATCAAGCTCGAACTTGATTCGTTTAAGATACAAACAAACACGTACTGATCTCTTATCGAGCCAAACACCGAACTGCTTGTGAGCATGTCAGCTCGTTTACAGCCTTAAAGGAACTCTTATCGCCACTAACAATGCGTTTTACATATTGCAATATGACACTTGAATAGCATTTGATGCACATTATCTACACAAGTCATTGACACATTATAACACTTGAACAAGATATCAACATACAGCATTCCTTGATGACATGTGAAAATTTGACATATAAAACACTTATTTTCTATAAAACTTGTTTACTTTTATATATAGAAATAGTCTTTATTTGTTAATTGGTTTGTGACGGTGATAGTTTGAAATAATCCAAAAATGGTAAAGACATCGATTTGCATACTCATTTTCATAGATATTTTTATCTTTTTTGAATCCATATTTGTATCCAGAATTTGCGAATAACCTACTATCATATTATATTGAGAATCCAAAAGATGATTTGTCAGTATAGAATCTTAGACGGATGTTGTTTGCTTGTAATTTTTTTTTTTTATAGATGACTATAATCATGAAAAAAATAAATACATGGATTCAGAAAAAGATAACAATATCGATTAAAACAAATATTATCCAAATCGTCGTTACCCATCATTTATGGATGATTTCATTTTACCATCATCGTATGAGCCAACAATGAATAAAGACAAGTTCTACATATAAAAAAATACCTGAATTCCCAGGTCACCAAAAAATTCACATGTTAAAATTTAGTATGAATATCATTTTGTATCAATAATTTGTATAAATAATATCCAAATGTCATTCAAGTGTCGTGTTGCATGCAATGCATGCTTAGGCCATGTCCATGCGTTATACAAGTGCCATGTTGCATGTTATACATGTTAATGTGTCAATTGTAAAATGTATGATGTGAAGGTAAGAGGTCCCCCGACCTCTATAAATAGAGTTTTGTTAAGGAGGACTTGACACGCACAACCTTTGACTGTTATAAGTATTAATGAAATGCTTTGTTTTTAAACATCTCCATCTGGTTCAATTTGTTAATATATGAGGGTTGATAAAATGTCTTAGTAAAACGGCTTTGATCCTGTATACCGAACCATATTAACCAAAATTATATGAAAACCAAATCGAAATATTCAGATTCGGTTCGGTCGAAAACCGTAATATATTTGTATGATTTTTAGAACGAAAAAGAAACAAATTTTTAAAAAAAAAATGGAGTACACATGTCTTAAAATAGGTTTGACCTTTTAAAAAGTATGTGTGTTAAAACGCTCTATGTTCAGGGGGTTTTGACACATATGTACCTCTAAGGCTTTACAAATTATGAATTTGTGCCCCTAAAAAAAATTAATTCCAATTTTATAACTGGACCCATAAAATTAGGATGCATTTCGCAATAAGACATTGTGGAATGCCAATGCCCAAGTGCGTAATGCCCTGGGCATTTTCTGCCAATGATGGCAGGGAATCTTACCTAATGATTGGCAACCAATCAGTAAGATTACAAAAATTAAATAAGAATATATTAAAATTAAAAATTTAATTAAAAATATATTAATTAGAAATATTCAATTAACTATTGTGATATTCAGTTTTAAAATATAATTGATAAAAATTATTTTTTATCAATATTAATTTAATATTCTTTACTTTTATTAATTTTAAATGAAATGAAATAATTAATTTTTAATTCTGATAATGGAGAACATGCGAAAAATTGAGATTATTCTACATATATTATTTTTAATTCTTACCAATTTTCAAAATTATCAATTTTAAAAAAATTGAGATTAATTTTTAATTCTGCATGCGAAAATTCAGATAATTTCATTTAAAATTGATAAATAATTAATTAATTTTAAATGAAAAAAAAATTAATTTTTAATTCCACATGCTCTCCGTAATCGGAATTGAGATTATAATTTTAAAATTGATAAAAATTATAAAATTAATCATTTTATTATAGTATTCAGTTTTAAAATATATTGATAAAAATTAATTTTTATCAATTTTAATTCTAATATTTCTTTCTTTTATTCATTTTAAATGAAATGAAGTAATTAATTTGATAACAGACTGCATATTAAAAGAAATAAAATAATTAATTTTTTTATCAATTTTAATTCTAGTATTCCTTGATTTCATCAATGAAATGAAATAAATTGAAATTAATTTTAATTAATGGGATTAATTAAAAATATATTAATTAGAAATTAATTTCAAATTTATGTCACGGATCACATCTGGCTTGATACATTAATTAGAAATATATTAAGATTATAGTTACTAATTAAATGTTTTAATTGCTTTTATAAATTACCGTTATAAAAATTATTATAAAACGGACCGCATATTAAATGAAATGAAATAATTAAAATTAACTTCAATTATTTATTAATTTTAAATGAAACGAAATAATCTCAATTTTCCGCATGCAGAATTAAAAATTAATCTCAATTTTTCCAAAACCGATAACTTTGAAAATTGATAAGAATTAAAAATGATTTCTATACAATGATTTCAATTTTCCGTATGCAACCAAAATTAAAAATTAATTATTTCATTTCATTTAAATTAATAAAAACAAGAAACACTAAAATTAAAATTGATAAAATTTAATTTTTATCAATATATTTCAAAACTGAATTTTACACCAATTAATTAAATATTTTTAATTAACACATTTCTAATTAATTTTTTAATTTTAATATATTTTTAATTAATTTGTTTTTTAATCTTACGTTGCCCAATCATTGTGTAAGATTCACTACCATATGGGCATTTCGCACTTGGGCATTGCGAAATGCCCTTAATTATGCCTTAAATAATTAAGGCATTCCCCGAATTCCGCAATAGGGTATTGCGGAATGTGTCCCAATTTTGTGGGTCCAGGCACAAAATTGGAATTAATTTTTTTAGGGGCACAAATTCGAATTTAAAGCCTCAGAGGCACACACACATGTGTCAAAAACCCCCAAGCTCTAGACATTTAAAATGCCAAGACATCGAATTAAATGAAGTTTTGATAATTAAGGAAGCAAGAAAGATTACCTTGTTGAAGTTCCATATCTTGAGAAGAGTTTTCATGTCAAACAAAGGGTTATTGAAGAGGCAATCTCTAGTAGGCAAGGCAAAATGCTGACACTTAGGAATGGTGCCATCAGGATACACAAGTTTCTTCAGGAGTTCAAAATCATGGCAACCAACAGAGTCACTAACATATACAGGTCCACCGCAGATGGCTCTTGAACCGGCATGAAACTTGGCACACAAGTGATCCGACTGAAACATGTCCCAATCAGGGTGTAAAATTTGCCCCATCCACAGGCTGTTATAGGCACAGTGGATCATATGAACTCCTTGTAGCCAGTAAGCTCCTGTCGGATCACCATTTGGATCTTGGAACCAGAAATCGTCACCTGCAAATCAATTTTCGTAACTGAAATCAGAAATAGTCGTTTCTCCTTTAAATAACTTGTTTGATATAAGCAAAATAATTTTATATATTCAACTTTGACGGTTCAACGGATATATACTTAAAATAAAATTTTGATAGTTTGATCTATTAATTTTGTGAATTGAATTGAAACAATTAAATCCAACACAATTAAGTTGACGGACGGGATAATTTAAACTTTTAAAAGAATTTATTTGTCAAAAGGGGTCAAAATTATACATATATAAATTTATTTGCTTTTGATATATAGACTTAATTTCTGACCTGTTCTTCCCATGGATATCTGCTTTGTACCGAGGAAGAAGAAATCGTTGCACTGGTGCATGCTAGAAATCATTCCACTTCCTTTGAAATTTTTTGCTATTGAATCTGATAACCCTTTGTAATAAGCCTTTGCAAGCTCAACTCGACCTCCATGTTCTTCAGATACGTATTCAAGAGTCTGCAATTACAAATTCAGAACTGAAATTGATGCAGAGCAATAATCTTTATGGAATCATAATTTTTGATTGATTTGAAATTATAAACCCTATGTCAAATCATAAATAGATGATTCAAAGATCTATTTTAGTTCCTACGTTTATCCGTGATCAATTAACTTTTTTCAGTTAAAAAAATCCATCGTTTTAGGTGTTTTTTGTGTTGTTAATGGGTTGGTGTATTAATCAGATTCAATTTTTATTTATTTTCTATTATTATTAGAGTTATTGTTTACATAATAAATATGTGTGCCAAAACGGATTGGCGGATTGCATTCATGTTATATCGATTGATTCTGTTAACAGTTAATAAGTCAATAAGAGCACGACCCGTTAATTAATCGTCTTAATACAAGCAAAACACAAAAATCAAATAAATTATGCATGTCAACCCGCATAACCGTCTAATCTAATGAGCCGATTATGGATCATATCAATGTGATACGTTTAATTAATTTATTTAAATTGGTTGAATCTGTGCAACACCAACACATTTTAAACCTTATCATAAATGAATTAAACGGGTTCACATGTCAATTTGTAATACAACATGTTTTTAAGCCGTGTTATAATCGGAGCTAACCCGTTTAATATACGAACACGTTTAACCTCATCCTTAACCATCATTTATTTTTCATATTAGGCTAATCATATGACCATGCTGACTCATTTTCATAACCCTAAGCAGTATAATGGAGAGGACAACTTACATGAATGACATCCATCTTGACTCCTGTAATACCAACACTTGAAAGATAAGAGTGCATAGAGTCAAAAAGTTCTCCAGCTTGCTGAGGATCAACAAGTCCAATACCACCTTCCACAATTTTAACAACAGCAAGATCTTCCATTGTACCGTCGAGACCCGGCGACATTTCGCAAGAAGAAATCTTTGATTTCAAATGTGTACTCTCAGGCCTAACTCCACCCCAAGCTCCACAAAGAGCATGCCAAACATATATATCATCCAAACCCTTAAATTTTTCTCTTAAATCTCTTGTAAATGCCTTCATCCCATAATCCCCACATCCACCATTGCAAACGTTGACATTTTGTTCTCCACCAAACATGTCATCCAATTCTCTCTTAAATTTTTCAATTTTAATTTCGTAACCCGATAAATCCCTCACACCGGATTGAATTGCCTTCTTGAGATCCTTCACAGCATGTTCGATTTCTATCGCTTTCGAAATCAACAACTTAGGCCTATTCGGATCAAACAGAATACGATTATTACGATCTGCCATGGATCCACCTATATAGTTTCTAAATTTCTGATTCTCGTCGAGTCGATGAAGCCTGCCGGTCATTTGCTCACCACCGAGAACAAGATTCTTAGCATCTTCATTCGGGTTTTCTCCGTCAAGATTAATACTTTGCCAGCCATCATCAATGATTAAAAACCTTGGATTCACACCACCTTCAACAAAATCATTCAAACCATGCCATATACCAATAGGCTCCACAGTTAAATAAAAAGCATCCCAAGTGCACCACCCAAATTTATCAACAATCTCAGGAACAATTTTCTCCTCCAAAACCCTAAATGTATTAAGATGAACTCGAATAGCACTATACGATTCTTTCATAATATTATACGGATTATCACAAACATGAACATAACCAATAGCATCAAAATTCGATTCTTTAACTCGAGTTGAACCACTCTCAGCACAAATCAAGAAATGCCCGTTAATCCCAGGGTTTAAAGCAGACCTAAATTTACCTTCAATGATTGCGATTATTATCACATAAGATTTAATTTCAGGAACATTAAAGAGAACCCATTGAGTTTCCATTTGCAAATCAGAGCCTGAGTTTCCAACCCACATAGTAGACCACCATGTTTTGAATCTGAAAATGGACAGGAAATCCCTACCGTTGAATGTTCCGAGTGAGTTTGTCAGTCGATCAGACGGTGTGTGCTTCTTGAATCCGAGAAAGCCACCGTTGTGAGACTGAGAGAGGACACGGTGGAGCAGGGGAAGTGGAGCGTCTGAGTTGGAGGAGTTACAGACAGATGAAAAGGGTGAAAAGGTGACGTTTTTTGGAACTTGGGAGAGTAATTTAACGCCTTTTACAGTGAAATTTCCGTCAGATAATTGGAAGTAATCGGCAGAAGCCTCTGGTTTAAGTATTTTAACTAGTGATTTAGTGGGATTATTTGGCGGAGCCATAAAGAGAAAGGAACAGAGCAAAAACAGAAGAAGAAGAGAGTATTACAGAATAGCAAGGAAAGGTGATGATAACGAAAGGAGAAGAAGAAATTGAAGCAGTATTGTTCCAGGACAAAAAACTTTAAATGCAGTGTGTACATGTCACTTGCTGTGAATGTCACTTGCTATGCATGCAAGTTATATGTATTCTTTGCACGAATGTCAGTTTTTTCCTAAAATATTTTAATTCAATTTAATTTTAAAGCTTAATAAAAAAAAATTCCGATCTTTCATCCCTTTTCACTTGCACTCCGACATTATAATGTTGTCCAATTCAACCAAATTCACATTTTTAGTTTCTAATTCCATCCTCAAAATTAAATTGGACCCTTTTTCACTCCAAAAAAATTCATAAAAACCCTTATAAATTACTTATTTGAATTCTTTTTCACATAAAAATAAAAAATGAATGACTTATTTCAACTTTTTCCAAATAGAGAAGAGATAAATTTAGTACTTAAGGTGTGCAATTGAAACCCAAAGGTGCAAAGTTGGGCGAATTGGATAAAATTGCAACGTCGAGGTGCAATTGAAAAGGGGCTAAAAGGTGGAGGATTTTTTTAGTGATTAAGCTTAATTTTAAATAGTAGAATAAAAGATTAATTTAGTTTGATATTTAACATGAATTTTTAATTTTGATAATTTAATTTTAATTTCTTTCGCGTGTTTTTAATATTTAACATGAACTTTTAACTAGAGCATACATATACATAAATTTTAAAAAAAATTCAATAATAATACCGGCACCGTTTTCAATGTAAAACGGCAATATCGTTTTGTATATGAAACGATATAGTTTTGAATGAAAAAACACGAACGTGACACATAATCGCAAAATTGAAAAGTTTATGTTAAATATGTCAAAATTAAAAATTCATATTAAATACTAAAAACAATTGGTGATTTTTAATACAATTAAACCATTTAAATATCATACTTACGGAAAAATCATCTTTAACTATAAGATTATAAATTTTAATTTATCTATCAATTAAAAAAATTGAAATAATTAAACCAATAGCAATAAGTAAAACAATTAATGAAATAAAATATGAATTTAACTTATAAAAATAAGGCTTATTCACCAAAAAATGCCAAATCTTTGCGGCTTGGGTCAATTTATGCCAAACCTTTAAAAACCACCATATTTAGCCAAATTTTATATATTGTGTTTCTTTTTTAGCCATTTTTGAATCGAACCGGATTTTGTGCCTACATGTCATTCATGTCACTGCCAACTCAGCAAAACTTGCTGACATGGCACATTACAAATCACTAACCTAATCTAATCAAACCAAAAACTAAATCAAACCAAAAACTAAATCAAACAAAAACAAATTCAATAAATCAAATCAATTCAAAAATTATTTAAAACTCATAAACATCTTAAAAAACTTAATATTAATTTATTTCATTTAATAAAATGATAGGTATATTATTAATTTAAACCGGCCGTCGGAAATTGCCGCCGCCAACTCAAACCGACCGCCGGAAATTTTTTCCAGCGGTCTTCTTCCCCGACCTGTTCTTCCATGGAAGAACAGCTCGAGATCTGTTCTTCCCATGGAAGAACAAACGAGATTTGTTCTTCCACATGGAAGAACAGATCGAACAGATCGGATCTGTTCTTCCATGGAAGAACAGAGGTCTGTTCTTCCATCTGTTCTTCCATGGAAGAACATGTTGAGGAAGACGACCGCCGGAAAAAAATTCCGGCGGTCACGATCGGTTTGTTTGTTTTTTTTTTGCGGACGGAAAATCGTCATTTCGGGAGAAACTTAGGGGTAATTAAAATTTTTTTATGTTAATTTTATATGATTTAATTTATATTTTTTATTTAACTAAGTAAAATTTATATAGAAATTAATTAAAATTAAATTTAAAAAAATTTATTAGTCAGCGTAAATTTTAATCGGAATAAAATAAAATGTTGAGAAAATTAATATTTTTTAAATTAAATATATATTTTTTCTAAATTGAATTGATTTGATTTAGTTGGATTTGATTTTATCTTTGATTTGGTTAGGTTTGGGTTAATGATTTGGAATGTGCCACATCAGCTAGTTTTGCCGAGTTGGCAGTAACATGGATGACATGTAGGCACAAAATCCGGTTCGATTAAAAAATGACAAATAAAATAGAACTTATAATAAATAGGGTTAATGTCAAATAAAATCATAAACTTTACACATTTTTTCATTTTAATAATGCAGTTTAAATTTTCTCATTTTCATGCACGAACTACCACTTTTTCTCAAATTCATGCACGGTGCTGAGGTGGCATTCATTCATTGGTGTAAAATGATCTCCACCTCAGCGAATTATACCAAAGGAGCCGTGATACCTCAGCACCGTGCATGAATTTGAGAAAAAGTGGTAGTTCGTGCATAAAAATGAGAAAATTTAAACTGCGTGATTAAAATGAAAAAACGTGTAAAGTTGGTGAATTTTTATGACATAAACCCTAATAAATATAAAGAGTATAGTTATACTTTATCAAGTTTATTTATTTCAATAACCAGCCTATCACCAATTGCCGTGTGTGTTGTAGCAGGACATTCCTGCAACCCATGTTGCAGGAAAATTTTGTTCGACACAAATACTAAATAGATTATGTCTGTATGGACACTAACACGATTCGTAAACCTATTTTAATATCCTTACCATCTTAAAAGTTCTGGCATTTCAATAACCTAAATGTTATAGTTTCAAGAATTTATTTTATTTCTTGATAAGAAAACGAAAGGTGGAATCATTTTAGATTTTATTTCTTTTTTCTTTTTGTGCAAGAGATTTCTCTACAATTTTAGAGGAAATTGCTACCTACCCTGCCCAAATGTGTTACATCCTATGATTCATTTTATTTTTGAATTATACTATTACTAACAAATATAGAAAAAAATATGCCATCTAAAATCATTGATATTAATTATTGCATCCTTTCATTTAGCTACCAATATAATTCCTATGATTGCATCCATTGATCTTATGATGGATTTGCTTTCCTGATATGTCCAAATTATTTCTTGATTTGGCCATTGACATTCTTTGTATGACTTCTTACAAATTTCAACTGTATCTAATCTTGATTTCATTTTCCTTTTACCTTCTGAATAAGACTTTTCAATAAATTTTCAAACCACTATAAAAACCAAATCCTGAGTCGTTTTTTTGTGAATTTTTTCTTTCGCTTATATTTCCACAAAATGAATTTCCATTCTTTATTCATATTTGCATTGGTATTTCTGTTGTTACAAGCTTTTTTAAATTCTTGTAAAGCAGTGGACTGCCAATCCAATCAATCAAAATCTGCACGTACCATAGTTGTTGATCAGTCCGGCCATGGGCATTTCACTTCAGTTCAAAGTGCTATTGATTCTATTCCTGAAATGAACTCTCAGTGGATACATATTCAAATTTCTTCAGGAAAATATAGGTGACAATTAAGCTTTTCTCGTTTATAAATAATGTAATTTTATGTGAAATCAAACTTAATTATGTTTCTTTTGGATTTTCTAAATTTTCAGTGAAAAGGTTACGATTCCTGTGAAGAAACCGTGCATTTTTCTTGAAGGAGCTGGGAGCAAGTCGACCAGTATTGAATGGGGTGATCATCAACTCACAAGCTCCAGTGCTACTTTTACTTCCTATCCTGATAACATCGTAGCTAAAGGCATTACGTTCAAGGTATAAGACCGCAAAAATTTGTTGATTTTTACGTTTCAGTTTCCGTTTCTAAAACTCCGAAAGTGTATCCGTTTTAGCTTTTTTTTCATTTGAATGTTTTCGTGTAGTATAAAGAAGGCGAAATATATTAATCTACTCATAAATTCAATATATTTTCCAAATGTATCATGATCTTTAAATTTTATCACATATATGGCGCGATTTAATATACATCATGTAGTCATATAGCATTGAGCCACTTCAAATGAGTCGTGAGCCTATTTGATATAGGTCCAAAAATGATACTATACATGGCAAAATTTAAAAATTATGGTATATATGGAAAAGGGCCAAAATTATAGGTAGATAAATATATTTTGTCTATAAAAAAACGAAAATATTTATGTTTTTCCTATTTATTATAGGTAAAATCTTCTAAACTCGGTATATGAATTAAATGGAAATTTTATTTTGCAATCATCAGAATACATATAACTTGGATTTAGCAAACATAAAAAGAAATTGGAAAGGAGAAAAAATCGTGATGAAGCAAGCAGTATCAGCTAGAATTAAAGGCGATAAATCGGCATTCTACGAATGTGGGTTTATAGGGACACAAGATTCACTATGGGATGAAAAAGGTCGTCATTATTTCAGCAATTGTTACATTGAAGGTGCTGTCGATTTCATTTTTGGCACAGCTCAATCTATTTATCAGGTGCGTCTATAATTAATTAGTCCTTTTTTAAGCATTCAAAAATAGTCAACTTTTGTTGATATCCAAGACTTTTTAAAATCATTAATATTATCTTATTTTCTAGTAATTTTTAGTTTTAATTGTACTCAATTTTTTCATTTTTAAATTTTTCTATTGAAAAAATGTTCAAATGTCCTTCATATTTGACACATAGTAACATTTTTAATTTATTAGAAAAATATTAAGGACTTATTTTAAAACTTTTTCAGAGTAAAAAAATCCATTTAAAAATAATGTATAAAAATTGAAATTGAAAATTAAAAAATATGATAAAATTGACAATTTTAGAAGTTTAAAATATAAAAAAAAAACTGGAAATGATGGCTATTTTTAAACAATTATGCTTTGTTTTTTCTTCTGACAATTAAATTGCTTGGTACGTAAGTGTTATGAAAATGCATGCAGAGTTGTCAGATATCAGTAAACCTAGAAAGATTTGGCGGAAGGCTACAAGGATGTATAACAGCACAAAAGAAAGAATGGGCGGACCATGCAAGCGGGTTCGTGTTCAAAAATTGTGCAGTAACAGGAACTGGTAAAGCCTTACTTGGAAGAGCTTGGGGACCTTATTCTACTGTCATTTTTTATGATTCTACAATGTCTGATGTTATTCTCCCTCAAGGTTGGGACGCTTGGACTTATGTTCACCACGAGTAAGATTTATTAATATTATCCTAAGTTCTTTAATTAACTTTTTACAACATTTTTAAAATACTTAAATTTTTGGGTAGACTAAGTCTAACACGTCATCTGTATACACTCTTGTAGCCTTCCGCCAAATCTTATCAATGTGTTCAGATTTTAATGAAATGTTATAGTGCGATGGATTTAATCTACAGATGACGTGATAGATTCAGTTTAATTGAAAATTTCTTTTAATGTGATTTAATGTTAATATTTTTGTTGTTGCAGAAAGAATTTTCTGTATGCAGAGAGTAATAACAAAGGAGCTGGAGCAGACGTTTCGAAACGGGTTCCTTGGGAAAAGAAATTGAATGCTAATCAGCTTAAAAAGTTTTTGGATATGTCTTTTATTGATCCTGAGGGATGGCTTGCCAAAATGCCCTATAAACTCCTATAAGTTATATATTTTTGTACTACAAACCCTATTGGTTAATTTTTGATTAATTATTGTCCAACCTACAGGTCAGCTTTTAAATTTGTAGTCTCTGGTTCATTGACCAGTTAATTGATTGAAAAAATTGTATCACGGAGACTCTTTAGTCTTAGGCATGAAAGTTTATGGATTTTGTGCATTTAAACTTTTGAATTTCACTATTTAATAAAGTTCTATCCGGCTCGAATTTCAGTTATTTAATTTCGGTTTTGCTGGTTCTACAATCAAGCTCAGGTTGCTAATAAGAGAACCGGGTATAACTATTCAAATTATTATGGGGACTAAATTAGATACTTTTAATCTAAATTGAATCTTCTTGACCAGAATAAATTACAAGGATGTATATGGATAGAAAATATTTCAGGGTTAAAAATTAAAATTGAGTGAAAGTAGAGGGACTGGATATGTATTTTCTCTCTAAACAAAGTCATAATGAAAAGAATCACGTTGACCATAGGTAATTAATATACATTTTTGGTACGTAACATAAATAAATTTGTAATTAGTCAAAGGATGGGAAAGATTCAGGTAATTCATAACTACCATAATTGACATATATGAATTGCCTAAATTTTGGTTAGAAAAGATTCAAACAGAATCATCTTATTTTTCTGTCTGGTCAAAGAAAGGAAAACAATCATGCAATTGAAGGGTAATTGATTATGGGGTTATTATATTTTACACTTATTTCAAATTGATCATCATACTTTAATATGTTTCAGTTTGATTACTGAACTATGATTTTAGTGACATCGGCAGTTTTTTTAAGATATTTTTGGCCAAATTATGCGAATCGGTTTTTGATTTTTTTACGCCAGATTATATCTTATATTTTAGGCAAAATATTAGGTATTAGATACCCACAACTATGACTCGTTTTTCAAATATACCATGATTTAAAGATTTTATCAATTTGATACATCGTTGTTAATTTTTTACCAAATATACTCACAACTTATTTAATTTGGAGATGATATGACGCAATATTGCATGTCCAAAACAAAACGTATCTTATTTGGCTTATATCACATTATGATTATACCATGTCAGCTAAAAACTATGTATGGATATATTTAGCATTCAAATAAATAATGGACCAAACTGATAAAATTTTAATATTATGATATATTTGGCAAATGAGACGTAAATAAGAAGATTTTGCCTATATTTTATGATTTCTTGTACACACAATCGTTCTTGTTGAAATAAATTTATAGATTAGTCATCAAAATGAAAATTAACAAAGTACAGTAATCAAAATGAAATATACGCAAACTATAATGACCTCATAATCAATTACCCTCCTATTGCAATATGCCTAACATGGGCCATCATAATCTGAGACAATACTCTTTTTCTTGATCATTCAATACTCCAAAGCCTTGCTGATTAAAGTTTCAAGCAAGAACACTGTTTCAAATTAATGTCAAAAATCTGATTGCCAAATTGCCTAATTAATTTTTTATGGCAAGTCAAATTTAATTCTCACATCTGCGTCAATATATATATATATAACTATGGTTTGGCCTATTGATGATAAAAAATCAATTTAAAGCATTTTCAAAATATGCAGCTTCTTTATAATTTAAATTTGTTCAATATGATCATGTTAATTCTTTGTTACAGTAGTGCTACTACATGTAAAGCTTTAAATTGTCAATTACATGAATCTAAAAGAGTTGCTTATACAATTTCTGTTCATAAGTCAGGCAAAGCAAATTTTACTACAATTCAATCTGCAATTGATTCAATTCCTGACGGGAATACTCGATGGATTCGTATCCAAATTTCTCCGGAAACGTATAGGTAATGAATCGAAAACATAGATAAATTAGTTCTTCTATCATTGATGAATTGGAATTTTTAGCGTTTGTCGTAGGAATTGAACCTCGACTCGACTTTAGCAGAATGCTACCAAATGCATATACCAATTGAGCTATAGTTTTTTTTATACATAATGCCTCATTAAGCTGTGTTTGGATGCAGAGAAAAAGTTATAATTCCCGAGAGCAAGCCATGCATTTTTCTCCGAGGTGCTGGCAGAAAGCTGACAATTATTGAATGGGGAGATCATGAAACCACAAATTCTAGCGCAACTTTCACTTCGTATTCTGATAACATAATAGCAAGAGGGATTGCATTCAAGGTAAGTTTTGCTTATATTCAATTTTAAGAATTCTATATTATTTAAATCACCCACGCATATTTTGGATAATTTTTACTAATAGTCCCTCAACTTTTACATCTCTCCAACTATAGTCTACATACTTTAATTCACATACCAAGACTTCTATTTTAGCAGAATGCTCCCAAATAAATGACCCCTTTTTCTATATGCTATGTTACATTTTGCATACTAACATGAGAGTGTTTTTTTAAATATGTAGAACAAGTGCTCACAATGCTGTACATTTATTATATTGAGCTTGGTATATACGTTTCAGAATACATATAATTTAGTAGAAAAGCCGAATAGGCGTGACTGGAAACAAGCCGTGGCAGCAAGAATACGGGGAGATAAATCAGCATTTTATCACTGTGCATTTCAAGGTGTACAAGATACGTTATGGGACCAAAAAGGCCGTCATTTATTCAAAAAATGTTACATTGAGGGTTCCGTTGATTTCATTTTCGGCAAAGCCAAATCTATCTACGAGGTTCGATCAGCCATTTTCGACACATATTTTGTTCGATCCCTGATACATTTTTTTCATTTTTTTAACAATGTATTATGTATGTGCAGAGATGTTTAATATATGTGAACATAGGAAGATACGAGCCCGAATTGAAAGGATATATAACAGCACAAAAGAAAGAATTGGCAGAACATGAGAGTGGATTTGTGTTCAAAAATTCAGAAATTAGAGGAATTGGTAAGGCTTATCTTGGAAGAGCATGGGGACCTTATTCTACTGTAATTGTACATAACACAACTCTATCTGATGTTGTTCTGCCTCAAGGTTGGAATGCCTGGGATTACGTTCGCCACGAGTAAGATTTCTGTTCTTATTATGTACTCCCTCCGTTTTTAGACGCAACTTTTACTTCACCTGAGAAAAAAAATAAACAAATTATATAATTTTTTATTGATTATTAAATCAATATAAAATCGGTCAAAATTTTCATAAATATATTAAAGATATATCACTAGCGTATCTTTAAGATATCTGAAAATTAGAAAAAGATTATATACTATAAATTTATTGTTCTAAAATAAAAAAAATTGTTTAAAAATATATTTGGATTTTATAAAATTCAATAAAACATTAATCCCTTTTTAGTTTTTTCTTTCTACACATACTGTTGCATTCTTCTAGTATTTGAATTTTTTTAGTAGAGTAGTAATTTATGCTATCATTTTACGAAAATTTAAACTATTTCATGGCTTTCTTGACCTTTATTCAACATTCAGATACTTAAGAAAAAAAAAGGACTATATACTAATTAATTAATTAGTGCACTAATTCATATTAATTAATCGTTGTATTACTACAAAAATGCAGAGGAAATTTTATGTATGTGGAGGCTGATAATAGAGGAGCAGGAGCAGACACTTCAAGTCGTGTACCTTGGATGAAGAAACTGAATGCTAATGAGCTCAACAAATTTGTGGATATTTCTTACATTGATTCAGATGGATGGCTAACCAATTTACCTAATACCTCCTAGGAATTTGACTTTTTCGAAAAGATCGTGACTCTCTAAATATGTAATCCGTGTCTAATTTTTATTTTTAAAAAATTCATTTTTTTAATATTTTTACAACCACTGATATGTTAATCAATAAAAATAAACATCACATCTATTTAGAATTCGCTTTTGTTCCGATTTAATACAAAGATTCTTATGTTGATTTCAAAAAAAAAAAAAAACAGTATGCAGGATAAACTGTAAATGTGACAAAGAGAAATGGCCTATCCTAAAAAAATAAAGATCTACCTTACAAATATATAAAAAGATGAACCAAATAATTGCACTGTAGTTGAATGTAAACTTGATTCTTTAAGAAATATGCATTCGGTAAATTTGAATCGTCGCAAAAACTGTTGAAACCAACATAAAACTGCAACAAACAAGCGAAACCATAACAAAAATTCGAATAAATCAAGAAAAATGCAAGTGCTTTTGATCGCCCGGAATCAGAACATGTGATCACCCAGAATAATAAGATGTTGATTAAATTCGAGAAAACATCAACGCAAAATAATTATTGACATATAAACTATATAACATTATCAAACAAACATAAACTCCATAACGGGGTAATTTATTGAAAGTAAGACGATAAAGAGAAATATAAACGGGTGAAAGCGGTGATTTCCGACTAAAAATCGGAGATCACCGTCTCCACCTTCAAAAGTTGGGTGAAAAAAGAAACTATGAAGATTATAAGATGAGAAAGTACCGCTTGATTTTTACACTGTAAGTGCTTTTGTTCCGAGTTAATACAAAGATCTTTATGTGAATTTTATGGTCCTGTGTTTTTTCTGGTTCTGTGAGTTTAATCTAGTTTTATCCGGTTTAACCAGATTTTCAGTTTTTATAGCATTTGGATCGGACAGATTAACCAGTTCGACCAGCCGTCCAGTTTTTAAAACATCGTATATTACAACATTAAGATGTAGGCTGCAACATTTTTCAATAATGCCATAAGAAGGTTTTTTAAACAAAAGTGTCTTATACTCTGAACAAAAAGAGCATTCGAATCAGTCAAGTTTTCACCCACATTTGTTCCATAATATAATATATTTAGTTTTTTTATAAGCTTATTAATACAGCAACCTATCAGTACTACTTTTCGAGCATCTACAACACAACAAACGGTTATTAGTTGCCTACACCTTTTACACCACCACAAACACTTTATGCACTACCTCCAACTCCGCCTCCAACTCCTACACCACCGCCGGCACCTCCTCCAACTCGACCGCCAGCAGCACCTCCGGCACTACCTCCAGCTCCTACAACACCGCTTGCACCAGCTCCAGCTCCTACACCTCCGCCAGCTCGACCATTAGTAGCACCCCCGACACTACCACCAGCTCCTACGACAGCGCCTGCACCACCTCCTGCTCCCACGCCACCGACGGCACCTCCTCCAACTCGACCACCGGCAGAACCTCCGGCACTACCTCCAGCTCCTACAGTACTGCCTGCACCACCTCCAGCTCCTACACTACCGCCGGCACCTCCTCCAACTCGACCACCGACTGCACCTCCAACACTACCTCCAGCTCCTACAACACCGCCAACACCTCCTCCAGCTTCGCCTCCGACTCCTACACCACTACTAGCACCTCCTCCAACTCTACCACCGGCACCGCCTCCAGCTCCTACAACACCCCCTGCACCACCTCCAACTCCGCCTCCAGCTCCTACAACACCCCCTGCACCACCTCCAACTCCACCTCCAGCTCCTACACCACCGCCGGCACCACCTCCAACTCGACCACCGGCAGCACCCCCGGCATTACCTCCGGCTCCTATGACACCGCCTACACCACCTCCAGCTCCTATACCACCGGCGGCACCTCCTCCAACTCGACCACCAACAGCGCCCCCAGCACTACCTCCGGCTCCTACAACACCGCCTGCACTGCCTCCAGCTCCTACACCACCGACGACACCTCCTCCAACTTGACCACCGGCAGCTCCCCCAGCACTACCTCCAGCTCCTATGACACCGCCTGTACCACCTCCTACTCGACCCCCGGCACTACCTCCAGCTCCTACAACACCGCCTGTACCACCTCCAACTCCTATGCCACCGCCGGCACCACCTCCAACTTGACCACTGACACTGCCCCCGGCACTACCTCCGGCTCCTACGATACCGCCTGCACCAACTCCAACTCCTCCACCAGCTCCTGCACCACCGCCGGCACCTCCTCCAATTCGACCACCAACAGCACCCCCGGCACTACCTCCAGCTCCTACAACACCGCCTGCACTGCCTCCAGCTCCTACACCACCGACGACACCTCCTCCAACTTGACCACCGGCAGCTCCCCCAGCACTACCTCCAGCTCCTATGATACCGCCTGTACCACCTCCAACTCCTACACCACCGCCGACACCTCCTCCAACTCGACCCCCGGCACTACCCCCGGCTCCTACAACACCGCCTGCACCACCTCCAACTCCTACGCCGGCACCACCTCCAACTTGACCGCCGGCACTACCCCCGGCACTACCTCCGGCTCCTACGACACCGCCTGCACCACCGCCTGCTCCTACACCACCGCCAGCACCTCCTCCAACTCGACCACCGGCAGCACCCCCAGCACTACCTCCAGCTCCTACTGCACCTCCTGCACTACCTCCAACTCCTACACCACTACCGGCACCTACTCCAACTCGACCACCGGCAGCACCCCCAGCACTACCTCCGGCTCCTATGACACCGCCTCCAGCTCCTACACCACCTCCGGTACCTCCTCCAACTCGACCACCAGCAGCACCTCCGGCACTACCCCCCGCTCCTACGACACCGCATGCACCACCTCCAGTTTTGCCTCCAGCTCCTACAACGCCGCCTGCGTTACTGCCAGCATTTCCCGACTCTTGACCACTAGCACCTCCCCCAACTCCACCATCACCTCCAAATGCACCTCCAGCTTCTACTCCCCCACTACCACCATAATGGTTGACCGCATGCTGCCTCTCAAGTTGCAATTCATGCGACATTTCCACCAGCATGATCGTGAATGCCAGTAGAGTTACAACAAGCTTAGCGACATTTCTACCCATATTAAACTCCTCAAACGTGAACAAAGGCATGCAAAAGTTATCGTAAACTTCAATAAATTTAATGTATACAAGATAATATTTATTGTTACTTGCACATAATGAGGAGACGCTATTTATAAAGGAAGGTTGAGTATAACTGTTGGTTGCAACATTATTGTCATCTGCATTATGGTTCCTACTGATTTAAATGGAATATAAAACGTGTCAGTGTAAAATGTAATTGTATTTCATTACAGTTATGTCCACTAAAGTTGGAGAAAAAATTGAAAGGATGACTCATGAAGTTTTTAAAGAAGAAAACTAAGAAATTTGAAAAGGGTAATTTAGAGTGGAATATACGTGGATTTATTTAAAACATTCCATGTCCTAAGTTCTATCAACAACAAAATTGCACTCACCATGGATAGTGCAGTGTGGTAGGTTTAATTTATTCGCTGTTTTCACTAGTCATGTAGTCAGTTTCTAGAACAAGCATGGTCTGGATTTTGGATCTAATTAAAGTTAGAATGTATTAATTTTTGTTTCTAAATTAATTTTTCTGTATTAATTTGATGATAATCAGCAAATGATCAGAATTGTGTGGTTACATTCTCTCTACTACTGCTTGGAATTCATTGAAAACAACCATAGAGCAAAAGTTACTTAATTAATCTAACGGTAAAAATATAAATTAAAGATAAAATAATTATGTTTATAGAAATATTTCTAGAAAGTAATTTTAGCTTTTTAATTAATCAATTATTTGAAGCCTAACAATTATATCTAAATATTAATTAAAAAAGATGGAAGAATTAGTGTTAAAAATAAAATATGATTTAGTCATTTAATTTATTTTTATGAAAAAATAGTGTATAATTAAAGAACAAGATGTAAATTTTAAAATACTGTATATATAATTTTATGAAAAGTGTGTATATTATTAAAAAAATTTCTTATAGTACTAAATTTTATAAAAAAAAAGTATAGACTAATCACGTATCATAAAAAAATTATAAGATATTTAATTATAGCTTATTTCTATTAGTTGCACTCTTCATATTTTTTTTTTTATCAATTACGACCGAATTTTTTAATTATTATAATTATATATATTAAATTTAAAAGGTTTTTTTTGCGATTATGATTAAATATTTAAATTTTATTTTTTAAATTCAAACATATGCGTCTTTAACAATTACGACAACTCAAAGTTCTAGACACAATAAAACATCTTTCATATTTGACATTATTATAAAAATTAAAAAGTTTGGTCGTTACTAATACAAACACAAAATTTTGATTTATAAAGTAGTTAAACTTTTTTTTAATATAATTTTCAAAATTTGTAAAATTAACAAATTATACTATCAATTATCTTTTAGAGATAGTTTTATCAATTTGACCATAATTATAGATATATAGAATTATTTTATTTAAATTAAATTAGTATATATTTTATACTTTGTTTACCATTTAATATTTAGTAATCTTCAACAAACCAAACTCGTTATACTAAAACTTATGAAATTCAAGAGGACCTTCCTTTATCCAAGAACATTCAGGTAATGAGATTGGAAAACCGTGAGCGTACTTAAAACATCACTTCATAGTTCACAACATTTCTAAGGGCATCTCCAACAATAACCCTCAAGATAGTGTGATTTTTACATTAAAACTACACTCCTACAGTGTTTCTCCCCAACAACTAACTCTATTTTTCACTCTAGAAGAATATTCTCAGCATATTCCTAAACAATAAAATTTTAAACATTTTACACTTACATTCATAAACTATTCAACACTTACAAAATACATTCATATATTTATTTATAATGAAGTATATTATTAATTTTAATAATATATTTACTAAATATGTTTATATATGTATTTTTAATTATGTTTACTAATTTTAAAAATATTAATTAAATAATTAAAAACATTAAATATACTTTAATTATAAAGAGTTCAATTAATTAACACACAAAAAATTATTTAATATTACATATTTAAATTTTCGATTAAATCGAACATTTTTAATTTGGACTATATTGTAACAAAAACTAACAAATGTCTAATAATAAAATTTATAATAAAATAAAAAACCAAAAGTAAAATAGAATTACTCTATTTTGTTCTTCAACAGTACTCTATTTTAAGGTACACTATAATAGAGTGACTCTATATATAAAGTAAAAAAATAAAATACACTATAATAGAGTTAGATATAAAGTACTGTTGGAGAGGATTTGCACAGCTGTTGGAGATGGCCTAAGGCTTGCTCAATGTCCTTCAACTAAGGCTGTGCAAATTGTTTTTCCATCAACAAACCAATTTATCAAACCGATTAACTTTAAAAGATACTATAAATCGAACCGAATAATAAATCCCCATCCTTTTCCTTTTTCTTTCTTGTTAGTTAGTTAGGATTATGGAGGGGAGAAGTGAAATTCAAATACTGTTTTAAATTGCACCAAACTATGTTAGGGAACTTGAAGATGATTGCACACAAGGAATAAACATGAATATAGCAAAAATATACAATATGATACATATAGCTACAATTGAAGCATTTGTAAATTAGAGATTTGATCAAATCTCACATTTCCTTGATGAATTCTATCATCGTGAAGGACAAGCAATTTTAGAGTGCCCGACTCTCTTAACCAGGCAGCAACCACTGATCCTGTCGATATAAATCGACCCAAGTTGCATTTAGCTAACCTAAAGGGTGCACCCATCCCTGTCAGAAGTGCCTCAACAGTCCGCCTTAGCGCGCTGTCGCCTACCACTTTGCTGTGTTTACCCCATCCTGTCAATATGCTGAAAAAGGGAGCCAAGTTTAGATTTGTTCCTCAAGAAATAGACGCGTCTATAAATCAACGGGATAATTACTATCACCTCTGAGTTTACGTCAAAATTACTTTTGATCTGATGCTTAAATGTCAGGCAGTAAATAGTAGTAATTTTGATCTAACATTAGGGTTAAGATAGTAATTATCACTTATTTATTCACATAAAGAAACTTAAATTATTGCACACCTTAACAACTTTGGCAACTCGTGACCCTCAAACACGATTGACCGTATGTTCAGCAACCATGCATGAACCATTGCTCGAGCAGCACCAGAAGACATTAGATGCAAATCTAAGCAAGAATCGGTCCACATATTTTCCCATACTTGCCGACGTTTCCCTTCAAGAACAACCAATTGGGCCCCTCGTTTCTGAAAAGATATAAAATTAAATGACCAACACATGGTACAACCCAACTGAGAAAAAATTAGCTTCAAATCAGCAATACTATTATAAACTAACCTGGCCAAAATGCCATAACATGTCGGTCAGAGCATTATAAAAGGCAGAGGCTGTTGAATTGTCCATTAACTTAACTTCATCAAACAAGGACTGTGCTTGCAGCCAAATATTTTCTCTGCAGCCCATGAGAAGCCCATGAGCCACACCATAGACCTGATCGTCTAATGAACGGAGCTCCTCTAATAGCATTGAGGCATCTTCAAATGAATCACACCGACTGCATCCAGAGATACATAAATGAGCTTAAATTCAAACTGAAGCTAAATAACCTTAAAGGCTGCTAAAGAGGTCGAGCTAGAATACAGACAGTAGGCAGCAGGAAACCAGCATACCATTATATATTAATATTCTTTTTAAAATCAAGTCATGATCTAACTATGTCCACAGATACATTCAAAGAACATGGAAGTTTACCATAACTCCACTTAAAGGATATTTGAATACTCTGCTAATCCTTATTGAAAAGAAATACCGGCACAATCTTCATGATTTGTTTTAGCTGCAGACGCATAATTACTATGTTATAATTGTACATGTAGCAAAGAACATGTCACAGATAAGATATCAAAAATAGAACGACTAACGCCAGCATCTGTTTTCCAAGAAAAGGTTTAATAACTTCTTTCTTTACATGGACCACAAGCAAGACACAATGTTAAGGAGCATCCACATAGAACAAGGCTGACATTTTAATGAGAGAAACCAACCTTTAGTAAGTTATTTCAATCTAATAATTATCAATTTAAAAAGAAAAATCACAAGAGTTCTTATTGCAATAACAAAAATTTCAAGTATTGCTATGAGTTGAAACATCCCGCTATGCTTAAAGGGCTTCATATTCAAGATATGTGTGCAAAATAGAAATGATCTGCGTATTCATAAAAATTATATCATGTCTAACACAATTTTGTAACAGATACAATGTTTTGACTACGATTAATACTTACGGCTTCCTGCAGGGATATTAAACCCCAAATTAAACAAGTGATATATGTTAGAAACATAGCTACACCAAAGCAACAGTCATTTTCCGGATTCGGATATTCACTAAAATGGCCACACGATTAATGCAGATAAGGAACAAAAATACTACATAAATTAAACTACCTGCAAGCATTTAGAATGGCAGAAAATGTGACAACATTTGGTTTGATTTCCAGCTCATGCATCTTTTGAAAGACTGCCAGAATGCACAAGGTTTCCTGTTTGCCTCTGTTTTTTGCTTGGCATACCTTCTCAGCAGAAAGCTGTCCAAAAATTTGAAATATCCTATTATCCTCCCTATTGAGTACTTGACCTTCGATAGCTTCCTTAACAACGATCGAAGATGAGGAGTTAACTTGCAACTCATTGCTTCCAGAAGCATCATCAATTACACACTGTGCGGTTGCTGACCGGCCAAAGGCGTCGATTATAGAATTATAAGTAACGACATTAGGTCGAATACCCTCCTTTGTCATCTCATCAAGTAAAATGACAGCAGACTCCACCAACCCGTTTTTGCACAAGGCATCTATAAGGGCACTATAAAGAACAACATCAGCCTTCAATCCTGCCTGCTTGAACTCCCGAAAAACCTCCATTGCTTCCTTGTATAGACCGCCTTTAGAATAAACATCCATCAAAGTTGAATAAGTTAATACATTAGGTAATACACGTCCCCCTTTCATCTCCTGAAACACTCTCCTTACTTCATTGTACTTGTATTGTTTACCATACCCACCCAAAAGCGCATTATATGTCACAACATCTTTCCTAATACCAGCATTCTCCATCTCCTTGCAAACGCCCAAAGCCTCCTCAAATCTTCCAAGCTTAGCATAGATAGAGAGAAGAGTATTATACGAAACTCTATCCAATGCGACGCCCAAAAACTTCATTTCGTTAAATAAATTAAGAGCATCATCCAATCTACCTGCTTTAGCATACCCATCAATCATAGTACTATAAGTAACAACATTCGGCAGAAGATTCTTCCGAGGCATCTCCGACATAATCTGCAAAGCCATATCCATTTGTCCACCTTTACAAACCGCATCCAAAAGAGTATTATAAGTAAAAATATCTTGCTCAATCCCCCTATTCATCATTTCACTAAACAAATCCTTCGCCGCCTGCCATAACCCTCCTCTACTACAAACAGCAAGCAACGAGTTAAACGTAATCCGATCAGGTTGCACATTATTCTGAGACATCTCATCGAAAATCTCCAGCGCTTTCTTAAACTCCACACCGCCTTTTCCACAAGCATCGATAACAGCATTATAAGTAACCAAATTCGGCTTCAAGCAATAACTTTTCATAGAATCAAAAACCTTAATAGCCTCATAACAGTACCCACTTCTACCATAAGCACTAATCAAAGCAGAAAATGCATAAACAGTATTACCATA
The DNA here is from genome assembly GCF_937616625.2 of Mercurialis annua. Lineage (NCBI taxonomy): Eukaryota > Viridiplantae > Streptophyta > Magnoliopsida > Malpighiales > Euphorbiaceae > Mercurialis > Mercurialis annua. Next base: position 38,900,782 of record NC_065575.1, read on the forward strand.
ACCTTGATTAAGAGCCGTCTCGAAAACCGACTTAGCAAGCTCAACTTTACCTAACCTACCAAGAATACTAATCATAGCACTAGCCAGCTTACCTTGCTCATTCTTCCTCCTCTCTCGCCGCACCGCGAACTCGAAACATCCAATAGCTTTACTATAATCTCCCCTATTTCCAAGCTCCCTCAGCAAGAATGTATAATCATCAGACCCAGAAAGCCTAGACTCAAAATTCAGCAAAACATTTTCAAGGGCTTTATCGTCTTTTCCATATTGGATCACTTCTTGCAAAGCTTCCTCAGCTGCTAAACTGTGGCGATTACTCAAATTGGTTTTTGATCTCCCAAAATGGAGCTTGGAGACGAACCGGGTCGACCGGCGACCGGAGAAATCAGTAGCAAGATCGGACTTTGGAGAGTGGAGAGGGGTGAGAGAAGGAAAAGATGGGTTAGTGGTACGAGTGGCGGCGGCGGCGGCGGAAGCGGCGCTGGGTTTTGGCGCATTACGAGAAGGAGGTAAAGGGGGTTTGCTAAGAGAGACTTTCTGATTGGTCCAGCGCTGGTGGTGGGGGTTGTTAGGGTGGCCTTGTTGACGGTGGCTGTGAGGATACTGGTGGTTCTGATAAGGTTTAGCAGTAGTGATTGAACAGTGAGGTGGCGGCGTTGACGCCATCCAAAAAACTTTGTTCTTGGTAGATAAGACTGATAAAGATCAAATCTTTAATTCACTAACAAGTAAGAAATAAACTGAAAATTAGGTCAGAATTTGTAAAGGAAAAGGGTTTTGGTAGGGTTTGGGAGGTGGGGAAGAAGAGGAAATGGCCATTGTTTTGTTTGAGATTATGAAAAATAAAAATCAATTCTTTTTTGAAGAGATAATAGAGAGAGATAGTTTGGTAGTTGAATGACTGATTGACTTAGCTAAGTTTAGCTGAGTTGGCATTTATTCAGACATCGGTATCTTCGTCTTTTTTTGTTTTAAGTAATTATTTTTTGTTGCTCTTTAGGGCAAATTTTTAGGGTACTTTCCTAACTAAATTACGGGAGAATTTTAGTCAATCTCCGCCGTGGAAATTTGTGGACCCTTTTTGACGAACGGTCAAGATTGTAGGTGACTGCATTTCTATCACTAAATTGGTGCTCAAGTAAATCATCTGTACGCCACAGCTTTTCTTTTCTTTTTTTGATCACAGCTTTTTGGTAAATTAATTATTGATGGATTTTTATCCAAAATTAAACTTGAGGGGCATAAATAGCCTAGAATAGTTTGAGAAAGTAGTAGAATAATTTAGAATCCAAGCAAAAAGTTTTCAGGTGTTTTATAAACTGTTCCCAGAACTGGCGGAGCCTTGATGGAGACGAATATTTCCTCTTCGTTTTATTTGTCATGTTTTTATTTTTCACATACATGAATAATATATTAAATGTTATAAATATAAATAATTTATGTCCTTTTTTCTTAAAAAAAATTAAGGAATTCTTTTTTAATCTAAAAATATAATATAATCAAATATATTTATTTTATTGCTAATTGAAAAAGGGAAATGTTTGTGAGAGAAATTAAACTCACAACCTAACCTAGCAAATTGTTACTTGACACTTAACATTTAAATTATAATTTATTGGTGTCATATATATTTATTAATCTTATATATTGATTTATATATCAAATTCATTAATATTAAAAATTTAAAAAAATATAATAATATAAAATTGATATTTTTATTATAATAGTATTAAAAAAGTGAACAAACAAAATAGAATGGAATTGACATTTTAATTTTTTATGTATATTTGCAGTGTATACAACAGAGAGTTGAATTTTAGTGAGCCAACCTTGCTTGGTAGCTTAAAAGGTTCAAATCAAACTTGAAACTCAATATTTAATTCTCCGAATTTGTCCCATATCTCATAAAGATAGACAGAATTATCAAATTTAATGTTTATATTTGATAAAAAAAATTAATATACTTAAAAGTTAAAGTAAAATTATTAAATTATCCTGATAATTTTATTGTATGTTTATTAAATATGATGGCATGATGATTCACTCTTAAAGGTATTATAAAAATATTTTAATAAATTAATTATAATTAAAGATTTTTTTAATTTTTATAAAAATAATATTTTAAAGATTTTTTTTAAATACCTCTTTTTTGAAATTTTTATAAAAATATCCTTTTTTGATAGTTTATTAGTAGGTTATTGGTAATTTATTGATAGATTAGAGATAAAAAGAGTGTTTACAAGAATTTCAAAAAATGAAATATAGAGGATAATTACTCTTTTTTTAATGGAACAAAGAAATAATTGCTTTCAAATCGAAATCAATTTTAAACCTTATACATAAGAATATCGAGTGACGCATTTGTTCTTTGAAAAAGAAATAAATGATAAGCGTCTAATAAGCATCGACGGCCAACCCTTCTAAAATAATTCCTCATAAAAGAGATTCAATGTGAAAAATAGCCAAATAGCAGAAAATAAATGAAAAAATAACAACATTCTTGATCTTCATCAAGGCACATTAATATAAATAGCTTTGAATATCAGAGCTAGTCAAGAAAACATAAAGCAACACGGCGGCAAGAAATACAGAATTGATAAGAACAATTATGCAATGTCACTTCTACTATCTAGATTTGCTTCCATAAATTAGAAAAAATTGGCCATGACATCTCTTTTCAAGAGGAAGTTATGAGTTCAACTCCTAATCTAACTATGATAATTCAAAATCTAAAGAAGAAGAAAAAAAAAGGCTCAAGTTGGTATGCAAAGTTGCTAATACTCTCATGTCAGTTAGCTACACGACAGGCTAAAGCTTGAATGTAGAAGGCGAAAATTTTTAGCACCTGAAATCTTACTTGCGTGTATCATAGAAATGAAATTGATCTTCAATATGTCTTTTTTCTCAAAGCCGGCTTTCGAATTTCCTTTTTCACTGTTGTCATAAATCCTGGGGTCGGTATCCCTACTGTGGCTTGATATAGATCTTTTAATCTGCAAGTTAGACAAACAATAGTGTTCTTTGTTAAAAGTTCGACCAAAATTAATACAATTAAACTTAACATGCCTCCCCAATCATGACTTTCCGAACCAGGCCTCCAAAGAATGCATATGCAATTTACCTGGGCATGCTGATGAAACAAACAATTACTGATAGTCCAACAACGAGCGGGAGGACAGGTGCAACAGTCAACTCCTGTAAGATATAAGAGGGAAAAACAATAGGCTGCTCATACACAGATCCGTTTCATCTTTTATTGGGGCACGTTTTGATTAATTTATGTGCCAAATAATCTGCCAAGATATTTGTGAACAAAACAAAATACAAAATTAATGTAGATATAACCAACCAGTTTTTGGTGATCCTCCACAAAACTGTATTTCAGTGGTCCCACGTGTATTTGAGCGGCCTTCTCCAAATCAACCTCAATAACATCTGACTCGAACTTGAGGGTACTCGATTGGAGACTTGATCTGAGCTGCAGCAGGTGTTTACCCTTAGGCAAGTCCTTCACCTGGAAAAAGTTGGAGAGTGGCAACGGAAAGACAGATTCAATCTTTGATGTGTCACTAGCCGATTTGATCTCTACCAGCAGATGTGAATGAAATTCATTTGTCCTTTTCCCTTCAACATTGCAACTTAAAATGGTCATTTCTGGCTCTTCAAACACCACAAAATCCAATGCTCTGATGTCCTCAGATCCAACCTACACGATCATCCAACATTAACAACAGGGTTCACACATTAAAAAAAAAGCTAAATTAACATTTACTCTATCTGATACTGAACTAGATGCCACAAAAGTCCCCCAAATCTGGCTCAAGAAAAAAAAGGGGGGGTATAGATATAGATATAAAAAAAAAAAAAAAACAGGTAGGCAATTCCATTTCATCAGATCAATATAAAAGAAGTAATTGTAAAAAACTTGGAATACGTTCAATGCTTAAATAACCTGAACAGTAACAGATTCTGGAGATGCACGTTCAATTCTAGTAGTACTCAAGCCATACTTTTCAACTACTTTAATCACGTAGGTTGTGTTCGGAAGAAGTCCTCTGAGCCTATAATTTCCCGATGAATCAGTTACTGTCTCCTCATAGTAGCCTTTTGACTCTGACCGAGCTTCAACAGAGACACCTTCTTTTGGCTGGTTAGACAAAAGAGTGACCATACCTGTAGCACTGAAAAGAGGATAGACTGTATTACTCTCCTAGCAAAATAAGATATCTATATATAGTATATCAATCAAATGAAGAATCCATGGAAGCATGATCAAATCAAAAGAAATTGCAGAGCATAAGAGGTTAAGGTTTCACACAAATATGAGTTTACCTTTCCCGTTAAGGAAAAAATGTCACAGAAGACATCTACAACCCAGAACATGATCAAGATAAAGTTTAATCTTTTAGCAATTTTAGAATATATCGGTTGAGGCAGTAAGGACATCTAACTTTTTGCGTGCTTTCCTTTCTAGTAAAATGGAAATCAAGAAATTATAAAAGACCTGTAAGCAACACGGGTAGCCTGGAAAGTGACTTCTTTAGAATCCCCTGAACCAAGTTCTATAGTCTGTGCTGAAGGTGAGAAAGCAAACTCCTACAGAGAAAAAAATTAGTTGATGAGAGAAAACAAAATAACTATGGTATCAGCATGTAACATGCATAGTGCTATACTTTTAGTGACTTCCTGGCAAGAGTGACCAACTACATATGGTCATTTTTAGATAATTAATTTACAAATAAATTAATTATTATGAAGTTCTCCAAACATTGAGACTTCAAAACTATGTGATTGCGTGTATATACCGCACAGCAACCAAAGCTGTTCAACTGACTGAGCATAAAAATTGTTTTGTTTAGAATCAATACAAAAGGTCTGAATTTCACAGAAGTTAAAAGATGAAATATAGGCCAGAACAGTCACAACCAAATGAGAGAATTTTAAAGAATGCCCACTTATCCTAGTGTACCTTTAGCAGTGGACGTAGATAGAAAGTGCCAGGAAATAAGTCATCAAAGAAGAATATTCCACCAGTTCCAGATATAGAGTTGTTCCTATATCCGTCATCACCACTCAATGATAATAGCACAGATGGAATAGGTTCATTGACATTGCCTTTTGAATATATATGTACAGAGATTTTGCCAAGCTTCTGGCATGAAAAGGAATGTGGTCCCGTGCGTTTAAGATGGTAACCAGGCTGCATAATGAACATAAGAAAATTGTTGCATTATGTAAATCTAAAGAAAAGAATTGAAACAGTTCAATAATACACATCTAAACCTTTGAAGCCTCAACAGCATAAGATATATCATCATATAAAGGTCCCCCGATAAAAGAACCATCCGTCCCTGTGGTTATTTCGAGTGCCATGTCATTTTTCTTGAGTGGTGTAGTGTGGCTATCTTCCCCAGCAAAAATCTTAACATAAACTCCAGAAAGTGGGGGAGAAACTGATCCTTCTACATACAAGCCATGACGACCAGAAAATGTAGGAATTTGAGCTTGACAACCATCATTTGTTACCAAGACCTGCAGGTTTTTCAAAGAATTAAGCTCGGCAAGCAATCCAAAGATTTCAAAAGTTGGAAAAATCCATTGATTCTTACACTATGCTCTTTGGGGTAAAACAAGATTTTCTTCTCTCCATTAACCCTGAAAGTATTTAGAGCTGAAGTCAACATAATGAATAAGGAGCATCATTGAAGCACAATGAGATTCCCAGATGTTTAAATAAAAGAAATAAAATTATGGAAATTTCGCAACTCAAAAAAATTAACACAAAAATCACAGTAAGAATATAACAAGAAGTGCAAATTACTGTGAGCCCGCGCCCCACATATTTCATAATTCACATTTTGATACCTCTTGTTTGAAATCAAACGATTTGGTACCTCACTTTCAATTCCGTAGATAATTAGGGGCTTTAACAATTTAGTACTCACTTTCAAATGATTTGGTACCTCACTTTCAATTATGTTAACGATTTAGTACCTCATTTTTAATTTCATTAACGAATTGTACCCCAAATTTAACAGAGGGTTGCAATTGTTTGCGTATTTAAAAGTGAGGTATCAAATCGTTTGATTTTCAAAGAGTTTGTGACTTATAACATATGTGGGGGGGCTGTAATTTGCTCTAAGAACAATTACATAGTTGAAATTCTGCCTCTTGCAAATTATAACATTTTTCTCCACCAAACTTTAATGTTAACATCGGCATGCCAGCTAAAGCAGAACATAATTTGTAGAACAATAATTAAACATCATGATCTTCTAATAACAACAAAAATAAAATCTAATTATCTGAATTAAAAAAAATTGTGAAAACAAGAACACAATTTGATTGCTGAAGCATGGCTACAACAAAACATCAGCTTCACTATTCATAAGTAAAATTTCCATGTAGTTTCAGTTAGCATACTAAAGCATTTTTCTGCTAAAAAACTGCATTAAAACAGAAAATATTCAGGGGCACGCTGACAAAACAGTAAATAACCATCTAAAGTATGCATACCTTGAGTCCCGAGGAACAAAGGTAAGTTTCTCTCCAAGGTTCACCCAGACAGAGTACTCATATAAAGCAGTGCTTGTTTGATCAATTGCACTAGATGCAAGGTCTGCAGTTGTACCATCAACTACATTGCCATCACTGTTTAGAATATCCACAGCGAGACTATTTGGTGGCTCGTGTAAACTATCAGCTGATTTTAACTCAACCTTGATTTTTCCTTCGAGAAGGTATTTCTCTCCTCTAAGATAGATAGGCTACATCATAAAATGAAAATGAGATTAATTAAACTCGTAGGTCTTATTAATATAATTGATGTATCACCTATGCCAAGCACTGTAGCAATTATTGATTAATTAAATAATAAAACAAATAAATATTGTGTGCCTTACTGATGGATTTGAAGTATCGATCTTCACTGGCGAGCTCCCAAATAAAATACATGATTTGATAATGTGAAGCTCATGCACTCCAGGAGATTCTACACATATATGCTGAGATCCTTTCTGCAATTCATATAATTGTATTGTACATTAAGGCATGAAAATCATATGAACTTTAATGTAAGAGCTTTCAGTACAAAACTACCTTAATTTTTAAGTTAATAACTGAATTATCTGGCTGAGTCATGTGAGCATCTACATCATGGGTTGAAACAACATTAACCCAGTAACCTTTTTGAACAAATACAATTCCTTTAACATCTTCAGCACCAGTATCCACATCAATGGTGCTCTGCTCCCAGCACCAATTATCTTCATTGGATGTGAGTTCAGGTGAACTATGTTTGACCTAGACAAATCATAGAATTAAAAATTGTCAAAAACGTTCAACAACATTATTACAATTGGAAAACCAAACAGCATTCAGGCACAGCACCTCAAGCCTGTATTTTCCAGGTAAGACGTCCGGAAAAAGAAATTCATTGCTCTCATCTGTCAACATTATGGACTTTCTTTCTTCAGTATGTTTTGCAGCTAATTTCAATAGAGTAACAGAAACAGATGAACCACATGTCTCCTTGCAAGTTACAGAGCCAAGTACATTGACAAGAGCCTTTAATACAAGAAAGAAAATCAGTAAGGAGTACTATACCCAAGAACATGAACACAATTGATTAATTACTGAAGCAAAACGTAAGAGTATGATATTTTTCTGCAGGAAACAGGAACACAGTTTTCATCTCAAAACACATAGCAGCTTTACATAACAGTTGAACATTTCAAACCAACTGGAAACTTCATGCTCACAGCAAACTATGGTGTCAGCCAAGAGACTAAGCGCCCCATAGAAATTGAGACTCTAAGCAGTACGCAGGGTAGCAAGAAGAATTCGATAATATCACATGTAAGATTCATAAGTTCATCAACATGTCAAGTTACCTGAGAAAATTCTACATTCATAAATGGACTTTTGACCACAACATCAACATAAGGTGGTAGAAACAAAAGTCCAGGAGCTTGCTCAGGAGTAGCAGCAAAAGCAGACAAACGATATTCACCAGGAGGAACCTGAAAATGATGATAGAAAACAGTGTTGAGATTTCAAAAAATAACATAAAGTTTACGCCAAAATTTGAGTGCCTCTGTCTCGCTCATCATGTGTTTAAAGGCAAAAATAGAGAAATAGATACTATTACGAGCAAGCGAGAGAGTGGGTCTATCAGCAACCAAAAGTGTCATCTTATCACACTTTAAACTGCATACCTCGAAGCAAAAGTTTCCATTTCCATCCGTCTGTCTAGCTTGAGGTTTGACATTCTCTGGTCCATGAGTCAAAGTAACCTAGAATTCATGTGGAACAAATATTACAACTAGCCCATATGAAAGTTAATGACAACTAAAGAATACAATAACCATTGCCTACAAATTTCAAATAAAAAAATTACCTTTGCTTTCTGACCAGAATTAACCATCCTAACTATGCCACAAACATCATAGGCTATTGCCTTGATATCAGCCACTGAAGCCATATTTGGTAAAACCTGCAAACAAAGTTAAAAGGTAATAAATGTAACAAAGTACTTATAAAACAAAGAAACTACCAAACATTTTCCCTGACCAAATTTCTAAAAAGAAGAGTGACCACAGAAAAAACTGCTAGACTCCAGATACAAAAATGTAATATTTGCATTGTACTATATACCATGTACTCCTTCAAGCTGTTGAATTTATAATGCTTCTTATTGGCATCTATTGTATAATGATTTGATGTGACCTGTAAAGGAAAAAAGGAACTTGGTTAGCCGCTTTTATGAAAGAAAATAAATTGCCCACAATAGGTTGTCTCAAGAAGCACAATTCTGGTCTGGGAAGTTTAATGGCCTGTAGTGAAGCAAAAGAAGCCGAAGCAATTGCCTTTCGCGAAGCTCTATCCTGGTTATTTGTCTTAAAACCTTCACCATGTGATATTTGAAACTGACGCACAATTAATAGTTAATGTATTCCAAGCTAAGGTTACTGATTATTCAGAGTTTGAATCTATTATTCATAACTGAGTTTTTTCCCTTTCTTTGACTAGCAGTTATAGCCTTGCTTATGTTAGAAGACAAGCAAATGAGGTTGCCCACATTTCAGCAAGAGCATCTTATTTTTATGCTAGTCTATCGTTTTGGTCACAGCCACAAGCTTTGTTAGATTTTAAGCTTGTACTAAATTTTGTTTGTGCGGCGTTATTAAGCTTCCTCTTTATACAAAAAAAAAGGACAATAATTACATGGATATAATATTATGTCACTTTTTAAGAGGTAACAGCATCCAAATTAAGAATCAAGTTCCTGACAGGGATTGGGGGAGGAAAACTAACAAGTACCAAAGCATGTTGAATTTCTAATAGAGTCTCATGAAATGTATAATCAAACAGCTGAATATTACATATGTACGACACTGAAAGCATGGTCAAGTCAAACAACCACATAAGTTTTATCTGATCTTGTTAGCTAACCCCGAAATGCAACTTCAACTCATGCTGGAACACTGCATTTCAGAGTCTGGATTGAGGAGGGGTTAGAAGTGAAGCAAGGAAGTTTTTAGAATTTACACACTTCTGTCCATTTCATTGACAGAAACCTAATTTTCTTGACAAAAAAAAACTAACAGCAATCTAATAAAGTACTAACTACTAAGCATGAATTAGACATTATCCATAAAAATGATCCCCGTCCATCAACCAACTACTGAAGAGCCAGTGCCAGCCAATTGCTCTAGCAATTACCCAGATCTCATGAAAGGCTGATCTGGACAAAAGTCAATCATGATGTACCAGGACATGCTCTGAAGAGCATACAGGAAAAGAAAAGAGACAAGGAAATGCATTAAATAAACAAATAGAGATTTAAGAAAATTGAAACGATCAAGTATTACAAACATTCAACAATAAATTCCAACTTAATATATAGTAATACCTGGTCAAGCTTGTAGTAACCTTTTTTATCTGTTGTTGCTCTTTCATGACCATCAACAATAATTTTCACACCCTCTACCCCCATGTCATTCCCATCCACCACACGCCCTCCAACAGAAAATCCAGTGACCTATACAAATCACCAAGAGCAAAATACGTCATTGCCAAACAATCTTATTACTCAGTCACTAGAGATGATGGAAAACGACAGTGATAAAAGGTGGACAATATCTTCCTGGTCATGGGTAAAATTAAGCTGAACAAATGAGCCATGTACCAAGATGCACATAACAGGAAGAATACACTTCCATGAGAATGATTGAGATTCCAGCTTTTACACTATGATTGGTAGGATGTAGAAAAAGATGACTGAGAGAAGGTGCGAGGAAATGAGAGATAAGACAAACAAATAATCAAATTTCTCCATGCATATGTTCAGTTTCAAGGAAAACACAAGGAAGAATATTTATCTTGAAAGCAGAATTTAACATGAGAAAGAGTATGTTTTTGACTAAGTCCAAATATGTTACCTGAAATTTTTGCGGAATTGTAACATGCTGATGATCAACAGAAACTGATATAACAGGTGGTGAAACATCAAATACTGTATTTTCACCCCTGTAAAATGGAACAAGCTCATAATGCCCTGGGAAAAAAAGAAGGAAAGTAGGTCAATGATGTCTCTTGACAGCTTGACAGATGTGTTACATTTTCATATTCTACATAAAGCGAGTATATGGTGAACACTCATTCAGATATGGAATTACCGCAAGGTACTGATTTAAATGAGAACATCCCATCTGCATCAGATACAGCATGACAAAGAGGCTTTTTCGGTCCTGTGGCATCACCAGATCCTTGGGGACAATCAAGCTCTACAACATCCTCCGAATGTAGATAAATGTGCACTCCAAGTATTGGATTTCCCTACCAGACGATAAAGCACACATCATCATATCAAAAAAGACGCACAAAAATTAACATAATTTACACAATAATGTATTGTCCAATGATGAGTATAAATTGGAAGTATACATGTCCACTCCTAAAGATTAAGTCTATGTACTCTATAAGACATTAATTGTATTTAACTTTATAATTCTGTTGCTGGAGTGTAATGCCATGGTCTGAAACAAGGGGGAGATTCATTTATTGTTCTTGCGAGGCAGGGGAAATATGAAGCAATGAGCTTTACCTGAGCCACAACATATCCACGGAGATCATATCCAGGGACGAAGAAAATATCATCAACTACACCATTTTCAAAACCTAATTGTACCTGCATCAAATACATTATTCAATGCCACTAGCAAAAAATGATAATCGTCCATTGTGCTCTCTAAGCATTGAGATACAGAAGCAAAAATAAAATGAAGAGACTTCAATAGAAAGAAAAAGAATTACAACCTCTGTGGAACCTTTAACTTCAACTTTTAAGTCAGGATGTGAAGCACGAATTTTGTATTTTCCTGCACATGTATAGAGATATTTGTAACTTGGTGTTTATTTATGTCAAAAAGAAGAAAAACAGAGAAAGAAATGGAAAGACGTCAAAGTGTATAAAATCTCTATTGAAGATCTTGAAAGCAAATCGCAGTAAAAAGTAAGACAAAAGCTGCAATCTTATTATGTGTTTAAGTGCAATGTTCAAAATGCACTCATGCATTGCTGATGCATCTTGTCTAAACTATATGTGTTTGGTATGTTATCTATAGGAATTAGGAAGTTAATAAGTTCAACGGCTTTACCTGGAATGATATTATTGAATAAGTAACTACCAGCTGATGATGTCAGAACAGATGATATGAGATCATCACTGAGAGATAAGAGTTCCACATTTACATTTGAAGGACCCTGATTTTTAGCTGAACAGCTGTCTCCACCTACAGCTCCCACAACTCTACCAGATAAGGTGAACCTAATATACAAGTATATGAAAATGGAAGAGTCTTATCACCAGATAGCTTGGTTTGCTAACACAAATATGCTTGTATTACCAAAACATAAGAGACGACAAGGATTATCATAACAAACCCAGTGAATCTGAAGTTAATATCTTCATTTTGATTGCAGCCAGTATTATCAATAATAACAGGAACAATTTCTGGGTCCCATGACCACCCTTCTGGTCCATTGATTTTAATTGCAAATGAACCCTGTGGATCAAAATATGTCATTGTATATTTTTATTAAGATGTCGATTACTGAAAACACTGAACAAAAATGAGCAGCGAACAACTGTAAACAGATCATCACAGAATTGTAGAGAGAAGCACCCCACAACATTTGGCACAAAACACTAGCTGGATAAGCATATATGGTGAACATGGCAAAGTTAATAACTTAAGCTGCAATATGATCCAACAATCAGCAAAAGCTGCACAGGAAAATTTGTGAAAAACACTAACAAGAGATACTAGTAAGTTATGTAAAAAAGCCTTCTAGAGATACAATTTCTAATCTATAAGCATGCATCATACATACTTACACTGAGAAAACAAACTATATATGTTACTTGGGGGAAGAATTTCCATGGTCAACCTCATGCTTACAAATTAATTAAGGTTAAATAAACTCCAAGAGAGTATCTGGCCAACCATTAAATTAATGCAAAATAGTTCAACAAACTGCCAAATGAAACACCAATCCTGGCCTTCCCAAGTTAATTGGTGACCACTGTATGCTCTCTAAAGATTTATCAGGTAAAAAACATCATGTAATCAAACAACATGCAAAAAATCTTTTCTTTGATTAAAAAAAAGTACATTCTCCAATATAACTAATAACATGCAAAAAAATTGAAAATTCACTCAATCGCCACCCCAGGATATAAGCACCAACCCAATGCTTTTAAAAGTTTGACATGCACGGCAGCATTTTCAACAATGCTCAATGCTAAGGTTTCACAACCCCAACCACTTACCTTGTCATAAACTGGAATGAAATAATATCCATTTGGAGCACATTGTGTTCTTTCCTTCACCAATCCATCTACTGTTCGAAGCTCAACCTAACATTAAATGAGCAATTAATGAAACGGAAAAACAACACAAAATCAAATAGTTGGATCAATAACTTACAAACTAACTACAAATCAATAAATGAACACATACTGTGATGTCAGAGTAATCCAATTTCGTATCAGTTGACTTTCTCGACTTAATCAGCGACGAACTCGCCTGCAAAACATACAATTTAACCTCATCACAGCATTACAAACACTAAAAACTATTGCAAAACAAAATAAATACCAATTGAGATCTGCATTAATTTACTCAATTATAACCAGATATTTGGTATAAGATCATGATTAGTTGATTTAATCGGAAACTTATGAAATTACCTCGACGAATCCGCCGCATCCATGGATTGAATCAGCGTGAGCAAATGAAAATAAATAGAGTAGGATCGACAAGTATAACAAAGAGTCTCTCGTCTTCTTCATGTTGTTAATTGGTAGCCGGAGAGACTGTAGAGTGACGGATGGATCTGTTCAGTGCAATCTCTTCATATGAGAATTTTGTAGCTGAGATTTTATTTCAGTAGAATTGTGTTTGAGCTGAGATCGTCGTCCGGTAGCTGACAGTGACGAGGGTTTATGGTTTTAAAAGGATTATAGAAATTATTATTAATTTTTTAAAAAATTGTAGAAATTATTTATTGTTATGGTTTTTGTATTTTTTTTAACGGCCTAATGCCTTAAAAAAAACCGCGGCCTTTTAACCCTTTTTCAATCCAACTCTTACGTTGAAAACTTGTAAATTTTACTCTATTTTGCATTTTTGCGTTTCAATTATACCCTGAAATATTAAATTGACGTCTTTTTCATTTGAAAACAATTTAAAAACATTCTCCATATCTACCATATATTAATTGTATGTTTTTAAAATTTATTTAAATTTAGTTAAATTAATTAAGAATTTAAATTAGTGTTAATTTGATTATAGTTTTTGGTTAGTTTTTAAAAATAAAAGACTTCTTTGTACTTTTTTGAATAAAAAATAATTTAATTTCATCTTTAGACTTAGTTAATTGAATGATTTCATCATTTAAGTAAAACAATTAACTAAAATTAAATTATTGGGGTACAATTGAAAACGGAAAATTTAAAAGTGGGTAAAATTGACAACTTTTCAACATCGGGGTGGAATTGAAAAAAAAAACGTGAGGGTTTTTGAGTGATTACGACTTTTTTAAATGAAATTGTATACAAGATTTTAATAAATTGAAAAATCGTAAAAATATTTCATTAGTAATAATTTTATAATAAAAATTAACATAATTGGAAATTCTCAATTTATATAAATCAGAAACTAATGAGAATTTTTATAATAGAAAAATATATTATCAATATTTTATTGACTTTAAATATTCGTGAGGATGATAAATGAAAATAAAAAATATTCATTAATAATTATTTTTATACTAAATTTTTACAAAAAATAGATAAATTACATAACTTATATAAATTAAAATTAAAAAAAAACATCTAGTAATAATTAAAGGATGCAAACCAGCTGAAAAATCGAACATAATCGAATTTCTGACATTCGTTCGGGTTTTTTTTTGTTAATACGAAATGGTCCGATTTCTATGAGCATAGAAATTTGATATTCAGTTTATAATTCGGTTTTAGCATTTTAAAAACAAATTTTACCGAAAAATCGAATAACAAATTTAAAGAATTATTTTTAAATAAAATAAAAATATATTAATTTATATTGTTTTAGTCGTTCTTTTTTAATTATACCTAATATATAGATTAATTAGTTTTTTATAATAGAAAATATACCATAAACATATATAAAAAAATAATTAATTAATCAGTAAATTTTTAATTGTCTAAAATAATAAAAAGTAGGTTTTTAATCAATAGTAAAAAAATTCGTTCTGACAATGGGGGTGAGTATATGTCTCATTAATTTTAAAAATATTTACAAACTAATGGTGTAATATCTCAACGGTTTTGGCCTTCAACCCCCTCTCGTTTTTTGTTTGAATCTTTTTTAACCGATGTCCACCTTATAAATAGATTGCCCTCTCCCTCATTAAATTATGTATCTCCTTTTACTTGATTATCTGGTCATTCTCCAAAATATTCTAACCTCCGTACCTTTGGTTGTGTATGCGTTGAAACGATCAAAATTCACAGTTCAATCAGTTCAATGTGTTTTTTTTTGTATTTAGCACATCATAAATGTTTTTATTTGCTATGATTCTAATCTACGTGATATTCGGATTTCTAGAAATGTGATTTTTTTTAAAAACCAATATTTTTTTGGGTTAATTCCTAAAAAAATCACGAACTTTACACGAAGTTTCATTTTAATCATGAACTTTAAAAGTTGTCATTTAAAGGCACGAACTTTCATTTTGTTTCAAATCTATCGCCAAAGTAAAATCCGGTGTATTTTATCGAACCAAAAATTCCTAATCCTATATACTATAACTAAAAGATAATAAGATTTAATGTCGATTTATAATTTGGGTCTTTCATTAATAGTTTATTGAAGAATTTAGTCAACAAAAATACATTGAAATGATAGATTTGAAACAAAATGAAAGTTCGTGCCTTTAAATGACAACTTTTAAAGGTCATGATTAAAATGAAATTTCGTGTAAAGTTCGTGATTTTTTTAGGAATTAACCCTATTTTTTTTCTACTCACCTTTACTCCTTCATTTTCTGTTTTTCGATCATTTATTAACCCTTCTACAGATATTGTATCTTCTAAATCGCTCTTGGTTTATCAACGAGATGCATCCAGAACATTATAGTAGAATTTTGCACCTCTCGAGCCCTCACAAACTCATTCCTTGGCTGCTGAACATGTTTGAGCTGCACATGTTCCTCTTAAACGCAATACACGCATTAGTAAACCACCATATAGGTATGGTTTCACTCCTCCTTTATCATTAGCAGACACATTTTCTTTTATTCCTATTCCTAAATTTTATAAACAAGCCATGGAGTATGAATGTTGGCGGAAAGCTAGTGACGCATAGTTTTTAGCGCTTGCGCAAAATCAGACTTGGGATGTTGTTTGTGTTCGTCATGCATGACGTGTGTTATTCGCGAAAAATTATTTATGTTTTTAGGCTTACTACGGGTTTCGGAACTACCACTCTCATTCTCTAGCGCCGGTCTCGACCCATGAAATTGGGTCGTGACAAAAGCCTATGACCACCAAATTATCACCCTCCTACATATCTCTACGACACTTCAAATTGCGGATATTTTCCCAAAATCAATGACACGTTAGTGCCATAATTTTCTTGCAGGCAAATTGATGCTTGTAGATTTACCAGCATCAATTTGAGGGGGGGGGGGGGGAATTAGCTGGTCATTTAATGCCTTAAAGAATTATCTTACAATTTAAACCAATGGATTTTATACCTTGTAGAGCTATCTTTCATCTTTGTAAATCTTTTATTTTTTTCTAAATAGGTTATGCTAGCTATTGAATATATTTTGTACATGATTATTTAACTAATTTAGCGCTGAAAATCATATTGTATTATTGATATAAATAACAAGAATTATCCTACTTCTGAGGATACTTTTTACTCAAAACTTTCTAAGTTGACACAAGAACCCACAATAATGGTGAAACAGTAAATACTCACTCTATCCCATTTATGAAGTCCCATATTGATAGGAGTATTTTACTCCTATAATTAGGGTCGACTTTATTCGGTTTGTATCACATTTAGTGTTAATTTTATACATTATTTGGCATTTTTATGTTTGATAGTGTTTGTTAGTGTTTCAGTGGAAATTAGGTAAAAATTGAGTATTTGGAGCTAATTAATGGTGGATTGAGCGTTGGAGTAAAAGCGTAGCTTGCGGACGAAGGAATTAACGTCGTAAAAAAGATCAAGAAGTTTCGAACGAAACTTGTGCAGTAAAGAGCTGTTCCCGTTCGAAAAACACAATTCTCGAACGGGAACTATGAGGAAAAAGCTTGAGTCTCGAACGAGAAAGCCATTCTCGAACGAGACTCAAGAGAAAATGTGAAGGTTGCGTTCGAAACCAAGGATGGGCAAACGAGAATTTTCTCTCGGTCAAAACTTTTTCGAACGGGAAAGTGAGGTACGAACGAGAACCATGAAGAATTTGGGCATGTCTCGAACGAGAATGAAGGGTACGAACGAGAAAGAGGTGAAATTTGCCTAATCGGAATTGGACTTGGACTTAATCTCCTTTTACGACTACAACTGAAACTCCTATTTCAAATTCGATTCGTAAATCGACTTAGAAGATTCCAGAGCCTCCTCCACTATATAAAGACCTTGTAATAGACTAGTTTTAATAATTAGAATACATTAGTTTTATTTTCGTTCTCTTAAAATAGCGTTTTAGCTTATGTTTCTCAGCAGTTTATAAGTAGTTTATTATTAGTTTCTGCAAAGAACGATTGTGAAGATTTCAAGTTTAATCTAGACGATTCTTCCGAAATTGACAACTCCGGTATTTATTGTTCTAATTATATTTAATTCTTCATCTTCTTCTTTGTTTAATTTAAACTTAAACATGCGTAACTAAATCCTTTGTTCGGGGATTGATATGAACACTTAGATTAGTTTTCGAATTGGATTAGGATTTATTAAGTGAGTAAAATTGTGTTTTAATTACTAAGATTAATGCTTGAATTAATTTGATCACTTAGTTCATGATTTTGTGTTTAATTAACTAATTGAGAGATTGTTAATTAAATAGACATAGGTAATTAAAAACTTAGAGGAAAACGCCGTGAGAGCGGGTTGGAATTTAGGTAGTCGTTGAGTTTGCTTCATAATTTCATTTGGAATGTTCTATTTTTAAAATCTCATTTCCATTTATTTTTACATTGAACTTCTCTTTTTACCCTTCTTTTAGTTATCTTAAAAGAATTTTATGAAAAAATTCACTATCGTTAATGAGTAAAAAATATTAAAAACATGAAAATACAAAGATAATAAATATTTTTTTAATTTGTGTATAAAAACAAATGGAAATTCTAAAATACGACGGAGGGAGTAATTACCAATATTAAAATAAAGCAATCAGTGTAATAATTAATGCATAATTAATTAAAAAAATAAAAATTGAATGCTTAAAAGTTGTAAGGTGAATGATTTTTGAACCTGACATAATGGTAGTTGAGGTCAATTTAACCTCCCTACCCACAACTCTTCTCTAAGTCATCTTTTTGATGATAATTTTTTTACTGGCAGGATGCATGTCACACCTCCGACATATATATTTTACGGTCTTTTGACGTATGGAAGTCGTCCATTAAAGTATGCAAATAGATCCTTTAGACCTTCAACGTCATGTGTGTCGCCCCGTAAAAAAAAATTAGGTAGCCTCTACGATATCCAAGCTAAAAATAAGAATACTGAAAAATTTTAGGTCGTACCCGTAAACAGTTTTGTCGCGCCCATAAAATATGTATCGCGCCCACTGACGAATGTAAAGCCTGGGCCGTACCTCACATAAAAAAGAGAAAACCACAAAATATTACTATTTAAATAAGAGTTTACAAAAATACACACAAAATCAAAAAATTACATTCATGACAAAATAAGGAAAAACTTTACCTTTTCTACCCAACCACTAAATAAGAGACACTTGGCACACTCAAAACCAAAAAAAAGTCAAAACGTGTTAAAAATAGTCAGAAACGCGTCTGACGTGCGTCAGCCATGCGTCAGTCACACGTCAGCGCGTGTCAGCATGTAAAAAATAAAAAATGTATCATATATGTATCTGATATGTATCTGAAATGTGTTACTGATTCATTTTTTCATATTTTTAAAGGCTTAAACAAATATATAAATAAATACATGTGTGTGTATATATACACACACATATTATTTTATGTACTATTTATGTGTATCTGAGGTGTATGTAAAATATATTTTAAATTCAAAGATATATGTATCACATGCTTAAAAATGCATAAATTACGTTACAAAAAAGTATATATATTATATATTATGTATTAAAAATATATGTATTATCATGTATAAATTATTTTTAATATGTATTCGATATATGCATTTGAAAAATGTGTCGTCCTATTAAATATTTGATGCTTGCTTTGTCCTTTAATTTTTTAATGTTACACGAGGTTTTGCTTTTTAGCTCAATTTATTGTTTATATTTATAATGTATTTATGATGTATCGGCCATGTATTTACAGCGTATGGTAAGATATAGATGATACATCGGTAATGTATTAAAATTTGATTATTAATTTTTCACTTCTATATTTATGATGTATCGATGGTGTATTTATAATGTATCAATGATGTATTGGTCATTTCAAAATTTATTTTGTTAAAATAATCCAAAAAAATTAAACATGTATGATCTATGCATCTGCTATGTACTGAAAATATATCACTTATGTATCACTAATACACACATGTATCGGTCATTTTGAAATTTATTTTGTTGAAAATAAACCTTTTGAGTTGGAGATAGATTCTAAAAATTGTAATCAATGCTATATCAAAGAAATTCATTTCGTTGAAATAATAATAAAAAAGAACTTGTATCTACAATGTACTAGTGGTGTGTTTTTGTCACGACCCAAATTATTGAGCCGAGACCGGCGCTAGGGAATGGGAGTGGTAGCTCCGAAACCCGTAGCAAGCCTAAAACCACTCTAACTTTTTTCGCGGAAACGCAAACACAACTATCCTATAGACATATAATAAGAAAGACACGTTTACAATCATAACATAACATCATATATAAACACATCGTCGATACAATCATAGTGGGCATTTCACTTCCGTAACTGGTACGTACTAGCCCATCTATCGATCAATACAAAAACTGACAACCAAAAGATGTCACATCAAACAAACATTAAACACGTACACAACCTATAAGACCTAACTATACTAGGCTAAGACTCGTCACACGTATACTACTGCAGCACCAAGGGGTCTTGTACCCAGCATACCAAAGACGGTTTGTCTGATCCGACTCTATACACCTGGAAAACATCAATGTGAGGGGTCAGTATTTGGGGAAATACTGAGTGAGAAAACACATTACTAGGGTATTATAGAAAATAACATCGCATTTAAAACAAAACACATATATACAAACATATTATACTTCAAGCATTTGATCCGATCGAAACCCTAATATCTTAGTATGCATATTGAACATTATCACAACATCTAACGATCGATCGATATGAGTCCAGGATAATTCAACCAGCCGACTCGCAGATACAGGCCCCGGGATAGTTCAACCAGATAGGCTCTGTATCGCATGCACAAACAAGTATGATAGACGACCCATGAAATCTCTATCTATGACTTACCCGGACGCTGATGATCACACAGCCTATTGACACCCAATAGGTAGCTTGTTTCCCACGGATCATATACTAGTTTTAAAAACTATAGTAATTCGATAAACTATTTAACGATCGATAAAAACAATGCGATAAGCGATATTTCAAACTATATATTAAACGATGCGTTTTAAGTAATAATACACAAAAGTAAAGTGCCACTCACAACGATCGCTATTCCTTATATCCAAACGTAAGCTTCACACGTCATTCACTCTTTTAACTATTCCAGCTCGTCGATCTCGTACCTCGTCGATGTATCCACTTCCTATTCAAATCATGCGTACGTTTAATTCATAAACGTAGGCTTAATATCAAAACTCTAAGTTATAAACTTAGGTTAATACTATCGTATTCCAAATACGATTCTTAGCTTTGGTCGTGTTCTGACACTTAGTCGAGATACTTGTTATATCTCTTTTTAATTAATCGGAGTCCTTAATCGTTTTTAGGATCTAATATTGAAAATATCAAAATCCCATTTCTTTATGGCTAAAAGTCCATTTTAGCCCCTCGGGGACTCATTGCACTCCCGCACAGGGTGGTGTGCGTCCGCACACCATGGGTGTGCGTTCGCACACCAACACAGGTGTGAGTCCGCACACCGCTGGTGTGCGATCGCACACCACGTGCGACCTGAACGCAGCTCCCGGAAACGTCGTTTCCGGGCTTCCCGTCATGCTATCTTCCGCCATACACGTATAAAACCTCATTTCCTTCAAAACCCGTAACTTCGTTTTTCCAAAAACGTTAAAAACGATCCAAAATCATTAAATTCCTAATTATAATCAAAACGGATATATACTCGAATTTTCCACCAAATTCTTAGATTATTACCTTAAAACGATGCTTGATATCGATAGAGAATTCGATTCTGAAGAAATTGCCGCTTGAATCACTTGAATCGGACGTCGAACGTCGAACGGCGAAACGGCGGCGAAACGACGGTGATCGTTATTTTCTCTCTTCTCTGGATCATTCCTTCTGATCCTTTCCTCATTTCCTTATGCTTAAGGAATTCTTATATATATCTTGGTTAATGTACTCTTTTAATCCTTCATTTCTTTAACTTAAACCAATTCTCTTTTAAACTTTCTAATTTAACCAAACGGTTAAATTATCCTTTTAACTCGATTATCTACGTATTATTTATATCCCAATAAATAATACTACTCCAAAAATAATTATTTCCGTCGATAATCTTCCAATTTCTATTCTCGAGGCTAAATTGGCTAATTTGCACTTTGGTCCTTGAACTCTTCAAAATTGACAATTTAGCCCAAAATGAATCCGCGTCCAAATTTTAAAAGGTCTCCGATTGACCTGAAACTTTTACCACCAATACTATAAAACATTTCGCGGACCTTGGCGAAATAATTCTATTTTCGGACTTAACTGGTTAAATTACCACTTTAGTCCCTGATCTAAAGTTTGTGACTTTTCTTGATATTTTTCCTTATTTTCTTATTCCAATCCATAAACAATTACGTCCTACTCCATGTTATCCTTTTCTTTAATATCCAATATATTTATTTCTGTAACTCCGGTCCTTCTCTACCGGACACGTTGTACTAAACGGCACCTGAACTTACGGGGTATTACAGTTTTATAATGTGTCGACAATTTATCTACAATGTATCATTGATGTATATATATGATGTATACATCATGAATATATCTAATATGTATAATAATATATACATAATAAATTAAACCAATAACTATATAATGATTTCACTAAATTTATCACCAGTTTAAGTTAATCTCAAAAACAGTCTGGATACGTCTCAAAACAACAGTAGCCGACATGAAATGTATTAAAAATTCAAAATATATAAGCAAAATTACAATTTTTATTTTGCATAAAATCAGATTTTAAAAATTGTTTCTCAAAAACATATCACATACATCTCTGATACATTTCAGATACATCTCTGATAACAGTTAAAGATAAATTTCTAAAACAACCTAGATACAGAACTAAGCAGTCTCACTCATCGATTCCGAATTCCAATCTTAACTACTCAACAATAGCATATCACATTACTAAAATTGACAAAACACGAGCTAAAACTAACTATTTGAAGGAACAATTAGATGTCTATTAATTGTCTATTGTCTAAAATGAGAGAATTACGATGTATCAGATATGTATTTACAATGTATCGATCATTTTAAAACAATTTAGATACATCTTCCAAAAAAAATTATAATGTATCCAATAAGTATATACGTGATATATACACGAAAAAAATGAAAACAATAGCAATATAATACATTCATAAAAAATAAAAATAAAAACAATAGCAATATGATACATAGATGATACATCAGTAATATATTAAAATTTTAGTATTGATTTTTCTCCTCTATATGTATGTTTTATAAGTGATGTATTTATAATATATCGGTAATGTATCGACGATGTATTAGTCGTTTTTTTTAAAAGAATCATGAGTGATTCTATAAATTTTAATCAATGGTGTATCTACAAAATTTATTTCGTTAAATTAATAAAAAGAACTAAAAATATGTATCTACGATTTATCAGTGACGTAACTATAATATATCTGATATGTATATACGTGATATATACACGAACAAACTGAAACAATAATATATTTTTTTACATAAAAATAAAATTTTAGAAATAAATTAGTTATATTTCAAAAACATGTCAGATACATCTTAAATATATTTCAATACATCTCATAAATAGCTAAGATACATCTCAAAAACAATTCATATACATCTCAAAACCATCTTAAAAACATATCAGATACATCTTTAAAAATTTCAGGCAGATCTCAAATAGCCCATATACTTAATTATTCAAGAACTACATATTATTACAGGTTACATATATAACATAATCCATCAATAATAATTCTACCTAAAAAACATGCAAAATTCATCAATACCCACCAAAAAAAATTGGAGTTGGTCTTTAGCCACTAACAAATCCTAGTTCATCATCGTTTTCACCACCAATTTATTCACTATTTTATGTATTTTTGAACAAAGTTGAGCTCTTGTTTCTTCAAGTAATGGATAAAAAATGAACTAAAAAAGTCACCCACTTCTTGGAAGGTTTTAAGAATCTTCTCAACCTATGAACATGCATGCAAAAAAGGGCTAGCAAGAAAAACTTAAAATTTCCCATTTTTACACAGAAATTAAACATATTGAATAACAGTAGTAGAACATGTTGCTTTCAATATGTGTTCTTAGAAAAAATGAAAACTAGAATTAAAGTTGGTAAAAGTAAAAGTCAATTAATGGTAAAATTTTCTAAATTTACATTATAGATCTCAAAATTCAGTATATGTATATGATAGGCTTACCTTCGCACAATAAAGGAGAAATTCAAAAACCCATTAACACATATCAACCAAATTACAAACTCAAAACACATAATTATAAATCAATGACCAAAATTTAAAATTTCACAATAAAATCCCAAATAAAAATTTCAAGCTTTGAAATCTTCTCGACCAATCCAATCTCACATCCACCATCTTATACAGTTACCGCATGAAATAGGAAAATTCAAAATTAATGGCATGAATTGAGTGGGTGACTGATCTCCGGTTTTTAGGGTTTGGGGAGGTTATTTAATTGCTTAATTTTTCTAATATGGAGTGTAGAAGAGAAATGATATGGTTCGTTAATGGCGGACATAGTTTCTTCAAATGGCAATAGCTAGGAGTAAACGAGAGAAAAGAAATAATTTAGTAAATGGGTATAAAATGTAAAAATTTCATGAATTCAACTATATTATGTAAAAGCCAATTGGTACAAGAGAAAAGATAGAAAAGGGTTGACATTTGAGAAAAATTTTACCATTTATGTGATTATTGTGTAATTTTCTCCATAAAAAATGAAATTATCTAGATATCCAAGTTATTGGATTACCTTAAAAATTTGCAACACATATTAACATATTATAGCAATGTCCAATTTAATCTCATAAAAACAATTCATGACGTAAAGCATAACGTACAATTTTTGATAGTCTTGATAGTATTAAGATTAGGAGTGTACAACAAAACCTAATTATTTTAAAGAGAAATTTACAGAAATATTTCAAAATATCTCCTAAATTTCGCGCGGTATTTTTTCCTCAAGAAAATTGCTTTTATTACCAGAAAATGAAAAAAATTTGCGTGGACCACGTGCATGTGCATGAGCACGCGTCAGGCCTACACGTTGACGCGGGAAACATGTGCATCTGTTTCACTAATTGACATATTTTTTTATTTTTTTGACACATTTTTGATTAAAAACAATATATAGCACACAATGATAAAAAAAATAGTATATAATTGCATGTTTACTTTTTTTCAATTAATATTACTTCTCATTTACCATATTTAAGTAAATATAATTCACATTTACTTTTTTGTTTTATTTTTTTAAAGCACAAATAACTTATTATATACATTATTAAAAATATATTAAAATTTTTTATCTATGATATATAAATTTAAAAATATAAAATTACATAAATGATATAATTCTAATAAATATAATTTTATGAATTACTTATCGGATACATTGTTGATACATATCGAACACGGGACTAATGCATAAATAATATATCTATAATGTATCATAAATATATCTATTAAGTACATTATTAAAGTGTATATATCATTGTATAAATTATATATCAATGATTTATATTAAGTACAGTTATGTATCCATCATGTATAAATTATGTATATGTGATGTATTATTAAGTATATATTTTTAAAATTTATCTATCATGTATAAATTATGTAATACAAATGTATTTATCAACTATAAATTATGTATCAGAGATGTATTAAATATGTATCAAAAATGTAACAAATGTGTAAAAAATAATATGTATTAAAACTAAAGTAGGACTAATAAAAAACAAGAAAAAAGATTTGAACGATCGAATATGTATCAAATATGTATCAGAGATGTATCCATTATTTAGCTACGCGATTTGAATTACATTTAAAAAATCGGAGATAATTATTAGCTACAAATTATGTATTAAATATGTATTTGAAATGTATTAAATATGTACAAAACAAATATAAAAATATATAAAATATTCCTAAAAATATGGAGACGTACAAAACACAAGAAAAATGTTCGAACAATCGAATATGTATAAAAGATGTATCAAATATGTATTGAATATGTATCTAATATGTATCGGAAATATATCAAGTCAAACGCGTTGTTCTTTTAAAAAAAATGCGTCGGAGATATCAAATATGTATCATTAATGTATAAAATATGTATCGAAGATTATCAAATATGTATCGGTTAATTTTCTCTCCAATTTACCACGTCAAATTCATTTTCTCAGTCCATGATTTTGGAAAAAAATAAAATTAATCCACATAAGCATCGTTTAACTATTTTTTTTTAAATAATAAATCTACAATTATCTAATATATCAATGTATCCAAAATGTATTAGAAAATATCAAATATATATCTCGAAAATGTATCAAATATGTATCGAAATTATTTTTAAAATGCTTTTTGTATGTTTTAATTATTTCTTAATCAAATGGTTTAACCGTATTTGAACCTAGTCTTTTTTACTTCTACAAATATAAAATGCATTGCCAGTATAATACAATAACTAGGTCACGTTATCCTAATTATATCACATTCAACAAAGTCGGATCAAAGTTTTCATGGCCAATCAATAAGACTAACAATTCAAAAAGATTGTTTAATGAACAATATGAAGCATTCCACCCCATTTTTGACTTGAAACTTATATAAGACGATGGATTTCAGCAAACTACATCAACAACTTTATTAGCAATTATAATAATATAGCTCATATGAATGTGCCTTTGTGATTGCTATCGAGTGTCAACTAGTAACCATAATGAAAATTTGCTCACCTCTTCATTAACAAATTTGCGCAAGGTATTATAGTACAAAAAGCGTCCTTGCCTTGAAAACTAGAACCGAACACACAAGATCTTAGGCTTACAATTTAAAAGTTCTATCACAATAGACAATTAATTTGTGGAACATACTTTTAAACAGCACAAATCCAAAACCATTAGCAACGCCAATCACACAAGATATTTTCATGACAATTAATTGTTTATTGAACAACCTTTTTAATGGTTAGTCTTGGATATTGTTGGAGATAATTTTAAAATTTTCATGGCCGATCAATAACAATAAATATGAAAATAGAACGTTATCGCTAATTTGGAGTGACGACTCCTCGGCCGCCGCAGCGAAGGAAACGTCGCCTACATCGGCACTGACATAGTTTTGAAGGAAAGTCATGAGCTGCGATTTTGTTTGCACAGTAGCTCTTCATCCTAAGAGGTTGACAACAACTTGTAGGTTGTGGCGAGCACCTGCGCTGAGTGTGAGAGTGGAGAAAGCGTGGTGGCGGCGGTGAGAACAGTGGTGGAGGATTGGCGGTGGAGAGAAGGCTTTCATGTTGTTTTTTTGTCAAAGCTTTCATGCGTCCTCTGAGGAGAATTTCGGAGATGGTGATGATGTTCGTGCTGGAAGATAAGTACGTGCTGGTGAAATAAATATAAAAAAAACGGTAAAAAGGAAATAATTGCTTTATAAATGTAAACAATTTGATTTAAAAACCAGCGCATGAAATTTGGGCTCAATATTGGCATTTTCTTGTAATTTTCTCTATTTTAAATAGAGAAAATTAGGAAAAATATTCTATTTTTGAAAATAATATGATTTCATACTTCAATAAGAAAAAGATAAAGAAAATACCTCATCCTTTTAATATAATTATTTTTTTATTTTAATACATGTTTATATTATAAATATACCTATTTTTTATTATTATTTTACTCTAATTATATTTCTTTTACTCTAATCATATTCTACTATATCACCTGTCACTTTCTTTTCTCTATTTCTCTTTCTTCTTTCTCTTCTCTGCTTTCTTTTTTATTTCATCATTTTTCTTTTTCTTCTTCTTCTTTATTCTTCTTCTTTTCTTCTTTAGTTTTAGTATTTTTTTTCGTCGTTGTTCCTTCATCGCATCGCCGTCGCTCCGCCATCGTTTCGCTGTCGCTCCGCCATAATTTCGCTTTCGCTCCGACGTTCTTTTATATTTGATTTTAGCGATTTTTTCTTAAATTCGTGGTGATAAATACGATTTATTTTAACTTTCAGATCTAAATAAATTACTCTTGATTTTTTGAACTTTAGATCTAAAAATATGCATAAAAAACGATGTTATGATTAAAAAATATTTGTCTACACAAAAAACAATTTTCTGCAAAAAAACAGCATCTGATTATCATATTATTATCACCGCATTATCATATCATTATCATAAAACTGAAGAGAAAAATAATTTTTTATAAAAAAAATCTGATTATCATATGATTATCACTGCATTATCATGTAGTTATCACAACACTGCAGAAAAAAATTATGCAGAAAATAATGTTTGATTATCATATCGTTATCATAACATTACCATGTCGTTATCATAACATTATTATATGATATCGAGATGATAATATTTACGGTACCTATATGATAATGTAATGATAATATCTATGATATTGTATAATAAAATAGTGTCCGATTATCATATTAATATCACTACATTATCATGTCGTTATCATAACACTGTAATATGATAACTAGATGATAATGAAGTATGATAAGATTTTGATAATTGGATGATAACGTATGTGAAAATATAATTGTAAAAAAATTCATGATACCAGTGATAACTAGATGATAATAAAAATATGATAATAGTATGATAATTTGATATCTATATGGAAAAAATTACATGAAAATTATGATAACGAGATGATAATGTGGAGATAATAGTATGATAAGGTTTTATGATAATAAAATGATAATAATATGATAATATGATACCTGCATGAACAAAAAATTACAGAAAAATTATGACAACGAGATGATAATGTGAAGATAATATTATGATAAAGTTTCATGATAATAAAATGATAATAGTATGATAATATGATAGCTGTAGGAAAAAAAATTATGAAAAAAAATTACGATAACGAGTTGATAATGTGAAGATAATAGTATGATAAGATTTTATAATAATAAAAGTGGATTACTATTTACCGCCTTAAATTACTACCTACCGCCCAACTTTTTACCAAAATACCCCTATGCCATTTTCAATTTTTTTAAAAAAAAATCAATTCTCTCAATTCAATTAAAACCCCAACGAATACCCGAGCGAATTTATAATAAAAATATCAAAATCGACTAAAAATAAAAGACGGAACATCCGGTAAATAATCGGTTTTTATTTATTTAATATTTTATTTTTTTTATTTTTTTTTTATTTTTTTTAATGGACCATCACCCTCAGATGGCGATGGCCCATAGGGGTCATCGCCTCAATTTGGCGATGGACCCATAGGTCCATCGCCAAATGATGGCAATGGCCCCATAGGGCCATCGCCATCTCAGGCAGATGGCCCAAAGGGCCATCTTCTTGAGATGGCAATGGCCCTATGGGGCCATCGCCAAATCAAGGCGATGACCCCTATGGGCCATCGCCATTTGAGGGCGATAGCCCATTAAAAAAATTTTAAAAAAAATTAAAAATTTAAAAAACGAAAAAATTAAAAATCGATTAATTATTAGAGGTTACCGTCCTCTAATTTTAGGTGATTTTGATATTTTTATTATAAATTTGCTCGGTTATTTGTAGGGTTTTTAGTTGAGTTGAGAGGATTGAGTTTTTTTTTTAGCTGAAAATGGCTTAGGGATTTTTTGGTAAAAAGTTGGGCGGTAGGTAGTAATTTGGGGCGGCGAATAGTAATACCCTAATAAAATGATAATAGTATGATAATATGATACACGCATGAAAAACAAATTACAGATATAGTTATCAAATAAAAAATTTAAATATTTTTATACTAAATATATTCAAATATTTTATAAAAAATTATTTTTTATTATTAACATCCCTTTTAAGTAACTTAATTTTTTTAAAATAAACTATGTTAATGTTTATAAAAATATTATGATAATATTATTATAAAAATAAAATATTATTTTGAAAAGTTAAAAACATAAAGGAAAAAAAGACATCAGATAATTGAAAAAATATTTATAATTAATTTAAAGAATGAATATAAAATAAAAGAAATAAAAAAATTGTAGATAAAAAAAATATCAACAAATAATTTAAAGAAGAAAAGAAATGCCAACAGGTAACTAATTTAAAGAAGAGCAAAAGAATTGGTAATTAAGACGAACAAAAAAATATGGTCTGCATGTGTAAAACTGCTGCACAGAGAGAGAGAGAGAGAGAAGAGAGATATAACCTACATATATTAAAGAGTATAATTACAAATATTTGAAACACGGATAGTAAAATTAAAATAAAGTTAAAATTGTGATGTATTTGTCATGACTTTTCCGCATTGAGGTATTTTTTTCTATTTTTTTAAGGTAAATTTTTAAATCTCTCTTTTAAATATCACTTTAAAAATATTCTTAGTTTTGCATAATTTCTATTTAAATTACTTCGAACTCTGAAGTTGTCAGCATTTTTCTATTTAATAAAATACTCTAATTTCCTAGTATTTTATGAATACCGTGAATTTAATTTATATAAATACACAAAATGTACATTAACAGATCAATAATTTAATTAATTCTCTCATTAGTTAGTTTTTTTAAATCCTCTTTTGTTAGTCTAAAAAGTTCAACGCCGCTCACCGGGGCTCACCAGATTTTTATTTAAAGGTAAGCTTTTGAATATAAATTTATAATTTTAATTTGAAATTAATTTAAGTTGATTTATATAATGATTTAATAAGTAACAAACTATTATTAAAAAATCGGTCAATATTTTAAAAGAAAAATTAAACATAATTTTAAAATAAATAAAAAGTTTTATAGTAAACTCTATTTTATAATGCATTTTTTAACATTTCATTTTATTTTAGGGTTTATATCGTAAAAATTCACCAATTTTACATGTTTTCTCATTTTAATCACGCAGTTTAAATTTTCTCATTTTTATGCACGAACTACCACTTTTTCTCAAATTCATGCACGGTGCTGAGGTGTCACGACTCTATTGGTGTAATTTGCTGAGGTGGAGATCATTTTACACCAATAAATGAGTGCCACCTCAGCACCGTGCATGAATTTGAGAAAAAATGGTAGTTCGTGCATGAAAATGAGAAAATTTAAACTACGTGATTAAAATGAGAACGTGTAAAGTTCGTGAATTTTTTTGACATTAATCATTTATCTTATATAATTTTTTTAATAATTATACATTTAAAATATATTTTTTATGGTATGGTATTTTGACTTTTTTAATGTTAAATCTATGCCAGGTCTCAATTTTACGGCTGGCTTCGTAACTGATCGCGCCCGCAACTATTCTTGCCGCTAGCGCGAGAAACCAACTGTCCTGCTAAACAGTAGACTACCTTCGACTGCGCTAGGTGTCTTTCTGCCAAATCAACTCAACAACCAAAGTGTATTTGTAAGCGCTAAAAGTCCACCCACGACGCAAGCATAGTTATTTACAAAGCACTGATGATTTCGATAAAAAAAAAAACCAAGCACTGATGATTCGAGATTAAAAGTGGATTAATCTTCTAGTACACTTACCAAAAACTTGAAAATCGTACAAGTACAACCTTTTTATGGAACAAATTAAAAGTTCGTACAAAACTCTTATCCTTTAAAGGTTATGGTTCGTACAAAAATGCCCCACGTCTGTCACCTCAAATCAGCACTAACTAACAGGTAACAACTATTATAAAGCTGAAGTTGGTCAAAATAGGAGGCACCTTGTAACTATTCCTCATTCAATTTTCTTCTACACACTTCAATTTACATTGTGTTGTTTGAAACTTTCATTTTATGCTTTTGTAGTGAGTTTTCATTATTAGACGACATCTTTACACTATACACATTTAAATTAATCTTCACTCCAATCAACTAAATTTCTTGTAGAAAACAAAGTTTTGGTTTCAAATTTTAAAATTTAAACGGCTGCATTATATAAATATAATCTAAACTCACGATCACATTGAAATTTGAAGAGTGTTTTATCGACTCATCTACATCTTGTGATTAATCTGCATTTTATTTAAAAGTAAATCATACCATATATTTTAAAAGTTCATTTTTTTTATTAATAAAACTAATAGAAGGGTGTTATGTTACCGATTGCGAGTAATGGATTTATAGTTTATTGCCAGTAAAAAAGAAAAAAAAATAGAGGCAAAGAATCTATTCTTCTACACAAATATATATAGAGAGTACAAATCTGAAAAATAATTAAAATTTACTTTGTCTTTATTTTAAATTAATCAAAAGTCAAGCACGAATTTATTCCACAAGCTAGCAGATTCAGCCAAGTAATGCAGACCAAAATCGACACCAAATAACAGCTACAGCAAGGAAACTTCTCCTCCTCCTTCACAATGGTTCCCGGCAGACTCCACCTGGTAATACTGGTTTTGGGCTCCGTTTTAATCGGGTGGGCCAGCTCACACCAGGAGTCGGGTGAGTGGAGCTGCGAGTCGGACTCAACGATCCAACTACAAGCCGAGTTCAGACCGGGACTCATCACCGTCGACGGTCGCGCCGATGATTGGAAGGACATTGATGGCTCTGCGTTTTCTCTCCTTCCCGCCCTTGACCCCGATGAGGATAAAGAATACCCAGGTGGAAAAATGACAGTTAAGGTTAGTTAATCATTTTCATGTGATTATACAACTGTTTTCTTTTTTATAATTGAGGATAAGAGCGCTAGTGGGAGGAATAGAATCCACGAGTTTGGCAGAATGCTGGCTAGCGTTTATACGATTTGAGCTATAAGTCGATCCCCATTCCCCAGAATTAAGTTTTTCTTTAATTTCTTTTATTTTTCTTGTAAATAGACTTTGCATGATGGGAGAGATGTGTTTTTCTTGTTGCAAGTTGATGGAGCCTATGCTTACACAAAAGGGTAAGTTCCTTTTCCTTAAAATAAGCAAAATTTGAATATTGTCTTGTTTAGGATTTATTGTGCTTGCTTTAATTTGTTACTTTTGATCCATTATTTACCATTTTCAAATTTCTGTAGCTAGTGGTGGAGCATAATTCTGTCTGAAATGAAATTGCTATCTTATCATGTCTTTAATAAATAAAGCTGATTTGTTATCAATAGTATGCCTATTTGCTTTATCATATGTTGTTTATGTCTGTTTGCTTCCCACTATATCACTCAGCATTTGATTTACCATGGCTAGCACCGAGGAGGTAAATCCTGAGTGCACATATTGAGCCGGGGCTTCCTTCTTGAACTCGTCAGCATAGGCGTGTTAGTTTAGAATGCGTAAAGCTAGATAGATGGCCTTTTTAAAAGAAAGTATAATAAGAATAGTGGTTAAGATGATATCTGGCTCTTGCCTGAAACTGAATGAATTCGTTAAGACTAATTGAGGAATTGCGGAATCGGAAAGATGAATATCAAATTGCTTTTGATTTGACTTATTTCTTGAGAGTAAATAATTGGGTTCAACTTCTTTTTACACTGCAGCACTAATAATAAATGCCCGTCTGTAGCCCTCATGTTCCAAATAGGCGAGCTTGCGACCTATCACAATGTAAGAAGCTCCTCTGTTTTCCATGCTATTTTGTTGTTGCAACTGTAGGTTTAAAGTTACTATGTTTTAATATATCCAAGAAATGTGTTCATGGTTAGATGGGTGGTTGTCCGGAAGAACCTGATGCTTGCACAAGAAAAACTTGCAAAGGCCATGAAGTCGACATTATGCACTTCTCAATTGGAAATGCTATACCTGGACGGCTTTATGGTGGAAACCCGCTAGACAATAGAGATGGAAATGGTGGTGACAGGTAGTACAAGTTTTAACTCCTTGACCATTTATTAGTACAATGGAGTACAAATAGAGTGGAATGTTTATGATGGTGGATGCTTTCATATTTGGTCACTTTTTTGTTTTTTTTTTCTCTTTATGGACAGGTTTGGCCATTTGGTTGATCTTTATGCATGGAATCCACACTGTAGATACCTTGATGGAATTGCTCCTTTAGGTATTTTTAGCATTAAGTTATTCTAGTGCACCTTTTTTTGTTAATTTGAAATAAACGCGTTATATGCCATGAAAGGGATGTTACTGCATTTAAAGGACAAAAATAAAAATGGGATAATGCACTAAATAAAGTGTTAAAGGGCATCATGAAGGTGGCATAAGATCTACTTGAAAGTCAAACCTTTCTTTCTCTGATATTGTCTAGTTTTTTTTTTTTTTTGCCGGAAGATGTTGTCTAGTTCATGCTTTACAAATATTGACAAAAAAATCTAAGCACTTCTGAAAGATATTGACTTCATCATTTCATCCTTAATATTAAATATTCTCTAATGTTACCTGGAATGCTTAAACTGTTTCGGAAAGTTCACTGTTAATTTAAGATTTTTTTAGAATATCATTCTTCTCTTTGATTATTAGGAATAGGTCTTACTCAAACCTTTAGTTTGTACTCAAACCTTTAGTTTGTACTAAACCTTTTTTAATTCTTCTTGCTGCTTTTGCTCGTTTTCCAGCATTTGTAGTTTCCTCTTAGTTCTTTAGGGTGTTTAATAACTATTCGCATCCTCCGATAAAAGTCCACTTTCATTGTGGTTATATTATCAGTATTAATTACTTTACCGCTCCTTAATAATACTTTTTTCTCTTCCTAATGGTAGCAAGGATGTAATCAAGTCAGGTCAAGTCAACATCGTGCAGTGCTCAAACTTGACCTACTTAATTTGAATACTTGAAACTTGACATTGGGCTTGAACTCAGTGCAGCATCATGGCACTATAAATGCTTAATAATCGTTAAAATTTGTGGTTGGATTTCTAACTGGTCTTGCATTAAAGCTCAAATTGGTATTTTATTGTTTATATGTTTAGGATAAAAAGTAAATACCGTAATAATAAAAAACGTGATTGAATTTATATCAAAACTTATATATAACTGGGTGGTTATCTTTCTGAGTTGCATATCATAATAATGCTTCTGTCTCTTTACTTGAACTACCGAAATTTGAGCTTGAATGCACTTTAGTCTAGTCAAATTCCAACTTTTGCGAGTCAAAAATCCAAGCGGCTAGATGCAGGCAAGAAAGACTTAAATTATAAAAACAAATCCTTTTCCCTGTCAGGAAATGATTCTAGTGCACAAAATAACTGGAAAGGAGCATGGTGGCACTCTACCTTTAAAGTTCCGTCAGGTAACTCACTCTCTTTCTCTATGTTTGTGTGTGTCGATGCATACACCTCTCACCTATCAAAATTGGAAAATGCTTGTTTTATTTAATGATGAATAGCTGATATGAGCAAGTGCTCTCCAAATAGACACTTGTATAAATTATAAAAAATGCTGTTCGTTAGTTATTTTTCACTAATAACATCCTTTCACTATATGCTCTTAACAATACTGATGTTTCTATTCTCAAAAAAAAATATATATAAAAAAAATACTGATGTTTCCATGTGTTAGAAGTGTAATGGTTTATGGTAGGGCATTTAAAGCACAAGAAGCATGGATTTAAGTTGGCTTCATTGCTTTAAAAATCACGGACTTTAGCATATTTATCAAATTTAACACGAACTTTTAGTTTTTGCATTGTTAGACACCAACTTTTGAATTTTTATAACGGAAATTGCTTAGTATTTCGAATTACAAAAAAAATAATGATAGTTCCATATTTGAAATTGCCAAAACTGAAAGTTCGTGTTAAAATTGCTGAAGACGCTAAAGTTCGTGATTTTTAAAGTAATTAAGTCATTGAAGTTTTATGAATTTTCATGAACAACAATTTTGACCTTGGGAAATGGAAGTTCACTTTGATATCTATATCACCATTTCATATTCAGTATGTTTTCAGATATTTGTATGTTATTTTATTGGTGGACTACTGTATGCCTTTATTTACATTTCTTGTTATTATCTCCATCATTGTGTATAAAATCTGTATTTACTTTGTTGATAAGCTATTTTATATATTTCATTGATAGGTTTTATAGAGGAAGACAGTCCTTATGCTTCAGATGGTGAAAAGGGAACATATTCTTTTGAGTTCTCCCGGCCTCTAAGAACTACGGATCGTATCCAACAGGTTAGTAACTTATCAGTTGTATTAGTAAATTCTGCTTACTTTGTCTATATGCAGCCGATACGTGAATTTATCTTTAGAAATTGCCTGCACCATTTGTAGCCTGTATGGTTGCTCATTGAGGAGAATTTATGATGGCCTTGTACTTAACCATCCGTTCTTCTAGCAAGGAGAAGTCTGCTTTGTAATTTGTGGTTGTAACTTCTAAATACATATATTTTTTTGGTAGCTAAGAGAATTTCTCTGCAATTTTTTTTTTTTTTTCATGCAGTCATTATCAAGCTTTCTAGTTCCATTATGTTTATTACTGGAATCTCATACGAACGCATATAACATTAGAACTCATACTCCATGATGTTGTTATTGGATTATTTAGGCAACTCTGTAGTTGAAAATATTACCTTGTAGCAGCTGCATAGCTTGAATCCGTTGTTTTCTCGAACTTGTGCAGGATATTCAGTTTACAATCGGCGAAGCAAGCAAGATGTCCGTCGCATTCTGGTATCCAGTCGACAAGACTCCATGGCACGGTTCAGGTCATTATTCTGTAAACTGTGATTGGATACCTTTAGATATCTCTGCTGGCAGTTCAACCTCGAGCTCATCATTAAGCGGCGGCTCAGGAGACATTGCCAGTGCGTTTTCCCTTTTGTTTTCAGTAGTTGCTATATGCCTCTCCGTATTTGTGGTATACAGACTTGGTAGACTTAAAAATATCCATTTTACACCAGTGGGAGATAATCTGTAGAATATTAGTAGTATATTGGTGTGAAGAGTGTACTGTTGAGAGTTGTACTGCTTAGTTTTGTACTTCCATCACTACCACAGCATTACATTTTTTTATTAGAATTTCATTGATAGTTTAATGCCAATTCTGTAATGAGTTTCTTATACTTTTAACGTAGTTGATCCAGTGTCACGTGCTTTTGCCCTCGGGGCATTTGTAATAAACATGCCTATTTATTTGTGAAGATCGATTGAAGTATAATATTGCAAGAGAATGTATTAATCATTATGCTAATATTTTTGGATAATTTTAAATTTTCTACAATTGTTTTAAATTAAATTTTAAATAAAACATATAAATACTGTTACATTATTAATATAAGAATGCTATACTCAAAATATTAATTTAATAATTATACAAAATATTTACCGACATTAATATATAAATTATGAACTTTACGTTTTGAATTAAAAAAAATTCAGCAACAATATTAATTTATACAGCCTAAAAAATTACTAGCAAAATTTAGACCAACTAAAACCCATTTATTATTAAAAATTCAAATAAATTTTAAAACTAAAAAATAATTTCTTTTTTAACTTATTTATCGAATCGGTCTGGTTGAATCGATCCCACCGGTTAAATCATAAACCAATAATCCATATAGTTTGGTGTTTAAAACGATGAATGACTGGATCATAGGTTTTCCTTAACATTTATTCTCTCAAACGACATATCGATTTGACCAGTATATTGTCGTCGTCGTCATCATTATATTCAATATTCTAATATTTTGTCTTTCTAGACCTAGTACTGGTCAAATAGAAAACAAATCAGCAAATCTCAGAAACCAGAATTGACATTTCAAGAACCGGCCTATTGAACCTAGAAAATTGGACTCTAACCCGGCCCAATAAATTACAAAATCAACCGCTAAATTCTTTGAAAATTAAGAACAGCCAGATTAAGAAATCGAAAATAAAATAAAAGAGCAAAACCCGAATTTTAAACCCGAAAACTCACCACCAAACAAATATAAATTAAAAAATATCAAATCAAATCGTCAATTTACAGTAATTTCTCTACTGAATCAAGATCAAAGCACTGCTTGGTAACCGTTCAGGTACCTTCGATTCACTAACTTTTTTTTGATAAAATCAGTTGTTTATGAATTTATTATTAATAATTAGATCTTGAATCTCAATTCCAAATCGGAGAGTGTGGAATTTGCGTTTAATTGTATTGGTGTTGTCGTTTTAGCAGATGGCGAGGATCAAACCGCAAGCGCTTTTGTTACAGAGCAAAAAGAAGAAAGCACCGAGTCGATTGAGTCCTGTTACTGTTATTTTATGCTCCTTAATTATTTTATTGTCTGTTTTTTTCTTGTATTCTACCTACAGACACTGGTCTATAAGGTTTGTTCATTTTTTAATTTTTAAAATTTTGCTGTAATTTTACTTGATTTAAGTAATAAAATGTCGTTTGAACTTGTTTTCAGGTCGAAAATGCAGTCTGAAAGTGGCAATTCAAGCTTTGAGGTCACTTCAACTTTTTAATTTTTTTTTATATTTTCAAGGATTAATATTTTACTTTGTTTTATTTCTACTTGTGCGTACATTTTTCATCTGGCTCATTTTTTTAAAATATTTTTGGTGATGTAGGGGTATAATACTATTGCGAATTCAAAGAAATCTGATCTCCCTGGATATGCAGTATGTTTCTCTTTTATATGTTACTTTATATTCTGTTGAAAGGGTTATACTACTATGAGCATTATTATTATTGTGTTATTGTGGTGTTTGCATAAAGAAATTAGGAAGATGTTAATGTGAATTATTGAATTACATATCTGTAATGTTTTAGTAGGAAATGTGATTGGAATATTTTGTAAAGTCTGCAATGCATTTTATCTAGTTTTAGATAGGGATAGTGAATGACACGTCGACATGAATTGTTTGTTTACTAACTAGATTGGATTAGGTTGACAATTTAGCATGCTTCTCAAACATTTTTTGATTTTTATCAAAAGATTTGGAGAGAAGAAAGTCTTGCAAGTACACATTTCTCTTAGCCGATTACCCCTGTTAGCTCCTGATTTTTATAGAAAGAAATTGTATTGGTAAGGGTTTTTCTAGCTGGAGGTTGGTTATAGAACTGTTCCCACATTTTCATTGTTAAAAAATTCTATTTCATAATGATCCATTAGTTGGAAGTTGTTAGCTTTAGAATCATTGCATTGGTATGAAAATTCAGTTGAGATCACCATTTCTATTTTTTGGCATTGTTACATGTCTATCTCTATATTTCATTTGAGATTGTGTTCTACGTGTGATTTTAACATGGCTTTGCTGTACTTGTTTTTTCTAGGTTTTAAAAACATCAAAAGGCTCTATAATAGTGGAACTGTTCAAGGATGGCTCTTTTGATGTAGTTGACAAGTTCATCGACTTATGGTGAGTAATAAATATCCATTTGTTCTCAGCTTCAGGAAACATGTTCATAGACAAAATACCCTATGTGGTTAAACATTGTCATATTTTCTATAGACCATCTATTTTAGGGTCCGCAAGGTATAA
This sequence comes from Mercurialis annua, assembly GCF_937616625.2. NCBI lineage: Eukaryota > Viridiplantae > Streptophyta > Magnoliopsida > Malpighiales > Euphorbiaceae > Mercurialis > Mercurialis annua. The sequence goes on from NC_065575.1 coordinate 38,939,500, forward strand.
ATGTATAGTGTGAATTGGCGTAATCATGAGCATTTACTTTTGATAGATTTATTGCAGGGCTATTTTTTTCTACGCATGCATGTTTCTCATTATCATACATGCCTAATTTATGCTAAACCCATGGAAGCTCAGACTTCATAGGTTTATGAATTGACTTCTTTGTTTGAGTGCTTATCTTATGCATATTATGGTTATTTTGTTTCTTTTATCCCCGTCCCTTTATCGGCATGTAAATTTGGATCAATTCTCTTGCTGCCATTATTGACGGGAGATGGGATGTTGTCCTGACAATGCATACTGTTCTTACCAAAACTAATTGTTCAGGGGTCTTTTTGAACTTTCCCTTTCTTTAACTGCTAAGAGGGTTGTTTTTAAGCTCATTTAGCAAGCCTGCAGCATTAGATTACTCCTTGTTTGGTTTGCTTATACTTTCTACTTGGTGTAGCTGTAATTGATACACTATTGAAAGGCTTTCCTTTTGAGTTTTGATATTTATTAGTACGCTAGAATCTATCCATTTGGTGTATACCTCTATGTAAAAGATCAATCATCTAACAATTACAGAAAGGGAGAACATTATGAAAAATGTTTAGAACGTTATGGAAAATGTTAATGTTGCCCATCTTCCTAGATTAACATTGCAATTGGTTTTGCAGCAAAAGAGGACACTTCAAAGGCATGCGTTTTCGTCATGTAATAAAGAATTATGTTATTCAAGCAGGGGATGCTGATGATCACGGTGCTGCAGAAGATTGGACGTTGAGGGGGAAGCGTTACAGTCAACTTGATACGAGGTTTGTAGCGTTTTTTTGTATTACTATTATTATACTTATACACATTCTATATTTTATTCATGATTCATTTTATGAGTTTCTAGTGATGAATGAATTTTAATGTTACTCAACCAGTTTGAAACATGAAGCATTTATGCTTGGAACTTCTAAGGCAAAGCATGATGAGAAAGGATTTGAGCTCTTCATTACAACTGCACCTATTCCAGATCTGACTGAAAAGTTGATTGTTTTTGGACGGGTCATTAAGGGAGAAGATGTTGTTCAGGTGAGACTACTTTTTTTTTCTTTCTTGTTGTTGTTACAATGTGGAATTCAAGTTAAACCATTTTCATGTATCATGTCATATTGTTGCTGATTATGTTCTCGAATAATGTGATACCCAGGAAATTGAAGAGGTGGATACAGATGAATACTTTCAGCCTAAATCTCATATAGGGATCATCAGTGTGACTTTAAAAGAAGAAATTTGAAGGCTATCCTGATGAGTAGAAGATTTTTTTTCTCGCATTCCACTTTCTACAAGCGATATGTCCTGCCAAAGTTGTAATATTGAAAGTGTTAATTGCGGGGACCCTTGCAGTGAAGGGCATTTATCCCAGGATGGAGATTAATGCGAGCTGAAGCGACTTTTAAGTTAGCCTTGCGTGAACTGATACCAGTCATCTTTGGCATTCTTTTTTCCTCTTTCAGGCTGGGTTATACACTAAAATTTATACTGTATAACAAGTTGATGCAAATTTACTAGGAATTATCTACAAAAAGGGAAAGAAAAGGGTACATGATTTTGTTAATTATTATTGTGATTGGAGCTTTTCCCATTTTTTCAATTTGTAAGCTGTTTGTTTTTTACCTCCATTTTCCCTTTTCTTCAAACATGGTTTTTTTTGGCTTCTTTGGTGAATCTGCTGAAGTGAAAAAACTACATTTGAACTTAACATTTTAATCGCGAAACAATCGTTGTATATGTGGTAGGGTCAATTCTTAGAATCAATAACTTGTAACAAAAGCAAGACAGTGCAAAATGTTGCTCAAGATCTGAAAATTTATAACCTATTTGTCAGAGACTCTTTCAAGCAAGTTCTCAAGCTCATTGCTAACATCAATATTATCTTCTTTGAGCCTGGCGCGCATATCAGGAGCCGGTTTACCAGCAGCTGTGTAAGTCTTAAGGAGCAAACTATACGCATTAGCGTCAAGACGATTAATATGCTTCAAGATATTGCAGAACTTCTCAGCACCATTAACATCTTTCTCTTTGCAAAAATAATCAAAAAATGCATTCACTGTGCTTTCAAGTGGTGCCCACTCATACTCTTTAGATTCCGCAAAAGCTGCTTTCATATGCTTCAAAGCCAAATCCAGCTGATGAATCTTCAAGAAGAAAACCATGAACCTCTCCCGCGACTTAAAGAACGGTCCTCTATTTCTCGCAAGTGCCTCCTCAAAGATCACTTCAGCTTCTTCATACATGTCATGCTCTAAATACACTCGTATAGCGACATTTGCCAACCTCGTATCATAACTCGTACAGCCAGCTTTCCATTCCGCAAACAGTTTAGCAACTGCGTCAACATCATTCAGTTTCGCATACGCCTGAAGAATGACAAGGTAACTCAAATTCGGAACCGAATAGAAACTCAACTTCAACGACTCCCATATCCGATTCACCTCACTAGCATTACCTGTACCAGCATACAAGCTGATCAAAAAATGATACGCTTCCCGATTACGAAATCCCATCCTCTTCTCCAACATTTTAAGAGCCGATTCAGCTTTCTCTAAATCTCCCGCTTTCAAATAAACAGCGGCGAGATTACTATAAGCCGTCCACCCCATATTATCTTCCCCTAAATCTTTAACCATCTCATTAAGAACCCTCTCCGCTCCCTCGACATCATCCAAACAACTATAACTCTGCATCCAAATGTTATAAGTAAAAGAACATGGAGAAATCTTCCTCTTCTTCATATCATCAACTAAACCAGGCACTTTCTCAGGTTGACCTAATCTCATATACAATGACATGAGATTATTGAAAGGTAAAGAGGAAGTAATAAATTTCCTCTTATCCATTTCTTCAAAATGAGCTAATGCCTTATCAGTCATTAGCTCCTTACAGTATGAATTCAACAGAGAACCATATGAGCCGTGGTGATTTTGCGCCAATGGCGGCAGTCCGGTGAAGTAATCCTCCGCGGCCGGTACGCCTTTAGCTTTCGCTATAAGATCTATTCGTATCGCATAGTCCGCATTCGAAAAATTCATTTTTCGCTTCTCCATCCATTCCATTATCTGCGAAATTAATAAATTACAATCAACATCAATAAATAAACTATAAATTACGAACAAATTTCAACAAATTTTTATGGTTTGGTTTAGATTAATGACCTCAAGAGCGTGATCAAATCTTCGATATTTGCGAAGCTCTTTGATGCAACGAGTGAGTTCTACTTTTGCTACATTTTTGCCTTCCATTATATACTCATTTAATGTCTTTGACACGCTGCCTCCGGTCGCTCCTAGAGCCGATAACTTCCGGTACAGCCTTTCCGGATTTTTCGAGGAAGTCGCAGCTCGAGGAGCCGCCTCTGCTGTGGCCTCCGCCGCCTCAGCTGTGGCATCTGCCGCCGTGAAAAGCTGCCTTGTTAACCATGATATTAGTCGGCGTGGGTTCTTCGCCATGACCTGTGGGATTTTCCGATGAACGAAGAATTAGGGGTTTTGCTAGGGTTTTATTTCAGGTTTTGGCTACATTTTTCGCTATATTAAACGTTGTCGTTTGGATGAAATTATACGCGCTGTTTCGGCTCGGCGTTACCGTTACTTGTCGTTACTTTACCAGTTTTCCAGTTATTATTAAACTTCGACCAAAGAGTCAATCTGACCCTTAAACTTATATTTATCGGTTAAATAAGCCACTTTCAACTTTATTTAATCAACTAAATCCTTAAAGTTATGTTTTTGAATTAAGCAAGTCATTTTTAACTTTTTTTTTAATCAATTAGATCCCAAATTTTCTTAATTTAGATCAAGTTATCAATTTGTATTGCTCATAGATTATTTGACCCTTAGATATAAGTTTAGAGATACAGTTGACTATATATTTGAATCCAAAATACAAGTTTGAGGATTTAATTGACAAAAACCATTAAAAATGACTTATCTAATCCCGCTCATATAAGTACAAGGGCCAATTTATTCCTTTGTTTTTGTTCATTAAACTTTTTCAGAAAAAATCTAAAGATTGTTCTGAAATGAGATAGAGGTGAAAATGAAGTCAATGGCTACTCTCCGACCAGTCTTCATCTCCTCTGTTTCGTCACCAGCAAAACCTCTACTCCACAATCGGAGCTTTCGCGTCGTCTCGTGTTCTTCTTCTTCTCAATCCAAGCCGGTTAGTTTTTTTTTTTCATTTTCTGATAATTATGAACTTCAATTTAGAAATCTAATTTTACTTAAATCAATTGAAAAACAAAAAAATTGCAGTCAATAAGAGAAGAAGGAAGCACAAGATCAGTTTACAAGGCAGGACTCTTCGATGACTTGTTCCTCACTCTATTCCGGAACAAAATGGTCAAGGTGAGTACTATTATTATTGTTTCTATTGCTATAAATTTGGAAATACTGATTGCATTATTATTAGTAAATAGAAAATGAATTGGATTGATTTTTTTTGCGGTTATTTGTTTCGTTCAAGGATGATAACAGGAGGTTGGATGGGATTCAGAGAAGCCTGGATTTGATGGATTAATTGAAGTAGCAAATCGCCTCATGTCGACCGGGACAAGTAATACTGATACTAGAGATGCAGCAGTAAGTTTAAACATTCAGCTTTTATTTTAAATATAATCAAATCCGTTTAATTGAATTTGATTTTTTTTTTAAAAAAAACAGGTTCGAATTCTAAGGTCACTGTTTCCTCCTCTTCTATTGCATCTTTTTAAATTGCTTGTATCTCCTTTAGCACAAGGAAAAGTAGCTGCAGTGATGAATGGTGAGTGAAGTTCTCTTCAGTTATTTCTGTTCTAAATAAACTTTGGTTTAATATCGGGTCATTGAGTGAGCCTCGTAAAATTGTATGTTGTACAGCGAGAGTGACTGCTATTACTTGTCAATGGCTAATGGGCACATGTATGGTTAATTCCATAGACCTTCCTGATGGAAGCTCGTTGGAAAGTGGGGTAATTTGTCTAAGATTGTAATTTTTCGGGTGTAATTCGCAATGTTACAACTTGGTATTCGATTGATTGGTGTTTTTTCCTTTTTCGGAACGAAGGTTTTTGTAGAAAGATGCAAGTATTTAGAAGAGAGCAAATGTGTAGGGATTTGTGTCAATACATGTAAACTTCCAACACAGGTAACAAATCCCTTCAAGTTTCTCTTGAATTTAGTGTTCTGCTAAATAGTTATAGTTAACATGCAAATTTGTTTTCGTAGACTTTCTTCAAGGATTATATGGGAGTTGCGTTGCTGATGGAGCCAAACTTAGCCGATTATAGTTGCCAGGTATCATACCGAAAATCCTTTCTGTCAATAGAAGAGAGTTTTTGATGAACGACCGAGAGATGTTAAGATGTCATACTATATGGCAACCCACTACATGGATGCGTAGTCTAACAAATGAAGGCTATTGTTTGATTCATGAAATAAAATAGTATGAAATGGACAGCGATTCCATAAGGAGGTACTATTTTCCACAAAATCATGAAGTAGTAATTATATAGAATTGTTGTTCCTTGAACCAAAATGAGGAATAACTATTTTATACGGAATATCTATTCTATTCCGGACCTATCTCAAGCAAATATAGCTTTCATCCTTCTTTTAGTGTTGCACCAAATGTGGCGTGATACGGTAGCAATTCACATTTTAGCATGACAAAATAGTGTTATGTAGGAGAAACCAGTAACGCTAAAATGATAATTGATGACAGCATAAGTCAGCAAGTCATACGCAAGTAATGCTAAAAAAGTAAATTGTATTAGGTATAGATTGTAACTTGAGCAGTATTTGTAGCAAACAAAGTAAATCTAACTGCTATATGTCTGCTCTGATCTGGATGTTATTGTGGCAGTTTAAATTTGGGGTGCTTCCTCCACTACCTGAAGATGATAGCATGCTCAAGGAACCTTGCCTTGAAGCATGTCCCATTGCAAGTCGAAGAAGACGAGGATTTCAGAACATAGGCCAGTGTCCAAAAGCATAATATTTCATTGTTTGATTTTGAACTGATTGAGAGTTACCCTGCTCATGATTAGGGATGTACAAAAACCGATTATAACTGATTATACAGACCGAACTGAACCGATTTAGCCAATTCAGTCCAGTTTGTATATTGGTTTCAATTTTTAAACACTAAAAATCAATATTTTCGGTTTAGTTCGATTTGAAAGGAAAACCGGCCAAATTAACCTAATCTCCTACTTTCCTGAATACACATCTCTGGAAATGCGGCCTCTCTACTACTAAATCCTACATCTGCATTTTTGATATCAGTAATTTTGATCCAACGTAGACTAGACAATAATATACAGCCTCAATCAAGTGAATTCAAGATAGTCTGCTAATATCATCTCTGAATATGATGCCAACTGTAGCACAATCCAAGTGACCCCTAGAACGAAAAATAAGCTCCGCCAGTTTTAAGGATTCTAGAGAAAAAATAAATGAAACAATGATTTTTTAATAATTTACAAACTGATTGTATGACTATCTACCAAAGGAATTCTAACAAAGCATCTAAATTTCACATAATAATATATATAACTTTTCTAAGAACTGATAAAAATCAGAAATTATACACAATTACAGTTACAGAAGAAGCAAGTGATCAAACTCATAAAGCATTAATAATCATACACCTCATGCTAGGAATAGCTCTCATCCATGGTGTAGGGAAATCACTGATCCCAACCAGATCGCCTCCGTCTTTCTCTACCCTTCTCGCTAGAACTGCAAAAAGAAAAACAGCAATTATAAATAAACTACTCCGTATTGAATGAGCAATTGATCGTAAATATTAATAGAAGTATAGAATATGCCAATCGAAATGGAAAACTCAACCTTTCTGTGTTCTGATTAGGATTTACTCTAGAGTTCTGATTGGTTTGAGTATTGTTCGCAAATCCACCAATTGAACCACCGGAGACAAAACCAGAAAGCGAGCTGGTTGTCCGTGTTCTATTTGCATCTCCACCGACTGAACCACCGGAAACAAAACCAGGTAGTGAGCTGGTTGTCTGAGTTCTATTTGCATCCCCACCGATTGAACCACCAGAGACGAAACCAGATAGGGAGCTGGTTATCTGAGTTCCCCTCATGTCTCCACCAATAGAGCCACCTGAGACAAATCCGGATAATGCTGGTCTCTTATTGGCATAAGCAGTCGAACCTTGAGTGTTTGATGTTGCAGCAACAAAACTATTCTTAAATTGCGCCATCATCCCTTTCTTTGCCGAGTTAACTGGAGTAGCTCGACTTGGAACAGCCTGAGATGGAGTACTATTCGATTCTGGGTTATAGCCAATACCAAGACCAAAATCCACTCCACGGACACCTCGCCCATTTCCAGCCCTTCCTTTACCCTTTTTCCCACCTGCACATCCAACGGAGTGGAAGGTTCAATAATCCATAAAAGGTTAGCTTGAAAAGTTTCCGTGCAACTGTATGTATGCTCGACCACTTGGCACTTTCTTTCCAGTAATGGAAGCTCAGTATGAAATTGCAAGACAGAGTTTAGGTCACACATTTATTCAAGGCAAAAACGATAAGAACCCCTTAATACATTTATGTTAAATAAGATAAAAACAATTTAATTAGAAACCCATTATAAACAAAACAATTGCAAGAACATCAGATATTCATTCTCTCGCGTGTAAAATACAAAATAGAAAAAGGCTTACCTCCTTTTCTTGCATCACGTTTAGACCTGAACCTCCCATCCTAAAGATTATAAATGGTAAACGTCACTCGATAATATTAAGCATGTTACAAATATGATAGACACAGATGACAATAAGCATGAACTGTTGCCACTCTAAACATTGTATATATTTAATAAAGTGCCAATTAAAAAGAACTGAAAATCCACACCAAGAAATAAGAGCAGAAAACCACAATCTTCATGAATGTGAGAACACTTGTAACGAAAACTTAGAAGTTAATACTAGTGCTAGAAGCTCTACAAATCAATCCATCCAGAATTTTACTACTGCTATTGAGCCTCTCACTGCTACTAAAGTTCTTTGCCCTAATGTGTGCACACAATTGACAAATGACGTGTAGGGATCTACTGGCTTGTATATTTTTATGATATGAAGCTTAAGAAAAAGCCTTGTCAATAGGAAACCAGCAAGCTACATCAAGAAGATCAATAGATTGATGGAATTTTGCATAGATCATAAAGCCCTTATAAATTGTTGTTGTCAACTTATTTGTCATTTTTGTTTGTTGGATTAAAGAAATATAGTGAGGGGAAGATGTCTATCCTATTCAATTTTTACTTTTCAGAAATAATGCAAGCACTTTTCTTTTACTTCATATATAGAGTAAAAAGTAAATATAGAGCAGAAAATTAAATATAGAGCAACCCAGTTGTCTGATACATGGCTATGCATACAGTCATCAGTTCAACAATATTATGCATGTAATCAACTAATTATGCAACAGTAATCCTATTTCTAACAAGCTGGACTACGATTAGAACTACCTCTACTGGGTTCAATAAGATGAAAAGGACTACAGAGACATCAGTAATGCATCTAACCATGAATGTAAAAATACTCAAAAAGTGTCATTAGGCAAAAAGATATTAAAAAATACCTTCATAGCAAGATCCATAAGTTCCGCGGAGACATTCTGACCTGCAGCAATCAGGTTGTTAACCAGTTCAGCAGCAAACCGGGCTTCTTTCTGAGTAATAAGAGTGTATGCAGTCCCATCTTTGTCACCAGCACGACCAGTTCGACCAATACGATGCACATGCATGTCCATGTCTTTAGCAATATCATAATTCACAACTGACTTCAGTGACTTGATGTCAAGTCCCCGAGCAGCAACATCAGTTGCAATAAGAACATGATATACGCCAGATTTAAATTTTTGCAAAATCTCCATTCGTGAAGACTGATCTTTATCACCATGAAGAGCTGCAACTTTGAATCCCTTCTGAGCTAGTTGCGATTCAACTTCGTCAACTGTAGCTTTTTTAGAAGCAAAAACAAGAACGTCGCCGTTATCAATCATACCAGGAAGCTTCTCAAGAAGCCAGGGCAATTTCTCTGCATCAGAAGGAATCACTTCAACAACTTGAGTTATATCTTCATTGGCCATTCCCACCTCCCCTACTGTAACTCTTATGGGCTCAGTAAGGATCTCCCTAGCTAACTTTTCAACCTTTCGGGGCATTGTAGCTGAAAAGAGTAAGGTCTGGCGATCAGGCCTGATCTGACCAACAATGGATTTTATTTGTGGCTCAAATCCTAAGTCAAACATTCGATCAGCCTCGTCCAGTACCAAATAAGTTGCCTTCGACATATTTAGGGCCTTCATCTTTAACATGTCTATTAATCTCCCAGGAGTAGCAACAACAATATCGCAACCTGCCTTGAGTTCTTTAACCTGTTCCAGCTTAGACATGCCACCATACACAGCAGAAACACGTATCCCTTGTGATTTAGAAAACTTCTTTGCTTCCAAATATATTTGATGGGCTAACTCCCTAGTGGGTGCACAAATTACCCCAATTGGACCCTCTTCTTTCTGAAGTTCAGGCTGATCCATAATATGCACAATCATAGGAAGAACAAACGCAGCAGTCTTACCAGAACCAGTTTTTGCTATACCAATAATATCTCTCCCAGAAAGCACGATAGGCAACGCTTGACACTGTATTGAAGTAGGTTTTTCATAGCCTTGTTTCGCAATAGCATTCGTCAGTTGTGTTGAAAAACTACAGTCTTCAAACGTCTTAATTGGCCGAGGTACATCAAAACCTGAAACACGGATAGCTAAACTCTTGCGGTATTCAGCAACATCCTCCTCACTCATCCCTGAATCAATTCAAACAGTAAGTTCACGCTCAGAATTACACAAGCATTAATTAAGTTCCGGACTGTATAACAGTTACCCCCTTCTTCGGAAAGACTTAGGTAGCACAGACACTTCATTCAATCACCGTGTCCTGTTTCGGACACTTTACGCTTCGGACGCGAAAGTTCATTTTTTACATAGAAAAGATAAACTGTTTCGCCGAGTCCATGTTCAAGTGTCCTGTGTCCGTGACCGTGCCTGTGCTACCTAACTTAAACGCAAATATATATTCATTTGAATTATATGTAGTCAATTCCTCATGTTCGGAATTCAATTAAAACATTCCAAACAAATCCTAAACAAAGACTTCTCCTATGGAACAGATTATTAAACATATAACCATAAATGACAAAATAGTAAGTTTTAATACCTGAAATTGAGGGTTTCTCCTCATAAAAATCCTTATTAAACGGTTCATAATCAATCAAACTATGATCAAGAGCCGGAATCGGCTCAATCTTCTTCCTATCAATAACAATAGGATTATCATCTGAATCATACTCCAGCATTCCAGCATCCACAGCTTTCGCGGCCGCATAAACCTCCTCATCAGAATCATAACCAGCACGCAACGCATCCGCCGCCAACGTTAACCCTACATCCTTCTTCGACCTTAAAAAACTCACCATCGGATCATCATCATCCTCAACATCGTCTCTATACTTATCCGCCTTCTCCTTCGCCTTAGGAGGCGGCGCCGCCTTCATCTCCTCCTGTATACTCTCCATAAACGCATCGAGAGGGTCAACTTCGTCAATTTCTTCCGCTCCGTTGGTTTCCTTAGCGTTCTCATTCTCGTCGTAATCTATATTGTCGAGGTCTGTGTCTTCGTAGTTGTCGTGGCCATGGCGCGTTGACGGAGGTACGTAGAGGCGCTGTGGCGGCTGAGATTGCTCGAAGTTGTAGGTTTTTTGCCGGTTTATTCCGAATCCTTCGAATCCGAACTTCCGCTTTGACATTGCTGATCGGTCCGGTATGAGAATTTACGTGAAAATTGAATTCAATTATTAAATTGATAAATATTTAAAACCCTAATTAGAGTTTTTTCAGTGAGTGGTTTTAGCTTGGATTTTTGTTGATAGAGCTGGCCGAGTTCTTATTCATTACAGAGACGGAGAAGGTAAATGATGCGATAGGGTACTGTCTGTAATTCTTTGTTTCGGTTTGCCCCGACCCATTCGATATTTGGGTGCTGGACTCGGACGGGTCTGTTTTCAGCTAAAACTAAGGAGGAAATAACACTCCTTACCCTGTTTTATTTATTTTTTGCAAACTTACTCTCTTGAAACCTATGTATGCAAGCGTGCGCCATTTAACTTTTTGTTTTTCAATATTACGCTTTTTTTTTTCTGAACATACAATACAGCTCCACTTTTTTGTTTGTTTATTAATTGTGAAATGTTATTTCTTATTGTATCATACACACATCCACTTAAATTTATTTTGTCTCACTACTTTATATTTTGTCTTATTCATGTTAAATTATATCAAACCAATGTTTTTGTTTTGTTTTTCTTTTCTGTGCTATTTTTATATTTATTACAAATATTTATAATTCTTACTTATTATATTTGTCAATTAATATTGTTATTTATTATATTCATTTTCTCTTTATATGCACTTTTGTTTGTTAATAATTTTTTTATATTTATTACAAATATTTATAATTCTTACTTATTATATTTATCAATTAATATTGTTATTTATTATATTCATTTTCTCTTTATATGCATTTTTGTTTGTTAATAATTCTTTTCCAATCTCCTTTATTTTGATCTTTATTTTGATTTCCTTTATTTTGATCTCTAGTAGTGGAAGTTGATAACAGAACAATTGTTGATAAGCTGAATAGTAACAATTTTCATGGCTTTCATGCTAATATCGCAGATGCTATCCGAGCTTTAATGAGCAATGAAGTTTTAATCACTCACGTTGACAGAGAAGCTAACTTTACAGCGAACCACCTCGCATCTCTGAGTAATGATCATATAGCTGGAGTTATTTTTCATGATAACACTCGAAGAAATCTTTCGCAATGGTTGATGCATGATGAACATGGAGTAGCCTACTGTAGAAGGATTATTATAGATTAGTTTCAGGCTTATGCTTCTCATTTTTGTAATAAAAAGAAAGTGTTTGGTTTATAAAAATTGCATGCACAAAATTATTACAAATTAAACTACGTAAACTATTTGTATATATTTATTAATTGCTATTTAACTGGTTGAACTTCTCCTGCATCCCAAAAATTTAAATAAGATGGACGTCATTTAAAAAAAGGATAAAAGAAATCAAATACATAAGACATATGTCTATATTTAGACGATAAATTCCTATATGGGAAGAATAAATAATGAATAACTAATAATCAACTAACGAGCAAACAAAAATCAACCAACGAGCAACCAAAAAGCAAACAAAAGAGCAACTAACGAGCAATAAAAAAAATCAACGAATAAAAAAATAACCAATGAATAATTAAAATTGAAATCAAATAAAAATATATGTCTAAGTTTAGATGATAAATTTCTATATGTGAAGAATAAATAATGAGTAACCAACAATCAACTAACGAGCAGCCAACGAGCAATCAAAAAGCAACCAACGAGCAATAAAAAAAAGGGCCAAATGACAAAAAAAAGCCAAACATTTGAAGAAAATTTCACAAAAATTTAACCTTTCAATTTTATCCAATTTGTCCTGAAACGCATGATTTCGTTTCAATTATATCTGAACTATATAGCCAAGAGAAAGCATGAACCAGAATAAAAGAGCTTGCCCTACCCATGATTAAATATTTCATACTCTAAATTGGCATTTTTTTTTATGTTGCACCTAAGTGGCGCTGACATGACATAACACACATATATCACTATGGCAAACATTAGGTAAAAAGCGCAAATTAGTTCTTAAAAAGTGCAAAAAGTGTCAAACCTCTAAGGGTGTAATATTCTTTTAAAAAAATTTAAAAAATTTATTTGCAATTTGTACCTAAAATTTGCCATAGTGGCATATGTGCGGCATGCCACGTCAGTTCCACATAAGTAAAATCACGTGCCATTTTTATTTGGACATTATTAAAACGAAAATCATGTGTTTCATGACAAATTGGATAAAATTGAAATATTTAGATTTTTTGTAGAACTTTCATAAAAGGTTTAGTTTTTTTATTATTTGGCCTAAAAAAATCAACGAGCAATAAAACCAATAAATAATTAAAATTAAAATTAAAACAAATTTAATATTCACACATATCTTCCTTTTTTATTTTATTTTTAATTTACAAATATATTTATAATTTTTATTTATTAATTTGCTTAATTTTTTTTATTTAAATCATTATGGTAAAAGAAATATTAAATGAGAAAATTTTGTTCTAAGATGAAAAACATAATATATTTGGTTGATGCTAACCCTCCTAATACTAATAAAAAATTAAGTAACCAATTAAAATAGATTAATGTCAGAGTTTGATTTATAAAGTTTTTGCAAGAGAGTAATATAATATGCATGATAGAATATGAGTGGGTTTCTTACACAATTAATGAATAAGAGAGCACGTGTTAAGATGAGTTAAAAAACAAATAAAAAAAGAATGTACATGTGCAAACTAAAAGAAAGAAAAAGCGTATAAGTGCAAATGTTTTATGTCTAGCGTATAATTGCTATATAAACTATTTATTCAAGCATTTTTGTACAAAGCCCAAAACTAAGTTTTGGGGCCGCGTCTATGAAAATGGGCTTGCAGCTTGGATGTTGATGGCTTGTCCAAAGACAAAAAGAAGCGGGCTTTTGTCGAAAATACTCGAATTAGGGGTTCATATAGCAAAGATACGCCTGCTATAAAAAGATAGCACTTATACGCTTTTTTTCTCTTTTAGTTTACAAAGGTACTCTTTATTTTTGTTTGTCTTTTGTGCCCTACCAAACACGTGCTCTTTTATTTATGTAACAAACCTATCCTATTTTATTATACATCCTATATTACTCTTTAGAAAAATTATCAATCACACTCTGACAGTGACCTACTTTGGTTGGTCACTTTTTGAATTTTTTTAATAAAAAAATTTCGTTTTTATCTCAGATAAAATGTTTTCTCTATAAAAAATTTAAACAAATTGAAAAATAAAATTTATAAATATATTTTAAAGTTAACAATTTATAAAATATAAACAAAATGAATAAAAAGAGATATGTATAAAAATTAAATTTTATTTGATTTTAGTTTAAATTGTTTGTTAGTTGTTTTTTATTGCTCGTTGATTGTTTTTTTTATTGCTCGTCAGTTGCTGATTGGTTGCTCTTTTGGTGCTTATTGGTTGTTCTTGGTTGCTCGTTAGTTGATCATTGGTTGTTCGATATTTATTTTTCACATATAAAAATTTCTCATCTAATTTTAGACATATATCTTATGTATTTGATCTCTTTTTAAAAAAAAATGATATCTATATTATTTAAATTTTAAAAACTGAGACAAGTTGATCACTGTATCTTCAGAGTTGTTTTTCATACTTGAACATAATAACTAGCGTCGCTGCATTTATAAAAAGAAAAAGATAATGCACTTTTTTTCTAGCGATTGCTTTTAGAATAAATTTGTACTATTATAGAACAAGAAGGTTGACAGAATTAATGACCACAAGTAGCTGAGATAAATTAAAATTTCCAAAATAAAAAAATCAAACCAGATTTTTCAAGCTAACTCTTTGCCTTCAGAAGAAGAAAAAGACCCAAAAATATTTACTTCTTTATCTTCTTTGTTTGACATTTCTTTATCACCATACTACTCATTTCTGGATATTGAAAGAGAGAAAAAAAATTGTAATCTCATCTTTCTAACATTTTTAAGATCTATTTTAAAATCTCATAGATCTTCTTTTCACTTTTGCTCTCTACTTTTAACTCCCATTTGCACCGGCGGTTCATCGTCCTTCTCATCATCATCATCTTCATCGTTGGTGGCATCTTCGTCGGCGCGGCATTTTCGTCGGCGGCGGCATCTTAATCGTTTTTCACGTCCTCCACAGCTCGTTCATCTTCGTTTTTAAAGTGTTTATGGGTCCTTGCTTCTCCGAGAGAATGGATCTGCTCAATTATTTATGGGTTAAAGAGGAAGCACCAAACAATATATTAAAAAGGCTATCATTTGGAGAAGAAGATAGAAAATGAAAAATAGCGTATAAATGAAAGAAAAAAAACTAAAAAGGAGCACGCTTGAAATTAGAGTTTTGGAGTGAGTATTTATGCAAACTTTTGAAAAAAGAGAGTATATTGTGTCATTTCCTCAAAAGAAGCATGGACTCAATACTATATTTTCATATATATATATATATACTAGTACGACACCCTCGCGATGCTTCGGGAAAAAATTATTTAACTAAAGAATAACCAACAGAAAAACACAGACATAAAATAAAATTAATTTAATTATACATAAAAATACTCCAAACGGTAAATATTTTATTTCAGCCCTTGCATTCGCTTCGAAATTAAACATATTTAATTTAAAGTAGAATTTATATTAAATTTCAGAATACGATTAATTGTTCATTGTAATGTCATAACTTCCAAAACATAAAAAAGATCAAATCATTTTAAATATTTTTGGAAGGACGCATAATTAATCATACATTAATTATATAGCAGATTAAAAATTACATTTAATTCAAAACTAAAGTACTCGTATGAAGAAGTTTTGAGTATTCTATAAACAAATCATAGTTTAACAATAAAAATATTTAAAATTAATCTCATTTATGAAACCAAACATGTCTAGCTGTTTCAGTTAAAAATGATCGGCTACAAACATATTTGTTGCATTTAGTTACTGTAAAAATACACAAATGAGTTCAGATTAATTGATGTTGCTGCTTTTTCGAAGAGTCTAGATGCTACATCTCCTTTATAGGTGATACCATAATTCAGTAACCCAAGTAGCGCCAGGGAAATTTGAAGACAATACAAAGCATGCAACATGGACCCTATTGGATTATTTCAAGGATTTATTTTTGTGTAGAATGGATATATAAGTACCTTTTCACCAAGAAACTATAATCTCATCTTAATTATGATGCTACACCATGGCTCAAAGTCTAATTACAATGCAATTCCTGCTATATCTTGATTTAAATTTATCTCTTTCTAAACCATTGTTCTTTTATATTCTCGAGCTACAGTACATAAACAAAGTAAGAAAGAAATAGGAACATAAAATTACAGAGAATACATTTTTCTGAAAATAAACATGTTAAGGCAATCTGTAATAGGAATTAAGTTTGAAATTATTTTCAAGAAACTTTCATGAGTTTCCACTACCTACATTGAAAAATAGCACAAGTATGCATTATGCATGGTGATTAAGCTTACTTATTTATGTGAACTATGACAGATACTTAATTGTGTGGTGCCTGGATCACCTTCATGTCCAAGGATTGCAGCATTAATCAAAGCATCCATCTACATGATTCTCGCTATTAGACAGACCTATGTGTACTCACCATTTATTTCTCGAAATCTGAATGAAAAGGCCAAAAAAATCTTGCATAATAACTTTTGAAAGCTCATTTTACGATTCTTAGGTCACATTTCATTGATTTATTATTAATTATTATGCGAACTCTAGCAATGCAATATCGCAACACAAATACATCAAGTGGAATAGCACGGACCAGCCAGAATGAAAATCATAATGGGAATAGCAGGAAAGGAAAGTAATATCAAATTCACATCGCTAAAGTGTCTATTTCTTATACTCCTGCATTTTATTTCACAAAGCTTCAGTTCCTTCTGCCCACAAATTAAAAACTGATAGTCCTATAAATGAAATGAAATACTGTAATTAGTAAGTATTGAACATAAATTGTCTATATTTCAAATTATGATATAATGATAACTGAAACATTTCAAATTCTAATATCATCAAACTGTAGCCTACACATTCAAAATCGATTATCAATCAATAAAATAAAAGTACACCTTCATATGAAAAATTAATACAGTTATTCGAAAACAAAAAATTAATAAACATAGAAACTAAAAATATTAGGGTTTACAGCAAAACACCTCAAGGGGGTCGATTGACATTTATGATCAGCTGGCAAGTCACTAAAAAAACAAAAGAAAAAAAAGAAAATAGTAAGACAGATTTTTAAACTTGTAAAAATTATAACAATCAGGCAAAAGAAATCAATTGAAATGTTGCACTGAAATTGACCCAAGTAAGTAGTAAATAACTAAAACCTCTAAACATCGTCATATTCACGAAATCGAGCAAAATAGGGTTAAGACGTGAATATCAGGTGCAGGAAACAGTGATAAAAAGAAGAAGTAGCGAGAAAAAATAGAGGCGATGAGAGAGTCGGTGATAAACCAGGGAAAACAAAGAAGATCAAGCCAAAGATTGAAAATATGGGAGGAATTAAATCTTACAATAAAACAGAGGCAAAGCACACAGTAACAAAGTATGGAGGAGAAAGGAAAAAAAAACAGATAAGAACCAAGGATATAGACGGAATTTTTGAATTATTCAAGGGTAATTCATAGAGATAATGGCATGATTGTAATAAAGCTTAAGAAAGTAAAATAAGTTGGAACCCAAAAACACTGTTCAATGTACAGTGTTTTTGGGTTCTACTTTATACTATACGAGGTCGTCGTCGGGGTAGAGCCAGACCTCAGAAGGAGACACGCGAGATGGCAGAGAACCCTATGCCACCCCCGGTACGTTTTAATCTAAATTTTCTTTTATTTAATATTAAATTAATAATTCTAATAAACAATTTGTTTTTTTAGGTCGACTTTCACGGGGATACCGAAGATTTCGTCCGACAGTATTACGGGTCTACGACGTATTATGGGAGTACCTCAGCGCAGACACAGTGCCCACCAGCTGCATCCTTTTCGGTACCACCTACGGACCCTCTCCCGGCACAGGTACGTTTCAATCTCAATTTAAATATTTTCCATTACAATATCAATTATAATAAATACTACTTTCTTTTCTTTCAGGATGATTTCTTTGGGGATATCGAGGACTTCATTCGCCGGTATCCAGCTTCGTCTTTTACGGTATCGCCTTCGTCTGTACCCTATGTAGGCCCGTCATTTGGGCAGGCAGATTACATTACGCCGCTGGCCACTCCTCTTCCACAGTTCTCACAGCATCCGGCTTCTGCTTTTACCCCGTTCCAGGCGACTCAGACGGCGCAAACACCTCCTCCTCAGACACCTACATATTTGCCGACTGTTCCTGTATTTGACGATTCTTGGAACTTTAGCTCCCTGACCACTCCTCCCTCACAGCGGTCCCGACTTATGGAGGGCTACATTCCGATGCCGCCAGGTCAAGATCCGGGCTCCTCTTCTCGCCCGATTTAGAGTCCCTCCCAGATGCATTTTTCTCTTGATGACCCTTGGATCTACAATTTGGTTCAGGACCCACAGCCGTTTAGTGACTTTCAAGGAATGCAGGCTCCTTCTTTTTCTCTGGGATTAAGGTTAGACCCCTCCTCACAGGCTCCTGCTCCTGATGTGCATGATGATGACGAGATTGAGGATGTGGCCAGTCCAGTCGCCGATAGTGGAGAGAGAAGCTCCGGACCCGATGGAAGACGTTACCGCCGATTAACTGATAGTCAGATGAGTCGACGTGTCAACAAGGGTTACGACATGAGGACACGCTTACGGAGTCCTGATAGAGACTTTACTGAGTAGTTTTATTATTTTTGTACAATTTTTTATTTTTGCATTATTAATTTATTTACGGTTACTTTTAATTGTGTATAATTTCATTATTAATTTATCTTTATCGCTTGCATATTAGTCGGAAAGACGCTCGATTCTTTTTAAATATCGAAATTGTAGATAATTTTTATTTATAATATTTTAATTTTTATTTGTTAAGTTTTTTTAAAAAATTAATAACAAAATAATTTATATTTTTTTTAAATAATTATTATATCTGCTGCCAATGATTGGGGAGAGAATCTCCCCAATCATTGGCTTCTTAAGCAGCCCGCAAAGAGCCATTGCGGGCTGTTTAAGAATTAATCCAGCTGTTAATCAGCTGGATTAACTGGTCCGCAATGGCTCTTTGCGGGCTAGATTTCTGCCTGTAAAGAGCCATTGCGGGCAGCGTGGGCCCCAGGTACAAAAACGTAAATTCTGTATTTTGGGGCACAAATTCATAATTTTTATATTGGGGAGGCACTTTTTTGTCAAAAACCTATTTTATATTCATCCCCATAACTTACTAAAGTAATTAAAATTATTACCAAAATGAAATTGTTGGAAACCTAGGGACCAATATATTAAGCCACGTGGAATTTGAAATAGCATGACATGTGGGACTCATACAATTATGGTTAATTTTCAGAGAGTAATCATATACTGACAAAAAATTTCAAATCGATATTATAAAAGCAGTGGCAACATTGTAATAAGAGATGAAATAACATAATAAATTGGAACCAAAAACACTGTTCCTGCTACAGTGATTTGGGTCCAATTTTAATGTTATGTAATAGATAATATTGATTGGTGCTTTTTTTTTTAAAATATCAAAAAATATATATAAAAAAGTGTGTATTGTTTTTTATATTTTGTGAAATACTCTCCGGCAAAAGCATGCAATTTTTTTTAAAAGGTAAAACTAATTGTAAAAATATCTCACCATAAAGAACCTTCAACCAAAATTACCAATCCAAACCAATTGTTGAGTGTCTTGAAGGGATTCTTCTAAGATTCAACAATATATACTTGTTGATCAATAAATTATTGAATAATGTAGGTTGTTTGTTCTAAAAAAAATTCAACATTTAATCCTTTGTTATCAAATTTAGCTTCAGCTAGCTATTATTGTATCACTTGTAACTACAACTGTGCAATCGGTTGGTTCAGTTGCGAAATCGAATAAATCGAAAATTAAAATTTAAAATCGAAGCAGATCACATTTTAAATTCAGATTGCACCAAACCGAACCAAAAACTTTGGAGGAAATTACATAGAGTACCCTCTTTTCTTTAAACTTTGTGAAAATACTCCCCCACAAATTTTGATATCAAGCGTACGCTTTTTTTAATTTTCTCTTTCCACTTATACGCTCTTTTCTTATACGCTCTTTTCTAAGCCTTCAAATCATTATCTCCTTTAACTATCTTCTTCTCCGAATAATTGTCTTTCTAACATCATTTTACTATATTTCCTTTTTAACCTAGAAGTAATTGGGCAGATCTTTCTCTTGAAGAAGTAATAATCCAAAACACCATAAGAGGATGAACCTGTTGTGGAGGACGTGAAAGACGATGAATATGCCGACAAGGAGGATGATACCTTCGGTGTAAATGGGAGTCGAAAACAGAGAAGAATTGAAAAGAAAATCTATGTGATTCTGAAGTAGTTGATCTTAAAAAAACATAAAGAAGATGAGATTGCAAAAGTTAGCAATAATTTAGATCTCTCCCTCTTCTATAAAAGAACAGGTATATCACTATTTTTTTCATTTTTAATTTATGGATCTGATGGTTCAGCTTTGCTGATTTGTACGACTTATTGATGTTTTTCATATTTGGTTATTAATTAGCAAAATTAGTACGATTTATTGGTGCACATGGCTACTAATTATAAATAATCTCCATTTATTTATTTATTTTTGCTCCTGTACCAAATAGTTTTTATGATTTTTTTGGTCCCTTTTGTTATTGATATTGTTCCATTATTTAGCAAAAGGAGGTTGCTTGATTGCTACTATACTATGTATTAATTAATCTTTTTTGTTTCAGTTTGATCAGTATTATATCCATTGGCTAATATTCATCAAAATTAAATGTTTAATTATGTTTAGCTAAAATGTTTGGTTGTGTTTAATTAAAGTGTTTGGTTTATGGCTTTGGTGTAATTGCTTTGTTTTTGAAAGTCGATGGATCAAATTATTTGAGGTATTAAGAGGCAAGTTGATTATATTAATAGAGCCTTAAATGATCAGGCCTTAAACAACTTAATTAGACGAGCTGATCATGAAGTGCAGATTGGTTGGAAGCGGCCTCGACAAAACTGGATGAAAGTGAATACTAATGGAGCTTTCAATCTAATTTCAGGGGTTGCCAAGGTTGGTGGAATTGCTAGACACGATAATGGTTGCTTGCTGGTTAGGTAGTTTTGCTGCTAATCTTGGAAAGGGTTCGGTCCATGGTGCTGAATTGCAGGGAGTTTATTTCAGTTTGCAAATGGCTTGGAAGTTGTGGAATTTGATAACAGAATAGTTGTTGATAAGCTGAATGGTAACAGTTTTCATGGCTTTCATGCTAATATCGCAGCTGCTATCTGAGCTTTAATGAATAGAAATTGGGAAATTTTAATCACTCACGTTAACAGAGAAGCTAACTTTACAGCGGCATCTTCGAGTGATGATGATATAGCTGGTTTTATTTTTCATGATAACCCTCCAAGAAGTCTTTTGCAATGGTTGATGCATGATGAACATGGAGTAGCTTACTGCAGAAGGATTGCTATAGATTAGTTTTCAGGCTTATGCTTCTAATTCTTGTAACAAAAAAAAGTGTTTGGTTTATAAAAATTGCATGCACAAAATTATTAAAAATCAAACTATGTAAAATATCTGTATATTATTATTAATTTGTATTTAATTGGTTGAACTTTTTCTGTATCCCTAAAATTTAAATAATATAGACGTCATTTTTTTTAAAAGAGTTTAAATACATAAGATATTTGTCTAAATTTAGATATAAATTCTTATATGTGAAGAATAAATAATGAGTAACCAATAATCAACTAACGAGCAACCAACGATCAACTAATGATCAACCACGAGCAACCAAAAGAGCAACTAACGAGCAATAAAATAATAATTAATATATAATAAAAAAATAACCATGAGTAATTAAAATTGAAATAAAATTAAGATATATGTCTAAATTTGGATGATAACCAATGAATAATTAAAATATAATTTAAATTGAGATATATGTCTAAATTTAGATGATAAAAGAATAAAAAATGAGTAACCAACAATCAACTAAGGAGCAACCAACGAGCAGCCAAAAGAGCAACTAACGAGCAATAAAAAAAGTTCAAATGATGAAAAAAGGCCAAACATTTGAAGAAAATTTTACAAAAGTCTAACCTTTCAATTTTATCCAATTTGTCATGAAACGCAGGATTTCGTTTCAATTATATCCAACTTTATTATATTATTGATAAGTGTAAACTTAGATAAGAGGTATCAATAGATAACGATTTTAAAATAATAATAATAAAATATTAAATAAACAAAAATAAAAAAATTAGACAAGAAAGAGTTTTAATACAAAAAAACAAGTGTTCACATATCAAAATAAATAAATATTTAAAGATAGATAAATGTCTTACCATGTAAGTAAATTTATTCAATATTTGACTTAAAATTTAATATTTTCACTCTAATAACAACAATAAAAATAATAAAAATTTAAATGTTTTTAATGATTATTTTTAAATTATTCATTTGTTTTTGATTTTTATATAGTTATTGTTCAAATTGAAAAATTAATTTGGAGTAGTTAGATTTTTAAAAATGGAGAGAAAATATGAGAAATTAGAAAAAAAAATGATTGAATCACAAATTTTTCACATATAAAGTTTAAAGACGGAGAATATAAAATTTAAAATAAATCAAATTTGCAGTTAATCGAAAAAGAAAATTAACATAATATAAACATATATATTTTCAATGATAGTAAAACAATGACAGTTGTTTATTTCTTTTATGGATGTAACATGTGAAGTATTGGCTCTAAATTGACAAGTGTTATGTAGCTTCTCTTTAAAAAGAGTGCAAATGCAAACAAAAAGGAAAAAAAAGCTTACTTTTGCTATCTTTTTAATGGTGGAGTAGTTTTGAAAAGGTCCAGCCCAAATCGGGCATATATGTACTTAGCCCTTTTTTTTTGAGGAAATGACGCTGTGTACATCATTTTCAAAATTTATTTTAAAAATACTCTTTTAACTATTAAGTTATCAAGCGTGCTCCTTTTTAAAGTTTCTCTTCTCACTTTTACGCCTTTTTTTCCCTGCCGTCATTGTGCTCATTTCTGCAAATCGTTTTCTCCGCCTGACTAGTCTTTCGCTCGCTATCGCGTTTATTCCTGATAACCCTTTTCTTCTTCTTCTTTGTTCGTTTAAAGTTTTGATTGATTCTCTCCTATAAAGGTAAAAATTATGATTTAGGTATTTGAATTTATCTTTTCTAATTTTTGTTTTCGATTAGTTTTTTTTTTAAATTGGGTATTTCAATTTATGGGTTCTTTTTAATTTCTTAATTAATCTATAAAATCACAAAAAAAAGACTAATTCTAATCAGTTTTCTATGTTCATAATTACTAGAAATAATTATTTTTCCTTTTTGGTTTCTAGGTTTTTTTTTAATATGAGTTTTTAATTTTATGTGTTATTTTTCATCGTTGTTAACAATCTGTTTTTAATTTTGTAGACACAGATGGATAGGTAGATATGAAGCGCATATAAGGGATAACAGGTAGATTTCTTAAAGTTCATAATGCATATCTGCATATGCATTATGAAGAACAATAAACTTATACTTGCTTATGTAAAACCTAAATTTGTAATGGCTGAAGCTTATTTGACTCTAGGATTGACCATTTGTTCATCCAACTGTCAACTTTTATTTTATGATATATATATCTTCTTTTTGATTATAAGTTTATAGAAAATTTTATTCAGACTGATAGTATAATTTGCAGAGATAATTCTTTTTTAGTTTGAACATTGTTGCTTATTTCTTTTATTTTCACTATGCGTTTGATTAGAATACACTTTCATTTTGTTCACATTTGATGCTTGTTATTAAAGGGCGTACAACACGTATTTTTCTCTTAATTTTATTGTTAAATGAAGTTATTTGCATTGATTTATTTGTTGGCTATAGAATATTTTGGTTGTAAATTTGTACTTTCTTCTTAATGTCATATTTTTGAATATAGAGATTCGCAACAGGGTATTTTATGATTTGGAATTAAATAACGAGAATGAATTGTATCTGATTCCATAGTATCGTATATATTTACAATCTTATATGACACTATATGCTGGTAGCTATAAATTAACTTAAACTGTCTATAAGAAGACGAATGTATCTTAGTTGATGCATCTAATCTCAATATTAAACTATGAGCATAAAGGTATTAACCTACTTTGGCATACATTTTTACAGTATCTTGATAGTAGCTTGACTGTATTTTGACAGTAGATTGATAGTAACTTGACAACATATAAGCATGTTATTTTCAGAATATTCCTATGTATATTTAAATGAATGCATTTTATCATAGATAGTTTGCGTCTTTAGCGGGTTTATTAATTAAGATCAATCGTTTTTTTTTTCGTATGCGTTGACATTCCCCTTTTTTACATGGAATGTGCTTTGTTTACGTTGTGGTTATGTTTTTGTAACTGTAATATCTTCTGTTTCTTTTTGTGACACAATTTGGTGATTATATCATGTTTTTACTTCTTACATAGCGATTGTCGCTGCATTTGCCGAGTACATCATAGAAGGGAGGAAGGTGCCTTATCAACTTTTTATTGAAAATATAAAATCTAGATATTGTATATTGTTGTATTTTCATGCAAAGTCAAAGAAACCACCAATGGCGATAACCGATTTTCAAGCTACACCAAATATAGAAGAAGGTAAAGGAGAAAAAAAGAAGATTAAAGCAAAGATTAAAGACATTGAAGCTGCACCAACGGTAGAAGCATGCAAAAAGAAAAGAAAAATTATTATTATAGAGAAAACGTAGTGATGTTATATAATTATAATACTTTTATATTTTCATGTCTAAAAATTTGAAGTTTGTTGGATTATTTTTTCTATTATATGTTATCAAATGATGATGCTTTAATTCCTTAGATTTTACATTTCATAAATGTGTGTTATTTTAGTGCATTGATGATATAAGTATTCAGATGAGTTTTTAGCTACTCATAAGCTACCAAAAAACTGCTTAAATTTTATAATAATTGAACAAAAAATTTATTTTCTAATTAAATGTGAATGATTTAATCATATTTTGTTTAATAAAATTTAAATTTAGACACATATTTATCAAAAGAATCAATTTATGTAACATAAAAAGTACCATAAAGCAACTCCAAAGTTTTCTAAAGTTGCTTTTACTCTGCATTTGATTCAATACATTATTCTTGTCTCATCTTACTTCACAACAATTTTAATTTTCAGTACACAAAACATACTAACAAAAATTAATATAAAGATGGAAGGACGCAAGCTATGCAACTTTTTGATGAGAATCTACATTGAATCAGAGGATGCAAGTCTATGCTATAGGTGTGAATTGTAAAGTTCATGGAGCCATTTTCTGGTGCCAAGACACATTCATATTCTACTTTGCAAGACCTGTAGCTAATGAGCTACTCATGAGCTAACTAAAAGCTACTTAAATAATACATATAGCCAATTTTCCTCAAATATAAACAAATGAAATAAAAATAGAAAGAATAATGAGATTACGACATATAAAAAAATAATATTATCTTGTATCTTAAAAGGTGGATAACCGTCTTTCAATTGATACTTGACTTCTATTTCAGTTGCTCTCTGATTACTTTTCAGTTGATTATTCAGTTTTCGTAGTAAACTGATGTAGTCAACTTCATTCGTCAAAACCATTCCATTAACATCAAAATAGATGTAGTTCATGCTGTGATTCCACTGTCCATTATAATGAATAAATATGAGATCATTTTTCATCTATTCAAGAGACAAACAAAAACAAAAAGTATCAAAATGGATTTATTTAACAAATTAATGATCATACTGTGATTGTAAAACTCCATGAACTTAATTTCTACACATACACACATAACTATACATAAATATATTTGACAGCACTCGAAAAGATAATGGATCAAAGTAGTAAAAAATTTAAAATTATATGGTATATTTAAGAAAGTAGAGATAGTTGATTTTGAAATTATTAAAAGAATGAATACCATAGATATTGGTTGTCTATTTATATTGGAAGAAAAACAGGTGTTACTATAAAACATAAATATACTAATGCATTATAATTAAATTGTGTAAGATGAAATCATAAAGGCATAGTGGGTGAGAATGATAGGTGAGGATTTTGGTTTATATGGTGGTGGTACGGTTGATGAAAGTATCATTGGGTATGAACATACATTTTTACAAATGGAATATAGAGTGTATTATGAAGAAAACATGGTTATGAGTATCAACACAGTTTCTAGGACTCACCATCAGATGACAAGCGGGAGATTACATTCATGCTCAGCAAACTAATAAACTTCACACTGAAGGAGTCGTTCGTTATTCATTGACATTGACACTGTGAAATTGAATACTTCAAATCAAATCAATGGTTCAAACCAAATCAAGAAGAAATTGAATACTTCAAACCAGATCAATAGTCCAACAATCAAATTTATTAGATATCTAATCAATTATTGAATTAATGTAGAATTTAAATAAAAATTCAGCAGAAATTAAAAAATAACAAGTTTTAAAATACAAAATTAAAAAGCTAAATTCAAAATAATAAAGATAACAACTTACCCAGATTGTTGTACAATAAATTCTTTAAAAACAATTCTATTAGACAATTAAGCTCCATTTTTTCTTATTCGGATCTAGCCTTTTTCTACAAATTAATATATAATAAAATTCGCATTTTTAATTTTTTCCAACAAATCTGCTATTTGATTCTATAAATTTATTCTAATTTTGATTTTTGTACTGAATTTGAAAAAGAAATTGAAAAGAAGATCAGAGAAAGAAAGTTCGGAACGGTAGGTTGTGTATTAACATTGTTAATTATGTTAATAGAGAAGGGAAAGTAAGTTTGGAAACATACAATTAAAAAAAGCGTATATCTGCTAACTTTTTAATGCTGGAGTATGTTTGAAAAGCCCTAATCAAAATCAAGCATATATGTAAGAAGCCCAAAACTTTGGTTCGGTTAAAAGCCCAAAATATTTACTTTTTTAATTTTAAAATTAATTCAAATATTAAATAATAAGTATCGAATAATTTTCTCTATATATTTATTAGCAAATTTATAATGTTGTGTGGGATTTACTAACCTATATATTAACTATAATAAAGAAATAAAAACTAAAAAATATAAATTTGTGTTATTTTTTATTTCATTGTTAGGTTTTTCAGTTTTTTCGGTTTTCAAAACGTCCAAATCAAAAATCAAACGCCAAACTTTTACCTAATCACATATCGAATCAAACCATATTCAACAAATAACTGAACTGTAGTTGCGATTTCATTTCGGTTTGATTTTTGCAAACTCCTAATTGGAGCTCATGAGTCATATATATTTGTAGTAATTCAAATATTTTAAAAAAATGAAAGCATCAATGTTGCAAGACTATTAGAATAATAAGAAGAAGAAAGCTTAGATGCAATTAGCTCAGATTCAATATACACATATTCAATTTATTAAAAGCAATGTACAAAAAAATGTACATTTTAGGACAAATAATTCACTGGATTAATTAAAAAATACAACTCTTACATAAATGCTGTCATATTTGATGGAATTCGTAAATTTATTTGACTTAAATGCTCCAAAAATTACCAACTTTCGCGTGTTTTTGGTATTTGACACGAATTTTTAATTTTGACATATAAATTTATAAACTATCAATTTTTTACATATATAACACGGGTACCTTTTTGACATAAAACGTTACCGTTGTTGACCTAAAACGGCAATGTTTTTTACCTAAAAAGGCACTGTTTTTTGACCTAAAACGGAAATATTGATCATATATGCAAAAAAATTAATAGTTCGTATATTTATATTAAAATTAAAAATTTCTGTCAAATATTAAAAACACGCGAAAGTTTGTGATTTTTTTTATGCATCGAGCCAATTTAGTTTAGCAAATTAGTAGTATTTGTTTTGGCATTTCTGCAATTATTATTATATGGTAACTATTAACTAGTATGGTGACAGACCGTCATTGAGACCTGGAGTGGCCATGGCCCCCTCAAGAAACATAAATAAATGGACCAAATCACTTATGAGGTATTTGAGTTCTATAGATTAAAATTGATATTGTACTAAATCTGCTTTTCTTTCTGTATACAAATAAGAAACATAAATAAATGGACTAAATCTGCTTTTTTTTTTCTGTATACAAATAAGAAACATAAATAAATGGACTAAATCTGCTTTTTTTTCTGATATTGTACAAGTGTTTATTTATAATTTTTTTATAATAATACAAAAATTATAGTTACATGGAATTTATTATATTTATTTTGACTATTTAACATATATTTATGAACCTCATTTTTTTATTTAAATTTCTTATATATATATATATATATATATTTCCCGACTTAATAATTATTATTTTTTATCCTAAAGCGTATATTGATTTCTATTCTAGTTTTATATATAATGCTGACGTGGTGTTATGAATTTTTATTTTTAAACAATATTAATATTAATATATACAATTTAATTATATGTTGGCCTCTTTCAAAATTTTATATCTAGGTCCGTTATAGGGTTTCTCCAAGAACAATCTATTAATTAAGTCATCTAAAAAAGTATTTCGACCCACTTTGGATTATAGTTATCTAATTTTTGGAAAAGTACATTTTATAAGAAAATAATTACTCACAAATTAATTACTAAATTTAATATATTAACAATATCAAGTCTAATTGAAAAACCCCAATTAAAAGACTTACTTTAAATAAAAATAAAAGTGTAGTAATTCAATTGAAAAAATAAATTTAAAAAATAAATAAAAAATTTATTCCATTCACACTAACGACACGTGAAGTACACATACTTTCTTTTTTGTGACAGAGGAACTTAACATCTATAAAATAAAAAATATAGGTATTCAATTTTAATAAATAAAATGGAGGGGGTCAATTAAAACAATATGGTAGTACATTAACTAAATATATATTTTATTTTTTGAATTTTTTACTACTTATGAAGGTTTCTTGTTTATGGTATTACTTCCAATCCAACAAGTCTTTCCTTTCTGGTTCAACTTCAACTATAAAGTTGATGCCGAGTAAAGAAGAAAGCGCACGAGGAAGTGTTAGGAACGTGCAGAGTGTTGGGTGATACTGTTGCCCATCATGCATTTGGCGCCTGACAGACACCATCATATCCATTCAACTGTTGCAAAGGGCCCATCCAGCGGACCATATTTTTTTTAATTCCTCGCAATTCATTGGTTTGTGACAGATCAAAACTATTTAAAAGAAGAGTTCACTTAATTCATAAAAAAATCAATTAAATTATGGTTAAAAGCTTTGATTGATTAAATTAAGGCCTAATGTTTTAAAAAACCCCGACCTTTTAGCCCCTTTTCAATCATACCCTGACGCTGAAAATTTGTCAATTTTACCCTATTTTGCATTTTTGTGTTTCAATTGTACCCCAAAAAATTAAATTAACGTCTTTTGCGTTTGGAAATTTGTTTAAAACATTCTCCATGTCTCGCATATATTGATTGTATATTTTTAAAATTTATTTAAATTTAGTTAAATTAATTAAGAATTTAAATTAGTGTCAATTTGATTATGGTTTTTAGTTAGTTTTTAAAAATAAAGGACTTATTTATACTTTTTTGAATAAAAAATAATTTAATTTCATGTTTAGACTTAATTAATTGAATGATTTCATCATTTAAGTAAAAAAATAAACAAAAATTAAAATATTGGGGTACAATTGAAAACGAAAAATTCAAAAGTGGGTAAAATTGACAAATTTTCAACGTCGGGGTGGAATTGAAAAAAAATTAAAGGTGAGGGGTTTTTGAGTGATTAGACCTTAAATTAACTAAATATTTTGTTTTCAATTATTTTCAATAATAACTATTTATTGATTTAATTGAATCAACCACTAATTCTTTTGATTCGATTTTATAATTTAAATTAATATAATTTTAACTGATTTAGTTTATAATAATCATTTTTATTAAGCGAGAAATAAAAAATAAATCAATGAATTTTTAATCGAAACTATCTAGTTAAATTTCAACCATTTAATTATCCTTCAATCGAAAGTAAGTAATTTTAGAAGAAAATACATTAAAATAGAATAATAATTTATTTATTTTAACATTTATTTTACAATTTTAATTTTAGTCGAATTTGACTCGCATTATATCCGTATATTGTACGGCTTTACCATATAAAAGCTATAAATTAGAAAATTTCAAAGTTAATGTTTTTGAATTAATCAAAAGTATAAAGGATATAGATTTGGATATAGTGGAAACAAAGACAATAAATAACAAGTGTGAAAGGCTCCACGTAAATAAAATTCGCTGTCCCAAATTAATGGTAGGTGCTGTCACAATTCAATCGTCACCATAGCCTAGTTTGCAAATGCATGTCTTGTATGCAAATTTAAATCATACCGTATTTTGCCAACAAATTACGCTTCTCATTCAACGGCTCTCTACAATGTCACCATCGATAGATTGGATTGGAGACTCTTTTTTATCTTATATTATGGGATTAAAGGTAACAGACCTCGCCACATCACTAAATGGTCAATTCAGTTAAAACTTATCAATTCAAATTAATTAAAATAATTTATTCCATTAATTTAACCGATCAAATTATTAATTTAACCAATATCAATTTTTCCAAATTAATTAAAATATTTAAAAACATAAAATCATACAGACTGAATTAGTCATTTAATTCTATCTAATAAATTAATTAAAATTGAATAAACTATAATTAATGATTTATCAATTTTTTATAAAAAAAAACCTTGTAATCGAACCAATTCTTTTACCAAACCGAATTCAATTTAACCGAACCGACCCTATCCAACTGAGAGGACAAGTCTAGGGAAGAAAAGTAGACGAGCAGCGCAGAGAAATCTAATTACAACTGCTCCCACATTTTTCTTAATTATTTTTACCGTTAGTCTGTGTTTTTCCGTTAACGGCGGACATAAAGAAATAAATGAAAAAGCAGGGTCAGTTGGCCATCACTTCTTTTCAGACCCTCAATTAAATCAAAAATCTAAAAAGCATAAACCCAAAAATTATTAAATTAAATTAAAACAAAACAAAATTAACAGCAAAAGCTTCTCTAGTACTACTACTAATGACAGAGTAAAACCAACGATATCTCCACCAACACTCATAATAATAATAATAACAATATCACAGCAAATAACTGATTCATTAATTAATTCATTTTATTCCTTTTTTTGTTTCTTTAATTTGATTTCTTTCGATTTAGTTAGAAATGGAGGGTTTTGCTCGGAGTTGTGAGCTTGGAGTTACTGTTTTTGTGGTGAAATCCCCACCGTTGGATCCTCCGTCATTTGCTGTAACTCAGGAGTCTTCCTCCTGCTTGTAGTGCTCCTGTTTAACACTGTGATTTTGCTGTTCATTTTGCTTGAAGTTTCGCAGATCTAACGGCTGTTTTTGTATTTAGTCGACGGGTCTGTGATGTCGGTGCTTCCAGTCGCTATTACTACAGGTAATTTTTGTTTGTTTAGGTTACTGTTAGGGCTTAGCTTGTTATATCTTAGAAAGCTGAATTTTACTGTGAATTTGAGTGAAATTGTAAAATGCAGGAGCGTTTTAGCTGTATAAAGTTACAGATTGTGTAAATTGATTAAATTTTACTGTGAATTTACGTCAATTTGTGTTCGAATTGAGATTTCTATTTTGTGGAATGTACTAGGTGCAGAAGTATCAAGAAAATTGTGCTATTTATTGCTGGTTTTATGTTGTGTAATTCACATCACTTGTGCTGATGGCAATGATCGACTTTCTAAAGCACGGATAATACCGCCAAGTAGGGCGCCAGCTATTCCCAATTTACCTTTGCCAGCTAACCTGCCATCGTATCATAAACCACGAAGAAAGCAATTTGCTCCGCTTGGTACACCAGGAGTTGGAATTGCACCAGCTCAGCCTCCTAATTATGGCCCGTTGATAACTTCTAGTCACCCTCCTACTAGTTCTCGTTTGTCAAAACCGTCGATGAAGAAGGGTGGACTAGTGCCACCTAGTGTTGGACTGGTAGACATTGCACCTATACAGTCTAGTGAGGGTGCGAATGCTACTGGTTTAGCTCAACCTCCATTGTCTCCTCACATTTCTGGTAAGACGGAGACAAATTCTGCTAAATTTTATCAATTAGTTTACTGTTTTATATGCTTTAATAAATTTTCGCATCCAGTATGTCACTATCAAAAGCTAACTGAAAAGCATCTATCATAAATTTGTAATTGTTACTGCCTATGTGACTGCTAACAAAAAGATTGATTTCATGTTCTATTAGATTGTTGCAAACCCGACATGGTGTTGAAACGAGGGAGTAATGACTGTCATTGTGTGTATCCAATAAAGCTTGACCTTCTCCTTGTGAATGTGTCGCAAAATCCTCCTTGGGACAAATTTCTGCAAGAATTAGCTTCCCAGCTTGGTTTGCGAGTTTCTCAAATTGAGCTGATCAACTTTTATGTGCTCAGCTTGTCAAGATTAAATATCTCAATGGATGTTACTCCTCACACGGGAATCAGTTTCTCTTCCAATGATGCATCTCTTATAAACTCTTCGCTAGCATCACATAAGGTTCACTTTGACTCTACTGTTGTGGGTGATTACAGACTTCTTAACCTTACTTGGTTTGAACCTCCTGCACCTTCTCAAGGTAAATTTTCCTTGCTCCATTGCTTAATATTTTTTCACTTTGCTTTCAAAGCAATAGTGCGTCCATTGTTTGTACGAGTGTGGTTTTCTTTGATGTGATAAAAGGTGCAACCTTGCTATACAAAATAATGGCGAAGATAATAACAAAGCAATAATATGGGAAAAAAGTAATTCTAATGTTTAATAACTATATGAACAAATTGAGTTTCAAGATTTACATAAATAGAAGTGCAATGGCACACTTTCTGATTGAGATTTAATTCTTTCTTTTTTGTGCTATTATTGATTACAGTTACAAATTGACATAGTTTTGCCAAGTTATTGCCTTTTATGGTAAAAACATGGTTTTGGAGTGTACATTCTTGCAGCTTTACTTAGA
The DNA here is from genome assembly GCF_937616625.2 of Mercurialis annua. NCBI lineage: Eukaryota > Viridiplantae > Streptophyta > Magnoliopsida > Malpighiales > Euphorbiaceae > Mercurialis > Mercurialis annua. The sequence goes on from NC_065575.1 coordinate 38,972,494, forward strand.
TTTCATCTCTTATTTAAATCCAGCTCCAGTCGCTGCTTTAACCCCTGTGGAAGCACCGGCACATCAATCTACAACCTCCTCACCAGTCAGCACTTCAGACCAAGGCAAACATTCGAATCTGATTCTTTTTCTCTGTATTGGTGCTGGAATTATAATCATCGCTATTGTAACAATGTTTGTGATCTGCTCATGTGCATTCCGTGGACGGAAGTCTAAAGGATCTCCTAAAGAACCTGGTATGTATCTTAAACAATTGAAGGATCTCTAGAAATGAGCAGCACAAACTATTAGCTTAAATGACATCTTTGAAGCTTATCTGTGAATTTATGCATTGATAGAAATTATTCAGAGTACCATTATTACTGGTCGTATATATTCCCTCGTATATTAAGCATTTAAGCATGATTCCATTTTTTTTGTAGAATTTTAAAAAGAAAATGTTCTGCTCTTGCTTGTCTGTTTAGCTATTTAAAAACTTGAATTGCAAGCTTGGGCTATAATCACAATTCTTTGGACCTTTTCAGACACTTCGTTAACAGTTGACTACTCAAAGAATTTTCGGTTACCACATTCAAAGAATTTTTGGTTACCACATGAAACGAGATGTTCCTTAAACTCTTTGTTTTTTCATGATGAATTCATATTGCAGAACTTTGTAGGTTCTCTTTTAGTTCCTTCTTACATTTTCTTATTATAATATTTTCCCCTTTTCTCAGTGAAACCTAGGACACTGGATGCAATTCCAGCGGGAGGATCTCTCCCACATCCTAGCAGTACACGTTTTCTAGCCTATGAAGAACTTAAAGAAGCAACAAACAACTTTGAGCCTGCAAGCATTCTCGGAGAGGGTGGGTTTGGTAAAGTTTTCAAGGGTGTTCTAAGCGATGGTACAGCTGTAGCAATTAAGAGGCTAACTTGTGGAGGGCAGCAAGGAGATAAAGAATTTCTAGTTGAGGTTGAGATGCTTAGTAGGTTGCATCATCGTAATCTTGTCAAACTTGTGGGGTACTTCACTAACCGTGATTCCTCGCAAAATTTACTGTGTTATGAGCTTGTTCCAAATGGAAGCTTAGAGGCCTGGCTACATGGTAATTTCTGAATTTAAACGAAAGACCCTCCTAGCATGAATTGAATGATTTCCTTTAAATTTTAGTACTTATCATGAAAACAGAACTTTCATTGCCATAGAAATATTAGGAAGAAACATTTCTTTAGCCTAGTATCATCCATAGAATTTTTTGCCTTTAGAACAATTTTTTGAGCTATTGATAGTGACACATTAGCAGTGATGGAGAGAGATTATTAAAGTGTCCACCTATGCTTTGCAACTTTTTTTGGGCACTGATGCATTTGTTGTACTCAGATAAGATTAGTGGGCATAGTGTACTTTTAGTAGTATAATAAGTAAATTACTCAAAATTAGTTAGCAAAGAACATAATTTTAAAATTATTCACTATACTTTATGATCTGAACTGTGAGAAGTTCAATTCTTAATGTGCATTTGGGACTGGTAATTCTATCGAGCTCGTGCATTATACAGTATTTCTTTGCATGTGAAGAACATTAATAATTGCATTCTGCAACGTAGGATATTTCACTATTTGTGAAGAACACAACTCTATTGGTTCTTCTGTTTTGTTTCAGGTCCTTTGGGAGTAAACTGCCCTTTAGATTGGGACTCTAGAATGAAGATTGCACTTGATGCTGCAAGAGGACTTACGTACCTGCATGAGGACTCGCAACCCTGTGTTATCCACAGAGATTTCAAGGCATCAAATATATTGCTTGAAAATGATTTTCATGCTAAAGTTGCCGATTTTGGACTTGCGAAACAGGCACCAGAAGGCAGAGCAAATTACCTTTCCACTCGTGTCATGGGAACTTTTGGGTTAGTCTCGCTCATGATTTTAATTTATTTTTTGTTTGTTATTACTCGTACTTTCTCTTTGATGATCTTATTATTACTCATATGGCATCATTGATAGAGAACAATGTTAATTTTCAGGTATGTCGCTCCTGAATATGCCATGACAGGACATCTACTAGTAAAAAGTGATGTTTATAGCTATGGAGTTGTTCTTCTTGAGTTGCTGACTGGAAGGAAACCAGTGGATATGTCACAACCATCCGGGCAGGAAAATCTTGTCACTTGGGTTAGTAGGCTGGATAGATCTTTTTCATATTTTCTCTTCCAAAAATTTCAGAAGTATTTCCTTTTAACTTTTAAAAAGTATACCGAGACAGTTGAAACCACTTGATGTTTTACGTTTTAAGTTTTGATTATTCATGCATGGTATTGATTTCAGGCCAGACCAATTCTAAGAGACAAAGATCGGCTAGAAGAGCTCGCTGATCCAAAGCTCGGGGGAAAATATCCAAAAGAAGATTTTATACGGGTTTGCACCATAGCAGCAGCTTGTGTTGCCCCTGAGGCAAACCAGCGACCCACCATGGGTGAAGTAGTACAGTCACTTAAAATGGTACAACGTGTCACAGAATATCAAGATTCCATGTCAGCCGCCAATGCCCGACCAAACATGAGACAGTCGTCTACTACATATGAGTCTGATGGAACATCTTCAATATTCTCCTCAGGTCCATACTCTGGTCTGAGTGGCTTTGACAACGACAACATCTCTCGAACAGCCATTTTCTCCGAAGATCTCCATGAAGGACGATGAATGGTTCTCCTCTCTAAAGTAGTCAACACTTAGTAAAAGTGTTGTTTTTGTTGCCCGGAACTTTGATTCGAGGAATTCGACAAATTGAAGAGGTCAAAGCAACTATAGGGATTCTTTCAGGAAGTCTCATTGATCAGCGGAGACGGTAAGTGCTGAAATTTTGTACATATAGCTATGTAGTTGGTTCCATTGGATTGTTCTTCGGGTTTTATTTTTTTGGCTTAATCTTCTTTTCATTTATTATCATATTAAGTTATAATCAAATTTCTGTGGAATGCAAAATTAAGATCAATAGAAAGTAGCAAGTCATTGATTAAGTTGTTTTTCTGTTGTTGCCTATAACCTAATTGAACCCTTTTTTGTTTTCGCAACTAACTAAATTCTACTAAGCCATCAGTAATTTAATAGTGTCTATTTCAGTTGCACCTAATTTTGAACATGACATTATTTTCAATGGAAAACCTATTTTCCCTCGTAACCATTAAACCTTCTAAACCCACATTTTGTTTATAAATTTAGCACAATATGTTCTCCCTCTTGTTTTCTCTACTTCAAAAATTAATTATTTTTTAAGGAATTAATAATAATAAAAAAAGATGATGCAGCTCAAAAAAAAATTCATATTGTTCATTTTTTCTTCTCTCATCTCAATCATTGCAGACTGCCAAGACCTCTCTCCTTCTTCTTCACCTTCTCCTTCTCCTTTGCCAATTTCTACTATAGCTGATCCTCCTACGCAGTTTTATTCAACAACGGACTCACCTGCGGAATCTCCGTTATCAGATTCACCTGCGGAATCTCCATTTTCAAATTCACCTGCTGAATCTCCATCGTCATTATATCCACCTGACACTGACTCACCTGCATCATCATCGTCGTTATTTCCACCTGACTCTGACTCACCTGCATCATCATCGTCGTTATTTCCACCTGACTCTGACTCACCTGCACCATCATCGTCATTATTTGCACCCGATGCTGACTCATCTGCACCATCATCGTCATTATTTGCACCCGACTCTGACTCACCCGACGTTGACTCACCTGCATCATCATCGTCATCCCCCGCCTCTGATTCTACCGCCCAACCACCGAGTGTATTGCCAATACTATTCAACCAAATGCCAGCTCCGGCGCACAATCCCGTACTGCTGAAAGTTTGCGGAACAACCGATCATCCATTAGAATGTCTCACCTCAATCTCTATGTTCCAGACTGGAGAATCCGATCCTATATCCGTCTTGAAAATGGAAATGCAAGCTCTGCATAAAGGATTCGAAAAAGCATTAGCACACGCAAGAAAAATGTGCGCGAATCCCGCTACACCGAAATCTACTAAAGCCTGTTTGGATACATGCGCAGAAATGTATGATTCAGGACTAACTGATATTGAAGATGCAATTACTGCACTTTCAAATCATGATATTGATAAGCTTAAAACTGTACTCAGTGCCACTGTATCAGATATTGATACATGTGATGAAGCATTTCTTGAAGAATCTGATATGAACTCTCCAATGAAGGAGTTTGATAATGAACTCAGTATGATTGCTAGCAACAATTTGGCTATTACTGAAGCTTTGCTTAAATAGATATTTAACAACGGCTAATTTAATAATTACAAATTATTATACTTGTTTATAGTATAGTAATGCTATATAAACCATCTATTTTAACCCATTTTCTTGTACGACGTGACAATTAGAGAGTGGATGGTTTTTGGGATATACATTTTTGAAAGAAAATTGAATATATTATCACGTAAGGAGAGTTACAGAAGATGGATTAAAAAAGTGGGTTATAAAGCATTTTTCTTTATAGTGTGTAGTATGTACTTGTTCTTGTAGCTTTTGACGAATCGGAGCTCAAAATTACGTGCAATGCCCTTTTCTTTTTAAACATAAGAATTGTCATGATCTTTATTTCTCCTTCTGATGAGATGTGCTCAAATCTCAACATAATAAACATTTTATAATTGATTAGTAAAAAATTAATAGTATCTATTATTTAAAATTCAATTACTGTAATGTAGTGGACTTAAATAAATATTATGTGAATCATCATAATATTTTTTTAACATAAAGTTTCTATGAGAGACAATATTTGTCGATGGTTATAACGATTCATCAATGTACAATTTATTATTATCTAAATCGAGTTATCATAACCCATTTCGTATAAATAAAACTCAGTAAAATTTATATAAAAAAAATTATAAAAAAAGACTTGATCACCAAAAAAGTAATATTTTTAATTTTTTTAATGGTTTTATTTTTCAAAATCCTCGATTTTAGCCAATTTTTCAATTTTCATTTTTAATTGTAGTAATGTTCAAATTAAAGTGAAAAATTTAAATAAACCTTTTATATCGCTTCATATTGTTCTAATTAGCATTTTTATCATAGATAGTTTAAATATGAAGCAATACGAAGGGTATATTTGAATTTCAATTTAAACGAATTGCTATGGTTGAAATTGAAAAATAAGCTAAAATTATGGATTTTGAAGATAAGGTCCTAAACAAAAAAGTCAAAAAGTGGAGTATTTTTAAATAACTAAACCTAAATATAATATAGATAAACTAAAAGTTTATGCTGATTGTATCACCCTTCAATCAAAAAGGTATATTATTCTGTAAATGTGTATCGAAAAACTCCTAATAAGTTAACTAAAAAGCGAGAAAATATTTTTTTTATCTAGTACTGAAATCTTATAAAATTAGGTCAAATTAATTATGTTATTCTTACTTAATAAAAAAATTTCCTGATATTTGATTAAATTTAGTAATACACCCTCCTTCAATTATAATATTAGTTGATTTGGTTAAAAAAAATTGATTATAAATAATACAAAGTATTTTGATTCCTTAATTTATTTATTTTTTATAAAAATTCATTTTTTTAATAAATTAGACATATTTTAAAAAGTAAATTAAAATATTCATCAATAATTAATTATATATGAAAAAAAATCCTAATAAATAAAAGGCGTATGAGTATATTTCATTTATACCTCTTGAACCAGAAACAATACTAAATGATGTTGATCTATCAAACAAATGTTTGCGGTCCTCTATTAAAATTGGATTTTTTAATGTATTTATACCACGTAATAAGTTATTAATAAATAGTTTATACTGCAAGGTGGTGAAATAAGTTAACCTATTTTTTTCTTTCAAATTGGATATATTATTTCAAAATGGTAAAGCATGAGAAGATGATGAAGGATAGCTTTAGATTTTACAGAATTTCAATGTGCAAAATGAAGTAGTTTTAATCGAGTCGAGACATTTTAGAGTGTAATACAGATAATTTTGATGATCTATGGTACATTTTCGGCATCCAATTCAGAAATAATATTATTTAAAAATAGTTCAAATGGTTTAAAAATTAGACAATAGATTATTCAGTTGCGTTAATTAAACTTTCTATAAATGCTCTTTCTTTCCAATTATTATTAAAAGAAATTATCTCAAAAGTAATATTAATAATTCAATTTGTCAGAAATTATAATGGGCATTGCGTATTGTTAAAATTCAAATATATTAATATTTATGCTGTAATTTATATTTAATTCGAATTTATAGTAGAAAAAAATAATTGTTTGTATTTATATTTTTAATCAAAATAATAAATATATCTTTAAAAATAATTTATGGTGATAAAACTATTCATTTTATAGTTCATGACAAATATATACAATTTTTATTTTAAATTTATTTTCGAATACATATCGTCATTTTAAACTCAAATCATCCTTTCTAAATTAAAATAAAAAAAAATTCAAAAAAAAAATTAAAATTAAAAATATTAATTTTATAAAATTAAAATTAAATTAATTATGAAAATAAAATAAATTTATTATAAATAAAAATTGACAGATTAAATTATTATAATTATTTAAAAAATATATTTATTGTTTTGATTAAAAACACGTAGCATATTTTTGCCTATATATTAACTAAAATAATTTTCACATAAACTATATTATAGGAAGAGTTCAAATAAAAATTTCCCTTGAATTAAATGTTAAATGCTGCGCAGGCATAAGACACGTGTGAAAAACTAATAGACAAACCACAAACTAACGTAAACGGAGGGTGCGTAGAATCTTAACGTCCACACATCCTCGCAGTTTCAAAGACGAGAAAGGAAACAGAAAGGAAAAAATTTAAACAATTTCTTAAATATTTTAACAAAAGAATGGAAGCAATGAAAAAGAAGGAAAGAGAAAGGTTTGGGTTCAGTGAGTTAAGAAACGAGTTGAGTCGGCATATATTGCACTCGACCAAATTAAAAATCCTAGCCCAAGAAGGAAGACAAAAAAAAAAAAAAACAGAGTAAGTGTAATTTGTAGGTGTGGCAATAGCCAAAAAATGGAGAACAAGGAGGAGATAATAAGTCCCTTTACCTCTCTTATTCTCATTCCCATCATTCTTCTTCTTCTCATTCTTTTCCTAACCCTAATTTTATACCGTGACCAAATAAACCTAAGAAAAAACTTAGTTATATCTCAATTATTGTCCTTCTCTTCTATATTCTCGTTATTTCTCTTCTCTTTGCTCTCTGGTTCCTTGGGTTTTCTCGTTTTCTCGAGGTAACGCATCTCTCTCTATTTTTTGCAGCGTTTTCAGAAAATTTTGTGTTTTGGTTTGGTTTTATGTGTTCTTCTTCGTTGTTATGATTGATCAATTATTGGGTTTGTGTTCAATTTTTGATTGCTATGGTGTTTTTTCTCTTCTTGTTCTTCAATTGATGTTTTGATGCTTACATGTTTTGTTCGATTATGTTGATTTTTTCAATTTTTGTTCATACGGGTGTGATTATTACTTTATTAGGGCAAATTATTCAATTAGACTCTAGTTTTCATCTGCTGGATTGATATTTGCTGCAATGTGGGTTGATTTGATTCCATGTAAGCTGCTTATGGCTGCCGTTTGTTTGTTAATTCTTTTCATGATGTTGTTAACTTGTTTTCGTGGTCAACAAGTATTTTGTATTGTTTTGTTGTATTTTATGGCAATGTAATGTTTGTTGAGCTCTTTGTTTGGTTTAAGTGCTCATTGGTTTTATCTTTGATGCAGTAGTTTTAGAGGACTTTGGACGGCATATGATTTTATATGGTTAACAAAGTTTCATCGATGGAAGAGTGTGATGTTCGTTTGGGTCAATGTCATTTTGACAATGGTGGAACTGCTGTAAAAAGGAAAAGAACGCAAACGTCTCGTCGGCCTAAACCTGATTCACAACCAGCTAGTCTTGATCATTCACCATCGTCGACCACACCGCCTTCGGATGAGTTCGATAGTAGTTCTGGCAGGCAAGAGTTTAATATTAATGCGTGCACGTCAAGGGTTTCTTCTGCTACTGTAGCTGCACATGAAAAGAACCATTTGAAGCGCAACGAGAGTGGAAGATTCTGCAGTAATGAGTCAGGGAGAAGTACAAATGGTAGTAGACGCTTCAGCGAAGGTGTGCTTGCCCCTGCTAATAGGAAAAACACAAGCAAGTTGAAGGACTTTTGCGACTCAGAGTCAGTAAATGCAACTAATTGCCCTGGAAAAAATGGTGAAAGGAAAAATTTAGAGCAGCCAGAAGTACTTTTAGATGCTTTAGTTAATGAAAACAAGGTAAAAAAGGTTAAGCTCAAAGTTGGTGGTATCACACGAACAATTCATTCCAACTTGACAGCTAATGGTTCGACACAGAACTCTCAGTTATCAGAAACTTCCAGAGTTAAGCATAAGCCTCAGGTACGTTTGTACGCTTAACTCGCGTTGGTGTAGCATGCATGTGTGCCCATGTTTTATACACGTTTTGTGTGCGCATTTGTGCGCACATGCATTGTATGTCCCTTATATTAAATTGTCTAATATCTGAAATCATGAATAGTTTACGTTAGGTGTTTGGCGATCATCTACTAATATCTAATACTTTATTTTCTTAAAGTAATTCACGTATTTCAATATGTAAGTGTGCATAGAGCACATTACCATATCTTTTAGAGCTAGGTATCTTTTATTTTGTCTTACCTTGTTATGCCTTATGATTTTTAATCTCAGTTGTCAACACTGATTTCTGGCTGCGCTCATAGATTTATGTTCTTTGATTTCTTTCCCTTTTTAGCTAATTTTACACGTTACTTAACTTTTTTGGAGAAACATTATTCTTTTATATGAATGTGCATATCTCACCTAATTACTGTTCTCATTATTTAGTAACCTCAGAATCCCTTGTGATCTCGTCATTTCTTATACTTATTGCAGGAGAATTTAGACGAAAATCATGCTGTTTTAAAAAATAAGATTGCTTTGCGAGGAGTTCCTTGGAAGGATTTTTCAACTGGTAGCTTTTGTCTTGGGAAAGAGAGCACTTTCATGGGGAAAGTTTCTGGAAAGAATGCATCGGGAAAACAAGGAGAAAAATCTGAAACAGTTCGTAAGAGTAAGCGGCCCCTCAAGAGACGCCTGTTGGATGAGGAAATTGGTGAAGACTCTGAGGATGATGAGATACGATACCTTGAGAAGCTGAAAAATCCAAAATTTACTGGTGGATTTAAAGATGATGAAGAATCAAGCAGGAAACAGCGGAGGCTGTCTAGCATGTCTGATATTGGTGCTTCAAAATTGGTAAAAGATGGAAAGAAGAACTCATCGGATAGGGCGTCAGAGGAAATAGATGTTGAAGAAGAAGATCTGGGTTCTGAAGGTGAGCTTGAAGGTAATAAGAAGAAACAGAAAAAAGAATCTGTTGAGGCATTGATGGATGATAAGAGAGAGATGACTCTGACCACACGTCAACGGGCTCTTCAATCAAGCAGAGATGGCTCTGCATCTGGTGCGAACTTAATTGAGTTTCCAAATGGATTGCCACCTGCTCCGTCAAGAAGTGAGCATTAATTACTGTGATTACACTTCTTACTTTTTTTGAGAATAACAATGTAATTTTTAATTGTATATTTACTCCTTTATTCTCTTTGTGTTATGCAGAACAAAAGGAGAAACTTACAGAAACGGAGCAGCAGTTGAGGAAGGCTGAGGCTGCTCAAAAACGGAGAATTCAAGTTGAGAATGCTGCAAGGGTATCTCAGGTTTATTTCTCTCTTCAATATAAACTACAGTTGTCTTCCATTTGTATATTTTAGGTTTTCTAAAGTTTAAAAATAAATTTTGTAGGCTGAAGCTATAAAAAAAATACTGTGTCAAGAATCCAGCAGGAAGAAGCGAGAAGAGAAAAATAAAAAGCGCCTGGAAGAAATAGCACAGGTAGGGGAGACTGACCGGTAAACTAATTTAATCATTAGTAAATGAAGCACATTGTTTAGTTTTCTCGGTTGTTTTCTGCAGGAGAGGGCTGCTAATGCCCTGACTCTTCCACCAAATACCATCAGATGCGTCACGGGTGCTACTGGGACGGTCGTGACATTCTCTAATGACATGGGACTCCCTAGTCTATTCTCTAAACCCTGCAGGTATATTCAAAAGCTGAGATTATGCATATGAATAGGAGTCAACTCTCTATGTTTGTTTCCAGGATTCTAATGATTTGCCCTTGTTCTGTGCATTGATTCGCAGCTACCCTCCTCCGCGTGAGAATTGCGCAGGTCCTTCCTGTACCAACCCATACAAATATAGGGATTCCAAGTCGAAGCTTCCGCTTTGCAGTCTACAGTGCTACAAGGCAGTTCAGGAACAAACGAAAGCTGAAGCTAGCTGCTGATGGATAAGTGCTCCACCAGCAAGTATATGCTTAAAGATATTTTTGCACCAATAGTCTAATAGTACAATAAGATAGGGTAGTGAAATAGCATTTTTTAAGGGAGTGTAGATAGTAGATGGGTTATACAAGAGGATGCCAGGTTTTTTGATGTTACTATATATAGCTTAAATATCCATAAATGAAATTTCTTCTTAAATTTAGCTAAAAAAGGTAATGGCATTGTGCTGTACTTATTGCTCTTTTATTTTTTCCTAACATTGTTCATGCTTTAGATGATAATTTCGGTAGCAGAAACTCACACTGAAAATTGAAAAATCATGGAAATTGTAAAAGGATATTTCATTTTTAACTTTATTTTTTCGGTATTGAAAATCTGTTTTTATACTCTTTTAGTTTAATATTTTTGTTTGTAATCTTTAAATATTAAGATTAATCTATTTAATTTATTTTTTAGAAACTATTTGAAACTGTTATAACTATTTTTAAAAATTGGAACAGACGCTCTTTGGAGTAAGACTTTCAAATAACAATTTTGTAGTTCAATATTGTAAATATTTTATTTTTTAAGTATGTTTTATAAAAGATTGAAAAACCGTTGCATTCTATGTTGGGCTATGAAGATGGCCCCGAAAACAAAAAGCCCAATAACAATATGATCAGTCGGAAACGGGTGATGGGTTAAACAACACCCGAATCGCTAGATATTAAGGAAGTCACAGTTAAACATCTCAATTTTTCTTTCTTGTTCGAATACTCTTCTACTGCCTTATCATCGCTGAATCACCAGATTGAGCGCGCCGTTGCTAATTCTTTTCCCAGGATAAAGCCCCATTTCTTCTCAACTCCAAAAATCCGTAACCAATCAGCTCTGTTAAAGCATTAATTAGTACTAAAAAAATGGCTCATTCCTTAGTATCTTCATCGGCTTCCTCTCTCAGATTCAGCTCTCTCGTCTTCTCCCCAAACCCTAGCTCCACTCCCGATGCTCATAAGCTCCCCATTCTCTTTGAGCCCTTCCACTCTAGGTTTTTATTATTTTCTTCTTCATTTTATTATATAGTTTTTGTTTCATTAATTTTTTTCCTGATTGTTCTAAACCAAATTTAATTGCAGGAAATTCAGAAATTTAAGTAGCAGCAGAAAGAATCTTAAACCTTCAGCAGCAAAGGCTGTTTACTCCGGTCAATCTTGGTCTCCTCAGAACACTTCTCGCCAAGGGTTTTGGTCCATTCGGTAATTTTACTTCTTAGTGATAATATTCTATTCTATTCTGTTCTGTTAATTTTTACTTAGCTAAGTCATAATTATAGAAATTGAGGTCAAATTGGTGCTTGTATTTTTGTTTTTGTAGAGATGATTTGGAGGTTCCTTCCTCACCTTACTTCCCGGCATATGCGAATCAAGGGCAAGCACAAGGTCCGCCTCCTATGGTTCATGAGAGATTCCAAAGTGTTATTAGCCAACTTTTTCAATATGTGAGTCACTGGTTTTGATTATGTTTGTTTGCTTGTTTGCTTGCTCTGTGAGTTGGTTTAGCTAGCTTATAATGTTCTTCCGCGTTTTTTCATCGTTAACAGAGAATTATACGTTGTGGTGGAGCTGTTGATGATGACATGGCTAATATTATTGTTGCTCAGCTCCTTTATCTTGATGCAATTGATCCTAACAAGGTCTGTATTCTTCTTTTTCTTCTTTATAGTCTACAGGGATACAGATGTACACAACTAAATTAAATCACATAAACCAATATTAGCTGACAGTATTTATGTTCTTACTGTCTAAATTAACTGTTCTTCTTCAAGACTCACTAGCTGGTGCATTCTTTGTGCTTTAAACAGGATATCGTAATGTATGTAAATTCTCCAGGAGGATCAGTTACAGCTGGTAATGCTTTTTTATCTGCTTATCTAGTGTATTGTCAGTTTGTCACTACTTTGTTTATTTTCTTTTTCTGAAAAGTTATTTTTTCTTCTTCTTAGGTATGGCAATATTTGACACGATGAGGCATATCCGACCAGATGTATCTACTGTTTGTGTTGGACTTGCAGCTAGGTATAAGATTCACTGGGTTAAACCCTTTTGTTATTTGTCATTCATATACCCTGGGACATTAGGTAGACATTAGGTATGATGCATTGCCCTTTTTATTCTTGAAGAAATGATCACAAACATTCTGATGTTAATTTTGATATTGTGGAGATATTTTTTCAGCTATTTGTTTGAGCTAATGGAACTATAGCCTTATTGTTTTCTCAGATAAAGAATAATTCTTTATAATATTAAAGAAATTTATTGTACCCTAACCCTGCACATGCACACACGCACACATACACTCATAGGAAGAGCTATAACTTTGCCTCTATATACTAGGAGATCAATAAAATCTGAATAATCGTCTGAAAAGAACAACCCCATGGTCAATGGAATTGATAGATGATATGCTAAATATTATGTAGTCCTCAGCGTTGAGGATCACGCAATGGGGTGTATGTGCGATTTCAGAAACAATGTTGATGTTCATATTTTGTTTACTTCCATTCTTTTGTGGAGTGATGGTTTAGGAAATTTCTCACCAAGCTAGTGCTTAGAATTTGTGTCAAGTCATCTCAAACTCGCTTGATGTCAATTTAGTTGGAGCTGGTGATTCATTTCTAAGACCACTATTCGTCGTATAACTTTTTCCAATCACTAGTTTCTTCATGCAACTTTTACTATTGACAATTTTAAAGGGCGGAAAAGCCACTCAAGCGCCTAGTACTATCAACTGTGGGGCGATAAGGCTTTCTTTCTACCACAACTGAGAGAATACCTTATAATTTTGGCTTTTGTGGTGTGAAACTGTTGTTAACTTATAAAGTTAATTTATCAATAATGTAGGCAAGGGGTGAAACATTGTTTCTGATAATATTAATTTGCTTGACACACTTCATGTTCGTTCTTAATAATGGGTTGTGTGTTCTGTTCTTTTTCCATTTAACAGTATGGGCGCCTTCCTGCTTAGTGCTGGGACCAAAGGTAAATTTTTCTTTTGATCTTTTGAATTTTCCAAATATGTTTGCTGCCTACAAAGTACAAACTTAATGAGTGACTTCTCTTTACCATTGAATAAAGGGAAAAGATACAGCTTGCCTAACTCAAGAATAATGATCCATCAGCCCCTTGGTGGAGCTCAAGGTGGGCAATCTGACATAGATATTCAGGTACACCATCCTGTTTCTCTCTATTTTATATGTAATTATGACCAGTCCTCATCTCTCTTGATACCGAACATTGGCTCTGCTATAAACTTTAAAGTTACACACATGCCTGGAAAGGAGTTCATGTTTTGTATCATACAATTCCTCATGAATTGCTAATAGTGCATTTAGAGCAGTTTCAGCCAGACAATCATCTCCTCTTCCTCGGCAGTTATTCGAAACAACTTCGGCATTAATCATGCACCTCAAAACACATACATCAATCATATAACGTCAACTGCTGTTTGATTCTGAGCATGATCATTGACAGGCAAATGAAATGTTACATCACAAGGCAAATCTTAATGGGTATCTTGCCTACCACACTGGTCAAAGTCTGGAGAAGATCAATCAGGATACAGACCGTGATTACTTCATGAGTGCAAAAGAAGCTGCAGGCTATGGGCTTATTGACGGTGTTATAACGAATCCTCTCAAAGCTCTCCAGCCACTGGCAGCTGCAGCAGATCAACAATGACCATTTTCAATGTAAACTTTCTGCAGTAATTGTGCTTTATCCACTGTAGAGTTAGATCAGAAAGATCACATAAACTGTTACTAATTTTGTTTGAATGCTCTATACTTTGCGATCGAGGATCAAGAGTCATTTCATTGTAAGCCTTTCTGAATATTTCGGTCAACCTTCCGTTTTTGATTTCCTGGATAAACTTCTGGTGGAATCAAAAGTTTAAAAGAAAAAAAGTACTGAAATTTGTAGATGATGCATCTATTTTTAAAAATAATCATTAATAGAGAATTAGATGTACGACTTCATAACTCATTAAAGAGGTATAAAAAGGAAAATTTTAACTAAATAATAAAAACTCATTTATATTTTTCAATCACATTGATAGATTTTTTTGAATTTAATATTCGGCTATTCGTTTGTCCCACTTAACAAATATTTCTTCCATTTTTATTTGTTTCACTTTATGTATATTTTGATGGCCTATAAGGAATGTCATTTTTGCATTATTAGCACACGTTTTCCTTACATTAATGAGTTTAATATATCTATACTTCTATACTTACTATATATATATATATATATATAAAAGCACAGGGGACAGACAAATTTACTGAATAATCCCTTTCAGTTTACCATTAAATAAAGGTTTCATAGTCATTAACTAATTAGTTATTTAATTAATCACTATTGTAATTAAAGTTCTAATTAAAATAGGTAGCTAAATTATCTTCAATTTAGTTTTTAGTATGTAAGAAATAACTAAATTGTCTCCAAATTAGTAGGAATACCTATCTTTTAGTTTGATTGAACTACAAAATTAAAATATTGTATTTGGTCAATATAATATTATTTAAATTTCTATCTTATTATTTTTAAAAATATTATTAATAAAATTAAGTTAATTATTTAATTATGGTTATTATCTATCTATCTATAATCTATAATTATCTTATATGTGAGAAGGGGGGGGGGGGGGGACCGGCAAAATTACGATATTAGAGTCAATACATATTAATAATTTCAATAAGAGTAAATTAACTAATATATTCAATAAAAGTAAATTAATTAGGAGTTTTAACTTTAGTAGGAAATAAAGTTTAAATTAAACGGAAAATAAAAAATTACTTTTAGTAAGAATAAGTAACTAAGAGTTTAACTTTGATAGGGAAAGGAGTTTAGCTATACAATACAATTGGTTAAGAAATTAAACAATATAAACGATGCTTAGGCAAATAAAAGAAAAGCTCCTGCGCAGTAAATTATGAGTTAGGCAAAATAATGGCTGCCCCTAAGCTAACTTTAATACTCAGCTAACATAATTTTTATGTATTCACACCAATAATAATTGAATTCTTATAAAAAAATTTGTTTAAAATATAATAATTTATAATGGGCCATATAAATATTAATTACATGCTATAATTTTAATTTTAATAAAAAATATTTTATAATATTTGATTTATATTTTTTTATAAATAGAAGCTTTATTAAGAGTCACAAGATGTGACAAAAATCCTCAACTCAAAGCTTACGCCACGTAAGGTTACGATTCCGATGGAGAAAAAAGTTACAATAAAATAGAATCTAAATTTTGAAACAAGTCTAAAGCCGAATAAACAAAGGATGTTTACATTTGTAAAAGAAAACCGCACAAATAATTTATTTATAGCTAATATATTATATTAAATAATTTGATTAATGTTAAGATTAAATAACGGGTCATATAATAATCATTTACGTGCATAGCACGTACCATAAAAAATTATTCATAACAAGTTATTTTATCTTAAACTATTTCATTAAATATTTTAATTATTATTAAATATAACAGGTCATATAAATATTGCTCACGTAAAATAATTAAAGAGTTTTATTTAAATAAAAAAATAAAATATAAAACTAAGTTCAAGTTTAATACCTCTGCCTAAACAGATGCTAAATTAGAGCATATCAATAAAGATGAAAACAAAAGAATTAATGTCATAAAAATTCACTAATTTTACACGTTTTTTTTCATTTTAATCACTCCGTTTAAAAATCGTCATTTTCATATACCAACAACTAATTCTTCTCAAATTCATAAGTCGTTTAAAAATCCGGCAAAAATTGCTAACGTGTTACTATCTGGTTCGTTGTGACATGTCACTCTCCAATTGCGAGCTCAACAATTTTCACTGAAATTTTGATCGGTGTATGAATTTGAAAAAAATTGATAGTTCGTTTATGAAAATGACGATTTTTAAACGGCGTAATTAAATAAAAAAACTTGTAAAATTGGTAGATATTTATGACATTAACCCAAAACCCCCAAAAAAAGCTTAATTTAAGAATGGAAAAGACAAATAATTAATAATTAATTTAATTACTTCACCAAATAATTAGCATTTTAATTATGAAACTTATATCATCTTTTATAATTGAATTAATAAATAATACATACAACGGGTCATATAATGTCACTCACGTGCATAGCACGTGGCGAAACGCTAAATACAAAACTAACATAAACACTTATTCTGATGCTAAGCACACAACACAAAGGAACAATAATACTAAAAAATTATATACTACATGATATATTACCCAAACATGAAAACATGTTTCTATATCTTTATAAGAGTCCTATACGTGGTGAGTTTTTAATTGAAGCATTTTTTTATATTTAAATTTTTAATTCTGTGTTATTTGGTTTTAAGAGTCCATTTTCTATACTAACATAACCGTACAACAACTCTATAATAATTTATATTAACCTAAACATACAACAACTCTTTTTAATTATTATTTTTTATTTTATTTTTATATCCAAAATTACGATAATAGTGTTCATTAATAGTTCAAATTACAATAAATATTCAAAGAGTTTAACTATATGCAAATTTAATAGTTTATTAAAAATAAATATTAAAAGCTAAAATAAAAATTAATCCGAACAAGATTTGTGAAGATGGAGTTTGAAGTTGAGTAGGACTAAATTTAACAGATTAAAAAGATCGAAATAGAGTTTTAACAAAATCAAAAGTCTAATCTCTCTTATTAGTCCACCGATTACAGTTTAGGCTAAATTCTCTAATAAGTTCACTGTTTATAGTTTAGGCAACTAAGACACGGTAAAAATAAAACTAATCCATGTTTTTATACTTTATGGAAAACTGGAAATATATACCAAAACTCTCCAAATGGTTATTTTATGATGATTGCTATTTGCTAACAAACAAGCACAAATTAAATATAGTCTCAGCATATTATTTAAACAAATTGAGATGTTATCGTTTTATATATTTTAAAAATGTTTCTAAATTTGTTAATAGGTTATTCGATGATGACAATTTTAAATTAGTAGGTTAAAAGTAATAGGTTCTTCCATGATGATCTTACTAATTAAACTAAGCTTAATCACTAAAAAAACCACGACCTTTTAGTTAATATTTAAATCAGAACGAGTTACATAATTATCACTCACAAGAGTAAACGTGCCAATAACAAATAATTTATAACAATTTTTCAACAACTAAACTATTTTAATTAACTTTTTACTTATTATTAATATATCATGGGTCATATAGAGTTCATTAAGGGTAATAATTATTATCAAAAAGAAAAATTAGTTGTATAAAAAATTTAATATTAGTTGTATTAAAAATATTAGATGTTGTCTTTACTGAAAAGGTGTGTACGATAATTTTTTTTTTGCAAATTAAAATATTTAATTTATTAATTATAACATATACAACGGGTCATATAAATATCAATCACGTGCTACAATTATAATATAAACAAGAATATTGTATTTAGAACTTAAGTAGTATATTTAATAATCTAATATTTAATATACGCAACGGGTCATGTAAATGTTGCTCACGTGCGTAGCACGTGGCGAAACGCTAGTACTATATATAAAAGCACGGATGGGGGGGGGGGACAGACAAATTTACTGAATAATCCTTTCGGTTTACTACTAAATAAAGGTTTTATAGTCATTAACTGATTAGTTATTTAATTAATCACTATTGTAATTAAAGTACTAATTAGAATATGTAGCTAAATTATCTCCAATTTCGTTTTTAGTATTTAAAAAATAACTAAATTGTCTCCAAATTAGTAGGAATACCTATCTTTTAATTTGATTGAACTACAAAATTAAAATATTGTATATGGTCAATATATTATTATTTAAATTTCTATCTTATTATTTTTAAAGATATTATTAAAAAAATTAAGTTAATTATTTAATTATGGTTATTATAAAACCAAAAGAAAAATAAATTCAGTATGGAAAAAAATTTAATAACCGAATATATTATATTTATTTTTATAAAAATTCTTAACTAATTTAATATTAATTATAAATAAAAAATTGATATAATTATAATAAATTTACTAATATATTCATTGACGAGTTACGTTACGAGCCACGTAATGCGAAACTAGTAAAACTAAAAGAAGAATAAATTCAGTATGGAAAAAATATTAATAACTGAATATATTATATTTATTTTTATAAAAATTCTTAACTAATTTAATATTAATTATAAATAAAAAATTGATATAATTATAATAAATTTACTAATATGTTCATATACGAGTTACGTTACGAGCCACGTGCACAGCACGTAATGTGAAACTAATATAGATAAAATTAATAATGTGGTTGACTATATTATATTTATAAGAGAGATTTAGAAATTTACCTAAAATATAAAAATAATAGGACTTTATACTTCAATAAGGAAAAGTTTGTACAAATACATCACTGTCTTAACATTTTTATGATTTTACTCTCCTTATTTGATTGTTTATAATTTTACTCTGACACATATCACACATTGCACATGCTCTCTCTCTCTCTCTCTCTCTCTCTCTCTCTCTCTCTCTCTCTCTCTCTCTCTCTCTCTCTCTCTCTCTCTCTCTCTCTCTCTCTCTCTCTCTCTCTCTCTCTCTCTCTCTCTTTCTCTTTTGTGACGTGACGTACCTTACTTATGCCAATTACAAATTATTCACAGGTTTAAGCTTTCTTTTGTTTATTTCTTTTATTTATTTCTTTTTTATTCTTCATTTTCTTTTTTCTTTTTTCTTTTTTCTTCATTGATTAAATTAATAAAATTCCAGATTACATATTATTAAATAAATTAAATATTTTTTTTTATTTATTTCAATATCAAATATTTTCTAATTTAAAAATATATGCTAATATTTAAATATTTTATTATATTAATAGCATATTCAAAAACTATATGAACTACATAAAAAATCACAGTATCACATTATCATATGATTATCACAGCTTCACCTTAACATATAATTATCAGTGTGTGATATTGCATTGTCATCTTATTATCATGTCATTACCAGAATCGTATATAACTGATTATTATATGATAATGTGATGATAATGCTGCATAATATAAGACAAAATCACATTATCACATTATCATATGATTATCACTGTATCAGATTATCACAGCTTCATCTTAGCATGTAATTATGAGTGTATCATATTGCATTGCCATCTTATTATCATGTTATTATCAGTACAATATGTAGCAGATTATTATATGATAATGTGATGATACTGTTGGATAATATTA
Organism: Mercurialis annua; assembly: GCF_937616625.2. Classification (NCBI taxonomy): domain Eukaryota; kingdom Viridiplantae; phylum Streptophyta; class Magnoliopsida; order Malpighiales; family Euphorbiaceae; genus Mercurialis; species Mercurialis annua. The sequence continues at coordinate 38,992,187 of NC_065575.1, forward strand.
TACAAAATCACAGCATCATATTATCATATGATTATCACAGTATTACATTATCATATGATTATCACAGTTTCATCTTATCATATAATTATCAATGTATCATATTGCATTATCATCTTATTATCATGCCATTATTAGTATCGTATGTAGTAGATTATTATCATCTCGTTATCATATCACTACTAGAAATCTTCACATTTGCGACGGAAATTTGCGACGGATTGAGAATCCGTCGTTAATTCTATATTTTAGCGACGGATTCTGCAACGGAACGCTTATCCGTCGCAAATTTCCTTGAAATGAATGGCGGGAAAGCTCCCGCCAAATTTGCGACGGACTGTCCGTCGCAAAGCCGTCGCATTTTTGGCGGGAGCTTTCCCGCCTTGTGTTTCGTTTAAGATGTTTGCGACGGACGAATTTATCCGTCGCGAATATTTCTGTTGAATGAAACGAATCGTTTCATTCAACAGTTTTGCGACGGATAAAACCTGCTGTCGCAAAATGTTTGCGACGGATGTACGTGTCCGTCGCAAAATGTGCATCAATGAAACAGTTCGTTTCATTAAAGCACATTTTGCGACGGAATAGTCAGTCCGTCGCAAAACGTTTACCCTAATAAAAACCCGATTAGAACAAACCCTCTCCATTTTTATAAAACAAAAGAAAAAACTGCTGTTCACTGCCGCCGACCACGCCGTTCACTGCCGCCGACCGTTCCCTTTCTCAGCCATTCACTGTCGCCACCGTTCCCTCCTCGCCACCATGCTGCCGACCGTTCCCTCCTCGCCACCACGCCGCCGTTCCCTCCTCTTCTCCGCCATTTTCTTCCATTTTCCGGCGGCATCCTCCCCTTTCTCCGGTGCCATTCCTTCCCTTCCTCTCCGGCGTCCACCTACTGCTTTAGGTAAGTTTTTTTTATTAAATCAGTTAATTAATTTATATAGATTAATTAATTAAGTTAAGTTTAATTAGGTTAATTTATGTTAAATTTGATTATGTTAGTTTAAATTAGGTTAGTTTAGATTAAATTATAGTATATTTTTTATTTAATTTTCTGTTTTTATATTATTTAATAATTAATTTATATTTCTGTTTTTAAATTATTTTCTAATTAGGTTAATTTAATGCAAATTATGTTGAATTCATTTTTATTATTATTAAACTATTAAGTTAATTATTATATTAAAATTTAAGAAAATTAAGTTAAAAATGTTTAAGTTAATTATTATATTAATTATAAGTTATTTTAGTTTTAGGGTTAATTTTGTGTTTTAGGTTAATATGGTTAATTTTATGTTTTAAAAATTATATTAGAATTAAGTTGAATTGTTATAATAAAATATATTAATTTTAATAAAATTATGGTTTTTTAAAAAAGTTGTTTAATATTTGTTAGGTTAAATTAGATTACAATTGTTAGCTAGATATTTCTAGGTTTAATTGTTTAATTAGTTTAATAAAGTTGCGTGTTAATATTTTTATTACTATTGGTTGATTAAATTAGGTTAATTTGATGATTATATTATAAGTTTTTTAATTGTTAACAATTTATTAGTTTGTTGTTTAATTCAATTATTAGTTAATTGGATTAGATAATAATTTAAGCTAATCAATTACGCTTTCAATTATTTGCGATAAACGTGGTGATTTTGTGTATTGTTATTTGCTTGCAGAACTTCCCTGAAAAATGGGTGATGCTCATTTTTAGGGGAAGTGCTGCCGATTTTTTATTAGAATTTTTTTTATTAATACGTGTTTTTTTATAGCCCTCGCCGGTTCCGGACCAGTACGCCATACAGGGGGATCCCGTTCTGCCATCCGACATATGGATGTGTTGGTTTGTTTCTAGAATTCTTTTTTATTTACAACTATCTTTTATTTTCAGATTTTCTGATGAACTAACAAATTGTTTATTTTTCTTTTAGGCTGAAGAGCTCGGCCGCAAGCCTACCGCAACGGAGCTGTATACTCGGATGCACTCCACGAAAGCTGATAAGGGTGTCATGGTAGACAAGAGGGCCCAGGACATGAGTGTAAGTAATGAACCTATATAATTTTAGTAGTTGTTTTACTGTACTCAAGTGTTAGATTAAATTAGTGTAAAATGTGTTTTAATTTAAATTGTAAATGTTAGATTAGGTGTGTTAACAGCCGGTGGGTTGTATATGAAATCTATATATGTTTGCAGGATGTCCCTGAAAAATGGGTGTTGATCAAATTATAGAGGAAATGCTGCCGAATTTTCGTTAGGAATTATACTTACATTTCATATGTTATACGTTTTTAGCCGTTATGTGATATGTTTTTCATTCTTTTTGTAGGATGCAATTGCTCAGAGACTTGCTGCTGCATCGCAGCCGCCGACCGGAGATGGTGGTTCTTCTAGCACAGCGGAAGTCGACGAGACCCAGCTATTTCTGGATATCGAGGGCGTCAACAAAAAGCGACGTGTCTACGGGTTGGGTTCAGCGACTAGTGCGTACGTGGATACGACGACGTCTAGTAGGGCGAGGACCAGGTCCACGCAGTCACATCGAACTGAGGAGGAGATCGAGCGGCGTGTGCAGGCAGGGATCCAGGATGGACTGCGCCAGATTACCACTGAGGTCCTTCAGACGATGACAACACTCCGACTTTGTAGTGTCATGTTTGTATTTCTGATATTTTGTGTTTTATCACTTTGAACATTTTGTATTTTCTTGCTTTATACATTTTGTTACGATATGTAAAATATAACATGTTTTTATATGAAAGCGTTCTTTTTCGGAAATTGAGTTTTACTGAAAATTGCAAATAGTAGATTTTACAGGTTATAATCGTCGTGAATAGAATAGGAAAACAGACAAAAAAAAGAAAATTTCCGACGGAATTGTGACGGATTTTGCGACGGACATTCCGTCGCAAATAGTGCCAGTTTTGCGACGGAAACAGATCCGTCGCCAAGTGATGTAATTTTGCGACGGAAATATTTTCGTTGCAAAATATATTTGTTTTGCGACGGAAACATTTCCGTCGCAAAATATATTTAATCCGTCGCCAATTCGTCTCCCTTTTCATTTTTTGGGAGACGAAATTGGCGACGGTGCTTTTTGATATGGCGACGGACTGTCCGTCGCCATATTTGCAACCCTCTGGTCGCTAATCTTTTAGCGACCAGGCCTTTTGCGACGGATGAATTCCGTTGCAATTCCGTCGCAAATGAGGTTTTGCGACGGAATATGATTGTTTTGCGACGGAATTGTCCGTCTCAAAACGACTGATATACAGTAGTGTATGTTTTCGTAAATTTTTTTCATGCAGGTATCTATATTATCATACTATTTTCATTTTAGTATCAATAAGAACCTTATCATACTATTATCTTCACATTATCATCTCGTTATCATAATTGTTATGATTTTTTCTCATATAGGTATCATATTATCATACTATTATCATAATTGTATTATTCAGTTATCATCTGGTTATCACTGGTATCATGAATTTTTTTGTAATTATATTTTCACGTACGTTATCATCCAATTATCATAACCTTATCATACTTCATTATCATCTAGTTATCATACTGCAGTGTTATATAATAATGTTATGATAACGACATGATAATGTAGTGATAACCATATGATAATCAGATTTTTTTTATAAGAAAAAATTATTTTTCTTTTTAGTTTTATGATAATGATATGATAATGCAGTGATAATTATATGATAATCAGATGCTGTTTTTTTTATTGAAAATCATTTTTTTGTGCAGAAAATTATTTTTTTCATCATAACATCGTTTTTATGCAGATTTTTAGATCTAAAGTTGATAAAATTCAAGAATAATTTATTTAGATCTGAAAAGTTAAAATAAATGGTATTTATTACCACAAATTAAGAAAATATCGCTCAAATCAAATATGAAAGGACGGTGAAACGACGGCGGTGCGATGGAGGAGCGATAGAGGAACGGCGAAAAAGAAAAAAATAAAATTAGAGAAGAAAAAAAAAATTAAAAAAAAAATGGCGAAGAAGAAAGAACCAGAGAAGAAGAAGAAAGAGAGGAGAAAGAGAGAAGAAAGAAAGAAAGAGAGAGAAAAGAAGAGAAAAATGACAAGTGTCACTTAGAGTAAAATAAGTATGATTAGAGTAAAATAATAATTAGGAATAGGCAGTGACGAAGCCAGCCCCAAAATCCAGATAGGGCACAAATCCAAATATCATACAACTAAAAATATAATCAATATGTATAATTATTAAATTAATGTAAAATAAAATAAAAATTTAAACATCACATTATATAAAATATATCAATTTTTTCATTTATTTTAAAAACCTGTTTAATTTTCCTTTTATATTATGGACGATTTTTTAAATATAGTTTATTACATACAATAATTAATCATTATATAATCAACTTAAATTAGTTCTGAATTAAAATTATAAATTTAAAATCAAAAGTTTAAGTACCTTCAAATCGAAAATTGATTAGTGGTGTTAAATTTTTCAGATAAGCAGAAGAGGATTTAAAAAAAATGAGAAAATTAGTCAAATTGTTGAGTTGCTAACGCATATCATGAGTGCTATTAGAATTAAATTTATCATATTTGAAAATAGTTAGAAAATTAAGAGTATGTTTTTGAATAGAAGTATGTTTTTAAATAGAAAATGTTGAAAAATTAATAGTTAGAATTTAACTTGAATAGAGATTATACAATCTAAGAGAAATTTTAAATTGATTTATGTAAATATTAAAATTATTATATATTTTAATTTGCCACACACTCCTCATCTTAGTAGTATCTTAGGCTAACCCAAATAAATACACTGGGCTTTGCTATAAAATAAAAATTTACATCATTATTTTTTAATCAGGTGAAATTATACATACCTAATACAATTTAACTCTAATCCAGAAAATTGATATCAACTTAGATAAAAAAAAACTAATTATGTGAGGTAGGGCCCAGGCCATGCCTGGGCCCTACCTCACATCCGTCCCTGGGAATAGGTATAAGTATAATATAAATATGTTTTAGAGTAAAAAAATAAATATATTAAAAGGGTGAGGTATTTTATTTATCTTTTTCTTAATGAGCTAGAAAATCATATTATTTTCAAAATGAGAATATTTTTCCTAATTTTCTCTATTTTTAAAGTAAAAATGAGAGGTATAAAAGGAATTTTTTTTATAATATATTGAATATATTTTAATATGTATGAAAAGAAAAAGTGGACAAACTAATAAGACGGAATGAGTATTAAATTGATAAAAGAAATAGACCAATAATGTCAAAGTAAAACAATCGGCGATGGCCGAACTAAATTTTTTTAAAAAGGAGAGAGGTGCAACTAAATTAGAGGATGCATCACTTGTCATATTAAAAAGAAGCTTTCTATTCTTTTACACAGTGGCGAAACTAAAATTTCAAATTAGAAGATCAAAATTTTCACGTTCGACTATAGAGGAAAATCAAGAACATGTCGTTTGGCTATTTTTAGAACTTTTATTAGTTTAAACAAGGTATTATTTAACTATTTCAAAAAAATTATAGGTTAAACGCAACTAGCACTTATAGGGACCCCTACTAAAAAAAAGCCTTTATTTCTATATTTTACTGCAGTGTAGTGTTAAAAAAAGGAAAAAAAAACTACAAGGTCCCTATATTTTAATTATAATGAGGAAGAAGACGGTGAAATAAAATAAAAAAATTATAATTATAAAGTTAGTAAATGTTTAAAAAGTAAGGGTATTTTTGAACCTTTTATTTGTGCTAAAAATAAGTTTAGGGTTGTCTTATCCTTTTGCGAAAACTTGAAAAGTATTTTTGTACCTTTTATCTTTTTTTTTTTGAAAACAAAATTGACAGTTGACTAAAAAAGACGACGCCAGACATATTTTCGTTCATATAAGAACTGTGAATGAATGCCGCTATTAGTACAAGGGATTTACTAATACTTTTTGAAATAGGGGGTTTTACTGATAGAAAGGGTAAAATACACGGGTCATGGTTGATTATTAGCCGGAAGTATATGATCGCCAAATCAAATATCAAAGGGTTTTGTAATCGAAAATGAAATTTAGGAATTCTAATGATTGGAGGGCTTATGGTCAGGAACCTTAAATGATTCCAAGTTTTTGGATTTGTGTTTTTCTTTATTTTCTTTAAAAATTATCAGTTTTAATATTTTAAATATCAATTTTTTTTTCCCAAAAAATATCAAATTGAATCAACCCTATTCGAAGTCAAAACTCAAAATAGTACTACGTCTCAATAAAAAAGAAAAGAAAATAGTACTACGTCAATCGTCGATGAAAAAATGTTTGAGATGATATTGTAAGTTTTTAATTTGATGGGGGCAGCGGGACACCTGCAATTACTTTGCTGTAGCCCATGTCATGTGGGTCTATGGATAACCTGAGTTTCACTATTGCTGTGTTTTATGAGCTGCAGACTATAATTTAACTGCATACTACATACGGTTTATTAAATGAAATTGTTTGCCGACCCTCCATATCCTATCTATGTGATTTGCTTGAAGAAAAAAATTCCACTTTATCTGGAAGTTATCTTTTATCCTAATATGGCGAATGCCAAATCATTAAGTAACGAAATCAAAAAATTCAATCCATCATGCGGGTTGAAATGTCATTTAACCGAATGACAAAGGCTAAACCTCTGAAAAACCCCTTAACTTTCAACCACCTTTTGTTTGCGCCTTTATCTTTTAAAATCGTCAATTTTACCCTAATTACCACCTTTCAATTTCAATTCCACCCTCGAAATACTAAATTAGCCTCTTTTTAATAGAAAACACTCAAATCAATACTTTATATTTTAACAAATATTTTAAATAATACCCAATCTTAAACTTTAAACAAAAAAAACCATCTTCAATAATTTTAAAAAATACCACAAACCGACCGCCGGAAAAATCTTCCGGCGGTCTGAAGAACAACCAGAGCTGTTCTTCTTTGAGAAGAACAGCCGACTGTTCTTCTTCAAAGAAGAACAACCGACTGTGCTTCTTTGAGAAGAACAGCCAAAGCCGGAGCTGTTCTTCCCGGAGCTGTTCTTCCTTGAGAAGAACAGCTCCGACTGTTCTTCAGCCCAGATCTGGGCTGTTTGGACAGCCCAGATTTGGGCTAAAATTTTATTTTTTATTAAATTTTTTTATTAAAAAATTTAGTTTAATTAATTTTTTTTAAAGAAGATGGTTTTATTGTTGAGAATTTAACATTGAGGACTATTTAAATTATATATTAAAATATAAAGTATTGATTTGAACTTTTTCCGGTGAAAAGAGGTCAATTTAATACTTTAAGGGTGCAATTGAAATTAAAAGGTGATAATTAGGGTAAAGTTGACGATTTTGAAAGGTGAGGGTGCAAATGAAAGAGGGTTAAAAGGTGAGGGGTTTTTCAGAGGATTGGTCAATGACAAATAATTCGCTTTTTTTGTCCTCTAGTTTTTTCTTAACGGAGATGAAATTCATAGAAAAAGATTAAAGTACGTACATGAAAATTATATAACAAAAAATAATTATACGATCTTTCAAACTCTGATCTAATAAGTAAATGAAACAATAAAAGATACAAAACGATAATAATCGAGAAAAAAAATAAAAACTAAGCCAAAATCCCGCTAAAGTGCCATCTTGGCGCAACGAAGAACAAAACTCCGTTGTACGAGGGTCTTAACTTGAATCCCATTCTACTAGCCAAATAAACCGCTTGATCCTTTAGATCTTAGAAAAACCATCAACTACAATAAAATATTGAAGAAAAACTTCAATATTTTTTGGTTTATGGATCACAAACAAAACAGAATTTTTGAGGAATCGGAAAAATTTAGCTTGACACTGTCAAGGTAACTCGCCTACTCAATCAGTCTTTTGGTGCAATGCGGTTCCTTCAGACTTGGAAATCAGCTCAGCACATTCCCCTAAATTATTTTCTGGCAGTTATCACAGGTAGGTCACTTAACCTGCAATTTAAATGTTGCTATATTTCAAGAAAATCATCGTATTGGTATTGCCTGTGTGGAGCGAGATCATTATGGCAGATGCATAGAGATAAGGGTTTGTTAGATGCTAGAATTATAAGAATCTCTTTTGGCAGAAGCCATCAGTTTGAAAGAATCGTTGTCCTGAGTAAAGAAGTTGACTTTGCGTAATGTTTGTTTTGAAACAGATGCGCTACTTCTGGTTCAAGCTTTTTATATTTCATCAGAGAATCGTTCTTCTGTTAGTTTGCTTGTTGAAAAGTGCAAAAATTAATCTTTTTATGGACTACACTAATAGTTCTCAGCGAATATGGTGACCCATACTCTTACTAACACATCTAATTCTATATCTGATGTTTCTATTGGAGGATCGAATATTTTAGACTTTTTATCTTTCTCTTTGTATTCTCGGTAATTAATATAGTTTATTTAAAAAAAAAGCTGAACTGTATCTTTTGGTATTGATAAAAGTGATAGACATTTTTTTTTAAAAATTATTATATAAAGAAAATGAAACATAAATGACGCCATCTTTATGATAGACAATTAAGACAAGTGATGAAAGGTGTAGTATAGATAGATTCAATGAAAAGTTTCATATTCGATTTAATGAGATTTGATGATTTAAAAAAAAAAAAAAAAAGATAGATTCAGTGAACTTAGAGATATTGTTGATGACAAGATACATGCACGCCTAAGATGAATGTTGCCGAGAATTTGGTACGTTTAGGCGAACTTGGCAACTTGTCTTGGCATTTTCTACAACAAAAGAATCCATAAATAAACATGACCTAAAAACAAAACTACCCAAAAGGTTCTCAATCAATCCAACTTACGAATAGAATTTCAGTAATACTTCCAAAAAGGCCAAACATCTCTCAATTCCACCAAATCAACTGCTCAACAAAAATAAAGTGAAACAGAGAGCCTTTTTTAATTTCCACACAAATAGATTTTTGTGCAATCACTCTGCCCATTTTTCATTCCCAACATTACACAACATAAACCAAAACCTCAATTTCAAGAAATACAAATTAAAAAAAAAAAGAGATTGTAAATCTCTCCATTATAAACAAATAGGATATTTTGGATGATTATATCTTATTAGTATTTTAAGAGTTTCATAAGTATTTGCAAATAAGACAAAAAAGGATCAGAATGAAAACTTGGCAAGTATGTTGTTAGTGGCAATTTTTACATATATTATATATCAACATTGTTAAGTACATATTTCAAGGCTACAAGCCTCCAAAAAGAAGACTAAGATCAAGAAGGGACAACAGGAATCCTTTCATCGAAAAAATTACTTCTCATGAAGCTAGTGAAAAATGAATAAGTGGGCAGTTCTTCAAGCTCATCAAAGAAATCATTTTCTTCTGATTTTGGCGTTGCAAATGTCATCAATGTAGGACAAGAAATGGGCTCTTCTTCATCCAAGACAACACTCAGTGTGTTATGACTCTTCTGATCAGAAGGATTCTCTATGATAAAATGGTGGTGATCTTGATCAGAACAGTTTATTGGGGGTAAGTAGTGAAAATTGTGAGCTTGATCTTGATCTTTACAGATTGCTTCAGTGGGTTGTTGTTGATCTTGATTATTCTCAATTTCGTCATCTTCTTGATCTTGATCGTCAGAGCTTGGTTTTGGTTGGGACTCTTTTTCGGGTTGTTGGTTCGGGTTTTGGTTGTGAAGATCAAGATCAGGGCCGGGGTGATTATGGCTGCAAGTGTAAGTGATGATTAGCAGGGATGCATCTGTTCTGCATCTCTCTACTTGTTTTTTGGCTGAACAGCCTTTTGATGTGCTGCACCTGTAATATCCCCTGCACACGAATTGTATGAAACCATGTAGTGTTGATGAGAAATAAAAATTTAGGCAGAAATACAGTAGTACTTTGGAACAGAATCAGAATGCCGAAATCGTAGTGCATGACAAGTTTTCGTGATGTTATAGTAGCATTGGACAAGTTTTCATGAGGAAATTGTAAGACTCGATAAGTTTCCGTGGAAACTATAAAACTAGGCAAGTTTTCAAGACCAACCCATAGGTTTGGGCAAGTTTTCGTGACAAATTCCTAGAGTTAGGCAGAACAGAAGTTTTCGAGACAAAATTTTTGTGACGAAATTTTAGGACTCTGCAAGTTTTCAAAATGAAATCTAGGACTCAGCAAGTTTTTTTGACGAAATCTTAGGACTCGAAAAGCTTTATTAACGAAATCTTAGGACTCGACAAGCTTTCTTGACGAAATCTTAGGACACGACAAGCTTTCTTGACGAATTCTTAGGACACAGCAAGTTTTTGTGACGAAATATTAGGACTCGACATGTTTTTTGTGATGAAATCGTAGGACTCAGGAAGTTTCATGACAAAATTGTAAGACTCGATAAGCTTTTGTGGAATTGTAGTACTCAACAAGTTTTCGAGACGAAATTGTAGTACTGGATAAGTTTTTGCAATGAAATCGAAAGACTCAGACAAGTTTTTGTGACAAAATCATAATACTCTGACAAGTTTTCATGATAAATTAGTTTTATTTTGTTAGAATTGAAAGAGAGAAAATCCAAAAGAAACCTTGGATAAGGAGACCCTTTAATTGGTTTCTGTCCATATTTCCTCCAAGACCACAAATCAGAAGGTGGCCCATCATTCTTCAGCTTTCCACCACCATTCTCTTCAATCTTCACAGTCACAACACTCTTCTCAGCAACCTTCCTACAAAACAATCAACCAAAATTCAGACACAAATATACCCAACAAAACAATACCAACTTTTCATATAAAAACAAACCTTCTTTTAGAAGGCTGAGTTTCTGATTTAAGGTCAGAATCTTTAGAGTCCAGTGAAGAACCTTCCATGAAACTTGCAAAGCTCAAAGATTGGACAGAGATCAAGAAATTAAAAGCTGTACAAAAGTTTTTAACTGAAAAAGATAAAAAGAATTGATTGAGAGAGAGAAGGAGAAATGAAAGGGCAGATGAGAAACAAACAAGTGCTAGTTCAAGTTGCTTTCCAAAACATTAAATATAAAGAAAGAAGCAGCATATCAGCAGCACTACCCTGTAATAAAATAAACCCACCCACATACTTTCCCATAAATGTGCATGCTTGTGCTTTTATTACTTTTAGGTGCTACCAAAAATTTGATAATACTGAAATTAATGATCAATTTTGCTTATTTTAATTAAAAGTTTTTGATTCATTTAGTTAACTTTAGTCGGTTTGATTAGTAGTAAAAAGATTCAGCTTAAATAAGTTCTTTTTTTTAAAGTTCAACTAAACAAAATTATTTTTTATAATTTTAATAATTTTATTGGATTAATCGATTAATTCGATCGGTTATATTTTATATATGTAAGATTTTAATTGATTTAACTAGTTAAATAATAAAATAAATATTCTTAAATCTATTAGGTTTTGATTCTATAAATTAATTTTTAATTGAGCCGACATTTTTTCACCTTAAATTTAAGAGCAATTTACTCTAAAACTCTCCACATTTATCACAATTCATAGTTCAATATCCTTTATTAGAAAATCAAACAATTTGGTGCTTGCTTTGGTTTTGCAAACATTTACGATCTTATGTTAAATATAGGTGTTAAATCATTAACAAAATAAAATGTGAGGTACCAAATTGTTTGAAAATAAGGTATCAAATCGTTAATATAATTGAAAGTGAGATATCAAATCGTTAATATATTTGAAAGTGGGGTATCAAATCATTTGAAAATAAATATAAAATTATTAACGGAACTAACATAAGCCTCTAATTGTAATCAAAACTGAGACATCAAACAGTTTGATTTTTAAAACAAGAGATAGCAAATTGTGAATTATAATAAACGTGAAGAATTTTGTAGTAATTTGCTCTAAATTTAATTTTTTAATCTTTTGATGATTTGTCTGAACCACGTGATATTTTTATTGATAACTTTTATTTTATTTTTTTAATTATTTTAAAACTTATGTATTTAATTGTTATATATGCATCAAAACAGATTATAATTTAAATGTTACAAATGTTGAGTAGCAAATTGCTAAGATTTAGGGTTCATTTTTTCTCATGAATGTTTTTTTTAATTATTAAGAAAGCAGTGTGTTATATTTTTAAAATATTTTTCACAGCGTTTAACCTTTTTTTAATTTTATTTTCTATAACATTTTGAAGGGAAAACTATGCTGGCGGCTGGCCCCATGCATGCCTTAATTCCATGCTCAATTTTGGTGTTGCCATGTGTTAAATATGCCAAGCATCAAAAAATTTATAAGTTTGTGAGTGCAAAGTGCAGGATCTTCCATGCACAAAATGATGAAATTAATGTCTGGATTTGGTCATTCTTCATTATCGCTACAAGCTACCTTCCTCAAGGATAGACTGCCATGTGGTTTTTTTGGTCTATGTAAATTAGGTGATTTAGTGACATTAATTAATTAATTAATATAGATGTTGAGATAGGGATCTAACTAAATTGAAGTTTAGATACAGCAATTAAAAAAGCTGCACATTTTCAGCTTATAAAAATTTTCAGTTTTCACATTGGGTTATTGAATTATCGCTTAATTAAAGTAGTTAAATAGTCATTTAGCCCTCACCTGTTTGGGAATAAATTCATTAAAAAATTCTAACTTTTCGAAATATAGTATTTTTTCTTACATAGTTCAATTTTATCAATTTATTTCTCGGAAAATTCAGGGGTTGACTTCCCTTTAACTAGAAAAACGACTTTCCTAATAAAACCTAGGTAAGTTCTATTTTCCTATTTAAATTAATTAAAATACAATTATATTACTATATTTAATTAGTCAATGTAGTTATTAAGAATAATATTGTCTTTAAATTTGTCGGTTATAACCAAATCTTTCAGAATTTGTAAATATAACCCGTTTTTGTATATTATATTGCTTTTATAGCCATATTAAATCAATTTATTTTTTTATTGTAATTAAACTTTTTATTATGACACAAAACGCAAAGGTTTGATATTTTATTATGATTAATTTTTTTTTAATTTTATATACACGGTTATCATGTTGAAAAAAAACCGTTTTGATTCGAATTTGGCTATAAAAGGAACATAATTCGACAAAATGGATGATATTTACAAATTTGAAAGTATTGGTCATAACTGACAAAAATCGTAAATATTTGCTATTTCTTGAAAATTTGGCCAACATAGAACGCAAGTTCCAGAAAATTATTAAGTCAACCAAATAATAAAAAACTTTATTTTCTCTACACTAATTTTCTCAGTAATTAAATTTTTCGGAAAATATATATTTCCCTGAAAATATAAACTTTTAAATCAAGGGAGGCCTCATATTGCTTAGATAAAATTGCTAAAATATTTTTTTTTTTTTGAGGTATTAGGCCTAATTTTTAGTGGTAATTTTCTGAAATACATATTTTGGTAACTTATTTACACCATAACCTGCCAAGTTTTGATTTTTCTTTTTTATTTTTTTTTATTTATGAAAAATACCTTTTTGTTTTTTTAATTTCAAAAATACATTTTTTTTGGTTTTCAATTTCGGTTTTTGGTTTTTTCGATTTGACAGTTTTTTTATATAGTGTAAAATTAGTGTATATATAGTGTTAATTTTTATTTTTTATAGATTTTTTTCTGGAATTTTTATTTTTATTTTTTTATAGTAGAGCAGTAGTGTATATATAGTATTTTTATGGTGTTTATATAGTGTATAAGTAGTGTATATATAGTGTATAAGTAGTGTATATATAGTGTATAGGTAGTGTATTTATGGCATTTTGTAGTGTTTTCTGTGGTTTACACCATGAAACACTGCAAATACACCATAAACACTATAAATGCACCATAAATATACTAAAAAACGGCAGAAATACACTATAAATACACCTAAAATACACTAAAACGTAAATATGTTATAAAATTACTACAAATGCACCATAAATCATTTTTTTCTTTAAAAAATCAGTAGCAATAAACAAATATATGAATAAGAGAAGACAAAATAAATAATTATATGAATAATAGAATAATTTTATAAACAAAAAATTATAGATTTACAATAATTTATTTATAAAATATTTAAATCATTACAAAAAAATCTAAAAAATTACACAAATCTAAAAACGAGTCGAGAAATCCATAGCGCGAACGGAAGAAACGAACGGACTAGCGCGAACATAAAAGACGAACGGAAAAATAATCGGAGGAGATAAATTGAAAATCAAATGAAAAAGAAGAAGAAGAGAAGAAGAGAGGAAATAGAGAGAAGAAAAGGTGACTATATAAAAATTTAATTTAAAATGAGATAAGACTCCTTTATATAATGCGTATTTTTGATAAATAAGTTAACTTATTAGGTAATGTATGATAAGAATAAAAAATGAACCAAAATGGTATAAATATTTTACCCTAAACAGATATTTGGAAAATAACCTCTAACTTTTATTGAGTCGAATATGCAAGAATTAAAATTTCAAATGATTGTATACAATCTCTGATCCCACTTAAAAAAAAAAAATTTCACTTGCGCCATAAAATACCTAATTTAACCTTTTTTTTTTCATTACTGCCTTAGATTACCTAACTCCCTCAATAAGATGTAAAAATAATGCCTTAAGAAGAAGAAAACTTTGGTACAGTTGACTATAAGTTTTTTAATACAGTTGAAGAAATCAAAATACAACTTCACTAATACAAATTTAATTAATTACAAGATAGAAAATCAGTAATACATCATTACCCATTGACCAAAATATAATAAAATTGCAAATCATAGAAGAATATAGAAATTTAATTTCTTTAAAAAATAGTAATTCAGACCTTGTCATCAACCTCACAAAGACCAGAAGAATTATTATTATTATTCCTAACTCTTACCCTTTTACAAAGCAAAATCATCATCACCCACATTATTCCTTTAACAATTCTCACCATACCAATTGTTACCGTTAAATAATAAAGCCACCAACCAAGCAAATCCGCCATATCTACCTCCATCAACATCTCCCTCTTCATCTCTGCAACAATTACTAGAGATTCAACTTCATCTCTCAATCTCCACCACCATAAACCACCCAAACTCATAGCTATACACACCCTTTGAACCAGCTTTTCATCTCTAGTAAACCCGAAAATTGTATCGTCAACCACCGGTTTAACCACAGTTCTTGACCAGTAAAGCGTAGTCTCATGCAGACCCAAGAAAAATATAATCTTACTCAATAAACTTTTCTGAATATCAAAACTATGCCCACCAATTCCAGCTGCTATGCTTCCTTCAACACCTAACCCAACACAGACTTGTAGAGTGCATAGTAGAATCCATGCGCTGTATAAACGGTGTCGTTTAGATTCGCCACCGGGCGATGACTCGTAGTTTATTAGGTTAAATTTACCTGTCAAGCCATGAAGAAGAGCGGCTATACTAAAGATTGAAACAAGAAGATACAGAATTGCTGGGTTGCCGTGTAGCACAAGAAAGAAGAGAAAAGAAGAGCGTAATTCGGGCTCCGTAGGATCCGAGGTTAGTAGATAAGTGTAAGTAGAGAGTCGAGCCAAGAGAAGAAATGAAAGAGGAAGCAATATGCTTAAAAGGGTGATTGTTAGAACATGAAATGGCTGCGTAAACATTGCATAAACCTTTTGAAACCTAGCTGCTGATTTCTGTTGGGAAGTTTGAGACATGTCCATTAATTCTTTGTCTTGTATCCGAACAAAGATTTAAGGAAGAATTTGATAAGAGAACATGACATGAATGTATTTATGTGATGGAATTGAGTAGTTTTGGTAAGGGAACAATGCAATTTTAAAATGTGGTTGTCACGTCCATAGCTCAAGTTTATTAGTTAGTTGATAAAAGACATGGTCTTAGTCTTATGCTATGTTTCATGCAATTTTTATTTGTTGAGAAACATATTTAAATATCACATTTTTTGTGGTTGAAAACGCGCTATTATTGACATTGTCTTTTCTTATCCATTGATAATATTTGTTTTATAAATGTTGCATATATAAATAACATTGTTTAGGGATGGTATACATATTAGGTACATTTTATATTGCTATAGTCTATACTAGACCTAATCATTTTAAAAATTATACGAATTTAAACGAACTTTGAATTTTAAGGAAATAAATTCATTATATAAATCCATTTATAATATGATTAATTTAGGTCTAATTTTGAAATTAATTATTTTTATAAATTTTTTAATTATATTTATATTTTTACATATATTACATTACTATATTATTATATTAATTTTTTTTCAATAGATATTAACATTTTAGTATTATATTACATAAATTTTAGTATTATGTTAAATAGAATTAAATATACTATTTTAAATTGGTGAAGCTAGTAATATATTACGTTAAATGTATTTTATATGTATCATAACCCATAGCATAAACGTATTGAAAATTGTATATCAAATATAATTATTAATTCTGTCATTCATGTTCGTTTTTATATAATCGTATGTTATATTTATTCTAACGCAATCCGTTTATAATCCATGGAAAAGAGTTGATAGGTCGACCTACTCCCATGCTTAACAGTGGATGATCAGATAAACCTTAAAAATATAATAGGCATAATTGAGTCAAAAATCAAATATTTTCGCCTTTTTATAATTTTTCTAAAATTTTAAAAATCTATAAATTTATTCTAATTTGATAAATTATTGTAATTATATCTAATTGTTTTATCAATTTAATTGTGTCAATTTTTCATCTCGATAGAATGTACCTATCTTTTTTATTTGCTTTTTCTTCATTTTTGATTTCAAATGTTTCTTTTTTTGTTTAATCACCAAAAATTATAGAATTTTGAAATTAGATATTTATGTTATTTATTATTTTGATGAAGAGTTAAATTATGCAATTCTGAAAATGAATTTTGCGAATTAGGAAGTTAATATGAATATTCAACTGAAAACCCAGACAATTAGATAGATTAGAAAAATTTAATATAATTACAATGAAATTATTAAATTAGGATAGATTTACGAACTTTAAATTTTTTAAATAAATTTTTAGAAAGTAAAAAACACTTGGCTTCTCAGCAACATTTAACCTAAAATTTAAAGATGTGATCGCCGGGTGGATTAGACTTATAATATGAAGGGGGTAATTCATGACTAAATTATTGTACGATTTTTAATATATTTAATGAAATAAGAATTTTAAACAATTTAAAAATATTTATCCACCAATTTAAGAAATCTTATTATCACTTTTACAATGTTCTATTAAATAACATTTAAATATTTAGTATTTTAAATTTTAATTTATTTTTATATTTATATTTTTTTTCAGTTTCATGGCGGAACACAACTCACAAAATGATTAATGGTAAAATAAAATTTCAGATCAATCAATAAGCATAACAATAGATTTCTTTTATTATTTAAAGTGTATAAACTAAATAAACACCTTCATTAGAGTGAAGGAAGCAAGAATTTACAACACTGCATTAGTATTATATATAAATAAAATAAAAACTAATCTGAAAGCTAAAACAGAAAATTAATAACTAAGTTAATAGATATACTGAATGAAAAAGAGTATAATTTAAATAAAAAATGAAACTTATAAACATATAATTAAATTAATTTTTTTTGAAGACTCTGGCAAATCCTAAAAATGGTATGCGAATAGAGATATTTTTAGGTAGATTCAGTCCACTACGTCATTTGTGAACTGAGCCAACTTCACTATAAGTAGGGTTGTGCATTCGGTGATTTTGGTAGGTTTGGTTGACCGAACTGAATAAACCGAACACCGAATTCATCCAAGATCCAAAACCAATTGAATCGAACTTAAGATTCATAAAGTATCAAACCAAATCAAAAAAATTTGGTTCGGTTCGGTTGAAAATCAATTTATTTTTTTATTTTTTATTTTTCATTTTTCATTTTTTTATTTTAAAAAATAGAAAATTATTAACTAATATTTTTGTATATTTATTTATTAGTGTTTTTTTTCTATTATAAAATATTTATTAACCTATGTATTAAGTATAATTCAAAAATAAAGAGTAAAAGGATATAAAATAGTATATATATAATAAATATTTTGAAAAAAAATATATTTTTTAATTCGTTATTTGGTTTTTCGGTTAAATCGGTTTTTAAAAAGTTAAAACCAAATTAAAAACCGAATATTAAATTTCTATGTTTATAGAAACCGAATCAAACCATATTTGGCTAAAAAGCCGAACCAATATTAAAATTTTAGTTCGGTTCGGTAGGTTTGATTCGGTCAATTTGAATTTTAAACAGCTCTAATTATAACACCTTATTAAAATGAAGGTATTATTGTAATTTCGTTTATTATTCTTTTACACTTTTAAATAATGATTATAAAAATATCCTCAATTTAAATCAGGTGTTATAATATTATTAGCTCAGTCCACGGATGACGTGGTGTACTGAATGTGTCTAAATTTGTTTCCAGCCAATGGGTGTGCAGCTGAGCAGAGTCATATGAACCCATACAGCTAAGCTATTACTTCAACATCAGCTTAATTTCATCCAAATCTTTGACTTTTACAATTTTACCCCTAATGTCCGTAAATTTTAATTTTAATTTCTAAATGTTTTGAGTTTCGATCTAGAATTTAGTAATTTCCTTTTAATTTTTGGTTGACATTATTAATAGTCAGTGACATGACATCAGAAAAATAGTAAAATATTAAGGCACATTTTATATCACTTGACACATTATCAAAATGTACAACATATCCTAAAACCCACAAAACTCTAATACATGGTAAAACTAATTACTACAATGCCGCCACTCCTAATCCCATCCGCCGCCTCCCACATCTACCGCTGCCCACTTCTACGCTGACCACCGGCGTCATCCTCCTTCTCTTCAGCCCCTGCCGCTCTCTAAGATCAACAAATTGTTCGGCTGAGTTGTTTGAGAGGAACCGAGTTGAGACAAACGCAAACGAACACGAACTACTCAAACAAACAACTGAGTCTTCAAAGGGGAATCATCTCAGATAGAGACTTTAACTCATTTAGTAATTACTAGAGCTATTATATTTTATTCTTCTTTTCATCCGCAATTTCCATATTCCGGGAATGACATGTTTAGATGCTTAGATTGCTTTGTAAAGTCGGATTGATTGGTTTTGTTTGGCTTTCTTTTGCCATCCGCGCCTTGTGGATGTGCTAATAAATCAGCATTTATCAAAAAAAAAAAATAACTGAGTTCGTTTCAGACCAACAAACTATATTCATTTGTTCGAAACGAACATATATGTTCATCGACGGAGGCTGGAATGGAGGGAGGTAGACGGTGGCTGTCGGAGTGAAGGTGGATAACGACTGTTGGGGTTAAGGTTGGTGGCAGTTAGGTTATTAGTTTTTGAGTTTTTTGGATTGAGTGTATTTTGCGTGTTTTGTATATTTAGGTATTTTGATGACGTATTAAGACGTGGGTGTGTTTTATTTTTTTTAGATGCCACATCTCTAAACATTAATAATGTTAACTGAAAATTAAACGGAAAAAATTTACTGACAGGTTTATTCATCGAAAATGAAATTTTAAAATGTTAATGATAGGAGGGATAAAATTCAGAGACGACGGCTGAAATTAAACCCTTCTATATCAAATTCCGTTAATAGTCTTTTCTTAATGGCAATTTTTGGTCAAATAAATATGTATTCCAATCCGAAGAGACATAAAGGCACAAGCAGAAGTTCTAGAAGGGCAATTATAATAATTTATAATCAATAGTTTATCACATCATCACTTTATTTTATATATATATATATATATAATAAATTAGAGAAGTTCATGTGGAAAGATTATATATATCTATAATAATTTTATATTTTACAAATAGTTTAATATTTTAAATAATTTTAATATTTTCTTTAAATTATAATATCATTTTTTGTCAAAATTTTATAATATCATTTAAAAGAATAAGAATATAATATTATAAAAATAATATTTAGATTTATTGTAAATATAAATTTATAAATTACCCAACACCATTGAACACGTTGAAACTTACACCATAACACATGTTATTTTATTAAGAAAAAAATAGAGAACCCACTCAAACATTATTGAACTGTCTCATATCCAGAACACAATTGAATGGTGATGAACCTTACATTTTTTATTATTAAAGATGAAAGTATAAATTATAGTGGGGATAATAGAGAGCTATTTCACCTTTTATAATATGCAATAAATTGTCTGAACAAATTAAAATTTATTAATCATTATAACTTTTAAGTTTAATTTAATTTATTCAATTAAAAAAATATTTAAGTTTTCATCAAAAGAAAATATGTATTTAAGTTTACACATTATTTAAAATATAAATTTATAATTTTTTTATTATGATTGTATTAAGTTAAATTTAATCATATGATAAAAAATTAAAATTTGTATACTCTTTCCATTTTGAAAAAAATAGTTTTTACATGATCTAAGAAGACAATTATTAATATTATATTTTTTTTATTTTATCTCTATATATTAATAATACCCTTAAATGAAATTTAGAGTTATAATTATTAATTTTAAAATGAGAAAAGAGAATAATTTTATTTTTATATAAAATAACATTAAACATATAACATCAACTTTAAAAAAAAACATATAAAATAAAATTAACAGAGTAGAAGTTTTTTAAATAAAATATAAAAACTAATATTGAATTCTTTTAAGTGAGGCAATTAAAATTGAGAATGAGATAATATTTTTCAGTAATATAATTGCAATATGATCTTTTTTTGGTTGCTCATCCGGTTTTCAGGGCGAAGTTTTGATTAATCCGTATCCGACTCGCGTCGTGTATCTGACATGATGGGTGAATCTGTCAGCGGAGATTTTCTGCATTCATAAAACTCGAACCCTGAAATCTTTCTTAAATGATATTAAACCGCTTATCATTTGAAACAATTCCATAGGCGCGATATGATCTTTTTCCTTAGCTGACTAAATGCTAATATGAGCCCACAGATTTATATTTTCTGATAGGTTGTCAATCCCTTATTATTATTTTTCTTCTAAAGTTTATTATTGGCAATTTGCGTCATGGGAGGCAAGTACCTTAGGCCAAATTGTCACAAACAAAAATTTACTTTTCATCTTCTTTTAATTGCAAAAAAATTGTCAACTTAATTTTTTTTGAAGAGACTATTTATCAAAATCAAGTAATCACTATAAATAATTACTATTATCGAGTAAAATGTCAAATAGTAACAATTTTAAATATTAATTCAATATAACTATAGCTTAAACCAATTTCTTTTGTACAGAGAAGTTCATGCGTGTCGGCTTTCAAAATTGATTTGAAATACTTTAATTAATTTTGGCCAAGTATTTAATATACTGGATATTTACAACATATTAGCGAGTCCTTATTCTTGTAGAGTTATATAGTTCATAATTAAAATTTAAAAGAAATATATCCTATTATAAGGTGTCTGTATTTTTTATTTTTTTATTTTATCTTTAGATACTTTTATTTCTTTACTTGATTTCTATATTTCTAAAAATAATTTTATAAAGTTTTTTTTTAGTTTTCGACTTAGTTCATGTATTTGTTTCAAGGATTAATGTCTTAAAACCCCCCGACCTTTTAGCCCAATTTTGATCCTACCCTGATGTCGAAAAATCGCCAATTTTATCCTATTTCACAGTTTTGTGTTTCAATTGAACCTTGAAATATTAAATTGACGTCTTTTTCATTTGAAATAAATTCTAAAACATTCTCCATGTCTAGCATATATTAATTGTATGTTTTTAAAATTTATTTAAATTTAGTTAAATTAGTTAATAATTTAAATTAGTTTTAATTTAATTATAGTTTTTAGTTAGTTTTTTAAAAATAAAGGATTTATTTGTACTTTTTGAATGGAAATGAATTTAATGTTATCTTTAGACTTAATTAATTGAATGATTTCATCATTTATCTAAAAAAAATGACAAAAATTGAAAAAGTGGAGTACAATTGAAATGATAAAATGCCAAATAGGATAAAATTGACCAGTTTTTAACGTCAGCATAGGATTGAAAATGGGCTAAGAGGTAAGGATTTTTTTATAGGATGAGGCCTTTTTTTCAAAGATAATTTTACTTGTTTCATCACATTTGTGCCAAAATAAGCAAAAATAATTAAAAACGAAGTAAAAAAATATAAATACAAAGATTTTAGAATAAATTTTGCCAAAATAAAACTAATAGGCGATGTTAATGGGTGGGGTGGATATGATACATTTTAAATGTTTTTATCTAGTCGCCTATTAGATGGTATTGTAGGCTGATTTTGGTATGACGGGTAATTGATTTTGGAGGTTACTATACTTTTCAAAAATTACAAAATGGTAACCGAACTTTGAAACGTAACATTTTAGTTACTATACTATTTGGTTATGTTAAGATAGAAGAAATTTTGGTCACTGAAGAAAAATATTTCGAGTTGATTTTTTGTTGATTGTGTTTATATATGAAATATAAGGTATTGTTTGTCATAAATAATGAAAATTTTATTACAACCTATGTATAATTTGACCTTAAAACACTTAAAAACCTCCCAAAATAACATATTTAAAAGTTCAGTAACCATTTTGTTACGTTTTGAAGTTCGGTCACCATTTTGCAATTCTTGAAATGTATAGTAACCTCTAGAATCAATTACCCATGGTTATTGGTTACCAATGTTCCTAGCTAACTAAACTGAAGGATAAAGTCAGCAGCAAATAAAATTTGTTTGAAAATGTACTTCACTAAATTATTAAGCTTATCAAAATAAGCTGTCATCAGAAAAGAAAGGAAATGCCTTAACTATGCTTTACGTAGCCTGTGAGATATTACGATAAAATCTAATCAGTTTTTTAGCGTGTTCTTACCATGGTTGTCAAACCCGAACCGGACCGGCCGGTTCGACCGGAAAACCCTCGAACCGGCCATATCAACGGTTCGGGTTGCACTAAAAATCCTTATAATCACAAACCCGCGGTTTTTTAATCGAACCGGCCGGATAACCGCTGAATTGGACTAATTAACCGGTCAAATAACCGGAAAATTCGGTCCGGTTCGGTCAATCACTTAAAAACTCAAACCCTTATTAAAAAAAATAAGGAATTTAAATGTCGTTGCTGGGATTTGAGCCTTAATTGTTTAGTATTTCTAATGGAAACATTCAATACCACCAAAGTAACTTACTATTTATGTCTATGTTTCTTATTATATAATATATATATGATTATTAATAGTTATAATATTTTATTTTTTTATTTTTATAATACGGGTTGAACCCCGGTTGAACCTTTAACCCTTGACCCTCTAGTCTCACCGGTTTTATCACCGGGCCGGATTTGACAACCATGGTTCTTACTCTAAATTAATGTATGGTAACCTCTCAAAAGAAAAAAGAAAAAAGGAAATATATGGTATATATTTCGGTTAGTATGCTTAGTACGAATATCTATCAACTATCGAGAATCGTAGCAATTAACTTTTCAGTTTGGTCCGGTTTGAAATAGATCAATAGTCAACGAATATTTATCAAATCTAAATATTTCCAGTTTGATTTTTAATTTGGTTTGGATATACATATTAGAATGGAACACTGGGTTGTGAGCTAACTGTATTGCTGATTGATTATCACAAAATATCGAAGCAGGTTGCTCAGCACACAACTGCAAGTCTGAAATAACCACTGAAGTTCACATGTAAGAGATGCTAAAGCACGATACACTGCCTTTGAAGAAGACTTAGAAACTGTAGATTGTTTCTTGGATTTCAAGTATATTAGTGGATTACCAAGAAATATACAATAGCCTGAGATGGACTTTCTGCTATCTACACAAGTGGCTCAATCACTATTAGAGAAACTCTTAACCTCCATAGTTCTAGTTGCCGGATAAAATTATCTCGTGCTAGGTGACTCTTTCAAATATCTAAGGAGTCTTGAGCTGCAGCAAGGTGTTTCTCAATTAGTTTATCAATAACCTAACTTTCCAATCAATTGCCTATAGGAAGTGCAATCTGTGAGTAAAAGACTATTAGCAGCATAAAGTTTTGTTGAATTGATCATTGGGGTATTGACTGGAATTTATAAAACCAATTTTTTGAAGTAAATCAAAAATATATTTTCTTTGGCAGAGATTTATCCCATGAGAGCAACTGGCAACTTCTAAGCCAAGAAAGAATGTAAGTGGCCTCAAATCCTTGATACAAAATTGAGAATGAAGAAACTGCTTAACTGAGTTGACTTCCTCTATAGAATCGCTTGCTAATATCACATCATATGAGTAGAGCTATAAAGGATTGGGATGACCTTTTGATATAAAGAGAAGGATAAGATTAGTAAATCCTTGAGAATGAAGTGTTGTAGTCAGTTTAGCATGTCATTGCCTGCTGACTTGCTTAAGGCCATATAAAGACTTGTATAGTTTTTCATGACTATCTCTCACAAGAATTATACTACATGAATTGTATCGTTTGTTCATATAAGAGTGATTTATCATCAACCGAGTCTAGGTCAGAACTTTTCAACTCTAAAAATATCAAACAAGTGGCGGAGCCGCTCATAGACAGGCTCACGAGCCCGTCCTGGTCGGATTTAGCTAGAGACGGAAATTTTCTTAGAGAAAAATCATGATCCAAAGTTTTGCTTTGGGTAGTTTAAAAAAATCGTCCGTATATATATATATATATATATATATATATATATATATATATATATATATACTAGTTTCGCAGTACGTGCTACGCACGTGGCTCATAATGTGACTCGTCAATTTATATTAATTAAATTTATTATAATTATACCAATAGATTTATGTTAATGAATTCAAGGTTATCAGTTTTTCATTTTTAACCCGTGCCAATGGAGTTCCCAACCAAAAACCCTAACCCTAAAACCTCCATCAACAACCTCAAACCCAACCTTCCATCTCACTCTCCGGAAAACCATGTCGTGTATTTTGAAAACTTCCCTCGTTCTTGGAGCTATCGCAACCTTCAGAACGCCTTCGAAAGGTATAACCTATATGGCAGAATCTCTATTGCAAGAAGATTGAATTCAGCAAACCGATGCTTTGGATTCCTGCGGATCGACTCATCTATCAATATTGATTGGATTATATCTCAGATCAACATCATCTCAATCGGGAAATACAGGCTGCGTGCATTCAAAGCAAAATACCCAAATCCTTATCATTCGAATTATTCTCCTACAACACCACCGGTGGTCTTTAAAACCAATTCAGAACAGCATAAACAACCCACGGGCTCTTCAGTTCGGGATGAAAGGAGCTTCGTGGATGTCCTACGTAAATCTACAACCGCAAAAAAATCCCCCATGCAAAAACCTGGTTCCTTTTTTTATTCTGATAAGTCTAATATTACTCAATGGTTGTCAAGATCAATAGCAGTTCGTTTAAACTCGCCCGCCTCTCTTCTTACTGTCAATGACTACCTAGCAGATTCAAATATTGGGTTTGAGAAAACATCGATTCTTGGGGGATCAGACATTCTAATCACCTTCTCTTCAGTTGATGAGGCTGAACAGTTTTTGACTAACAGGCCAGGTCCGAGAGATGGTTATTTCCAGGCTTGTTGTAAATCAGAAGATTATCAGAAAACGGCTTATCGTTTGGCTTGGATCAATATCTCGGGAGTTCCACTTTCCTTATGGAGCGATGAATTCTTTTTGTTTGTTGGGAATTTAATTGGCGAATCTATTACGGTTCATGAGGAAATTGCTATGAAAGATCGTCTCGATGTGGGGGCAGTCTTAGTTTCTCTTATTGGTCCTCGTATTAATCAAAGTCTGCGTATTAACTTCATGGATAAGTCGTGCTTAGTTCATGTCATGGAAACAGATAGAGCTATTTCATTCTCATCAGATTCAGATGAATTGGATTTTGGTTCTGTTGAGGCACATAAGGAGGACCTGTATGCAGCCAACTTGCTTATTACTACTACTGATCCAGCTTCTTACAAATCTCCTTCTACTACAAACAGCAAGCAAATCCCTTCTCCTAGAAGGGATAACCTTTTTGACAGCAACAAGATCCTTTCATCCGGAAAGGATACCCAATCAGCCAATCATGATTTGAATTCAAGCAGCAATAGTCCCATTTCACCCCCAAATGTTAACTCTTCACATGAGGTTTGCGCAGAGACAATTTTACCTGCTTCTAATGTTATTTCTTCTGCTGGTCATGAACAGATGCAGGTTGTATGCAACAATCTTCCTTCGGAGTTCCCTTCTTCAAACTCTAATTGGATCACCACTCGTAAGAAAACACCAGGTAGACCTTTTAAGAAGGTTGATGTCACGGGTAATGTTGTATCCCTCTCAACTTCGATGAATGATATCGATATTGACATCTCAGATTCTAACTTCCAGTGCATGAACAACCTATTTTTAAAGACACAACATCATGATAGTGAAACTCCACTTGATGAAGCTACCTTAACATGGAATGTTGGAAAGGAAATTGGGATGTTTACTGATAAAGATAAAGATTCAACCATATCTCAGTTAGCTGCTAACATTACAAAAAGAAATGTGAATGACTCAAGCTGATCATCATTGTTCACTACCGAGGTTTTATTGTTGTTTTAATGTCGTTGCCTTTTAAATCCATTTCCTGGAATTGTAGAGGGGGTCTTCTAAGCTCCCGTAAACAATCTGATATTCGTAACTTGGTGTCCAAAAATAACATTGCTGTCTTGGGTTTAGTTGAAACCAAGAAAGATTCGATTGATAGTTTCCTTGTGCGCAAACTCTGGCCAGATTTGGACTTTGATTTTTCTTTCATTCCTTCGTTGGGATCTTCAGGAGGTCTTCTATTAATATGGAATTCTTCTTTATTGACTGATATTTCTTTATCGAAAGGAAACCGTTGGTTGTGTATGGATTTCTTGTGGTTTGGGACCCCTGTCAGACATGTTTTGATTTATGCAAGCAATTCAGCTGTCGAGCGTATTGTTTTCTGGGAGGAACTCAAACCCTTAGTTCTGTTTCAGGGTTTGGTTATTTTCAGCGGTGACTTCAATGATATTACCAATCCAGTAGAGAGATTAAATTGTTCAGGTTACACTCCGTCAATGCTGGCCCTCAATGATTTTATTAATGTCTCGGAATTGATGGATGTTCCCCTCCAAGGTAGATCCTTCACTTGGTATAACTCGGTTTCAAGATCTCGGATTGATAGATGCATTATCTCGAGTAACTCGGCAACTATTTGGCCCTTCTTATCCCTCTCAGCTTTACCTAGAAACCATTCTGATCACACCCCAATCCTATTTCAATCAGCAAACGATATAAATTGGGGTCCGAAGCCGTTTCGCTCTCTTGACGTTTGGTGGGATCATGTTGATTTTGATAGCTTTATTTCTGCTTCTTGGCAATCCTTTTCAGGCCCTGATAAGAACTACTCCCTAGTCCAAAAACTTAAAAGTTTGCGGCAGCTAATTAGAAGTTGGAATTCTGATGTTTTTGGCAACCAAAACAAACGGATTTCTCATCTATCTGATGCTATCAATACTCTGGAAACAGCAAACGATGTTAGAGAGTTATCTTTGTCAGAAGTTGATCAGCTAGCTACTTTCAAGCAGGACCTTTGGCTTGCTGAGAAACATTTGGATTCTATTTGGGCGCAGAAATCACGCCTTAATTGGTACATGAAAGGTGAAAGGAACACTAGATTTTATCATAGTGTAGCTTCGGTTCATTTTAGAAACAATCGCATTGCTGAAATTCAGTCAGGGAGTGATACGTATAATGAGCCTGAAGATATTAAACGTAATATTAGAATCTTTTTTGCGAGCCTCTATTCGAAACAGCAGACCTGCTCCTATGACCTTACTGCTCTTGATTTCAGTCAAGTTACATCTCAGCAATCAACGCACCTCATCAGACCCTTTTCAGAAGAAGAAATTTACAACGCTTTATCAGTGTGTGGTCCTTCTAAAGCCCCGGGACCGGACGGTTTCAATTTCTTTTTCTATCGAAAAGCTTGGGGTCATCTTAAGACGGATATTACAGCAATGTTTAATACCTTTCACAACTCTTCCCATTTGCCTAAAGGTATTAACACTTCATTTGTTGTTCTTATTCCGAAAGTGCCAGGTTCTTCTAATTTGAAGGATTACCGTCCTATTAGCCTTGTAAATGGTATTTACAAACTCATTTCGAAGACTCTCTCGCTTCGTTTAGCTCCTATCTTGCCTAATCTAATATCTGAAAATCAAAGTGCTTTCATCAAAAACCGAAGCATTTTAGATTGTTCTTTTATTGCAAATGAGCTTCTCCATTTGGCTAACAAGAGAAAGGATAAGCTGCTGATTTTAAAATTAGACTTCCACAAAGCATTTGATTCAATTGATTGGAATTATTTGGTGGGTGTTCTTCGTTCTATGCGATTCCCAGCTGTTTGGATTGCATGGATTAGTAGTTGTCTTACTTCGGGCTCAAGTTCAGTTTTGGTTAACGGAAGCCCGACGAAACCTTTTCCTTTACAACGTGGCGTTCGGCAAGGAGATCCAATCTCACCGTTTCTTTTCGTTTTGGCTTTAGAAGGTCTCAACAGCATTCTCAAAAGAGCTACCTCTATAGGTCTGGTTGAAGGTTACAGATATGATGCCGATTTGCCTGTCATCTCCCAACTCCAATTTGCGGATGATACGCTTCTAATCATGCCGTTTTCTGAAAATAATATTAGGAATATGACGCGCATTCTTCGCTGTTTTGAGATCGTCTCTGGGCTACAAATCAACTTCCATAAAAGTTCACTCTTGGGAATAAATGTTAATAACAACGACTTACAATGGGCTGCTGGAATTGTTGGTTGTAAAATAGGGGATTTTCCTACTAAATACCTTGGTCTTCCGTTAGCACGCAGATCGATCAACTCGGGTACTTGGAACTCCATTATTCTTCGTTTTGAACAGAAGCTCTCTCTCTGGAAAGGCTCCCTCCTATCTTCTGCAGGTAGATTAATCCTCATCAAATCTGTCCTGCAAAGCTTTCCCGTTTATTACATGTCTCTGTTTAAAATGCCGGTTTCTATTGAAAATAAACTCGAGAGCTACATGAAACGATTCTTATGGAAAGGTAATACTACCTCCAGAGCTCTTTGTAAAGTATCTTGGGCTAATATTTGTGCTGATTTCAAAGATGGTGGCTTAGGCATTTATAAGCTCCGCATTCGTAATCAAAGTTTACTTTACAATTGGATTTGGAAATTGCGATTTCACAACTCGGATTCCTTGTGGTCGAAGATTATGATTGCAGGTTCTAATGTTCATAATTGGGATTCTCTTACTTGTAATGATGCTACTCATTTATCCTTTATTTGGAAGGGCATTCGGAATAGCTGCTGCACTACTACTTCGCCATGGTCAGTATTCATTTCGAATATCAGATTCAAGGTAAATAACGGCCTCTCAATTTCCTTTTGGTCTGATCGCTGGCATGAAAATGGTATTATAAAGATTATTTTCCCACGTCTTTTTAATCTTTCAAGACAAAAAGAGGCTTGTATTTCAGAAGTAATTAATTCGACTTGGAGTTGGCGTCGTAGGTTGCGTTTGAATGAAAAAAGGGATCTGGATATTATGCTTTCGCAGCTAAGATTGATTAGTTTATCCGCTGAGCATGATAGGATCTGTTGGACTAAGAATAATGGAATGTATTCAGCAGCTACTTTCTGCACTTTAACCAGGTCTGTTACTAATCTTGTGCAGCTTCCCTCTCCTGCTACAACAGGGTACAACCCATCTTCTTTAGCCCCTTTGGTGAACACCAGTTCAGCAGGTCTATCTCAAGAGAATTCAACATCAGCTGCTGTCATATCTTCTTTCTCGATTGCTTGGTCCTCATTCTCTCCTCCAAGAATTCGCTTCTTCATTTGGTTAGCTTTACATGGCTGTGTCTCTTCTCTGGTTTTTCTTCACCACAGGAACATCGTCTCAGAAGCCAATAGCATTTGCTCCCTTTGTCAGCAACCGGAATCTCAGAATCACATACTCTTACATTGTTCTTTTGCTACCGCGGTTTGGAACAAAATTCTGCACAGAATTGGCCTTTCGTCAGTTATGCCAAACAACATTGACGAATTTCTTCTACAATGGAATTGTCTGATTCCGCGTTGTTCTAGACCGCAACTTTGGTTTTCTCTTTGGGACATCACCATTTGGGAATTATGGAAGAGCAGAAACCGAAGAATTTTCGAACAAAAATCAACAGATATTGATGACCTCGTTTTTAGAAGTTTTATCTCAGCGGGTTTTTATTTCAATTGCAATGTTTCTAGCTTCCCATATTCGGGATTGGACTTCTTTCGAAATCCAGATTGTATTCTTTTCCGATGATTGTTTCTCCTCTCTCGAGTCGTAGCCTCTAGTGTGCCTCGTGCCACTTTTTGTGCGAAAACTCTTGTAGTTTGGAGCGTTTGCCACTTCTTGTGGCTTTTATAAAAATTTACATTCATCAAAAAAAGATTTATTTATAATTATTATAAAATTAGTTAGAACTTTTATTATTAACAGATATAATAATTTAATTTATTAATTTTTAAAATTAATCGACATTGATAGTATTTATTTATAATTTATTATATTTATTATATTTTTCAATATATTTTATATGTAAAAAATCAAATTAATTAGAATTTTTGTTTGCTTATTATAATTGATAATATTTTTAACAATGATTATTATATTATAAGTAATTCAATAAGCAATACTAATTTAGTAATGTTACTCTGTTATTAGTATTATATATAAAATTCACATTCTATGCTATGTACTTAGCTCCTAATGCGACTCGACCCAACAAATCGCATATTAATTAGGTCAGTCAGTTCTCATCAAATCCAGTTAAAATAAACCCAACTTGTCTCTCAGGTAAACAATTTAATCATGAAAATAATGCCAAAATTACTAATTAAAATAAAAAAAAAAACAAAGCCCTGCTTCAAGCTTTACCATCATCCACGCATGTTAGTTAGAAAAATTTAGAGTTTTGATTATTAAGGGCTACTATATTATAGGAAAGTTAGTATTTCATTTGTATTAGGAATTATATCAGGAGTTAAATTAGAATGATTATTAAATTGTATTAGTGTAAAACATTAAGATAAAAGGACATTATCGTAAATGTGCCTGTCCCCCCCCTCCGTGCTTTTATATATAGTATAGATTATTAAGGGCTACTATATTATAGGAAAGTTAGTATTTCATTTGTATTAGGAATTATATCAGGAGTTAAATTAGAATGATTATTAAGTTGTATTAGTGTAAAACATTAAGATAAAAGGACATTATCGTAAATGTGTCTGTCCCCCCCCATCCGTGCTTTTATATATAGTATAGATATAGATATAGATATATATAATTTGATTCAGAAAGTCAATGCTAAGTTGCCTAATGTGATCAAACAAGAGATATGAATTGTTGACAACTTGTGTCGAAGTTTGTCTTTAAGAGTTGTATTTATGTCCGAGTCCCTTTCATCGAATTGAGTTTGTCTAATCTTGCTTAGCCATCTAATACTAATTCTACACAAAATAACAGTAACCAGTTTTGTTATCATCATCCCTTTGTAATTTTGGCCTTGTTTTAACAATAATGACAATCTTAAAACATATTCTATACCACAGATTGTTTAATCCAAGCAGGCCATTCTGACTATATTGAAATGTCATAATCCTTGCAATAATATGTTATTTGTCGGACTTTTCGATGATTTATATCATCATTTTCTACTATCTGTGTTTATGCTAATTTACATAACTTGATCGTCTTAGCTAATTCTGTGTGAACTCGCTGATTGACTTTTTTGAGATGGCTAATGGTTTGGATTCTTTCACTCCATTTGACTTCAGTAGAATCCAAGGTATTTATAGCCCCCTGGATCAAGATTATGAGGAAGAAGAAGAAGCTGCAATGAAAGGAAAACAACAAGAATATGTACCGTCCTTCTCAATGGAAGAATGGGGCGAGCAGATTTATCCTTCATCTTTTGGATATGGTACTTACAATAAATATAAAGATCAAGAACAGCCTCCGATTTCAAATTGTTCGACACTCGACGAATTCTTCAGTTCTTGTTCTCCTGCACCAGCAAAACCGATGCAAGAAGTTAAAGAATCCGAGAATATTGCGAAATTTAAAGATTTGTCGTCTTCTTTAGAGCTACTCAACAATTACAGTATCAAGAAATTGAACGTTAATCAATTCAACAACGTAAGCAGCGGACCGAAAAAATTGTCGACAGAAGAGATTATGAGGATAGCTGGCGCGAGATACATACAGTTTTCGGATCAGAGGTTCGATGATTTCTCAACGCTTATGCATCCTTACGGCTATGCTCTTTCGGGCCTCTCGGGAGAAGAAACGAAAAATGTGGAGCTCGCTCATCTTCTTTTCGCGGCGGCTGAGAAAGTTGGCTATCAGCAATTTGATCGAGCGAGCAGATTACTTTCGCGCTGCGAATGGATTGCGTCCGAGGGAGCTAATCCTGTTCAAAGAGTTGTTCATTGCTTCGCTGAAGCTCTTCGAGAAAGAATTGATAAGGCTACAGGAAGATTGTTCGTACCGAATGTAAGAAAAGAAAGTTATGCTGTAAATTCAAATCTTGCTTGTATTAGTGTTCATCAAAATGTTCCGATTAATCAAGTTATGCAGCTCGCGTCAATCCAAACCATAATGGAAAACATCGGATCAGCGCGAAAGCTCCACGTGATTGATCTTGAAATCAGAAGTGGAGTTCAGTGGACCGCAATGATGCAAGCTCTTGCAGATCGCAAACACCGTCCGATTGAACATCTTAAAGTGACTGCAGTTGGATTGACAAGCGAACACAAGAACATAGAGGAAACGGGAAGAAGCCTGGAAAATTTCGCAAAGTCTATGAACATTTCTTTCATTTTCAAGGCCGTATGCGTCCAACACATGATCGATATCAAACAGGAACTATTCGAAACTGCGTCCGACGAATCATTAGTTGTTGTTTCGAACATGTTTCTGAAGACTCTGCTCTCGAGTCCCGAGTGCTTGGAAAATTTAATGACAGTGATAAAAAGTCTCAATCCGTCGATAATGGTGGTAACCGAAGTTGAAGCGAAACACAATTCGCCAAATTTCGTCAACCGTTTTATAGAAGCGTTATTCTTCTATAGTGCATACTTCGATTGTCTCGAAACCTGCTTGGATCAGAATACGGAGCACAGATCCACAATTGAAGCAATATTTTGTAGCGGAATTCGAGAAATCGTGGCGGCGGATGACAATGGAAGGAGTGTTAGAAATGTACAAATTGATGTGTGGAGAGCATATTTTTCAAGATTTAGAATGGTGGAAATAGGATTGAGTGAGTCATCATTTTATCAAGCTAATTTAGTAGCTAAGCAATTTGTTTATGGAAGTAGTTGTAATCTTGATAAGAATGGAAAATGTTTGATTGTTGGTTGGAAGGGAGTGCCATTGCATTCTCTTTCAGCTTGGAAATTCTGTAGAGATAGATTAGGGAGGTTCCTTTCAAATTATAGATTCTGAAAATGCCTTTGCATTTGTAATTATTGCCTTTTTATTTCTCAATTTGTTAATTTGTAGTCTGAAATGAATAGAAAAAAAATTAAATAAAATGTTCAGACTTGTATTAAGAGAATTGAAGGGAGAGAATTCCCACTGGCAGACTCACCCACCATGTCAGGTGCGCGACGCGGGTCGGATCCGGATTAGTTAGGGCGAATCTTGAAAACCGGATGAACTTACCAAAAAAAAAAGAGAATTGAAGGGATAAAAAAGGCTGAAACTTTTGACTATTTAGCGATTCAGATTGATAATCTACAGCCAAAACCTCAATTTAGTGCGGAGCTTTATATTAGTGACGGAAGTTTATATTAGTGACCGACTCTGTTGGTAATTAGCAACGAAATGTTTAGCAATGGCGTCATTTAGATGGAAGATTTCTAGCAAATATATGTGCTGCTTTCTGAAGGAAAATTCCAGTTTAAATCAAATTTCTAGCAGATTTGGTAGAGGTGTGGATTTTTTTTATGAACTGCTATGGAATTGATTTTTTTAAATATTTTAAGCTAACTTGGAGGACTGAATAAATCTTTTTTTTTTGAAATACAAATAAAAATTATATTTTTCATACATTTAATATTTGTATTTTTTATTTGTATTTTATTTATTTTTTAATTAAAAATTCAAAAAGTTTAATATTTAAAATAAATGGAAGACATAAAATCATAAAGTTTGTAATGATATAATAATTTTCATGTATTATATATCAAAATTATAATTTTAACGATTAAATTGAATTTTGATTTTTTTGTTTAAATTTTTTAATTTAATTGACTAACATTACAATATAACAAAAAATACTAAAATATTGGTAGAAATAAAAATGTAAAATCATACTGTTTAATTTTTAAATAAAAAGAACTGAGCGTGTGAATTACGATATATACGCTTAATTTATTATTTTAATTATTTTAAGTATCTTGGTGAAGAAATGTTACCTTTTATAAAAAGAATAAAAGGTCAATGCGCCCTCTAAATTTGTGACACGGAGTCATCTAACTTAATTTATACTTTTTTGAGCAGTTAACCATACAACTCTTCATTTTTGGGTAACCCTATAATTATATTTTTAAAACGCGTAAAATACAAATCGTAGGTGAGAGATGCAAAATAATAATTAGATATTTCCTCAATTTTTGCGATATAATTATTCTAAACCTATTTTTTAAAATAAAAATATAAATTATAGATCCAAACATATAGAGTTTTGGGGTTATTGGCTCAAAAAAAGTATAAATTGATTTAGATGATTTCATATCACAAGTTTAAGGGGAGAGTTAACCCTTTATTCTTTATAAAAGTGAAGCATTTACAGGACACGTGTCCCAATCAAAATGGTAATGCCCTTGCAACCTTGTTGTCTCCTTGCTTCCGTGATTGACGAGAGCAGAATCATAGTGCAGTAAAGCTATGGAGTCGAAATCCGCCGACTCCCCCTCTGAAATCATAGTTAGTTTCATCATCATCTGCTGTACTAGATTTCCCTTTCTACCTGAACACTTTCTTAGTAAAAAAATGGACTCGTTTAACTGAATTATCAATATTTCACTGCTGTAGCTGCCAAAATTTAACGTATATTAGCTGAATTACTGAATAGTTCGTGTTAATTTTCCGTCTAGGATACATATTTCATGTCTGGGGTTTAAAATTCGCAGAATTAATCTGTTGGCTTGCATCTTTCATCCTGTTTGGCAGCTGTTACAGTTACATGAAAAAAGAGAAAAAAAAATTATTGATCGTAATTTCGTAGGTTAGGTTTTTTTTTTATTGACAATTTTGTGTATACAAAATTGAAAATTTAAATTGATTCATGATCAATTATGTTTTCCTGTCAAAATTTTTTGTTTTTTTTGTTCTTGATCAAGTGCATAGGTTATTATGATTGATCTTAATTTCAATTTGTTACATGATTGGCAGGAATTTGATGGTGAACAGTCAAATGAGGATACTGGAAACCTTTTGGACAAGATGAATCAGCTTAAGAAGCAAATACAAGCAGAGAGAGTTGTTTCAATTAGGGTAATTCGATCTTTCTTTTTTTAATTTTTTATTGTTATGATCTATTGAATTTGTTTTGTGATAATTCTCATATATTATGTTCTTCAATTTCATTTTCATGGATGTCTCTATCTTATAGTAATACGCATCTTCTTTGTTCTCTTGAAATAGATTTTTATCAGATTGCACTCATATTTGATAAGTCGTTTGCTTAATTCATTCGGTACTGGTTATAACATTTATATGTGATAAATAGCTCTAAACTTTACTTTTGCTTAGGAAAAAGTTGAGAAGAACAGGGAGAAATTGGAAAATGATGTTGCTCAGATTTTATTGGCTGCGTCAAGGAAGAATACATTAATTACAGGGCAGAGTGGAGTAGCAAATATGAATTTTTCAAGAATCGGAAGCCCTCTCTGCAAATATGGTGGATTTGTGCAAGGATTGGGAGACAAAGATTATGTTAATTGTCATGATGGTACACCGTTATCGAGCACAAAGATCCCTTTTGTTGAGAGGATACCCCCATATACTACCTGGATATTTTTGGATAGGTATGGTAGTGATATTATACATCTTGTTTAGCAGTTATCTTAAATTTTAATGAATAGACCATTGTATGTGCACATCGAAAATATTTTTTATTTCATATAAAGATCTTGTTTTGCTGTTATATTTTAATTATACCTTACAAAGCACAGAAATCAGAGAATGGCTGAAGATCAGTCAGTTGTTGGGAGAAGACGCATATACTATGATCAACATGGCAGCGAAGCACTTATTTGTAGTGACAGTGAGGAAGATATTGCAGATCCTGAGGATGAGAGACATGACTTCTCTGAGGGTGAAGACCGCATTCTATGGTAACTTAGACACTCAGTGAGATATCTAGACATAGATTCTGCTATTCACAAAATTATGAATCATGTTCAGAGCATTGAATTCAATAACTTTTTGGTATATCTTTCTCTTGTTCTTTTCCGACTTCCGACTCCCATTTCTTCCATAAGTTAGTTACAGAAGCATAGGTCATGATATTGCACTTCTCACTAAAATCTGTTCGGTAAAAAAAGGAGATTGACTTGAGAAATGAGATTGAGGAACTTATCGTAGCTAATAGGGTTGTTAGATTCATTTCCTACGTCCATAATTTATTTGCTGGACATCACTTGAAAGTTGGAACACACACAAACTTTCTGCAGGATGGTTTTCCAGGAGCATGATTTGACTGAGGAAGTAGCAAACCTTGTTAGCCAGTTTATTGGAGTTTCCACTTCAGATGTTCAGGTATTTCAAATGAATGGCTTGAAGTTCTGTTTCTAAACTTTTTCTTTATTGGACACTTCTATATTTCTTTGTTGAAATGCCATTCATGTGTTTGAGAGATGTATTCTGTTTATAATTTAAAGGAGAGATGCAGCATACTCAGGGAAAAGTTTGACGAGGATCAAAATGGAGAAGACTCCAGTGTTTGTGCATTTGAGAAGGGCCTATCTCTGGGAAAAAGCCTAACTGCTGCCTTAGATTCTTTTGATAACTTATTTTGTCGTCGTTGTTTGGTACGCCACTGTACCAGTTCTGTTTTCCCGGCATTAATTATTAAGAAAAATTGTGAAAAATAAGTGTTTATATAATCCTTAATCTCTTCAACATGATTATGTGCTTGTATTTTATCTAACAGCTATTTGACTGCCGCCTACACGGTTGTTCTCAAACTTTAATCAATCCTGTAAGTAGAAATATATCTTATACACTTTTAACTCAAATTTCTAGTTGTATTGTTTGTCTAATAAGTGTCCTCGGCTGACAGAGTGAGAAGCAACCATATTGGTCTGAATATGAGGATGACAGAAAACCTTGCGGCGATCTGTGTTTCCTTCAGGTACTTTGTGATCTATGCGATCTTTTAGATGGTGTTTGTTTTAAATTCGAAATATTTTGTGAACCTAAACCGTGTACAGTTAGTATTTCAGTTTTCTGAATCTCTCTAACTAGATTGAAACTTAATCAAATCAAAAGCAGCAGGCTAAATAAGGTTTTGTAAATGTCTTTCGGATTATTTCATGCTTCAGGCCATGGCTATAAAAATGAAGAATTTGTATGCTACTGCAATCTCCATATTCTGCTTCCTATGACTATTTGTTGTAATCCGTACTTGTGAAGCTAGCTTGTGTTTCAAGTTATGGTGAATCGCATCCACTTTTGGTTTTAATCAATAATTTCTCTTCACATTATGTGTATGGTTTCGCTTTAATCTATAATAATGCTAGTTGTATGTAGTTGTTTCACCTTTGGAGCTTGGTGAATGAACTGAAAAGATTGATTAGATATACTTCGTTTCAAAATCTGCTTCTATTTATTTTTCTGGAAGTTTGCTATAGCTCCTTCCAAATTGAGATTAATGTTTTTCTGAATGCCTTCCAGCTTAGAGCTGTCAAAGACTTGCCTGAAGGTTCAGTTAATAATGCTTTGAATAGGATGAAAACAGAAAATCTCGGAATGCGGACAAAGTCTGCAGGGGCCTCTAATGCTGAAACACCAAGTGATGCTGATGGAAGTGCAGATCTAACTATTGAAGCTTCTGAAGCTTCCAATCTAGATGCACCTGCCATGGTGATAGAAAGTCGAGAACATGTGCGAAAGCGCAAAGCATTGGAGCTAACAAATTTAGACTTAGATCGGTCCACACTGGTTCCCTGTGAACTCCAGGATTCTTCAAGTAAGAAACAGAAAAAATTACTGGATTCAGATGCAATATGTGAAGTTGTTGAAGAAATCTCAAGTTTTGATGACAGACCTGGCACAAAAAGGACAGCTGACAAAAGTGCACTTCAGATGACTATCGAAAACACACTGAATGATCCCTGTGACCATGCATCAACAAAAATTGCTTCTGCTGGTATCGAGAAAATTACATGTGACAGTAATGATACCGCAGAATTACCTGAATTGAATCTGTCACTCTCAACACAGAGGCAACTAGAAGTGATTTTACACAAGTCTGAGTGGCAACCTTTTGAAAAAGAATTGTATCTGAAAGGAGTGGAGATATTTGGAAAAAATAGGTATGGACTTTCCAATATTTGTTATATTTTTTTATTGCATTGGATGCGGATACTTAAGGAATACCTATAAGTGATAGATGACCTTGTTTGTCATAGCCAGGCCCACCAAGATGTATTCTAGGTTTCTTAAGTTACTGGGGCGCCTGGATGTAACAGATATTCATGTGTTTTGCTCATTGTTCTTTAGATTTGAAATCATAGTTTGATATTATGCTGGATAATTTGCAAGAATTTGTTTGCTTCCTTGAATAAGCTGAACTTCTAACACCAAGCTTAGAGAATTGAGTCACTCTGCAAAAAGTGATTTAGGGCGTGTAAAAGTTTTAACAAAGCTCATAAGTTCATCGTGGTCACTAGATTTTGTGCACGAAACATT
This sequence comes from Mercurialis annua, assembly GCF_937616625.2. Taxonomy (NCBI): domain Eukaryota; kingdom Viridiplantae; phylum Streptophyta; class Magnoliopsida; order Malpighiales; family Euphorbiaceae; genus Mercurialis; species Mercurialis annua. The sequence goes on from NC_065575.1 coordinate 39,031,192, forward strand.
AGTATCTGGATATGTATGCTGTTCGATGTCCTAAAGTAGCAATAGACTACCCAAATAATTTTAAATTTTTTATCTTCTCATTTTTCTCCCTTAACTTGTAAGTTTGTGCCATGCAGTTGCCTTATTGCTAGGAATTTACTTTCTGGCTTGAAGACTTGTATAGAAGTGTCAAATTACATGTGTGACATAGGAACAACAATGCCTCATAAATCTATTGCCCCAAGTTTGCTTCTGGATGATAATGGAAAAACAGATATAGATTACACGGTATGTATTATATATTCCAACAAAAAATTCCTTGACTACATTATTAAGATTGCATGCAAAAGGAAGAGCAATCTACTTCAACCACCTAATATAGCTCTCTTCCTGGGTAATTACACTTCATAGTTCATTGTCTGGTCTTTAGGATTAGTGTTCAGCAAAAGAAGTTTGCTGACTAGGGTAGCAGACAATAATGCTGATACAACTGTCAAAAGCAACTTTTTGCTGTAATACTATATTGCATTTGCTTTTTTCAAGTTAATTATCACAGATAGCATCTTTGCACGCAGAAACCCCACCCCTCCAGAAAGAAAAAAGGAAACAGATTCTTGTGAGGCTTTTCCCTTTAATATCTAACAGTTTGGTTCTTCATTTTGGAAACTGATTGATATTATATCTATAGGAGCAAGAGATGCCAACAAGATCACGGCTGCTTCGTAGGAGAGGCAGGACGCGGAAACTTAAATACTCTTGGAAGTCTGCTGGCCATCCAGCTAGTTGGAAAAAAATTGCCGATGGCAAAACTCAGTCTTGTAAGCAATATACACCCTGTGGATGCCAGCCAATGTGTGGAAAACAGTGCCCCTGTCTACACAATGGAAATTGCTGTGAAAAGTATTGCGGGTATGTCGAAATGCACAATATGTGTAGCTTGCAATACACTTGTTGGGATCTTCAGTGTTCATATTAAAAGTAGTTGAATCAAGGTTGCAAAGTGGATTACGGACAGTAACTGATAATTTTTTTTCTTCAGGTGTTCAAAGAGTTGCAAAAATCGTTTCAGGGGATGCCATTGTGCCAAAAGCCAATGCAGAAGCCGGCAATGCCCGTGCTTTGCTGCTGGACGTGAATGTGATCCCGATGTTTGTCGAAATTGCTGGGTTAGGTGATTAATTCATAAGCTTATTCTCAATCATTAATAATTTTCATACACGCTCTTATAAAGTATCAACATTAATTCAGTATTATATCATTGCAATATCAAATGGATAAGTTCCTATGTGTTCTGGCGCCCATATAAGAGGTGCCCTTCACCTTGAAATCTCAAGCATTAATTCTTTTAGGATTGGCATAAACTGAAAGTTCAAGGTTTATTCAATGCTTGGGTTGCTGATTTATGAGCTGGTATATATAGATATTTTAGTAGAAGAAAGTTGTGCGTATCTCAAAATTTCCTGTAATTTCTGCAGTTGTGGAGATGGTTCTTTAGGTGAACCACCGAGACGAGGAGATGGCCAATGTGGAAATATGAGACTTCTTTTAAGGCAACAGCAGAGAGTAAGAACTTGAGAGAATAACATGATAACATCAACATCATGATTTTCAAGGAAAATTGATCTATATTTTTTAATATTTTCCCACTTCAGATCCTCTTGGCGAATTCTGATATTGCTGGGTGGGGTGCCTTCTTAAAGGTAGTACTTGTGGTAAACATTAAATGATCTTTTTTTGTTATTGTTTTTGTTTCTTTCTTCAATAGTCATCAGTTATTTTTTACCAGTATATATTGGATGATTTAATTCAGAACTCGGTCAACAAAAATGACTATCTTGGGGAATATACCGGCGAATTGATCTCCCACAGAGAGGCTGACAAGCGGGGGAAAATTTATGATCGAGCCAATTCATCATTCCTTTTTGACTTGAATGAGCAGGCAAGTGTTAGTTGCTCCTCTCTGGCTCTCTCTGTCTAACCTTCTGTAGGAGGCTTACTAGGATTGACCATTCATGTGTTGGATAGTAATATAACATTGTCATTCGGCGATATCAGATTGATGTTATGTTGAAAATTCCTATTGCATTTACATTTAATAGCTTTAGGTTACATGTTCTTCTATTAGTGTGTTCTTAATCGGATATATGTTTAGTAGCCATCATCTTCATGGTTTAACACGGTATGCCTCTTCTTGTACAGTATGTTCTTGATGCTTACCGCAAGGGAGATAAGCTGAAATTTGCTAACCATTCATCAAATCCTAATTGCTACGCAAAGGCATGTTTGTTAAGGAGTGTTCCTTTAATTTTATATTTTTGTTGATTATTTTAATATTTTGCACGAGCTTATTTGTTTGGTTGCTCAGGTAATGCTGGTGGCAGGAGACCACCGAGTAGGCATATTTGCCAAGGAACATATTGAAGCTAGAGAGGAGCTATTCTATGATTATCGGTATGGTCCAGATCAGGCACCTGCATGGGCTCGGAAACCCGAGGGTTCAGAAAGAGATGATTCAACAGTCTCGCAAGGTAGAGCAAAGAAACATCAATCTCATTGATGGTTAGTCTCTCAGGTATGAATATGCATTTCTGAAGCTGATCGCTTAACGATCACTTATAAAATTATACCTTAAGTTACGGCAGGGATTGCTTGTATATATATTAGCTCAAGTGTGCTTACAGGGTAATTGAATGTAAAATAATTAGAGAGGGAATAAGATCACGCACATTATGAAGAGGGGAATAAGAAGATCATCCCACACATTATGATTGCAAATAAGGTTGAGACTGGTTTAGCAATTTCCTTCACCAGCTATATAGTTAATAGATTCTATAGGATTTAGATTGATGTTGCTACATGTATCATCTTCATAAATTATAATGGAAAGTGTCTACTTTTAAAAGATTTTCCTTTGTATTTTAAATATATACCGTATGTATCATCTTCAGCCACCAATTTTTGGTGGCACAAAACCTGGTATTTACACAATTAGCAGAGAAATTATGTGGTTTCTGAATTTTGATACTTCCATTATAAATAAGATTGGAAGATGGAACTACAAAATTGAGAAGTGGAAAGATTGAAAGACTGTACAAAGTGAAGAAGCAGAGACAAGTTTATTGAATACTGTCTCTCTGTCGATTTTGTAAGTAAGAATACAATAACTCATTCCATGTGTCAGGGACTCCAGGAAGACACCAATGGCTGCAATCTTGACCGCTTGAAGTGTACCGTTTTATAGATGTTTTTCCATATATAGATGGATGGCCATCAATCCGAAATTCCGACAAACTAGTAACATTGAAGAATCTAACAGGAGTTTTCATACGCTTGATAACATCTTCCATGATTGTGTTTTTCTCAGGAATTGCCACACCATAATAAGTTTCATTCAAGGGTTGTGTAGCTTCCCTACAATGCCCTCCTGAATTCCATTGTCCGCCCCTGTAATATAGATCATGAAATTGTCAGCGAATTGATAATTGGAGATTAAATATAGTTTTGCTATGTGGCGGCACTAACCTAAAATGAGAAGGCGATGAACTTCTAAAGAAAACTTGGGTCTTTCTCGGATTAACGTGTCGATCAACCCATGATGCCCAAGTCGTTAAAGCTCGTCGGAAAGCTGTGGAAACGTCAAGCTTAGGATGAACTAAATTTCCTTCCTGGTAATAGTTAATCCTGTTGCAATGGTGGTCAATAGATATCGTAAGTGATGATAACAAATATGTAAAACGGAATAAACAATAATATATGTATAGAACCCTTTTCAAAGCAGTATCATTAGCCAAAGGTGCTATTGCTTGCTTAAGCTTTTGGCAAGCAAAGGTCTTCCAGTTGCTTGTTTAGCCTTAAAACTTAAAAGTGAGTAATGCCAGGGTGGAATTGTGCTTTCTTAATAAGCCTCAATCTTACAAGAATCTCACAGGTGACATCAGAATAATAAATTATATTAGAATTATGCCGTGGAAGAAAAGAATCCACATATTCGGCTCTAGGAGTGTAATCTAGTCGAATCAAAACAGCGTCAAGCTCCAGATCAACTCTATTCTAAAAGTCAAAGCTCAAAAGTGGATTTGAGTTCGAACAGATTTAACTTTAGGACCTCAAGCTCGCACTCAGGAGAATATTTGAGACACGTGCTCGATTCAATTATTTGTCTATTTAAAAATTAAAGTAAAGCATAAAAATAAAATATTACTGTAAATATATATAATTAATAAAAGTATAGCATAACCCATATTTGACCACCCCTAGGCTTAGTTGAGTTAAGTTGTATTAGAATTAAGCAGGACCAAGAGCATTAAATTAGGTTCTGAACTCTGAAGCCTAATAATCTGAGTAGAACACTAACCCAGATTTTGTTTTAGAGTGAGACCACCAATGTGCAGAATTGAAAATCAGAAAATCAGCTCCTTTCCATCTCGAAGATCCACGATCGATGGCATCAATCCGCAACGTCTGCACCCGCTTCTGCCCTACTCTTGCTTTACCCTCATGCACCAAGTAATGTGACACATAGTACTCAACCGTGCACTTATAATCCTGCAAAACCAATCTCAACAAAATCAACAACCAATAATCCCAACACAAACAACACATCGAAAACAACTAAACTCGAGCACAACTATTGACATTACCACAAATTTGAAGCTATAATTCCCTTTCTCCTTTGTAATTTTTCTACCATGAGTTTCATAAACCTTCTTAGGATCTCTAACAGCTCCAAATAACATACACAGCATCGACTCCCATTGATTCCTATTAATCGAATCCCCAACAAAAACCAGTCTTTTCCCTCTCATCAATTCCAGCATTTTGCTTCCATTAAACCTAACAAAAATCCCATTTAATCATCTGACATTGAATTTTACTTAAAACAACAATAAATTTGCCTGTCTAAATATGGACATAAAAAGGAAAACATAACAGATTGTGACTTGTAATTAATACCTTGGGATGTCACAATCTTGAGGTTGCCATCTCCACTTCATATAATCTTTATCCAATCTTCCATTACCAACACAATCAAATCCTTCATCTATAAAGGGACATGATTTATTTGTATATAAAGGGTAGCCTTCATCATAAACCCACTTACCTTTTGTAAAATCACAGTCTATGATTCGCTTCTCTTTAATCTTGCCTCCATTTTTAGCTTTAATATTTGCAACTGAAACTTCAATCTTTCTTGTTGAATTTGCATTTATTTTCTTCTCTTCTGGTACTATTACACTCCCCTGTACTGCAGTAAAATTTCCAATTCCGCCATTTTTGTCCCCTTCAGCCTTGAGAATTTCAGATTCAACTTTGTTTCTTGAAATTGAAATACTTGCAAACCCGGATGTATTTTCAGGTTTTGAAAAATGGGTATGTGTTAAATTTGAATCTTTCAAGCTATTTGATGAGAAATTTGTGGTAAAAGACTGTACAGAAATGGGTTTTAAACCCAGAACAAATGAGGTTCCATTGAGCTCAAATCTTGCATCTTCGAATACAGAAGGGCTGGATTTGAAAACCCAGATGGTAAAAATTACAAGAAAGATTATAGAAGACGAGAGTGTGAAAGAAAATACCAGAAATTTAGTTGATTTAACTGAGAAACTTCTCTGCCTATCCATCTTATGAACTTTGTTTTTTCCAGTGATGGATGTGAAGTTCAGATTGGAAAAGAAAAATAATTAGGAAGTCAAAGGTGTTTAGATTTAGCAATGCAGAAAAAACTATGCATGTGCATTATCTGAGGGGAAAATAGAAAATATTTGAAAAATGGGTTGGCAATGTTTGAAAGTGAAATCTACCGGATAAAGTGGAGTTGGTGATGGTTTTTCAGGGGAGATGAGATGAGAGGGAGTGTGGCTCTATATTTACTAAGAAGCCCCTGACAAGCAACATAACTGTAAACTTGGCATTTTCCTTTCTTTTATTTTATGTATGGTTATGCATAATGGAAAAGAAAAATTAATAATGAGCTCTTTTTCTTCAAAACCACATGTAAAGTTTGAGTACGAGATTAAAAGAGACTGTTAAAGAAAGCAAGAAAATTGAAAAAAGAAAGGGCAATCTTGATGCCCTTTTGCTTCACTTGCAAGTGTTTGAAGAGAAACATGGAGCAGCATATGATTAGGGTGTTTAAATAATTGAACCGGACCGTAAAGTTGAACTGAATCGAATTGAAATTGTAGTTATGGTTTGATTATTTAATAAATATGGTTTGATTTAATTTGTAGTAATTGTATAAAAGTTTGGTTTTGATTTTTGGTTTGGTTTGACTATTTTAAAAATTAAAATAACCGTAAACAGAAACAAAAAATAAAATTTTAAACTATTTTTTTGAATAGGTGAATCAATTCAAATATTTATAAGTATAATTACAACATTACTATTTATAGAGATATAATCTTAAATATTTAAAATTCGATTAAGGGGGCGTTTGGTTCAGCTATTTGGTGGAACTTTTAGTTTTTGCTTTTCAAAAAACTCCACCAAAGTATTTAGTGAGAATTTTTTTAGAATTTTTTGGAATTTTTTTAAATCTCCAATGGCTGCTGTTTGAAAAATTCCATTTTATAATTTTTTGCCAACAGCTGATAGCTTTTTTAATATTTTTAATTATTTAGATAGAACTAACCCTACTAGAATATATCGTTTTTTAATATATTAAATTATTTTAAATACTCTAATTATTTATAAATTATATAAAATTATTTAATTTATATTAAAACTACTATAATTTAATAATTTTTTGAAAAATTTATTATAAATTTATTAAAAAAATATATATATAAGTTTAAACTAAATATTATTTCTTATAAGAAAATTGTTAATATTTTTATCGAATAATATATGATATAATATATCTATACTTTAATAAATAAAACTAAAAATTATGCCCTTTTGGTCATTTTATATATAAACAGCTACAGCTAATTAAATTTCAACAAACATTTATGGTCTATCAGCTATCAACCAACAGCTAACAGCTATCAGCAACAGCTAACAGCACCAGCTATAAGAAGCAGCTGAACCAAACAAGCTCTAAGTAGTAATATTTAATTAAGAAAAATAATGCTCTTTCAAATATTTATGTATAGAATTATTATTTATAAACCGGTTAATTAGTTACCTGCGGATGTTAAAATTCAAATCCTAAACCTAAGCTATAAATCATAAAAAAATTAAATTTAAACCTAAACTCGTGAACCAATTAACCACATTTTCTAGTTCGGTTATTTGATTTTGATTCGATTAATCGGTTTTACCAGGATTTTCCCCACCCATACAAAAAATTGGCATCTGAACTTTTAAATATTTATGAAATATCAGCATTTCATTAATTAATTTTCAAAATACGTATAAAATTCCAAGATTTTATTTTTATGAAAAAAAAATGATGTGTACATTACAAGCTCAAACACAAGCAAAATGAAACAAGCTAATTAACTAACTTTGTTCATGAAGAAAAAACAGCCTCAACAAGAACATGCTTCTTCTTAGGATATCCCATACCCACCAAATGGTTAAGATAAACCTTCCCATCCTTCACAGTTGCCGCAGTAGCCAGCCGGTGCGCAGGGCCTTTAAACTTACCCGCAACAGAAGCAGTCTCCCAACCATCGGAGCTCTCTACTAATCTAGCTGAAGGGTTTCCAGCAACCACCAGTTTAGTCGGAGACAGCAGCTCAAGACCATCACCAAATGACAGGGAACCATCCACCTTAATTAACTTAACTTCTTCTCCTTTGGCTAGGTCAATTTTGTATAAGTTTCCGGTGACCGTATGAATGACTATCAAGAACCCGTCTGGGTGGTAAACAATGCCGTTGAGTGCGATTAGATTTTTGTACCACGGAGTTTGAGTGAAGAGTGGGTTTCTGATGATTGATAATAACTCTCCGTCCTTTCCGACCTTCCAGATTTTGCTTGCTTTTACGTCGGTCACATATGCATTGCCTTCTGCATCCACCGCAACATCGTCGGCGAACGCTTTCTCATCACCTACAAGTTTTCAAACCAACAAGTTACCAAATGAGCAGCGTGTGTAATCAAGTTGAGTCGAGTTGAAATTCATAAAAGAGACATTTGACCGGGACTAAAAAGAGGTCTCAAAACCCCCAATTCTTAAAATTCTACTTAATTCATTGCTTCTAAATTCTGAACTTTCAAATTGTATTACTATAAATAAATTTAAAAAAAAACTTCAATTTGTTTATATTTACAGTTAAATAATTGAGTTATTTAGAACTTTTTTTAGTTCGATGAAATTAAATTGGTCACATTTATATATTTTTTTGAGAGGTGATTACATTTAACTTAAACTCTAGTAAAAGTAATAGAATTTTTAAATTAGATTCTAATTAAATTAATTTTATTTTAAATATATAGGATATATTTATAAATAAAAATTTAGAGTAAAATTTAATCAAAATAGAACAAATATATTTTCACAAAGTTAGATAGACAAACTTTATCATACAAAATAATTAAAAAATGGTTAAATTAGTTATTTTTAAAACATTAATTAATTTAATAATCTATCAATCCCATAAAAATACAAAAAAAACAGCTAATCTTTTTGTCTCACAAAAATAAATTAAGCACAAAATAAAAACTTGCAAGTCTTATCATGTCAATTTTAATTAAGCTATAGTTTCAATAATTGACTTTAATGCATATAAAATTTTATTAGTCAATATTTAGTATGTAGTGGCTTTATATTTTAGAATATTACTTTATAATAATTTATTTTCAAATTTAAAAAAAAATTAGTAATGTTATCACAAATTAACTGTAACTTTTAAGTTTCTATAAGAGTTTAATTTTTTCTATTAGCATTATAAAAATATTAAATTCTTTTTGACTTTTAATAGTACCATGAAAAGTCTTACTAGTATAAAGGAAATAAAGAGTTAAAAGGAAACAACCAATAGTACTTTTTGGCATTAAAAGCTGAGCCGACTATTAAATGCTTTTAATAAACAAAGTAGTTATCAGTTGTTATTAATAAATTGTGGGCATAAATGCTTCCACAAATGCTTTCCCTTTTTAATTATTAATAAAAAAAATACTAAGTTTTAATTTAATTATTGAAATTAATATAATAAAGTTATTTATATTTTGAAATGCATAAAATAAATAATTTTTTCTTAATTTTATGGAACAGAGGTATTATAAATACTTCATTATCTTGATTCAATGGTTGAATTGAGGGTTTTTCCCATATTTTTAAAATTAATCATAAGAGTGTATTTAAAGACGGACTTAGAAAGAGTTTATGGTGAGTAATTAATTATTTTATTAATATATTTTTAGAAAAAATATAAAAATATAAATTAATATTAGCCATCTTAAAATTTGAAAAACTGTTCACCTTAAAATTATATTTTATCCATTTTATAAATTTTTGTAAAATTTTATCCATCTTATAATTATAAAATATTTCTGATTCACCACTAAATGCATTGCATGTAATAAAATATGCAAACTCCATATGAAAGGATTCCCTTTTGCACTATAATGATTGTCGCCACATACCAACTTCAGATTCTACAAACTTTGACGTATTCAAAACCTTAATATGCTTTTAATAAAAATAAAAAAATAATGACCAATAAATTACAATTCAAATAAAAAATGAACTACACTTTAAATGATAGTCTGATAGGTTGTAGGTTTGTTTTAATATAAAATTAACTTAATGAAAATGTATACAAATTAAAACATATTAAATGTTTTCTTAATTTTTATGTTAAAATAAAATGCGGTATATATTACGAACCGACAAAAATACTTATATTAATAAAAATAAAAACAAACAAAACACCAATGTAGCTGAAAAACTTACAAATATATATCAAAATAATTATTTGTTGATCTCAAGTTATATATCAACATTTAAAGAACGATCAACCGAATTAAAAAAAATATTAAAATAAATTTTATAGTAAATTTCTTCCATAGCCACTATCCCTTCCCGATTATAAAAAAAAACAAATTTTATAGTAAATGCTAAATATTTAATTAGTGATTCCCTAAGGAACATAATAGAATAACTGACTGACATTAGTTTGGAAATTACTCTTTACTTGATAATTTCAGATAAAACTAAAATTTCCAAGAAAATTTAGATCCATTTATGTTTGAATATAGCTGAAAAAAATAACCAGTAAAATTTACCAAATAAATTTTAATATAGCTGAACAAAATTTATCAACAAATTACCTAAATGATTCCAAACTATTTTATCCACTCTCAAATCTATACTCATAGTTTAGGCTTTAGCTACTAATTTAGAGTAATTCTCTGTTTATTTTTCTATAATATTTTTACAGACTATAATTCTCTATTCATAAAATTTTTAAGTAGTAGTAATTTATTTTCTCTCTGTTCATAAAATTTCGATCTAAACTAAACATTTTCCGATCAAACATTTACTGACCGTCTAACTTTTATCACTGAACCAATAAATTAACAGTACGTAAATTCAAAGAGTAATTAGTAAAACTTACTTGGGCCACTGAGTTGGGTAAGAAAAACCCGTTTCCAAGTGGTCAAATCATAAGCAGACAGCGCACTGTACTTATTCCCAATTACATCGGCGCTGACTACAACCAGCCGATTCCTCGGCCGGTCAACGACGAAACCGACGGTGGAGTTGCCAGCCAAGTCAACGTCTTTAACAACAGTAATTTCCTCTAAAACAGTATCGGAACTGTAATCATCCGGCACGCGAATCTCGCCGATTCCGCCTTCTAAAAAGGAGACAATGAATCGACGGTTGAGATCGTCCCACTTGGCGCACTCCCGGAGGAAGCCGGAGCTGTGGTATTGGAAGACGTGGGTGGGTACTGCCGGCGGGGAAATCTCCAGATAGTAGATGTAGGCTATGGGAAGGGCTGAGAAAATGAAAATGGCGAGCAAGAAATTTTTTGAGCAAATTGAAACCGCCATTTTTTTGAGAGCAGAGGGAAGAGAAGGAGCGGAAAGATTTAGGCAAGGAGGTGATACTTTCAATAAGATTAATTTATTTTAATCGTGAAATGTTGTGACTTTTTTTTTATTTCGTTGTTCAACTTTCTTACCAATAATTCCCCTAAAAAGACTTTTTACCAACACTTTTTTTCAAATATGTACATTTATTTATTTTTATATTAAGAGAAATTAGATAATTATTTATCTTATGTAGTGTTGTGTGAAAACCGAACCGATCAAAAGACCGAAATTCTAATTTTAGTTTGGTTATTTTGGTTAATATGATTTGATTCGATTTTTATGAGCATAAAAATTTGATATTAAGTTTTGATTCGGTTTTAGCTTTTTAAAAATTGATTTAGCCAAAAAAAAAAAACAAATTTTTAAAAATAATTTTTAAAAAATACATATAAATTTACTTTTTGTACCTAAGATATAAGTTAATAATTGTTTTTTTATAATAGATAAAATATATTAATAAGTATATATAGAGCATTATTAGTCCATAATTTTTAAATTTTTTAAAATTTTAAAATAAAAAAATTCGGTTTTTAACCAAATTGAATAGAACCAAACCAAAAAATTTTGATTAAATTTTCAAATGCTTTGAACCTAAAATTTGGTTCAATTCGGTTTTAATATTTTACCAAATTTCGATTTTCGGTTTGTTTCAGTCCGGTTTAAAAAACTGACAGGAACCAATTGAATGCACAACCCTGATGCACTCATTTACTTAATATTTTTCATTTAAATTAAATTTTAAAATATTTATATTAATTTATTTTACAAGTCCGTATAGAAAATTTGTATTTATGTACTCATTATGGAATGGAAATGTTTGGCCAGTTTTATTAAGTTTTACTTACCTAATTTGTCCTTGTGAACTTGATAGTTGACAATAATGATGCATTTTCTATATTTGCTGATTATGCATATGCAGCATATCTAGAAAGAAATTAGATTAAAAGTTATCTGAATCACAAATTTAATTATGTGAACAAGATCTTGATGAAGTACTTTTATCGAGAATTTGTTTCTAATTTCTAAAAATTTAGAAGGGAATGAGTTGCGGATGGAGATTGAAACACGACTTTTTTCGCAAGAAAGTTGATCACCATCGTCGATTGAACAAAATTATTGCGTTGAGAAATTACGAGAGTTATATTGTTGACGATAAAGTTATTTTATAGCAAATGGACACGATTACTTTTCCAATTTATTCTCGAAAAACTATGAGCATGATAAGTTGTTTTCTATTTGAGGTTTATTTCCTGCAATTGATTCTTCCATGATGATTTTCTTATCGGCTAATATTAGTTCGGATAAGATTCGTAAAGGTTTTCGAAATATGAAACCTTTTAAAGCTTTTGTATGAGACGGTTTTCATGCTCTATTATATCAAAGTCACTGGAAGATTATTGGTTATTTTTTATGTATCTTTATGAGAAGCGTCTTTGAAGGTGCTCCTCTTTTTAATGCGTTAAATCGAGCTTTAATATTCTTATTTTGAAGTGTGCTAATCCCGACTCTCTTAAAAGATTATAAGTCCCGTTAGTTTATGTGATGTCTCATATAAAATAATCACTAAACTAATAACTAATATATTAAAGAGAAAATTACACATATGGGCTAAACAAGGGCTTTTATTACAAAAATGCTAAGCCTCTTAAATTCTTTCATCAATGCTAACTTTTTCTTTACATCTATGAGCTAAACACGGTAAATTATTACATCTCATACATAGTTAATCCTAGCCTTCCACTTATTATATCTTTGGTTCATTTTTTTCATAAAACAATACATGTTGCTTTTTTTTTCTTTTTCTTTTTACTCTTTATATTTTCTTATTTATTCCAGCCATATTAACCTTTTCATCAATTTTTTTTATTCTTTTTAGTTCTCCATTTATTTATTTATTTTATTCTTTTTGATTCCTCATTCCTTAAATCAAACCCTCATTTTTTTTATTATTCTATATAAACACCTGTCATGGCTAATAACCTAGAAGAATTTAGTTTTGTGTTGTTTTAGTAGTGAGAATTGAAGATTGAGTGATTAAAGAGAGTTGCAGAAATGGTGTTTATGTAGAAGAATTTGATGGAGTGATATGTGTGTGTAAACATAGGCACGTTATGAGCCAAAGAGGGTGATGGATGGCAGTATTAGTAGGTGGTGTTGTTAATACTGTTGTAACAAACACATAATTTTGTTATTAATTATAGAATTTGCTATTGGTTATTAACAGGTGTTGGACCCTCTTTATTTAATGCTTTTGCCTACATTTCTATGTTATATATACCCTCTTCTACTAATTGAGATCAGATATTAATTTATTACCGAAATATAAAGTTGGTTAATTAACTTCCGATAAGTTGTTTCCATCAACAACAAAAATGTAGTTTCCAAAAGACCTTTTTTGATTTTTTTTATTGTAAATTTTGAGAAAAATTACACTATGCATCTTTCTTTTTAATTTTTTTATATGAATACGCTTTAACTGCTATAAAAATACTCTTTTTTAATTATTAGTTTTATAAAATACCTCATTTTATTAATAAGCTATTAGTAATCTACCAAAATGGTTTTTTTGCAAAAAAAAAAGTTAGAACGTATTTTTGTAAACATTTAGTTGAATCGACTTCATCTTGAGTATTTTTGTAAAAAGCCCAAAATTTTGTCGGTGAATCAACTTCATCTTGAGTTCTTAATTTAATAGCATTAGAGGCTAATTGAGAACTATAAGAGCTGTACTCAAACAAATGGGGGATAATTTTGGAGATTTCCAGTCTGAATTGCCCATAATAAATATATTATTAAAATTATATTTGATATGTATTATTTATGTATTTGAGATGTATTATTTATATATTTTTATGTGAGTATATCATTTTTTATATTTCTTCTTTAAATAATTATAAGATTATGTATTAGATTTGTTTCATATATGTATTTGAGATATATTTTTTCAATACGTTTCATTAATATTATTTGACTATATTCGAGATACATATCAGATATATATGTTATATATTTCAGATACATGTCAGAAACATCTCAATTACATTTATTTTGAAATACATATTAATTCATCAAATGTGTTTGACATGTTTCTTAAATGTATTTATTAGACAAATTGATAATATATAATTTATACATGATAAATATATCTTTGGTATGCGTTTTCTCGTTAATGGTGGTACCTCAATGCCTACGAGATACATTTTCGGTACATCTCATATACATTTTCGATACATCTCGAATACATCATCAATACATATCAGAAACAGTTCAAAGAATATTTAAATATATATTATATATATATGCGTCGTTTAGATGTATTTTTAGATACATCTTTCATATAATGATAAATATATCTTTAATACGTATCATTGATAAATAATTTATACAATTTACAGAGCATGTGACATATTTTTTATTTTAATATATGTTATAGATAAATTTTAACTACTCGTAAGTTATATATTCAATGCTTTAAATATATAACTCAAATACAAATACTATACATATTTGACACTTTTTTGTACATATCAAAAATAGTTTCGACGTATATTTTTTATTTTAATATATGTATTATGTGTGTATTTTGAGATGTAGTATTATCGATATATCTCTGATAAATTATCGATAAATATATGATACATCGTGGATAAGTGTTTGTAATTCAAGTGAGAATGTTTTGTTTGATAAAAGTTGAGCTAAAAAAAAATCACAACTTATTATTTGTATGCTTCAATTTATTGTGAATAGTAACATATTAAAATGTTATTGATATTATTTGATGCGTGAATTTTAATTAAAGCACGTGATACATATATCTTTTAATTTAAAATATATTATACATACACCTTAGAGACACATAAATAATACATATTAATAATATATTATTTATTTTTATTTTTATTTTAGAAATATGAAAAAATAATAATCAGATATGTCCTTGATACATATATGATACATAACAGATACATAAACGATACATGTTTGAATAGTTCGACAAAATGACGCGTGACTGACGCACGCATCTGACGCGCGTGTCAGACGCATGTCAGACGCGTTTCTGACGCGTTTTTGACCTATTCTGACGCGCTTTTGACCTTTTTTTGTTTGTTTTGTGTGTGACATGTGTTGCATTCTCATTGGGAAGGTATTAAATGTAAAGTTTTAATTTTTTGAGGTGCTCATGTAATATTTCAGCAAATTTAGCATTGTTGTTATTTTCTTCCTCTTTTTGTATAGTTTTGTTATTTTCTCTATATTAAAAAGGACCATCACTTTTATTCCGGCCGGCTCAAACTAGTTTACTTGTGGGTCAGCATATAGCTGACAATATTATTTTGGCTAGAAAAGTGATGCATTTTATGCTTCAAAAGAAGGGCCGAGAATGGTAATTACAATTGATTTAGAGAAGGTTTATGACAAAATTTCATGAGATTTTTTGCTTTGACACTTTAATTAATGTTGATATTTTGCAATTATGTAATGTAATGTAATAATATGTCTACTCCTTCTATAAGCATTTTATAGAATGGCAATTTATTGGATTATTTTAAGGCGGTGTGTGTGATTAGACAGAACGATCTGTTATCTTCTTATTTTTTTTTGTCGCATATCTTATTAATCAAGAATGTCAATTTCAAAAATGGAACCCTATTATGATAGGTCAAGGTTCTCTGCACTTTCTTATCTATTTTTATCCGACAATTTTGTTGTTTTGTGACGACTCTATTGATCAAACAAAGGTGGTGAATCGAGTTATTTCAACATTTTGGGTTTCCTTGGAAAAAAATCAATAGATTTAAGGTTGAAGTCTTGTTCTTTAAGAACGTGTTAGCAGCTCGTGAAAATTTGGTAGCTGCTAAGTCGGGTTTTTTTATAATAGAGTAAGTATTTTGGGGATTCTTCATCTTCATGGGAGATTAATTAAGCGTCATGTGGATGGTACCATTTTAATAAACAAACAAAAAATCTTGGCTAGATTGCAAAAAACGCTTCTATCAATCTTACATCGATCACCAAATGAAACAACATTTCGAACGCAATTCATTTTCTTGGTAGAACCAAAAAATAATTTTTTTAAAAATAATATTAATTAAACATT
The DNA here is from genome assembly GCF_937616625.2 of Mercurialis annua. NCBI lineage: Eukaryota > Viridiplantae > Streptophyta > Magnoliopsida > Malpighiales > Euphorbiaceae > Mercurialis > Mercurialis annua. The sequence continues at coordinate 39,047,261 of NC_065575.1, forward strand.
GTGAAATATGTTTATATTTAGCTTTATGCCCACGGAGCGGCACTTGTTTATTTAATTGGCAAGTTAAAAATCTCTAGATGGGGAACCGCTTTAATTCAACAAATGGTGGAAATTTATGTTGCTATGTGCAATGCAAAAGATTTCTCCATAGAAAGGGTCTTGTGATGAAGTTGAGTTAAAGATTGAGTTTGGTGAAGCAATTGGCAAGCTAGCTACACGGAGGTTTAGGCTTTAAGAACTAGAAGTTTATGAACCATGTCTTGCTTATGGAATTAGGCTGGCACATTATTGTGAACAAAGAAAAGTTCCAAGGTTAATTGTTGCAAGCTAAGTATACTTTTATAGATGAAAACATATACAAGTTGAATTTAGCTATCAAGACTTCTCATCTCTAGAAATTGCTAAATAATATACGGCACAAGATCTGCAACGAAGTCTATTGTGCTATGTGTAACGAGAGCAAGGTGCTTAACACTGGGATCAAAGATGGTACTTCTCTTTAACATGCAGTTGCCAATCCATGTTGGCGAGCTGTATTTCATGACTGAGAAGTTCTTACCTAAATCCGGTCCATGAAAAATTCATGAACCTATCCAATGAGGTGTTAGAGAAATGAAAAAAAAAAAGAAAATAATGAGAAAAGAGATAAAATTGTGTTAGATTTTCTAACACCTCATTGGATAGGTGCATGGAAAATTCATGAACCGGGACTAGCTAAGAATTTCCCTTCATGACTAATGAATATGGAGACAACTATAATAACTGGTGGTAGAATCCTTAAATTTTTTGTGCAATCCTTAATTCTTTAACATAGTTTGTTTTACTCCTTCAAATTAAGATAACACCACTGATTTTATCTATTTTTCAATGTCCTCACTTGAAATATATATTACAAAATCAGCCTACCATTCTTTGGCTTTTTCGAATTGAAATATTGATAAAACTTGAAATCTTGTTTGGAGCTGGACTAGTTTGGAGCGTGCTTGGAATATGTTTTGACTTACTACTCACAACATTTTGTTATGTAATGTTGAGCGTCTTAGAAGGCATTTAACAACTGAAAAACATTTGTCCCGGGTGAAACATTGTAGAGGAAGATGGGGACCATGTTTTGAAAAATTATATTTACGTTAAACATATTTGTTATAGGGTGGTTGATAAGTATATGCATCAATTTACACCAGTCTCGTAAGATGGATTGTAGACTGCCTGGCACGAGAAGAAGACATGGACCATAATGGGATCAAGAGGGAATTAATGCCAAAAAAGAGAGCTATTTAATTACAGTTTTATTATTTTTAATATTTATTTTAATAAGAGAATGTATCTTATTATAACAGGGATTCTAGACTAGGTTTTGAAATTTAATTTAATAATAGTTTTGATATTAATCTCTGAATTTTTAGAATTTCGTATTAATCCTCATAATTTTAGTTTAGTGGTTACGAATATCAAGTCATGTTTTCACTTTTCAAAATTGAGCAAGTTAAAGCATACGGTATCCATTTATAAATTTAAAAGTTTGAACTTGAAATTAATTCCTTGCGAACAACATCAAATGTTATTTTCTTTTGATTTTAAAGATTAGTTGATGGTTAATCTATCGGGCAAAGGAAATTTTAGCAACAAGAATGTCTTCAACATTGCTCTTTAGAAACCTTGAGAAATGCGCGTTTCTCCTTTTCCAAAACGTTTTTGTTTACGAAACTCTTCAGAAACGTTTTGGGCCGTCTCTGTAAAAAAAGCTAAATACTTGTTTTCTGAAAAACAATTTTAAAGAAATTACTAATATTTATTTTGGAGTTACTTATAAAATAAAAAATAGATACGTTTAATTATTCACGAACAAAATTCATTATTTATATTAATTACAAAAGACAAAGAAAAATTCTTCTTGTTTTGAAACACAAAAAATATCTAGTTACGCTTATATTTAAATGAATTATTCTAGGTAATGTAATACTGATAGGAGTAGAAATACCCCTATATTCTATGTGTTTTATATGTCATATATGTGCATTTGATGTTTGTTTTGAGCTTCTTTGTACTCATTTTTGTGTTTAAGCATCTCAGGCATAATGGGGGAGTATTTCATGATATTCAAGCTATTTGGAAGCCATTGGGATCATAATTGAAGTTTAGAGGAGAGTTGTGCGAAGATCCGATGAAAATAGACGCCGAGAGCACAAATTCCTACTTGTGAATTTGACCCCACTGCATTGATTGAAGATTTTGGAATACTTAAAGACTTCTGATGAATTTGTGTTCTTCACAAGAAATAAAGTAGACATCTTAAACTTTCCGAAGAATCAAGAATCAACTCATTCCGAGGTCTATGCGTGGAGTTATGAGGTTTTGAAGTTCACATTTCTGCAGCAGAAAATGGCTCGCGACGCGAAGAGGATTCTCGCGACGCGAGACTAGTTTCAGACCCAAAGCCGTAGATTCTCGCGACGGGCTCGCGAGGAGAGTCGCGACGCGACACTTACAGGTCCAGATGTCCGTTTTTGACCTTTTTGACCTATTTTATCATTCCGGGGGCCTAATATGACATGGGTAACATTGGAAATACACAAAAGAAGGGCCAAACCCTACTATGAGATAAAAAAACATATAAATACTATCCATTAACATCTTGAAGAGGGTTCGCTTAATTCGCCACATTAGACATTAGTTTTACATTAGTTTAGTTTAACTTTCGATTATCGTTCATCGTTTTAGCTTGTATTCTGGATTTTCTTCATCATTGTTTTGGGATTATTGTCGATTAAGGTACGATAAATATTAAGAGATTAATTATTATTGTTTCTTATTCAGCCATGAATTCTTATTACATTATTGTTGAACTTTCTTTGAATATGTGTAACTAAACCTTTCATTAGGGATTATTAATGGATTTATGTCTGTTTAAACGAATTGGATTTGTGGGTTATTGTTATTACTATGTTTTAACTATTGTTCTTAACGCTTGAATTTATTTGACCAATTTATCCATTGTCATGTGTTTTGGTTTTAGCTCGAGAGAGTAAAACTGGAATAGACCAACATAATTAAGAACGTAGGAGTTAATTGCGCGAGAGTGAATTGACGAGTACGTGTTTTTAGGGTTTACTTCATAAACATTAATCGATTAGTAATTTAGGTTAATCATTGTGCGAGAGTGAGTAATTAGCCTGTTACTAGTTTGTTATCTGTTTTTGCCTGCAATTGCTCGAGAGAGAATTTTAGGTGCTTACGATTAGCCTGAACCTTAGTAGAACAACTAAATCCATATTCCAATCTGATTAAACAGCATAATGAAAGTTAATAATCCTTGTTCTTCTCATTATTGTTAAAACCTTATTTTTGTTACAGCTTTAGTTAATTTTAGCCATAATTGTTATTTCAGTTTATTTAGTTTAATAACAACATTCAAATTATCTTTTTGGCTATTCAAATTGAGTTTCCTAACTGGTTGTCTTTAAAAGCTTTCTCTGTGGGTACGATATCCTGACTTCACAGTCTGTATTACAAGTTGGCATACGTACGCTTGCGTATTTTTACCAACAAATACTAATTAATTTATCTAAAAGTATAATTTTTATAAGTAAATTTTAATATAGTAGAATTTTATAATTTTTATAATTTATAAATATTTCTATATTTTTATTGTTTACATGTTTCCCTTACGTTTTCATTCTCTGTATTTTGGAGAAAACCGTTTTTCGATGTTTGTTTTTGTATCGTTTCCGTTTCCATGCAATATAGTTTGATTGTTCTGATTAAAATGTATATCATAAAAAATTTCAAATATGAAGTAATATGAAGAATACATTTAAATTTATTTTTAACTCTAATTTAAACAAATGATTACAATTGAAACTGAAAAATAAAAAAAATGCTAAAATTGAAAATTTTGAAAGGTGACACCATAAACGAAAAAATCTAAAAAGGTATAATTTTTTTGAATGATGAAGCTTTTTATATATTTATTTAACTAATATTTTGGGGCTTTTTTTCATAAACAACCAACATTTATCATATTATTAGTTTTATACGGACACATGTGTCTATTTTTAAAACTACCATACACGCAGTAAATTATAATTTTTATACGGACATATATATACCCCTCCTCTCAAACCAACCCTCATAAAAGAAAATTATTTTCTCTCTCATTATCGTCAATTTCTCTTATCTCTCATATCTCACAAATTCCTCCAACTCTTTCAAATTTTCCGTCCTCATTCATCTTTCTCAACGTCGCCGTTCAACATCGTTACAAGTTTTGTCAGCATTTTTTTTCGTTTTGCCATTGTTGGAGTTGAAGATCTGTATAGGATTTTGGCGAGGAAAAACATTGTTTTGATATTGTAAAATGACTCTTTGTTGTTGTTCTTACGTTGCTTTTTGTTATCGTTTTATATTTTGATTTCAGATCTAAAATTCATTGTTCTTCTTATTCTTCTTCTTATTCTTCTTCTTGTTTTTTAAATCTACATTTTCTTCTTTTTTTTACTGTTTTTTATAACAGTAATTTTCCATCATTAAACATGTATAAAGATTATCTTTTCATGTTGTATAAAATAATTTTGTGATTTTATGGAATGAAATTCGGTTATTTTTGCATTTTTTTGTGTTTTGTTGTATTTCTTCGTTTTTTGTATTCTGCAATACGATTTGTTAATGATGGTTGATTGCTGAATTATTGTAATGTTACGGTATTGTTTGACTTTATGTTGATTATATGTTGATTATATGTTGATATTATGTTGATAATCAATTGAATTTTTTTCTTGATTTGAACATTGGCAAATTTGATAATATTGTCCGTGAAATAAACTAAAAAAAATAATTAAATTGAAAAATATAAATAATTATTATAATATTACAGTGTTTATTTTAGCATTGGTGAAAAATATAAATAATGATGTTAAATTATAATAATATTATAGTGCTGATTTTATGTTGGTATTATGTTGATTTTGTGTTGATATCTGGTTAATTTTAACATTAGCGAAGAAAACGATATTGTATATGAAATAAACTAGAAAAATGAAAATTAAATTGAAACAGAAAAAATGATACCTTAATTTTTAATTGATTGTTAAATTATTGTAATGTTGATATTTTTTGTTAATGTTAAAATCAATTAAACATCAACATAATATCAACACTAGATCAACACAAGATCAACATTGTAACATTATAATAATTCAACATCATTATTGTCATTTTCATTAATGTTAATATCAACAAAATATCAATCGAAAATCAATACAATATTAACACTATAACATTCAAATAATTCAACATCTTTATTTATCTTATTTCCCAGTGCAAATATATCATTATCTAATCTCAGTTATTTTTTTTAGTTTATTTCTCGGACATCGTTATCTTATTTGTCAATGTTAAAATCAATAAAATATCAACTGATTAGCAACATAAAACCAACAACACTGAAACATTACAATAATTCATCAATCAATCATCATCAACAAATCGTGCTACAGAATAAAAAAAATGCAGAAATACAACCAAATACAGTAAAACTGCAGAAATAACAGATTTTCATTCCATACAATCATAAAATTATTTTATATACATGAAAATTAGTATTCCATTCCTTAAAAATAATCTTTACACATGTCTAATTGTAAAAAAATCATTGTGTTACTTAAAAATAGTTAAAAAAAATTCTAGATATGAAAATGAAGAAGAAGAAGAAGAAAAAAAAGAAAAACACAATGAATCTTTTTGTTTTGAAATCAGATCATATGCGTTAAAGAAATTTTTTAAAATCGTCAAAATTTTTTGATATATATTGTTCTTTCCAACAATAAACTCCGATTTAGATCTGCAAAAAAAAAACAATGAAACAAGTGAACGCCGGTGGCGCAACGAGGATGGATACGGCATCGGAGCGACACTGAGATTTGATGAAGGGCGGCGACCATAAAAAGAAATAGAGAGCAGGGATGAAAGAATATGGAGTAAATAACTGTTAATTCGAGAGCAGAAAGAAAAAGTCGTATAAAAAATTTATTTTTAAAATATTAGGTTATATTTATAAAATAAGATGGTGGAGAAATAATCTGTCAAATGTCATATTTGGCATAAAAAGCCCAATATTTTTGCCCATTAACCATTTGAATGGGCCCATCGTCATGTTTTGGGGCCCATGTTAATAAGAAACTTGCAAAACCATAAGCAATGGAACCGAACCACCACCATTGTGTTCTCTGATTGACGACCTGTGAGCATTTCTCTCATTTTACTCAGGTAAACCCTAACTAACTTCGATCTTCGTTATACTCTTATATGAATTGAAATTTGCCTTGTTTTCCTACTCGTTAGCTTCTCAATTTTATAAGAATGGGCCTTAGGTTTTTTTTTTTTATCATGAATCGATTGTGTCGTTATGTTTGAGCTGATTTTAAGATTGATTGATCATTATGTGGAGTTGGGATGCCAGTTTTTATTCTAGTTCAACGTGTTTGATTTTTATTTTGTTTTCATCCTGTTGCTGCTGGAAATTAGATTAGGAACTGAAGGAATGAATTCAATTATTAATAGGGGCTGTTATGAAATTACGGCGAAAACGGGAAAGCTTGTAATTTTTTTATTTATTTTTTTTAAGTTGAAAATTCAGTTACTTTAATAGAAATCAAAACATGTTGCTGAAAAAATTATGTTATAAAGTCATGTCAATTAGGTTTTTTTATTTTTGGTGGAATTGCTTTTGATTCTAGCTCACCAAACATGGTTTTTGTTTGAAATCGAACATGAAAAGTATTATTGGCACTAACTTATTATTTTCTAAGGTTGTGGGATCGGATAGGTACTGATCGTTCATTGTAGGAACTAGGAAGTCCCATTTTTCATGTTTTCTCTACTTGGTTATTATTTGTGTGTATGTCTAAAGTATGTCAGTCCAGTCATGTTATGAACCCATGCTCTGCACTGTGCATTATTTTGACCTTGAAGTGGTGCGTGGAAAACATAAGATCTGAAAGTATATAGTGTGATGCAAAATGTACTTCCATTTTTTTTAACTTGGGAGCCGAGTCCCCTGATGAATGATTGGTGTAGTAACTGAATGACATGAATTGAACCTAGTGCGAGTGATGTATCAAAGAGGCCCCATTTAGTTCATTTGTCTGACAATAATTATGATATTAAATGATAAAATTTTGTAATTAACTTTTGAAGCAATGGTGAGAAGGTAGAAAGGAGAAAGTAGGGTTTGAACCCGATATTGCAAGAGAACTAAGTTGCATATGTAGTCCTAGGTAAGTTTGAAGCAATTGATTGTAAGGTTGTTACATAGTTGAAACTCAGTTTAACTATAATGCTAACTCAATCAAATTTCGATATTGCGACATGAACTGATGGTCCATGTTCTTTCATAAGATAGATGCCAAGTTAAGCAATGTGCTTTTCTGTTAATTATCTGAAGTGTCAGAGAAAATTGTTTAGTGTTAATCTGCCTTCTGCTGCCTAGTGTCTCAAAAGAAAGATGTAGTAATTTGTTTTAAAGCTACTCAACTATGAGTGCAGTTTGTCCCTAGTGGCATGCAGTTAATTAGAAAACACTAAATTTTACTTTATGACAATGAGTACAAGTTTATATTTGTTTCTAAATAAGACAGGTTGCTTGCAGATTTATCAGCTTTAACTAGAGAAGTTAACATGGCTGGCGGTAGGGTTGCTCATGCCACCTTGAAAGGACCGAGTGTTGTTAAGGAGTTATGCATTGGGTTCGCACTTGGATTGGTTGCTGGTGGTTTTTGGAAAATGCATCACTGGAATGAGCAGAGGAAAGTGAGAGCTTTTTATGATTTGTTAGAAAAAGGCGAGATCAGTGTGGTTGCAGAAGAATAAGTCTAGTTTTATACATTCAGCCATTATATTATGGACAACTTCAGCGTGATCATCATGACTTTCATGCTGGCTATTGAGTTGAGCATACTCAATTTGTCATTGAAAATAAACCATTTTTGAATTGTGGAATACATAATCATGTGAAATTTATTGGTTTTTACCTATTTGTGGGTTTTGCATTTTTTAATTTTGTATGTATCACCCCATGTTTAATTTAAACCTTCTTTACATATCCTCTTTTTAATTTCCTTCTTCGGGGTTGGTCCGTTAATTTGGGATATTCCCTTACTAACGGCAGTTTGAGAGGACTAGCTCTAGCGAGCAAACTTGTTCTGCTGGTGGAATCACGAGCACTAGAAGTATTTCTCAGTAGTTTGCCTGACGAGGAAAAATGTCTTTTCCTTCCTCTTCGTGGAGGTCAGTGCGGAAAGTTCAGATGAACTGTTGAGTTCATGGGAGAATCTGGCCATATATGAAGACCATAAATTTGGGATGATGTGTTTCATTTAATAGATTATCGTTCTAAATGCAACCAAAACATTCTCCAAATTGAAACAGAGAACTATATTCAAGAGTTTACAGTTTGATCTAATTGGTCATTCATTACGTAATTTTACGCTGGTGTATGTTAGAAATTGTAAACTCTTCTATGAGCTGCATAAACATATTAAGACTAAATCCGTTACACGCATCAAAGCTAATTAATAAGACTTAACCCATCTTTGAATCTCTGTACAATTTGTGTTTTATTTATTTGGTTCTTATTTTAATTTTTCTTATCCCTTTACTTCTATTATCTCTACGATTGGATCCTTTTTTTCTGGATGACTTATATACCCGTGAGATCGCAGACCGTTAAATAACGAAAAAGACATTGTATTTCCACGTTGGAACTTACTGATAACGTTTCCACCCTCCTCAACACCTTCTCCACCATTGCTAACATTCAGCTATTCCAAAAAAGAAAAGTTGATGATGCTATGAAGAAATATGAAATTACCAAACAGATGATTATGGCCTAAACGGATAACCCGCAACTCCGGCAAGTAAGAGCAAATACCATCTGAAAAACGCTAGAAACAAACTGTTTCTTTTGCTAATTTGTACTTAGTGGCATACTAGCTTTTAGAAGAATCAAGGCCGTTTTCTTTTGCTAATTTGTACTTAGTGGCATACTAGCTTTTAGAAGAATCATGGCCGTTTCAAAGTTGCATTTATATCTGTTTGGGAACTTTGTTTTTTTTAGTATGTATTTATTTTGTAATCAGAGCTACAATAAGGGTTGTTATTTTCTTAGAACTTTGGAAGAATCGAAGCAATGCAGTTTTTAATAACGAGTTCCATAGTGCTGCTGAAATCATCTACTCGATCCGTCGTTTGACTGAATACACCGTCATTGCCCAGAAATACGCTCATATGTCCAGCCCAGGTCTTCCTACAAAGAAAGAGCATCTGATCAGCTGGCGTCCTCCTCCTCCAAGCTGCTCGAAGCTCAACACTGATGGAGCAGTGCACTCTCCCTCCAGCCGAGCTTCGTCTGGTGGCCTGGCTAGAAACAACAATGGCGACTGGATTTTTAGGTATAGTAGACGTATCAGGTGTTGCTCGGTTCTCCAAGGTGAAGGAAATCGTTGTGCGGATTGGATGGCCAATCATGGATGGTCAATCATGGCTTCTCGCAGGACATTGGCCTTGTCGTTTTTGATCATGCTCCTAGAGCGATTATTAGTTTCATGGTAGATGATATTATGGGGGTCTTGATCCCCGTGTGTAGATCGTCTTAGCTTTTTGGGCCTTGGCCTATCTTCTCATTCAAAAAGAAAAGAAATATTCTTTATATTTCAATTTCTTGCACAATCTCAACCATATATTAATAGATATTTCTCTTAAATCTTGTTATCATCAAAAAATTTGAGACTAAATTATTTGGACTATTAGCCAACAATAGTGTATAGTTTAAAAAGTTGTTGTAGTGTTGAGAATGAGATATTTATTCGCAGATAGGCCAAGGGTAATTATTTGTAAACATGGTTTTGAGAATTCTCTATTTGTAAGAGGACGATACGGAGCTTATATTTATTCTTTCCTTGAACTCAGTGATTAATCAAAGAATCAGACATGATCAGTCGGTTCAAACAATTGAACCGAAAACCAGTCAGCTGTATGGTTCAACTAACTCAAAGATCGGATTTGAAATTCGGTCGGTTTAGTTTTTAAAACACAGCTTTAACTACCGAGATCGAAGTAGTGTTGAACTTATAACTAGTTTTTCCTCCGAGCATATCCAAAGAAAGTGATGACATAAGCTAACAAGAGATAAATTGCAAAGAGTACTTATTGAAAAGGGTGGGAGGAAAAAACACTGCATGAAGCTTGGAAGCAAGTGAGTTGGGAAGAGAACATGCATAAGGCCAAATCTAATCAGATCACATATTTTATTTTTTAGTAGAGAATTCACTATTGCACTTAGACCTCAACGGAACTTAACGGTGTCACCTATGCAGCTATGCTCATGCAATGCAACCGTTAGTCTCAAAGACAATTGAGTCCTGCTAGAGTAGTATATGCCCCAGCATGTGTCCGAAACACTCGTTAACCAATATAATCCCCATCCTCTCTCTTATGAATTCCTCAAAATATCTCAAATTTAACTTGCATGGAGGAACAAAAAAAGATTGCAGAGGCTGATGCTAGAAGATCACTCGAACGAGCTCAGTGGGTTCGAGCAGCTATCCTAGGGGCTAGCGATGGTCTACTTTCAACTACGTCACTGATGATCGGTGTGGGAGCAGCCGGAGTAGATGGACGATCCATGGTTTTATCTGGATTAGCCGGAGCTCTTGCCGGCGCTTGCAGTATGGCTGTTGGCGAATTCGTTTCCGTCTCAACCCAAAGAGATATTGAAAACACAACTCTATCTGCTACTAAGCCACCTACCGTCGACATCATCATTATTCCAAGAGACAAAACGTCGCCTTTTGGAAGGTCTCCGACCAAAGAAGATGATAACCTACTTGTTATTACAAATCCCTACAAGGCTGCAGCTGCATCAGGTGTGTCATTTTTGTTGGGTTCATCTGTGCCATTGGTGTCTGCCATTGTTGTTAAGGAAATTGAAACTAGGATTATGGTGATTATGGTGGTGGCATCAGCAGCTTTGGCTCTGTGTGGGGGCGTTGGAGCTTATCTTGGTGGTTCACCAATTAGGACGTCTGCAGCAAGACTAGTGGTTGGTGGTTGGGTTTCCATGGCAGTAACTTATGGCTTGCTTAAGATGGGTTCCACCGTTGAACTTGAATGAGTTCCATCTGGTAAAAATGAGGATGATAGCGGGAAAAGGTATAAAAATATCATTTAAGGTTATTTTTGAATTCCAAGAATTTGTAAAAGTAGCATAATTTTATTTAGCTTTTGAGACAATTATTTAACAACTTACTAGTTCATTTTGGAGACTGAACGGACATCTAAAAAGGACACACTTGTAAACATAATAGAAGTAAAGGGATCAATAAAAATCAAAATAGAAGAATAGGGACCATATAACTAAAATACAAATTATACAGGGAGCAAAAGATAGATTTAGCCAATTAATAAGTACTTATGAGAATCAAAATTGATAGCTTTTATAGTATTATCGGGTTTCAAAGGTCACCCTAAAGTTGACGCATGAACGCTTTATTAATTTATACCACTCGAGCGTGGCATTTGTATTTTGTAATGATAGATTTCAATTAAAATTGTGGAACTAATGCCTTCACAATCACTGGGAGAGGCATATATGATATATTCCCTTTCAGCATCCATGCAAACATCAGTTTTGTTGCTCTCCATTTAACCTCAGCAGCTAAAAGATCCGCAATTCAATCTACACAGAGCAGCGAGTGTTCATGATCAATAATCAAGTAAACGAAATAAAAATTGAACTAGAAATAAGAATGGAACAAAACAAAAAGACAGTGACGGAACCAGGACTCCAATTTAGGAGGGTCGAAATTTTTATATTCGGCTATTTAAAAAAAATTAAACGGCTGTAAAACAATTCAAATGTGTAAATTTGCAGCTGTAGGGGCGGTAACACATGTAGGGGCGGTTTACTGGAAAAATATACGAAAAATCTATTTATTTTTTATTTTTTTCCGGCGAGGAGGGTCGGCCGACCCTCCCCGACCCTCCCTAGATCCGCCCCTGGCTAGAGCAGTACTATTGTTGGATGGTAGAGGGATCTAAGTAATTAGTTCGAATACGCGAGACATACTCTCTTGACATATATCACCTATTTTAAAGCAAGAAATTGGCTATCATATAAAAAAAGGATAAAATTTGAGTTTGTAATACCTAAGTTTGTTTTGTTTCATTTGACGCTGTAGAAAATATAAATGAGTTCATGGTATATCATGTGCTGGAAAGAATTAGTTACTGGATGAAAGTTTACCATAATAATGATCTTGGTGTGCAGTTGAATTTTTCATGCTCAAGATCTTCCAGTTCAGGGACACCACTTCCGGTGGCTGTAACTGTGTTGTTTGCAGTGTCTGCAACTCCTTTGTTTGCATTGTCTTCACCTGTAACTACTTTGTCTTTGGATGAATCAAGTTTTCCGTTCACATCAGAAACGTTTGGCACACAATATTTCTGCAGCCATCTATCTGTTTCCCAGAGAACGTGCATGATGCTCTCTCTTGCAGCATACCCATGGCTCTCAAAAGGGAGAATAACCAGGCGACAAAGTGCACCATGACCTTTTAGGGCATTGAAGAAGCGATCCGACTGCATCATATTGAACACGACTCAGCAGCAGCAGGTAAACAAATTGACAACAAAGTTACAACCAGCAACAAACCATTAGACCGCTTAACAGGAACTTAAGAAAACAAAATATCAGTAAGTGAAAGTAAGATACAAAGGTATTTTTTTACTAAAGGCTATAAATATCAAAGATGATTGTCATTGTCAGTGTAAGATAAACTGGAGTGGAGAATATTTTAAGAAATAAAAAGCAAAGACAAAAAAGAAAAATAGATGAGAGAATATCTTGTACCTGCATGGTTAAGGTTCCTGAATTATTATCTTCTTCTCCGTGGAAAAGTAGTATTGGTTTTTTTATTTTGTTGGCCGACATGAAAGGGCTCATCTCCACGTACACACTTGTCGCTTCCCAGAGTGTTCTATCCTCATTCTATGCCAAGAAAATTTAAGTGACCACCAAAAACACCCAATATTGGAAATGAGACATTAGGAAAAGACAAGAAATAAAAGAAAGTTACCAATATTTAACAATTATTAAGTCTTTTAAATAAAACATCTGCCAATTTCAACTAATGTGATACCTGAAAACCAAAAGGTGTCAGCGTTCTGTTATAAGCCCCTGAGCGTGCAATTCCACAACAGAAAAGATGAGGGGCATGTGCCAAGAGGTTTGCAGTCATGAATGCACCATAGGAATGTCCTCCAACAGCAATTTTTGCAGGATGTGCCACCTTAACAAGTGTGGCAGAAAACAGATTTATCACAATTTCATTCATCACTATCACTATAGTCAAACACGAAAGAAGAAAGGAACTTACTCCACGTCGGATGACCTCCTCAACAGCTGCCTCTGCACTTCCGACCAGTTGTTCTACATACCTAGACAAAGCATTTAATTAAAATTCAAGTTTAGTCCATTTTGTGGTTTTTCGGAACAACCTTACATCTTGATTGATTAGAGACAGAGAAAAGGATAGCCCAAAGTCAATGCCCTCAAATGTTTTAGTTTTAGTTAGTGACAAGGAGAGAAAATGTGACACCACTACTATACGCTTCTATCTATTATCTCATATCTAAGGTAGTGTCGTTTTTACTAGTATGGATAACATTTACCCATAAAGAAATGACTTGTATCACTTGTAACCATAATTTCTCAAGACCTAAGAAAGAGTTTTATTTACACATTACACAAATGCTGGTGTAACTCATAATTTAATCCCATGGTAAATGAAAAGGAGTCTACGTGAACACATGCGTTTGAACTGGGTGCTGAGCAAAACTCCAAGGCATTCTTATAAAAAGTACCTGTCATTGGCTTCCTCGTTACCCTCACCAATAATAGGGATTGTTGGTCCAGCTAAAATGGCAAACCTGCAAGTAAAGGTGAAGTTGGAGGAAGCTACAAATTATAAAGAAAACATTACAATACAAAAATTAAGAGCATAAAGAGACAAAGAGAGGGGAACTCCATGCCTCCTAGCCAGCCAAAGAAGAGCTGATGTTGGACCGATGCCTGCAAATTCATTAGGAGAACCACGAACTTGTCCTGCAGCATCTTTGCTTTTAAATTCTCCAGGGTATGACCAGACTAGACATGGTAGAGGGCCATCTTTTGATGGGTCATAGCCTGGTGGCAAGTATAATGTTGCAGTTAGCTGAACTCCATCCTTCCTCTGGTACCTGATCATCTCTTTCTGCAATGATGCTAACTGCGGGTATGGGTGAGGAAAATTTGTGATCTGACATGCTTTCTTTTCTGGCCAGCTCTGTATATAATACTGAGTATTTTCTGTTTTTGACTCCTTTGATGTCAACACTTTCAGATGATCCATGTACAGGTCCCCTTCCTTAGTATCAGACATTAAAGCAACAACAGATTCATAGTATTTTTCCTTGTCACTCTGCCAAATCCGTTCTTTGCTGCCTGTTTTTCTGAGAGATTTTGGTTTAGAGTATTGGTAATAAGGAAATTAGGGACCAAGCATGAAATGCATTCGCAAAAGTTGGTTCTAGTACACTCACATGTCAAACAGATCAAGGAAAGGGATATTCCCTTCTGGCGTAGCACCACTTCCATTCAATAACAAATAAGTACCTTCGTCATTCTCCTTCTTTATTTTTGCAATCACGTAAGTTCCAGAAGATGTTCTTCTCATCATAGGCGAGCCAGGATCAGAGTAAACATCTTCTGATGACCTATCAAATAGTATGTGTGGATTCATGTCTTTCGAACCGGGAGATATTGTCCAGGTGCGTGTTCGCCTTGTCTTGTACCATGATTCATAAACTAGAGCAAGTGAATCATCGCACCAAGAAATTCCTCTACAAAGGTCAAAGAGAACAAATTAGATAAATTCCTAACTAAAACCTTTGAGCAGGTTTTTGAAAACAGAGCTACATCTGACCGCATCTGCTTACATAATTTTATATGGATAGTTTGTACATACACCTTCAACTGCCCCCCCCCCCCCCCCCCCCCCCCAATCTGATGTCTATAATCCGGTCGAACTATAATGACCCAAAAAGATAGGCATGGCATTTTTGCACAAGGCATTGCAATGAAATGCATATATATATTTTCTGAATCTTATAGTGCTAACCAATTTTTTTATGGTAACTTAAAAAAGACACCCTTAAGCATGTAAGAAGCACAGTAGGCATTGCACAAACAAATGGCTTTCATATGCATATGGGTCAGATCCGTACCCGTAACGAAGATCCAGTTTCATTAGAATTTCAGGCTGTTCACCTTCAAGTGGCTCAGCAGGTTGTGAATATACTATATCTCGTGGTGAAACTTCCACTTTTGCATCTCCCCCATCTTGTGTCTCTGCCCTAAAAACCTCAAGATATCAAACTAAGAATAAAATGAAAGATGAAAGGAATATGAATAGATAAATTTAATAAGGATGAACTCAAACTGTTGCCCATTATGAACAGAATTAAAATTGCATCAAGACACATACCAATAGAGTGTTGAAGGCTTGTCAGCTCTCCAGTTGATTGATCGCATCCCTTTACGGACGCTACTGAATGCTATGGGAATGTCCTCAGCAAGGGGCAAATCACAAAGTTCCCTCACAAACTTCCCATCAGCTGTCCACACTTCTACCTTCCTTGGAAATCTACCACAGGGAACAATAAAAGAGTATGGCCGGTGAATGGAACTAATTAAAATGTATTTCTCATCTGGTGAAGGTTCCATTGATGTATACACAGCCGGGGGGCCAATTTCCTTCACTGTCCCATCCAAAGAAGCTAACACAAGCTGTGATGTGGCATAATAATCAAACAAATCTTCATCGTACTCATCTTTCAACAAATCCTGAAAAGTTCGGACTTGAACAACATTTTTCGTTTCATTCGATTGGATCTTTGGGCCAGATGGAACCAAAGGTTTCTTTGGCGGATCACCACGAGATGATGGGATAGTGCAAACCAACAGAGAAGAGTCATCCAGCCAAACAAAATTATCAAAAACAGCATTTACATAAACATCAGGTGACTTAAACAACGGTCTAGCTTCCCCAGTTTCCACATTAGCAACCCATACAGTAAGCTTACTACTACTGTTATCATCATCGCTAACTCGAACGCTAAACGATAAATGCCTACCATCGAGAGACCAGTTAATGAAATTGATTTTAGTACCATCTGGAAAGCCATGCACCTCCTTCTCCGGGCCTAGGGTACCATCAGGCATTAATTGATGGATGCCAATGCCAGTATAGAACGACATTCGACTCCTAGAATTGCATTTTCCATCAATACGCATACCAGCTAACTTCTCCTCTGGTGCAGCTAATTCTGCTAGTGGCGGTAGAGCTCTTCGCTTAAGAAAAAGTATTTTATCCCTTTGAGGTGAAAACGACAAAGCAGGAAGAGGGGGCGCATCAACAATATCTCTAATCTCTGGTGGAGGTAGCTGATACTTACCGTCCAACGCCTCTAAAAAAATGATGAAATAATTACAAATGATATCATTTAACTGAATCCTAGTATAATGAAATTCTGGCATTTTTAAACTTCCTAAACAAGATATTAAAGCACAACTATACTACTACATTAATGAAAAAATTTCAAGCAAGCTAAATTAATCACACTGAATGAACGAATAATCAATTAAGCTAACGGAGTTACCGTCAATTTGAGTAGAAGAATTAGCGGAGTTGTTAGAACCACCGCCACTTCCACCGTCTTCGGTTGCAAAAGCATTAGCAGGCACGAGATGGCCGAGTCTAGAAGAGGCAGCGGCGGTCATGATCGGCGATAATCTGGAGATTTTTGCGGAATGAGTTCTCAGGTGGCCGGATGTCCGACGAACGGAAGTGAATCGAGCAAATTTAATGGAATTGGAAGGAAATAGAGGAGGTGGAGGAGAAAAGGTAAGGATAGAACCGCAGGTGCAGCGGTTATAGACTTTGTAAATGCGCATCATTTCATTTGATAAATTAAAAAGTAGAATAACCAATCAATTAAGTTGACAACTCCAAAGTGAAACGAATCTTTTCAGCTTCGTGTGTTATCGGGCGCGCGCATGTCTACTGTGTGGCTCTGTGGGTTCGACAATTTAAGATGGCAGTGGCACGTCTTTTATCCTTGCGCCTTGTTTGGTTAGGGTAACAAAATGAGGGTGAAAAATAGAGCGACGAAAATGGTATTTTCTTCAACGTGTCTGATGGTAAAAAAAAATCTTATATTTTTAATTTATTTAAAAATTTGAAAATTTATAATCTATTTAATTTGATAATTTTGTTAAAATTTAATTTAATTTTTTAATCGAGTTAACTATGTCAAACTTTCACTTCACTATAATATAAATTTACTTTTTATATTTATTTTGAGTTTTAAATTTTTATTTTTATTTTACTTTAATCACTAGAAGATATAAATTTAAAATTAAATTTGTCATTTTTTTAAAATTAAAAATTAAATTTTACAATTTTAAAAATTGAGTTTTGCTAACTAGTGAGATAGTTTAATGTAAAAATTCAACTGAAAATTTAAATAAATAAATTGATTTACGGTAAAATTTCAAATTTGAAAAAATTTACAAACTTTAAATCTTTAGATAAATTTGTAAAAAATAAAAAAAATAGCTTTTTAAACCATTAGACCTTTAAAATATAGAGTAAAAATAGGTGACATTTTATAAAATTATTACTGTAATTGTAGTATTCTATACTATAAAATAAAATAAAAAATTATATTATACTTATATATATTATCCTCCGTCCATTCTGCTATTTAACTTTGAAGGATTATGCACATACATTAAAAATATTAAGACATGTAAAATATGTACTATTCTTAGAATAATTTCCTTAGTTAATTATAATAAATAAAGATATGATATATTAGATAAAATGCAATTGTAATTGAAATTTAAAAAAAAAATGAACCTAAAACATCAAATAAAGAGGAAGGTAGGGAACAATAAGAATAATTTAAATATTTATTTTCTTCTTATGTTCTTAGCCATTTTTAAATAAAAAGTGAAAATTTGATTTGTTATTATGATTAAAAATTATGAGAAGGCTTAACTAATTCAGTTTGTTTTGATTTTAATTTGAAATTTTTGGATTGACCATCAAACCAATTATATATATAGAGTTATTTTTGTAAATTTCTAAAAAAATTAACCCATTGATTTGTATGTAATGACTAACGAGCATTTAATATCATAATTATTACTATATTATTAATATTTCCTTAATAATTAATATTAATATATTTGATTATTTGATTTATTTGAATAATCAACTGAATCAAACATATCAATTTTATTTTATTTTTTTTAACCATACATATCAATTTAATTATAAATCGGTTTGTACATATTTTGATTACGGTTTAATTAAGTAAAAAAAAAAAAAATTCGACAAACAAACCAAACTGACTGACAAGTGATAACCACACCACTGGCACTACTAAGTACCCAACAACAACAACTCAAACACGCATCTGATATTATAATTCAATTTGTGGTAATATGATAATATCATTCCCTTGCTTGGCTAGAACTAAATTAGAGGTTTATATCTGTATCTTGACTTCAACGAAAGATTTTTAAAATTTCATTTGGCTGACTAATACTAACAGTTCTATATTTTTTTTTAGTTATTTATATATATTTACAAATTGTACATATTTTTAAAATTTAATCATGTCTTATAAAAGTTATATACATAGACATCAACTATTATTTCTTGAGAAATTCATAATCAATATAGAAGCTGAACTTTTAAAATTATGCGTTTTTATATGCGAATAGCATGGCCCATTTTAGTTTTTACATCGTCAATTTTAATGAATTTTTGATATATCAATTTATCAAGAAGCGATAACTGGTGTATATATTTATTTAATTTTTATAAATGTGATTAAATTACAAAAATGTACATACTTCAGAATTTATAAGCCTAGAAAAATTATTACGAGCCTAAATAGTATATGCAAAATATCAGTGAAGTCCATTCCAAAATCAAAATCATCATTTTCTTTCTAACACATACCCTTCAACTTGTCCTAACTTATTATCTTACATTTTCTTTTTTTCCTTTATAAAAAATATCTCAACAAACTCAAACGTGGAAGCATACAATTGGTCAACAAACGATAAGAAATCAGTGTACAAAAATCCTTACAAATTCCAATAATAAACCAATCCCCCATATTAGCACCACTATCACCCATTACAGAACCAGACACTGCAATGGCAACTCTTACAAGCCTGAACCTCTCAACTCCAACAAGATCAGTCTTATTAGCCAAGGCTACAGATGCACCAAAGGCTCAACCAATCTTCAAGTTAAACAACAGTCCATGGAAGAGAGCAAGCTACCAAATGGGATTTTCTCAGCGGATGCAAATCAAACCGCTAGTCGTTAGAGCAGCGCCCGATAGTATATCTGAAAAGGTGGAAGAGAGCATCAAAAACGCTCAGGAAACTTGCGGAGATGACCCAGTTAGCGGAGAATGCGTAGCAGCGTGGGATACTGTGGAAGAACTGAGTGCAGCTGCGAGCCATGCGAGAGACAAGGCTAAGGAGAACAGTGACCCTTTGGAGAAGTACTGCAAAGACAATCCTGAGACTGATGAGTGTCGTACTTACGAGGATTGAAATTGAAGTATTGAATTACTGCTTTTCTTTAGTTTCTTAGTTATTAATTAATTGTGTGTTTCATGTTTGAATTTGGATCCGTAATTTGATTATGGTGGATTATTTATATATCATGGTGTTATCAGCAGATACATATATACCATACCATCTCTCAAGATAAATTGATAATTATCTCTTATCAGTATATACTTTTTCTCGGTTACAGTTATTGTTTCGGTTGAAATGTTTTTTTGTTAGATAATATGTGTTTTAAGTAAAACTAAAATATTCAGACATAAATAGATTTTATTTTGTTAGATACTTGTTCAAGTAAAGCTAGAATTCAGACATAAGATATGATTCTGAAATAAGCTAGAATATTCAGACATAAGAAGATATGATTTCAAAATAAGCTAGAATATTCAGACATAAGAAGATATAATTTTGAAATACTTGCAGTTTTGCTTGTTTCTCGAAAGAAAATATAATTTGCACAAATATATCGGGAAGAATTCAAATAACTTGTAAAATAACTCCAATAGGGATAAGATTCTATCTGGATAGCCTTTTCTATTGAATTTTCATTATAAGTTTAGAAAGTTTTCTATTGAACAAGTACTAATTAGTAGAAGTTCAGAATAGTTTTCAGAAGACAAGGTGAATTCCACAATCAGTGGAGAATACAATTTCAACTCGGAAGCTTCTTAAAATATTGGAAAACGAAATAATTATAATTTATAGATAATCACAACAGGAGTCAAATTAAACTATACAATCTTATAGTCAAAATTGTGTTCTTGGATATCTTAATACATAGCAATCTGTCTCAGTTTACACTTTCCAGGAAACTTCAGTTGAACCAGGACTCCGTGATAAGCCTCAATTTTCTATTTTAAAGAAAACTGGAAACACCTTAAACCCTATCTGATAGAAATACTATCAAGAATAAGCTCAAAATTGGACCATAAAGTTATCCATCTAGAGCCTGAATCTATCCAAAATAAGTATGCCAAATATGACCAACCATAATGATATTGAAGTTGAATAGTTTGCCTGCAAATTTTATGCAAATCCCTACATAATCTCATGCAATTCGTAATTTTGCCAAGCAACCCATGTTCCAATAATCCACAACAGAAAAATTGTTCATAAATAGAAAGATAATTATAATTATATCCAATATAACATTGGATGGAATAACAATTACACATCTAAATTAAAACCATGACTAGAAACAGAAGCTGAACTATGCACAAGACACAGACACAACTCCAATCACAACAACACTCGACCAAAAACACACAAACACATAATCTAACCCTAATTTAATAAAGTCTCATACCAACAAACAACCACCAGAATCAATACTCAAACAAATCAGCAGCCGCCATGATTGGCTGCACAGAGCAAGGCAGTTGCCACGGCCTCAACAAAGGATCAGGTATCTCAGGAATGTCCACCGCAAAGCCGCTATAATCCTCCACGAGCTGCAGCACCGAGTTCAAAGACCGCAGCCTATCGGTCAGTTCATTAGCCTGGGCTTTCAAAACATCGTTGGCCGATTTCACCTCCGCGTAGCGTTGGCTGCTGACGTCAGCACTCTGCCTTAATTTACTGTTCTCATTCTGCAGCAGAGCCGCTTCATTAATTAGATCCTCCATTTGCTTCTGCTTCCTCTGCCTCGACCGCCTTGCCGATTCGCGATTCGATATCATTCTCTTCCTTTTTCGCTCATCCACATTGGCATAACGCGGATCACCATCAGATCCCGAGCTCGTCGATGCCTGTCTTTGCATTGCTTAAAACTAGCTAATTAAATACTACCAACGAAATTCTGCTAAAATTAGGGTTTAATCAAATTGGGGTTTTGGATGAGTTAGATTATAATTAAAAAGTCAAATAAAAAATTTGAACAATGATAAATTAAATCACTTCATGAAAACACGTAAAACCAGTAGAGATATACAACTGAAAAAGAATGAAGAATTCGAACTCGACGAATGAGGATTGCGAAATTCATAGAAAATCTAAAATCATTGGGTTTTTTTTCTAGTTTTCCTTATAAACCCTAATTTTTTTCGGATTAGAGAACAAGAAAGCGAATTGAGATCTACGAACAAGAGGAAGAGATCGTAAGATCTGAATCAAGAACTTAGAACTATGAAGCCTGACGGCGATGAAGCAAATAAACAAAATCCGAAACGCGAAAGAAACGCAGAGAGGAGAAGAAACGTTTTTTGTTGTAGATAAGATACAAAACGAAACGAAAGAAGGTTAAAAAGTGGGAGGATAAGGGTTTTTTATAAGGAAAGATAGGCTGGAATGCACTGGTTAGGTGGGAATTAAAAAATTAGAAGAAAAATAAAAGATTGAGATTTATAATTATAATTATTTTCTTAAATGGCTATTTGTTACAAATTAGTGGCGTCGGTGCAAATTTATAACGTGCAGAGTGACGCCAGCTGTTTGCTTTAATCGCACACCTTTAATTTAAGATAAAATTTTAAATCATATAATTAGAGGAATATGCCTTAATGATGCTTTTACTGGGTCTTATGTCTTAACCAGGACAATAAAACCTCGTTCTTATTGGTTATTTCTTTGCTTTAATCGCCCATGGCAGCCATCAGGTGCCAAATTTGTGAAGAAAAGGGATTTTATTAGTTGCTGTTTTTAAACAATGCCAACTTGCTATTTTTTTTTTTGAGATATTAGTTTGATTTTCTTCTTTTCCAGTTGCTTTTGTGTTGCGCATAATTAGCATGAATTTGTATAATTGGAAGTTTAATTTCCTTCTTTTTTTATTTAAGTGGACTAATTGATCAAAAACTAAAACTTTAAAGACTATAGAAGACAAAATTAAAGATGAAAGAGCAAATAATCAAAATTCGTACAATTTAAAGACTTCAAAACGAGTTTAGCTAAAATTTATTTCTGTATATATGAACAAATCATTTTATTCCCTCAACTAAGCACAAAATATTAAAAACGTTAAAATGAACGAAACCAAATCATTTTACTGTGAATTTAGCAAATCCGTGTCCCCCCCTCCATCATCCAGAAAGTGTAACACACTTTCCAATTTGTATAGAAAAAAATACATAATAGTCTTTGACATTTTTTTCATTATATAAATTGATATTTGATATTGTTTAAATTTTAATTATATCCTCGTAATTTTTAAAGTCCATATGTCATTTTTATTTAAAGATTAAAACTTAGCAATCTTACTGAATTTTTACCAAAAACCTATATTTTCTTCAACCTCCACTCTGGCGACGTCCATTTCAGGTGGCAGCGGTTCAACGATCATTTTGATCGGAGACAATCAATGGCGGATCAATTTTTTTTATAAGGTGCACAAATTGTATCGAAAATTTATAAAATGAACAATATAACTTTTTTAAGGTGGTCAGTGCTATAAATTTTAAGGTCGAAAAACTATACTACCAACATATATATTCATATTTTTTCAAAGTTTCAAAATAATAAGGCAGTCAATTGCCTACCATAAATTCTTTCTAGGTCTGCTTCTGGAGATAGTGACGGTTGAAACGGAAAAGAAGATGTGAAAAATAGAATATAAAATATGTTTAATTATACAGTCGACCCTCTGATAATTAATATACATGGTGGATCAAAAAATTATTAATTATTAGAATTATTAATTTATTGAATTTATATAAAAAATATTTTAAAGCATCTACATTAATAGACCTAATATTAATATTATATTATAAAAAAACTTAACTAAATACACTTTACAATCACTCAATTTAAAAGAAATAATTTTATATTCAATTTAAGAAATATCAATTGATATGAAACTAAAAATATAATTATTAAGAAGTTGTATTCATAAAGTAAAATATTTTTTAATATTTTTTTATACTAGAGATATTTTACTTACTTTAATTTGTTTATCTAATAACTTCTTTAAAAATTTCTCAAAAGAATAAAAACGTCATAATTTGATGATATTTTAACTTTCACTTTATGAATTAAGGTTAGTATTGCCTCAAATAGATCATCAATTGTTATATATTTCTTTAAAAAATCTCTCTAATAATTAATATTCATGTAGAATATATTTTAAATTTTATTAATTATTAAATAATAGAATTATTAATTATCCGACGTGGAACGAAGTCGGTTCTCTCAATTTTCTATTAATTATTAGAATTATTAATTTATAGAATATTAACTATTAGAGGGTCGACTGTATAGATATGACATATTTGTGGGGGGGTTGTGTACCTTTCTCATAGTTTTGACTTTTTTAATATTTCGTGCCAACATTGGGGGTTAAAATGATCCTTCATTCCTATATACAGAAATCGGGTCGGATCTATGGAAGGCTGGGCTTAGCCAGCCATTACCAGCCCAACCTCAATTCACAAACTCTAACGTACCTGGCTGTTGATCTGATCAAAACGGTGGTCCGGTCACGGTAATAGTAGAGTATCATTCGCTGAAAAATTGGCACCGGTTTCTCAGTCTACTTCGTGCTGGACCTGCCGGTTTCCGGTGGCAATCCATAATAATGCTTTGAAAAATCTAATTCAGTACGCGCCAAATCTTCGTTCTAGACAATCAATTTGCTCTAACGAGCTGTTAATTAGAGATCAAGTTCAAAATGGCGGTAGACGATGCGCCAATGGATGATAAAGCGAAGAGAATGAGAGATCTATTATCAAGCTTTTATTCTCCGGATCCTGCCATTTTATCCTCCAATTCTTCGAAATTCGCTTCGTTAGATGCTATTAATACAGCCGCATTCGATGCCGAGCAGTACATGAATCTTCTGGTACAGTCTAAAGCCTTTTCATCACTGTTTTAATGGAATTTAAAGTTATTAGTGTTAATAGCAGGTAGTTTAATTAGTATTTAAATTGCAGCTGCAAAAATCGAATTTGGAAGGGCTTTTACATAAGCATGTTGAAATGGCAGCTGAGATAAAGAATCTGGACACTGATTTGCAAATGTTAGTTTATGAAAATTATAACAAGTTCATCAGTGCAACTGACACTATCAAGAGGTACTTTATTTATAATTTTCAGCTCTTGTTTCTTTAATAGGGACGTTACGCCGTGTTTTTAATGTGATTTTGATTAATATATCAGGATGAAGAATAATATTGTAGGCATGGAGACAAATATGGAGCAGCTTCTTGAGAAAGTATATAGTTTACTCTTGATAATTGTTGAATTGAAACTTTGATTTTTTTATATATGTGTTTCTGTGAGAAATGGGACTGGTTAAGAATGGCATTCTTAAGGCTCTTACAAAATATCGCAGATTATGTCGGTGCAGTCAAGAAGTGATGGTGTAAACTCTAATCTTTTTGAAAAGAGAGAACATATAGAGAAATTGCATCGCACTCGTAACCTTCTTCGTAAAGTTCAGGTATGTTTCCAGATGTATCATAAATGTTTTGAGATTTATCTCTATTCCGGTTGCACATGGTTCCCTTGAACTTGATACTAATTTGCTTGAGAAAAGTCCGAGTTTCGAATTAGATTTGACCTTTATCTCTTGATGAATCAGAATATGATGTTTGCTACTTGTGCTTGTACTGATTTTGGAGAGTTATTGATTGAATTTATATGCATGTGTTCTCTCGGTGTATTTTACCCAACCTTTAACTTGCAGTTATCAATCTGTCATTCCCAAATTTTTTTAAATAGGTTTTGGAAATTGATAAATCACGTGGAATTTTTGTTTTGGAAAGAGCAGTTCATATATGATCTACCAGCAAGACTAGGGAAATGTATTAAATCCGAAGCATATGCTGATGCAGTGAGGTTCTATACTGGAGCAATGCCAATTTTTAAGGTATTGATTCCCAAACTGTTCCTTCAGAGGCTTTAAGAAGCAATTTTTTCTTCATTTGTTGCTTTTGTAGCCTTAATATTTTTGCTTCCACGATGCATCTACCATAAATATTTTAACTCTTTGCATTTTATCTTTACTAGGCATATGGAGATTCATCATTCGAGGACTGTAAGCGAGCATCTGAAGAAGCTATGTCCACAGTTACTAAAAGTTTGCAGGTACTCTTTTATAGTTAGTCAGGATGCTGAACTCTTGGTCATAACTTCTAAAAATCTTAATTAACTAACAGGGATGTAAATGATTTCCTTGTTGATCTGATGATGCATGTCATTATTACTATACAAAGGTTGTGTTTTGCTGATGCACACATTGCTTTGTGGATTTTACTTTCAGGGAAAATTGTTCTCAGATAATGAATCTATACAAGCAAGGGCTGAGGCGGCAGTGCTTCTTAAGCAGTTAAATTTTCCGGTGTGCACATTTTCTGATTTACGCATGGTTTTCTTTTATTTGGCTAGCATGTATAGCTTATGAAAGATAGTGGGGTGGGACTCTGTACAATTTGGAGAATTACTTGTAAATTTCATTTTTCACAGTCTGGTTCTTCTAATTCATGCAAATTTTATCTTTCATATCGTCATGCAATTATTTTGAGATATTGGTGTGTGGCTGATGACTAATAGCCCATGCTTCTGGCAGGTGGACAGCTTAAAGGCTCAATTGTTTGAAAAGTTAGAACAATCTCTTCAGGACCTTGAGCTTAAGACTGGAGACATACCCAATGTGTTGGAGGATTCTAATGATTCTTCAAATTATGCTAGTACAAAGCATGTAAGTGGAAAACAGGATTTTTGCTTTTTAGTTTGGGTTTGTGACAACTCTCTGCCATCACATACCATGTTTACCTGTGTGATTAGTTTGTTATTTGTTTTTTAATTGTAATCTTTTTTTAATATTAGGCTTCCGTCCATGAGTTCACAGAGGCTATCAAAGCTTATCGAGTCATATTTCCTGATTTGGAGAAGCAACTGATTAAACTATCCCAAGACTTGATTACCAAGTAAGTCAGTGTCTGCATTTAGTGTATTTAAATGCTCTCTAGTACGTACTTTTCTTTTCATATCCTTCCTCTGCTGGAATTTTGTTGAACTCAAAATCCAAAATAGCAGTTTGCTCGTGCAACTTATTGATTCTTTTTCTTTAGGCACTTTGAAATCATTGAAGAATACATAAAGGGCCGGATTTCCGTTGCGAAATTTCTGGATGTTTTCCGTAAGTATTATGAATTTCTCAACGAGTAATGTTTGATATTTATAAGTTTTGCATTGTAAATGCCAGTTATGAGTTACCATGTCAACTGCTTAATTTAGTTTTCATCTTTCAGTCTGTCAAAGGTTTTACTTTCATTCATTTTATTTTTTTGAATCATTTGGGGTAGTTTCTGCGACCTTTTGCCTTCTGTTGTAAGATCAGAACTCAACTTTTCTAATATTTAAAAATTTAAATCTTATTTGGTACTGTTCAATTCTATGCCAGAGAATAGTCTAATTTTGTTCTCAGTTTTTTATTTTTCTCCTACTAGTTTTAAAATAATTTCTGTATACCTCATATTCTTTGTTAGGAGAGAACCACAACATCAGGAACTTTCTTTACTGCTAAAAGATTCCATTGCTTGCTTGTACAATGTGAACTATATCACCACTGAGGTTTGCCGAATTTATTTCTGGGAAAAAGTACTTCCAAACCATTTTTGGGCATTTCTTTTGGCCTGTTTATGGTTTTCAAATAGGAGAATTTGTTCAATTAGTTTGTTTTTTAAGTCTTCATGCATCATGTTAGTATGTATATTTACTTCACAATATTGCTGTTTAATTGGACATCTCCACCCTCTTAGTCTTTGCTCAAGCAAGAAGTTGCTTTAGATGCTTAGCATTTATTTATGCATTACGCTGTTTCAGCGATTCTACTTAGTATGTTAGTCTTATTCTTTTGTTTGAACTATGAAATCAAAGTTCCTCTTCCAAAAAATAGTTAGATATAGAAGTTGTTATTATGGTGTCAGATGGACGTGCTTTTAGGTAAGTCTTTACCAAGACCAGTGGATGCTCATACTAGTATTAAACATATGTTTAGTATGCAGATATAATTGGCAAAGAATTAGCTTGGTGCTGTTAATGCTGTCAAATGTCAATTCAATTTTTGTTTGATTGTCCTGCAAATGTTTTTCCTACAACTTAACTGAAAGCTGAAGCTCTTGATTTTCAGTTAATGAACTATTCAGACTCTCTCATTTGACAGCTTCCTACCTTATTCATTGATATGCTTTACCAAATGCAGGAACTATATGGAGAGATGTGCTCCTGTTGGATGAAGTGTTGCACGAGGCTTATCTTCCCGATTACTCTTTGGAGGTCATACTTTGTTTCTTTTATGCTGGATGACAATTTAATATTGCAACTCTTTCCTCCCCCATCTGAAATGAGAGAATTCCCTTGTTATGCACAAGAATGGCAGTTGGTTTTGGATTGATCTTGGTGTGTTTTCAGGCCGCCCGTGGCGTTGTCAAGCAATATGTCGCAAGCTCATTTTCTCGTCTTCTGCGTGATATCTCAGGTGATTATTGCAATTTTGATGAAGATTTGCCTCTATAGTTACATATTAGAAATGACAAAGGAACTTGGTCCATGGTCTTGTTGAGTGTTTAGAAAGGATAATAACGCTGCTTGGAGGGAAATAAGCTCATATGATAACTGAATAAATAAAGAATGGGCTGAGGGAAAAAGTTTTTTAGTTTTAAAAACTGATGTTAACTTATCTATTATCCTTTGTCATTAGACTGATAGACTAGATGGTCTAAGTTGAATCCTGGTCAAACTGCAGATTCCCTCACTCTTAGTGCCGATACCAAACAAAAAGAGGGAGCAGAAGAGGATCCATTGCATATTGCCCTGGAGGCCAGCAAAAATGCAGTGCTTAAGGGAAGCATGGATGTCTTAATGGTAATTTATTGGACACTGCATACTGAAAATAGCAGTTTTTTTTGCTTTTGCTATAAAATGTGTACATATTAGGCCATGTTTGATATCTTTCTACTTGTATCCTATTGCTGCTTGTGCTATTTGTTTAGCTGTCTAGGCTATATGTAAAAGAGTTTGTTTCTGAACTATGGCGGCAAGCACCCCCCCTCTCTTTCCCTCTTGCTGTTTTGCTGCATTCTGTATTTAATGTTTAACGCTTGCACTTTTGACCTTTCATCAAGCTTAACTGCTATGCTTAATGTTCATTTGCACATGATTATCCAGCTTCTTTGGTTATGATAATTTGGCTTATTGATTCCAGGAATTTCGCGTACTTCTTGATGACAGCTTAGGGTTACTTCTTAAAATGAGAGACTTAATTATTGATTGGGTTCAAGAAGGATTTCAGGACTTCTTCAGGTCTTTGCATAAGCGTTTCCTCTTACTTTCAGGGAGAAATAAATCATTTAGTCAAGATCAATCTCTGACCGTAGGAATGCCTGCTGACAAAGTGCCTGCTGGTCTTGTCCTGGTGCTGGCTCAACTTTCTGTTTTTGTTGAACAAACTGCCATTCCAAGAATAACTGAGGCAAGGAGCCATAAAATAGATTATGTCAACTTGCTTTTATGGCACAGTAAAATATCATAGTTACCATATTCTTCATGTACTCTGGTGCTTAACTTAAAGCTATATTCTAATTGCCAGGAAATAGGTTCTTCTTTTTCTGGTGGTGGTGGTCGAGCTTATGAAAATGGGCCGGCTTTTGTTCCTGGTGAATTTTGTCGAATCTTTCGGTCAGCTGGTGAAAAATTTCTTCATCATGTATGTTTCTCTTCCTACTTTATGAGTTAAAATTTCTCTACACAATTTTTAAAATTTTCCCAAATAGTTTGGTAACTTCATTCAGTTATATGTAGCTTTTGTGGCTATTATTTTGAAAGACTTTATGTTGTTGTTGGTCTGATAGATCCGTTTGTTTGCAACCAGTTACTTTCTATGACTGTTTATAGAAGCTTCCCATGGATGGAATTTTACTCAGAACACCTTGTTTTATTGTGCCATGACTTCACAGATAGAGTTGTGGTTTGGTGGCTGAAATGTATTCTACTGAATTGAACATTCAGGTTTTTGATGGATGTTGGTAGTAGGAGTCATTGCCTCATCAGACATGGTGTTCTTAGCAATGTCAAGGATGGCATTTCTAATTTTTCATTAGTTTGTACAAGTAAACAAGATTTTAGGTTTAGTGCATTCTTTCTATTTTCTCGAGCAAGTCCAAAAGAAAAAACAGCTCTTCTTAGGATAGTGCATCTCTGTTTGTACATTGTCTCTTAAGATATTATCAGGGAAGAAATATGTTTCCATTGAACACAATTTATTTTTGTCTTTTTAGTGTTTATTTTTGTCTTTTTAGTGTTTACCATGTAAATTCAATTCTTTGATTGTGGTTAGTTTGAAATTTGTTAACGGTTGTGTTGGTCGTCTGTTAGTTTAAGTTAATTGGTCAAAGAAAACAAGGGATTGGCTACTTCAGTAATATTTTCTGTCTGATGAGACACAAATATCAAATTTTCATATAATTGCTTCAATATTGGTTGGTGTGTCGTTTTTGTTAACTATATCTGAATGCCAAAGAATCTAATTCTTTGTTTATGTTTTCATACAGTATATGACAATGAGAACTCAGAGAGTATCAGTTCTCCTGAGGAAAAGATTTGAAGCCCCAAACTGGGTCAAGGTCAGTATGCATCTGCTCGTATTTTTAGATTTGAGATGATGTTCAGAAAGGGTAAATTTTGAACTGAATTTGTCTAATAATATTATTGAGGTTCTTTTTGTTGAATATAGCACAAGGAGCCAAGAGAAGTTCATATGTTTGTTGATTTATTTCTTCAAGAGGTTAGTTCACTGTTCTTTTTCTTTCCTGTTACCCGTTGTTCTTTCTGTCTTCTGTTACCAAAAATGATAATAAGATGCCTATTCTATTTTAAATCAATGAATAATTACAATTTTGAAAATGTGCATTGCATGAATACATTCCTCTTTATTGTGAAAAGGAATGACCAACTACGATTTCGTTCTCAACAGTTGGAATTGATAGGTACTGAGGTGAAGCAGATTTTACCTCAAGGAGTTCTTCGCAAGCATCGCCGCTCAGAAAGTAATGGAAGCACTGCTTCTTCACGCAGCAATCCATTCAGGGAGGATAGAATGGGTCGATCAAGTACACAAAGAGCAAGGAGCCAGCTTTTAGAAACCCACCTAGCAAAATTGTTCAAGCAAAAAGTGGAGATTTTCACTAAAACTGAATTTACACAGGTAATTAACTATGATTGTTGTTGAACTGAGTTACTTGAAATAGGAACAGCCAACACCGGCAATGAAGTAACTTTGGGCTGTGTCTGCTATGACTTGCAGGAATCTGTCGTAACCACTATAGTAAAACTTTGCCTGAAAAGTTTGCAAGAATTTGTCCGACTCCAGACCTTCAACAGGAGTGGATTTCAGCAAATTCAATTGGATATTCAGTTCTTAAGGACTCCTTCCAAGGATTTATGTGAAGATGAAGCAGCCATTGATTTTTTACTGGATGAGGTAATAAGGAAATAATAGCTCAACTTTTGTCCTACTTGAGCTTATACTTGTCTCCTTTTATATGAAAATGCCGCTCTATGGCAGAAAGGGTACTGGGGTTGTACTCTTCTTTTATTTGTGCACTTGTTTCTGAAGAAGTCAGAGGTAAGATGTTCATTTCTATATCTGATAATTTTTGGCTATAATTTGCTTGTTTATGGAGCAGGTGATCGTGGGTGCTTCGGAACGTTGTCTTGATCCTATTCCGCTAGAGCCTCCCATTTTGGATAAACTAATACAAGCAAAGTTGGCCAAAAAGAAAGAACACAATGCGGTAACTCCATAATTAGGGACTGCGAGCCTATGAGAAATTTTAAATGAATAATTTACCGGAAGAATGGCTAATATGAGAAATTTTAAATGAATAATTTACCGGAAGAATGGCTAACTTTGCATGGTAAGATGATCTAATTCAATCCAAAAAGCCTCCGTGTTTTTACCGTGCCCTGAGTTGTGGAAATATAAGAGTCGTTATTTGAAAGCCCGTGGAATGACTGTCGATATACTTCAATTGCATGCCTGCACGGAAGAGAGCATGCACTGATTTATTACATTTTTGCTTTTTACTGTACTAGTTGCTTGTGCAAGTAAAGCTTTGATGCTTCAAATATGGTGATGTTATTATGTAGTAGCTTGTACACTTTTTGTATAGATTGGATAAACAACATGTAAAAGACAACAGCTTTAGTCAGATGATTCAAGTTTTCTTTTTCCTTTTTTTGTTTGTTATTTGGCAACCAAGACCTGGGCGGTAAAATGATGCTAGATTTTACCTGTTTGCTTAGCGGTTCAAAAAGAAATGACTTATCCCCTTAAAAAACCCTCACCTTTTACCCCCAATTCGTTTGCACCCTCACGTTGCAAAACCACCAAATATACCCAAATTACGACCTTTCACTTTCAATTGTACCCTCAAGCATTAAATTAATCTCTTTTCACTTGAAAAAATAGGTTTATTTTTGTTTTAAATAAAATATTAAGTCCTATTTTAAAATATATGCTAAAATTTAAAGTATTGATTTGAACATTTTTCAAGTAAAAAGAGGTCAATTTAATGCTTGAGGGTGCAATTGAAAGTGAAAGGTCGTAATTTGGGTATATTTGGTGGTTTTACAACGTGAGGGTGCAAATGAATTGGGGGTAAAAGGTGGGGGGATTTTAAGGGGATAAACCAAAAGAAATTATTATCCAAAAGTATTTTTTGGAGAACCTGCAATTATTAGTTTCTTCCAAAAGTTCAATTTCTAAACCGAGACTGATAAACTTTTTTTTAAAGAAAAAATTACAGCTTATGCCAAATTGAATATATAAACACATAAATTGGAGAAATTTTAGGTAAACTGAGTCTAACACGTTGATTATGTTATCACACTTCATTAAAATGACATTAAAATTGTATATCATCATTAAAATCTGAATATATTTATTATAAATTATGGCTTAATTCCTTAAAAAACCCTCACCTTGCATTTTTTTTTCGTTTATACCCTGACCTTGTAAAAACACCATTTGTACCCAATTTTAAATTTTTATGTTTCATCTCTACCCAAAAGCATTAAATTGTACTCTTTTCATTTGAAAAGAGTTTAAAACAATCCTTCATTTTTAACTTATATACTAATTAGATATTAAAGTTATTAATAGTACAAAAATAACATCTTCTTCAAAAAATTAAAAATAATAATATTTTTTTAAAAAAAATAATTCCGAATTTTTTGTTTATTTTTTTAATTTTTTTTAATTTTTTTTAAAAATATTTCTAACAAAAAAATTAAAAATAATAATAATTTTTTTATTATTTTATATAATTAAAAAAATTAATTAATTATTTGGATATATTTGATCATTTTTTAAGTTTAAGGATTTATTTGTATTTTTAAAAATAGAAAAAAGTATGTTTTAACTCTTTTCTAAATGAAAAGAGTACAATTTAATGCTTTTGGGTAGGGATGAAACATAAAAACCCAAAATTGGGTACAAATGGTGTTTTTACAAGGTTAGGGTATAAACGAAAAAAAGTGCAAGGTGGGGTTTTTTTAAGAAATTAAGCCTAAATTAATTATAATATTACTATCATTTTAACCGATGTTATAACATAACTGGCTTAATATATAGATAACATAGTAGACTCGATCTATCTAGAAATTTTTCAATAAATTGACCTCTATCTGATAAGTTATCTCGGCAAAATATATAAACATTGATCGGATATTTTGTAGAATCATACAAATTATGGAAACTTAGTAACTAAATTCATAAAATTTTCATTTAATAAAAGTTCAAAAAGATTAATTAAGCACTATTGTAAAAGATAATACTATATATATGTATGAACCCACCGGCATTTTATCTTTTCTCATGCCCTAGTAATGAAAATCAGCTGTCTGCATTTGTATTCATAACTATTACAATCAAACACCGATTTTTTTTCTTATTTCCTTTCTAATCAGACCTACAAAAACCACCAACGTTTAAGTTAACGAATGTAGAAACAACCACCCCCTCCGCCGCCGTCTCCGCCGCCGCCGACAAGTAAATTTTATACATACAGAAGATGATGATGATGCTGAGAAGAAATCCAAAGCCCCTCTCAGCAGTTTTAGCGCGCTTTGGTTCTTTGGCGAGTAGCAAAGTTAGTCCTTCATCTGATGATGCCCTAGCTTGCTTTTACAACATGCTAAATACGAACCCCTTACCTTCCGTACATGAATTTAACAATTTATTCTCTCGACTTGTTAGAACGAAACGTTTCGAGACTGTAATCTCTTTGGGGAAAGAGATGGAATTAGTTGGAATTCAGTTTGATGCTTACACTTTGAATATTTTAATTAATTGCTATTGCAATGTACATCGTGTCGATTTCGGATTCTCTCTGCTAGGAAAATTGGTTAAACTCGGGTTTCGGCTTGATGTTATTGTGTTTAATACGTTAATCAATGGCCTTTCTAGACAGGGCAAAGTTGATGAAGCAGTTCAACTGTTTCATGATATTGTTGCCAAGGGATATCAACCTGATGATTTTACCTATAGTGCGGTTGTTAATGGTCTTTGTAAATATGGAAAGACGGAAATGGCTGTCAGTTTTCTCCGTGAATTGGGTTGTCGGGTGAATGTGGTAGCTTATAGTACAATAATTGACAGCCTTTGTAAGCGTAAAAGCTTTTCGGAGGCGTTAGACCTCTTTTCGGAAATGAAGGGGATGGGCATTTTGCCTAATGTTGTCACTTATACGTCTTTGATTCATGGTCTTTATAATGCAGCGCGGTGGAAGGAAGCTTTAGCTTTACTTAACGAGATGCTGGATTTGGGTATTACACCGAATTTGGTTACCTTCAGTGCGTTAGTTGATTTACATTGTAAGGAAGGGAAGGTTTCTGAGGCTCATGGTATAGTCGAAACGATGATTAAGAGAGGGATACAGCCGGATGTTGTCACCTACAGTTCGTTGATGAATGGATATTGTTTGAAGAACCAGATAAGTCAAGCTAGAAATGTGTTTGATGAGATGGTTAGTAAAGGCTGTACACCTAATGCTCATACTTACAACATTTTAATTAATTTGTACTGTAAGAGCCAATTGTTAGATGAGGCAAAATTTCTTTTTGATGAAATGCATCGTAATGGTTTAATGGCCGATGTAGTTACTTGTAATTCTCTTATACAAGGAGTCTGTCAAGTGGAGGGCCCTTGGGCTGCCCTACAGTTTTCGGAGAAGATAGATGCTCCTCGAAATATTTTGACTTACTCAATTTTGCTAGATTGCTTTTGTGAACATGGGCATCTTGATATGGCATTGACCCTATTTGATGAAATGCAAAGGAATATGATTAAGCCTGATTGTATTGTCTATACTATTCTCATCAAAGGCATGTCCAAAGCCGGGAAGCTTGACGATGCAAAGCAACTGTTCTCTAGACTTTCCAAAGAAGGGTTGCAGCTTGATGTTCAAATATACAATACTCTGTTTGATGGCCTTTGTAGAGGAGGGTTGCTAGATGAAGCTTATGTGCTCTTTAGAAAAATGGAATCAGATGGCTGCTTACCAGATAGACGCTCTTATAATGTGATTATCCAGGGATTTCTACAGCGCAAGGATCTACCAGCAGCAAAACAGCTCTTTGATGAGATGGTTGATAAGGGTTTTCCTGCAGATGCCACCTCAACCACCTTTCTAGGAGATTTAAAAGCTATTGAATCTATCCTTGTGTGATCAAATATAAAGGTGAAAATAGATTTTTGCTTTCCAGTTTGGGTTCCGTCACATACCATGTCTATCTGTGTGATTAGTTCGTTATATGTTTTCTAATTGTAATCTTTTATTATTATTAGGCTTCCATTTATGAGTTCACAGAGGCTATCAAAGGTTATCGAGTTATATTTCCTGATTTGGAGAAGCAACGGATTAAACTATGCCAAGACATGATAACCAAGTAAGTCAGCGTCTATATTCAGTGTTTTTAAATGCTCTCAAGTACGTGCTTTTCTTTTCATATCCTTGCTCTCAGGGGCGTAGCCAGAAATCAAAATTAAGGGGGCAAAATAGAAAAAAAATCATATTATATACAAAATTTAAAATTTATTCAAATTAAGGGGGTCAATATGTAATAATTATCTAAATAGCATGACACATTAAAAAAAAAATACTTAAGAGATTAGTATTTTTTTTAAAGTAAGAGGGCAAATGCCCCTCTTAGCCACCATGTGGCTACGCCCCTGCTTGCTCTGCTGGAAATTTGTTGAACTTAAAATCCATAACAGCAGTTTGTTCATGCAATTTATTGTCTCTGTTTCTTTAGGCACTTTGAAATCACTGAAGAATACATAAAGGACCGGGTTTCTGTTGCGAAATTTCTGGATATTTTCCGTAAGTATTATGAATTTCTCAACATGTAATGTTTGATATTTATAAGTTGTGCACTGTAAATGCCAGTTACCATGTCAACTGCTTAATTTAGTTTTTGTTTTTTCAGTCTGTCAAAGGTTTTACTTCCGTTTTCTTTTTTGATAAGTATTTGGGGTAGTTGCTGAGACCTTTTGTCTTCTGTTGTAAGATCAGAACTTAACTTTTCTAATGCTTTAAAAATGAAATTTGATTTGGAACTGTTCTATTTAATGCCAAATAATAGTCTAATTTTGTTCGTCAGTTTTTAAATTTTTCTCCTGCTAGTTTTAAAATTGTTTCTGTATACCTCATATTCTTTGTTGGGAGAGAACCACAACATCGTGAACTTTCTCTACTGATAAAAGATTACATTGCTTGCTTGTACAATGTGGACTATATCCACCACTGAGGCTTGTAGGACATATTGCTGGGAAAAAGTACTTCCAAGCAATTTTTGGGCATTTCTTTTGGCCTGATTATTGTTTTCAAAAAGGAGAATGACTCAATTAATTATTTTTTTAATTCTTCATGCATCATGTTAGTATGCATATTTACTTCACAAATATTGTTGTTTAATCGGGCATCTCTACCCTGATACCCTCATAGTCTTTGCTCAAGCAAGAAGTTGCTTTAGCTGCTTAGCATTTAATTATGCATTACTAGTAAGTATGTTAGTCTTATTTTCTTGTTTGAACTATGAAATCAAAGTTCCTCTTCCAAAAAATAGTTAGATATAGAAGTTGTTATTATGGTGTCAGATGGATGTGCTTTTAGGTAAGTCTTTAAAAGACTGGTGAATGTTCATAAGAGTATTAAACATATGTTTAATATGCAGATATAGCTGGCAAAGAATTAATTTGGCGCTGTTAATATTGTTAATTCAGTTTCTGCTTTCTGATTGTCCTGAAAACTGTTTTCCTCAAACTTTTCTGAAAGCTGAAGCTCTTGATTTTCAATTAATGAACTATTCCGACTCTCTCATTTGACAGCCTCCCACCTTATTCATTGAAATGCTTTACCAAATGCAGGAACTATTTGGAGAGAGGTGCTCCTGTTGAATAAAGTGTTGCATGAGGCTTATCTTCCCGATTACTCTCTGGAGGTCATACTTTGTTCTTTTATGCTGGATGACAATCTATTACACATCTCTTTGCTACCCCATCTGAAATGAGAGAATTCCCTTGTTATTTCCAAGAATGGTACCAGGTTTTGGATTGATCTTGGTGTGTTTTCAGGCTCGTGGTGTGTTGTCAAGCAATATGTCAGCAAGCTCATTTTCTCCCCTTCTGCATGATATCTCAGGTGATTATTGCAATTTTGATGAAGATTTGCCTCAATAGTTACATATTAAAAGTGACTTGGTCCAGGGTTTTTATTAAGTGTTTAGAAAGGATAATAATGCTATAAAAGTTCCTTGGAGTGACATAGCTCATATGATAACTGAATAAATAGGGAATGAGCTGTGGAAAACATGTAATTTAAGTTACGTGGCATAGAAACAGTTTTCAATGGCAGTAAAGTAACTATGGGATGTGTCTGTTATGTTTAGCAAGAATCTGTCATAAAAGCTATAATAAAATTCTGCCTAAAAAGTTTGCAAGAATTTGTCCAACTCCAGGCCTTCAACCAGAATGGATTTCAGAAAATTCAATTGGATATTCAGTTCTTAAGGGCTCCTTCTAAGGATGTATGTAAAGATAAAGCAGCGGTTGATTTACTACTGGATGAGGTAAAAAGGAAATAATAGCTTCAGTTGGGGAAATTGACTTTTGTCCTACTCGAGGTTATATTTTGTATTATTTTATATAAATTTCCTCTTTATGGCTGGAAGGTGGGTAGGAAGGGTACTGGGATTGGATTCTTTTATTTATGCACTTGTTTCTGAAAAATTCAGAGCTTAAGATGTTCATTTGTAGTTCTGATATAAATTCTTGGCTACAATTTGCTTGATTATGCTGTAGGTGATTGTTGGTGCTTCGGAACTTTGTCTTGATCCTATTCCTCCAGAGCCTCCCATTTTGGACCAACTTATACAAGCAAAGTTGGCCAAAAAGAAGGAACACAGCGGGGTTACTCCATAATTAGGGAGGTTCAAATCTGTGGCCGGCATTGTTTTTGTGAGAAATTAAAAATGAATGTGGCTGGAAGAATGGATAACTTTGCATGGTAAGATGATCTGACTCTGTCTCAAAGTGTCACATACAAGGATCCAGAAATGCACAAAGTAGTCATATAGAAATAGGATAAACAAGTAGTAAATTTCTTAGCAGTGTGCACACCAGTTATGATTGTTGACGAGGTTTATGATATGATTTTATTGGATCGGTTCGGAGCCAGTGGTAGATACGTCTTTTTGGGGCTCACGAGG
This sequence comes from Mercurialis annua, assembly GCF_937616625.2. Taxonomy (NCBI): domain Eukaryota; kingdom Viridiplantae; phylum Streptophyta; class Magnoliopsida; order Malpighiales; family Euphorbiaceae; genus Mercurialis; species Mercurialis annua. The sequence goes on from NC_065575.1 coordinate 39,085,712, forward strand.
TTATTGAGTGATAGTCTGATAGTCGGGACTGGTTAGCACTGGCACAACACTTGGATTATATATGTATTATGATTTTATATGTTATATATATTGTGGATTAGGGTTCCATTGTTATCCGTAACGGTCAACCATATTTTCAAATGTCTTTAAGGATATTAACTTATTAATTGTATATAATGATATGAATTCACTCAGTATTATCCGACTCCCGTTGTTTTCCCCACTTTCAGGTTTTATCATTGTGACTGTTGTATCATTTCCAAATCTTGCTTCTTGGAGGTTGTTTTTATAAAAATGTATATGTATGAATGTTTTAAAATTTAGACCGTAATAATCATAGTAGTATTTTATACGTAACTCGGGTTGTCCGATGTATGTTGATGTTAATTGTATGTTGTCCTTGTATGGACCGATTGGATTTATATGTATGTATTGGAGTTTCGGGTTGATACTGAGCATTGATATGATGATTATCATTAATGATATTATATTGTTGGAGTTTTGATTGCCTCCAAGATCATTAATGATATTATATTGTTGGAGTTTTGATTGCCTCCAAGCGTTAGCATTATGATATTGATGTATGTATTGTATGATGTATGTTTAGCTTTGCTACGGATTTTAAAGCCAACATTCTCATTCTCTAGTGCCGGTTACGGTACATGATTTTGGATTGTGACCATGCCAAACTCATAGAGCAAACTCCATCTGAACACCTCTCCGGCCGCCCTGCCACCTAATCAGAGAATCAGTAAGGATCTAAAAAAGGGGAAAAGTTAGGGTTAATGGAGAAAGAGACGGGAACATGCGGGTGGATTAGTTTGATTATTCGAGAAGGAAGAAGAAAGAAAAATATAAACGGTAAAAAAATACAAAAAGAGAAGACGATGATGGCCACCATTTATGAAATCGCCAGCGTTTTTTCTAATGAAAATTACTCGTCAAAGAAAATATAGATTTCTTTTAATTTTAATTTTATTTTTTAGTTATAAAAAATTAAAAATAATTCCATATCAGCCCATGAGTAATCATGGATTATAAGGTAATTGTAACGATTTGCTGATATGGCTGCTTATGTGCCAATTTATATTATAGTTGATAAAAGGTGTGAATTTGAATGTGATCAGCGATTTTACAATGTTAGATTTGCAAATGAAAATGGGTTAAAAGGTGAGCTCTTTTAAGAGCATTGATATTTTTTAAAGGCCTAATTACTTAAAAAACTCCCACCTTGTAATATTTTTTTGTTTATACCATGACCTAGGAAAAAGTTCATTTGTACCTTTTTTTTTAATTTTTCGTTTTCAACTCTACCCTAAAGCACTAAATTGAACTTTTTTATTTAGAAAAAAGCTTAAAATAATCCTTCATTTTTTAACTTATTTGTATTTTTTTAAATTGAAAAAAGATGATATAACCCTTCTATTTAATTATTTTTAATGTTTTCATCCTTTAATTAATTAAATTGTCAAAAAATAAAATTTTGGGGTATAGTTGAAAACGAAAAATCAAAAAAAGAGTACAAATGAATTTTTTCCTAAATCAGGGCATAAACGAAAAAATGTTTCAAGGTGGGATTTTTTTAAGTAATTAAGCCTTTTTTAAACTATCTTTAAAAGTATTTGACTAGGAGTGTGTTGCTTAAACCCTTACCTAAATATTTTGTTAATATGAATAATCGAGGCGGTAGTCAAAAGTGGCTGTAGTTTAGTGGTAAGAATTCTACGTTGTGGCCGTAGAGACCTGGGCTCGAATCCCAGCAGCCACATTTTTAAACCAATTCTTTTCATTTTAATACACGTGGGTCCCAAAATCAGCGTACTATAAGCATATCATATACTCTAAACAGCTGTGATCACAACCGTTCATCATGCACCTCTACGATAATAAAGGATGCACCCACCCTTATTTTATCCTATGTCTCATGTCCTGATTTTCCCGCCAAACCCCGCCCTTTACCTCTTCCTTTTTCGCGCCAAACAACCCTCAGTTCATATCACCTCCATTTTGTCCTAGACAATTTCCCTCGCTCTCTCTCTGTGTATTCTGTTTCATCTGAATCATGAAGGACTTCGATCTAACGGCTGACAGAGGTAATTTTTTCATTTCCGTTCCACTTTTGTCCTTGTGTCTCCAATTTCTATTTCGTTTGTAATTTTTTACATTCCTCAATTTGCAGTTCTCGCAAAGGAATTTCTATCCAGTTTCGCCGATGCTAATGGAGATGCTAAATACATGAACATTCTCGTAAGTTATCTCGTTTATCATCTCACAGAACTTAATGTTATGTTCAATTAGAATCAGCTGTAACTTTTTTTTTGCTTCAGCAAGATGTTGCAAACCATAAGATTCGTGCGGTGCAGATCGATCTCGAAGATCTTATTAATGTAAGTATCACAATCCAGTGCTTGACTTCCGAGATTTGAAGAAAAAACAAACAAACCCTAATTTTGTGAAATTGTGCTCGTTTTGCAGTATAAGGATTTGGATGAGGAATTTTTGAGACGTATTACTGAGAATACGCGTAGATATGTTGGAATTTTTGCCTCTGCTATTGATGACATTATGCCAGAGCCTACGGAGGCGTTTTCAGATGACGATCATGACATTTTAATGACCCAAAGATCTGAGGATGGGAATAAGACCACTGATGGCTCTGAGCCGCAGCAAAAAATGCCTGCGGAGATTAAGCGTTACTTGTGAGTTTTTTTTTTGAAATCAATTCATTTGCTTAAAATGTATTTTGTTGCTCCATAGAATGCATAGTATAATTTTTGAACATATTGTGCTGTTACTTGGTCGATAGAGTGAGTATATTTGGCTGCTTTATTGTCATCTTTTGTATCTTAATTCAGTGAAGTTTACATCAAAGCACCTTCGAAAGGTCGACCATTTACTTTAAGAGAGGTTAAGGCTTCATATATTGGACAACTTGTGAGGGTATCTGGTATTGTAACCCGTTGTTCGGATGTCAAGCCACTGATGCAGGTAGCTGTATATACGTGTGAAAACTGCGGCCATGAAATTTACCAGGTAAACAGTGATATATTACTGGCAGGTTTCAAATAAAGTCTCTTTTAATCTGATTAAAAAAAAACGGAGTCACAGTTGTCACTAAAATTATGATTCTAATTCGTTTACCTTTTGTTTCATCATCATTTCCCATAATTAGGCTCAGTAATGTGATTTTTGATGTTTTAAGCTTTCCCTTTATGTCATAGGTGTTGGTGTATTTATTCTCTTGTACATTGACAGGAAGTAACTGCCAGAGTTTTTATGCCCATATTTGTGTGCCCAACTAGTCACTGTGAAACAAATAGAAGCAATGGAAACTTGATTCTTCATCTCAGAGCATCAAAATTTCTCAAGTTTCAGGAGGTACTTGTACGAATTTGTTGTCATGTAACATGTTGAAGGCAAACAATAACTCTTTGCGTCTGTTTTTGTTATGTGATTATTGTATTTTTGCAGGCTAAGATTCAAGAGTTGGCAGAGCATGTTCCAAAAGGTCACATTCCAAGATCAATGACCATTCATTTTAGAGGAGAACTCACTAGAAAGGTTAGTGATATATGAATTTTGTTGAGAGTGCTTTATTTGAATTCCTTTATCAGCTTACAGTACTGCGAGTTAAGTTGTTTAATATACATAATTGTAGCTGGACAGATGCCTATGATATTGATTGAAACAACTGACAAAAATTGGTGTGGCTGAATCACTTCTGATAATAATTTTTCTTGGATTAGTATTCGAGCATTTTATGGGTTGCATTGGTCTGGATTACAAATTCAAAAAACAAAAAAGAATCAAAAAACAAAAAGAAAATAGAAGAGAAGGAAAATATAATTGCATAACTAGACATGAAGGTTGCTGTCTGTGTTCATCCTTAAGCTGAAATACTTATTGCACTTCTCATATGCTATTCAAATCAAACCTTTAGCTATCATTTAATTTTGTTGCTATTATCAGGTAGCCCCGGGTGATGTTGTTGAAATATCAGGAATTTTTCTCCCGATTCCTTACACTGGTTTTAGAGCACTCCGTGCGGGTTTAGTTGCTGATACATATTTGGAGGCCATGTCTGTGACTCATTTCAAGAAAAAATATGAAGAGTGAGTGATCTTCTGGCTCTTTAGTTGATGGAAATTCTGCAAATTACTGTTACAATTCCATATATTAAGAATGTCATTCCCATTCTTCATTTTCTTTCAGTTTTATAACTCACAAAAGTAGGTTTTTCTTGAACAAATAAAAGGAGGCAATTTGAATGTGGGAACTATATAATCCAAACACTTTATCAAATGTCAATTGACAGAAGTGTTAGGTCGTGGGTTCAATTCCTCCCACAAGCGCTCCCAATCCCCAATTACCAAAACAAAAAGAAGTCTTAGTGTTAGTATTTGAGGAAGTCCATATCCTCTTTTATTTTTCTCTTAACAAGCTCAATTTAAATGGGAAGAGTTTGGTATCTGACTAGTGTGCTATATTACAGATATGAACTCGTAGGAGGTGAGGAAGAGCAAATTGCACGACTGGCTGAAGATGGTGATATTTATAATAAGTTGGCCAGATCATTAGCTCCTGAAATTTATGGACATGAAGATATAAAGAAAGCACTATTTCTTCTCCTTGTGGGGGCTCCACATCGAAAGCTGAAGGATGGTATGAAGGTAATGCATATAGTTGTGCTTCTCTTCCTTATTGACAGATCTTTCCAATGACCAAGTCAAGCTAGTAACTGCCTCTTATTTTTCTGTGGGATAAAATAAAAGCAATTTATTTTGCTTCTCTGACTCCTTGTGCCTCATTGAAATTTGGAGAAGTATCCTTGATCTCTACAGCATCTAGTATGATCAGGGTGCTGTTTTCTTGTCTAATTTTCTGTTGCTTCTCGATTGATTTGGTTTTAGTTATAGGGCACTGTGTACTCCTCTCACCATGTTGCTCTTTATGTTTTATGTGCATGTGTCAACATCTGTGGCTTGTTTAGAAAAGCAAACTTTGCTGATAAATGGATTATTTTTATCTTTTCTTATGTATAAGGATTCTCAAGTGTATGTTTATGATTGGGAGATCCTAGTTTATGCATTGCATACTTTAAATCTTTTTATGACTATAGTTGAAAGATCTGATAATCAATTAAATTGCAGATTAGAGGAGATCTTCATTTATGCCTGATGGGTGATCCTGGTGTTGCGAAAAGTCAGCTTCTGAAGCACATAATAAATGTAGCGCCTAGGGGAGTGTACACTACTGGCAAAGGAAGCAGCGGAGTTGGTCTAACTGCTGCTGTTCAGAAAGATCCGGTTACAAATGAAATGGTTCTGGAAGGTGGAGCTTTGGTGAGTTCTGAAAATCTTTTTGTTCTGAAAAAGTGTTTGATTTGTTAGATGTTGATTTCTACTTAGTTATGTTAGACGCCAATGAAAATTGTGGATGTTTTTCCACGCATGTATATGCGTCTTATATTATATTATAATTTGTTTTTTTATTGGAATACTTTAATGTCATCTCAACTTTATTTAGTTAATATTTAATAGTTTGTTACCAAGAAGATGATTGGAGTAAAATTATCTTTTATCTTTTCAGGTTCTAGCTGATATGGGTATTTGTGCTATTGATGAGTTTGACAAGATGGATGAGTTAGATCGCACAGCAATCCATGAAGTTATGGAGCAGCAGACCGTCAGCATTGCCAAAGCCGGGATCACGACATCTCTCAATGCAAGGACTGCTGTTCTTGCTGCTGCTAATCCAGCCTGGTATAACCTCGGTGACAATGCTAGCTTTTACTTTACTTGAATGTGCTGAAATCATTTTACTGATGATACTCATGTCTTGCTGTAAACCCTTTGCAATGCTTTCTTCTTTTCCTTTTCGTTTATCCCATCTTATGAACAATGCTGGTCTCATCTTTTTCTGCAAACCAAAGTCCTAATGCAAAAAGCCTATTTATTAACCGAGGTCATTTTTTTTATTGTAGGGGAAGATATGACCTAAGGAGAACTCCAGCTGAAAATATCAACTTACCTCCTGCTCTTCTATCAAGGTTTGATCTTCTGTGGTTGATCCTTGATCGAGCAGATATGGATAGTGATCTTGAAATGGCTAGGCATGTTGTATATGTGCATCAGAACAAAGAATCTCCTGCTCTTGGTTTCACTCCGCTCGAACCATCAATTCTTAGGTAGATATCAAATTTTCAGCTGGAAATTATTAATGAATACCAATTTTGTACTTGATTTCTGAATTTTCTAACCGATCAATTGCATTTTGGTTTTACACTTTTTATTTTGTCTATGTATATGCTGGGCAGCTTTGTAAATAGTCTCGCGCTAAGTCATTCCACATGCATAATTGTTGTGTGAAGCTGCTTGTATGTTCACATGTCATTAGGTTTCCAAGTCTTGGGGGTTTCTGCAAATTCTACCTTTAAATTGCTTGCTACCCTACTTATACTTGGGTTCAGTTATTGCGAGTTTATATTGCTAGTTGATTTCTTCCTTTTCTCAGAGTTGATAAAACAACGGACTGCCCTAAACTATTTTGTCATTCAATGTTTTGTAGAGCTTATATTTCAGCTGCTAGGAGATTGTCGCCTTATGTCCCCAAGGAGCTGGAGGAGTATATAGCTTCTGCATATTCCAGCATTCGACAGGAAGAGGCTAAATCCAACACCCCCCATTCCTACACAACTGTTAGAACTCTGCTCAGTATCCTTCGAATATCAGCTGTAAGTTTTAATCTTCTTTTGTTCTATTCATAATGGATGATGCCTACTATAACTAGGCTGTAAAACATATTATGGTAGGACACTAGGACTAGTAACCCTGCATGATCGTAAAACTGGATTCTAGTCAATAATTGCTTCCTATGTTCTGATCAGACTGGGACTTCTGGTTAGGAAATGAAGTATAAGAACAAATGATGGATTTGAATCATGAAAAAAAACGTATATAGATCTGTAAATGTGTTTTTGTCTATTGGGCTATTTAAAGAACTTGCAAATGATTTCATTTGGTTACAGGCCTTAGCAAGACTACGATTCTCAGAAACTGTGGCTCAGAGTGATGTAGATGAAGCACTAAGATTAATGCAGATGTCAAAATTCTCTTTATATTCTGACGACCGCCAAAGATCTGGTCTGGATGCTGTCTCCGACATATACTCTATTTTGAGGGATGAAGCTGCAAGAACTAACAAGATGGACGTCAGCTATGCCCATGCGCTCAACTGGATCTCTAGAAAGGTCAGTGAATTCTCTACCATCATTGACATGGAAAACTAAAATCTACAACTAGGAAGAAAGAAATTTATTTGTATCCAAATCTCAAACCCAGCTCTGTTTTTTATTCCCCATCAACTGTGCAGCACATATGCAATGCATTGTGGCATTATCAGGAATCTATTACCATAGTGATTAGTAAAAATTTGGTCTAAAAAACCCTGATAGAAGCTGTCTAGGACAAGATATAATTTTAAGAATCTTCTGACAATTATTATTGTAATCCTTAAAAATACATATACATGAATGAACCCTAATTGGTTGAGATGGTTGCTTGTGAACAGGGATACAGTGAAGCTCAGTTGAAAGAATGCTTAGAGGAGTATGCATCCTTAAATGTGTGGCAGATACATCCACACACCTTCGATATCCGGTTTATTGATGCTTGATGCTGAATTCAATAAATTATTTTTGCCTTTTTCATGGCATGTAGCTGTCCGGATAATCTACAGTTCTACACTGAGAAGATCAAATCGCAAGTTACGGTCTTATGATGACAACTTTGTATGCCCATTTTTAGTTCAATTCACCAAAATTGCAATGATCGTTTATTCAACTTTGTATGCCCATTTTAGGTGTTGTAATTGTAAGGGTGATAGATGAACAAGACTAGTTTTCAACACTAGAAAGATTCATGCCATGTGAATTGAGACGAGCCATGTGTGCTTGTGCTTGTAGCCTGTAGGTGATATAATTAGGATAGCTCATGATAGTTGAGCGAGATTTCTCCAGTGTTCTACTAAGTTGAACTATTTATAATGTCCACTGGTCGTTAGATTCGTTACATTTTTCACAATATTTTGTTTGTCATTTATAAGCCTAGTAAAGGACACTTGACCTTTTCTTTCAACATAGTAATCAAATATGTTTTGGGAGATTTTTTTTTTCAGGGATAGTTTGGGATGTTTTTCTTATGGCTTAATTGCTTTAAAAATTATGATAATTTTTTTTGCAAATTTAACTCGATTTTTTATTTTTTACAATTCCGGACACCAACTTTTGAATTTTTGCAATTTGAAACATTAAGTAATTTTTTATTAAAAAGTTATTGATGTTGGAAAAATATATATTATGGTGGCTACATTAATATATTTTTTTAACGCAAAATTGTTTTGTCTTTTGAATTGCAACAAAATGAAAGTTTATGGTTTAAATTAACAAAATTTGAAGTTATTGTCAAAATTATAAACGTCCAGAAAGATTCAAATATGTCCCTAACATCTTAAAAATTGAACAAACAAGCGTTTTAATTTTGACAACCAGGCCCCCAACGTCTCATTTATAAGTTAAAATAGAGTTTTGATTGTTCACTTTTTAAGATGTTAGGGTATATTTGAACCTTTCTGGGTATATTTGAACCTTTCTGGGTATATTTGAACCTTTCCGGATGTTAGGGGCTCAGTTGATCCTTTAAACAAACCTTAAGGGCATAAATGACTCTTTTCTCTAAAATATACTATATACTAAATTTCATAATTTTAAAATAATTAAGCCTTTTTTTAAAAAAATTATTTGTATCTCCAAAATTTTCTTAGTAATATGGCATGAATTTATATGTACCAGTTTGATAATTTTATATATTTATCCATTTCAGTTAGTTCAAAGTCATTGCATTTGCATGAATTTATTTTGAAAATATTATTTTAACTATTTCAGTATGTTACTTTTTATGTGTATTTTAATAAATATTTAAATAATCCGAAATATATTACCAAATACAAATAAATTACACACTTTGTCATAAAAATAATACTCTGATAGATCAAAAACAATTAAAACAGCAAAAATTAGTGCCTTATTAAATAAATCCATCCATGGCAAAAGAAAAAAAAAATTCCTAATTCCATATCCACCCAAGAAAGACAAATGTAGCCTTGATTTCACAAGAATGTACAGCTATACAAAAGGGACAAAACAAAAATCTCATGGGTATAGTAGTCATTGTAGTACAAAAATGCCCGAATATATTCGTGCATTCACCTTAGTTGCATATATAAATACAACCATTACATCGAAAAATCTCGTAAAATATTTTACGGATTAATAAAAAAAATCCCTCCAATTTCTTCATTAAATTTCATTTCGCGTGTACAGAAAAAACGACTCACAGAAAGAAATCAAGAACAACAGCAAACCAAATTTTAAAATGTAACAGTGCTCTCTCTTCACATCCCTCATCCTCAATCCGCCATTAAAATTTGATTAACTCTGAAGCAATTTCATGAATCCCTCTGCATCACTGCCTTGACTTGACTGCAAGAAGAAGAAGCTCGGCGTTTCTCATCTCCATTCAAGGTAATTTTAATGGTAATACAAGGAGAAGATCTATCTTTGCTTTTAATCAACAATAATAACTCCTTTTATGCTTATTCGGTGAGTTAGGTTGTTTTGATGTATAATTTTAATGTTAGTGTGAACTGCATTATGTTAATTTTGGGATGTAATTTTGTTTTTTTTCTTGGCTAATTGTTACCTGAATTGATGTCTATCTAATTGTAAGTCGCGTCTGTTTATTTACCATTATTGTAACCTAAATATACAAATAAAGTAATTTCAGTTTGAAGATAGATTTTAGAGTTTTTTTATTATGCTAGCTTTTATAGGCTAATATTTACTTATTTACGGATAGAGTACGACGAGAGGAGTATCTTAGTGTGATCTTCGGTTTAAATAGGTTTCTCAATGGATTATTATATCATATCAGATTTGTGTTTGAGATTTTGTACCAATTGTTTTTTGGTTTCTATCAAGCTTGACCTAGGGTTTTTCTGGCAAATAAATGGCATACGCGTAGCTTAGATAGCCATGATCGAGATTATTATTGTGATTTTGAGTATTCCTGTGCTCTTTTTGTTTGTTATGATTCTCGATTTATTGCTAATTTTAACATCTTTAGGTTTTTGGAAGTAATGACATGTTCAGCGTGATGCAATCGTGAAACATTATGCGGACCTTGTTTGATGTAGAATTTGAGTGCATAATTGATGCAAACGAGCAAGAAAATTATGTAACTGCGATTAGAGTTCCTTAGGAATGAAAAGGCATGTTTGCTAGGGTTCTTGTAATGAATTTCAGATGTACATTATAAAAGACATTTGATGGGGCCAGCACATGTTACTGATGGTTCACATCATTATGAGATCTTGTATCACTGAGTATGGCTACTATAATCAATACCTTGGCATCTTGTGCATATGTTTTTGCAATATTTTCTAGTTCATGGATTTGGGGTTTTTGGGTGTCCTTTGGCGGTTGTTTTTCTCTTATATATTTGCTTATTAAGACAGTGAAAATCATCATTCCATTCGATTGATACTGTTATGGTCTTCTTGTAGATGTGCCAAAATTTGAGTTTATTTATTGTATGTAAAATGTGTAATTTCATAGAATACCTGCTATATATTAGCGTTATTTTGTCTTTATATGCAATATTTTGGGTGAAATATTACTGAATACGTGCATTGTCTCTTCAGGTTGTACAAATAAATGGACTTGCGGATTTGTGCCTCTTCTATTAGTAAGGCGCCTTTATGTTCTCCGAAAAACATGGTGGAGAAGGCCTCTACAAGACAAAAGAGGCCTGATTTTGATCTAGACCTTAGGGAAGTTTATTTTCTGATTTTGAGTTTCATATCTTCTGGGCCTTGTCAAAGGACTTATAGTGTGTTTAAGGATGAACTCTTGGAACATGAGCTTCTTCCAAGAAGATATCATGCATGGTTTTCAAGAAAAGGTGAATGTAGTGGAGATGATGATGATGCTGGTGTGTCTCTTCCTTTAAGCTATAATAAATTAACGGAGAGGTAAATATGTTTCATTTTCTTTAAATAAATGGGAGTTTTTAGAATTTCAGTATGTGATATTGTTTCGGTGGTTGACAATCATTAATCTGTCATCTTAGCTGCTTAGTATTATTTACAGAAACTCTAGCCTGGAGCATTTCCATATATGGGAATTGTCTCGATTGATGATATAGTTTTGGAAGTTTAAGCTGTCCTATAGAAAATTTTTTATCCCCAAAATAATTTTACCATCAAATTGATGCTGCAGGAAGCTTAATCCTGTTTACTTCTACCATTTTGAAAGCTTATTAATTAGAGATGCATTTCCCAAAATAAGTAGATCTTGCTTAAGAATGAAGTTCTTTTTTATAGTCCATTCTGAATAAAATGAACATGTGGTACAAAATTAATTAGTACGAGGACTTAAATAAGGCTGGTTTTGATAATGGCGAGTTTGATCTAAGAACATCTTTAATGGTACTTTTTCTTTAAAAAGAGCTTCTTATATATCATAAACAGTATTTTTATCAATGTTAAATACTATATGCAAGGCTCATAGACTCTTTTTATTCTTTATATTGTTTTGTTCTCATAAAGCATTAATGGTTATGATATATTCTCCTTTTCTTTTTCAATTTTTATCCGAGGTCTTTGTATTTCAAAATATGCTAGGATGATCTCATCGCAAAAGTATAATTTTCTTTTGTTTTGATTGGAACTAAGTGGATGCCCGCGCGTTGCGTACTGAGATTGAATAATTTTATAATTTTTTAAATTTAATTTTTTGATATAAGATGTAAATTTAAATTAAATTTATAAATTTAATATAGTTAGATTTATAAATTTTACCAAATTTTTAATTTGCATTTAATTAAATTACTTAACTTTCTAATATTAATTACATTTTATTATTTGTTAATATAATATAGTTAAATGTAGTAATTAAACTTAAAAAAGTCATATTTAATAACCTATAAATATTATTAATACATCATAACTCTTTAATTTTCATAGCCATACAACTTTTAAAAGTATATTAATTAAATTTAAAACTAAATGTTGGAAATACATTTTGTTTCATAACCTATAAATATTAATAATTTATCAGAACTTTTGAAATATTATAACTTATAAACATAAATAAAAACTGTACAAATTGTATCACCATCAAATTTATAAAATTATAGAAGTTTAAAATTTTAATTCTTTAAATTAAATTTTAAAAACTTATATTCTAATCTTAATAACATAAAAAATCTTTTAAATGTCATAATTAAAGTTTTTTATTTATATTATGTTATTTTAAATATATGTAATGTTCAACAAGATGTATTCTTAAATTATTTATTAATTTAATATGATTATAAAATAAAATTTATTGATTAGGTTTTTTTGAAAAATTCATTTCTATAACTTACAATAAATTAAATTATTAAGTTTATTTATATTAATTAAATCTATTAATTTACTAATACAATAAATTCATTGATTAAATTTTATAAAAACTATTCATATATAATACTAACATATATACATTATTACATATTAAAACTTTTAAAATTTATAACCATAACTTTTTAACAATATTATTGATTTATTAAAACTCTATATTAAATTACTTATAAACATTAATTATACATTAGAATCTTCAAATTTGATAGCCATTGTACTTTTAAAATTTTATAACTTTCAACTTTTTATATTTAAAACTAATAAACATTAATATTAATTAATAAAGAAATGGTTAATAAAATAATAAATCAATTTAAAATGAAAAATTTCCCACTTGGAAAATTGTGGTCAATCCACTTGTCAAAATATCCATGATCATCAAAAAATTTAAATTCTATAATCTATAAACACTTGTCAAAATATCCATGATCATCAAAATATTTAAATTCTATAATCTATAAACACTATTAATATATTAAAACTTTTAAAATTTTATAATCAGAATTTTAAAAAAATTTAATTGATCAAATTTCATAAGTTTTTATAGTCCATAACATATAATACTATAATAGTTTATTGATTAAATTTTTAAAAACTATTCATATAAAATAACCTATAAACACTATTAATATATTAAAACTTTTAAATAATCATAATTTTTTAAAATTTATTTATATTAAATTTACTTATAATATTAATTGTACGTATAAAAATTTCAATTCATAACCATTAGGCTTTTGAATTCTACAAGTTTTAACTTTTCATATTTCATTTAAATGAATAATACCACTAGGCAATTTGTGGTCAATCTATTTGTCAAAATATCAATTGATGCTTAATGCTTAATATGGAGCTCTATAGTATGGATATCAATATAGATACTTTGCTTTTTTGTGCCCTGTTTATTTACATATAATTTTATTGTGACCAACTTAGATTTGTCATTTCTATAACTATCAGGTATCCTCATATTGAGAAAGATCATTTGATAAAGCTTTTGAAGCAACTGCTACTGCATGCAGACTGTCCTGTGGATAGCAGAGATACAGCTAATTCTACAAATGCAGCTGATGTTGATGTTCCAAGTGCAGCCGATGTTCCTACTCTGTTGGGATGTGGTTCCTTTTCGCTTTTGGATTGTATGTGATAACATCGGGCTATCCTGTCCTAAACTTGCCAATGCTTACCAACATACTTACTCTGATGTGACCTTTCTACTTTCTTCTACCAAATTTAAACTTTTCTGTCTGCTGTTGTCACTGCTGCTTTTTGCGTAAAAAATTATACTTTGCATTCAAGAGGAAGTAGGTTCGACACATGAGTGAATCCATGTCATGCAATAATTATGAGTCATAGATCTAGGTTACTTGTATCTTGAATTTTTTTAGGTGAAACCAAAACAGAAACATATGATGTCCTTGCATAAAAATGTGTCAAGTCGCCCAATTAGGCTTCTTTTAGAATTGCATATGTTGTGAAATTCCACCCAAAAAAAATATAATTGATATAAGAGCACAGATATTTTTTTAGTTTTTTCAAGTACAAAATACTAACCATGTCAATGCCCAAAGATTTTTTTCTTTTTCTTTTTAGCATGTATTTCTTCTGGTGTACTTTGTATATTATAGGTTCTTTCAGGGTTTTGGATATTCATCTTGTTTTATCCCTTTCATCCCAAAATTTGATTTTCTGTTTGTTTACAGCTGATAGGAGTATGTACAAGCAAGTTAAGTGTCTGCCTGTGCACCTGCGTTGGCCTCATATGCAGGCAGATCAGGTGCATGGTTTAGGTTTAAGGGAAATAGGAGGAGGTTTTGTAAAGCACCATCGTGCTCCTTCCATTCGGTCAACATGCTACACAATTGCTAAGCCATTGACTATGGTGCAAAAGATGCAAACCATTAAAAAGTTGAGGGGACACCGTGATGCTGTCTATTGTGGTATGGTACTATTCTAATGCTTTTAATTTTTAACTTGTGGTCTTTTTGGCCTTTTTGGCTCTTAACTCTGATTCAATGAATATATTATTCGTTTTGGCTGCATGAACACCTTTGTATGGCATGTAGTCTTTTTCTTCTTTCTTATTTGGTCTATGATGTTTTAAGTAAGTTAATCTCCAGATCTTTGAAATAACTTCAGAAATCTTCTTTTAGATCGACTATTATCATTGATTTTATTTACCAAACTACTTCAGGAAACAATAGTATTAATTTCTTAAATTACAAATAATTTGTAAAGATCTAAGGATGTGTTTTCTTTGTCAATTTTTTTTTCCACATCATGCCTATCATTTTCATTTCTTTTCCATTCTTGTGTTAGATTCCATCTTAAAACCAATTGGTATCAAGTGGAGAGGCTCAACTAATATATAAACACATTTACATTCATACACACACAACAGAAGTGGGATAATCCCACTTCAACACTCCCCGTAGCGCGACCGAGCAGTGCAACGGATCCCCCTCACGCATTGCGTGTGCCGGGCCAAATATAGATTTTAGATTGTGTGAATGGACAAGGCTCTGATACCATGTTACATTCCAATTTAAAACCAATTGGTATCAAGTGGAGAGCCCCTTTTAATATATAAACACAGGTCCATTCACACACACAACATATGTGGGCTAATCCCACTTTTACATATGTTAAGTTCAATGTAGTATTTCTCTAAACAGCTTTCATAAAAAAAATGTTTTCCAACATTGCTGTCTATTTCTGTGCAGCTATATTTGACCGGTCTGGGAGATACGTAATTACTGGTTCAGATGATCGTCTTGTCAAGATTTGGTCTATGGAAACTGCATTTTGCTTGGCAAGCTGCCGAGGGCATGAAGTGAGTTTAGATTGCATTTGCACAATATGGCGTCTCTATCCCTTCATTGTAGCCTTATGAAATCTTTGCCCTCTCTATTTTGCTTTAATCTTCTCATTTTATTTTCTCAAGGGTGACATCACTGACTTGGCTGTAACTTCAAATAACACTTTAGTGGCATCTGCTTCTAATGATTTCAGCATCCGAGTTGTAAGAGTGCTGCTCTTCACTTTTAAGTGTGCTCTGCTGCATATTATTGGATAACTATTAAGTATTTTTTCTGGTCTGCTGCAGTGGCGCTTGCCAGATGGGGTGCCGATTTCAGTCTTGAGGGGTCACACTAGTGCTGTTACTGCCATTGCATTTAGTCCCAGGCCCAATGCTGCATATCAGCTTCTATCGTGAGTGCTGATTTTTGGGACTTTGTTTGGAATTCTTCTATAAAATTACTCAGTTTGTTCTGGTTTGGTTATTTTTCTGATTTGGAAGGTTTCCTTTAACTTAAGCCTTATTCCAGACGAGAATTTGTGATAGAAATTTGTTTTGGCTCCTATGATTTTTTTTCCTGGACGTCGTTAGTGTAACACTATCTGTACTAACAATCATACAAACGGATTTGGCATTTAATGTGGCTATGCCACATTGATAACTTAATGTCAGGTGGAAGTAGCTTCAATATTGCATGTCCTTTGTTTTGAAATTGTTTGGTAGGAAAAGTTTACTGGCTAAACGGTTAGCATCTTGGTTATGGTGTGCGTCATGAAATGATGTGGCAATATTTGTACATGTATCATCGTGACAAGTTTGATTTCATCTTTTATGTAAAATATATGCAATTGTTTTCCTAGATTATGCATTTTCCTTGTTTTTGGGATTTGTTACTCAGTCAGATATAGTTATGTAGGTCATCGGACGATGGAACTTGTCGAATCTGGGATGCGAGATACTCCCAATGCAATCCACAAATTTTTGTGCCAAGACCTTCAGATGGTTTTTCTGGTTAGAGGATTGTCCACAGCTTATTTTTTTAGACCTGATTTTACTGCTGAGGAACGCTTTATGAATTGAGAATTTTCTGCAGGTAAGAACAATGGGCCGTCCTCAAGCAATGGTACACAAAGCAATCAGATATTGTGTTGTGCTTACAATGCCAATGGCACTGTCTTTGTCACTGGTAGTTCTGACACTTATGCAAGGGTGTGTGGAACATTTTAACTCTCTGAAATTACTTGTGGCTCATTTTTTATTGCTTATTTATAGGATTTGTGTTGATATTACTCAAAATTTTAGTTTCACATCTTTAATAAGAATTAAAAACTTGCAGGTTTGGAGTGCCAGCAAATCTGGCCCAGATGATTCCAATCAAACAATTCATGAGATTGAGGTGTTATCTGGTCATCAGAATGATGTCAACTATGTTCAGTTCAGGTTAGTCATTCCTTGCAAGTACATAATTTTTCCTTGCATAGTCTGACATGAATGATGTTGCTTCCATCTATAGTGGCTGTGCTGTTGCTTCAAGATCTTCATTCTCCGACATTTTGAAGGAGGAGAATGTTCCCAAATTTAAAAATTCCTGGTTTGTCTTTATATTCTCTTTTCACTATAGATACAATCTTTCAGTGTATTTATACTAAAGTTCTTTTGTCCGGGCGTAGAGACAATTCTACTTTTTGATGAGTGTACAATCCACATATAATTATTCTCAGGTTCTGTCATGACAACATAGTTACATGCTCTCGTGATGGAAGTGCAATTATATGGGTTCCTAAGTCACGTAGATCCCAT
This sequence comes from Mercurialis annua, assembly GCF_937616625.2. NCBI lineage: Eukaryota > Viridiplantae > Streptophyta > Magnoliopsida > Malpighiales > Euphorbiaceae > Mercurialis > Mercurialis annua. Next base: position 39,102,831 of record NC_065575.1, read on the forward strand.
GTGAGAATCCTTTAAACAAATTTTTTTGTTGTGTTTTCAAATTTTTGGTTTTGGGAGTCATATTTTCTCTCCTATTTCCGATTTCTTGTGCGCTGCAGAAATTTTAAATGTTCTGATTTCAGTTGTTTCTTATCTTAGGGTAAGTCTTTACGTTGGGAAAAGTCATTTCACCTGAAAGTTCCACCTCCCCCATTGCCTCCGCAACCTCCCCGGGGAGGTCCCCGTCAGAGAATTCTCCCAACTCCTCGCGGTGTTAATATGATTGTGTGGAGCTTGGATAATCGCTTTGTGCTGGCAGCTATAATGGGTAAGATCATTATCTATAACATTTTAATTTTCTTGTATGGCTTTGCCTTTTCCAATTATTTTAAAATCTCTCTTTTAAATGCCGCACATTTTGTGCTTTTTTCTACGGGAAATCTTTCCCATCTTTACTACTTCCGAAAAAGCTGTTGGAGACTTGGAGTAACTTTTGACATGCATCTTAATGGGAGGCCATCAAAGTGCTTTGAGGTTCAAATTTAAAAGGGAAGGAAATATAATGTTTTTCATTCCAAGAACTGATGTTTACATATCAGAGGATGCAGAAGGTTATGATAGGGAGAAGCACATGCAAGGAAATAATGTTTGTGTTGTTGCAAATTTGGATCCCAGTCTTGTTAATGGAGAGAGATTGGTGATCCGCATTTTATAAAAATATTTCTGTAGATAGTTAATCTCTTTTAAGTTAACACTGGACATGTTCAAGATTTGCTGCTTAAATTTTTTATTTTCGTGTTGAAATCTGTTTAATTTATGCAGATTGCAGAATATGTGTTTGGAACGCCTCAAATAGTGCTTTAGTTCATTCTTTGACTGGTCACACAGCATCTGTAAGTGGCTTATTCATGTTCTGATTCCTATGGATGGCAGATGTTAAGTTTTATGTTTATGTCTGTCTTCCTTATTGAGCCTATTCCGGATCACTACAGAATCTTATCATGATCTAATCTAACTTCATGTTTTCTTTATAGCAACTTTGGCTTAGCTTGAACTTCTCTTAAACTTGTTATTTACTATTTGGTGCATAGCTTTACTGATCTGAAAATTTTATTTTATCTCTTATGTATGGCATCAGAACTTTTTCTTATAGTATTTTATAATTTTCCCCAAAGGTTGACTTTTTCATATTGACTTTCTGGCAGTCTTATGTTTTAGATGTCCATCCTTTCAATCCTCGGATAGCTATGAGTGCTGGGTATGATGGAAGGACAATAGTCTGGGATGTATGTTTCCGACTCCATAAGTTTTAAATGAGCTACTGAGCTGCTACTGCTTGTTGCTTATGTTGCTCTTTAATATGTTAATTATAGATATGGGAAGGAATTCCTATTCACATATATGAAATTGGATTTGGACGTCTCAAGTTGGTTGATGGGAAGTTTTCTCCGTAAGTGTACACTAAAATATTCTATGATTGTTATTTTGTATTCTGCTTTTATAAGATGCTGATACCCTAGATGAATAATTTTCATGTGTTGCTTGCAGTTTTTGTCAACAAATTAATAACTGCATACTGCCTGCGCCTGCATTTCTTTCCATTAATACTAAAAGTTTACGGACCATTTTGTGCCTCTTGAAGTTCTAATGCATAGGGTTTAGAATGAGGCTTGGCACGAGTTCATGTTTGAGATATGAGATAGTTATGAATTCCCTTATTTCTCATGTTTCATGTGAGCAATAAGGTGTATATAGGGTAGTTTGACACTCTTGAGCAGTTCAATCTGCATGATGTTATTTTTCATGGGATCTTGAATTTGTTACTGACATCTCATAACATTTTCAAATTGTTTTTCTCACTTTCTGTTCTGCTCAGAGTTTCTCGGAAGTATTTTTTTTTTCTTCTTTCTTGTATTTCATTATTTTCTCTCATCTAGGGATGGGTTGTCAATAGTACTTTCAGATGATGCTGGCCAGATACACTTCATAAACACAGGCCAGGCTGACTGCCAAAAGGATGCCAAATATGATCAGGTAGGGATATTCCTCTTATTTATTAAGGTAGGCTTTTAGCGGCTCTGTGATTGTTGTTTGTGATTATATTTCTCTGCAGTTCTTCCTAGGGGATTATCGGCCTCTTATCAGGGATTCTTCTGGAAATGTGCTTGATCAGGTCAGCTCACATTGATTATTACTTCCTTCCTGATCATTTTTTCGTTTATGTCATGGCTTGCTGGGTTACTTCACCAAAAAATATAGGAAGCAATTGGTTTCTGATTGTGATGATACATATGAATATCAATGCATTAGTCATCTGAAAACTTAAAGGAAAATTACCTCATATTGTAGTGGTAAGAAATGGATTGATGGTTAGCATTTTGATCTATTGACCTCTATGCTGAGGTGACCAGCTAAGTTTTCTGCAATAAAGAGTATACTAGCCAATATATCTTCTTTTCTAGTCAGTATGTAAAAATCAACTGGCACCTACCGTACAAGCACTCAGTTTCCTACTTATTTGGATTTTTAAATATTCAGAAATTGACTGATCTTGATAACCTATAACTATATTAGCAAATAACATTCTTGACAATGAAGTTTCCTGTTGCAACCCATTAGTTGTTAACCTGAGATTATTTATGATGCAGGAGACACAGCTCCCTCCATATCGAAGAAACATTCAAGATCTTCTCTGTGATTCCAGTATGTTTACAACTTCTTTAGATATTTCAGATTATTTGAGATGCTATAGTGGACAGTACCCCTGACAAAATGGTATAATGGGATTTTTTTAGGTATGCTTCCATACCCAGAACCTTATCAAACTATGTTCCAGAAGCGTCGACTTGGTGAACTAGGTGTGGACTGGCATCCTCCATCCATGAAATTTGCTGTTGGTCTAGATTTCAGTCTAGGCTTTGATTATCAATTGCTTCCTTTGGAGGACTTGGATAGATTGATTGAGCCTCTCCCAGAGTTTATAGATGCTATTTATTGGGAACCAGAAAATGAAGTCATAAGTGATGACAATGACTCAGAGTATAATGTCACAGAGGATTGCGCCAGTGAAGGTGAGCGAGGTAGTTTATGTTATAGCTCTGCCAGCGATCCAGATTGTAGTATGGAGGACATTGACATTGAAAGAAGTCAGCAAGGGGGCTTTCCCCGATCAAGAAGAAGAAAACAAAAAGCTAAACTGGTACTTCACCTATACTAATCATTTTTTGTTGGCGAAATAAATGCCTTAGTGTATCTGATATTATTCTTTTTCAGATTGAATTCTCTGGGAGGCGTGTTAGGAAGAGGAATTTGACTGAGCGCGATGACTCAGTATATGGGAGCAATGGAGCTAAGAAATTTAAAAGTGCCCGAAAAGTCTCTAAGAGGAAGTCTTCAAAGGCAATTTCATCTAGACCTCAGCGTGTTGCTGCACGCAATGCTCTAACTATGTTCCCCAAAATGACTGAAACATCTACAGATGGAGATGATGAAGACAACTCGGAGGAAGCTGCATCCAGCAGCGAATCAGGACTGCTAGATTCAGACATTGAAAGCGACATGAAAAACATGCCAGTTGAATATGCGAAAGAAGAAAAGCTTGCAGTACTTGAGGTTGAAGACATAGCTAAACCTCCCAAACTTGTTGAATCTCAGTCAAATTCTGGAAGTAAGAAAAAATTAATCGTCAAGCTTTCATTCCGTTCTAAGAAGCCTGTGTCTCCAAAAGATAGCGTAGTCAAGATTGAGAGACAGGGTGATCAAGAGATTCCATCTCCAGGACCTTTACCAGAATCTAATATTGATTTAAGATATAAAGATCCGGGGTCATCTTCCTCAGATGCTATTGATGTGAAGCCGTCTCAAAATTGTAATAGAGTTCATATTACAGGTGTAACACACCATGAAAAGGTTGAACATGACATAAAGGGATCCGCAGTGGACAGTGGAAGTAAAATTAGACTGGGAGAGGTCACGAACCAAACATTCCAGCATTCCAGATTAGAAATGCTGCCAGGTGTTCAATCTGCTACTTTCAATGCCAATTCTGATGCATGTATGGAGAGCTGGATTGACGCTAACGGGTATGCTAGACCTGAAATGTTATCTACATATCTACTCATTTATCTACTTGTATATATTTTTAAATACATATTATCTATATAAGTGGATGCATGTTATGGTGCAGGGATGAGGACCAGTTTCAATTAGATCAAGATGGTGCAAAATCTGAAGAGCCTGTGTTTTCTGGTGTAATACAGAGACCTTTGACAATTGCATCATCATCATCATCATCATTAGGTGATCTTCAATCAAAATCTGGTGCTTCTGCTGTCACTTGTACTAGAACTCCTGACGAGGGAGCCAAAGATTTGTCTGTATCTGATAAATGCAGAGGTTTTGATTCACTTGCTGAAAATGAATTTGCTGGCACAAGCAATGGTCAGGGATTGAAAGAGAACCCTCCTCGAAAGATAACAAAATTAAAGATCAAAACTTCCTCCAAACTGAAATCTCTGAGAGAAGTGAATGATAGTACACATCAGGATGCAGTTGGTCTAATGTCAGAAAATCCATCTTACCTTCCCGTGCAAAAACAGCTTTTGGGATTATGGAAAAAGGATGAAGGTTCCAGTAAATTAACAAAAGGAATTCCGCACATGGACGGGGCTAATTTAGAAGATTTGGATTATGTTTTGCAAAAAAATCCTTCAGATGCAATACTTAGAACAAAATCAGTGAAATTGAAGGCAACTACAAGGGAACCACATGATATAAGGATGAAAGAATATGCAGGAACATCAAAGAACGATGATATTCAGCCCCATCCTGAAGAAAAGATTTTAAATTCTAGAATGACTGAAAGGTCAAGATCTGCTAGAAACATGCAAGATGATGATGACCCCACATGTCCGATGTCAAGGAAATTGACCGACTCTGTAAGGAAATTGTCATGGCTAACTCTTTCAAAGCTTGAGGGTGGATATCGTTATATTCCTCAGCTAGGTGATGAAGTTGTATATTTTAGACAGGTGCTTAATAGTCTGTATCTTGATTCATGGTTTTTGTTACTTTTGAATTCTAAGCTTAGAAATTACTTCATTTATGTATTAGTAACCGCGCCTTTTGGTTTTCAGGGACATCAACAGTATATTCAATCAGCAACTAGCTCACAAAAATGCGTTCCTTGGAGTTCAAATAAGGGTTATGTTAGTGCTGTGGAAATTTGCAGTGTTGAAAGCCTCGAATATGACACCGGTCCTGGCGGGGATAGCTGCTGCAATATCAGACTCAGATTTGTCAGTCCTTCATCTGGTGTATTTGGTCAAGAGTTTGATTTGACCCTCCCTGAACTATTAGATTTTCCTGATTTTATTATTGAGAAAGCATGGTATGATGCTACTATCGGTAGAAACTGGATGTGTGGGGATAATTGCCAAGTGTGGTGGAGATATGACAACGGGGAAGGCGGTAGGTGGTGGGAGTGTACAATCATTTCTTCCAAGGCAAAGTCGGAGGAGTTTCCTGATAGTCCTTGGGAGAGATACAATGTAAAGTACAATAATGATTTTAGTGAACAACATTGGCACTGTCCCTGGGAACTGCATGATCCTGAAATGCCATGGGAGCACCCCATTATTGATTTTGAGATTCGAGAAAAGCTGCTGTCTTCTTTTGAAAAATTAGAGCTGTCAGGAAGCAGAAAAAAGGTATATTATAGCATCCTCCTTTTTTTATCTGCTAAAACTTTTACTTCGTAAAATCTTTAGCTCATTTATTATCATGAATGTGCAACAGTTTGGAAGGTCTTGATTGATTGTTCTTTATATAAAACAGGACTCTTATGGAATCCGAGCATTGAATGAAAATTCTCAAAAGCTGGAGTTTTTCAACAGGTATATATGTTCCGTGATTTCCTCTTCTGTTGTTTCTCTCTGTTTTTGATACAGTACGAGAATTATGAAATTAGAAGTTCAAATCTTATTTTTAGAATTAAGGATTTTCAACTGATTCTCATTCGGTTCTCTCCATTCATGATGCAAATTCCCAACTTTTAGGTTTTCTAACAATTTAAGAATAAACTTATTACGTTCAACTGTCTGGGATTTTCGCAGGTATCCAGTTCCGCTGTGTCCTGAAATTATCCGGTCAAGGGTAGAAAACAACTATTACCGGACGGTAGAAGCAGTGAAGCATGACGTTAACGTGATGATGAATAATGCTCGATCTTATTTTGCTAGAAATAGAGAAGTATTACACAAGATGAAGAAGCTATCAGATTGGTATTGTAAGAAGCTTTCAAAAATATTAGGCACTGAACCATAACCTTATTTTATCTTTTGTGATGTTTAATAGTTTTAAACCTTTTTTATACCCAAAAAAGAAAAGCAAAATGAATCCGACCACATAGGTATAAATTTAGAATAGAATTATTTTTTCTTTTTAGAGTTTTTTTTTAAAGGTAGTTGATTTTGTTTAAACAATGACCATAAAAAGGTCGTCAGATGCTAAAGTGGTCTAATTACTAAATGAATTATGAACTTCCCTTTTATTTTAACTATAGAGTCGATTGTAGTAATTGTTTTGTACTGGAATTTAATGTTAGATGAAAGAAGCATCAATTATCATAATATTTAAATGTAGAAGGGAATTTTTTTTAGACTTAATTACTTAAAAACCACCCATCTTGAACTTGTTTTTCGTTTATATTCTGACCTAAAAAAATTCATTTATACCCTGATGTGTGTGTTTATGTTTCACCTCTACCCCAAATTTCAAAAAAAAAAGATTATTTATTGAAAATAACTAAATATAAGGATTATTTTATACTTTTTTCTATTAAAAAAATACTTTATTTTTAAAAATATTCAAAAATAAGGATTATTTAAAACTTTTTTCTAAATAAAAAGAGGTTAATTTAGTGCCCCGGGGTAGAGGTGAAATATAAACACATACGTCAGGGTATAAATGAATTTTTTTCTAAATCAGGTTATAAACGAAAAAAAAGTTCAAGGTGGGTGGTTTTTAAATAATTAAGCCTTTTTTTTATTAACATTGTTGGCAAAAAATGTATGGATCGATCAATATAATAATACCGACTCTTCTGTCAATTTTGCTAAAACTATACATTTTGGCCAAATACATCGATCTGAATAATATTATATATTTTTTTTTGTCAAAAGGTAGTAATATTGATAGATTAACAGATTACATCCTACCGTTAAAGTACATCGTAGATCAAAATAATAAAAATAAAAAAAACAACTAAAACAAAAATAGCTGAAACCCTATATTGATCTATAAAAAGAAACGAAATAAAAATAAAAATTTAAAGAGACAAATTTAACAGGTGACTAAAATCAGGATAAATTCCAATGTAAAGAATTTCCTGGCACCAATCATATCCCATAACTTCTATTAACCACTAGTTCCGCTGCTAAGATACTTCGAACGATGAAAAAAAAGCCTTGAATCTTTAAGAGCGTGAAGTTTGAACAAACGCTAAAGAGTATTGAACAAATCAAGGATCCACACAAACCACAAACAAAACACACAAAAACACACCAAAACTCCAAAGAAGAGAGTAATTTATTCAAACAAACAACAAAACGTTGAAAGAAACAAGTTAAGAGGCGATGATATCCGGCTAAAATCCGTAAATTGCCGTCCCCTGCGCTCGAAATCGAAGAAAGTCAGACTTTCTCTCTCTAGAATATGTTTTCGCTCTCTAGAAAAGTTGGCACCGCTTCACGGCTTCTCGATTATATTAGAATTGAGATTTTCTCAAGTTCATTTTAAATTTGAGTGGGTCATGTTTACGATTTACACCGTTCAATACAAAATAAACGGTGTAGATTAATATTGTTGGACCAAGTCCCATTTGAACCCTAATTTTGAGTTTGACAATCAATTTAAAGAGCCTAATCATGTTTATTAGTGTGTAGGAACATATAGAAACCATCCCGGGTCGAATCGGAGCTTTCTAGCGAGAATCGAAAATTCCATATTCCGACTAGTTCCAGTAGCATATTGCGCCCGAGATCCCTTTTCCATCACGGGCGTGATACATGAATCTCGGGCGTGATACATAACATCACGGGCGCGATACACCATTCATCAAACAGCTTTGGTTTTCCAAATGTATCGCGGGCGCTACACGTACATCGCGGGCGCGATGAATATGAACGTTGAAGGTCCAACGGCTATATCAGAGCCCTCCATCAGTTGCTTGACAAGTGGCCTTCAACCATTGGTTGAATTCCTGACGTTTGAATATCGCGGGCGCGACATAGGAATCACGGGCGCGACAAGGTCCTTTTCAGCACAAACTTGAGTTTTCTTCTAGAAGATTCAAGGGTTTGTTGTTGGGGTTATAAATACCCCTTGTCTACCTCATTTATGAGGTTAGACACTCCAGCAACAAAACATATACTCAAGCATTCAATTTATTCTCTCTACATTTATTGTGCATCAATTAATTGATTGCTTACCTCCTTTGTTGATTGATTAATCATTGTGATTCAATTATTAGTGTTGTAGGTTTTTGTTTATCCTTAGAAAAACATTTTGTGAGTTTGAGATTATCTCTTGGAAATCTCTTTTGTAAAGTTTGTGTTTAGCTTTAAAGCACAATCCATTAGTGAATTCTAAAATCTCAATCCTTGATTGAGTAGTGGAGTAGGATTGGTTTGTAATCCGAACCACTCTAAATTACTTGTGTCAATTTCTCTTCTCTTAAACTCCTACTAAATTTTAATTAATCACTAAACCTTATTCACCCCCCTCTAAGGTAGCTATTTAGGGATTTCAATTGGTATCGGAGCTAAGTTACTCATCTCATTGCTTAATTGCGAGTTCTTCGATTCAAATGGCTACCGAAAACTTTACTCACACTCTTCGTCCCTTCTTTGATGGAACGGATTATCCAAATTGGAAATTTCGTATGGAAAACTATCTCGATATGGATGGTGTGAACTTATGGCATATGGTTCTTGATGGTTATGTGGCTCCTACTCAAGAGTTGAATGGTGCTATTATACCTTGGCCAAGAAAAGATTGGACCAAGGATCAAGTTCTAGCTAATGCTCTCAACTGGAAGGCTATTTGTGTGATCATTTCATCTTTGTGTAGAGAAGAGCAAGGAAGGGTTCAACATTGCACAACGGCTCATGATATGTGGAAGATTCTTGAGAACTACCATGAAGGAACGGTTCAAGTAAAGAACAAGAAGGTTGAGCTTCTCATTGGAGAATATGAAGGGTTCAAGAACAAGCCAAATGAGACCGTCACCGAGACTACCAATAGACTTTTTGGCATTACCACCAATCTCAAGAAGCTTGGTAAGCACTATACTCTTGGTGAAATCAATGTCAAAATTCTTCGTTCATTGCCTCTCCTTGATTGGCAACCGAAGATAACCGCCATTGAGGAATCACATGACATAAGGAATTTGAGAACCGATGAGCTTATCGGAAACCTACTTCTTCATGAGATGACCTACATGAAGGAAATTCAAGAGTTGAAGAAGTCTCAAGAAGAGAAAACTAAGGGAATTGCTTTGAAGGCTAAAGCAATTGAAAGTAAGGTTGAAGAGGAGCTTAATGCAAGTGATGAAGAAGATGATGAAGAGATGGTGCTATTGTCTAAGAAAGTAAGGGAATGGAGAACAGGGAAGAAGTCTCAAGTTCAAAAATATGAGCAAAAGGGTGAGTCCTCAAACTTCAAGAGATCATCCAACTCCAAACAAGAGACTCCTACTCCTAGAAGAGATGTCACTTGTCATGGGTGTGGCAAACCGGGTCATATTAGACCGGAATGTCGACAAGGGCAAAGGAAACCCTTTCAAAAGGATAAGAAAGGATTCATCACCACTTGGGATGATGAAAGTGATTATCAATCCGATGAAGATTGCCAAGAAGAGGCAAGAGCAAATCTTTGCTTCATGGCTCTAGTTGATGAGTCCCCATCCGAGGTAAGTACTCTACCTTTTATTTCTTGGGATGGTGTAGGGATAGAACCTCATGATAGCTCTAGTGATATTGTTATTGTGAAAAATAACCCTAGTGCCTCTTGTGTTGTAAATGTTGAGAATGTGTTGGTTGATGATTCTTTGGTGTATGAGATTGATGATGAATGTCATGACATGATAAATGAACTAACTAACAAATGTAGTGACTATCATGCCAAAATAAAACTTTTCAAAAGGGAAGCCTCTATGGCTAAACTTGAGATGCTCAATTTGAAGAAAGAAATTCAAGACTTAAAGTCTTCTTTAGAATCTATCCCTAAGCAAGATGTCAATATTTTGCTAAAGGAAAATGAAACACTAAAGAGTGAAATTCTTTCTCTAAATAGCTCTATCTCAAGATTTCACAAAGGGAAGGAATCTTTGGACAATCTTCTTGATTCCCAAAGAAACCCAACCATAAAATTTGGACTTGGCTATAGTCACAACCCCTCTTCCTCAAGTGTGACTACTTTTGTGAAGGCTTCTTCACCTCAAACTTCTTCTATAGAAGTTCCTCCTTCTTTGGTCAAACCAAAAGAGGTGAATAAGAGGTATGCTCAAGCTCCCAAGACTAAGTCATTTGTGGCTTCTAAGTCTAAGAGCAAAGTGGGTACAAGACCCCCTAGACATACCCATGCCTCTCAATATAGTCACAAATGGGAGAAGAGAAGTATGAAAAAGAATCATGTTCATTCATATCCCTATGCTCATTCTCACAACAATGCTCATGCATATAGATCACTCTTGTGCACATTGCTATGCTCACTCATATGAGGCTCCTAGAGCCAAGACCTATCCATCTTATGCTCACATATCCCCTAGACTTCAATGTGTTTATTGCATGAGATATGGTCATAAGAATGTTGATTGTTATGTTAGAAAGGTCCAATTGAGGTTAATTCCCTTGGAATATTCTAGTGCTAACTTCCAAGGACCCAATGTGATTTGGGTACCTAAAGGTTGAGCTTTTTTATTCTAGGTGCCAAAAGAAACCGTGTTGAATAAAACCAAATGGTACGTCGATAGCGGCTCTTCTAGGCACATGACGGGCCACATCTCCAACTTCACCCAATTGGAACATAAAAAGTTGGGAAATGTCACTTTCGGTGATGATGCCAAAGTTCAAGTTGTGGGGATAGGCAAGATAGGTAACTCTTCTTCTCCTTCTATAGAAAATGTGTGGCTTGTTAATGGTCTAAAACATAATCTTTTAAGTGTAAGTCAATTGTGTGATAAGGGCTATAATGTCAACTTCGATTCCAAGGCTTGCTATGTTATCCAACCAATGGACAACGCGGTTATCTTCAAAGGAAATCGAAGACAAAACACTTACATAATTGACTTGGATACGCTTGAAAACCGAGATGGCAAGTGTTTACTATCACTTAGCGACGAATCTTGGTTGTGGCACCGTAGACTTGGTCATGCTAGCTTAGACCTCTTAAATGAGGTTAGCAAGGATGAAATTGTTAAAGGGTTGCCTAAGCTAAATTTTTCAAAAGACAAAGTGTGTGGACCTTGTCAAATGGAAAAACAACACAAGTCTTCTTTTAAAGCTAAAAATGTTGTTTCTACCTCTAGACCATTACAATTGATTCACATGGACTTGTGTGGACCTATGAGAGTTGCTAGTTTGCGTGGCATGCATTATGCATTTGTGTTAGTTGATGACTACTCTAGATTCACTTGGGTTATATTCTTGGCTCATAAGAATGAAGCTTTTGACGGTTTTAAAAGTTTTGCAAAGCGAGTTCAAAAAGAAAAAGATTTATCTATTTCAAGTATTCGAAGTGATCATGGAACCGAATTTCAAAATGAATCTTTCAAATCTTTTTGTGAAGAAAATGGCATTTTTCATAATTTTTCTTCTCCTAGAACGCCTCAACAAAATGGGGTTGTTGAAAGGAAAAACCGAACCTTGGTTGAAATGGCTCGATCTATGCTCAATGAGTATGACTTACCTCATTACTTGTGGGCCGAAGCTATGAACACCGCTTGTTATGTTTCAAATCGCATTTTTAAAAGACCAATTTTAAACAAAACTTCTTATGAGCTTTGGGTAGGAAGAAAACCCAAGATATCCTACTTTAGAGTATTTGGATGCAAATGCTTCATATTAAATACCAAGGATAACCTTGGAAAATTTGATTCCAAAACGGATGAAGGTGTCTTTTTGGGTTATGCCTCTAATAGCAAGTCTTTTAGAGTCTTCAACAAGCGCACCTTAGTTGTTGAGGAATCTATGCATGTGGTATTTGATGAGTCCTCCAAGGATTTTCCGGAAAAGGACTCGTTTGTTCATGACTTTTTAGGTACTTTTGAGGATCTCTCTTTGGTTGAAAATCAAGGAGCTACTACAAGTCAAGTGGAGGAAACTCAAACACCTCTAGAGGAGTCCAAGGTGGAATCCGAATCTCCTCCTCCGGCTCAACTCATTCATGATCTACCTAAAGATTGGGCTTTTAACAAAAGTCATCCTCAAGAGTTGATTATCGGTGAAACTTCAAGGGGAGTAAGCACTCGCTCTCAATTCCGTACTTTTGCAAATGTTGCATTCCTATCTCAATTCGAGCCCACTAAAGTTAGTGAAGCCCTAGTTGATGAACATTGGGTGATTGCTATGCAAGATGAACTCAATGAATTCACAAGGAATAAAGTTTGGGAGTTAGTCCCTCCTCCTAATGGTCATACCATTATTGGAACAAAATGGGTCTATCGGAATAAGTTGGATGAAAGCGGAGCAATAACTCGAAACAAGGCCCGATTGGTTGCCCAAGGCTATAACCAAGAGGAAGGCATTGATTATGAGGAGACATTTGCTCCGGTTGCTAGATTAGAAGCAATTCGTATGTTGTTAGCCTATGCATCATGCATGAATTTCAAACTTTTTCAAATGGATGTCAAAAGTGCTTTTTTAAATGGTTTTATAGAAGAGGAAGTTTATGTTAAACAACCTCCCGGTTTTGAAGATTTTCGGCATCCACAATATGTTTTCAAACTCAACAAGGCTTTGTATGGTTTAAAACAAGCTCATAGAGCTTGGTATGATAGGTTGAGTAATTTTTTGCTTTCAAATGGTTTTTCCAAAGGAAAAGTTGATACAACTCTTTTCACAAAAACTCATAAGCATGATATTCTTTTTGTCCAAATCTATGTTGATGATATCATATTCGGTGCTACTAATGAGTCTCTTTGTGGAGATTTTTCTATGTGTATGACTAGGGAATTTGAGATGAGTCTCATGGGGGAACTCAAGTTCTTCCTTGGACTACAAATCAAACAAAATGCGGATGGCATTTTCATAAATCAATCCAAGTACACCAAGGAAATGCTCAAGAAATTTGGCATGGAAACTTCCTCAAGTAGCAAGACACCTATGAGTACCACCACAAAATTGGACAAGGATGAATCGGGTAAATGCATTGATATTACAATGTATAGAGGTATGATCGGTTCACTTCTTTATCTTACCGCTAGTAGACCCGATATTATGTTTAGTGTGTGCCTATGTGCTCGTTTTCAAGCTTGTCCTAAGGAATCCCACTTGCATGCCGTTAAGCGTATTTTCAAGTATTTGCATGGCACTTTAAACCTAGGAATTTGGTACCCTAGAAATGTAGACCCTAGGTTGCTTGGCTACTCCGATGCCGACTATGCGGGTTGTCTTTTAGACCGTAAAAGTACCTCCGGGACTTGCCAATTTTTGGGTCATAGCTTGATCTCATGGAGTAGTAAGAAACAAGTATCCGTGGCTTTGTCAACCGCGGAAGCCGAATATGTAGCGGCCGGTTGTTGTTGTGCTCAAATCCTTTGGATTAAGCAACAACTTTTGGATTATGGTGTTACACTTAGTCATATTCCCATCAAATGTGACAACACTAGTGCAATTAACCTATCCAAGAACCCTATTCAACACTCTAGGAGTAAACACATAGATATTCGTCATCATTTTATACGTGATCATGTGCAAAAGGGAGACGTTGTAGTCGAATTCATCGATACAACTAACCAATTTGCGGATATTTTTACCAAGCCTCTAAATGAAGAGCGTATGAATTTTATCATTCGAGAGCTTGGTATGCTTGATGGGAGCACTTTGAATTGAATTGCATGATTGGTTTGCCTATTTGATGTTTTACTTTACTTATCTTGTCGATTTCATTGCTTGGACCAATACGTATATGTATCCCATTTTATGATATTCATATACTTTGGTGTTTCCTGCTCATTAATTATCCATTTGTGTTGGAATTAAGGCTTGACATTGTGAAAAATTGTGTTTTTGCATTAAAATTGCATTTTTTTTATAAATATCATGTATCACGACCGTGATGTATAAATCACGACCGAGATGTTCAACCAGAAAGCAAGAATTTTGCTACTGCTTGAATCTCGGGCGTGATATGTATATCACGGGCGAGATATTCAAACAGAGAGCAAATCTTTTTGCCACTGCTTGAATCTCAGGCGTGATACGTGTTTCGCGGGCGTGATATAGGCAGCTTTTGAAAATAACGGCTATTTTCCTATATCACGGGCGCTACACATGTATCACGGGCGTGATACGTTGATTTTTTTCAAATTTTTGCCCGTTTTTAACACTTGTCAAAACGGCTAGATTTTCAAAAACTAGCCGTTTATGACCGTTTTAAGGGTTTTAAAGGCCTATAAAAAGCCATTTTGAGGGCTACATTCATTTACAACCTTTCTCCCATCTTTCCATTTTTTTTCTTCAACAAAATTCTTCACTTTTAATCCTTACACTTCAAAATTTTGCTTTTTTCTCATTCTCATATCATATCACTCATATCATGGCTCCCAAGAAAGTCATTCCTTCAAAAGGCAAACGCCCTATGGGGAAAACTTCTTCGGCATCTCCACTTCCGACTTTAGACATGGAAGAAATTGCTTCTCGCCGTGCCAATTTGGAAATTGCCGAAGTAGAAGGCACTCGGTTTCCCGATTTATCCAACATGACCTTTGATGGGCTTGCGGATCAAGTCTATGCCTACATTGATGCCTTGGGTTGGCGAAAATTTGTGTGCGGAAACCGTGAAGACACTATAGAGGATTTGATGAAAGAGGTACTATCTACTCTCCATATCATTACTAACGAAAATCATCGTTCCAGGTTTTATGGGGTCACTTTTCAAGTTAAAGGTACTACCTACAAGCTAACCCCCAAAGACATTGATGATTGCTTCGGTTTTGAAGAAGGTTTCGCCACTAGTTATCTCCGGGTTGAGGAATTTCACATTCACGAGTTTTGGGCGGAAATTAGTGCCGATGTGAAGCATGAACCGAGAACCGCAATTGCTAAGTCTATCACCTCTCTTCCGCTCTTTGTGTTTCATCGCATTATCACTTACTCCATCAACGGGCGGCATGAGGGAAACGAAAAAGTCCCCATCAAGGACCTTTTCTTCTTATGGTGTGCGGTTAGAGGCGAGAAATTTTCATGTGCTCGCTACTTTATGGAGCATCTCGTCTCCCTTGGCAAGAAAAAGGGAACTCTTCGAGTTGGTTCGTATGTCACCGCCATGGTCAAGAAGGCAAGGGCCTACACTCCCGCTCTTCGCCAAGCTCCGGGTGTTGTATTCCCTTGGAAGGACTCTCCTCTCGATCTTGACTATTTCGTCAATAGGGTCAATGCCTTTCAAGTTACAAATGACCAACATTATATTTATCTCTTTGGGGAAAGGTGGATTCAACAAGAAGTTCATAGGCTTGCTAGGAAGAGGCAAAGGCAACTACAAGAACCGGCTCCTCCGGAAGTGTTTCAAGCTCAAGTTGAGGAAGAAGCGTTTGGCGGCTTTCAAGAACCGGAAATTCCGGCACCGGCAATGGATCCCACTTGGCTCCCACCTCCCGGCTCTAGCACAAATCAAATTCTCTCGCTCATTTATAGTCAAAATGAGCGGATGTTTGGACGTATGAACTTGTTGGAAACAAATGTGGATTCCCGTTTCAACAATTTGGAAATCGCTTTGGGAGAATGGAAACGGAGTTTGGTGGTTTACGGTCCGATTTTGGCATTTTGCGGAACCGCTTCGATGCTCAATTTCCGCCTTCTCCGGTTCATACTCCGGTGCTTGAGGAAGACGATTTCAATGACATTGAAGAAGAGGATTGATCATTTGCATTTCATCCATTTCATGCATTTTTTTTCTTTGCTTTAATTTTTTTTTTTTTTGCATTTTTCACCTTGTCAACAATGCCTTGTAAATCCTACCTAGTTGTGGATTACATGCCTATATGGTTATTGTCTTTTGTGTAAGCCTTGTATTGTCCTTATTCCCTAATTTCAATGTGGTTTTTATCTTGGTTATCTATGAATCCTTGTTTATAATTGAGTTTACTTCTATTTCTTGCACTTCCGATTTTTTTTATGCCATTACTTCTTTTTGATCTTGACAAAGGGGGAGAGATATTTGCCTTTCTAAAGTTTTTTTTTCATATCTCTCAAAAAGTGCAACTTTTATTCAAATGACTAAGCTTTTAAAATCGTATCTACTTTATGTTTGTCTAGATTTATTTAAAAATTCTTGTGCATAAAGTGAGGGGGAGCCAAAACTCATTTGAACTCCCACAAACTTAGCCATTTCCGTAAATTGATTGTCAAAATCAAAAAGGGGGAGATTGTTGGACCAAGTCCCATTTGAACCCTAATTTTGAGTTTGACAATCAATTTAAAGAGCCTAATCATGTTTATTAGTGTGTAGGAACATATAGAAACCATCCCGGGTCGAATCGGAGCTTTCTAGCGAGAATCAAAAATTCCATATTCCGACTAGTTCCAGTAGCATATCGCGCCCGAGATCCCTTTTCCATCACGGGCGTGATACATGAATCTCGGGCGTGATACATAACATCACGGGCGCGATACACCATTCATCAAACAGCTTTGGTTTTCCAAATGTATCGCGGGCGCTACACGTACATCGCGGGCGCGATGAATATGAACGTTGAAGGTCCAACGGCTATATCAGAGCCCTCCATCAGTTGCTTGACAAGTGGCCTTCAACCATTGGTTGAATTCCTGACGTTTGAATATCGCGGGCGCGACATAGGAATCACGGGCGCGACAGGGTCCTTTTCAGCACAAACTTGAGTTTTCTTCTAGAAGATTCAAGGGTTTGTTGTTGGGGTTATAAATACCCCTTGTCTACCTCATTTATGAGGTTAGACACTCCAGCAACAAAACATATACTCAAGCATTCAATTTATTCTCTCTACATTTATTGTGCATCAATTAATTGATTGCTTACCTCCTTTGTTGATTGATTAATCATTGTGATTCAATTATTAGTGTTGTAGGTTTTTGTTTATCCTTAGAAAAACATTTTGTGAGTTTGAGATTATCTCTTGGAAATCTCTTTTGTAAAGTTTGTGTTTAGCTTTAAAGCACAATCCATTAGTGAATTCTAAAATCTCAATCCTTGATTGAGTAGTGGAGTAGGATTGGTTTGTAATCCGAACCACTCTAAATTGCTTGTGTCAATTTCTCTTCTCTTAAACTCCTACTAAATTTTAATTAATCACTAAACCTTATTCACCCCCCTCTAAGGTAGCTATTTAGGGATTTCAAATATGATAAATAATTGTATTTTTTTATCTATACCGTTTATTTTATATTGAACGGTGTATATCGTGAATATAACCCCCTCAAATTTATTTGAAGTTAAGGTAATTCCAATCCATAATGTTATAATATATTTTTGTTACAAAAGCTATTGTAATGCTATTTTGCTGGAAAAATTTAAGATTTTATTTAATAGTAATTAGAGCATCTCCAAAGGACTCTCTAAAATTGTCAAAATCTTTATTTTAGAGAGTTTCATAACAAATTGGAAGTCCAATGGACTCTCTACTCTATAAATTTAGAGTAGAGAGTGAAAATGGCTCTCCACATGTAGAGAGCCATTTTCACTCTCTACTCTATTTTTTTAAGGATAAGATTTTAAATTTCAAAAAGTTAGTTAGTTATTTTTATTTTAAAATATGAGATTTGTAATTTATATTATTAATAAAAATGAAAACAAATTATATTATTAATAAAAACAATTTATATTAAAAATAAAAATAAAAATAAAAATAATTTATAGTATTAATATTTTATTATTATTTTAAAAAATAAAATAAGAAGTGAATTTAAAGAGTATTAAATTAATATTTAATATTTTTATTTTTATATATAAAAATAAACTAAACAATCATTATTAGAGAGTCTATTGGAGTAGAATAAAAAATGTCACTCTCTATCTTTAAGATGCTCTTTATTTTATAGAAGATGCTCTTTAAAATAAAGAGCACCATTGGAGATGCTCTTAGGCCTCAAAATCTAGCTAAATATAACATGAGTTTTTTAAACATTATTTTATGATTATACTTTATCTATTTTATCATTAAATAAAAAATATTATTTATCTATTTTATCATAAGATAAAAGAATTTATTATCTAAATAATAATAATAAATGAATATTTTCCTCATACAAAATAAAAATAACTATAAATCACATCACGTGGCCTCTCCCTAAAAACCTCATGCTCAAAATCAACCGCAAAATAAAACCCTAATACTATAAGCTCTATCAGTTTGTGTTCTTCTCATTTTGTTTTGGGCAAAGAAGCAGCCATGGCAGGCGGCAAAATCAAGAAGGAGAAGCCAAAGCAGTCATCAAATCACTACCAAGGAGGTATATCTTTTCACAAATCAAAGGGTCAGCATATCCTTAAAAATCCCTTACTGGTGGACACTATAGTTCAAAAATCAGGGATCAAGAGCACCGATGTTATTCTTGAAATCGGTCCCGGTACCGGAAATCTCACCAAGAAGCTTCTAGAAGCTGGAAAAATGGTTGTTGCCGTTGAGGTTGATCCACGTATGGTTCTCGAGCTTCAGCGCCGCTTTCAGGGCACCCCTTTCTCCACTCGATTGAAGGTACCCTTTTCTTAAGTGTTATGAATTAGGTTATTTGTTACTTAATTTCACTTATCGTTGAGAGAATTGAATTGGGCAATTGAATTTGTGCGTTTTTTTTTGTGAGATTTATGGATGTTTTTCGTAAGGATTATGAATTTCTCAGCATGTAATGTTTGATATTTATAAGTTTTGCATTGTAAATGCCAGCTACCATGTCAACTAGTTAATTTTGTTTTTGTTTTCAAGGCTGTCGATGGTTTTATTTTCATTTCATTTTCCTTTTTGTGAAGCATTTGCTGCAACCTTCTGTCGTCTGTTGTAAGATCAGAACTTAACCTTTCCAGAATTTAAAATTAAGAATTTGATTTGTTATTGTTCTATTTTATGCCAGAGAATAGTCGAATTTTGTTCGTCTGTTTTTTTTTATTCTCCAATTAGTTCTAAAATTGTTTCTGTATACCTCATATATCATTGTGTTTATGTCTTGTGCTGTACAAGTATGATTGCAGCCTTACCACATCCATATAACTGAACCATGAATTAGAGCTCATTTTGTTGGTTATTCAGGTGATGTGTAGTGAATAGTTATAGTATTATTGTGTTGCCGTCTTGTGCTATATAATTATGCTAGCAGCCCTGTCGTGTCTATATAACTGCATTATGAACTAGAACTAATATGTTTTCTATAATTCTGGCTTTGGCAGGTTATTCAGGGTGATGTGCTCAAGACTGAACTTCCCTATTTTGACATTTGTGTCGCGAACATTCCTTATCAGATATCATCCCCTCTCACGTTTAAATTACTAAGTCACCGACCTTCTTTTCGTTGTGCTATTATAATGTTCCAGAGGGAATTTGCTATGCGACTTGTTGCTCAGCCAGGTGATACTCTTTATTGCCGTTTATCAGTGAACACTCAATTGTACGCCAGAGTATCCCACCTATTAAAAGTTGGAAAGAACAATTTTAGGCCTCCGCCTAAGGTGGATTCATCTGTAGTTCGAATTGAGCCAAGGAAACCACATCCTCAAGTTAATCCTAAAGAATGGGATGGATTTATAAGAATATGTTTCATTAGAAAGAACAAGACGCTTGGTGCTATTTTTAGGATTAAAAATGTATTATCATTACTAGAGAAGAACTACAAGACTCTGCAGGCATTACAATCTTCTCAAAATGGTTCCTTAGCGGGTGCTGAGGCGGCAGATATGGATATCTCAGCGCTGGGAGATTATAAGGAGGATCAGAGTATGGACTTGGATGATGGAATGGACGACGAAATGGATGTCGAGGATGGTGATGCAGATTCCGGGGTGTCGGAATTCAAAGAAAAAGTTCTGGCTGTGTTGAAAGAGAAGAACTTTTCCGATAAGAGATCCTCTAAACTCACACAAGAAGAGTTCTTATATATTCTCTCTCGGTTCAACATGGCTGGCATTCACTTCTCATGAGTCATGACTACATTTTATGTCCATTGTTCTATTTGTTCTTATAAGTTTTGCCCAATTTTGTTTTGCTTGGTTGAGATCTTATTAATAGTATCTAGTAATGTGATAATTCTTAAAAAGAATTCCAGAATGGAATAGCTTCTATTGCCCAGAATTTTGCTGATATTAATATGATTTTTTTGAGTTCTCGTTAATAACACTTCACCATTAATCTCAGCAAGCAATCAAACTTCACTATTGAACATTGTACAACTAATTTTGGATATGGATCGGTGTTGAAATTTAATGGAATATTTTCTTCATTTATGTAGTTTTGGCTGATAATATAAACTCGGATTAATGGACGATAATAAAGTACTATAAGCTAAAAGAAGTGTGGCAACAACAGTGATTTCTAAAATTAAAGATGCAATATTGATATTTCAGAAAACGCAGGGGGTTGATAAATAAATAAAATAAAATCCGGGTTTCTTCTAATTTCTAAACTCTAACTGTACAAGCAACGGAAGAAAAAAAACAGTTGTCTATTGTAATTCCGCCGCTGGCCGGTCTGCTGCTCGAATTCATGTAAGTATTTGAATCCATTCTGTTACAGCTTATGATTCTGTATTATTAAGTGCCTTATAGAGAATGATGAACAGACATTGAATTGGCTCTAGGGTTTTTCTTCACTCGAGTATTTACAAGTAGCAGCTCATGAAATTCTTTTCTTTTACTGTTAATTTAATGTTTTTAGATTGCAAATGGCGAAAATATTGGATTCACGCTGTTTTTCTTGACTTCAATTTCCTAGCAGATCAAAACCCAATTTTATCTCATGTTATCTGTTCGGCTGTTTAAAATGTAGAGGTGGTTGTGACAATGGAGGTTCTAGCTGATGATGCAATTATTCGAGATTCTCGGGTTAAAGCCACGTTTAAACTCGGGTCTGAAACGTACTCCCTTGATGGAAACAAGGGCAGCACAGTCTCTGAGGAATTGGTTAGTTTTAAAGAGAAAAGTATGTTTGTATTGAAGGAGTACATTACCAAGCATAATGTTCCTCATGATGTTCCTGATGAACTGCTTGAAATTTCTTCGGAAGATGATGCGGAAATTGTTGAGAAGCCGGCTCATACAGCCAAGTCGAAGAAAACTAAACTTACTTAGCACTTCTTTCTTTAAACCTTGTAGTAGTATATTTTAAATTCAGCTGCTTGAATTATTAATGTTGCACGAAAACTTGTCAGACTTTTACTTTTCAATTTAAACGTTTTCATTTCGGTGCAATACATTTTGTATCTGTTTGGTAGTTTTTGTATAGAACTTACAAATAGGCTGTTGTGCTGCAATTACAATTTTTTCTGCAGTTGAGTTGGAGTAGGATGAAGAATGTGTAATTTAATTGAATGGGCTGTGTTTAACTGCGTGTAATTTTGCTTATGCATCATTACAGCTTAAATTTGGTTAATGCATAGAAATCAGCAAAAAAAATTTATTTTAAGATTTTGTGTAAAAGGGCGATTCAATTTCAAATTTGTAGTAGTAGTAATATCTGTCGGTTTGTAGGAATTATGTTTGTAAGCAGTAAAACTGTGAGAGGATTGACATTTTTTTGTGCAGCAGGAGATTCACTTTTTATAGAATGTGTACCAACAAATTAGTGTGCTGTTTCTTTCATTTATGATTTATATCACCACAAACACAATGAACTGAACTATAAAAGAATTCAACATTTCATAGGTAAATAGACCAAAAAACAATAAAATCTTCATCAAATTTAAAAGAACAAAAGCCGCTATTGAAGCAATGGCTGCAACTGCAGCTGGAACCCCTAGAGCCACCGCTGAGCTTTCCATCAGTGGCGGTGCAATTCCACCGCCTCTCTTCAACAGCAGCTGATATAGTAACAAACCTGTTTTTTTAATCAGAATCCGATTTTTTACTGCATCAACTTGGAAAACAGCTTTTAAATCGATTGGCAGGACAATGGTTTTTAATTAAAAAAATTGAGAAAGTGCAGCATGAATTATTTTCAATGGAGTGTAATACCTAAACTACATTAAATAAGAAAAGAAAAATTTCTATATAACTTCTAGATAAATTAAGATGAGCTGCTCGAGTTATAACTATGAGTATGCACTAATCAGACGCCTTCTTTCCGATGGCTTTCAGCAATTCATCTATCTTTAATACTTTGCTCAAATGGCCATCCATGCCTGACTCCTCATACTCATCTTTTTTATCATCATCAGCTGAGAATGCTATAATCAGCATTCGAATGTCGTACGATCTCTCCTCTAATCTTATCGCTCTTGTCGCTTCATAGCCATTCATACCTGGCATCTGTAAGAACCACAAGAATCAGTTCAACAAACATAAAATAGCACAATAATAATCATTTCTAACATGGGCAGGATTAAACTCACAGGTAATTACCTCACAGTCCATTAAAATACAGTCATAAGGTGGCACTCCATGTTTCCTTTGATCTTGTAGACCGCGACGGACTAGCTCTACAGCTTTATCTCCATCTTCACAAACCATAACAGAGGCACCGAGTCGAGAAAGCTGTTTCTCAGCCACCCTCCTCACCTGTATACTATCTTCAGCAACTAAGAATCTCAACCCATTCAAAGGTTTGTTACTATTTTGTTTCTCAGTTCTTGCCATATTCCTTTCTTGAGGTGAGTTTCCTGATATTTCTTTATGCTGCAGATTAACGGAAGACGATGATCCGTGATCTTTAACACCTTTTCTTCGATGATGTATCGACGGGGAAACTTCATGGCACAAATTACCTCCAAATTCTGGAAGAAATCTGAGTACCTGATGCAAGCGAGAACCATGCAAGGGCTTGTGCAAGACTTCATCATCTGAATCAATCATGCTGCCTTCAAGGCCATAACGATTAATGCTACCTGAAATCGGTTTATCCAACCAAACAACTTTGCAGCAAGAAGAGGAAAAACCAGCCTTATATTCACTTACAGCTCTGCAGAGTTCTTCAAATGGTCCACTACTAGTATCAATCACAAGTAATGTAAAGCTTGGAGAACCTTTAAGAATGCTGCTACTTCTATGATAAGCTGTTTTTTGTTCCGTCCCATCCAAGGTACTCAAAGGAATACCCTTCTTTGATTTACTGCCAGACATATCGTTCCTTGAACCATAATCTGATTTTCCTGAAGAACTGTAAGGCGAAACAGTTTGCTTAGATTTAATTTTCGTCAGCATAGACGAAAGATGTTGCCATTTGGTCACAGCCAATGCTTTTATCCCCAAGCCCTCAACAAATTTCTGCACAATTCTTAGTCTTTCTGTATTCTGAATCAAGATCACGACAAGGGATCCGTTGATTTTCGGTGTAGAACCTAGTTTAGACAATCGGGGACTGTTCGAACAACTAGTCAGGCTAGGAGTAGAAACTCTAACAGTCAGCTGTGGGCTATTGGTTACAAAATCCTTTCCCATTTCAATGTCACTCCTTGTATCATTAGCTGAATGAACCTCGGATGTAATAAGAAAAGTATTGAACCTGAAGCATGTTCCCCTCTCTCTGTTCTCTTTATCAACGATTCCAATTTCTCCGCCCATCAAACGTACCTGTGGCAGAATTAATATTAGATCAATACTCGAATTTATTTACAACAGAAATTATGATAGAAATTGATCAAAATTACATACATACCAAAGATTGAACAATTCCAAGTCCCAAGCCAGTGCCTCCTTGACCAAGAGCTGTTTCCTTGACTTGAACAAAGTTTTCAAAAACCGACTTTTGCTCATCTTTCGGTATTCCTACGCCTGTATCGTCCACTTCAAACACAAATTCCATACAATTAGGATTTTGCTTTATTGAATTCTTGTTTTCCACATCATTATTATCTTGTTTATGCTCCATAAACCAGCAACAACAATGATTCCACAATCCTTCCTGACTCGAAGCTATAATTTCATTCTCCAAATTGCGCTTTCTCACCCAAGCTCGAACAGATACATGTCCCTCAGAGGTAAACTTAACAGCATTGCTCAGCAAATTATAGAGGACTTGTTTCAGCTTTCCTCTGTCACCTTTTACACAAGAGAATTTAAAAGCAGATCCGTCGCAGAGATCCAACACGATGTCTACGCCTTTCTTCATGCCTACAGGATGAAACAAATCAACTACATCTTCAAGCATGTTGGCTAAATCAAATTCCTCTGATTCAACCTGCATTTTTCCGGCTTCAATTTTGCTCGTATCCAAAATAGAATTCAACAATCCTGAACAAGTAATTTCATAGCATCAGAATCAAAATTTTCGCCTTTCAAGCATTAAGTATCATAAATTAGTAATAATTACCTACAAGGTCCTTAGCACAATCATCCATCATGCGTAAATTTGTCTGCAACTCATACCGCGAATCTTGATCATAGCTTATCTCGATCAAACCGGTAATGCCAGCTAGGGCAGCTCGAATATCATGGCTCGCACTAGCAAAAGCGAGACTCTTATTCATACTTTTTCGTTCTGCTTGTTGAGTTGCTTCCATTTGTTTTATCAATGATGAACATAAGTGAATCTCTCTACTTGCAGCCCTCATCATTAACAATATGAAACTCACAACTGAAATGAAGACAGCAGCAATCATTACAGTCAGTAGAATGAGAGCTAATCTAGTGCTCTTGTTGACTGTACTCACTAATCCACCGTACGGGAAAAGGATTGCATACACCTGAAATCGAAATAGACGAGTAATTATCTTTGTTTTCATTTAAGAACATGTAATTAATAAAAATCTAGTATGATAAGTAGAACATACCGATGGCACTCCCATGATTTCGAGTTGAGAGCAGTAAGCTGTGAACTTAGCCTCTTCGATGTTCAAAGTTGTAGGTCTGAGCATGCCGTTATGAGGTATACATGAAGCCGAATCTGTATAACCTATATGATCACCATTCAAATTCATCAAGCTGAAGGAAACTGATTTTCCGGCAACTATTATGCGAGTGTTCGGTAGCCCATCTGCAATTACATCTCCATTTAGAGTAGCTAGATACAAGCTTCCACCATGGATATCTATTGCATTGAAGAAATTGATCAATGCTTTAAGTGGAAACCCTAATGAGATAACCCCTTGCCCAAGTAAACCTACAGAATTAAGAAACAGAACATCTTGAGCACTATTCCATCCATTTCCTATAGAGGCATACCCGTTAGGACTAGTTAAAGCTTGTTCAATCCAACTCGAGTTAGCCAAAATGTTAACGGCGGATTTACTTGTATCTCCTTGTAGTTTTCCTGTGTCATGATCTACAAATTGCTTATAACAAGTGCAATTTATCAGTAGGTTTAAGCCTGTTGAAGAGTTGCTGTATACTGCATAAATCTCATTTCCATCGCGGTA
Source organism: Mercurialis annua (assembly GCF_937616625.2). Lineage (NCBI taxonomy): Eukaryota > Viridiplantae > Streptophyta > Magnoliopsida > Malpighiales > Euphorbiaceae > Mercurialis > Mercurialis annua. Next base: position 39,128,558 of record NC_065575.1, read on the forward strand.
GTAGGCGAAAACAGAACCTTGCAGTCCAAGGTATGAAATCTGCGAAATGTGAGGAACTACTGAAAATGTTTGAAACAAAATTGGAGCTACCTGCAGGGTGAAAGAAAAAATACAATCAATTATTTAGCATGTCCGAAATCCGAAAAGAAAAATCAATAAACGCTATATTTACGAGTGAAGAAGTGTTAAGACAACCTTATTTTCGATTTCAAACTGAGAAAGATCACTTCCGTTGAGAGATGAACTCAAAATTCGGGCTAAATTTGTTGCAGAAGAGTTGATTGGAGCTAATAACTTAGCTGTGTTGTCGATTTCAGACAACAATCCGGAGCGAAACCGATGAGCATTCAGATCAACCTTGTTTTTCATGTGTTGAATGATTTGATACCACCATGGAATAACTATACTTGGAAGTAGCAGAACTCCAATTGTCTGCATGAAAATTAATAACAACGGATACTACATCAAATGAGAATAAAGAATTACGGGGTTATGAAAAATTTAAATAAAGTATGACCAATAAATAAATATGTAAATAATTAAATATTTAAAGCTATAAGCCAGCAATAATATAATAATGAAACTCAATCTTAAGTTAATAAACATTTAAATGTCGACAATTATTAAATAAATAGACATTTAAGTACTTTAACAAAATATGATTTTTTTTTTACCAACAAAATATAATTAAGTATTGTTAATAATATTCAAAGAGAATCTAGTATTAGAATTAGAATGTAGTTTAAGGTCAGAACAGAAACACTTCACTGGCTTGTAGCTGTGATTTTTGTATACGAAAGGGCACATTTTTTATTTTGAAATTCAGTAATGCCACTGCATGTGAATCGGAAAAAACCATCCGAACCGACAAATCGATAAAACATAAAAACCACCCGGTTTTTAAAAATTTGATTAAAATTCATATATTTTCCAAAAATAAATTAAATATATAAGATTTATTTGTATTTTTTATTATTATTATATACATTATAGAAAATTACATATTAATTTTTATCTAAAAAAGAAATTACCGAATTTTTTTTTATCTAAAAATGGGAGAAATTCTTAGGTAGATTCAGTCCATCACGTCATCCGTGAACTAGCCTATCATATTATAACATGTCATTAAAATAGTGTCACTATCGTAATTTTGTTGTTACTTTTTTACACATTTGAATAGTAATATTACGATAAGTGCCATTATTTTAATGACGTGTCATATTGTGATAGGTTTAGTCTACGGATGACGTGGTGGACTGAGTCTACCTAAGATTTTCTCCTAAAGATGGTTCAACCATGGAGACCTTTTCTTATTCATCTCATTTCCTTCTCAAAATACAATATTTTTAATTTTTATATCTTACTAAACATTAATCATTAGTTGGTTTTATAATAATCTGGATTGCAATATATTTAGCATTGACTCGTCAATTTTGCTAAAAGCCTAAAACAATATATTTTGGCCAAAACACATCAATCTGACTAAAGAAAAATAAATTTCGAGAGAAAATATATTGTGTCACTTATACAATACAAAATCATAATTCATACAAGTGAATCTATTTTATTCAATCAAATATGATTGAGCACTATGAATCAACTGTCCAAATTCAATTTACAACTAAAAATTTTTAAAATCCAGTAGCATCTTTAAGCCATAGGTACTGTAAAATGACTACTAATTAAAATAAAAACAAATTAATTCAATCATTTAGAAAAAATACAAAACAAAAAAATAGTGAGTAAGCATACCAGGAGAAAAAAAATGAAAAGAGGTCTTGAAATTATGAGAGAACTGAGCTTCATTGGATTTCTACTAGTTATGAAATTCGATTCTTGAATATTGCCTCTAAGACATATTATAGGAGAAAATAATTTTCTCTTTTGGAAGGTTATGCAATAGAAAGAAAAATTCATGTTACTCACTATATATTAGGGAAATTAAATTTTGTAATTTTAAGAAAATCCAATCAAGAATCCATTAATTAATTGATGTATGGAAACAATGAATGGAAATCTAAGGAGATTATGTGCTAATATTGTGTTACCAATTTTGATTAATGTTTCACTTCTATTTAAATTTATGGGTTCACCTTTCCATTTTATCATTATGTTACCAATTTTGATTAAGGTTTCAATTCTATTTATATTTTTGGATGCTTACCTTAATTCTAAAGGGATTCTTCCTATAACAATGATCACTGATAAATAAACATCATGATTGTCAAAAGAACCGACTAAAATTGTGCTAAAACCAAATTTTAGCTACTTCGGATGAAACCAACAATAATATAAGGATTGGCAATCAAAAAAAAAACAATAATATAAGGATTAATTTTTTTTTGGTTATTTTAGATAATCCAAACCTCAAACTGAATTGACCAAATAAAAAATAGAAAAAAAGTTCAAAACCGAATCGACCAAATAGATCGGTATTCCGGTATATCGAAACCAATAAAAATACAAAGAAAATAAAAAAAATCAAATTTGCAGTTTGTTCAGTCGGCATGTTATTTTGGATAATTCAAATCTCAAACCGAACTGATAACTGAAAACAATAATTATTTTATAAAAACCGAACCGGTAAAACTCAAACTTATAACTAAACTGACCGAAAGTCAGTGATTCATTTCGTTAATTTGGTCAGTCGGTATTTTTGCTCCCAATTTAAAAATTCCAGTTTCATTTGTCAAGTCGACAGTCATTTCCAAATTCACTTTGCAGTACTCTATAGAAATCCCACAATTACTTGATATTACCAGAACCAAACAATTGCCATATCTTTTTTTTTTCAGGGGAAACAATTGCCATATCTAGGAAGCCAGCTTTACCTGTAAATGGATTTTAATACAAAATAAATGGACAGAATAGACAACAATGTTAATTTATTTTTATACCAATTTTGGTTAGATTTATTGTCTGATTGAAATTAAAAATCAGCAGTTTCAAGAATTTACAATAAGCCAAACTTGTTGGTTTACATGTTTTGAAGGTAATTTGGAACCAAATATTGATCGTCGTTTGAAGTGTTTATACGATGCTTTGAAATATTGATCGAAACCACAATGAATTTCTTGAACTTCAACCATTTTGAACTAATATAACCTGGTGTACAACTGTAACCATTTTGAACTTCCATTAGCAACTGGAAACAGTCCGAGTATAGCCGGATTAACCGACAGAACCAAATTGAAGTTTTTATTTGGTCCGGCTTTCGTTTATTTATGTTCAGTTTTGGTTATAATGTTTTAAAATTTCGGTTAAATTTTTGAATTAATCGGCACCGAATTACCAAATTTAATCTTCATTTTCATATTTCCAGCCGCACAAGAACTCTCTCATATAAACATCTCCCATCCTCTACCTTTCTCCCTTTCTTTTCACGTTCATAGCCACACCATAACATCCACACCCAGATCTCGAGTTGAGTGTAAAGATTGGCCGGCAACTAAGATTAAAACCATTACAATCAACCAACTCCGACTTAGCTAAAATATCAAGTTTTAATCTTGGTTATGCCTTCTATTGCTCATGTGGATAAGAAAATCCAGTGAGAATCTGCAAATTACATTAAACTGAACATCAGATGTCAATGCACATCATATATGCAGTCAATCCCGAATCAAACACTGCTGCTTCTAGAAAAGGTCCTATTGCCGAGCCAGAAACAAAACCCAGGATAAACAAAAATTTCAACCACTGGGAATTCCTGTCATCAACAGCAGCTCCACTTTTCAAAGAGCATACCAGAATGTATTATAAGCACCTCAAATATTCATGCCAAAACCATCAAATACAAACCGTACAAGAAAATGCAGGAAAACACACATTGTAAAGAAACAGAGCCACATTTGAGTACATTGCAATGCGAATGCTGGTCAAGAAGCGACCTGAAGTATGACCACAAAAGATAAACTCGTAGTAATAAGTACACAAACAATCGTTCATGGACCAGAAAATCACAAACATGATATGACAAGAGTCAGAACAATTGCAGATTTGAAACAAGCCATTGATGAATGCCATCATAGAACAAGATTGAAGATATACAGGCACAGACACTGACATAAAAAAAAATATGCATCACAAAAGGGGCAAACTGCGATTTGGACATGAAGAAAGAAAAATGATGCCATAACTAGGGAAAAGGATACAAACATAACTGTACCGGAAGAAGTTGTATAGATCAGCCACCTTTTGACAGACTATCGTTCATGCTTAGCAGACCTACTCCACCATATTAAGCTAAATCTCTTCCCTTAACTCTTTTCTTCATCATCTCAGCCCAACTTGCAAGAACATCAGAGACTACATATTTTCCAGCCAACTTCAACTTTTCGGCCAGCTCCTCGAGTATAACAGGATTACCACCTCTCGATAAATCAGACCCAAACTTATTGTAGTCGAGCTGAGGAGCTTTCATTCCTTTTTCTATCATCTCCTCCAAGTACTTGCAAGCATCTCCCGATCTTCCTTGATTTATGAGTGCGCCAATTAATACAGTATAAGAATTATCATCAGGGCAAAAACCCCTTCGATTCATCTCGTCCCAAACTGCTCGACCCATTTCATAGTTCCTCGTCTGAAAATAGGATTTCATGATCATGTTATAAGTATGAATTGTAGGTTCGATACCGCTCTGAATCATCTTCTTGTATATTCTCCCAGCATCATCTGGCATTTTTCGACTGGCCATCAACTTAATAAGAGCATTGTACGTCCGTCCATCAGGGGGACAGCCCTTTTCTTTCATCTCCTTCAGCAAGTCATAAACCACGTCCATCCTCTTCTGATTTCCAAACCCGGTGATCAAACATGTATAAACTGCAGCATCTGGCTCGCACCCAAAATTAACCATCTCCTCAAAATATTCGACTGCTTCATCCATCTTCGATTGCTTGCATAGATAACGAATCAAAACTGTATAGCTGTGAACATCAGGCATTGGGCCCTTAGCCTTCATGAGCATAAACAATTTCATAGCATCAGACCTTTGCTTACTCCTTAACAGCCCTTCAAACATAATATTATGTGCAATAATATCCGGCTTAAACCCCTTATCGATCATTTCATTCCAAACCCTTCCTGCCTCCATCAGATTCTTCACAGTACACCAACCGTTAAGCAATACCGTGTAAGTCCTCAAATTCGGCGTAAACCTCCCTTCTAACTTCCCGAAAATCGTTTGAGCTTCCTTTCCAAGCTTAGCTCTACCAAGACTATCGAGCAAAGAATTGATAATCTCAACACCAACTTTATATTTATGCTTCTTCATTAACTCAAACATCCCAACAGCCTTTTTCCTCTCCTTAGCAGCAGCAAAGGCTCTCATAGCAATCATAAACGCGTCCATCGTCAAAACCCCTTTCTCCCCCATTTCTTCCAGCATCGAAACCATCGTCTCAAACTGTCTGGTCTTCGCAAGTATCCTCATCATCGAATTATAAGTCCTCGGGTCATGCACAAAACCCTGCTTTTGCCCTGCCCAACAGAAGAACCGAAACGCCGGTTTTCGAGCATGACGGAATCTCTCCAACACATCAATCACTAAATCATGCGACAAAACGATTCCACATTCATCAAGAACAGCCTCCATGTTGCGATCTAACGCGAACAATTCATTGATCACCTTGCACACTCTGTCAACCTCCACAGGATCCGCATTAGAACTAACATCTTCACCAATACTTTCACATTTATCATCATCCTCGTGATTATCGTCATCATCATAACTAAATTCAGTATCACTAGAAAAACCTCTAAAAGCTAATGGCAGTGGTAATTCTTGTAAATAATGGAGTGAAGAGGAGTATGGCAAAAGAAATGGAACTTGATAATGAGAATGATTGACACTATAATAAGTAGAATAATTAAACAAACCAGACAAGGGCATAAAGCTACGATAAGAAACCCGCACTTGCTCTCTTCCTCCTCCTCCTCCAGTTCGTTGTCCTTTCTCCCGTTGTAAACTGAGAAGCTTCTCGGCGGCGAAGGCATTGCCGTTACTGATATAAGACTTAATTGACTGCGAAATTTGCGATTGGTTCAATTCGAAGGGCTTTTTCAGTGTGCGAAACATCAGGCAGTGGCAGCAGTTATCGCCATTAAAAAACAGGCATAACAAGTAGTTTTAAGTTAGTAAGAAAGATATTTGAGAGCGGAGCAGCTGGTGGTGACTGAGGCGGTGGCGGCAGTGACGGGATTAGGTAAGGGAAGGTGTAACTGCCGGTTGTTGGCAAAGGTTGTGCCGGTGGGTTAGTTTGGGCCCATGATTATCGGCCCATTACAATCTTTCTCCCAAGCCCAAAAAGTGCAGAATAGAGCAGGCACAGGTGAGGTAGGGGTGTATCTGGGGCAAGCCGAACCCGAATAAGGCCAAGCTCGAATGTGTTACAGAAAATTACGCCCCGTATGTTTTTTTTAAAAAAAATTATAAAATTATGCTCTAATCTTTTGTTGTTGTAGAAAAATCTTTCTTTTAAAAAAAAATAAAATATATGCCATCCATCAATAATCTACCAATAATCTACAAAAAAATGTCTTTTGCCAAAAACAATTAGAGCGTATTTTTACAAAAATTTAGCTGAAAATAATTACTTTTATAAAAAAGCCAAATGTGTTATACAAACTCGAGGTCGAATGTATTACATAACTCAAATGTGTTATACAACCTCGAGCTCAAATTAGTTTATATTTTGAAGCTCAAGCTCAAATAATATTCGAACTACTTGAACTCGAACTCGAATTAACTTTAATAAAAAAATATTGAAAAATTATAATATTTAATGTATTTTAAAAATTTGAACTATAAAATACAATATTAAATCAACTAAGATGATAAGATATAAAAAATAGATAAAATTACAAATAAATTATTAATTTTATGTGCATGTGATTCGTATAGGCTCGACAGTTTCACAAATCTCTTTAATTGATACTCGAATTCGGTTCAAATTTTTCAAATTGATCTCGAGTTTTTTTTGGAGTGGATGTCGAGTAATTCGGAATAGCCCACCTCGTTTAGACCCTAGACACAGCAGATAAGAATGGTCACAATATTCCCGCCAAATAATGCCGATCAACGGAAACAGTAGCTTAAAATTCCCGCGCTATTTTATGATATAGTTATGTAGCCTGAAGACTGTTTGCTTTCCCCTCTTCACTTCTTCACTCTCTACAGCTTTCTGCACATTATTCTTTTTTTTTTTTCACTTTAATCTCATTTCTTTCTCTCTTCTCAAATCACATTTTCTCTCGAATTCGCCGGTGAAAGAGAATAAAAATGGCACCGGCGCAAAAACCGACCAACGGCAGATCACCGCTGGTGAATCCACAGCGTCAAATCACCTCATTCTTTTCCAAAACAACCTCTCCTCTCTCTACTCTTTCCAAAGGAGAAACCCCCAAATCTAACCCTAACCCTAACCCTAGCTTTAACTCTAAGAAACCTTCCACTCCTGCTCCTACTACTCCTTCTCCTACACAATCAAAGACTAAAAAGCCCCTCCTAGTTATTGGCCAAACTCCGTCTCCATCAACGCCTGGTGTGGCTAATAAGTTATATGGAAAAGAGGTGGTGGAGAGGAGGATTAGGGTTTACTGGCCGTTGGATAAGAGCTGGTACGACGGTTATGTTAAGTCTTATGATGAGAAATCAGGTAGGCATTTGGTTCAGTACGATGATTCTGAAGAAGAGGTGTTGGATTTAGGAAATGAGAAGATTGAGTGGGTTGAAGAAAGTGTCAAGAAGTTGAAGCGATTACGCAGAGGTTCTTTGGCTTTTAATAAAAATGTAGTGATTGAAGATGGGGATATGGAGGATGTTGTTGCTGATATTGAAGATGAGAATGTCGGTGCTGATGGTGACGATTCTAGTGATGAAGATTGGGAAAAGAACGCGGAGAAAGATACTTGTGAAGACAAGGATGTTGATTTGGATGATGACGATGACCATGATTCGGTAGGAGATGACATTTTGAAGGCTGCAAAGAGTAAGCTGGGGAAAAGGAAGGTTGATGGAGCTGCGACGTTGGGTTCTGCAAAAAAGAAGAAGAGCGGTGGAGATGTGAGTGAAGCAGTATTCAAGATTCCGATTGTTGAGCCAGTGAAGGATAAAGGAAGTATGTTTTACATGTGCTTGTTAGGTTCTTGCTTATAATAGTTTATGTGTTAGCATTTTGTGATTGCTCATTGTCAATTTATGTATTTGGTGCAGATGGATTGTCTAATGGGCTTGGTAATGGTAATGCCTTGGTGATTGATACTGTTGAAAGGTTTAGTGTGCGTGAAGCTGAGAAGTTGTGGTTTCTTGGATCGTAAGTTCTTTCTGTTACTCCAAAATTGATAGCCTGTCCTTTCTTGTCTTCAATCCTATGTTTGTTTCATATTCCTTTACACCAATAAGATTGAGATCAGTGCACTGATTTTCTGCATCCTAAGTCGAAAAACAACGTATTGGTTATCTTTTGGAATATTGTATGCATTAATTCAGCATACTCAGTTACTCACTTAGTCCCTGAAACAGAGAACAAAAGGATGCAAAAAAGAGGCGTCCTGGAGATGCAGATTATGATCCGAGGACTTTATACCTGCCTCCTAATTTCCTTAAGAGCTTATCAGGTGGCCAGGTAAGGGTCAGTGTATACAGTGATTCAAAATATTCAACTATTTTAGTGTAAATTCTGATTGCTCCCTATCATGTGCAGAGACAATGGTGGGAGTTTAAATCTAAACATATGGATAAGGTTTTGTTTTTCAAGGTAAGCATCCAAGTCAAATAAAGATTTATACTGTAATCTAGTATCATTCACTGCTTTATGTTGATTGATATCAATATTTGTGGTGCAGATGGGCAAGTTTTATGAGCTTTTTGAAATGGATGCCCATGTAGGAGCTAAGGAACTAAATTTGCAATATATGAAGGTATCAATTCAATTGCTCTCCTCATGGATGTGAATTGTTTTTTTTTTTGGGGTGCGAGCCTATAAGCTTCTTAGATTTCTATCTTAATTTAGTATCTGATTCATGTGTTTCCATAGGGAGAACAGCCACATTGTGGTTTTCCAGAGAAGAACTTCTCAATGAATGTGGAAAAACTGGCTAGAAAGGTTGGCCTGTATAGTATTTCCATCTTAAGTTTTACATTTCTTGAATAGACCTACTACACTTGTATCCCATTGATTGGCACAATTTTCCTCTGAGGGTTTCATTTTGGCTGGCTTTGACTGAACAGGGTTATCGAGTTCTGGTGATAGAGCAGACTGAAACACCTGAGCAAATGGAAATTCGTCGCAAAGAGACAGGTTCCAAAGACAAGGTCTGTATATATTTCATGGCATATTTGGATTGGTTTGCGTTTTTTTCTGCTAATATCCTTCACAATTAACTACTAAAATAGTACTTAATATCTTTACAGAAACTAACTATTAATTTTGCTTCTGAAATCAAACATATAGCCCTAGTGGCTCATATTGGAGAAAATACTGTTTAAACTAGACAACATGCTTACATATATTATAGAATTGAGGGACCCAATTATGATTGCATCTTAATCAAATCTAATTGGAGCAAATGCTCTTAAAAGTAGAGGACACGTGTATGTAAATTGTCGAATTGAGGGATCTGATTCGGAATTTTTAGATAATTCTTTTATGTGTGTTACATCTAACTTTTGAATTAATTTATTGTCTTTAGGTTGTGAAACGTGAAATATGTGCAGTGGTTACAAGAGGAACGCTAACTGAAGGAGAATTACTTAGAGCAAATCCTGATGCTTCTTACCTCATGGCATTAACTGAAAGTCGGCAAAATTTGGAAAATCAAAATTTTGAGCGGAATTTTGGAATTTGTGTGGTTGATGTTTCTACCAGCAGAATCATTCTTGGACAGGTGCGTTGTTTTTATTTTTTTGAATTGTTTTCATAATAAAGTTCAGGTATTTTTATCATCATTGTTAGATCATATTTTTGCCTGTGCCATATTTTTATTTGACTATTCTTTGCCAGTTTAAAGATGATGCAGAGTGCAGCTCATTGTGTTCTCTGCTATCTGAATTGAGGCCAGCAGAAGTTATAAAACCTGCAAAAATGCTCAGTTCCGAAACTGAAAGAGCAATGCTAAGACATACTAGAAATCCTTTAGTCAATGAATTAGCTCCTCTTTCGGAATTCTGGGATGCGGAGAAAACTACTCGTGAAGTCAGGATCATCTACAAGCGTATTGCTGATCAATCAGCTTCCAGATCTTTGAATAAAGAAGATAATGATACTCCAAATCTTCAATTCAAAGACGATGGGCCAAGCTGCTTCCCAAAAATTCTGTCAGAGCTAGTGAATAAAGGAGACGATGGTAACCTAGCACTGTCAGCTCTTGGAGGCACTCTCTATTATCTCAAACAGTCCTTTCTGGACGAGACATTGCTTAGATTTGCAAAGTTCGAAACACTTCCATGCTCTGAGTTCTGTGATGCTGCTCAAAAACCATACATGATTCTTGATGCTGCTGTCCTGGAGAACCTTGAGATTTTTGAGAATGTCAGAAATGGAGGCTCCTCTGGGTAAAGCCATTACATTTTCAAAACTGCAAACTTATTGTTTTCCTAATCCTATTCTGAGGCTCTCTTTTTTGTCCATTAAGGACATTATACGCGCAACTGAACCATTGTGTGACATCATTTGGAAAGAGGTTGCTCAAAACATGGCTAGCAAGACCGTTATATCATTTGCAAACTATTATGGACAGACAAGAAGCTGTGGCAGGTATACGGGTAAGTTTCTATTTGTGTTCATTTCATCACTTTTGGCTCTAGAGTTTTGTGGTTTTCTCTAGGTTTCTAAAATCTTCTTTTTCTTTGCCATGTATAATTCTGCCTTATTGTGCATGTTGGACTGGAACTAAAGTACTCTTATGTATTTCTTCCTTAAATTTACATCTATGTAGGCTATCTGACCACTCCTGCTAATAATTTAAAAAAAATCCACTTTTTGCCTTTTAGGGGGTAAATCAACCTGCAGCACTTGAATTTCGAAAAGCTTTGTCCAAGCTTCCTGATATGGAGAGACTGCTTGCGCGAATATTTGCTAGCAGGTATATCTGAGGGGGGAAAATGGACATTGCACCATATGAACTTTATAATATCTACTACTGATTATATGATAGGCTCTCATGTATGTTTACTCTTGTTGAGTGTAGCGAAGCTACTGGGAGAAATGCAAATAAAGTAACTTTATATGAAGATGCAGCAAAGCAGCTACTTCAGGAGTTCATATCTGCTCTACGTGGCTGTGAGTCATTGGCGCAAGCATGTTCTTCGCTTGCTGTCATCTTGGGAAATGTCGAGTCGAGGAAACTACATAATTTATTAACACCTGGTACTATTGATTCTAATGTTCCTTCATCTTTTTGCAAAATGGTGTTTGTCATCTCATTTTTACAGTCTATCTGTAGGTAAAGGTCTTCCAGACATTAGTTCAACTCTTAAGCATTTCAAAGATGCCTTTGATTGGGTGGAAGCTAACGGCTCTGGACGCATCATACCTCATGAAGGGGTTGATATAGAGTGTGATTCTGCATGCAAAAAGCTAAGGGAGATTGAATCCAGTTTGGCAAAACACCTGAAGGAGCAACAGAAAATGCTTGGAGATAAATCAGTATAAAGTCTATGGAAACATTTTGGTCTTTGACTTTTTTCCTTTTTGCTTCTCTTCTTTTATCAGATAACCAAGCTATGTCATCTTGTTACCTGTTATGTTATAGATCACTTATGTCAGTGTTGGTAAAGAGGCATACCTACTGGAAGTTCCAGAACATTTGCGTGGGAGTGTTCCTAGAGATTATGAGTTGCGTTCATCCAAAAAGGTAACTAACATACAAGTAAAAATGCATGACCTTGTGTTGGATTCATTTTCTTGTGACTGTAGAAAGGCCAACTGCGCCACTTGCTACTTTACTGGTTGTGGCGACACTTCTTTTTTCTTGTTAATAAAAACAACATATTTTCAATGTTATTTTATGTGAAGTTTATGTCACATAGGTAATAAATATCGTTGCTGACTGATTGTAAGAGGAAAATCCTCTATACAGTCAATCTTAGAATTCAGCAATTTATGTCTTCTAATTGTCATCTACACTTGTATTAGGAACATTGGTCTCTGGTGAGATCTCAACTCTGTTGTAGTGAGTGGTGTGATGAATATTGCTTTGAAGTTCCCTTGTGATGACGTATTGTTGATTTATTTTTTTCTACTGGCTTCCTGGCACACAGGGATTTTTTAGATATTGGACTCCAAGTATTAAGAAGTTTCTAGTGGAACTCTCACAAGCTGAAGTTGAAAAGGAGTCAACTTTGAAGAGTATTTTACAGAGATTGATTGTTCAGTTCTGTGAGCATCATGATAAGTGGCGACAACTGGTTTCTGCAACTGCAGGTTTGTAATCACTGCTGGCGATGAGCCACTTATTCATTCAGAGAAATAAATCAATCAAACATCTTGTATTTGATATGATGCATTTAATGTTAATGGCATGGCTTTTATGTTTCAGAGCTGGATGTTTTGATCAGTCTGTCAATTGCTAGCGATTTGTACGAAGGACAAGCCTGCCGCCCAGTTATCCTAGGTTCTTCGCCAAGTGAAGCACCATCATTATCAGCAAAAAGTTTAGGGCATCCTATTCTTAGAAGCGATTTTTTAGGCAAGGGTGCGTTTGTGCCCAATGACATTACTCTTGGTGGTAGTAGTGGTGCTAGCTTTGTCCTTCTCACTGGTCCTAATATGGGTGGGAAGTCTACTCTTCTTCGACAAGTCTGTTTATCAGTGATTCTGGCCCAGGTAACTTCCTTTTTCAAATATACCTCTTTGTTTCTCTTTAAATTATTAAATGTTACTTATTCCACAGGTTGGAGCTGATGTCCCTGCTGAGAGCTTTGAATTTTCACTTGTGGATCAAATATTTGTTCGAATGGGTGCAAAAGATCATATAATGACAGGACAAAGTACATTTTTAACAGAACTTTCGGAAACTGCATTGATGCTGGTGAGTATAAAAGAAAAGTGTTCACATTTTCATAATGTTTTTTTTATTATGAAGGAAACCAATTGGAATTTTTGTTTCATGATTTAAAAGGAGGTCCTTGGTGCAGATTTTTCCTACTCACTGACATTGAAAAATTAATGCTACAACATTTGGATAATTCTTGTATGGTTTGTTTGATACATACAGTTCCAACTGACTAGCAATCTGTATGTCATCTGTTTGTGGCTTTTAACAGTCTTCGGCCACTCGTAATTCATTGGTGGCTCTGGATGAACTTGGGCGTGGTACATCAACTTCAGATGGACAAGCAATAGCGTATGTGCCTTAACTGAGCATATTCGAATTAGTTTTTCTTTACATGCAATTCACCTTTCGAATTGCCTCTTCTAGATTTTACAGTCTCAAATGTTTTGCTTGGTTTAGTCAACCTCATGTCTTTATGACTATATTTGCCAGGGAATCAGTTCTTGAACATTTTGTCCACAAGGTGCAATGTCGAGGAATGTTTTCAACTCATTATCATCGAATAGCAGTAGACTATCAAAAAGATCCAAAGGTAGTTTTTTCTTTTTTCTTTCGCTAAAGCACAGGGTTTTTGATACGGAATATGGATGGATGCAACCGTGAATAGAAGTACCAATAAATAGATGATGTCTTATGGTCACAGATATACTGAAGTTCTAAAATGACCGGGCTGTTTCGCCTATTAATGCTTGAGCCTTAATTTATTCAGCATACTGATATGTACTTTCTTAAAAAATGTTGACTGATTATATTTTCTTTCACCGCTTGGTATAGGTCTCTCTCTGTCACATGGCATGTGAAGTTGGAAGAGGGGTTGGAGAAGTGGAAGAAGTTACATTTCTTTATAGGTTGACACCTGGCGCCTGTCCTAAAAGCTATGGTGGAAATGTGGCGAGACTGGCTGGTAATATATTTTGTCTGAATTTCTTTTTGTTTTTTATATTTTTTACTTGAATATATTTTGTTAATTTGTGCTATCTTCATTTGGTAATTAAGAAGTTTCAATGATTGGCTTAGTTAAAGCAGTGGCATTAACAAACTATATATGTCTGTTGTATCTCTGGTTACAGTGTGATTCAGTTTTCAACATAGATTATAGAAATTAGTATGTGAAACTAATATAGAAATTAGTAATTAGTGCGATTTCCAGTTCTTACTTGTGACTATTTCAGGAATTCCTGACTCCATACTTCAAAAAGCTGCTGTTAAATCCAGAGAATTTGAGGCTATATATGGTCAACACGGAAGGGTTTCTGAAGGAAACTCAAAAATTCAAACTGATGGTGATAAGATAGCAGTGTTCCTACATAATATGATAGATGTAGCAACAAACTGGAGCTGCAACAGTACTGAGAGTATCGATATCAGTTCACTGGCTGAACTTCAGCACAGAGCAAGAATACTTCTGCAGCAAAATTGAACTGATGGTTTCGTATTCCACTATGACCTACCGCTGGCAATATTACGGTTTCTGTAAATAACTGAGGTAATGAGCGAACTTTATTGCTGGTCTTTTCGCGGAAATGCAATACTTTCAAATTTTGGAATCACCTGGTTTGATAGGTTAAAAAATATAGCTGATTAATATGCGACTGAATTGGATTCATCACTATAGGATCAGTAAAGCCAATTTGGATAACCAACTTTTTTGTATAGTAGTTTAAGTAAGGAAGTGCAGTGTAGTTTAGTCTCGATCAAGTGATCATATATTGTTGAAATGTCAGATGAGGTGGGTTCAACCATCTTATGTAGTAATTATTTTTTTATCATCCAATTGACTTATTTAGAAAATGATTACATTTAATTAGTTTGGTGGTTCATCTCACTGACTAATATTGCTTCTTTTAGTTATTGGGTGGTTGTTGAGGTTAACTAAATATTACTTCATTGAATGTGACAGATTTATAAGCACTAAACTTTTGGAATTATTTTATTTTCATTTATGCCCCGAAATCAGGGAAGAATATTGAGCAATGATGGAATGCTCCCTTATAAATAAATAAATAATAAAAATAAGTGGAAAAATTGTTGTAAGATTTTATAGTAAGCAATTACACTAAATGTTGCTGTTCTTCGACAACTCCATCTATTTGGTCATCTTGATCCTGAAACAGGAAAAAAAATATATTAACTCATTTAGTCACTGCTGGTTAATTTCAGTGAAATCCCTAAATTTGTGCTCACCTGATATTGTCTCCTGAAGCTTTTCTGAATTGCTGAAATTATCCTTAATAGTATGAACATGGGTAGAAGAATTCCACTGGCTCTCAATACAAGTATCTGAAGCGTAAACAAAAGGGGAATCAAGATTGTGACATGAAATCTAACTTATTTTTATAGAAAAAAGGTATGAGGTAGTTAAAGTGCAAGCAAGAGGTTCAAATAAGAAATTAATTAACTTACCGTTAGAAGCGTAAAAGGGTAATCTTCTGTTCCACCAGTTAGTGTAGCTAACAAATGTTTCAAAAGCAATACCACTGTAAACTGCAAAATTCAATTCAACATTTAATAAAGCTATTACTAAACCTAAACAAAATAATTTGTAATTATAGCTATTTGCTTCCGACCAAATTAAATCTTCTTCTCCATTTTAATCATTGGACTTTTGGCTTGTATTATTGAGTTTTCAGTTTCTTGGGTACCACTAAATATTTGGCTAGCCATAAGGCTAGTGAGACAACAGCCAATTAAAATTGTGTGTTGGTCTTAGACAATCTAGAAAATTGAAAATTGCATATTCAACTCTCGTTTACCTTCTGGCCCACGCTAACAAATGGTGACCCATACTAAGTGCCATTGAAATTTGAATCAACTGTAATAATACAACCACAAACTTAATGAATGTTTATAAAAGTCCATCTTGCTCGGTCAACCGAATTGCATAACATTTCCCTAATTTCCACCAGAAAATTAATTATGGTTCTCCATGACTATTGGAATTCAAACATATCATAAACAAAAATTATCTTATTCAAACATTTTAAATTGTATATTTGGACTAAAATATACATTTTATATAAAAAAAATCAAGACAAAATAAGTTAATATTGTTGTCACTTTCTTTATGAAACTTAAACGCTAAGCATACATACTCAATAAGTAATAAATTATCCTATAGTGAACAAAAATTCATTTTTGTCGATCAGGACGGAAATGGTAGAAAGTTGCAGGGTAAAAAAATAACTTACAGTTAAAGCTAATGACCGGCAATAGTTGACGCTTCTATCGGCAGCAGACGTGCATTCCGCATAGGCTGCTGCGTCAACTGTCACTTGTTCAATCTCATAGCCTTGGCTTTCCGGGTCATCATGTTCTTGAATATCTAAGCTATCTCTACACATTCAAATTATTTACAATTCAGTAATTCTCTTACATTTTACAGTTTCTTTTGTAGAAAACAATTAAAAGATATTCATACTAATTCATGATTATTTTTATATTATATGATAGGGATTGTTTATATAAACAGACAAACAACTGAGTTATACTCCTAGGACATTATGATGTGATCAAATTTGTTTATGGACCAACATTAGTTGTAAAGCACATAAGCATTATTTAATTAGACTTCGCAAAAAATACTTTGAAAATGTAATTAATAAAGGTGACAAATATTCTAGGACGCGGAAAAACAGTTGGTGGATAATGCCACGTGTCATTTTTTATGCATATTACACAAATGGAAATAATATTGATTCTTTTGTGTTATATTATGCCATTGCATGAAAAATGTTCTTAGATAAACCTAATTTACTATACGCTTAATTGCTTTAAAAGTTACAAATTTTAATGTGTTTCGTAATTTTAAAACAAATTTTAAATTTTGGCAATGTCGAACAACAACTTTTAAGTTTTACAATTTGAAACACAAAACAATGTCTAGTCAAAATATTTGCTGATGTGACGCCCGAATAGTGTTTACTCCGGTTTCCATATCAATATTTGGAAATCGAAATGTCAAAGTTCATGTTAAAATTACAACACGCGCTAAAATTCATAAAATTGATGCAATTAAATAAATACCTTTAAATCAATTAATTACAAGTGGAAAACAAAGAATGGAAAAAGAATATACCTAATTGTCATTTCATCAATTAGCTGAGACTTTTTTGAAGGTGCCGTGTATCCTTCTTCATACTTCTGCAATACCAAAATAGCAAAATTCCAAATTTTCATATTATTATTATTAATAATATTATCATCATCTCATATTATTGAATTCCAAATTTCATCTCTGTGCTGGCAACACGTAAAAATCTGGATAACAATTCCACTGATTTTAAATTCTTTTATTCTTAAAAAATTATCCAATAAAAAACAGAGAAAACGAAGTAAAACACAAGAAAAAAAAATCAAAGCAAAAGCGATGTTTACGAACAGAAAACAAGAAAACAATTTAAAATTTTTGGATTGAAAACAAGAAAAAAATTTAAAAAAACGACGGAGAAATTTATAATTTTGTTATTGCAATCAAGAAAACTAATACCTGTAAACAAATTTCGCAAGTTGTATTTCCTTTCTCGTTACACCATCTCTGTATACAATCTCTGTGCGCAAACTGAATTCAATTCAACAACAAAAAAACAAAGTTTATACAGAAAACTCAGATTTTTTTTAATGAAAAATCAAGAACAGCGCGTTAAATTTGAAAATATATTTGAAAATTAAAGTTACCTTAACAGTTCCTGAGCAAGCACACGGAGCTTCTAAGGTTTGAGAGCTTTCAAATTCAGCTTCATGGCAAATTCTACAGTGAGATACTGCACAGCTTGATTGTAATTCATCGATTAATAATACTATTTCTTCCATTAATCTGTTTGTTTAAATAGTTTTAAAATATTTCCCTCTTTTTTTTTTCAATTGAAAATCTCTCTGTTTTTTTTTTCTTTTTCGTACTCTTTTCTTAGTTTCAAAACTTTCTGTGTTTTGTTTGGTTTGGTTTGCTTTCTTTCTTCGTCTCTATTCGACTTTTTAAAGAAAAGAAACTGGACTTGAAGTTACGTAACTACCCTTGTTTTTAAATTTCTTACTTATGTGGATAAGTGACATGAAGGTAGTACCTATATGTTTCCTTTATTTCGTTTGGATTTCTAAACTAAATTGTACAGTTAATTGAATCCAATAATATGTTAGAATGTCACGAAAATCTCCTCTAAGAACTGTTGAAACAAATTAGATATTTGGATTTGGATTTCAAAATCCAGGAAAATAATTTTTTTGTGGAATTTATTATTAAAGACCAAAATGTATTTAAATATGTGGGGTAATTTTATTCACGAACTATACATGTTTTAAAACATATCAAATGTATATAAAAAATTTCTTTTTTTTTTTGTAAATTGATATACAAAGTCATAATATGCTGAGGTGGTAGCTAAAAATAACTTCCACCTCAGCAAAATCAACCAATAAATAAATGCCCAAGTCAGCATACTATAATTTTATATATCAATTTGAAAAAAAAAACTCTTATATACATATGCCATGTTTTAATTATTATTAAATTTAAAAAATATGTATAGTTCGTGAATTTATGTAACATTATCTTTAAATATGCAAACACATTATGATTAAGTGAATCATATTATTAAGAGTTACTTACATATTTAATCATCATTTTTTATTTTTTTATTTCTATCACCATCTATTGTTGTCTTTTTTTTTGAAATTTATCACCGTTTTAAATACGACGAATTTCAAATAAAAATCTATTATAAATTTGAAAAAAATATAAAGGTCAAGATAAAATTAATATATATATATATATATATATTAGTGGTGATTTAATATGTAATTAACCTTTATCATAATCTTTTACCACGTATTTTCCGTTTTTCCAGTCGGCAAAGATTCGCCGGATTTAAAGGGTGATGGATTTGAATATTTTTTTAAGATGTTGGTTTTATTTGTAATTAACCAGATCATTAACTCATTATATCATTGAAAACAACGTAAAGCAATAGTATTTGTTTATCTAATTGTACATAATATTGGGTTTTTGACATATTTGTGTCTCATAGACACAAAAATTCCGGTTTTGTGCCTCTCACCCCAGCCCGCTATCTGGGATAGCGGGCTGCACACCAGTCCGCCATATGAGATGGCGGGCTGGTGCTAATTTGGGTGATTAAACCTAATCACCCAAATTAGCACCAGCCCGCTATCTCATATAGCGGGCTGGTCCCTCCCCAATGATTGGGGAGAGAGTAATTTACTCTCTCCCCAATCATTGGGGCAGATTATATTTTTTTTTTTAAATCTATTATATATAATAAATCGTAGTTCCTGGATGCACACAATTGACTGTCACGTTAGCTTCCATTTGCTGCATTAATTTAAAATTCAATACAATCAAATCATGAACACAAAAAAAGATATAAAAAGAAAACAACAAATTTCACTTTTTTCTTAGCAGCATGAAATTAATAAAATAGTAGTACAACTAAATCATGATTTAATATATTATTATACCTTTAGTTTTTAATATGTAAAAAATAACTAAATTATCTCCAAATTAATAGGAATACCTATCTTTTAGTTTGATTGAATTACGAAATTAAAATACAATATTTGGTCAATATATATTATTTAAATTTTAATCTTATTATTTTTAAAGATATTATTAATAAAATTAAATTAATGATTTAATTATGGTTATTATAAAACCAAAAAAAGAATAAATTCAGTATGTCTTTTACAAAAATTCTTAACTAATTTAATATTAATTATAAATAAAAAATTGATATAATTATAATATTTTTACTAATATGTTCATTGACGAGTTACGTTACGAGCCACGAGCATAGCACGTAATGCGAAACTAGTAATGTATAAATTGGACGTTCACGTTTGATTCGGTTGAATTTGGACTTTGATAAAAAAAAATTATGGAGATACTTAACGTTATAATTTTTTTTTATATTGGACCCTTCGAACCTAAAGTGTCATATATCCATTAGTTTGAATGGTCACCTACAATATTTGTTTAGAATTTTTTTAAAAATTAATGCTCGAAAGCGTCCGAAACTAGCCCGAAAATAGCTAGCTTGAACTACGATTTATTATATATAATAGGTTTTAAAAAAAAAATATAATCTGCCCCAATGATTGGGGAGAGAGTAAATTACTCTCTCCCCAATCATTGGGGAGGGACCAGCCCGCTATATGAGATAGCGGGCTGGTGCTAATTTGGGTGATTAGGTTTAATCACCCAAATTAGCACCAGCCCGCCATCTCATATGGCGGACTGGTGTGCAGCCCGCTATCTCAGATAGCGGGCTGGGGGTGGGAGGCACAAAACCGGAATTTATGTGTCTTTGAGACATAAATATGTCAAAAACCCCATAATATTTTCTATTAATAATTTTTTATTGTTTTTTTATCAAAATATATATTTTCATTAAATGGACACACAAATTGTAGATAATAATTTATTTTCTTGTTTACTAATACTATCATAGTTTGAATTCAGTAAGCAAGTAAGATTTTGAATTAATTATAAAAAATATTAAGATTTTGAATTTCTGCCACATATGGAAATTGATTTTTTTTTTTTTTTTTCCAAAGATAGATCTATTGATGAATATAATAATATAAGAGTGAAAGTCATATGACAATAATTTTTTATATGATCTTTCAAGATTAAGCAACCAATAAAAGGCAACAAACGTGATACAAGCAAAATTAAAAAGAAGTCTAATCATGGATCCCGCAAACTTAACACAACGATAAACCGTCGGACGGGGAGTTCGACCTTCTTCTTCCGATGAGACGGAAAATCCGCTTGAACCGTTGAAGCGTAGTATTTTTGCCAACCAACTATCTTCATCATCTAGATCTATAAAGTTAAAAGTCACAAACCTCCCAATTTTTAGATCTACAAAAACTTGACTTTGAAGAACGATCAAACACTAAAAATTCTTTGTAGATCTAAAAAATCAAAGCAAAAGAGGTGGTAAAGACCTTAAAATTTATTACAACATGATAAAATCAAAAAAACCCCACTCAAAATTAAAGTTTTTAACAAAGATTTATTGAAATAAAGAGTAGATCTATACTATTTAGTAATATGGGCGGAGAGAAGATGATTTTCCGGCTAGCCGGAAAGATCATCTTCTCCCACCCACAAAAAGATGGAGAAAATGGAAGTTCTTTCTAAAGAGAAGTGAGAGCACAAAAATATTAGAGAGAGAAGTGTTTTTTTCTATGGAAATTGATTCACATAGAACAATAAAGACCCATAATATGAATTTTTTTATTATTAAATTAAGTAACATATTAGTAATTGTCCTGCAGAAATTGTAAAATATTAGTTACAAAATTATGAAAAAAAGAAATTAAAATTTATTACTATTAATTTAAATCATATACATTCTTAGCTGACGGACGTTGACTAAATCAAACACGTCCTTTGTTTATTTTTTTCATTAAAATATGAAATGCAATGAAGTTATGAGGGTGGAATCAAGAAATTGAAGTGTTTGACCAAGAGACGTATAATTCACTGTCAAGCAAATCTATATTGGCTTCTTATTTTTATTTTATTTTTTTAACAAAATAATTGGAATCATATGGCTTTATTCCAATTGTATGGATTCTTTGCTTGTGATTAATAACTTTTTTTCCTGTTTTGAATTTTTGAAGTGATTTTTAGCTATAAATATGTTTTGTTAGTCTTAATTAGATTAAGTTATTAATTAATTATTTCAAATGGCACAATCACATGAACTTGCAACTTTCCCATTGATTAAATTGGTAATCTCTAAATAGGGTTATGAATATCTAAACTAGATTCACATGGATTTTCTCACATGACAATTGGCCAATTACTATGCACAAAGTTTAAAATATAGATTCAAATTAGATTAACATTTTTTCATCAATTGTACATGCAACTTCACAGCTAATGATTCTTAATATTTTATTTTAGCTTTTCTACTATAAGGGCAAATACTGGAGAATATGTCTTATTGCCTATATTTTGCTCTCTTTTTTTTATCATAAATGAGAACTTGTCTAATTGCCTAATTAAAGATTGGATAAATATCCAAATAAAAAATTCAAAACATTTTTTTTATAATGAATTTCATAAAATTCAAGAAATTTATTTGCAAATGTATAATATATGTATTTTATTTTAAATTCATTTTTTTAAGTTCCATAGGTTTATTCAAATTTTAATTAATTTATAATAAAATTTCATGAAATTTTAACATAACTATAGACATTTTAATATTTTTAAATAATGATACAAGCATTTCTAATATTATAAAAAACTAATCAATATTACAAAAATTAATTTAGAATTATTTCTATATAATATTTATTTGATTTTATTTAAAATAAATTTTATGAATTTATTATATGGATATCAAACACAAGAGAGGATGAATAAAATAGAGAGAAGGGCAGGCTTGTAATTAAAGAACAAGAAATAAATAATTAAAATAACTGGTTCGTAAAGGAGTGGTAAAATGTTGTTGAAAAAGAAGAATATTGGAGAACTATTATACTAGATCAGAGCATGTCTTGTCCCTTTTTTCAATTCAATTTCAATCTAATCTAACATTATAATTATATAATTCTCTTTACAGCAGCTTTTTTTCAATTAAATTCTTAGTTTATTTAATCATTTTAAAAGTTCCAAATTGTTACGGGTTTGAATGTTTACCGATCTGCCATTAACGGCTATCTTAACACTTTTTCTTTACCTGAAATTTAAAATTTGTGGATCCCACTTACATCTCAACGCGCTCACCGAAGAACACCACTGCCATTTTTTGGACATGGATTACCGTTTCTTCGAAAACAAAATCACTTTCAATCCCTAAATTTTATCATATTATACTTATTAGACCCTAGTATTTTAAAATACATTAAAAATCCCTCAATTTAATAATATTATATTAAAATTAGTCAACCGCTAAATGTACTATATTTTTTTGAATTTTATATATTGTATTAGTCGATTGTTTATTTTTTTTATCATATTAAATTTAAAAAACTAAATAATATCAAATAAATAAATAGTAATAAAGTAATGTATTATATTAAAATAAAAAAATTGATTTGTATAATATATGAGTAAGTGGTGAATTTAGTCTCTAAATTTTTGAAAATAACTGGTCAACAGATTTTGACCAATTAAAGATAATACTCTCTATTTTTGTGTCAATTAAAAAAATTATACACCATCAATAATTTAGAGACCAAAATAATCCAATTTTATTCTTAGTTTATCTAAAAATAAAGAGTATAGTCTTTAATTGACTAAAAATATAAAATAATATTCTTAATTAATAAAACGACTGAAAGTGCGTTATTTGATCCCGAGTTATAAATTTAAAGATAAATTGTCATTTTGTTCTATTTATAAACTCTTTCCGCTTTAAAGTATATATCCACTTGAGCCTTTACATATAATTTAAAAAATAAATAGTTTAAATTTTAATAAATCATCTTCATCTTTTTTTATCATACCCTCATGAAATGCTACATTTAATTCATTTATATAGAATAGTTACAATAAATATTGAATTTTAAATAAAGTTAATGTGAAATAATAATTTTGAAAAGTTAAGTTACTATTAGAAAAAAAAAATTAAGATAAAAAAATGGACAACTATTCTGAAGTGGAAGAGGTATAATTTTCCAATTTATTGTTGCTTAGTAAAAGCTTTACCAATTTACAAAAAATTGAGGGATTGGAATTCCCTCAAGTTCATTTGAATTTGAGGGGGTCATGTTCACGATCTACACCGTTCATTATAAAATGAACGGTGTACATTAATTTAATTAAAATTGTGCTTTTTTGATCTACATTGTTCATTTTGTAATGAACGGTGTAGATCGTGAACATGACCCCCTCAAATTCAAAATGAACTTGAGAGAATCCCAATCCAAAATTGAGAGATATTTTAGTATATATTCTATAATTATTAGAGTCTAATTAGTGAATTGGGAAAATAAAAGTAATTGTCTCTTAAAAAATTATGTTCCACCTTTTTTAAAATAGTAAAATTGGATGGTGACATGCGTGCTTATCCCATCTTGATCTTATCGCAACCATATTTTATTAACGACTTAAATAAAATATTTATGATTATAATTTGCAAAAAATGGATAACAAATATGCGATGTGTTTTTTCTAAAGGTTTAAGGCAAAATGGAAAAGCAAGTGGGTCGGCTAATTCGTGGGGACAAAAAAAGGACGCTACTTGTCTTTCGTACCTATCTTATTCTTACCAGGCTCATCGAGATCATCTCGGCCGTTCATTTTTAATTCCAGTAATGGTGTCCACGTCCATTGGATTACAGTTCAATTATCCATTCTGTTTTAATCATTTATATTTGTTTACATCATCACCAAAATTATTGAGATTTTTATATAATTGATATAAATTAATTAAATAATGTGTAAAACCTCAATTTTAATTTCAGTATATGATTATTTAATAGTGATAATATAGTATGGTTGTAGGAGAGGAATGGCAGTTGGAGGAATCTTTGCTTCAAGTTCAAACTTCAAAGTACGTTATACTGTACCTATCAGCTGGGCTTGAGTTGGTCCATAAATGTTTCTTTCGAATACTTTTACATGTTATTAGGCCGGATCAGATGGGCTAAGCCTACTGTTCAACTCTAAAGAGGTGCTTCTGGCCCAATACTAACTATTTGGCAAATATTTTATTGGAAAAACTATAAAACTACCAAAAGCTCTACCTTTGATTTTTTAAAATATACTTTAAGTCTAAAAATTTCGTCTTCATTTAAAAATAATTCATTTTCTATTTGTTATATAATTCTTTTTGCCTATAAAAATACATTGTAAATATATATTAGATATTTCAGAGATATATCATTGATACATTTTCGATCCATCTATGATAAGGAGCGTATAAAGTAAAAAAAAATGTATAAATTAAAATATGGAGCGTACTAAAATAAAATTAATTGAAAAATGCATTTTTAAACTTTTTACCAGTCTTAGATCATTTGTAAAAAAAATTATATTTAATTTATGAGATAGTTACTATAATTTCTCTAGGTTTAAATTCAAATTTTTTGACTCCTTCCCTAATTTTAAAAAATAATTATTTTCTATTTGACTCTTATGTTTTACATAACTAAAGTTCCTTATAAAAAAAACTTTTAGTTAAAAAAAAACTAAAATATTAGTAGAGAAATAATAACTTAAAAAATTAATTAATGATAATTCACATCTAAATTTATAGTAATAATAGTAATTTTTTTATTGTAATAATTTCATATTTATGATGAGCGGGTGTGATATATGAGGAACTGTTAAGAATTTTCTTAAATTTAAATTTAATAGAAAATATTTTATTTAAAAGGGAAAACAAGATCTGTTATAAGTGTCTTAGTGCGAGAGGGACAAATGGAACATAAACGAGGAAATTAGAGTAGACCTCTAAAGCAGGGCACCTGATTTTTTTTTTGTCAAAAGCAGGGCACCTGATGGTTCTCCTATTTTCTTGCAATTGTATAAATGCTGCTTCTATAGTCAAAATTTAATAATTCCAACAACTAAAAATATTTTCTATAAACGAACCATCAATGGATGAGAAGTTGAGGCTTTCCCATGCATAATTAAAATATCTCCGCAAGCTGTTAATTAATTTGGAGGGGTCTACTTGCAAGAGATAATAAAGTTAGAGTCTCTATTAACAGTTTACACTTCTCTTTTTACAATAATGAATACTTTACTAAAAAAAAGTAGAATTAATTTAATCAAAAATGAAATAAACATTCATTTAAATCATTGATTAAATAATTAAAATTTATATCTATAGCTTCCAACCTCGTTGACTGAAATTTTTAAGCACAAAACTCAGCGATCCGCCTGCTCCACTAATAGCATTATCAAACTTTTATTCCATCACAAGGTATTATTTGTAGTGAAATCAGTGTTAGAACTTAACCTACTTCTAACACTGATTTCACTACATATAATACTACCAAATTTTCTCTCAAAAAAAAAAAATAATACTACCAAATTTGTGAGTGATTACACCTGGATATGATGCTCTACTTAATATTTATTTCTACCATAAATTAACTATTTTTCATTGAATGAGTTGGATTGTAATAGCATTAAATATGTTTTTATCTATAGTAGTTCAGACTTGGCTCCGTCAAATGTACATAAAACCATCAAAAAATTCATAAAAAGAAATACAATATCCATAAAAAAAAAACTTTATAAAAAACGTAATAAATGTGAAATTTATTATTAATTCTTTTAAAAAAATAAAAACCAAACTAACAAAAAACCCGTCGTTGACCGATAAAATACTGGATGGTTATCAAATTTAAATTTTAATAAAAAAAGGAAGAAAAAAATGCAGTTAAATATTTGAATTATGTATTAATTATTTAGCACTAACAAAATATAAGAAAATGAATTTTCATAATTTGGGATGTAAAGACCTTCAACACTTAAAAAAGAGTAATGCTATATAACCCTCTTTTTTAATCCACCTTTTTTAATCCACGTGACATGACAACAAACTAGTGGATGCATTAAAAGTTATTTTTTGAGATATATATTTTTGGAGGGGAATTGAACGAATTAAATGCTGTCACGTAAGGAAGAAATATTTTTAGAAGGGAATTGGACGAATTAAATGTTGTCACGTAAGAAGAAAATTGAAAAAGGTATAAAATACTGGGTTAAATAGCATTTTTCCTTAAAAATATCTCCATAAGCTGAAGGCATGGCTATATTACTAGCAATTGGATAACACAAGTGATTAATACATCTTTGGTGTCTGAGATTCCACTTGGCTTAGATATTTTCATGATCCATCAATAATTCCAAGGACGTTGATTGCCAATGTTTTGACTATTGAAAGTAATAAAGTGCTAACAAAGATCCCAATATTAATTAATTTGGTAACAGAGACAGTGATCACATTAGTCGGTTAATTAAATTAAATTGATAAAATTATAAAAAATAATTATTAATAAAATATATTTAATTGATTTAGTTAATTAATTTTTTTATATCTTTTAGAGTAATCGAACTGAATTTTTTTATTAGACAAAATGAGCCAATTGGTCTAACCGAATTAATCAAAATATCAACTAAACTAACTGAAATAAACCGGTTAATTCGGTTTAACCAAATTTTTAACCACCCCATCAAAACCTGAACCTGGGGGAACTAAAAACAGGAACTTGAACCCACGGGAACTCAAAACATGAACCTGAAAACCTAGTAGCCAATATAAATTACAATGTGTATTAGGTTTGTTTTATATCAACATTTTGAGGCTAAAAATATAACATTTAACCAGAGTTGCAAAGAGTAATAATGGAGGAAGTGAAGATGGAGAAGGGTCGAAAGATAGTGGTGGCAGTGGATGAGAGCAAAGAGAGCATGCTTGCTCTTTCTTGGTGTTTAAGCAACCTCATTTCTCCTGATTCTAATACCAATCTCGTCCTTCTTTATGTTAAGCCTCCACCTCCTCTCTACTCCGCCTATGATGCCGCCGGGTACTTGTTTTCCGGCGATGTGATTTCCGCTGTGGAGAAGTATAGCAAGGATTTGGTGAGCTCCGTTATGGAAAGAGCAGAAGCTGTCTACAAGAACTCAATCAACAATGTAAATTAATTTACAGTCTCTCTCAACTGTTTTTCCTTTTTAAAAATTTCAATGTTTTGCCATTTGCATATGCTTATGAATTAAGAGATGTGTGCAGATACAAGTAGAGAGGTTAGTCGGGAGTGGAGATGCAAAGGATGTGATATGCAGTACGGTAGAGAAACTTAGAGCTGACACTCTTGTCATGGGAAGCCATGGTTATGGCTTCTTCAAGAGGTAATTAATTAGTTTTATCATATTCTCGCTTAATCATTTTTTCGCAAACGCAATCGACACGAAAAAAGGTTCTATTGTAGCATTTTAATGTGGCATGAAGATTTGATCTTCAATTATTACTGCAGAACTCTCCTCGGAAGCGTCAGCGAATACTGTGCCAAGCATGTAAAATGTCCGGTGGTGATAGTGAAGCACACAGGCGAGAAATGTAGTTTTAATAATATGACTAGTTAATTAGCAGCCCCAGAACCAGGATTCAGGCACCTGTATTGTAAAGCTATTTCATCAATAGCAGCATTGACTACTACTATGTTAGCTTAATCATATACTAATGTTAGAAATAAGTTGGAAATATTACAGAAAAAAAAACTTGTAAATCTACTCTTATGCTGCAGATTGACCACTCTCCTTGTTAGTTATGCTTCTTGGCATAGCATAACTCTGGTTCTACAAAGACTTGGGAATCATCTGCATTTTGACCAAAACAAATTTTAATCCTATCTATTAGTTAAACTCTGAATTTTCAAATACGAGTCTATTATTATAGGCCGGTTAAGCCATTTGACGCTCTAATATTACTTATAAATTAATGTTTGGATCTAACTATATTCATATTTGTTAAATTCCTGATGGCTGATGTTATCGTACGTTGTAGCTAACTCAAGTATATGTCCAACCCGAACTTCAAATATGTGATTTACTGATATTCCCTTCTCCTCTAGGTCTGGTTCAGCTTAAAGCATGTGAATCAATATAGCATAGCATGTAGAATTTTTATAGACTTGGAGAGTGTTGGATCAAATGACACATTGTAAGGATGGAATTATATCTTTCAAAAAAACAATTGTTTTATGCTACTGATGACCTCTTGGCTTAATTAGTGGTCATGAGTAGAATCCAAAATTCAAATAGTTTTTTTTTAAAAAGTAATTGATGTTAACTCTTAGATCATGTTTGGTTCATGGAATAGAATAGTATGGGATAGAAAAGTTATTCCATAAGGAATGGAATAGCCATTCTTTAGTTTTTGAGAGGAGTGTTTATTCCACAAAATCATGGAATAGCAATTCTTTGAGGGTGTTGCTAAACACCGCCCAGTTTTACTTACCACCGCACAGGCAAAAGACATTTCTACCCTTTTAGCAAAATTTTAAAAAAAAAAGTTCTCTTAACTCATTCGAATACATTCAAACAAATACGTAAAAAGTCGATTAAAATGACGAACAACGAGTACAATTCATCGGATAACGAGTATCGACGTTCGGAAACAATATGTTCCGGCTTTTTCGAGATAAAAAATAATTTTTAATTTTTTTTTTCTGTTTTTCCGGCGTCCCCTCCGCCTGAAAAGGGGACGTCCGGCGTCCCCTCCAGAGGAGAGGA
This sequence comes from Mercurialis annua, assembly GCF_937616625.2. Taxonomy (NCBI): domain Eukaryota; kingdom Viridiplantae; phylum Streptophyta; class Magnoliopsida; order Malpighiales; family Euphorbiaceae; genus Mercurialis; species Mercurialis annua. Next base: position 39,157,839 of record NC_065575.1, read on the forward strand.
CGCCGGAAAGCGGCGTCCCCTCCTCTGGAGAGGACGTGGATTTCCCACGTCCTCTCCTGAAGAGGGGACGTCGGCGTCCACTCCTCTGGAGGGGACGTGAAATGTAAACGTCCCTCCTTAAAAAATTTTAAAAAAATTATTTATTTCGAGTTTTTAAAAAAAAAAATATTTATCGGGGGTTGTTTCCGAACGTCGATACTCGTTATCCGATGAATTGTACTCGTTGTTCGTCATTTTAATCGATTTTTTACGTATTTGTTCGAATGTATTCGAATGAGTTGAGAGAACTTTTTTTTTCAAAATGTTGCTAAAAGGGCAGAAATGTCTTTTGCCTATGCGGTGGTAAGTAAAACCGGGCGGTGTTTAGCAATCCAGTTCTTTGAAATACCTATTCTATGAACCAAAGCAAAGAATTACCATTCTATACGGAATAGCTATTCCATTCCGCACCTATTCCATGAACCAAACATTGCTTTTTATATATATATATATATATAACAATGTCGAATGGAGAAAATCCATAATGATGAAATATTGTAATTTGTAATAATCTACCTTATGACTTTTAAATCTCTGAAAAAATAACCTATACTAAAGACTATTAACTTTCATTTATAAGTTATTTGGTATTTTTTAAATTATTTGATATGGAATTATTCAATAAAATTTTGATTTTTATTAATAATATCATTTTGGAATAAATAAGTTAAAAGAAGATATATGAGTATAAGCAAATTAACTTATCGAATCAAATTAAAATTATAGTTTGGTTTGGTATCAATTAATTTGGTTTGGTTATAGTTAAGAATTTTGGTTACTGTGATTCGTTTCAATTTTTAGTCTTACTTTTTACATTAATTTATTCGACTGAAATAACCGAATTATATATATATATATATATATATATATATATATATATATATATATATATATATATATATTAAAATCCAGTACTATAATTTTTATGAGAATTAAATATCAATTTGTTTCTTAAATTTATATCCAGTGAGAAATTATCTTTTTAAGTAATTCATACTATAATTATTTTTTATAAATATAATTATTTAAAATAATTGATTGAGCTAAATAATTATTTTAATTTGGTTGGGTGTGCGGTGGTCAAACACCCCTAGTTAGACTTGACAATTCGTGTCTGCGGGTCATAAACGGATAGACCCGTTAAGACACCAACACAATTAGCTTAAACACAAACACGACACGATTATTAATCGAGTTTGATATATAAAATCCATACATGACATGAATATTACACGAGTTATATGATACGACATGTATAAATACGTTCATCTAAACGTTTTAACAAATCAACCCGTTTAAAATGACATGTTTAAACTCATTTAATTATTTAAATACCTTTTAAATTTATTTAATATAATAATGAAAATATTATTACTATATTTTAACATAAATAATATTTTAATTATATATAATAAAAATATTTAATAAAAATTAATAATTTAATAATATTTAAATTATAAAAATTAATAATATTTAATTAAAACTAGTTAACCGTGTTTAAACAAGTTCTAGACATGAAATTAATCGTGTCATAAACGGGTTGAATCGTTTATGATTTAAAACCGTTTATATCAAATTCAAACCCGTTTAATTTTATGTCATATGTCGTATTATTTAATTGTGTCGTGTCTAAAATTACCAGGTCTACATAGTTTAGAATTGGCTTATCCCCTTAAAAACCCCTCACCTTTTACCTCCAATTCGTTTGTACCCTCACGTTGCAAAACCACCAAATATACCCAAATTACGACCTTTCACTTTCAATTGCACCCTCAAGCATTAAATTGATTTCTTTTCACTTGAAAAAATAGGTTTATTTTTGTTTTAAATAAAATATTAAGTCCTATTTTAAAATATATGCTAAAATTTAAAGTATTAATTTGAACATTTTTCAAGTAAAAAGAGGTCAATTTAATGTTTAAGGGTACAATTGAAAGTGAAATGTCGTAATTTGGGTATATTTGGTGGTTTTACAACGTGAGGGTACAAACGAATTGGGGGTAAAAGGTGGGGGGATTTTAAGGGGATAAGTCTTTAGAATTCCCCAAACTATAGCTCATATGGCCAGCAGGTACGTTTGTTGGCCAATGAGTGAATGACTGAAGCAGCGGCAACTTTTTGTTCGGCATAGAGAAGCGACGTCGCATTTGTCAAAATAGCGGGTCCCACGTGGCAAACTAGATCCAGCTCATCACTGAAAAAAAGTCCATTTACTCCTTTAAAAAGAATAATATTCCATTTTGGCAATTTACTTGAGACTTGTTATATCGCATCGTTTTGTAGCTCATTCTCACTCTAACTCATCATCATCATCCTCATCTGCCTTACTATTTCTCCGATCATCGAGCTCGCTCGCACCCCATCTCTCTATATTTAGGGATCTGAGTTCTCTTAACCAGTGATGTTTCTGCTCGATTGGTTCTACGGAGTGTTGGCCTCTCTTGGATTATGGCAGAAAGAGGCCAAAATCTTGTTTCTAGGTCTTGATAATGCTGGTAAAACCACCTTGCTTCACATGTTGAAAGATGAGGTTTGTTCTAATTTCGATCTCTCATTTTTTTCTCACTTATTTCTAATTTAAAAAACACTTGCTAATTAATTCATTAGGTAAACATAGTTTATTTATTGAATTGAGTACAATTCTGTGATGGATCTGCTGTTAATTTTTGAAATTGAATAATTTTGAACTTAGCTCTGTTTGAATGGTTCAATTCAATGTGTGCATGGAATTGTTTATTGTATGCTAATACTGGTGCTGGTTGAGCTTATTTAAGCGTGCTTGATTTTCCGTTATGATTATAGAGATTGGTTCAGCATCAGCCTACGCAATATCCAACATCCGAAGAGCTTAGCATTGGCAAAATTAAGTTTAAGGCATTTGATTTGGGCGGTCACCAGATTGCTCGTAGAGTCTGGAAGGATTACTATGCCAAGGTAAGCTGTTGCCTAATGCGTCAGTAGAATTTCCTTCCATTATTCAGATTGTATCTTGTTAACCAGTAAGTTATTCGGGGTTGGTCCAGCTGAACTGAGGTTCGAGTTTTACTAATGTCTTTGTTGATGTAGGGAAGTTTAGTGAACTATGAATTTTATTTTGAACTTTTTCCTTCATGTGTATCGCAGCTCAGTATCTTGAATCTTTTTGCTCAATACTGCAGTATGTATATCTATGCTACCAGTTTGATAATGTGTCAATAACTTCATTCTTCACTGCTATGTTCAATAGTTCTATTATTTTAGCTGTAAATAGCATTCAAATTTTGTGTATTGGGTTATGTTAAATGTTTATGATTTGTTCATATTGGTGTTCGTTTCTACATTCATGTTAGTGAAGCTTGTAATTATTTTAGTAATTGTTTATGCTAATTTAATTTCAAATTTTGATGGATTCTTGTTCATCTAGACTTTTATTTTAGTTATGTATTTGCTTTCCTTATATGATTCCTCTTGAGTCGCCTTTGTTATTATAACTATTTGTCATTCTGTCATGCTTATGTTTGATAGTAAATTCACTTACTTTATGCATGCAGTTCCTTAGACATCTTGTATTAGTTATGTTAATTGGTTGAGATTCTACCTGTAAGGGTACTCGAGCAGTAACGTCTTCTGCTTCCAAATATTGATACTTATAGTGTGTAAGATTGTACAAAGACTCTTCTTGTTTGCGGTGTCTCAGTCAGAGGGAAGTATGTTTTGAAGTGAAGGGTTGAGGTGTTATTGCCACTGGTGTACGCCGAATATTTGTTTGTTTGTATTGCTAGCGCACGTTTTATATATCTGGAATAAAATTGCAAATTCTGTATGTCATGCACCTGTAGTTCAACACTATGTTTTTGGTTCTGCAAATACAATGATTTCAACTATAACTGGCAAGATGATGTGATTTTTTATTTATTTTTTGTAAAGGTCGATGCTGTTGTGTACTTGGTTGATGCTTATGACAAAGAGAGGTTTGCAGAATCAAAAAAAGAACTGGATGCTCTTCTCTCTGATGAGGCTTTGGCGAATGTTCCATTTCTTATCTTGGGAAACAAGATCGACATACCTTACGCTGCTTCAGAGGATGAGTTGCGATACCACCTAGGCCTCACCAACTTCACCACCGGCAAAGGGAAGGTAAACCTAACAGACTCAAGCGTACGCCCTCTAGAGGTGTTTATGTGCAGCATTGTGCGGAAAATGGGATATGGTGACGGGTTCAAGTGGCTTTCTCAATACATCAAGTAGGGTGACCCTCGGAAACAAGTTCGGCAGACCCACAAGGCATGCACAGAGTCTGTTTAAATTGAATGTATTGTGATCTGGAAGTGTGTGGAAGAAGGTATTAATATGACTGCTCTGTAAAATTTACTTGTGGCAGCAAGTTGTTCGTTTATGGATTGAGTTTTGTTGTCTCTTGCTGTAGGCTTAATATGGTAAAGCCAGAAAATTGAAGTTTCTGTTATGCTGTGTCTGCAACTGCAATGACCATTATGAAATGTATTTATTTAGCTGTAAGAATAGCTGACCTTTTTAGTAATTGAGCAAATTAAATTTACTGTTTATTTTTATTAATAATACTATAACTTGTTGATCGATTAGTTAAAATTGAAAAGATCTGGCCAATTCTCATTTTTTTTCACTAACCTTTTTAATCAAATTTTCCCTTCTTTTTATTTGTCCATTTAACAAAAAAGATTTGTCTATAATTTTTTTTTTTAAGATTTTAAAATAGTTCGAACAATTATCTTTTAAATTTACACCTACTTAAACTTTGGGAATAGACCGTGTCAAGTCAACAACGTTCACAATCTTATTCTTCGTATAGAATTGGTCTTTGTAAAAATGACTGACAGACTATAAACGTGCGCAATTGGAGAGTAGTATTCTCATAATTAATCGTTAATTCGTTATTAACCAACCAGGCTACCAGCGTCAATCTGTCATCACGTGGATCTATTATAGCAAATTTATTTTTCTTAACTACTACTTTATCAGCAGCTACCTTTATTTCTCTAAAAAAATTTTATCCCTTCTGTTTAAAAACTTTCTCTTCATCTTGATCGGTGGGAGAAAGTAATTTTCAATTTTAATCGAAAAAGCATATTTTCTTTGCACAAATTATCACTTGTTTCTATGTTTTTTTATATTTATATCTTTATAAATCTTTAATTTATAAATCTAGATTTTTATTAAACCTTGTTATAGTGTTTGTCAAATATTTTTGATGATCGAAGATATGTTGAAGATGAAAGTCTATTTTTTTATAATTTATTCAAAAATAAAGATCGAAAAATATGAAATTTCAACAGATCTAGCGGTTTGAAGATAACTTTAGAATCTATATTGAAAAGTTTGAAATTTCAATAATCAAACGGTTTGAAGATCGTAGTCTAGATATTTAAACCATTTATATATTTGGATAAATTATTTATGGTTGAAAACGTCCTATTCGATAACTCTATCAAAACAGCTCTCATATTATAGAATAGTTATTTCAATTTGTTGAAAAAATATTTTTTTATGTATTTTCATTATTACGGATGAAAGTTTTAGCCTTGAAAAAAACTACTACTTTATCTTTTCTCAATATTTATGATTCTTTTTTTTATTTCTATATACTCCCTCTGGTCGAAAGTCTTATTTTTCTATTTTAGATGGTTCATTTTAAATACGTGCTTTCTAATTTCTAATTTTTAAATAAATTTAAATTATTTTTTTACCTTTATTTTATTTTTTTCCCAAATAAAGAATTAATGTTTTGTTATATAATTTACAAGACATTTTTAAGACAAATAAACAAAAATAAAGATAATTTAATACCTTTTTAAAAAATATGTAAAAATGATAAAAAAGAATTAAATAGTGCGGTGAGTATAATCGAGTCGAATCGGGTCGACACACAGTCAAACTCGAGCTCGACTCTAAAATCTGAAACTCAAAACTCGAGCTCGATCGAGTTTCATTTTGTGAGCTCGAACTCGGATTTAATAGAATAATTGAGAATCGAGGTCGTATCAACTCGACTATTTAAAAAATAAATTTTAATGTGAAATTAAAAGAATTATTATAAATATGTATAAATATAAAGGGTAAAAAGTAAATAAACTAAAGATCAATTAGACTCGTGAGCTTATCGAGTCAAGTATTTTGAAGTTCGAACTCGACTCGGTAATTAACTCGAGTAGCTCGCACTCGAACTCGATTCGATATGAGCAAAGTCGATTTCGAGTCTTTAGAGTCAGTCCCAAGTAGTTTGCGAGTTGGCTTGACTCGATTCCACCCGTAGGTTAGATGTTTAACTAAACTTTAGTTACTTTTTATGCTAGTATAATATTTAAATGATTTTTCATACAAGCCTACAAATTAACAAGCAAAGAATTTTAAATATTAGGCTTAATTCCTTATAAAACTCCCACCTTGCATTTTTTTTTTCGTTTATACCCTGACCTTGTAAAAACACCATTTGTACCCAATTTTGAGTTTTTATGTTTCATCTCTACCCAAAAGCATTAAATTGTACTCTTTTCATTTGAAAAAAAGTTTAAAACAATCCTTCATTTTTAACTTATATACTAATTAGATATTAATATTATTAATAATACAAAAATACCATCTTTTTCAAAAAATTTAAAAATAATAATATTTTTTTTTATTTTTTTTAAAAAATATTTCGAAGTTTTTTTTAATTTTTTTAATTTTTTTTTAATATTTCCGACAAAAAATTAAAAATAATAATAATTTTTTTTAATTTTTTATTATTTTATCAAATTAAAAAAAATTTAATTATTTGGATGTATTTGATTATTTTTTAAGTTTAAGGATTTATTTGTATATTTTAAAATAGAAAAAAGTATGTTTTAAACTCTTTTCTAAATGAAAAAAGTACAATTTAATGCTTTTGGGTAGAGATGAAACATAAAAACCCAAAATTGGGTACAAATGGTGTTTTTACAAGGTCAGAGTATAAACGAAGAAAAAGTGCAAGGTGAGGGTTTTTTAAGGAATTAAGCCTAAATATTATGATATTCCAGCAGGTTCTATAATGGAGTGTGTCTTTTTTACTGCGGCCTCTTCACCATTATATCTAGGGGTGAGCATCGGTCAGTTCGTTTCGGTTCGGTGGAAATTTTTTTGGTTTTTGATTTAAAAATTTATCAAACCGAACCTAACCGAACTTTTAATTTGAAAGTTAAAAAGTCGAATTGAATCAAACTGAATTTTTTTAATTCGGTTCGGTTAAAATCAAATTTAATCACTTTTTTTATTTTTTATTAAAATTAATTCAAATATTAAATAATTAGAGTCTAATAAACTTTTATATATGTTTAAATAACAATTATCAATTCATATATCAATAATAATTAAAATATAAAGACAAAAAACATATAAATATGAGTATATATCTATATTATTTTTAAAAAAATTATATATTTTATATTGAACTTCAGTTTATTCGTTTCTTTCGGTTTTTCGGTTTTCAAAACACCCAAACCGAACCGAATACCGAACTCCAAAGTTTACCAAAATAAAAACCGAATCAAACCGTTTTCACCGAAAAGTCGAACCAAACAACAAAATTCGGTTCGGTTGGTTCGGTTTTTCGATCTGATTCGGTTCTTGCTCAGCCTAAATTATATCTATCCCCACCATCACCACTTCTATTGCCACGTCATTGCTGCGCCAAGAAAATCACTAAACGCAGTCGTACAAGAGCAAAGACACACGTTTAAGGTTAAGTTTTTCCCCACTTATGTGACACGTACTCCACTCTACAAATCTTCTCTCTTCTTATACTTTGACCATACTCTTCCGCTCCTTATATACACTGCATAACTGAACTTAAAAAACTTACAAATATACTACATAACAATTAAATTTAATCTCCAATTTTAGCAACTTAATAAATTACAGATATTACATGGGAAATTATACTTCTTCGTCTTGCTTCTATACTCAGGACCGATCAACTGCTACACTAATGGACACTAAAGGGAATCTCAGGCGAATCAAGCTCCCAGTTAAAGCTGCTGAGCTTATGCTCGAAGAGCCTGGGTATGTTGTTTCACCTGCGCTCGTGCTTTTGCAGACCGGCCGTGTATTTGCCTTGAAAGCTGAAGATGAGCTTTTGGCTGGAAAACTTTACCTTTTTATCCGACTGAGTAGAGTCAACCGGAAGATTACTGAGTCGGAGTTGGAGATTGTTGAGTCTGCTTCTGCTATTGAGAAGATGTTGCGCAAGAATAAAAAGGGTGCTACAGTTTTACCGGCGGTGTCTGTGGTGAGGGAGGAGCAGATAGAGAGCGACGACGTTGATGCTTTGGAAGAGGTGGATGCGGGTTTTGTAGGTTGCCGCCGGTTGGGGATTTGGACTCCGGTTTTGGAACCCATCTTTGAGGAGCCTTGACATTTTATTTCCCGTCTTTAGTAAAAAATTGAGTGAAATATTGAATTCGTTTACTAATTTGAATTAAGATGTGCATATTTGGTGATCAAATTTTTTCAATTGTAAATGCTCCACGGTAATAGATATAGTAGATTTTCTAATATTTAATAAATGGTCTAATTACTTAAAAAAAACCCACCTTATAATATTTTTTCGTTTATACCATGACCTAGGAAAAAGTTAATTTGTACTCTTTTTTGATTTTTCGTTTTCAACTATACCCCAAAATTGTATTTTTTGACAATTTAATTAATTAAAGGATGAAAACATTAAAAATAATTAAATAGAAAGGTTATATCATCTTTTTTCTATTTAAAAAAGTACAAATAAGTTAAAAAATGAAGGATTATTTTAAGCATTTTTCTAAATAAAAAAGTTCAATTTAGTGCTTTAGGGTAGAGTTGAAAACGAAAAATCAAAAAAAGGTACAAATGAACTTTTTCCTAGGTCATGGTATAAACGAAAAAATATTACAAGGTGGGGGATTTTTAAGTAATTAGGCCTTAATAAATTGATAAGTTTAGAAAATTCATGTCAAATAATTATTAATCTTATTATTTAATAATTTAGAAAAACTAAAAGATATTTTATATGGATATTAATAACCTACAGTTGTTGATGTTTCTAACCCTATCTGTCGCACGCTCTCCTATTCTAGCTGCCGTCGCCACTCTCCTTCCCTCCAGCCACTGCCGCCTTTCGCTTCGTCAAAGGACGAATCAGTTCATCCTCGGATGAATTGCTTTTTTATCTGAGAAGACGAACAAATATGTTCATCTTAAAGATGATCACATTCATCCTCAAACGAACCCAGATAGGTTATTATATGTCTTAGATAAAACGTATGTCTGTTTTATTATAATCTGGTTTATATATGCAAAAGTTGAATTATATAAAATGAACTAGGAAAGCTAACTGGAAAATCCGTGTTCGACCGTAAATTTATGGTAATTACCAGCGGATTTGCTAGGACAATCTGTTGGTAGTTTAACAAATTTGATGACAACAAACCGTCGCTAAATTAACGACGTTTGAGTCCATAGCCAATCTGTTGGTAATTTATTAACGGCTTGGCTACAGTAAGCCGCCGTAAATTTAGTGACGGACCTTAGCCAATCTGTCGCTAAATTATCGACGGATTGGCTACGGCCATGTCCATTGGTAATTTAGCGACAATATACAATGTCGCTAAATCTTGGGCTTGCCGTCACTAGAGTCTCACCAAATTATGACACCTTTTTCGGGGTTAATCTGACCTTCTTTCCCATGCATTTCTTAGGGCTGTAGCCCGAACTAAATAAAGTAAAGGCTTTACCCCGTAGAAGCACATATTCCTCCGGGAGGGCGATTGGGGAATCGGTGGGATCAATCTATACATCTCTTTTTTTAGTTTTTTCCATACACACGACTATGAAAATTAAGTCGCTAAATTGCTGTAGACAAGCTTTTCGCGTCTTTAAAAACTTAGCGACGAATAATTTAGCAACGGATGCTGTTTATCGGTAATATATCGCTAAAATGAAATAGAGATAGATTTTCAAAACATTTATCGATGGATAAATTTATGGCTAAACGATTGTTTATTAGTTGTGGAAGTAATCTATAAAAAATCTAATCGATAATTTTTTTTCATATCAACCAAAATAAAATTTAATTATTTGTTTCTATAAAATTTTGTGTCTTTAATTAATTCCAACCAGAGCAGGCAAACGTGTTCGTCCGTTAATAGCTTCGCCACCGTCTAATTAGCCGTGATTTTTTTCGTGCCAGATATCAGTGTTATAAAAACTGAATCAATGGCCAAACCGGTGAGACCACCGGTACCTAGTTCAACCTGTTGAACCGGTTCAATGATCGGTTCAACCGGTTAAAAATTTAAAAAAATTAGTTCATCGATTTTTTACTAGTTGAACTTTCGGTTTTTACCGGTCCGATCTACTTCACACAAGTTCAATCATTAATTCAAGTTTTTTTTATAGTTTTATACCGGACTATAGACCGGTTTAACCGATTCGACCGGCCGGTTTATAAATACCGCCAGAGATAATCTTGGAGAATCCGTAGCCGAATAAGGATTGGTTCAAACTGGACCCTATTACATTTGGGCCTTAGCACTTGGACTATATACATCCTAAAGAATTGGATGTAATAAATTATTTAGCCGACCCAACATTATAAACCATCATATCAAACTAATTTAATATTTTGAAAATGGCTATTTGATGATCACTAAAAGAAATATCAGGTAAATTCTAACTGATATTTATTGAACTTTGTTTTTCATATAACTATGCTTAGGGATGCAATGGGGCAGGGATGGGGAAGCTACCCATATTCTGGACCCCGCTTCTATATAATTTTTTTTATGTCCGTCCTCATTTATTTGATGAGATTTAATCCATCTCGATCTCCATTTCTACAAAAAAAAGCTCTATATTTCTGTATAATTTTAATTTAAATATTTAAATATTTTTATTATTTTTATAAAATATTTGAAAAAATAAATATAAAATATTCAATTCTAATAATATAAAATATTATAAAATTATAATATCTCAGAAATTAATTAATCTCTAAAATATTTAGCAATTTTAAATATTAAAATAAAATAATTAAAACAAAATAAAAAAATTTCAATTTTTTTAGCTCATTTTGTAAATAATTAAAAGTCTCTCTCAAATAAAAAAATAATTGTTTTATTTTCAATAGTTAAATTAAATTATTAAAAATTATGAATAATATATTAAAAATTGTATTATACATTATATAAAAATAGATCAGGTCTCCATAGGGTGGGGACTACACCCCTGTCTCCTCTTCATCTCCGTGAATGGAGAATAATCTTCCTCCATTCCCATATTCATTGGACCAATTAGTAGGGATTTGGGCGGGTCCACATAAAGATTAGGAAATTCTCTTTCCAATACTATTCCTATGTATGGTTTTAATTTATAATTAGATTATTAATTAAATTATAATTTTATTAATAAGATACTTATTAATAAAACTTTTTTTATCAATATGTAAGGATATGACAGTCGTGTGAATATATATTTTGCAACCATTCTTGTTAATCATACTAAGCACATATTAATTTATTATACATTGTTTATGGCTTAATTTTAGATGAAAATCATACTAAATCTGAGATGAAATAAGTGTTCAAGTCCCACCCAAAGCAGACTAGCTGATACTAAGCACATATCAATTTTTCATGATGACATTAAAATATCACATAAAAATTTATATAATGCTATATAAAATTTAGGCCTAATCACTTAACCCCCATCTTTAACACTTTTTGCAATATACTCCAACGTACGAATTTCTATAATTTTATCCTAATTTGCATTTTTATGTTATTGTACCCTAAAATATTAAACTGACCTCTTTTCACTTGAAAGAATGTTTAAAATAATCCTCCATTTTTAGACTATATTTCAATTAGACCCTAATATTATTAATAATATAAAAAATAAAAGATTATTTTAAAATTTTTTATAAATGAAAAGAGATTAATTTAATGTTTTGGGGTACAATTGAAACATAGAAATGCAAATTAGAGTAAAATTAGAGAAATTCCTACATCATGATATATTTACAAAAGGGGTTAAAAGTCGAGAGTTTTGAGTGATTAAACTTATAAATATATTAGTGAAGAGGTAAAGGGGCTTCCGCCCCTGGCCAACCATCAATACCTCCCATCTATGTTATGGCCTCGCTTTGTTGGGGTAAGTAAGGCAGGGAGATTTTGTTATTAGAAAAATAGCAAATTTTTTTTACTTAATTCAACATGAGCATTATATTTTCTGAAAAGTTAACAGTTTGACTTCCTTAGTTAAAGGAAGTGACTTTTCTAACAAAACCTAAATAAATAAAACTTACTTAGCATCTTTTAAATATTTTTTAATTTATTTTTAACCAATTTTTTTATTTTTTAAAATTTATATAAAAAATATTTTATTTTACTTTATAAAATATAATTAATTAATTTTAATTATTATTTATAATAAAACTAAATATTGTTTATTTAATATGCTATCGACAATCTTTTTGTTATTTAAATCGAATAATAAAACTAATAATTTTTTATTTGATATCTGAAAATTCAGTCATATAGTATTTGAATCATATAAGATTAGAGTCAATAAATAATAATTATATTATTTATTAATTTTATATAAATAAGATAATATTTATTTATTTAAGGCCTAATGTCTCAAAAAATCCCGACCTTTTAACTCATTTTCAATTCTACCCTGACGTTAAAAATTGATCAATTTTACCCTATTTCGCAATTTCTCGTTTCAATTGTACCCTAATTTTTTAATTTTTCATATTTTTTTTATTTAAATGAAGAAATTATTTAATTAACTAAATTTAAAAATAAAACTAAATTTATTTTCATCCAAAAAAGTACAAATAAATCTTTTATTTTTAAAAACTAACTAAAAAATATAATCAAATTAAAACTAATTTAAATTTTTAATTAATTTAAATAAATTTAAATAAATTTTCAACATATGCAATTAATATATGCTAGACATGGAGAACGTTTTTTATTTTTTTCAAACGAAAAAAATGTCAGTTTAATATTTCATGATACAATTGAAACACAAAAATGCAAAATAGAGTAAAATTGACCAATTTTCAACGTCAGGGTAAAATTGAAAAAAGACTAAAAGGTCGGAGTTTTTTGAGGCATTAGGCCTTTATTTAACAAGAAAAAATATATAAAAAGACATTTATGTTTTTTAATTTAAAAATAATATATTATATTAAAATTAAACTTGTATGTTCCGAAAAGTAAAAATCAAAACAAGCAATTTATGTTAAATTTTTCAAAAAATTATCCAGAATTACCACAAAACAAACTAATTAGCGAGACCTTTATTTTTCAACATTTTGTTCTCTAGTGATATTGCCATCTTTTACGTCAATCCATTGTTTATTATTGTTTATACAAAATAAATTTATAATTTAATTATAAAAATATACTATAAATTTTTATATTTCTTATTAAATTGTTCTCATAACTAAACAATTTCTCATATAGGATTATGCTTTTTAATAAAAAAAAATACTAATATCAATGTATAATTACAAATACTTTTTCTTTTTTACTTAGTAAGAATGTTTTTGTTATATCTATAATTTTGACCGTTTTATTAGGTATATCATCAAAGCACTATTTGAACGTTCTAGTATGTCAATTTTGCAAACTGAGACAAATTTATCCAACTTTAACTTAAAATCTATTTTCAAACAAATAATTATTATTTTAAAACTAAATAACTCTTTTAGAAATTGAAAATCAATAGTATAAAATAATCATTCGTGTATTAGAAATGTGTAAAAAGAAATTTTAAAATAGGTTCAAATTGAAAATTGGATATATTTGTTTCAATTATAAAATTAAAGAACCAGGATGTTCAAATTGCATTTTAGAGATATATTTGACAATATGACTAAAATTATAAATACAAAAAATCATTTAGTTTTTTTTTCTTAACAATCGGTCATTAATTGTTTCTCTATGTTGTGCAAGAATTTCTAATAATTTAATATAAAATTATCTTTTAAATGAAAAATTTATTTTATTTGTTCATATTATTAATTAGAATAACAAACATATTCTGAAAAATATGTGTAACAATCTAATCCTTTAATTTATTATTGATAATTATTCAATCTTCAATTTAAATTTATATTCATAATTTATTTTATTGATAGTCTAGTTTTTAATTTTATGAATAGTTATTTTAGATTTGTAATTGTTTAATATTAATGGAAGATTATTTTTTATGTTTAAAAAATAAATTTAAATTGAAAATTATGTAACGAAAATAAGTTTAAATTGAGAAATGGATACAATTGTTATAAATAGCAAAATTAACAAATCAAATTGTCATAATTTTCTTTTAAGATATTTTATTACTTTGGTCAAAAATATAAATATATAAAATTATTTTGTCTTTCAATTTATAAGGATCCATTTAATATAATATTATTTTAATTTATACATTCACATTTTTCTCATAATATCATTCTTATAATTAAAAAAAGTTCTCATTAATTTTGTTTCCATCCAATAACTATTTATAATTTCTTTCTCTGTAACTTATTAAGTATAAAATTGTGTCCCTTCTCATTTGAATTTATGACTTCACCCCCATTGCCATGTTAATTTACTTCGATAGAAATAAAGACTTATCAAAAGAAAGTATTTTTTATTATTCTTAATTATAATATATTTTAATTAATTGTGATGAAATTTAAATATTGTGCTGGAGAGAAATAAATTCAGGCAGAACTAGTGAAAGTCACCTGAAATATCCGTGCCCCTACTTTCTAAACCCGTGAGACATTTAGACGCAAGGACGACGGTCCAATTTTAATTCCTAAGTATTAGTTTGCAGTTTAAAATATATATGAATTAGTTGATGTAGTTATAGTTGAACCGTTCTTTTGACTCCACTACTAGATCACTAATTCGTTAGGTGAAAGACAAATTTAATCTGATTTTGATGAATAAAATTTGGCCAAACCCATCTTAAGCTGATTTTGATAAATATTTGGCCAACCTCAATTTTAAGTTCCTACATTTTTAAAATTTTATGGATTTCATCTATTTTTTATAATTTTGTTTTTATCTAGTCCAAATATTTAATTTTTTTAATTTTTTTTGAATCCTACAGTCAAAGAAGGAGAGTACGCTACACTAACCGTGAAATGAGCGTGGGACCAAATTTAAATGTCCATCTAACTCGACACATTGATAAATAAGTCACATTATCAAATTTGAAGAAAGATCAATAATTTAAAAAAAAAATTAAAACAGAGGCCTACCGAATAATATTTTCTAAAGAATGGACTAAATAAATAAAAATTTAAAATACAGAGACCTTTTGTTACTTCATAAGTGGAAATTGTTAATCACTTAAAGGCGATTGAACGACATTCTCAATTTCTATCAATAAAGGACTTATTATATAGAAAATGTATAGCACATTGACCTATTAAATAATAATTTTTAAAATTGAATAAATAAATAAAAATACAAGGGCTTTTTGATGAGTTACGCCATAATCTTCCAGTCATCTACCACCACTACATTCTGGATCCTGACCAACAAAAACTGTGCTAAAAACTGGTCAAAAACATACCTCAAAAACGACCTACTCTCTTGAGTTTTAGTTATTACCAAGTCCACCATTATACATGTCACATGATGGAGCGGTTTAACAAACATTTCTTACAATACTACAAACTCATTCCTTAAAATTACATGCATGATCTCCAAGATTTAGGGTCTCCTTAATTCTCTCTGATTCTGATCTAACATCATGGGAAACTACATCACACGTATTCAATCCTCCACCCCTACCGGAAAAGTAATTCTCTCTGACGGTACAGTTCATGTGTTCGACAAATCTTTAACCGCGGCGGAGCTGATGTTAGACCACCCACAGCAAGTGGTGGTTGAATTCCGGCCAGAATTGTCTGACAAACGACCAACTCCACTCCCAGCTGATAAATATCTGGAAATGAAGAAAGTTTACTTAATGTTGCCGATGAAAAGAGGAAAGGTTCCGTCATTCTCATCGGAAGAAGCTCGGAAAGTTCTTTCCGGTGCAAATTCCGTTTTAAGATCACGGTCTCTATTGTCTTCATCGCCGAGATTTCTGCCTTTGTTTGCTAGGATTTGTCCGGCGGGTATTGAAGAGGGACACAAATTTGTCATTGACAAGAATGAGACACGTGTCGATGAGAGGAGTGATTCAGAGTTACTGTTGCCGGAGATTTTGGAGCCAGAGTATTTGAGCCGGCAGCTTTCAGGTAAAGGGTGGAAACCCAGTTTGGATACTATAAAAGAGAAGAAGACAGAGAAAAAGGTTCCGCATTGGTTATTTAATTTCGAAAGTTAATTTTTAATTTGTTGGAGTTTTTAGTTTTGTTGTTGTTAAGTTGTATTTGTCCATCTTCTTTATAAAGCTAAAAGGAAAGTTTTAACATAATGTTCATGTTTATTAGTTGTTCTGTTTAATTAAAAGAGATAAACATATTATAGCATCATGCACGGATTTTTTCTTTATGCATGTTCCTTTGAGATTTTTTCTATAAAGTCAGAAACATTTGTGGGAGGAATAAAATCCACAACCTAATAGAAATACTGTCTAGTGCTTATAGTATTTGAATTGGTGCATGTTTTTTTGAAATAGTTTCTTTTATATTAAAGATGTTATATTCATATAAAGCAATATAATTACATAAAAAGATGTTACTCAATGTAATTTTATTTACACATTTAGCTAAATCATGACCAGTAGAATTAAAGCATCTATCAATTCACATGACTATCACTCGGTCTTTGACAACATCTTTAAACGCAAGAAAAGAATTTTGACAAGATTAGGAGGCATCCGACGTGCTAAGGAGTATTACAGCAACAACCTATTAGAAAAACTTAATAAATTAAGTACTTAAGTTCTTGTTTAGAAGATTGTTTGAGTAAACTAAATGCGGAACATACCTGAATCCATGATTGATAACTTGAAGGAGAAGAAGAGTAGGGAGAATAATCTTCTAATTGAGTGTGTTGTGTTTTTGTACATATGTTTAAATGGCAAATGGGAAGCCTAGTTAAACAAACTCAATAGACACATCAATTAGGGACCATACCCTTTCATAAATAACTAATGGTGTAAATTATTAATAAGCCCATTATTAATTAGTAATTTACACCTCAGGAATTCTACACATATAAATTAATCCCCGCACTTTATTTTAGATGACTTTGACCCTAAATTAGATTATAACATCTCAATTAGGTCCTATAAACTTTATGACAACAATATGTATATGATTATTAACTATAATACATGTACGTCTACATGTTTATATGTATCTATAAGTACGTATGCATATTATTACAATCCAAAATCCAACAATCTCCCACTTGGATTGCATAAATATGTATTCATACTATAGAATCCCTCAATCATATACACATCGTTATAATAATATAATGTGCACAATAATAAACAAATATGTCATCTAAACCAATCACGTCCATTAGTTTTATTAACACAAGGACCAAAGAGGCAGTCGTTGTCTTGATTGCAACTAAACCCACAATAATCTCGTGTATCAATTTAACTAAATGACATTGATCAAGTGTGGATGTGTAGCATGGAAATTATATATGATATAATACATATATCTATTTCCAATTGGTCCTACCTTAACCAAATGAGATCAAAATTCAGAGTGAACTGTAGAAACTATAAAACCAAATAGTTTATTATGAAAACTAAATAATGTCATGACATCAAATACTGTATAAATCATAAAAATACAAAACAAACTCCCACAAAATCAAATACTATCAAATGTGACAACACCCATACGTGCAATATGCTCATGAAAAGCTGTAGGGGCTAATGCTTTAGTGAGCGGATCCGCAAGCATGGAGTTTGTTCCTATAAACTGAATATCAATATAACCACTCTGAACTCTTTCCTTCACAACAAGAAACTTAATGTCTATATGTTTAGATTTAGAAGAACTCCTGTTGTTATTTGAATACAGGACTGCTGCTCTATTGTCACAATGCAGCTTGAGTGGTCTTTCGACACCGTTGACCACTCGCAGTCCCGTAATGAAGTTACGCAGCCATATAGCATGATTGGATGCTTCGTAACAAGCAACAAATTCAGCTTCCATAGTTGAAGATGTAACGAGTTTCTGCTTGGCACTTTTCCAAGAAATAGCTCCACCGGCTAATGAAAATACATAACCAGATGTTGATTTCCGACTATCTTGGCATCCAGCAAAATCAGAATCAGAAAACCCAATGATCTCAAGTTTATCCGATTTCGCATACGTGAGCATATAATCCTTAGTATTTTGTAAATATCTGAAAACTCTTTTGGCTGCAACCCAATGTTCTCTTCCCGGATTGCTTTGGTATCTACCAAGCATTCCAACAATGAACGCGAGATCAGGACGAGTACAGACCTGCGCGTACATCAAGCTCCCTACCGCTGATGCATAAGGAATACCTTCCATAAACTTGGATTCTAATTCATTTTTCGGACACTGTTTGAGACTGAACTTATCTCCTTTAGATACAGGGGTATCATGTGGTCTGCAATTTTGCATGCCAAAACGTTGTAAAACTTTCTCAATATAACCCTTTTGTGATAATCCTAAAATTCCTCGTGAACGGTCACGGTGAATTTGGATCCCCAATACAAAAGAAGCCTCGCCAAGATCTTTCATTTCAAAATGCTTTGAAAGAAATTTCTTGGTTTCACGAAGAAGTTCTATATCACTACTTGCAAGTAAAATGTCATCCACATATAACACCAGAAAAATAAATCTACTCCCACTGAACTTATGGTACACACAATCTTCAAAAAGGTTCACTTTAAAACCAAATGATAGAACAACCTTATGAAATTTTAAGTACCATTGACGAGAAGCTTGCTTGAGCCCATAAATGGATTTCTTTAGTTTACAAACTAATTGGTTAGTTTGCTCTGTAGTAGCTAACCCTTCTGGTTGCTTCATGTAAATTGTTTCCTCAATGTGTCCATTGAGAAAAGTTGTTTTTACATCCATTTGATAAAGCTCAAGATCAAAATGTGCCACAAGTGCCATGATTATCCTAAAAGAGTCTTTCGATGAAACCGGAGAGAAAATATCTTTATAATCAATGCCTTCTTTTTGAGTAAATCCTTTAGCGACAAGACGAGCCTTATATCTCTCTATATTGCCTTGTGAATCCCTTTTGGTTTTAAAAATCCATTTACAACCAATTGGTTTCACACCTTCAGGCAATGGAACAAGATCCCAAACGTCATTGTCTTTCATAGATTGCATTTCCTCACTCATAGCATTGATCCATTTTAGAGAATTAGAATTTTTTAGTGCTTCATGGAAGGTGAGTGGATCATCTCCCACTAAGTCAAAATGTTCTTCATTCTCTAAGAGAAATACAAGATAATCATCTGAAATTGCACTTCTCCTTTCTCTAGTGGATCTTCTTAAGGGCACTGGTTCTTCATTAATTTGAGGTTGTTGAATTTGATTCTCATGATCCTCATGAACAACCTGTTGATGTTCAGGTTGATCTTCATGAAGAGGATATTCCGTATTATCATGTATTTGAACTTGATGTGGTTGTTGAATAATGTTAGGTATTAACACTTGATTATTATCAACAACAACCGTAGGAAAAGGAATATTAATGGAATCCTCTTCAAATTCAAATGCATTAGTCTTATTTTCCCCTCCAAATTCAACATCCTCAAAGAACCGGGCATTCCCCGTCTCAAAAAATGTTCTTGTTTTGGGATCGTAGAACTTAAATCCCCGCGATCTCTCAGAGTATCCTACAAAATAACTACTAACAGTTCTTGCATCCAACTTCTTTTCATTTGGCCTATAAGGCCTTGCTTCTGCTGGACAACCCCAAACACGTAAATGCTTTAAGACTGGTTTCTTACATGTCCATAACTCATATGGGGTTTTGTTTGTAGCTTTTGTAGGAACTCTATTAAGGATGTAAGCTGCGGTCTTTATTGCATCTCCCCATAATGAGTGAGGTAAGGTTGTACGAGAAATCATACTTCTTACCATATCCTTAAGGGTTCTATTTTGTCTCTCTGCTACACCATTCATGTTTGGACTACCTGGCATGGTGTATTGAGGGACAATCCCGCACTCATCGAGGAAACGAGCAAATGGACATGGACGTTGTTCGCCTGATCCATCATTCCGACCATAGTATTCACCACCACGATCAGATCTAATGGCCTTAATAGTCTTACCAAGTTGATTTTCAATTTCAGCCTTAAAAGATTTAAAAACGTCCAATGCCTGTGACTTCTCATGAATTAAGTATAGATAACCATATCGAGAGTAGTCATCAATGAACGTGATAAAGTATTGTTGACCATTCCATGAAGTTGTAGGAAAAGGCCCACAAATATCTGTATGTATCAGTTCTAAGACATCTTTAACTCTCTCAGCTCCTATTCTTTTCTTGTTTGTAATTTTCCCTTTTATACACTCAACACAAAATTTATTATTTGATTCATCAAGTTTTTCAAGAATTCCTTCTGACACAAGCCTATCAATTCTCTTTTTAGAGATATGACCCAAACGCTTATGCCATAATGTAAAAGAGTTCTCATTTGAGAATTTGCGTTTAGTGCCTTTGGTTTCAACATTATGGGACTCATTATACGAATTTATCGTATCAAGTAAATAAAGGTTGTCGTGATTAGATAGAGTACTAGTTCCAACAAGCATAGAATTAAAATAGACATTACACATTCCATTTTCAGATGAACAAAAAAATCCTTCTTTGTCCAAAACAGTAACTGAAATCAAATTACGTATAAATGACGGTATAATAAATGTGTTATTTAATTCTAAATAAAAATCAGTACTTAACAACAACCGAAAAGTCCCTATGCCTAAAACTTCAACCGGATTTCCAGTGCCCATATAGATGTATTTCTCATCATCACTAGGTCTTCGGTAGTTCAGGCAACCCTGCATAGATATACTTATGTGAGTTGTAGCACCAGAATCCAACCACCAAGTATATCTTGGTACTGAAACCAAATTAACCTCAGTACAAACAAGAGCGAAAGACGTACCTTTCTTCACACGCCAAGTGTGGTATTTAGCACAATCTTTCTTCATATGAGAAGGGTCTTTACAAAAGAAGCATTTCTTTTCTTGATGTCCAACGGACGGTCCCTTTTGCTTCTTTGGTGGTCCAGACACCGCAATCTCTTTTTCTTTTCTCTTTTTACCACGACTAGAGGAGGTTGATACAAAATGAGCACTTTCAGTTTTATATTGTTTCATCCTCTCTTCCTCTTGCACCAAGTGAGAGATGAGCTCATTAAATGTCCATTTATCCTTTTGACAATTATAGCTCACCTCAAACTGTCCAAATTGGGGAGGAAGTGATATCAACACTAAATGAACGAGCAAATCTTCCGAAATCTCGATTTTTAGTGTCTTTAATTTTCCTGAAAGATGAAACATTTCCAAGATATACTCTCTTATGCTTCCGTTACCCTTATACCTCATAGATACAAGCTTTCTTAAAGATGCACTTGTATCTGCCTTATCGCTTTTAGTAAAACGCTCTTCAAGGGTATCAAGAAACTTTTTAGCATCAATTTCCTCAGACATGGTGTCCAGAAAAGTCTCCGGGATGGTATTTTTCATAATCATTAGACTTACGCGGTTAGAGCGATCCCACCTCTCAAATTTCTTCAATTCATCAGAAGAACTTAGATCCATAAGAGGTGTAGGACATGGCTCCCTCAATGCGAGGTCTAAATCCATGCATCCCAATACCATAGTCACTTTATTTTTCCAAGTTTTAAAATTGCTACCACTAAGCATCGGAATGCTATTAATTGTGGCAGTAACCGAAGAAGCATTAACAAAATCAGCTGTAAAGAGAACAATGTATAAACAAAATAATGAGCTCACAAAAAAAAAATACCAAATTGTGATTAATTATATCAATAATACTAACAACCCATTTCAAGATAATCATGATGACATCAAATCTAATCTTTGGATAGAGAGTTGATTCATAGTTGATTCTCTTGGTGTAGTAATCCAGTAAAAAATAGTAATATCCAGTCAAATATTTAGTCTTCCTTTGGGCCGATTAAATATTTACAACGGACACCTAATAACTATTTTACTTATTACTACATGTATATGTAAATTTCTGCAAAATAATAATTTTTCTTTGGAATAATATATTATTCGCATGAAAAATACATATACTACCACTTAATAATTCACAATAGAAAATAATTGAACAGCGGAAATCACTTTGGTGACTATACTATCGAAATAAATTCAAGTGAAAAATTAAGTTTATAAATAATTTAATGTTATTATAATTAATTATTAAATTATTAAAATATGATACTATAATCCATAATATTACTGATACAGTAATATATAAATGTACCATAAATAAAAGATGAATTTGGATTAAGAAATTTAATTTGGACTAAACTGTAATTATTTCGAATTTAATTGAAAACATTATAATTTAATGGGCAGTTTGACAAGAAAATAATAATGTAGGGGCTAAACAGGCATCTTTAACTTAAAACAGTTTACTTTGCAGCGTGTCAGAAACTTGCTGTCAATGTCATGCCGTTTCGCACGTGAGCCATATTATCAAATAATAAAAATAGAAGGACCAAAATAGAACTTTTATTATAAAACAGTTTGCACTAAAAGATGCGTTTCTTCATGGCGCGCTTCTTCCTTAAACAAATCAGTGCTTATGTACCAATATTTAGTCCAAATTATTTTGTTTTGTCCAAAATTTCAAGAAAAACTTTAACTAAATTAAAAATACAGAAATATGCATAATTAATATAGTTTGAACCAACCATACGAATTAGACTCAAAATGAAATTAAACCCAATCATGCATAACTAATCCTAAATCATCAAAAATGAGATTAATTTTTATATGCATTCAAAAATAAATGAATCTTAATGAATTTAACCAAAATAAATTCAATTCAATTTTCATAATTTTATCAATTAAATGAAAATCAAATTGTTGGATTATTTATAAAATCATGAACTCATATAATGATTATATAAATATAAATTATCAATAAAATTCATATATATATAATCATTAATCAAGAACACAAACAATTCTAAACAAGAATGGCTCCGATACCAATTGTTAGAAAAACTTAATAAATTAAGTACTTAAGTTCTTATTTAGAAGATCGTTTGAGTAAACTAAATGCGGAACATACCTGAATCCATGATTGATAACTTGAAGGAGAAGAAGAGTAGGGAGAATAATCTTCTAATTGAGTGTGTTGTGTTTTTGTACTATGTTTAAATGGCAAATGGGAAGCCTATTTAAACAAACTCAATAGACACATCAATTAGGGACCATACCCTTTCATAAATAACTAATGGTATAAATTATTAATAAGCCCATTATTAATTAGTAATTTACACCTCAGGAATTCTACACATATAAATTAATCCCCGCACTTTATTTTAGATGACTTTGACCCTAAATTAGATTATAACATCTCAATTAGGTCCTATAAACTTTATGACAACAATATGTATATGATTATTAACTATAATACATGTACGTCTACATGTTTATATGTATTTATAAGTACGTATGCATATTATTACAATCCAAAATCTAACACAACCACTACAAAAAATACTAGAATTAGCAGTAAATATTTTTGCTGCTACTAGTGCTAAAATTGTTACTATAGCAACAAAAAAAATTATGGCATGTTGCTGCTAACAAAACGTTGCCCTAATATAACAAAATTTACTGTAAAATGCTGCTATAACTTAACTAATGGCAACAACTTTACAAATTAATGCTGCAAAATTTTTTTAGCAGCAAAAAAAATTAGCTTTTTTTGTTGCCAATACAGAATTCATTATACTGAACAGACTTGATAATCTTGAAAAGCAACTCAGTAATGAGCTTGATGAGACTCTTTATCAAGAAGATCTTTTTTGCCTCCAAAAATCTTGTGCCTGGGTGATTGATGGGGATTGGAATACGGCTTACTTCACAATCATGTCTCAATTCAGAGAAGAAAAAACAAAATTTGGGCGCTTAAGGACTCGAATGGGCATATTATTGACAACCAAGAGGATCTGAAATCCATGGCTACTAGGAGTATTTCGCAAGGCATTTTACTAAAGATTTTGGTATTTTCATCTTGCTCCCCTACTGAAATTTATTTCTGGCTTTGGGTGATAATAGTATAGGGATCTTTTAGCGACCATCATCACGGACGAGGAGACTAAACAAGCGTTGTGGGATATACAGCCTTTTAAGGCCCCGAGGTTGGACGGGCTTCATGTGTTATTTTATCAAGAGGAATTTGCACAAAAAACTCATTTTTAAAATTTATTCGTTCTTCATATCTCATTTTTAAGAATTTACTTTTTTTACTCTATTTTTCTATTGTTTTTAGTGTACTCTCAATTAGCAAAGTAATTTATTTGTATTTTTACTCCTACTATTTGAAATCTTTGTAAACTGTTTGAAGCTGTTTTTTTTTGAAACTGTTTGAAACGCTTGTAAACTGTTTGAAACCATTCTAAAAACTTATTTTAAATGATAATAAAACTGTGTTTTAGAAATCGTTTGAAACTGCATTTGAAACTGTTTTTAATAGATTTTTAATGAGAACAAATAAATCGATAATTGATAATTTTGTTTGTTTATAAAGAACGTTATGATCGTTTGATTTGAATTCGAAGTAAAATTTGAATCGATTTAATTACGAATTAAAAATTCGAGCGGATTGAAAATTAAATTTGAAATTCACAATAAATTTTTAAGAAGTGATGATAGAATTGGAAAAATTAATCTATTTAATTCGATCAGATCTAAAAGAATATAGAAGAAATAAATCTCTGAGAATGCAAATGAAAATCTTGACAGAAATAATGAGCCGAAAACGAGTTGAAGTTTTTTGGAGAAAAAGTTTATTAGAAAGAAAAATAGGTGTAGTAAAATTTAGGTATAAAAATTAAATGGATGGAGTAAAAAAGTAATTGAAGGACACGCTAGGGTACAACAATAAAGTCATCAAATAAATGTTACAAAATACTAATATTTTCCCTAATTAAGTATTTGCCTAATTTTCCCTTTTATCAAAGCCAATGGAAAATAGTGGGAAAGAAAATTTGTACTTTTATCCATGATATTTTTCAATAGGCAGCAGCTACCTCTACATCAATGAAACGCTCATTACCCTCATTTTAAAATGTGATAACTCAGACTCTTTTAAAAGCTATAGGCTGATTAGTCTTTGTATCATTGTTACTAGGTTTAAGAGAGTCATGCCTCTCATCATCAGCCCTACCTAGACGAGTTTTGTGGAAGGTCGCCAAATTACTAATAACATGAGCAATAGAATTAAAGTCCTACCTAAACGAATTTCAAACAATAAGCAAAATGTGCCCTTTTCTAGGGGTGTAAACGAATTGAGCCGCTTGTGAGCACCTCGGTGTTCGGCTCGATAAGATCTCAGTCGTGTTTACTCATAATATAAACGATCCGAGCTTATAGGGGTGAACATCGGTCGGTTCAGTTGGTACTTTTTTTCGGTTTTTTGGGTTTTCAGTTTGAAAAATTTTCAAACCGAACCGAACTTTTAGTTTGGAGGTAAAAAGATCGAACCGTACCAAACCGAAAATTTCGGTTCGGTTTGGTTCAGTTAAAACCTAATTTGACTATTTTTATTTTTTATATTAAAATTAATATAAATATTAAATAATTACAGTCTAATAAATTTCCATATGATAGTGTGCATTATATGGATACTAATTACCATATTTTCTTGGTGATTATGGAGTATTTGTGCGTAATCATGGATCTTAATTGTGATTATTGTTTTTATGTTAGACGGAATGTTTGGATGCAATATGAAGGTGAAAAGATGATATTTGCTGAGCTTTTATAAAGATTGATGCTTTGGAGAATTTTTGAACTAAAGGAAAAAAAGAAACAGAAGACCTCTTCAGTTAGAGCGTGCCCACGACGTTTTTCAGAAATCAGAATTTTGTGGAAAAAAGCATAAAAAGCTATAATTTGCCATGAGGCATTTTAATTCGTTTTTGGAAGTGATTATTCACTAACACTCTTTATTATTCAGGGGTTATTTTAGAAAAAAAAGATTCCTATTAAAACACAACTTTTATTATTTTTGAATTATATCAGTTTTTCTATTGGAGGGATTTAGGGAGAGATTTTAGGGATGATTAGGTTTAGTAAAATCAAATTCTCAGACCAATTTTTGATCATTGATTGTTTTTAGTTTTCCATTGTTTTTCACTTTCTCTACAACAATTATGTGTGGCTAAACTCTTTTCTTTCCAATGAGATTTAATTGCTCTTTATTATTTTCTCAATTTTATTATTATTCATGTATCTTCTATGTCTATTAGGAATTCTATTTTCGTTGATTGCGTAAAAAGGCCTATTACTCAATTATCAAGATAGTCTATGCCAAAATTAGAATATTAATTCCGTAATTTTTAATTGTTCTAATTATTAGTGGTAGAATTAGAATAACATATTCATGTTATATGGATACATGATCTAATCTAAATGAACCAAGATTTTGAGTTCGTTGATTAGAATTGGGTTTCTCTAAATTGCATTGTTTTTGGTAAATTAAATCGTAGAAACTTTTCTAGGGTTGTTTATTCAATAAGAGAATTAATCAAATGGCTTCCATTGGTTAACGATAAACTAAGGAGAAATTAGGTTATTAGAGCGTCTCAACAACTATAACCAATTTATTGATGAATTTGGAAATTATATTTGCATCGATGATCAATTCAATGAATTAAATTAAGATTGTACCTTGGATTAGAGTTCTCATATTAATTTGTTCTCTCAATTTTTATTATTTGCTTCGAATTGAATTTTACTTTAATTTAATTTATTTTTAATTCCAAATTTAAACCCCCCTATTTTTATTTGAATTTTGTTTAAAAAATAAGTCTACCTAATCTCTGTGGATTCGACCCTACTTGTCATTATTTACAAGTTGTTTTTATTTAGAGAGTAGGAATTATTTTTGTTAGATTCGACACCCATCACCATATATGTTGAAATAACGATTATTAATTCATATATCAATAATAATTAAGATATAAATATAAAAAACATATAAATATAAGTATATATGTATATTATTTTTCAAATATATGTATATTATATTAAAATTCAGATAATTCGGTTTTTTGGTCGGTTCACTTTTCAAAACACCGAACACCAAACTTCACCTAAAGTAGAAATCGAACCAAACCGTTTACACTAAAAAACCAAACCAAACAACAAAGTTCGGTTCGGTTCGATTTTTCGGTTTGTTTCGGTTCTTGTTCACCCCTACGAGCTTGAACTTGATGTTATGTTCGTCAATTCAAACAAGCTAAACATGAATATAGTGGTGTTCGGCTCGTTTAGGTTCTTGAACAACTCGATTAACGGTTTGTGAACGAGCTCGAATAAGAGTTTGTGAACGAGCTCAAATAAAAGGTTGTGAACAAGCTCGTTTAGAAACTCGATTAAATGTTCGCAAACTGACTCATATTTAAATTAATTTATATAAATATCTTGTATAATTCTGAAATTACATAAGTTCAATAAAACTACTGTTTTTATATAATATATCAAAACTACGTAGTTTTGATATAAGAAACTAACATAGATTTATCCTTGTGAATTTAATATATTTGTAAGTGTTAAACGAACGGGCTCGCAAACAAACTCGTTTGTTACTTATCGATCTTGTTCGCGATCTTGTTCGTGAGCTTGTTCGAGAATTCGTTCGTGAGCTTGTTCGTTTAGCAGCTAAACAAACAAACACGAGATGAACACGAGCCGAAAATGAACACTATAAAATCTAAACAAATCGAACATGAACACACTGTTCGCTAAATGAGTCGAACATAAACACTTTAAAGCTCAACTCGACTTGGTTCTACCATTTTCGCTCAAATTTAAACAAATAGCTACAATTGAAACTGAAAATTAACAAAAAGGTGGTGTATTTTTCAATGATGAAACCTTGTAGAAATAATTTTTGAAAACCCTTGAAATTGCACTAGAAAATGTTGAAAGTTATTTTTGGAGACTACTAAAAACTATGTTTTAGAACCGTTCGAAATTGCATTAGAAAAATTTGAATTTTTTTTTTGTAAACCCTTTGATATAGTTAGAAACTGTTTAAAAAAAACACGTGGATGGGAGAAGCGGAGTGGGGAAAAAAAGCGCTATAGCAAAATTCTAAAAAACCTAATGCTATCTAGACTGGAAAAATCAAGTGTAAGGATCTAAAAAATTGAGAAAATGGAAAGAAATTCTGAAAAAGGTTGGAATTAAATTTTAAAAACACTAAAAGGCATCGCTTTGAATTGAACGGTTTTGAAATTCATGGATTTTAACTGCATGAAATGTAAAATCAATGGATTTATGATTTTTTTGTTTGGATTAATTATAAACTCCATGGATTTATAAGAATAAATTTGGAATATTTACAATTCACTATTCATTAAAAATGATAGATTTTAACTTTCCCACCTAGGAGATGGAAAATTAAACAATGGATTTTGAAAGATGAGAGATTGTTACAATCCATGGATTCTCATACTATTTTTTCACCAAACAATAAATTTCCATGAAATCCATAGACTGTGCAAAATCCATGGATATTACTTCTGACAATCCCTAAACACCATATTCCATTTTTCAGTTTTTATGAAATAACTTTTTAAAAATATATATTATTTTCTACAAATAAATAGGGCCTAAATGATTCTATATTTTTAACTATTTTCCTAAAAAAATTACTTTTATTGTAGATGTAAGTTAATATTAAAACGGCTAGATTTCAGATAGAAAGTTCTAGATTCGAATAAATATCATATTATAATATAATAGTATTTAAATAAGTTGTAATTTTTTAAAAACAAGTTTGAGGTTTGATTCTACTCCTCCCATTGTAATTAAAAAAATTGTACATTGTATTAATAGAAAATTACATCTCATAATTGCAATTCATAAGTAGTAGTTATAAAGAAGAAAAGACTAAATAATAAGAGAAGAGGAACAAGTGTAAATAATTAAGAGTTGTTAAGGTTGATGTCAGAGCATTGTTAATTGAGCAACTCATTATCTAATATCAGATTTATAAATAGTTTTTAATTGGACAAAATGTAAGATTTTGCTGTTATAACTGCATTAAGATTCCGGTTGGTATAGCTTTCATCCATCATTAACCATCTCATTTTCGTCCTACCCACCTCTCCTTTATTTTCCATTTCATAACAGACTAATTATTCGATACATTGGAATTGCCAGGAAATATAATTAGGAGGGTGAATTACAAGAGAATTTTTTTTAATCAGCAACTTTTTCATATTATTAGGGTGGAAATTCCATTGTAATATAAAAAAGAAGTTGGATTTCCGATCAATGCCGACCGAAGCGGGCGCACGGATCCGCCTGAGTGGCTCCACCATTGATACTTTGTATCATATATATTGTTTGTTTAATAAATTAATAAAATATATAAAATTATCCCTTTTAAAATGATAATATATGTATATTTTAGACTTAAGTCTGCAATGTGTTGTTTGCTTTTCCGGTTTGTCATCGATTATATGCTTCATAGCATGCTCCAACATTGCATCACTAGAATGAATATTCATCCTATATTGGTCCATAATTTCATCTTAATATTAGTTTGATTGATAACCCAATATTTTTTCAATTTATGTGTTTCAGAATGAATTTAGGAATATTGATGTTCTAGTTTACAATACAATATGCAAAGCAGTGGCATCCTACAAGTCTCATCCTCCGGGTTTTGTTTACTCCGGAAATGATGCCTTTTGTAGTTTAGAAGTTTTTGTAATTTGAGATAGTTAACTGGTTTGTTCGATTTTTCCTTCCACTGCTTTGTGGCTGTTCTAATATATTTATTACTTATAAAAAAACAAAGCAACAAAATAGGTTTCACAAGACGGTCATCTTTATAAAAAATGTTAGCTAGATTTAAGAGATCAGCATCAAATTCAACTACATTTCATACGAATTCATGATTTTATGTATACCTGGAAACTAGCGAGCGTCGAGTGAAAAAAAACATACAACTATATATCATAAACATATAGGCTTTTTTTTAAAACCGAACATGTTTGCTTGGGAGCTAGTGAATATCGAGAGAGAAAAAAAAACACACAATTTTGGATGGTGATGAGCTTTTTTTAGCAAAATGATTTTTAATATGCATTTGTCGAATAAGCCTATCAGACATAGGGACTACTATAAAATGTTATGACTAATTTGATATATATCGCTAATGTTTAAAAAAGCCAAATTTTAATAATCATGTCAATTCTAAACAAATCTTTTAAAATCATTTCATTTAACCCATTTTAGAATATTATGTTTTTTTTTATTGCAATTTTTAAATATATATCGATTTTTACCAGCATTATTAACGGCCATAGAAAAAAAAACCTTGCTTGTTTTTAGAAACATATAGTATAAAACAAATACATATCTATCAATAAAATATATGAGGCGATTTTTAAAATATTGGTTAGGTAGTATTTAGAGTTATATTTATTTCAACTAAGTATCAAAAGGTTTCTTTCACGATGTCATTATAAAATCGGAACCGCCCAATTGAACCTATTGCAACTTTTACACCTTGTGGGAAAATCGAGCAATTAGATTTTTTTCTATGAAATTTTATCATTTTTAATGGAATAAAATAATATAATTACTACAAGACAATATGCAATTTGACTGAGAAAATGTTTTGATGTTTTTATAAAGCACAATGTACTGAATTATGTGCTTTAGTATTTCTAGATGTGTTGCATTACCTAATATTTTATATTTGTTCTTCCCTTATTATATTGTTGTTCCAAAATTTGTTGGTAGCTTCAGGTTCACTCCTTAATTGTATAAAATCCCATTAAGTGGTACCATATTAATTGTTGATTAAGATTTTAGAATTAATAAGTCTATTAAATAGATTTTATTTAATTTATATGGTAAGGTTATTCAAAACTCATATCTGCATTCAGAATAAATCTTATGCTTCTCCATAATATTTAATTTAATGCTAGTTATTTGTCATCATTTAAATTTCTGAAACCTTAAATTGTTATGTGGTATGAATTCTAAGCTCTCTTTTAAGTGAAGATACTTCATTTCAACGAAAACGTTATGATGCAATTTGCGAAAAAGCAAATGTTATGCTTGCCAGCCAATTTGATGGAAATTATTTTAAGATTGACCGTAAGAGTTATAATGTTAATATATTCATAACCTTTCACCAATTGGATTGTAGAGTAAGTAAAAACCATGCAAAATCATTAGTCCGATCCAAACCAAATTAAAATGATTGGTTAAAATGATTAAAATATAGTAAAACTTAAACTTTTTAACATTTTAAAAATATATTCAAATCTTTCAAAAGTTGTAAATCTATTCAATTTGATCAATTCACCGAATTTGTACATGTTAAATTGGCATAAAATATGAAATTATAAATTATCATACCACATGGCAACCCCATTGATAACTTTTCTTCTTCTAAAATTAAAAAATTACACATTTCAATTGCCGTGTAGGCATTAATTAAATTGGAAAATTGAATAGATTTTTAGAGAATTTATCAAATTGCACAACTTTAAAGATTCCGAATATACTTTCAAAAAAATTCAGATTTTTGGATTTATGGTAAACCTCAAATGTATTGGTTTACATGTGAATAATTAAAAAGTTAAATTTTTTTATTTGAATTTGTTTTTTATCATTAGCTAACCAAACCAACCAAAAAACCCAAACTTTAAAATAATGTGTTTTCTTATTAATATATATGTATATAAATAAAAATATAATTTAATTATTGAAATATTTATATATAAATATAATATATGTGAGTATAGACATGTAGGTAAATATCATATAAATAAATACACACACACAAATAAATTAATACATATTAATTTAATTATGATGTACACTTCCTATTTAAATCTATGTGATCTAAATCGAATCAAACCGAATCGAAAGTTTGTAATATGATTTGATTTTAAATTTTATTAAGAACTAAACCCACCCCTAATTGGATGATCTAACCTCCAATTCATCATCCTTACTTTGTGACCTACCATTTCTTTTATTCCAACAACCCAATCAGAAAAGGACACGTAATACATAAACCCCACTGCACTTGCTATCTCCAACTTAAATATGGCCCATAATCCATAAAGAGAAAAAGCAAATGCTTTTCCTTAAATCTTTAACATTTAAACATTTTTTCACCAATAATTTAAAAAAAAAAAACTATTTTATTTTAAAATCAAAATCAATTTCACTTTTAGCAGAAAAATTTCAAGCCCCTTGCCTATAAATACTACACTTTTATTATTCTTTGGCCCATAATCTCTTAAACTTCAAGCAAATGGCACCAAACTCAGCTATTTTCTTGTTACTCTTACTGGTTTTTTCTTGGCAAACCAGCAAAGCTGACGTGGAGCCATTTGCCTGCCACCCAAAAGATAAAACGACAAGAAACTTGCCGTTTTGCCAAGTGAAGTTGCCGATACATGAAAGAGTAAAGGACCTTGTCGGAAGATTGAGACTGCCGGAGAAGATTGGGCTGCTGGTGAACAATGCCGGTGCAGTTCCGAGACTCGGAATTAAAGGATACGAATGGTGGTCTGAGGCTCTTCATGGTGTTTCAAATGTGGGTCCTGGGACCAAGTTTGGTGGGGCCTTCCCTGGGGCCACTAGCTTCCCTCAAGTTATCACTACTGCTGCTTCTTTCAATTCCACTCTCTGGGAGGCTATTGGACAGGTTTTTTCACATTTGAACCACGGTTAATTTTTTATGTTTAAGCGGTAAACATTTTTAAAATTGGATTAATGTGATATAAATCTTTAAATTATACACGTTTTTATATTTTAATTATATTTTATAAAAGCTGGTGATATATATATTAATTACCTTTTTTGACAAATTGATTGAAAATTTAGTAAAAAAATTGATAATGTGGAAATTGGATCTTCAAAAAACACCATTTTAATATTTGAATGATAATGGCCAACTCCAACTTCTACCTCATCGATATTTATTATATATAGTACATCGAATTGTCAGGAAATAATAATTTGTGAATATGTTTATTATTTTGGTTGCAATTTTCAACTCGTGTATTGATTTGTTAAGAAAATATATACTTTTACCAATTATTATAAAGCATAATTAAATTACAAATAAATATATAATTCATAATTTATATGACATTAATTCTTAAATAAAAAAAAGTAGTTTTTTTATATATGAAAACACAGCATTTCACGGGTAATTTAAGTTTTTGCATAGCATATCATAATTATTTATTTATGATTGGAATAATTTTCCGTAGTGCAACTTGATCAAGTTGAGCAAGTTGCGCAATATAGCAGAGAAACAGTAGAAAAGGCTAAAATAAACAATGTTGGCGCAGGTTGTGTCAGACGAAGCAAGAGCCATGTACAATGGAGGAATGGCGGGACTAACTTATTGGAGCCCAAATGTGAATATTTTAAGGGACCCAAGGTGGGGCCGGGGACAGGAAACTCCCGGTGAAGATCCTCTCGTAGTCGGTAAATATGCCGCCAGTTACGTCAAGGGTTTACAGGGAAACGACGGTGACCGGTTGAAAGTAGCCGCTTCCTGTAAGCATTTCACAGCATATGACCTCGATAACTGGAATGGAGTGGATCGTTTCCATTTTAATGCTAAGGTACGTTTTATATTTTTGGATTTGTACGAACGAATAAAAAAGTGTTGGTTTTGATGTGAGTTTACATGAAAGTGCATTGCTTGGTTCTAGTACTAGTCGTACTTGATTAAATCATGTTAGAATACTATTTCATCAGTAGCGGAATCAAAACTAAACACGTAAAATTAATGAATCTGTGCTGAATTTTAGTAGATTTATGTTAAAAATGTATCAATCTGTTTATAATATAAAATAATTAATGGAATTTGAAGATTTGCGAATCCATCCAAACCCTTCAAATTATACTATCTATATTTAAAATGGTGATATAAATAAGTTAATTAATTTGTATGTAAACTTGAACTAAGAGTTACATCTTTTACAATAAACGTATGACAGAATGAATCTTTAAATTCAAAATGTTAGGGTTTAAATTTGAATAAAGCCCTTTTTTTCTGTCAAATTTCTTATAAGAAATTTAATGGCAAGTGGGCAAGCAAGACATATTGGTGAGGGGCTGCAAGTTCAGACTCATAATTACAAATCGCATTATCAAATAGTATATTGTTTCTTGCATAAAGTTATATATTATCTCCTTATCTTATACCAAAAGCTATTTCCTCTTTGGCTTTGTCATTATCTGTAATAAAATCATTAACTAAAAACATATATGGGTCATGCATAATTAACTATCTCCCTTTTTATGCAATCAAAATGCTAATACATAATGTCAACGAGTTGGTGTATCGTATTCGTGTCATATCGATTCATTTTATAAACACGATTGGAGCCAATACTAACATGATCTATTTATTAATCATGCCAACGTAAACACGACATATAAATTAAACGGATTCTGTAAATGGTTGTGGAACAGGTAAGCAAACAGGACATAGAGGACACATTTGATGTGCCATTCAGAATGTGTGTAAAAGAAGGAAAGGTGGCTAGTGTTATGTGCTCATATAATCAAGTTAACGGCATTCCTACTTGTGCCGATCCCAATCTACTCAAGAAAACCGTACGAACTCAATGGGGTCTAAACGGGTAATTATTAATTAAAGTTCGAATTTTATTTTTTAAAAAATTAATTAATTGTGCATTAATTTGGAATATTATCCACAGATATATAGTTTCAGACTGTGATTCAGTTGGGGTTTATTACGATAAACAACACTATACATCAACTCCTGAACAAGCAGCCGCTGATGCTATCAAAGCAGGCTAGTCATTATCATTTATCATTATCAATTCTGTTTGAATTTATAAGATTTTTTTATAAGACCATCTAGAGCAGTTTGAAATTTTTTGGATTTATATTTACAGGTCTAGATTTGGACTGTGGTCCATTTCTTGCTGTGCACACGCAAGCAGCAGTTAAAAAAGGCCTGGTCAATGAGGCTGAAATTAATGGTGCTTTAATGAATACGCTTGCTGTTCAGATGCGGCTAGGTTTGTTCGACGGCGAACCATCAGCTCAGCCATATGGGAAACTTGGTCCGAAGGACGTGTGCACCCCGGCTCACCAAGAGTTAGCCCTTGAGGCTGCCAGGCAAGGGATTGTTCTTTTGAAGAATAAGGGTGCTTCGTTGCCTTTATCCCCTCGCCGTCATCGTAGTGTTGCAATTATTGGACCTAACTCCAATGCGAGTGTCACTATGATTGGCAATTATGCTGGTAAGTCCACTTCTAGCTGGGGCGGAGTTAACAATTTTGGAATGGAAGACTTAAATTGCACCAAAAAAATATTTAGGATGCTAATTTATAAAAATACAAACTTAATAACTATATTTAGAAGAAAAAAAAGTTGAAAGAATACTTTCAAAAAGAAAATTAGAGCGTTCCGCCCGACTTTTAATTCTTTGAAATGAACACATTAAGTTAAAATTTTGCCATCTTCGAACTTTATTTGATTTTAAAATTAAAAATTCAATTGATTTAAATTACTTTGAAGGATTCGAGTTTGATAAAATAATTAAAAATCGAACTTGAACTGATTATCAGTGTAAATATTTGATGATTAAATTTTAAATAAGTGTTTAAATATATATAATTATAATAAATAAATTTATTAAAATATAAATTAGTAAAAAAATTGATAAGTTTGCGAGTTTGTTAAGTCCAATATCTTGATTTTCCAAGCCGACTTGATAATTGACTTGAATATTCGAATTTATACTCGATTCGGTTAACATTAACGTAATTTTGTATACATTTTTAAAGTTAAATTCAAATGGTTGATTAGTTAGTTGATTCAATTTTACTACATTTTTTTTATCAACATGACGAAAGGCTTGACATTTTGTTTAACAATTTTTGTGTCCGTTAGGTGTTGCTTGTCGTTACACTACGCCATTGCAAGGAATTGGGAGCTACACAAAGACAATTTACAAAAAAGGTTGTACAGACGTGAGCTGTGTTAATGACAAGCTATTCAACGGTGCAATTGACGCTGCACGGCAAGCGGATGCAACAATTTTAGTGATGGGCCTTGACCAATCAATTGAAGCTGAGTTCAGAGATCGAACTGGGCTTCTCCTTCCGGGCCATCAACAAGAGCTTGTATCTAAAGTTGCCGCGGCCTCTAAAGGCCCGACTATTTTGGTCTTAATGTCTGGTGGGCCTATAGATGTATCTTTCGCAAAAAAGGACCCAAAAATTGCTGCTATTTTATGGGCTGGATATCCGGGCCAGGCCGGTGGAGCTGCCATTGCTGATGTTCTGTTTGGAACAACTAATCCAGGTTTCTTAATTAAATTAAATCAATAAAGTTAATTTGTTTTAATGTAACGTTATAATTTATTTTAATTTCATTTAACTTAATTTTAATTTTTTTTAAAAAATCTAGGAGGGAAGCTGCCAATGACATGGTATCCACAAGAGTACATAACAAATTTGGCAATGACAGAAATGGGCATGAGATCAAGCGAATCAAAGAATTATCCAGGAAGAACCTATAGATTCTACAAGGGCAAAGTGGTCTACCCATTTGGCCACGGACTCAGCTACTCACACTTTACTCACACCATAGCCACAGCCCCCACCTTACTCACTGTACCACTCGACGGACACCGAGGAAACGCCACCGTTTCAGGCAAAGCAATTAGAGTGACACATACAAAATGTAACAGGCTCTCACTACAAATTGAAGTGGACGTTAAAAATGTTGGGTCCAAAAACGGAGCTCACACACTGTTAGTCTACTCTACACCGCCAGGTGGACAATGGGCTCCACGTAAGCAATTGGTGGCCTTTGAAAAACTGCATGTTCCTGCAAGAACACAACGAAGAGTTGGGATTAAAATACACGTGTGCAAGCTTCTTAGTGTTGTGGATCGATCTGGAACTCGAAGGATTCCTATTGGTCCACATAGTCTTCAAATTGGTGATGCTAAGCACTCGGTGTCACTTCAAGCTTCAGTTCTTGGAGTCATTAAGTCTTAATTTCATCATTAAGGGATAATTATAATTATAGGTTTGAAATTTGTTTTCTTAGCAAATTTTATCTTAATTAGTCAATTCAAATGAATTTATCTTCCACGTATTGACATCCAGTTTCTTACTGTTATCTAGATTTACATGAATTTCGTTATTACGGATAAAATTTTAAAATTGTTTTAATAATGACTTAACATAGTCTTCCATAAAATCTGATTAACACCTAATCAGAAATTAAATCTAAGCTGTTTCTATTTAATAGCAGAATTAGCCAAATTGAACACCTAATCAGGCGAATTCCATTTTTAGACAAATTTAGCCGGCAACGGATACACATATTTTTCAAATTTAAGTCAGTATATAAATACTACAGAATTCTCTTCATTAATTCATATCTTAATCCATTTACTTAATCCTCAGCTTCATTAACTCAAACGACGATGGATTACAAAATTCTCTTCATTATTCTTGTCACGATAGTATCTATACAAATGAGATTTAGTACAGCACGCGAACCATTTGCCTGTGATCCAAAAGCTGCAATGACAAAGAATTTGACGTTTTGCAAAACGACATTGCCGATACAGGCTAGAGTAAAGGACATTCTTAGTCGTTTAACATTGCAAGAGAAAATTACATCATTAATCAACACTGCTGCACCAATTCCACGTCTAGGAATTGAAAAATATGAATGGTGGTCTGAAGCGCTTCACGGTGTTTCAAATGTGGGTCCCGGGACCAAGTTTGGTGGGGCCTTCCCTGGGGCCACCAGCTTCCCTCAAGTCATCACTACTGCTTCCTCATTCAATGCCACCTTATGGGAGAAAATTGGACAGGTAAATGTTGCACGGAAACGGAAACGCTAAAATCAAATGATAATTTTGGAAATATTTTAATTTAAATGAATATTATTTTAGGTGGTTTCGGATGAAGCAAGAGCAATGTACAATGGAGGAATGGGAGGGCTAACATATTGGAGTCCAAATGTGAATATATTTAGAGATCCTAGATGGGGAAGAGGACAGGAGACACCTGGCGAAGATCCTCTAGTCACTGGTGTATATGCAGTTAGCTACGTCCGCGGTCTTCAAGGGTATGATCGCAACAAATTGAAAGTTGCTGCATGCTGCAAGCATTTCACAGCTTATGACTTAGATAACTGGAATGGAGTCGATCGTTTTCATTTTAATGCTTCTGTAAGTCATTTATCATATCTTAAATAGCAGACACAGCAAAACGGGACACTTTAACACAACATTATTTCAAAGTTTTCTAAGTTAAAATTGAAGCTTTATATTCTTCAAAAAAAATTGTAACTTCAGGTATGAAATGTCAAGTGTCCAACTCGTTTTGAGAAATAAAAACGTTGATTGAATGAAAGGTCTCGTTAATTAAATTACATTTTTATTTTGTCCATTTTTATAAAATATAATAAAAATATTCTGAATCTGCAGGTGAGCAAGCAAGAACTGGAGGATACGTATAATGTGCCGTTCAAGATGTGTGTAGAACAAGGTAAGGTGGCGAGTGTAATGTGCTCGTATAATCAGGTTAACGGAGTTCCAACTTGCGCTGATCGTAATCTCTGGACTGAAACCGTACGTAATAAATGGAATCTTTACGGCTATGTTGTCTCCGACTGTGACTCCGTCGGAGTTCTGTTCGATCAGCAACACTACACAAAAACACCCGAAGAAGCTGCAGCCATTTCTATCAAAGCAGGTTTGAATTTGGACTGTGGCCCATTCTTAGCGCTTCACACTGAGAATGCAATCAAGCAAAATTTGGTAAAAGTAGAAGACGTAGATTCTGCATTAGGGTATTTACTTACAACGCAAATTAGATTAGGTATGTTCGACGGCGAGCCATCGGTTCAGAAATATGGCCAATTAGGTTCGAAAGATGTGTGCACTCAGGCTCATCAGGATCTTGCACTTGAAGCCGCTAGACAAGGGATTGTGCTTTTGAAGAATCTCAACGCTACATTGCCTTTATCCTCTCGCACCCATCGTACTGTCGCCGTTATTGGTCCTAACTCTAATGTTACCGTTACCATGATCGGCAATTATGCTGGTAAGATAGTATTTTCAAAATAATCGTTATTTTTAAGAAAATTGAAACTCGACGCAAAATTGTATGGTTCTGATTTGTGCATGCATGTGTAGGAATTGCATGCGGGTATACTACGCCACTCCAGGGAATAAGTACGTACGCCGAGACGATTTACCAAACGGGGTGTAACGGTACGGCGTGTGGTAGTGACGCCCAATTTGGCGGAGCGGTTGATGCGGCGCGGCAAGCGGAGGCAACGGTGTTAGTAATGGG
Organism: Mercurialis annua; assembly: GCF_937616625.2. Lineage (NCBI taxonomy): Eukaryota > Viridiplantae > Streptophyta > Magnoliopsida > Malpighiales > Euphorbiaceae > Mercurialis > Mercurialis annua. Next base: position 39,197,448 of record NC_065575.1, read on the forward strand.
TTTGGATCAGTCTTTTGAGCAAGAAATGAGGGACAGAGTTGATGTTCTTCTACCTGGTCATCAGCAGGATTTGATCTCTAGAGTTGCTAATGCTTCGAAAGGCCCAGTTATATTAGTGCTGATGTCTGGTGGCCCAATTGATGTTTCTTTTGCTGAAAATGATCCAAGAATTTCTGCTATTTTATGGGCCGGTTATCCGGGCCAAGCTGGTGGAGCTGCCATTGCTGATGTGTTGTTTGGCACCACTAATCCAGGTATATTCTTTTCTTTTCTATTTCTCAAACTTGAAATATGAACTGTAGCTCAAATAATATTTGTGTTTTATGATTTTATTATCTCGCATTTATGATGATAAACGAAAATGACTAGAATTTGACAATAAACTTTTACATGAAATCCAGACCAAATCCAAACCTGCTACAATTTCAATTTTTATGCACGAATCTTTAAATTATATAGTTAGTTTGAGCTAGATAAAATCAATTATGAAGGTCGGACTTAAATAATAAATACTAGGCCCAAATCAAGCTCGGATCAGGCTTGAACTAATATTTAGAAATTTCAAATCCAATTTGAAATGTTCAAACTCGGCTCATGGATATGTATAACAATGGGAGAGAGGTTAAAGTTGGGGGACTTTGGTAAAAAAAATACCCTTAAATTGATCAATTTTCATGGATTTACATCAAAGGTATCAATTTTTAAAAGGGGCTAATTAATAGGAAAAAATGACTTAATAGATCAAAATTTAGACTAATTAATTTTAGTGTAAACTATTGATCTTGTGTAATTTAGAGTAAATTAATATTTAATTGCTTTTGTTTGAATATCAGGAGGAAAGCTATCTGTAACATGGTACCCCCAAGACTATCTTGCAAAGGTACCAATGACAAACATGGCAATGAGACAGTCAACTAACTACCCAGGACGAACCTACAGGTTCTACAACGGACCAGTAGTGTACCCATTTGGACACGGCTTAACCTACACAAAATTTCTTCACAAACCCGCAAAAATTCCATCAGAGATTAAGGTTTCAATCAACGGTCACCACCGCAACCGGAATCTCTCATCAATGACAAGAAAATCCGTCCTACTTAAGAATGCCAAATGTAAAAATCTTTTATTGAATATAGACGTAGATGTGAAAAATGTAGGATCGGTATACGGGACAGAGACGCTATTAGTCTTCTCAACGCCTCCGTCAAGTATAGTCGGAGCGCCGCTGAAGCAGCTGGTGGCGTTTGAGAAAGTGGGAGTCGCCGCTATGAGCGAAAGAAGAGTGAGGATTAAGATAAATGTGTGCGACCGTATGAGCATTGTTGATAAGTCTGGAAATGCAAGACTTGCATTGGGTCAATATTTGATTTCCATTGGTGACATTAAGCATTCTGTTTCAATTGTACCATATTAATTAATAATAAAATTTAATTCATCAGATTACAGTTTCCAGGTTTTTAGTTTACAATGTGATTTCTTTAATTTTTTTATCCTGAAGGTTGGAGTTTGGCTGGCTGGATGGTGATTTTACATATTTTGTGATATCATGTAATTATGCACAGTAATTGATTGGTTTGGTTTATACTTTATTGTGAGTGGTTTTATCCAAAACCAGATAAGATTCCTTATGCCCAGTCAGATTTTAATCATACTTTAATCAGATAAAGATTTGATAATTGATATCCTTTCATTCAGATTAATTTCAGGCCATGACTCTCATGCTTATTTCTTAATGGTCCAAAGGTAATTATAATAGTTACTCTATCTCTACAAGATAAATATGGTTAGGACTCAAAGGGAATTTTTTTACTGAAGGTGCATGAATCTTGTTCTCTTGGTTGCCTAAATTATTTCCAAACTATAATATCCTTAGAGTAATAATGTATTTTGTTTTAATAAATTTTGTTTCCTTTAAAGTGGAAGACGCGAGTTACATTAATGTCCAACAAAAAATTAATCCTACTATGAGATTTTTTACCGTTTTTGTTGTCTGTGAGTTATATGGCATTCACGTCGGATTTTACGTGGCACCATGTGAAACTCTCATGCAAGAATAGAAAAAAAAAATATTTACGTGAGTAATGTCAACCAATTTTAACAAACATGTAAATTTTTAACTAAATAAATTGTACAAATTAAATAGAATTTAAAGATTGTTTGGCAAACTAAATAGTATAAGATCTGTTAATTTACGAATTGGAAGATTCCCTCAAATGAAAGAATAGTAAATTTCTATCTTGTTATTGGATGGGCAATCCAATCACAATTCAGAAGTAAGCACCAATTATTCTTTACAAAAATTTCTGAAACGCAAAGAAGAAAATGAGCAGTAGTAGCAGTAAAGCACGCGGGCCAATGAAATTCAACCAGACAATAATTAAAACATCCCAAATAGGAAGGCGTACCCCAAGCAAACAATTTTCCAAGCACCACCAAACACTAATATTGGTCGATGAATAATAAACCCTAAGTCGTAAGCAGAGTCAGGCATTGCGTAACACATTCATTCATTCAACGTTGTATTATCATCGGCATCTTCTTCCGTCTAAAGCTCCAATAAGACCGCACAGTCTGAGGTTAGCATGTGCGATAAGACAAAAGTTGCAGCATGGCACTGATTTTGACATATTATTACATATGATATTATGAATTGAATTCACAGCAACGAGATAAAATCCTATCTCCTCCAATAATAATAGTTCCTCATCATATTCATACTGACGATATAACATAAAGTACCACTTGGCTGTACCAATACCATATCCTTCGTCATCTTTATACCTAGCCTTACCAAGTCCTATCCTCGCCCATATATGCATGAACCTATCAACAATGCACCTTAACTCTAACAGCATCTTCATGGCATCTTTAATATCACGAGAATTCTCTTCACATCAATAAATCGTTCATTTTATTTATTTTCTCTTCACATTTATTATTGTAAAAAAAAAAACATTATCGTGCCACTTTACCAGCCAGTGTTACCAACCAAGTGCATTACTTCATTAAAATTATGACTGTTTAATGTCGTTTTAATCTTATTACATAATTTAGGCCTAATTACTTAAAAAATCTCACCTTAAACTTTTTTTTCGTTTATACTCTGACCTTGTAAAAAAGTCATTTGCCAATTTTGGGTTTTTACGTATCATCTCTACCCAATAAAAAAATATAATTGACAATTTAATGAATTAAAAGATGAAAAAATTAGAAATAATTAAATAAAAGGTTATATCATACGTCTAATTAGTATATAAACATAAATTAAAGGATTATTTTAAACTTTTTTTCAAGTGAAAAGAGGCAATTTTAGTACTTTTGGGTAGAGATGATACTTAAAACCCAAAATTGGGTATAAATGACTTTTTTACAAGGTCAGGATATAAACCAAAAAAATGTTCAAGGTGAGAGTTTTTTTAAGTAATTAAACCTATAATTTTAAATGTAGTATAAAGTACTACTTTGACTACTTGATAAAACAAATTACTATTACTATATTAATTACAGTTATAAAAAGATATTAATTAATTTATCAATGAAATTCTATTATTTAATATCTTCTCAATTTAAAATTATTTTATATGTTTATTTTATTATTTAATATTTTACTCTAAGTTGATAAGTAGACCAAGCAAAATAATTTTTAATTTCTTGCATATTAACTTCTTAGGTAATTAACTCTCCGGGATGTATACTTTTCGGAAATTGTATAATTTAGAACCGAGTGAGGCTTAAGAATTCGTGTAACACATTTTACATAAAAAAAACAACAATTTATGAGATAATTAGAGATGGTATTCTAATTTTATTTGATTAATAAATTGGGATACAATTAAGATATTAGTAAATAATATAAGCGCATAGCAGTGTACTGCTAAGTCGTGGGTTTAAATCCTCTCACAAACGCTCCTCCCTCTCTAATAACAAAAAAATAAGCTACCACTACTATTTCAACAATTATTAATAAACTATTACTTTTTAATATTAATTAATTATTAATTTAAAATTAATTACTTAACAAAACGAATTATTACTAAATTATTATTATTTAATATTTTTAGTTTTAATTATTAATTACAAAAGTATACAATAGTTAGCATTTTATAATATAAGTCAAGTGCAAAATACATAAAGCAATCATAATTTACTAAAATGTTTAGGGATATGGTATAGCTGATCATATATTAAAATGGGTGTAATTTAATTTAGGCTTAATTGCTACAAAAATCAACAACTTTCGTGTGTTTTTGGTATTTGACACGAATTTTTAAGTTTGGCATATAAATACACGAAGTATCAATTTTTTGCTATATAACATGGGCACCATTTTTGAAATAAAACGACACCGTTTTTCACCTAAAACGGAAACTTGGTCATATATGCAAAAAAATGATAATTTGTGTATTTATATGCCAAAATTGAAAGTTCGTGTCAAATACTAAAGCATGCGAAAGTTGGTGATTTTTTGTGCATTTAAGCTTTTAATTTATTATTCAATCACGTAAAAGAATTTTTGGCAAGCAAAGAAAAGGTAGGGGTAGAGACGTAGAGTGAAATAAGGTGAAAAGAATTTTGATTTTCTTTGGTTTGTTTTGGTTTGCTTAAGTTCCTTCTATATAATTGCAATCGGTTAATAATAGCACATTATTCTGGGCAGCATTTGAGGAGAAAAGGCTGACCGAGTTGGTATTTGATGACTCGAAAAAAGATTCCCAAAACTCGAGACTCACTCATCATATATTCTCTTAACACCACACCCTTTTCACATGTTTTCAATTATTGCATCGCTTCTTTTTAAATCTTTTGATCACTTTTTAAATTTATCTTATTTTTCCCCTTCTTCTTTTGTCTTTTGATCACAAATTACCAGCAATCGTCTATCGGTGTAGTATGGGTTAAATATATGAGTTGCATCTAAGCTTTACGTGTTTCACACATAACTCGTAGTGTGACTCGTCAAATTATTATAATTATATTTATTATATATTAAGGTAATTATATTTATGTTTCATTAGCAACTATATAATAAAAAAATTAAAATAATAATTATTAAATATTTAAAATAGTCTATTTTAGTTTGTACTCTAAATAATTATCTTAACATAATAATTTATTTTAATTATTACTCCAACTTTAATTATTATCTTAATAACTTTTAATTAATAATTATATATATATATATATATATATAATTAACATATGATTAAAATATAAGTATTAAATATTTAAAATAATCTATTTTATATTAGTATTCTAAGCAATTATTTTAATATAATAGTTTATTTTAATTAGTGCTATAACTTTAATTATTATCTTAATAATTTCTAATTAATAATTATATTTTATAAAATAAAAAGACATTAACATAGATAGGCCAATCTTCTCATCCCATTTTTTCATACTTTTATATATAGTATAAATAAATATAATACTTCCTCCGTTCCTTTTAAAAAGTCACATATTCTCTTTTGAGATGTTCAATTTAAAAAGTCTCGTTATTATTTTTAGAATATTTTTCTATTGAATACCCTATTTTATCCTTCTTTTATTCATCTTAAAAGAACAATTTCAAAAATTCCACTATAATTAATAAGGGCAAAACATGAAAAAAATATGAAAAAACAAGAATAATAAATATTTTTTTAATCTGTTTGTAAAAACAAATGGGACTTCTTAAATGAGACAGAGGAGTATGGTTTTATTTTTATTTTTAGTTTTGATGAATGTGTCTCAATATTTTTTGAATCAAATAAAATTAATATACCAAACCTACTGAATTATAATTTCGAAATATTACCTATCGTGCTAAAACTCATTTTCAGAATATGATTGTTATGTTAAACTAATTGAGTCAATATTAAAATACTGTCAGCTAAAATAGAAAAATACTACAGTATATGATTCAGAAATACTGTATAAATTACTATTAAATTTAAATGTAGACAAATGTAGCTAAATCAGCATTGTTGGATGAATATAATGGTTTAATATAATTAAGAGTGTCGTGTGTGAAATGACTAGTAATGGAGTTGACATTTGGAATTAGAAGAAGAGCATATGGTCAAAGATAGATGTTGAATAGGAATATAAAAGATCCATGCTTCGGCTGTATACTGTCAATTACTGGAGAAATTTAGTGAATAATAAGATGGATGGGCATGGCTTGCTCAGGATTTGCTTGACTTTGCTCTTTTTTTTTTCTTTGAAAATCAATTTCATTGACTTTGTGAGTGATGAATTGGCTGTTCTATTTATTTGGCATGTGTAGATTAGTTTCTTTGCCATCACCTTTTGTCAAGCTTAATGTTTTAATGAACCTGAAAATATAGACTATTTTTATAGATATTTTTATAGTTATAATTCAAAAGGTTTATTTTACTTTTTGAACTCAAAACCAAAAATTGAATAAGGCCAAACTTATAAATTAAAAAAACAATTTTAAAATAGACATTTAAATAAAAAACACTTTCAAAATAAGCGATTTAGCTTTTGTACACTTTCAACTATAAATGGTCCAATAATTTATTATGACCTCAGCTATTAATATTCTAATCATTCAGGGCCACATATACGGATTGGACTCTCACGTTTAGTTCGGTTTTAAGTTTGGACGCTAATGAATTTTTTTTTTAACGTTATAAAAAAAATTCACTTTCTTATTCTCCGAACTTAAAATGTCACATAACTGTTAGTGTCTGGCCAATTCAGTAGTGACGTATTAGGTTTGATGATTCACATTGACCAGTCACTAACGGACATGTAGCAGTTTAGACTTAAGAGGGTTTTTATACCGTTAAATACTTCCATCGAAAAAAACAATTCATTAGAGTTCAAATTCAAAATATAACCAAACGTGAGGATATAATATGAATATTTAACCAATTATTTAGTGTCACCTCAGCTAATGGGGTAAACTGAGTCAAATTAGTCAAATTAAGAGTGTTTTTATCAAAAACTATAAAATTTATCCTTAATTGATATTTTGTGCCAAATTGAGAAGACAAAATGAACCTTTGTTGAATTTTAATTCAGTTTCAAATTTTTTTAATAATTTTTGATAATTTATCACAATTGATTAGTAGCATGTGTTCAATCGCACATGGTCTATATGTAAAAAAAAAACTATATTTACGTGGAATTCGAAATATTGAGTTAAAATTTTACAAAATTCAAAAATGATTGTTTTTTTAGTTCATGTGGCATTTCCATGTCGGTTCATCACGGACTGTTTTTTAAAGAAAATAATTCAATACTAAAAAATAATATATACAATTATTAAATCTCAAATTTGACATTAGTGTCAATTTAATTTGTACCTCCACTTATAAGTTGGTAAACCATGTATCAACTATCAAGCATTCATTTCTATTACTATAGAGAGATTCTGATAATTAATAAATACTACCTCCGTTCTTTTTTAGTTGTCCATTTAGCCAATATTGCATATACCAAGATAGTGCTTATTTTGTTTTAATTTATAAAGAAAAATACTAATATAGCCCTATTAGTTAATAAATGCCTTTTAAATTAAAACATAGAATCATTTATTAGGGATGGGTAAACTTAGAACATAAGTAGTTAATATCGCATGGGATTTCTAAATGGACAACTATTTGTAGACAAATAAAATTGGCTAAATGGACAACTAAAAAAGAACGGAGGGAGTAATAAATAATCCTGAAGAAATTTGAAATTTGAATCCGTTACTGCAACCTCAATTTTAAATTAAGAGATAAATATCTAAATAAAAATATATTTAAACATGGGATGAGTCGAGCTGTGCTGTATGATCCAATCAAACATTCATATTGGCCTCCCACTAAAGCATTAAAAAATAAGATGAATCAGCAATCGATTCTTTATAAAGTAATATTTAATTAATTAAATTATGAACTTGTTTGTTCAATGTGTTCTATAAACTCATTTCAAACGACCCAAGCAGTTCGGAGAAACAGATGGTTAGCCGTTGGATGCATATATTATTGGCTTATAATATACTTTTATTAAAACCAATTAATATACTCTTAACTTAATTTTGATTCTTCAAACTATGTAGTCTTTTATATGTATATGTTCTTTTACAAACATTTTTTGTTGCCACATAATCGATTTTAGCAATCAATGATAGTAGTTAGTTGCATTTTTTTAATCCATCAATGATCAGAAGATATTTGCTAAACCACATTAGATAAGGGTTCTGTAATTTCCGACGAACTATATATATTAAAAACTGTTCTAATTTATTTTTGTTAACTAGATACTATTTAATTAATTCAAATTGCAGGACGAGTATTTATATTCGACAACTGATTGATACTTAATTTAAATGTTTTATAATCGTCGGATCAGATGTTTTATACCAGACTCTAGTAAGAATTTCATATATAAAAAATCAATTATATAAAAGAAATATAAATAAATAAAATAATTGTTCGCAGGTAAAGTTTCAAAGTTAGAATATTAACCACGTTTATAAATAATTAGAGGGTAATTGGTTTTAGGTATTACCGTACTTTTTTTTCAGTTTGATTACCAAACTTTAAAACGTTATATATTGATTATTGCATGTATTGTCTATGACTCGAGAAACGGTCAATTCATGCTTATGTGCCGTCAATTTGTGCTTCAATTTTCTCTTATTTTTACTCCGGTAAAAAAAATTAACAGAGCTATGGGACTGGGGAGGGTCTTGTTCCCCCTCAACTTCTAAAAATTGTTTAAATTAGTACATAAATATGTACATAGCAATTTGGCCCTCACTTTTAAAAATAATCCCTTATATATAATAAATACTGCAATTTAGCCCACCTAATGTAATAATTATGGCTCTGTCACTAACATCAACTATATAAACATGAGACATTTCACGCTCATTTACCCTATAACAACTATCGATATTTTTTAAAATTTAAAATTTTATAGTGAAATATGACTTCCATATAGAGAAAAATTGATCGTATTTTTTTAAAAAAATTACCAAAGACGCTAAAAATATACTACAATAATTAATTTATAATATTTTGAAGTCCGATAACTAAAATGTAAAAAGAGAAAAATACAGTAACCTCAGAATTAATAAGTTATAATTAGGTGTATGATTTGGCAAATACAAAAAAGGCCACCAATGTTAAGCTGGCGTTGTTGGCCATTTAAAAGGGTGCTATAACTATAAGGCAAAGCACTAAGAACTCATTCCCATTTAAAAAGTGGACTACTATTTACCGCCCCAAATTACTACCCACCGCCCCAATCTTGACCAAACTACCCCTACTCCTTTTTCAACTCAAAAAACAAAAAACTCATCCTCTCAACTTCCTCTCAAACCAAAATCCATTACAAAATCTCAAGCAATAATCGAAGCCGATTTATGTCGGAATTGGCGAAAGAAAAAAGACGGGGACCTCCGGTAAGTAATTTAATTTCAGTTTTTAATTTTTTTAATTTTTTTTTTTACGGAAACCGGTCATCGTCCGGCGTTGGCGATGACCGGTTGGACCATCGCCGGCCGATGGCGATGGTCTGCTGGACCATCGCCTGGCGATGGCGATGGTTTGCTGGACCATCGCCGTCGCCAGGCGATGGTCCAGCAGACCATCGCCATCGCCAGGCGATGGTCTGCTGGACCATCGCCAGGCGATGGTCTGCTGGACCATCGCCTGGCGATGGCGATGGTCCAGCAAACCATCGCCAGGCGATGGCGATGGTCTGCTGGACCATCGCCATCGCCCGGCGATGGTCCAGCAGACCATCGCCATCGCCAGGCGATGGTCCAGCCCGTCGCCTGGCGACGGCCAGGCCGTCGCCGGCGATGGTGCAGGCCGTCGCCGGCGATGGCCAGGACCCGCCGGCGATGGCCAGGACCCGCCGGCGATGGCCAGGACCCGCCGGCGACGGCCTGGACCCGCCGGCGTCCGAGGGCCGTAAACCGTTTTAAATTTTTTTTATAATTTAAAAAATTAAAATTAATGGATTTAATAAATAATAAAATAACCTAAAAATTAATTAAAAAAAATTAATTGAAAAATACAATTAAATTTTATTAGTTATAGGTGTAATTAAATTAAATTTTATTAGTTATAGGTGTAGTTAAATTAAATTTTAGTAGTATAATTTTAGGTTGTATAATATAATTTTTTATTTAATTAAATTTTATTATATAGATTAAATTTAATTTTGATAGTGATATTATTTTAGATTTTAAGAAATAATCTTTAATTTTACGGGCTAAATAAATTTAGATATTTACAATTTAGAATTTTATTAATATATTTTTATTTGCTTAAGTTTAATAGTATAATTTAATTAATATTATTAATTGTAAAATTGATAATTGCAGAAAGAAGGACCCGGTAATGGTGGCAGGGGAAAGAGTAAGCCTATTATAGCTGAATCTGATTTTGAGGAGTCGGGACAACGAAATGTTCGAAAGCGTGGTGTGAGTGCCTCAGTCCGACGTCACAAGAAGGGGACTCCTGCTATTGAGGGAGCTAGTGAGACGCCAGTCGATGATCAGATACAGGATGATCGGATGGAGGATGATGACATGGAAGACCGTCGGATAGACGATGCTGATTTTGAGACTTCTGAGGACGAGAGTTTAGGACCAATCGCGAACATTCGACGGAAAAAGGGGAAAGATGGACGGTTTATTGCTGAAACGTCATCAGGTAAATAAAATTTAATTATTTCATTAATTTAATAATAATAGTTAAAAGATATTAAATTTATGTTAATTGTTGTAATTGTAATTTCAGTGACGAGTAGAAGAGCCAGGACTGAAATACCTGCTTGGACTGTTAGTGATCCAGTGCCAGGTGGACCTGAGGACGGGAGTATTATTCCCAGTTTCCTTGGACATGTCGCTTATGGAATATGGACAGGGAAGGAGGAGCGAGGCACTCTGAAGTGTCAGAGTAGACATGCAGTTTGTAAGAGGCTGTCAGCATGGCATCATGACGCCTCAGACGAGGTCAAACACCTGATAGCCGAGAGTGGTTTGGGGCATCTCCCTGATATTATGTTCAGTCACTTGGATATTCCGCTCCTTTCTGCATTTGTGGAGCGATGGCAGCCTGATACTAACTCTTTTCACCTGCCATTCGGGGAGATGACCATTACACTGCATGACGTGTGGCTGACGCTAGGTTGCACTCTTTTCGTCGATAAGACTGGCCACCGGGTTAAACCAGCCTGTCTTTGGGAGGTTAGGGATGGAGTCGCAGACGCGAAGGATTATTCTTGGGGTTCTGCTACACTGGCCTATTTATTTCGTCAGTTAGGAATCGCCTCCAGAGGCGACTGTCACGGTTTGTCTGGGTGTCTGACACTTCTCCAGGCTTGGATATACGAGTATTTTCCATGTTTCAGACCCCAGCGAGATAGGCTGATTACAGAGATTGGCACTCCTCGAGCACTCAGTTGGAGTGTATCCGGGACAGAGTGCACAGAGATCCGGCTTCAGTCATTGCGTGCCCGCATAGACAGTTTGACTGCCGACGAGGTACGTTGAATGTAATTGTATAGTTCAATTTTCTATATTTAGTTGAATTAAATTAACATGTTATTTTTTAATAATTTTATATATTTTGGGCAGGTGTCGTGGCTTCCCTTTGGTGGTGGCCCTGCTGCAGTCCTTCAGCGGACTGCTTACATGGGTTGGATAGTGTACAGGGACATTGTTGAGCCGTACATGTCCGCCAGATTTGTACGTCAGCTGGGGTATGTGCAGAGCATACCGTCGCCTATTCTTCGGCCGGAAAAGGCCGTTAGGGCGTGGAATTCAAAGTTGTACAATGTGGAGATGGCTCAGATTGGTGCGGTCGACGGGTGGCAGGGTTTTCCTATGACTTGCATGCTTCCTTTGACGTTGCTCGAGCCAGCCACTGTTCTTGCTGGAGCTTGCCATCCCGCGTACTTGGAGTGGTACGCACGATTTTCCCACCCGCAGGTCCTTAGCTCTGACGTTACAGCTTCACGAGGCCGTCCTTCTCGCTCCAACATTGATTATGTAAGTCTTTATTAACTTAGTAATTAATATATATATATATTTAATTGTTTAACTGATCTTAATTTACTTTCCTTTTGTAGTGGGTAAATCGTTTCAGTTCCCTGAGCCAGAGAAATCTCACGCGTATCACTGCGGCTAGTGCGCCGTTTGCCATTCCGGAGATAGATCAGAGCATATCTGAGTCGACCACTGACTTGGAGCGACTCATTGCAGACTGGCGGCTGGCAGATTGAGATTATTGTTTTTAGTACTCTATGATATTATGGTTTTTTTTATTTTGTTTGTTGTACTATTATGTTATGTTTTTAGTACTCTATTATGTTATGTTTTTAGTACTCTTTAGTACTCTATTATGTTATGTTTTTAGTACTCTATTATAGCAATTCCCTTTGCCCAATTTATTGCTTCGGTATCACTTTCAAACCCGTTTTCATAAAAAAACCGTTCACTGTAATCGATACCGTCACTGCCATAATCTTCTAAATGAACCTGCAAAACGAAAATAATTGTAACAATTTTCGGAAAAATAAATTAAAATTACACTAGTGAATACAAAAATTCGCTAACAAAAAAAGTTAAATTTAATCGAAACTCTAATTAAAAACGCTAACAAAAAAAGTTAAATTTAATCGAAACTCTAATTAAAAACACTAACAAATAAATAGTAGTCCACATAAAATTTAATTAAAACACTAAACTTATATTATAACTAATAGAATTTAATTGATCTTTAACTAATAAAAATTAATTAATTTAAAGACATTTAATTATTTATTTCATTAATTAAATTTTTTTTTTATTTATTTAAATTAAAAAAAAAAAGAAAAATATTGTCCCTCAGGGACGGAATCGTCCCTGAGGGACCCATGGCCGCATGGGCCATCGTCCAACGATGGCCCATGGCCGCATGGGCCATCGCCATCTTTGGGCGATGGCCCATATGGTCCATCGCCCACAGTGGGCGATGGACCATATGGTCCATCGCCCACAGATGGCGATGGACCACATGGTCCATCGCCCACAGATGGCGATGGACCATGCGGCCATGGGCCATCGTTGGGCGATGGCCCATATGGTCCATCGCCATCTGTGGGCGATGGACCATTTAAAAAAATTTAAAAAAATTAAAAAAAATTTAAACGAACGTAAAATAGATAAAATACCTCGGCAAATCCGGATACGCTAGTTTCGGATGGTGGATATTCGTTTCCGGACGAATTACGAGCGTTATCCGTCATTTTAATCGAAATAGTAAATGCGGATTACTATCATTTGAGAGAACAAATTTTTTTTTTTGGTTCAGAATTTTTTTTTTTTTTACAATAAGGGTAAAATGATAATTTTTGGGGCGGTGGGCAGTAATTTGGGGCGGCGAATAGTAAACCCCTTTAAAAAAGAGAGCACATGCATGGCTCTTCCTCTAATCTCTATCTCCACGTGAAATTTAATCCATAAACACATGCTCCCCTCACTCCTTTTTTTCGATCAGTTTTTTTGATTTGAACAGCTTTTTTATATTTTTAAACATATTTAACTTTTCAAAACACTGTTTATGCCGTTGGTTTAATCAAGAATGAAAACTACACTGATTGGTTAATCCACTTCTAATAAGCCAATTTTTATGCCGTCATGTTTACATTTATTCATGAGTGTGCTTCAATCAATGAATTGCATTTTTATTAATAAATCTGATTTTTTTTTTATCATTATTATATGGCGTAAGAGGAGAGTTTTTAAAATTTATCTTTTAAATTAAATATATCGATTATTAGTATTATATTAAGGAGAGACTATATATTTTCATATGTATGAATATAATATGTCCAATCTAAATAAGGATAAATGGGAAATTGTACAGAAATAAGTTTATCTAGCTACAGCAAAAGTACCACATAAGGATTTAAATACTCCTTATCTATGTTTATGGATATTGATTTTTGGGGCTAGTGAGCTTTTGTATTATTTTATTTTGATGATAAAATATTATTTCATTTTAAATCAAGCATTAAATTTTAAAATTACAAACAAGAGAGTTTTTTAGACGAAATTGAATACTATGTGACAACCGGATCTTAATACGTTGTGAAACAATATAATTTTTTTTATACCAGCATAAAATAAAATAGAAATTTATGATGACAATAGAAATTTATATGCATTATTATATAATTGCAAGCGAAAATATGGCGTGAAAAAATTGGTTACGTAGACTCGGTTTGGTGTGAATTCATCAAAAAAATTGTTGCTAATTTTAAAATTCAATATTAAACTTGATACAAAAAAAATAATGACCATAATGGAATAATAGAAAAATTCCGAAATTTAATTACATGATTCTTCATAAGTTCTAGTTATGTACAAGAGGTGTATTTTTGATTAAAATGAAAAGAATCTTTTGATGTTCACGTCATAATTTATGCCTCCTTGGATACAAACATGTCTAGAGAAGGGGAACTCTTATAAACAATTAAAAGAAGATCAATTAGTAATTAATAAATTGTTATTCGTTACTAAGATTAGCTCAAGAGAGATCCCATGATGCTATTTCATTTAACAATTAATTAAATGGATCTTGCTTTAAGCATTATTAGCCAAACTGGCATTTTAGTTTAATTATTATCATCTGATCTCCGGCCCTAATTTCTCGTTTAAATTATTTGATTCCACCAATAATTTATTTTTCTTTCAATTCAGCCACCAATAATTGTGTTAATCTTTCCTTCAGTTATGGATAAAAGTAATTTATTCTCTTTGTCTTTTTAAATCATGGGTAAGATTAAGAACCTAACATTATTCTAACGACCCATGTGTGTAAATGATTCAAGCTCTGAGGTAAAGTTTTATCTTTTCTTTTTCAGTAAATTAAATCCAAATTAATTTAGAGGTGATAATTTTTCACCCATATTGTATTATGTCAAAGAAAATTTTTTTATCTAAACAAAATATTTTATATTTAATGATAAAATTTAAGATATAGTTCAAATGCCTAATGGATAGAAAAATCTAAATACGTTCTAATTTTTAGTGCTTAAACCAAAACTTTCAATTCAAAACTTCAAGACCAATTTCAAAATTGACAACAAAGTTGGCCCTATTTCAAAAGATATATAATTAAAATATGCTATTATACACTAAAATTTCAATATTATAAGTTATAATTATAAATAATTATTTAAATTTACTAAAATTAAAGTTAATTTTTTAAAATAAGGCTAAAATTGCTGAAATTAAAAGTTTAAACTACATTTATAAAAAAAAATATTTTTTGACCATTAGATACCATTTAAATAGTAAGACACATGTTAGATTCTTATTGAATAAATATTTCAAAATATGTGTCAATGATAGAATATATAATATGCAGGACGAGAGTTTATAATTGTAATTAAATTAGTATTTTTTTTCTATTTCAATTGAATTAAAATATTCTCTATTTCATGCAGTATGTTTTGTGCGTGTAAGTGAAATAAAAGCATTTTATATGATTTTTTTAATATAAAATTAAATAAATGTCTAGCGTTAAATGTTTTTTGTTTATGTCATATTTCAGTTTTGCATGTTGCTTGTATCTAGTATTTATAATTTCCAATTTTTAGTAATTTTCAGTGCTTTGATGTAATTTTTTGTTATATTAGAGTATTAGTTGTAGAAAATTGATGTAAAAGTGTTGTAATATTACATTTGTTTGATAATAAATAGTTATTTATAAATCAGTAGAAAATTGATGTAAAAGTGTTGTAATATTACATTTGTTAGATTATTTATAAACAAGTATGACATAGCATGCCAAATTTGCAGTTTGCCTAGCCTGAGGCCGAGCAAAAGCGACTCCGCCTGGTTAAAATACAGTCAACCCTCTAATAATTAATACACATGATAGATTAAAAATTTATTAATTATTATAATTATTAATTTATTTAATATTATAGGACGTAATATTGAAATTGGTTCCCTAAATTTTCATTAATTATTAGAATTTTTAATTTATTAAATATTAATTATTAGAGAGTCTACTGTATTATAAATTTGGAATAAAATTCATCTTGACTTACATAAGGAAAACAAAATAAACTTTTTAAAATGAATATAAAATAAATTTTAATGAACAATGAGAAAATAAAATTCAATTATAGAATATAAAGTAAAAATAAATATTATAAAAAATAAAATTTATTTTTGTTTTTGAACTATGCCGATCTAATTTTTATAATTAAAATTTATAATTAAAATTCATATTCAGAAGGTAAATATTATTTTTATTGTAATATGAAAGTAAAAAATGAGAATAATATTAAGATCAATTGCTATAAACAATAAAAAGGCTTCTTTAGTTTTGATTGTACTCAAAAGATTAAAATAGGGGTTGATGTCATATAAATTCATAAACAGTGGCGTAGCCAGAACTAAAAATTATAAGGGCAAAATTTTAAATTTTTACATATAGTATATAAAGTTGAAAATTATTTAAAATTAGGGGGTCAACATGTACTATTTTTCAAGATAACACGACATACTTAAAAAAATTGCCTGAAAATTTTGTACTTTTTAAAAATTAAGAGGGACAAATGCCCCTTTTATCTCTCAAGTGGCTCCGCCACTGTTCATAAACTATATATATTATAGGTGTTGATGTCATATAAATTCATAAACTATATATATTATTATAATTTAATTATGTTTTATAAAAAGTTGGTAATATACACACCAACTATCATTTCGTATTAGATTGACACACCGATCGAAGATTTAGTAAAAATTGATGATGTAGAAGCTGAATGTTCAAAATGTACCCTTTTGATGTATGAATGACGTGGCCAATTTTGACTTTCATATCATCAATTGTCATCAAATTAATTAATATTGTATATATTTATCAATTTTTATAAAACATAATTAAAGAGTAAAATTGTGGATAATTTATGAACTTATATAATATTAGACCTTAAAATAAAGAAAATTTCACATATAATTTTCGGATAGCATACAAGAATATAATTTTAATTTTATTGTTTGTCTATTTTAGTGTCTGAATTAATATTTGTTTTAAAATAGAGTTTCAACTTTTTAAGAGCTTATCAAATTAATTTTTAGCCATTTTCAGATTACCGCAAATACTGAATATTTCATCTGTAACGTAAATTATTCTTGCAACTGTTAGATGACTAGTTATTTGCCTTTATTTTTTATGTTTAAATGCTCGACTCGTTCAAAAGTCTTCAAATGATGCTAAAAATATAATTTAGAATTACAAATATGATTTTCTATTTTAATGTCAAACGGGAAAGTGTATCATTTATACAAAATTTATAATTTAAGTAAAATTTGAGATTTTTTTTTAGCACACCTGTGGACGGAAAATGATCAAAAGCACATATTTGGTATATATTTAAAATGTTTAAAATATTAATTTTAGAAGAATAAAATTTCAAACACTTAAATAGAAGATGTAAGAAAGTTCAGACACCAAATATCAATTTTTCCTATATTTTATATAAACACTTGGGAGTAACACACAAATTCCAATCTAAGCTATAAGAAGTCAGCCTTCATGAAAGGTTACAAATAAACCCATTAATTATTATTTAGACAAAAGAACAATTAAGGGTTTAATTGTTAATCAGTTGTTAGGGCTAATGCTGCGATACCATCTAACCATAAATGATAATAAATAAATGTCAATTATAAGGAATGACAACAAAAGGAAGTTAAAATACCACCAAATATAGCTGTGGTGTGTCCTAAAAATACGAGGGTACACATATTATATAATATAATATTATATAATATAATATTGTTATTTGAGGAATAGTGGAAATATGATAAAGAAATTTATATAATGTGTGTATGAGTAAATATAGTCAATTTATGCTTCTAATTGAAGAGCTAGACAAAGCATGTGTCCTCTACATAAAACCTCTTATT
This sequence comes from Mercurialis annua, assembly GCF_937616625.2. Lineage (NCBI taxonomy): Eukaryota > Viridiplantae > Streptophyta > Magnoliopsida > Malpighiales > Euphorbiaceae > Mercurialis > Mercurialis annua. The sequence continues at coordinate 39,215,377 of NC_065575.1, forward strand.
GGGTTGCATGATATGTTGTTGTTCACTTGTTTTTTTGCATGTGACCCTTCAATTTTTAGGTTTTTATTTTGTTTTTGAGGGACATCCAATCCACATCAATTCTTCCATTGCCCATTTTACATATTAAATTTAAAACAAACTACAATAAACCCTCAAGAAGACACCTGCCATAGAAAATGATGTATTTTAGTTAAATAGTAGTTTTTTTGTCATTTAGTGACTTAATTTTTTAGCGCATATATATATAATTAATTAATAACCAATAGTTACCGATTAGAAAATAATTTAATGAAATATAGTTCAATTATCCGATTTTCCCCTTCTATTGGTAGAGGAAGACCTAGAAATGGTTAGATGAAAATGTTGAATTTGTATGGAGTATAGGTGCATTACTAATGAAATATAGTTCATGTATTGATGAAATGTAGCAAGAATTTGATACGTCTTCATCAAAGACAAAAGGAGAGCGTTTCTCTTACAACTAAGAATGCCTTAGCTGGACAAGAGCTGCACCTATGTTAATAGAACCAACCAACCTTTGTCTCTAGCCATCTCTTTTCAAATGAAAATGGGGTCTTATTATGGTCCCAAACTTATGGGAGCAACCCAAGTCATACTTGTAGGACCTCAATCATACATATAACATAAACTCTATATAAAATTGTCTTTGTTTCAACTTAAAAGTTAGTTTCACTTTGTATATATCTCTCATTCTTTGAGTTTCTAAGGTTATTTTATCATTATTTAGATGATACTATTATTATTATTCTCTACATGTAGGTATTATAGATAAGGAAGAGGAAAATTATATTTTATCTTAAAAGAATTGAATATTAAATTATTCTCACTAGACTATGGATATGGATTAAGTAAATTATTTAAATTTTATTGATAACATACCATATGATAGTACAATTCAGAAAATTCAATAGAGAAGTTTTGGTATGGTAAAAACAGGTATAAGATCAAGATGCAACATGACAACAAAACTAATACCCATTACACACTAATAACATCACCCAACTTAAGTATAACCACCAATCGAGATATAACTCTGTTTAACATAATAGGAAAAAGGGAGAGAACCGTGTGATTTTCTAATATAATGAAGCGTATGACACAATGAAATGTTTATCCCGCACCACAAACACCGGACCATTCCTTCTAAAAGAATAATAAAATTGTTTAGCTTAGCAAATAGTATAAGGTAAAATTAAAAAAAAAAATTGGACTTTTTATTTACACTATTGCAATTATTTTTTGGACTTTTTATTTACACTATTGCACTTTTTATTTTCTCCCTTCTCTCTCCTGCCAATACTCTCTTTATCTAATCTGTATGCTTAATTTATTTCTAATTTTTAGATTCTTTTTTGGGCCAAAAAAGCGCGTGTATCACACTCCCCGTGAAGCACGCGTGAGATTGAATTTAAATGTGCGATTAATATGATACGTTGGTAAAATGTACCACATCACCAAACTTTAAGAGAGACTAGATAAAGAAAAATCTCTAAGCACATGGATCAATTAGATGAAAAAGATCAAAGAAGGAACCAGATAAACACAAATTTAAAGTATATGGGTTGTTTTATCTTTTCCGACATGAAAATTTTAAATACTTGGTGGCAATTTAGCCACACGCTCACCACTTCCGTCCATAAAAGGACCTATTTAACAAAAAAAAACAAATAGGATAAGGACCTATTAAATAATAAATTTTGAAGAGGGATTAAATAAATTAAATTAAAAATACAAGGGCCTTTTGATGGATTAAGCCTATATTCTATATAATCATGAATCATCCATCAATTACTATGTATGTGACTATTTCTAAAGGTTATATTTGACATTCTTTTGAATTATTGTATTGTTTCATTCACTCTATGAAAAAATGTAACTAACATATGCAACTTTGATTGTTACATTAACTTAAAATTGATGAATTTTAAAATGATAATAGAATTACAAAATTAAATTTAACTGTAAATAATATTGCTGATTTAAAATCTCATAATAAAACTGCAATTTGATGATCAATATCCAAAATATGACTATATTGATACATTCATCTTCCAACAAAAATGAAGTATCAAAAGACTTTTATCCTTTACAACATTGAATTGAGCCCATATGTGTTAGAGACAACCAATACTAATGTTGCTTATCTTGTAGTCTCCCCACAATAAATGTTGCTTGTTACCCAATAATAAGTGATAAAATTAGAGTTTCCAAATTTTCCAATGAGTTGTCCATAATGGGTGAATTTCCATAAATTGTTTTTTTACCCCCATCTCTAACCAATAAAGAAACTTTGTCCTAATGATTCATTATTGGCATAAATCAATGTCAGGCTATAATTGTACTTCTATTACATCATCTTTATGAAACCATAACACCATTGATTAAGGTGGAATTGATTATACAATTCCTAATAGCAATTCATTTCTTTTAACTAATGATACTAGTTGTCTTTAGTTTTCATTCCAAATAGAACTTCAATTAAACTTGTATATCGAAGCATTGAAAATTCTTGTTTAAATTTGATTTACCATAAATGTCTCTCATGTGAAAAGTTAATAATAAAAAATTAAGAGATATTCATACAAAATCTAAAAATATTTATTTCACGGAACTGTTATATCATGTTGTATGTACAATAAATTAATAAGTGTGAAACTATTATAATTGATTTAATATATAAATAATGTGACAAAACTGAAATAATTATTCATGATCTATTCTAGATAAAGAAAAATCATCTAATTATGATACCAAATTATTGTACATATTATATATATAAAAACAATTCACATTTTTTGTTGATTTGTTGTACATATGTTATGAGATAACTGAAATAATTATGTAGAATCTAATCTAGATAAAAAAAATACCATCTAATTATGATACCAAATTATAATACTAATTTTTTCTTTGATAATTGGAAAAAGACAGTGCTTGTAAGATTTTTTTTAAAAAGATTACCTGATTCTTTTTTATATGTATATATTTGCTCAGAATCTAATTTAAAAATAACAATTAATTAAAATAATTTTCATTAACAGTCCTCAATTTTTGTTTTTCTCCCCAACCCGTCTTTAAATTAATTCATATTCTCACCGTTCTTAAATTTTGGTTTAGATCCCATTTGTCTATGTGGTTAGTTTTTTTAATTAACTATCATAATTTTGATGAATTGGCTTTCCACCTAGATGGCTGACTATTATATCAATTATTGTACAATATTTATCCAAGAGGTTAATTATTCGAACATTTTATGATTGGGTGGACAATAATGAAAGGAATAGTGTTTAAGAGTTCAATTATAATTGGAAACTTGTACTACATAATTTGAAGAGAAAACATAAGGCAAGCGCAAGCTGTCTATACATGTTTATAAGAATTGGATGAAAAATATTGTTTTTTTCCTAGCCATATACAAAATTTGATCATTATTTGAAGCCATACAAACAAATCATTGAAATAATAATATAAAGTCGCAACAAAATAAAAATGAAAAACAGTAGTAGAACATGACAAGAGCAATTTTCTCGTCCAAACAAAAATTAAAGCTGATCTGGACGTGGGACCCGAACACCAAGTGACGCCACGTGGATTGGATTGATGACATGGCGAGTGGGATCCAGGTGGACACGAGATTGTAGGAACTGTCCTAAACAAAGAAAGAAAAAAGTGGGGCCCATTTAATTTTTTGAAGTGGGGTCAAAGGAAAAGGAGGTTAGATGGGAAGCTTTAAGACAAAACCGATCTGGCAAAGTATACAAATTCATGTGGCTTCATTAATCTGAAATGTGGGTGAAAAATAAATATTACTAATAATAAAGCTAACTCCTAAAAGCACAAAAGCAAGCATGATTCCTGTGCCTTACAATTCAAGACTCCCTTTCTTTTTCCTTCTCCCTCATAGATATGCTTACCCATTTTTACTATTTACTCCTTTTATTTTTTACTCCCTCCGTCCCACTCTAATTGACAAAATATGGAGTTTTTGGTGTCCCATTCTAATTGACAAAACTAACATAACTATAATTTTTTTCTTTAACTTTCCATCTTTACCCTCATTTAAATTTAAACTTTTTATGAAAAGATGGTGAATATTTAATGAGAATTTGACTAATATACTAATAGCATTAATTAGCTTCATTATCAATAGAGGGGTATAGAAGTAACTATCTATGTCATTTATTAGTTTGTATTGGTTATTGTAATTTAGTTATTTTGTCAATTAGAGTGGGACGGAGGGAGTACCTATTTACCATCATGCCCTTCGTGTTTCTTACCTTTTTAATCTCCTTTTAATTAAGGTGTAAAAATGATTTGATCATTGAGAGAATATAGTTTGATGCGATTTGTATTATTTTCAATGTTTGATTTTAAATTTTTGTTTGGTTTGAATAAGTTCAAAATCAAAAATATAAAGAAATGAATCAATAATTAAAATTATTTAAAATAATGTTATAGATGTATTAATAATTTAATGATAAACATATGGGTCATTTTTTATGTATTCAGATATAATAATAATTATGTAAGAAATTTTAATTTAGAAAATAACTTGATAATGTTTAAATTAATTTAAAAATTAATAACAAGTATTTCTAAAAGATTAACAATTAACTTTAGAAATCAAACTGAATTGAGTCAATCAAATAATTCATTTGGTGTCAGTTTAATATTATATCAAATTTGTTTTGGTTTGAACTTTTGATATATTTTAATTTAGTCGATTTGATCAGTTTCATACCGAGTTAAACTAACTTAACCATTGCATACCCCTACTTTTAGTTGCTTATTTTGTAAAAAAAAAACACTATTTTCTTACGTAGTTTCTAGTTTTCCAGCAATAATAATAAGGGGAATTTGGCCCTAATTCCTATTTTAAAATGATCAAATTATGCTTAATTAATATCTTTCTAAATAAAACTACAAACATATATCGCAAGTACAAGTAAAGTTTAGGTATCTCTCAATTACAACTCAATAGTAGCTAATAATCATTGTAGAAATTATGCAAATTAGGTATGCCACAATTCTTTTGGATAATTTGCATCTAATGCCAATGCCAAACATTGTACAGTTGTTCAATTCCTCCAATTTTATCCATTACAAATAAAATTAATAAAAAAATAAAAACAAAAACAAAAATAATAAATTACCAGCAAGTACAAATTGTAAAATTCTGATGTAAATCACCCATTAAACAAGGAATTGAGTTTTTTTTGGCATTGTGGTCTAGTGGCCCATAGTAATAGACTTTAAAACTTGTCTGCTCCAATCTAAGTTTGATAAAATAGACAGAATTTAATGAATAGTATTAGTGGCTACCCACTGAGGGTAAAAGGGTAAATTACTCATGACCGGAATTTAATAACTGAAGAAATTTCTTACGCTATCTTTACTTACTTTTGGGGGCAATTTGCTGGCGTCTTATCTTTTCTCCGGTAGTTGAACCGAGGACCCGTGATGTGCTACCGATAATATCCGGTCACAATCATGACATTCACCGGATATAGCCGGTCATGAATATGCTTACATCATTTTAAAAATAAAAAATATCAATAGAGTCGTAGTGTTCTAGTGTTATAGGCCACATAAGTGTAAGAGAGAGAGAATCTAAAGGTGTGGTGTGGTGCCAGCTATGAAGTTGAAGGATCAAAGCTTTCTCTCAGGTCAAAGCTGGCATTTTTTTTAATTATTATCTCTATATTTATTTCTTTTTAGCAAAGGATCAATTTGGTCCTTCAATTTATGACTCATGATGAAATATTATGTTTTCTGTTATTTTTAAGCAATTAAGTATAAGATTCTCTGTTTTTAGATTAAAGGTAAAATTTAACAACTTCAAGAATAAAAATGATGAAATTTTATTTTTAATTGAACTAAAAATAAAGAAAATTGTCTTTAATTGAATTAAAAATAAATAAGAAACTTTAATTTATTAAATAATTGAGAATGAGTTATTTAATTTTAAATCACAAATTAAAACACCGGAAGAAGCCTTTATTTTAATTTCAGCAGTTTTAATCAATTATAAATAATATTTTATATTTTCATGTCAATGAAGGATAAATTCGTATAATATAAACAAATTTAAAAATCGGGATGACCTAATTTTATTCTTAATTAATCTAAAAATGAAAAATATTATCCATAACTAACTTAAATATGAAGATCATTGTCTTTAATTGATCAAAAAAATTCGAGAATGACTAATTGGATCTCAAATCACAAGTCTAAGAACCAAAATAACATTCTATTCTTATTATTTTATATTCTTTTCTTTTTAAATTCCCCAAAATACATTAAAATTTGACATAGATATTTTTTTCAAAAAAAAAACTCAATTTTTATTTCTCCACTTTGTTCCCATTTCCCCACTCTCTCTAATCTCAATTCTTTCTCCTATATATTCTCTCTACCCCTTTATTACCCAAACCAAAATATGTATTTTCTCTAAAAAAAAAACCTCAACAGGAGAGAGTTTATTGGTTGATTCTTCTTCCTCAACAAGAAAAATAACAACCATGGCTACTTCTCCTTCCTTCAACGGCGCCGAGAAAAAACACTGGTGGCTCACTAATCGCAAGGTAACCAAAAACATAACCAAACCAAACAAATTCTCCGATCACTCCTTAAATTTTTCAGCATTGTTTTAACTTTTAATTTATTTCTTGTTTGTTTACGCAGATTGTTGATAAGTACATTAAAGACGCAAGAAATCTGATCGCGTCGCAAGAACAGAGCGATATTATATCAGCTTTGAATCTTTTAGACGCAGCTTTAGCTTTATCTCCGCGATTTGAAGTGGCCCTCGAGTTAAAAGCTAGATCTTTGCTTTATTTAAAGCGATTTAAAGATGTGGCTAATTTACTTCAAGATTATATTCCGAGTTTAAAAATGGGGAACTCTAATATTGATGACTCGGGGTCTGTCTCGTCTGATAACTCGAGCTCGTCGTCGCAGAATCTCTCGAAAGAACGAGTTAAGCTGTTGGGTTCTGATAACTCGTCGTCGGGTGACTCGGGTGAGAAAGATCCAAGTTTCAAGTGTTTTTCTGTGTCGGATTTGAAGAAGAAAGTCATGGCGGGGCTTTGTAAAAACTGTGATAAAGAGGGGCAATGGAGGTAATTTTTCGAATTATTTAGTTGTTTTTGTTAGTGTATTTGTTAAGCTAGCTGTTGTTAATTTTTGTATTTTGTGATTCTGGTATAAATTTAATGAGTTTATTTATTATTTAGATCAGTGGACATGTTTTCTATTGGTTAGAGTAAATGCACTGCCACCTTTTTTTTTGAGACATGAGGTGGTAGTTATAATTATTCAACTTTTGACCCTTTAATTTATGAAAATTATACCTTTTCCCCCTTACTATTTCTTGTAAAGGGAAATAGCACATGTAATTGTTCTGATTTTGGCATAATTTGGCCCTGTTTTGGAGGTCAAAAGTTGAAAACCTATCATATCATGGCTTGTGGAGCATTTTTCTTAAATCAAATATTTTTATATTCAAAAATGGAAAATATTGTTTAGCTAATCTAATATTCTTCGATTATTATAATCTTTTTATTGATGGGTTTTTGAGCTTTTTGACTAATCAAATTTATACGGTCAGAAAATACCAAGGTTAGGTGATATGTTATTCTAGTACCTATAAATAGTTTAATTTTAAAAAGTCAGATCTAGGATTTTAATCAGTAGAATTAAGCTAAAAGTATGAATCAGAAAGTTCAAGAAAAGAAAAATAATTTCAAATCACTGATTTTACTATTCAATTTTTCAACAGATACTCGGTTTTGGGACAAGCATGTTGTCATCTAGGACTAATGGAGGATGCCATGGTCCTCCTCCAGACCGGAAAACGCCTCACTACAGCTGCATTCCGTAAGCAAAGCATTTCTTGGTCGGACGACAGCTTTTCCATTTCCGACTTTCCGATATCAGGCGATGTCACTGCATTATCAGCGCCCCCAACGCCTCCTCGTGGTACATTGTCGGAAACCGAAAGCATTTCTCATCTTTTGGCACACATCAAGCTCCTCCTCCGTCGTCGCACAGCGGCCATTGCCGCCCTCGACGCGGGCCTGTACGCAGAGGCCATCCGCCACTTCAGCAAGATTGTAGAAGGGCGTAGAGGAGCCCCACAGGGATTCTTGGCAGAATGTTACATGAATAGAGCTTTTGCATACAAGTCATCCGGCAGAATTGCAGAGTCAATTGCTGATTGTAACAAAACCTTAGCTCTCGACCCGACTCGGATTGAGGCACTTGAAACCAGAGCTTTGCTTTTAGAAACAATCAGATGCTTACCCGATTGTCTACATGATCTCGAGCACTTAAAATTGCTATACAACTCGATCTTGAGGGATCGGAAACTTCCAGGACCGGCCTGGAAGAGGCATAACATAAGATACAGAGAAATTCCAGGAAAACTCTGTGCATTGACAACTAAAATTCAGGGATTGAAGCAGAGAGTTGCATCCGGTGAGACCGGAAATGTCGATTATTACGCGTTGATCGGGTTGAGACGCGGGTGTTCACGATCCGAGCTAGAAAGAGCTCATTTGTTGCTGACTTTAAGGCATAAACCTGATAAAGCAACAAACTTTATGGAAAGGTGCGAGTTTTCAGATGACAGGGATCTTGATTCAGTTAGAGATAGAGCTAAAATGTCAGCATTGCTACTCTATAGATTGCTCCAGAAAGGTTATTCAAGTGTAATGACGACAATTATGGAGGAAGAAGCAGCGGAGAGACACAGAAAGAAAGCTGCAGCCGCTTTACAAGCGGCGCAAGCTGCAATTCAAGTCCAGCAAAAAACAATCCACAGTCCTCGACGTGAACCAAACACAACTAAAATGGAGAAAACAAGCTCTAAAAGGATCATTTCAATTGAAAATCAGGCAACCGCAGCAGCAGCAGCAGCAACATCGTCAGGAAACGCTAATTCATCGGTGTTTCAAGGAGTATTCTGCCGTGATCTTGCTACAGTCGGGAATTTACTAGCTCAAGCTGGATTTAACCGTCCAATTCCAGTCAAATACGAGGCATTGAGCTGCTAAGTATAAAATCCCAAAGAACAAAGACAGTCAAAACAATCAAAAAAATCTGAGGAGATGTTACCGGCGGGAGAATCTCTGGTTCATTTTGTACAAAAGGAAACATAAATATTTATATTTAAACCCGCCGGAAAATTTTGTCACTCTCTTTTTCATCCACCATCTATCATGTACATAATTTTATTATGGTATTCTGAATTTGCTATAAATTTTGGGTTTTATTTATTTATCTTTTTATTATAAAGTTTCACGATCAGTTTATTGAATAAATGTGCGTAAGAAGGTTGATACTTTGGGTTCTCTGGCATGGCAGGTATGAATTAAGAGAGGAAAGGTAAATAGAGAGAGGTCTGGTTTTGTCTTCTCTCTTATGTCTTATCGGCTCAGTTCTTTTTATTTGTTTAATAGTTTGAGTTTATCTATGGACTGACCAATCTGACATTCCACTAGATTTCTTTTATTTGCTATTGCCAATCTTTAAGTTTTTTTTACTTTATCCACTCTTTGGGGCTTTTTATTTTTTATACAAAAAAAATCTCTATCTGATAAGTGGAAATATTATTGGCTTAGAGTGTTTCCCTCTCCTATTCTATTGAGTGTCCCTTCTATTTGCGACGTGTCCTGTAATTTTGCGGTGGAAACTGGTAAGATAAAAGGAGATAGAAAAAGCTTAATATTAAAAAGAATAATTGTTTGACAAAAAAAAAGAATAATTGTAATTTAAAAATATATATTATTTCAATTGTAGTTAATTATTTATTTGAACAACGTGATATTTACCGAGTTGGAAATCAGATCATATTAAAAACTAAAATATTATTTTATTTATTATGGACATGTCTTCAATTTATTTTTTGATTTAAAAAATTCCAATCCTATCACATGTTAATCCAGACCCAAACTTAGACGGTATTTAATTCGTTTTATAGTAGTTATCGAAAAGTTAATCTTTTAGAAAATATAATTTTTAAGAAGTTTAATATAAATTGTGTGTTCAACTTTTACTTCTCAAAAAATATAAACTTAAATTTTACTATATAATATGTTATTTTTGGTTCTAATCAGTTTAATTATTTTAAATTTATATTAATACTATTTTTCGTTTTAAAGAGATTACATAAAAAATTGAATCAACAGACCTTTAAACTTGAAACGAACCAGTTGAACTGTGTGGTTCGCTTTAATTCTTAGATACCGCTTTATAAATGGTGTGATATTGCAAGAGAAGAAAAGAGTGTCATGAGGCACTCAATACAAGAAAAGAAAATGAGGTGTGAATTACCAAATTTTGGCATGATTGTAAGTCTGGGCATGCATATGGGAATTTACTATTTGCCATTGGCATGATTAAAGAGAGAGTAGTGTTCTATTTTTGTGCAGTCCATGCAAATGACACAGTAGTACTAATAGTAGTAATTAGTGAATGTACATAAGAATCACTATTTTATGAAAATTATTAATGATGGATTCTGTAAGGGGAAGAGGGTTGTTGACAGATTTTAATTTTGTTTATCTAATATTTTCTCTCCTAAGCTAATAAATATTATTTTAACTTTTTATTTTAAATTTTATATATTTAATTATTATTTATCGCTAAAGAAAAAAATATCAAAATTGTAGTTTGAAAAGGAAAAGTTAAAAAAACAAAAAGCTTTAGCTAGGTGGTTTTCAGGGTGACCGGTGGTTTCTTCAATTTTGACCGGAAAATTATTAATCTATAAATTCATAGTTTTATATTTTGGTGCAATTTTTAAGAATAATTTTAATGCTGTTTTTTCAGTTTCAATGAGTTGATCGTTGATTAGATTAAAATAATCTAGTGTTCGATCAAACTTCAACTTATATCTTTTTAGTGAATTAGATTCTAATTAAAAACGGAGCATATTGAAAATAGAAATTCTAAAAATATAAACGGTTTTGTGAATGAATACTCGCCGCTATTTTTTTTAATTCGTCAATTTTCAAAATTAGATCTTCTCTCCTTTATTTATTTTTTAAATAGATCAATTGCTATGCTTAATTTTTTTTTTTAAAAATACTTTATATCTAATTTATGATGTACTATTTACATACTTATCTTAATACACTCTATTTTGTAAAAATATATTTATACTTATTTGAAACTATTTATGAATCTGACACGGTGAAAATAAATTAATGGTTTGATTGTTAAAGCAATTTTTTGTTTTTGCCCATACAAAAAAAAAGGGTGTGGGTTTTGCTCTATAAAAAGGTGGCATCATTATGTTAGGATTCTTTGTTTCAACCTTTTGGTGGTCACAGCAGCTTTTCTTTTAACTTTGGGTAATTTGATAGCAACTTTCACACGGAGTAATGATTTTGTGGTTCCTAAAGTAATTAATTTTTTAAAGTCACCATTTATTTGTACTAATTTTGTAAGAAAGTATTTTAAGTAGTACTATCTTTAATAATTAAAAGTAAATTTTAGTCCTTCATAAATTAGTATTTCCATTTCATAAATTATGGATTTCATATTTAAATATTAATCTGGGTATCTATATATTTATTAGTATTTTTAACAAGGTCTAAAATCTTAAAAAAAACTTGATTACGATCTGACCAAACTTTTAAATCATAATTTTAATATTTTTTATGTTTTGAGCTTTCAATTATACTAATCTTTAAAAATCAAGTGAAAATAACAAAAATTATTACCATTTGTAGGGACTTAAAAGCGGCTGAAATTCAATCGATTATAAAAGTGATTATAATTAAAAATACAAAATATGTTAAAATATATATTTTTGATAAATATAATTAGAATTCATCACATCCAAAAATATTTGATCTTTTAAAGCGCTAAGCGTTAAGTAAATTTTATATATTTTTATAAATAAAATTGTGTAGTTTATAGCATAGTGGCTTCCTTTTTTATGATAATATTTTAGATATTAAAAATAATTAATTTATCTTGTTCCATGTATTATGTTCTAATTTAATTAGCTCAAAATTGAAATGATTTTATTGTGACCAAATAAGAACATTCTATCTTCTTTTTCCTTTCCTTAGAAGTGATTTGATCAATAGCATTTCCAAGCCTTATGAAATGGCTTTGTTCTTTGTATCCTTCTAAGTTACTCTACTAACTTTTTTTAATTTGCTTTCCTCACCTTTAATTAATTCAACTTATCACATCACCTTTAATTAATTAACTAATTCTTTTTTCTGCATGATAAGAAGAATTCAAGATACTATTTATTATTTAAAAAGGACTGAAGATTTGTATTTATTTTACTTAAAATCTATTGAGTAATATAGAAGAGAGCCATTAGTTTATAGTAAAATCAATATAAAATTTCTTGGTCGAATTCAAGTGTATTATACAATTCGAGTTTAAATCCGAATAGATTAAAATTTTCAAGTCTCGGAAGACATCTAAACTACCCAAACTCGATCGACATATAAGCTATTCAAGTTGAGCTCAAATTTAATGAAAAATAATAAAAAAAATTATTGAATTTTTTTTTACGTTTTAAATTTTTTCACTATAAAATTCAATAGTAAAACAATATACATCCAAATTTAGAAGTATAGAAAATTCAATATATAAAGTAAATAAACTATTATTTTATATTGTGCTAAAAGTTCGTTTAAATTGGCCAATTTCATACTTATTTAAATAGATATATAGTCAAATTCGGCTTATAGTAAATTTTCAATAGCTCGATTTTAAGTTCGACTCAAATGTTTTAAATCGATCCGGAATATTTTCGAGTAACCGGATTCGTTTACACCCAGAATGGTGAGTTAAAAAATGGAAACATGCCATGTTCTCTTTAATGAAAGTCCACTTTCTTGCTTAGCTGCACTGTTTTTGTATCACACCCAATTTCCACTATATATTTACTCTTTTTTTTTTTGCTGTCGCTTCCATGATAAGACGGCTATTGAAATTTTAGCTTGGTTGAATTTATTTGCAAAAATGATTGTAATATGATTATTTGTCTGAAAATAATTTTCTAAATTAATTGATTTCGATCGACTGGAACTCCAATATATATAATGAAATTATTAAGTGGCACATGAATGAAATTATCAACAAAAAAAAGTCGCACATGAATGATCAGATCAAACCTTTAAATTCTTATGTGACGAAGACTAGAAAATTAATACTACACTTAAGTTTTACAAATAGCATTGGATGCATGTGAATGAAATTACAGAATCACTCACATTTGCAGCATTAAACCATTACAATACGACTTCAAAAATCAAACAAAGACTAGTCAATCAGATTTATGAATTTGTGGTTCGTAATCAAATAATTATGGACAATAATTTTTATTTTTAATCAATTAAAAATTTAAATATACAATATGAACAAGTTAGAAACTGAAATGATCTAATTTTCTTTTTAATTGAAAATAGAAAAAAATGTTCTTAATTGATATAAAAATAGAAAGTGTCGTGTTTAATTAATCAAAATGGCTGATAGTGATTTATTTGATTCCGGATTAGAAGTTCAAAAATTAAATTCATCCTTTTCTCATTAAACAAATGTAGCTATAAAATTCTACTGGATATTTAGGTTAAGTTGTAGGTCATTGGTGGCATGAAAGTGGGCAGAGACTTTCTTTATATTTATATTCTCACATAAATGGTTATTATTTAATTATATATACAGCATAGCTTGATCTATAATTCATTTAAGAATTCTGAAAAAACATAGTTTAATAGCTTGTGGCGAAAGAAAAGGTTTTTAATTGTGCCACTTCTCACGAGGCTTACTATTATTCTATTCACTCAGTGCTGTGTTGATGCTGCTCGACTCTTCAAAACGGTTATCTGTCCTATAACATTTTTATATTTTTATTCTATATAAAGTTTATAGAAATTCTGAATTTAAATGTCCATGCGATATATTTTTTTTGAATTTTTTTATAATAAATATAAACAAGTATTGTTTTTATATAATTCAAAATTGAATTCAGTTGGACCGCTATTTGGTAGGAGCGAAGCTATAAACTATTTAAAAAATATTTTTTTTAATGTGAATAAAAAATAAAGTAATTGATATATATATCTAAAAATTCATTTAATATGTATAATTTTATCTAATTAATATAACAAACTAATATAATTTTTCAAAGAAGGTGGCCAATTGACCACCATTTTTTTCCGTAGGCTTTACCGCTGCTATTTAAGAATGTTAAGTCGAGTTAGTGGATCGTGTTCATATTGTATTGATCCATTAAAAAAGACGATTAGAATCAATACAAACCCGACTAATTAAATAATTTTATCAAAAAAATATGACCTAAAATTAAACTGACATGTGTCAATTCATATTATCTTTAATTTGATAAGTCGATTATACATTATAAATTTATACCAATACAACTCATAATTTATTATTATTATTATAAATCAGTTACATATGGATCATATCAACACAATATGGTAAACTCATTTAGTTAAAATGTGTCAAATATAATTTATATCATCAAGGTATGTTTAATCTATTAATTTTTTGTGTTAGACTAACCATGTTTGTTTATTGTGTATCAATTATTTTGACACCTCTAACAAGAGGTTATTGAGAAATGAAAAAGTGGGGGGTTGGAAATGGGATTAGGGAGGAAAAGAGGGGGTTAAAGAAAAATAAACACGTGATGTTTGAATGTTGGGAACATTGGAAAGAGGGGCAGAAATATAAATTAATTTTGGAAAATCATAATGATGTCAGTTGATAGCATGTGAGTGTATCATCTACTTCATGTGAATGGGTTTAGTTATGAAAAAGAGGTTAGCTGTTTTTGTCAAAACCTCAAAATGCCTTAATTATTCTTCTCTCTAATAAAAACACAAACACAAAACTACAAAAACTCCTTCAATTTTTGAATCATTTGCCATAATGTGGGAACTCTGTAGGGTCCAAACCTAATTCAACAAGCAACAATTTGAGACCATCATGAGATGAGATTACCTTCATCTAACCCAAACAAAAGTCAAATTAATTCTTTAGTATTTATATAATTAAGATTTCAAAAATTCAATTTAAAAAGGTGTGACAATACAAAGATCCAATATATTTATTTGCCAAAATTACTACTCCCTCCGTCCCATTTAAGAAGGGGCATATCGTATTTTCATTTGTCCCACTTAAAAAGGTCATATCGTGTTTTTTGTGCCAATTTATATGAATTTTCCTTTTTTATCCCCTTTTCTCTTTCCATAATTAATGACTATTAGCCTATACACAAAATACAACACTATTATAAATAGGGGTAAAATAAGAAAATACTATAATAATTAATGCTTTCTTAATATATGTGAAAAAGTCATTTGTCCCTTATTAAACGGGACGGAGGGAGTATATTGTTCTAATTTATAGCATCAAATGGACCTAAGCTAGCGGTAGCAATTTGATTTGAGTGGGTGAAAGATTGAGCGGCTACTACATAGAATTTGGAGATGGAGTGCGCACAAATATAGGTAGCCCAGCCAAGTGTCTACTACCCAAAAGTGGCTTCGTATCAAAGACTACGGTCGTCTTTACTTTACACATAAATAAATTATTTGTTCCTTCTAACTTCTAACTTCTAGCCTACCATATTGCCTTCAAAGAGAAAAAAAGGCCTCTAGCTGCTTTATCATTTCTGAGCTTTTTGTGCCGTACCATCCGAGTCTAACTTATGCGTAAAACAAGGTAAAAGGCAAATGTAATTTGACCTTACGGCATATTTTTTTCCATCTCTAATACAACTCTAATGTTATCTATTGTTGAAATTTTAAATCAAATTAAAGCCAAGTATGTGGTTATAAGAGTGGAAATCCAACACTGCTTAGAAATAAACCATTCATTGAATTTAGGCTAATTTTCAATAGCACAGTAATCTTATAAACTTGTCAATTGCGTTCTATTTTGTATTTTTACATTTTAATAGCACTAAAATGAAAAAAAATAGAAATTTTTATTATTATAAGAATTAAAATATTAAAAAAAAAACTAAATTTAAGAACTATATTACACTTTTTTCTATATGGACAAATTTAACAAACCCTTTAACTTAAAATACATTCTAATAAACCCTTTTCTTCACTAATTAAAGAAAATAAAGAAAAAAATCAAAACATATCTTCCCCGACCCACCACCTCGGACCCGCTACCGTCACACCCCGGGGGGGGGGGGGGGGGGGGGCATTTTTGAAATATTCAATAAGTAGCCAATGGGTATAAATTAATAATTTGTTCCTTCTAACTTACCAACTTGCCTTAAAAGAAAGAAAAAAAGCCTCAAGTTACTTTTTCACTTGCGAGCTTTTTTCCACCATACAATCTAATTTTAACTTATACGTAAAACAAGGTGAAAAGCAAATGTCGTTTAAGGGATTTTTTTTTCTTTCAACTGCAAAACAAGTAATTTTAGACTTTATTACAATGTATCATCATATAAGTATACAACTCTTCTTTTTACAAAATATTTATTTATCAAGGTGTAAGATGTATAAAAGAAATACTATCATTTTAGTAAATAAAACTAATGTTATGCGTTGAGACAAATTTACACCATTTTAATGTAAAAAAACTTGCATAAATATTAGTATTGCAGATAGCCATACATAGATCATTGATACATCAATCTTTAAGAACCGTGTACAGGCCCATAGCATAAGTCCGTGTTTAAGTAGTCCAGACTTTTAAAATTACAACGTTATAAAATTGTATGTACTACTCCAGCAAACTCAAACGTCAATCTAAATCACCACTCAACAAGCAATCAATATTCATGTTCAAGTGAGATTATTAGTTTTAAGAGAAATCATACGTTAATTTGAAGCTAAACAGGGTCAATATACATATCTAATTCTTAGAGAGGATGTTATACAAAAATACTCACATTGCACAACGAATTATAGCAGCAGGTTAGGCTCCACTCTTCACGAAGTCCCTTTTCTCCTCTTAGAATTGCTGCTTTTACTACTACAATTAGCACAAAACCAATCCTCATCAGGAATACTTTCAAGAGGAGGATTACAACAGTCCATATGCATACCAACTCCACACCCTACCGAACCACTTTCGTCTCCACATACTAGCATAACATCGCCCCTATCTCGAGAACCACAGACTTCGCAGGCTATATCATCAGTAATGTTTGAATCATCTGATGGTGTCAAATCTTCTGCAAGTCCTAGCGCTTTGGTCGAGAGGTTAGCAAATGATTTCTCCGCCCAAGCATGAGTACTGTATAGTACATGCTTGTCCAGTGAGTACCCAGGCTTGCAAACATACTCTACCAAGTAATCAGCTGCCACGCAGGGTATCTCATGTCGGAGAAACTCTTGCACCCATATGTCAACACGTGGCATTCCAGGACTGATGATGGCATAGTCAACTCCGGATGCAAGGAACCGGGTATAAGGAGGAGAAGTTGCTAGAATAGTCCCATCACCAGCTTTTACCACACGTTTCAGAGTTTCCTGATTGTTGCATACATAAAATGTATCAGAAATATACTAAAAAAAACTCCAAAGTAAGCTCTTCTGCTAAACTATGAAGCACGGACACAGATTCAGGAAATTGGGACTCCCGGATACGGACACGGCAAAACGGTATTAGTTTCAGTTTCTTATGTTACAAAATGAAATTTAGTGTCCAAAACACCAAGTTTACGACACGCTTCCAAATCAGAAAATGTTGTTCACTTGAAGTGTACGTGCTACTTAACCGCTAAATAACAGTAGATTCAAAAGGAAAAAGTAAAGGTAGATAAAATCAGATAAGATACCAAAGGTGGTGCAATGCATTCTCCATAGATGATAATGCGCATGCCATACAAGGCACCATGACCTGTCTTTTCTCGCAGCTGTCGCCATCTTCTTGGAGCCTCTAAATTAATTAAACCATCTTCACTCAGGCATTTCTTATGCCATTCATATGGCTCCTCTTCCAAGAATCTTCCTGCTTGACTACAAGCAGTTAGATAATCACTCTTAAGAATCCACCTGCATTGAAGTCGGCATTAGTGTCTCTGAAGTAAAAAAACTTGACGTAAGAGACAGGTCAAGATAACTGATGCAAATACTCTCAGCTAAACAACTCAGAACTTAGGTAAAGCCAGATTTTACTATGCAATTTTCTGAAGTCATGCAGATAAAAATGTACCTTCCTGAGGCTGCAGCAGCAAAAAACTTCTCCGTCCTACGAATTGGGTCTGGGACTATAAGGTGAGTTGCCTGGTATGACCACTGATGAGAATCTCTGCACAACTTACCTTTTAAACCCTTAATAACTTGCTGAAACTCCTTTCTCTGCAGCCTATGTCCACTCAATAAGAAAAGTGCAGGTTCAGATTTAATGTGCTCTAGAACTTCTCTTGCTGGCTTACAAATAGAATCACTTTTTCTTTTCTGGTTGTTTTTCACGGACATTACTGATTTACCAGCTCCTTTTTCGACAAGGTCTTTGGCTCGACTTATATTTTGATCTTCAATAATTATTGGTTTATTCTCCTTCTCCACGTCCGTGGAACTCTTCGTACTTTTTCCAGATACAAGTTTGCTCTTAGGCTGACCAGTCGCAGAAGGCTTACCTTTCTCCTTTCCAATACCTTTTTTGGAGTTTGCTTGTTTAGTGACAGAAGGGACAGTCTTTGTCTTTGTAATTCCTGAAGGCTGCTTTTGGCCTTTGCTTAATTTCCCATTCACACAACCTCTCTTAAAGGTTGATTCATTCTTATGCAAAGGTTGAGCAGCATTGTTTTCTTCTACGGTACCATCATCCATGTCAACAGCTGTATTATTTGCTGTCTGATCCTCTGGCAGAATTTCAATTTTATCAGCAACTTTATCTGATAAATTAACCATGAGCCCTGCCTTCTCCCCATTAGAAATATTGTCACATCCATTTCTATCCTCTGGAGGCTCAGTTTCATCATCCATAAAATTAGCTTCACTGATATTCTTCTCTCCAGATTTTGTTTCACTTACCATGTCCTTCTCTTGTACTCCAGTGACATTAAGAGTTTCAGCATATGTTTCAAGCTTATCAGCAATGCAAGATTTGTTATGGTCTGCTCTGTCTCCAGACGGACCACTTGCAGGATCAATTTGTGCAACAGTTTTATTTGAATAAATAGAACCCTTTTTGTTAGTAGTACCTTTTAATTTTGGTCTTGAACCTAAAGTCCTTTTGGCAATCGTCTTCTTCCTACCTGGCTTTATACCTAAGCAGTCATGTCCACCATCAAGCTGTTCCAAATCGGCAATAACTGGAAATTTCTCAATCTCCACTTTCCCATTACTATGAGATGGGACCTGTTTAGTTTCCTTCTCATGCAAGGGGTGCCTGGCATCTGCAGTTACATGGGTGAATTTTTCAACACCAAGGTCTCCATCTTCAGGCTTGCTGGCCAAACTGGACTCTATCAACTCCTTGAGAGGTGTTTTTACATTTGAACTCTCAATTTTTTCAGTCCCGGGAGTCACGTTTTCAAAAAACAAGTGATTTTGTACGGGCGATTTCATTTTCAATTCTGATGTTTTGGCTGTTGAAGCATCAGTATGCAACTTCTGAGCAGCACGAAGACTTGATATATCATTCGTTGAGTTGTCATGATTTCCAGGGGGAGAATGGTCATTAAGCCCAGGTAGATCATGAACCACATTTCCAGGATCAAGTCCTTGGATTTTGCTACTTGCTGGTGGACTTCCTGTCACGCACGCTTGTGCATCATCCCTGTATCTATGATTCGAACATGATATGTCAAACTTCTTCTGATTACTGCTAGGTACTTCTTTTTGAAGAAACTGGCTTTCTTTTGGAAGATCTTTACAACCAGACCCGATTAAGTCCTTTGCACATTCAGCTTTGGCAGGAGAGATATTAAAGGATTTGCTCAATTCTACTTTAGCAGGGGATCTATATTTGCCTGATTCTCCTCTGAAAATTGATGATGGAGATTTCCGTGGAATTGTCCTTGTGTAATTTAAAGCACTGAATGTTGCATCAGAATGAGATTTCTCAGAACTTCTAAAAACAGACTGTAAGTCATTCCCCTGTTTTCTAGAACTTGGAGTTCTTCCCTGTGCATCAGGTAAGCCAATACCAGTGGCATCATTTAAAGCACTTGCATCCTGCCAAGTTGGCATCTCAGAAATATAACTCCTATCATAAGCGGATGCGTGATGATTTCTGCTAGGAGTTGTTAACATGTCATTCACATCCATAACCCTTGCAAAAGGTTCAAGTTCACCTGTATTATGCGATGCATTTGGCACTTCCCCATTCAATCTAGGGGATTGATAAGGTTTGGGGGTGCCAATTTTTATTTGAGGACTCTTATTTGACATTTTATGGCTCAATTGCTTTTCATTGGTGTCCTCAGCATCGTCCTCTGAATCCTTTGCTTCAGCTTCCATCACCTCCAACTCATAGCCACTACAGCAAGAAGAGCAAGATTTTAGTATAGATCTTTACTGCTATCTGACATAATCTTACGGATGAAATAGAGTTCATTAACTAAGTAATCGGACATAACATCCAGTTCCTGATTAATCCATGATTTATCTATAATGTACATCAATACAACAAGATGTTTAGAGTTTGTAAGAATTTCATATATTGACCAGTCAAAGTACTTTTGTGGGGAATCTTTTCAAACTAACCATCTTGAGACACCGGGATAAGAAAGCAGGTCTCTGGAACCAACATGACACAAAGATTTAAATTAAATCATTCATATCATGTAATTAGAATTAAGACTCTATAAGCCTAAACAGAACAAAAAAGTCACTTTTCATCTGCTGCATTCTTGGAGTATAATAATGTTAATCAAAAATCATTGCAGTAAGATAAATGGTGTATTTTAACCCTTCATAGCAAGAAAAAGTAACCAGGATCAAAACTAGTTCATCTTATTGCAGCAAGACAATACAAAGGAACCAAATTCCAATACCCTACCTCTTGTTATAATCATCTTCAGGAAGAAGTGTCCAATCCCTTAAGCTGCATGATCAAAACAAAGACAGTGTTCATTTCTGATAATACAAGTACTTTATTATACATGAATAATTAATCATCAAAAATCAAAGTAGAAAAAAAAAGGCTAATTTACCAATCTTCCAACCAGCGATGATTTATAAGCTTTATTTTCTTCAGCTTATGCGCAAGCTCATACTTTTCACCTGTACAGAATGAAAGCATCAACATAAAAAAGAGTTCCATATATATAGCAAATGCTAACCAGTCACTCTTACTACTATGATCTGCTTTATTCTAAACCTAACAGATTAAGCCTGCTAAGTCACTAATGAGCATCGAAACCCATAAACCGTGCCTTGGCTTTTTCAGTAACTATATCAAAAATTCACCTTCAAATTTATAGCATAAAAGATGAGTAACTTTGTTAGCTACCAATGGCTTAGAAAACTGCGCTCCCATCAAGCTAACCATAGTCTGAGAAACAAATAAAACACACAATCACATTTCAAGTAATTTTAAGAAACTGAAAAATAACTGAATAAAACAGGACGACATACCATAATATCATCTCGATCTTGTCTCTGGTAACCAGTTAAACACATAATTAAATCTTTAGCACCAGAAATTCCATTCAAATCCCTAAGAGGTCTATACATAATCTGTTACAAACAACAACAAAATAAAATCAAAATCACAAATTCCCTAATTAAAATTATAATCAAGCAGCAAAACAGTTTTAAATTAAAATAAATAAATATTGCCATAAAGTAATTAACAGAAACTCACAGAAGTAGCATCAACAGCCATTCCGTTGTCATAACTATGGTCAACCCATAATCCTGTGACGACTGTCTTCCTATCATTTCGTGCAGCAACACATACTGGATCATCCTATTAAAACGATAATTAAATTAATTGATATATTTTGTGGATTAAATATTAGTTTAAGCAGATAAACATGATTAAGGACTTACATAAACTACTTTATCCACAATTACATGAGTACAGCTTTGATTGTACTGACCAGCATCAACTCCACCGCCGTTCATTAGCTTTGCTCGAGCCTGTAAAAAGTGACGACAC
Organism: Mercurialis annua; assembly: GCF_937616625.2. Classification (NCBI taxonomy): domain Eukaryota; kingdom Viridiplantae; phylum Streptophyta; class Magnoliopsida; order Malpighiales; family Euphorbiaceae; genus Mercurialis; species Mercurialis annua. Next base: position 39,237,481 of record NC_065575.1, read on the forward strand.
CGTTTAGTCTACTGTGATATTTTAACGGAAGTAGAATACAACGGAACCCTACTTACCTGGCTTTCATTGATTGGATCAAAACCAAAGAGAACAAAACGGACGCCGAGGAACGTCTTGGACGGAGAAGCGGTTTCCATCGTTTGAATTCAAAAATGTTCAGCTTGAACAAAGTGTAAATTAAATATTTAGGGGAAATGAATTTTTTTACTGTTTTTTCAAAACTTGTTGGGGAAGAATGAAGAGTGAGCGGTGGAATTGTAGAAGCGGGAAGAAGCAATTATTTCTGTCGGATTTTGGAATTTTTAATTTTTGGGCCCTGGCGGGAGTGGAAAATTTTGTGGCTTTGCGGTCGCATCCACGTGATAGGACACGCGTCCAAACTTATCTCGTACGCTAAAATCAAGATGGGCTGATTTGTTTCTGATTATGTGATTAATGGGCTTTCATTACCTGTTTTTGGGCTATGAAAGAACTGGACTTAAGTTTTTTCAATTTTACATGGCCAAATTTATTTTTAGGTCCATATAATTTTAATATTTTATTTAAATAGTTTTTTTTCAAAATTTTATATTTTATTAAGTTTTTGTATTTCACGAATATGATTTAATAGATTATTTTCAGATGGAATCATTACACAGGTGCTCAGTTTTTATTACTATTACTACGTGAAACATAATAAAATTGAATGATCAAATTTTTTTATTCTAAAATTTCCGTATTTTTAAATTTTTATATATCTAATTTTTGTATTTTTATCTTTTTTATTATCTGATCCATTTTCGAGTTTGGTCTCATGCACGTTTCATGAAAAACGTAGTGCATGTTCTTTTTTCATCTAAAATAATCTTAGTAATTCAAAGAACTAGATAAAAACAGAAATTTAAAAATCAGATAAATAGAAGATTAAAGTACAGGGGTCTTAAGATGATTTTAGCCATTTTACACAAATGAAAAAAATTAGGAGTGGGATAAGTAAAACTGATTAATTTCATTGTTGCATTCTTGACTCATCGCATCCTGTAAGAGGAACAGCGGACGACAGAGAAATGGCTTGGCTAACCCGATTTTTAGCGGCGGTGGCTTTTTTAGCCGTCGGAGTTATCTTTTCACCGGAAACGTTCGGATCAAAATCAGCGGGTGAACTATCTACATACCTGAAATTGGCTCACCTGCTCTGCTTCTCCACTGCTTTTGGTGCCGCTCTTTGGGTCACCTTCATCGGTGGCATCATCATGTTCAAGTAAGTAAAATTCCTTTCCTTTTTCTGATTCACTATTTAAAAACTTAGGTTAATGTAATTTTGATTATTGTTATTTGACACTTAGTTTAATGGAATTTTGATGATTACTTTGTAATAGAATGAGTATGATTTAGTCAAGAATTGTGTACGGATTTTCAGGAATCTTCCGAGGCATCAATTTGGTAATCTACAGAGCAAGATGTTTCCTGCATATTTTTCATTGGTGGGTGTGTGCTGTGCAATATCTGTGGCGTCGTTTGGGTATTTACATCCATGGAAATCAGCATCCTCTGCGGAGAAGTACCAGCTCGGTTTCTTGCTCTCTTCGTTAGCGTTCAATCTTTCTAACTTGTTTGTCTTTACTCCCATGACCATTGAGGTATACTTAGTAAACTTGTCAATTTTTAGCCCTATGATTTCAATTTCCTATAAGAACTTGCATTATTTGCTTTGATGATTATGTCAAATTTTAGTTTCCGAAAATATTTCGGATAGCGGTTTTAGGATGTCGAATTGTTATCTGTCATTTCTTTTGCTGTATCCACCTTTTCTTGGTTGTTGAGGAAATAGAGGCAATGAGTATTGAAAAGAAGTGTTCTTTTTTTTTATTTTTGTTTGGGGTTGTAAGCTCCTTCTTGTAAATCATCCAAAAATTTGATCATTTTCTTTGTCAAATCTTGGAAGTTGATCATTGTAACTGGAAATGTGTGGCATCTCCGAGCATTTTGTCATGATAAAGTAAATAATTGAATGTTGTTATTCTATGTTCTCAACTACCATTCTTTTTCATAAAACAATAGCCAACTTCCTGTCATGGAGAACTGATGGCATTAAGTTTGCCAAATGGTAGTTCTCCTTGTTAAATAACGTTTCAATTTGAAATTCCGCATCATTTTCTCGTGGGTATTTACAGTGTTGCTGGTTTTCATGTATAAGTATGTTAATTGTTTCATTAATCCAAGAATCTTCTGCTTTTGGTGGATTAGATGATGAAACAAAGGCATAAAATGGAACGAGAACTGAACGTTGGAGAAGAAGTTGGGTGGTCAAAGAACCAGGAAGCAGCAAAGAAAAATCCGAAGCTTAAGGCCATGAATAAAAAGTTTGGCATGATCCATGGTTTCTCATCCCTTGCTAATATTATGTCTTTTGGCAGTCTTGCCATGCACTCCTGGTACTTAGCAGGTAAGATGAATCTGTAATTGAAGGTATGGCACTAAATTTATTGGATAGACTTAAGTACTCAAGCTGTGATTATTTCTCAACAATATGTCAAGTTGAAGAAGCTCCTCATCTCACGGTTGTTGTAGTGAAGTTTGCAAATGTGCCTGTTTCAGTATTAGATATGTCTACTTGTCTAGTCATAAGATAATAATTTTCTTTGAGCTGTTCCATGGATATATGTTGTAACATTGTCAAAAATATGTCAATGCCCTTGCTTAGTTTCGAATACCAGTTCAATTTCCTCTATTTTTCCCACTATTGAAAGATTGCATCAACGTTTCTGAGTAGCGTGTTTTTGTGGAAAGACTAAGGAATGGAATTTCTACACTAGGTAGATAATGATCTAATTCGCAACCACGTAATTTCTATTACTGTTTTTTATTCAAGCATGTGTACCACCTTTGATTGGGCTATCTATGCAGAAGAAAAATTATGTTCCATGAACCATTAAAGCATTGAATGTTGAATCTTATTTTAATATTGGCTGAAAGCATTTAGGGTCAGGATGTTGAATATATATAAATAGTTCCCTTTCATCTGTACCCTATCTCTAAATTTCCCTATGCATCCAATAACATTACAACTTGCACTAACTTGGTTTTTAACTGACTTTTTAATACCATTATGTTTTCCTATTACCCGCGGTGCTGCCATGCATAACTTTTCAGTCTGGTATTCAAAAGATGCATTGTATAATAAGAACTTAGCATGATCGTTCTGAGAGTGTTTTGAAGTGCTGGATAAAATGAATTGTACAGCGGCAGTGTTCATGCTATAACTTATGTAAATTCGTGCTTTTCCTGATATAGCAATGTTTTTCAATTTATGCTCATGGTCATTCTGATCATTTACTGTAGTTTGCCTGTATTAAGACCAGTTTGCCTGTATTAAGACCATCTTCAAAGGGAGTCACTAAAATGGAAATTGATGACTCCCCGTCTTTCAAGGGAGTCACCTAAATGCATTTAGGTGACACCCTTAGACCATCTTCTAGGGGAGTCATCAAAATGGGAATTGATGACTTCCCATCTCCAAGGGAGTCACCTAATTTAGGTGACTCCCACATGCCCTCTCTCATGAAAAATGGTGAATGACTTATTCTTTCACTGTTTCACTTTTTGATTATAATAATAGGACTAGTTTATAATTTGATACTTATAGTTTATGGTTGCATTTAATTAATTGCTTTCTTATTAAATAATTATAGAGTAGTTTTAAATGTAATAGCATTAAAATATATTAATCATTTATTTTCCATGATAATAATATTACATAAATAATTTAACAAGACAATAATATAAAAATGTTACATAGATAATTTTACGATATAATAACCTAAAAACGAAACATATTAGGACATTACATACTAAAGAAATAGAACACATCTTATATCAATAATCTTGAACTTTGCAATGCTTTAATTGAGCATTTGTGGATGAACCACAGTCATTATGAGAATTGACTTATTATTCCATTAATTTTAATTATTATGTTGTGTTAATTTAAATAAATTTATGTAATGTTTATTTCAACTTTTTATATTGTGTTAATTTAAATAAAATAATGTAATGTTTATTCTAAGTAATTTTAATATAAATTAAGTTTTAAATAATATAAGATTTTATAATTAAAAAAATTAATAGCGTTATATTTTTAAAATAGAAATAATACTATATGTTTGATTCGGACGAATATGAGTATGAATAAGTTTGTGGCTGTAATTGGTAAAAAGTGTATAAAATGTTAAGAATTAAAAATGATTAAAATATTAAAAAGTAAAAGAGTATGTTTTTTGTGAAGAAATTGGTGACTACCATTGGAGTAAATTTGGTGAAAATTCACCAAATTGAGAAATGGTGAAGGAAATTAGGTGATTTTCTTTGGAGATGCCTTTACACTCTTTTTCATCAGAAATGGTTTCCTTCACCATTTCACTTTTTGAATAAAATAATATGATTAATGTACAGTTTGATACACATAATTTGTAGTTGTATTTAATTAATTATTTACTTATTAAATAATTTAACGAGATAATAATATAAAAATATTACATGAATAATTTTACGAGACAATTAATAATATTACATAATTAGTTTTACGAGATAATAATATAAAAACATTACATAAATAATTTTACAATATAATAACCTAAAAACGAAACATAATAACATTACATAATAAATAAATAGAACACATATTCTATCAATAATCTGGTAGATTGGTATCAAATCCACCAATATTAGTAAAATAGTCACCAAAAGTATTTAAAGTAGAGGATGACTGTTGAGCTCTTTTTTGAAATATTCGTCTGTATTCGGCTATCCAATATGCACGCATAGTTGGATCAACAATTGAATTCAAGTCCATTATCAAAATTTTATGTTCTTCCCTAAATTCTTTGAGACCATATTTTTGGAATTACTTTCCATGTCTATTTAGTTTTTTTATTGTGTTAATTTAAATAAATAAATATAACATTTATTTTAAGTAATTTTAATATAAATTAAGTTTTATAAGATTTTACAATTAAAAAAATTAGTGGCAATTTATTTTTTAAAATATAAATAATACTATATGTAGAATTCGGACGAATATGAGCATAAATAAGTTTGTGGGTGTAATTGATAAAAAGTGTATAAAATGTTAAGAATTTAAAGTGATTAAAATATTAAAAAGTAAAAAAAAATATTTTTTGGTGAAGAAATTGGCAATAATCATTGGAATGAATTTGGTGGAAATTCATCTAACTTAAAAAATGATGAAAAGAAATGATGATGAATTTTAGAGATGCCCTGAGAATAAGAAGATGGTTGTGAGTTTTGAGGAGGCATTATTAGTAGAATGGGCATTAAATAGCTATCGGATGGTAAGTGATAAATTAGTGAGATTAGGATGAGATGGGTTAGTTTTGATGCGGTCTTGGCGAGTGTCTGTAGCGGTCCTGGAGAATAAGCAGTTAGGGTGGGCAGGTTCACTGAAGTCAGTAAGAGTAGAAATGGTAATAAATGGGTAATAAATGCTTATTACAATCGGTGGTTAGAGAGTATCCCCTATACTAATAATGTGGAATATTTGGAGAAATGTCATCGATAAGCATTGGATGAAATCACAGTCCGGGCCTATAATCGACTCGCGGTTTCTACTATATTTGTTTTAGGATTGTAATCGAGCCGAACCGCGTTTTGAAATGTTCTTTTTCAGCTCGTTTATGCAGAATGATGTCCATATCTAGTTTGAGCTTGGTTTGAGTTTTGAGTACTAAGCACTAAATCAATTTATTTATATTTTGTAAAGCTGGAGCTCAGCTCAGCCTCAGACTCAGCTTGTATCTTGTTCATATAGGCTCTAAAAGAGCCGAACTCGAGCTCATTTAGCATTTAAGTGAACAAAATACGAACCGAGATCTAGAGCTCATGTGTAGCTTAATTTTCCAACGGAAGGTTCTTCAGGAATTGTGAGCCATATATAGGTGGGAGGCTGATTACCTAAAATGATATCCAATTTATCTAGGAAAAGAGTGGTAGGCGTTTCGTTGTGTATGAGAAGAGTTTTGTTAATTCCGCAATCAATAAACATCAAGTCAGCGATAAATAATATTAAAATTGTTGGTCAGTTTGGTATAGTTGAAATAAGTGAACTGGCCAAAGTTTAGTTCATGTAGCAATATAAATATTGACATTATACATTTTAATAAATCAATTTTCATGTGGTATATAAGGGTAAATCACACTTTTACCAACTAAATGGCTATGATTGAGCTTATTGTTTAAAAAAAAATATCTATCTTTTAACCTCTTTTCAATTATGTCCCGATTTTATAAATCGTCAATTTACCCAAATCTGCACTTTAAAGTTTTAAATGTATCCATAATTTTCATTTGGATCGATTTTTCCCTGTGGATAAAATCATTTAAAAACACTAAATCTCAAGGTATAGTTTTGCTTTTTCATTTGAAAAAAATTAAATAAGTTCTTTATCTTTAGGATTTAATTTAATTAACTTTATTAGATATAAATTAATTTTTTAAATTTTACTAAAAAAATTAAATAAATTAAAAACTGTCATATTCATTTCGATATTTGAACCGCGATGCTCATCTGATCCCGTTGTCTCCCTCTGACTTGCCGCGTCCCTCCGGCGAACAGTTCTTAAACTGTTCGTCTTGAGGAAGATGAACCAAATATGTTCTGTTTTTCTCAAGGCGAACCTAAATTGGATTCGTCTTGAGGAAGATGAGCGACGCGTCAGAGGATGGCGGCGGGGTTAGAGAGTGGCGGTGATGGAATCAGAGGCCTTCAAATGTCATAATGAATATGAAAAACTTAATACCATTAATTTATAAGAAATAAAAAAAATATTTTTTATTATTATTATTTGAATTTGTGGAAAAGAATGATTTTTGTTCTATTTATAACATCTAGTGCTATTTAGAATATATGTTAAATATGAAGAATTTATTAGAATTCTTTTCGAGTGAAAATGAGGTTAATTTAATGTTTAAAGGTAAAATTAAAAGTTAAAGGGGCACATTTGAATAAAGTATAATTGAAAACAATTTTTTTTTTGAAGATTAGCCTTATGATTACGTGTCTAGATTGCTGTATTTCTTTTTCAATTTTAACTGAATCAAAAAAATTACTATAAATGAGATTCTGAAAATAAATTCTATAGTTATAGAAAGTTCACCTGCACGTTTACCTCTAAATTACAAATTTATTCATTTTACATAATCAAATAATGTGTACGTATAATAAATAGGCTAAACCTATTTTGAAGTCCCTGAACTATATATTTTTAGTTCATTAGGTCCCTTAATTTCTATTTGACTTGTTCGAGTCCTTAAACTTTCATTTTTTGGTTCATCAGGTCCTTCAACTTTTATTTGCCTTTCTCAAGTCCCTAATTGTTTATTTTTTGGTTCATTGAGTCCTTAAATGAATCTTCGTTTAAGGATCTAATGAACCAAAAAACAAAAATTTAAGTGCCTGAAAAAGTCAAAATAGAAGTTGAGGATCCGATGAACCAAAAAATAAAAGTTTAAGGATTTGAGAAATCTAAATAAAAGTTGAAGGACTTGATGAATCAAAAAATAAAAGTTTAAGGATCTTAAAATGGATTTAGTCTAATAAATATTGAATACTGAACGATTCAGCCGGTCATTCAGTTTGTACATTTTAGAAAGCTGACCAATATTATTATTTTTTGCTTAATAGCTAAAATTTCAAAAAAATTAAAAATTGGTGTTAAATTTATCAAAATTAATAATTTGAATTAAATTTACAAAAGACACTAAAATTCATGATATTTTTACACTATTAAATCTTATTTTTTTTAACGGTTCAATCACTTAATTGTTATAGTACAATAATTTTTAGATACAAAAACAGGTAATTCTGATTTTTTTTCTTTTTTGAATTCATCAAATCTCATTAAATCGAATATGAAATAATTATATTTGTAGAAAATTCGGGATAATTCAAAAACTAAATTCGATGACTCGATATGGAACAGACAACATGCTGCCTTATTCGCATATCTTACTTACGAAAAAAAATATATTAACTGTTTCGCTAATTAAATGCAGTTTTCAATCAATCTTCGATCAAATTTCATACATCACCCGCAAACGCATATCATCCGATTCATTCAACACTTGATAACTTCTTCATAAAAAAGAAACAACAAACCTTTTACAGAGAAATGACAAAAAACTTTTCACAAATAAATGACAAAATAAAACATTTAGAAAAAAACAAACAATAAAAAATAAATAAAACTAATATAACTCATAAACGTTTCCATTTTATTGTTGATGGTTTTCAATTTATCTTCATTTCTTGATAATTGAATTACGCTTCGTTGATAAATCTTAATTCATCAGGAAAATTGAAAAAGAAGTAGATATTTACTATATCTATGAAATTAAAATAACATATATAAAGGGACGGCTACAGTCAACAGTAAAAACAAACCATTAACGGCTGCCGGAGAAGAAACAAGAAAAAAAATTCTAGTCTACTAGGGTTTGCTTAGAAAGAAAAGAAAGGATTTTTGCTCTCACTTAATCCTATTTTAGGTAATTCTGATTTATAGACACAAAAAGAGTATTTTTTTTTGGTTCTTTGTAAAAGTATCAGAACTATATATAGCTATTACGCAAGATTTAGAGTATAAAATGATTGGATATTTAAATTTAAATTTTAAATTTTACTATAATAGCAAATAATAGGAAGTATGATAAGCAACTCATAAACTAAATGTAACGTCGGCACGATTGATTATTTAGATGGGTATATAAGCAAATTATCAACTAAATGTAATGTTGACATTGATTGATAATTTAGTTAATATGTGACTTGGATTGGAGGGGACTCCAATATCATCAATAATTATTCATCCTTCCTGTTCTTATTCAAGTAAAATAGGCTCCACATCAATACAACTTAAAATTATTGAAATGAATTAGCAAATCTGATAAATGATTATTGGAGAAGAAGGAAAATAGTAACATCATTTTCCATTTATAGTGGATGTGTGGAGTGTGTCAAGGTAATTTTAAACAGAACAAAGCATCAATTCACCCCTTAATTTGGCACGAAATATCAAAAAATCATTTTTAAGCAAATCGAATTACTTCTGTCCTGAACTAAGAACCGCATCATTTTCACCCCTCTGACAAAAAGAGAAAAATATTTAATTTTACGTTATTAACTCTAATTAATTATACATATTTCTAATTAGCTCTAATTAAACTCCTAACTAATATATTAATTAAAATTGTAATTAACTCTAATTTATTTTAATTAAAACTAATTAAATCTAAACCTAATCTACCAACAGTCGTCGCAACCCTCCATCCCCTGCCAAGCAACGAGCGCCGCCATCGTATTAATTTAGGGATTTTATTGCACCTTTTCTTTTCTTCTTCACATCTTCATCTCTCCACCGGCTGTCACCGTCTCACCGCCTGCAATGCATATGGCGCTGCTCCCCTGGCTATTACGGTCCATACTGCTGCAATTCGAAGAGGAGGAAGGAGGAAGGAGCTACTCCTTCAATGAGAGTTCGACGGTTTCTTCACGTGTAATTCACAGTTTCTTCGCCTAAAAGATTCATATATTTTAATTTAAATATTGGTATCATTTTTGAACTTTGAAATTATAGGGGTATAACTGAAATTTAAAAATGATTAAATATCAATTTCAAAAATAAATTAAAATTAAGGGTCTTTTTAAACTTTTTATCATTTTAAACTGGAATATGTGTTTGACGCGAGGAAGAGAGAATTTTTTTGTCAAAAGCTAAAATTTTCATTAATGAGAATGAAAATTATATAAATGGATAGTTCTTCAACACATTGAAAGAACTATTCTAAAATAATTCAGAGATATTAATACAGTCATCGAATAGAGCTTTTTCAACCATCAAAAGGTTCACCAAATATAAAATGGTTCAAATGAAAATACGATCTTGAAACCGCTTAATTCTTAAAGCTTCAAACTTTTCAAATCTCATCAATACATAAATCCATAATTTATCTCCCAATTCTTAAATCTACAAGAATATGGATCTATAGCGCAAACAGACGCTAAATTATTTTGAGCGATTTAAAACATCGGATCAAAGAGATGCGAGAAGACCTTAAAAATTTATTCAATTAAAATAAAATTCAAACAAACACTTTAAAAAAAACTTATTGAAACAAGAAACACTTTTTGATATGGTTATGCTAAGTTCATAACGAAAATAATCTGATTCGTTTAGAAATGATCTTTTTGATATTGAGGTGTATTGATCCATTGTTTGTTTTAAGCATGTTCAAATTCGATTTATATGATATTCTAAGCTTAACATTTTTTTCAGGCCAAAATCAGTCGGAAAATAAATAATACTTTAATCATGTTCTAGAAAGCGGATAGAAATTACATTTATCATTTTGTCCCGATATATTCCTAACAGAAGCCTCTTTTCCTTCTCCGCCTCCGCTCAGTTCTCCGGATCCATAAATATTAAGCTTTTATAAGTTTATAATCCAAATAAACAAAAATTATGTACTCATTTGATGATAAACCCCACAAGTTGTTTACAATCTGTAGCCTAAAAATATCTACTAAAGGATTTGAATATGTCAACTTTTCAACTACATGTCTGCTCGTATTAAAATCCACTTACCAACTGTAGCATTACTTTCACAAAATTTGGGCATGTCTAGTGGTCCCTCGTTTGTTCTCTTTTTAAGCTATCCATTTTAATTTCGTAAATAAATAGTACAAGCAATTTGATGCAACAAAATGTCAAAACATATTCCATACCAGACAAAAATCCAGGAACATAACACGAAATGGCAACTACACTCTACTACCAGAATTCAAATCAATCAAGTTCACCTAATTACATTGGAAATTTTACTTTTGAAGAATTGAATTTAAGAAAAAAAAATATAATTAATAATTTAATTTACATATTCAAAAATTAAAATTTACATATTCAAAAATTAAATAACACAATATATAACGGTCCCTCTAAATCAAAAAACACCACTTCAACACGCACAAAATTGACTGTAGAAGAAGCAAATTATGAATCTAAAAAGCAGGGTAAGTATGCTTTGTTGGATGGATAGGCACAAATAGCAAATGGCACCACCGCCCTTTTTGGACTAGACTGTCGCCACGCCATGTTTTGTCTGCACCTGAACCATTTAGCACACCCAAGACCTTTTTTTTGGCTCATGCTGCTACTTTCCATGTGCTTAATGTGGGTCATATAATGAATCTACTGGTACATTCAACCCCGTTTCTACTATTTGAACTTTCCCGTTCTCCAAATACATTTCAACGGATAACTGTATACTAAACGTAAATCTAATCGCTGATAGATACAGAACAAAAACGTCGTAAAACATGCTCGTACGGATAATTTTTACAGCTAGGTTCCCAACTGTAATTTCTTCTTTAACATAGCCCAACTGTTTAATAATGATATGTATTGTACTTTTCCAACATCTTATAATGGATGGACAGGAAAATAAATTTTTTTCTACTCCCTATAATGAATAAAGAATCGCCTAATGATCTTGATGCCCATGTGAATCTAGCCTGTACAATATTCTAAGACAGAAAGGCAATGTACCTACATAGATGATCAATGAATGTTGATCACGCTGTATGCCCCCAGCAGCAGCAATCTTGCCGGGAATAATAGAACCACTAGCAGATGCATGTGTTGTGATGCGACGAGCCTGCTAAATCTTTTCAATGATTCCCTGCCCGTCTGTACGGCGCCAGAGAAATTGAACTGGTTTTGCCCCAGGTTGATTGATACCAGAGGCCTCTCTGTGAAGAAGCCACCACTTTGTGGTGCCAGGAGGGACCACCAGTACTTGCGTCGGTGCTCTCTTTTGGTTTTCCTGATACGATTAAGCTCTTGACGAATCACACCACGCACACATTTTAGGTAGGAATTCATGTCATGGTCCCTTTGAATGGTTCCTTCAGCACCGTAAGCAGATTTATCACCTAAAATCTCAAGTGGGTGCGGGGAGTTCAAAAATAAACTCTGTGCAGCCCGGAGCAGCTTCTCTGCATCATTTGTGTCAGACAACGGATAGCTTAGAAAATATAGGCCACTGCCAGATGGAAGAAGATCGTGGTGAGGGGAGAATTTCTCATCTGGCTGTAAAATTAAAAGCTCTCCCATTGGTGCATACAGTAGCTTCTGCAATAACAGAAAACATTCAATTTCCGTTCCATGGACAAAACAACAATGAAACTAAGGTATTGTATATGGTGAAAAAGTTACCTGGTTATTCAGACAAGGATGATTTCTGAAGTTCTTATTCACAGCCTTTAGAAACTCTGCAACATGACTAGGATAATTACAAGAGAATGCTCGAGGCACAATGTCTCTATGCATAGTAATTGCCTGAACATGACTTCGTGGCAATCCAAGTTTACGAAGGAGATAGTCACCGCCACACATGACCGACGGTGCACCAAACGTTATAACAGGAAGTAAGGATGAAGTTGGCACTTCGTTTCTAATCATCAACATGAGATTTATGAGCAGAGACAAGCTCCCACCAAGAGAATGCCCTGTGAAACGAAAGGTCGCACGTCTCCCGCAAGACTTTAAATGAGCTTGGACTTCCGGCAACATTTGTTCGTACATACCCTTTGCAGCCTCATAGATACCTCTATGCACTAGCACATCCAACCCCTGCACACCAAGAGGACACAACATTTATCTATATTAGCGAATTGTACAAGTGAAGAGATGACATTTCGTTATTATTCGCAAGATATTAAAAAATCGAATTTGAGCATTTTGTAGCAACCCATCTCATTTTAGCTCATCAAAGGATATAAAGAAACATTAAAAGAATAACTGAACTAGAATTTGGCAAAAAGATAAATGTACCTCAAACTGAACAGGTTCGAAGAGTAAATTTGCTTGCCAAGATGCTAAGGACTCAGATCCCTGCGCGACAGATGTGCGAAAATTAGAACATATATAATCTATGACTTGAAACATACTACAAGTCCATGTTCTAGATATTAATGTGGAAAGTGTAGATTTGATTGCGCACCAACCTAATTATGGTGAACATAAATTGAATTGTTACAGACATTGTATGAAGGAACCAAGTTAAATAAGGTATTAATTGATAGCTTACCTGAATCACAAAGAATCTTGTATACTGGTCATCATCACATATAAACCATTCACATGGTGAGGAACCTGTTGAACTCAAATCATCGGCAACAGCCTGCTTAACTTCCTCCTTTGCAGCAACCACAGCTGTCACTGAGTCGGTGGTTGCCATGAAAGAAGCAACCTCCGAGTTCATCATGTTGACATTTCCATTGCCACCATCAAGCGAATCTTTACCCGTCTTAGATTTTGAAGATTTAAATGGAAGTATGCTTTTTGTATGACCGTGCAAATAAGAAGCAGCAGAGGCAGCTATCTGATAAGCAGTAGAGGCACTTATATGATACCCATTATTCTTCTTATCTTCTCGGACCTCTGGCGCCACCGGTTGCTCTAATACCCCTTCCTCTACTTCTCCATCTTCAGATAATGACACCTGAAGTTTCTCTGCTTTTGCTGATAATTCCCTCTTTTCAATCGAGGATGTCACATACCGAAGGCCGCGATACTTTAAGAGGTTCCCTGCCTGATTTCACCAAAAGATTACACCAAAAGGAGTAAGACTCCATCAAAATTAAGTTTTACAATGCAACAAAAAATGACCAAAGATCAAAGTATATTTATAAATATAACAAAGTTTGCAGATGCATGCAGAACCAAAAACTCAACTATTCCTCCTTGGCTACATTGTAAAAGAAGATTTATACATAAAACAAAGTTTGCAGATGTATATACAGAACCAAAAAATCAACTAATCACCCTTCAAATAAATATTGACTTGATCCACCATGATTAAATCTAAGAACCCTAAATCTCAATTAAAAAAAAGTGAAATTTTGGTACCTTAATTTTGGGAATGCAATAAGCAATGTTACCAAGATAGGACATTTGAGCATAAAGCTTAGCTTCAGCTAAAGAAACCTTCTTTAACAATTTTGAAAATGAATCCTTATCAAATTCAAACCCTTTTTCATGACCATCATCATCAATTCTACATGCATCACACTCCTCCTCCTCCTCCTCCTCCACCTCGTCATCACCGCCGCCTATCACCGCCACATCACCACCATTAACATCTAACCCTTCTCCCCCACCACCGTCGCCAATCCTCAATTCTTCCTCCTCTTTCCAGAGAGACCTCACGTGTAAGATCTTTAACACCCAGTTATTCCCATTTTGTCCCTCCTTTGTCCCCGTCTCCATTACTCCATCCTCTCTATTCTCCACCAAAACCGCGTCGTCCACCGCCATTCCGTTAAAACGGTTACTTTTCCCTCCCCCGGGCCAAAAAGATTGCAAAGGATACCTAAATGAGAATCTTGAAGCTGCTTTTTGTGGCACACTGGATTTCTCCCTACCAACGGCACTCACCTGAGACGCAGTTGCTCGTATGTCCAAGGTGGCGCCGCCACCGACGGAGATCGGCGGTGTAATACCGTGAATTCCAGTTTTTAAACACAGAGTATCCATTTTTATTTCTTCTAGTTTCTTGGATTTAATTTCGTATATACGAATTTAAATATATTTATAAGGCGTTTACGTAAATCAACAATCTTTGAATTTTCTTGTTCTTGTTTCTTGATCGATAAAATCGAAAGCCCGAATTATAAGAGAAAAATTAAAATCAGAGAAAAAAATTTAGAAAGATTTTAGGAATGGGAATAGAATGCGTTTTATAACCAAATTGGTAACCAACCTTCATAGTCACACTCGGAACCTTTTTAACTATTTTTATTTTATTTTATTTTATTTTTAGCTATTTTTTTAAATTTTATATCTATTTTGGAAATTCTTCTGTGATATTTAGATGAGCAGCCGACTACTTATCAATATCATAGATGGTGAGACGACGTCGTTTAGAGTTGAAAGCGTAAAATGCGCTCATTCAATGTGTTTAAATTGTGCGTGTCAGTACAGGAACGTGTTGGGAGACAGACGAAGGGTTGTGATCAGCTACGAAAGCGCGTGTTTTTTACGAGACATACGGAAGATTAGGGAGTGACACGTAAGGAGATGTAGATGAACTACAAACAAAACGCATTCAGCTTAGCCATTAAAAGTTGACGTGTTAGGTTGACACCTAGGATATTTGGGTTTGGATTGGGTACGACTCTTTTCTTAACCTTTTCTTCCGGTTACAGATGAGATGTGGCTTTACACGTCTTCCTACGATTAATACTTACACCCTCTATCCACAATGCAACACCTGTCCTCTTTCTCACTTCTTTTATCTTTTTTTTTTTTGATAATTATCTTTATTTATTTTTAATTTAATTTTAATTTTGTCGGTTTTAACCAAACCGGTTGATATTTTAAAAACGTGGTTTTTAATTCAATTTAGTTTTGTTTTTTTCTTCTTTACTGTCAGTTTGATTTTTTAAAAAAAAAAATTTTGACTGGTCTCAATTTGAGCTGAAAGGTTTTCGATTTTGTCAATTTATAAAATTTTAGTTTTAATTTCAACCGAACAGACCAAATACTCACTCTTTTTTTTATAGGATAAATATAGATGATATGTTTGATTCAAATTTTTAATTCTCTTATGAAAAATTCTTACAAGTTCCATAAAAAGTGCATGTTCCTTCAGAAACGCATGTTCTAGGTCAATCAAATGTTAGAATAGCTAAAATATTTTCATCTCACATGTCATTTTGCTATCAATTGCCTGGTTAGATTCACACGATTTTTATGGACTTAATCTCAATAAAAAAATCTTATCGAAATATAAGTAGCTCAATGAAAATTATATGATGATTATCTATTGTACAATTATATACATAACACTAATAATTAACAATTACTCCCTCTGCTACATAATATTTATCGGATTTGAGAATTTTTTTGGTCCGTAATATATATCACATAAAGCATTAATTGCTATTTTTTCATATTTGCCCCCCATTAATTTATTAAAAGAATACAATAAACAAATAAAAATAGTAGTAATAAATGTACATAAGTTTCAATATAGGGTTAATTTAGTAAAAGTGTTTATAAATTAAGACATATTAATTATTTTCTTAATTCTTGTGTTACAGCAAATGCAACGAATATTATGAAACGGAGAGAGTACATTTCTTATAAAAACACTTTAATAATGTAACAATAATCAGAGCTGGAAGTGGAGACGTAGACTTCGTATTTCTGAAAAATCAGAGCTTTTCCTTCTCCACGCTAGCATGGACCAACTCGATCTCACTTCTGCTAATGAAGACCTTATCTGCTAGTGCGGGAAAGCACAACAGTTCACAATTCGTTCATTTGCAGTTGTTTCTCAAGCTCAGATAACTGCAAGCCCTGCCTTCTCGAAGTTGTGGAAATCAGTTAGCTCTCCTCGCATCAAGTTCTTCGCTTGAACAACTTTACATAGAAAGATAGCCAGCCGCTCTTTCTTCACTCATTGAAACATAATTCCTCAGGTAGAAACAACTTGTGTCTTTTGCGGCGATATATATTGAGGATGGCGACTATATTCGTAGGCATTGTTCTTATGCTAGATAAGTTTAGAATTATAATTTGTCGAAAATTGGTTTGTTGGGTTATGCCTCGTAGCCTAGAGGACTTTATCTTTTGTTGGTGTTGTTTGATTTACAACAACCTATACTCAGATTTGTGATTCAGTATATGGGTCTTCACTATTTGAAATTTATGAAAAACAAGAAATTTGCGTATTTTTCAGAGAAAGATCATGTGAGTAGAGCCGGATTGTATTTTTTTTGGATGATTATATTCGTTTTTGCCTCGCTCTTTAATTAACCTCTTTTAATTTTGAGTGTTGGCTTGCCGTTTCTTAGCATTTTATAAAATTTCATTCATAAAAAAGAAAATATGACAATAATTAAAAATATTATTTGATATTTTTAAATTTAGGTCTAATCACTTAAAAACCATCCAGGTTAAAACTTTTTTTCAATTATACCCTAACATAAAAAAAAATTATTTATATCTTTTTTTTTCTTTTTTTTTATATTTCATCTCTATCCCAAAATTAAAAAAAAAACTTGCGATATGGTTCACATATATGACAAATGAGCCAAAATACTGGAGATTTTCATAAACAGCTCACTAAGAGACGAGAAAGGCAAAAATGCATTCCATTAATTTGTATGCTGCTACTTAACAAAAAAAAGAAGCAAAAGCCCCATAATCGTCTTAAATTTCTATATAATCTAATGTTACAATTGGGAACAATTTAGAACCCGAGATCAAAAAATTTGATTCTATAATCTAGCCAAGAGTTTCCTTGATCTTCTGCTTTTGATTTTCAGTTAGTGAAGTGGGGAAAAGAACCTCAAATTGGATGTAAAGATCACCTTTCTTCGTGCTAAAATGCAGTGGCATTCCTTCTCCTTTGAATTTTCTCACCTCCTTAGGCTTAGTGATTCCCTGAACATAGTTTTGACATATCATTGTAGTTTCACTTTCATTATTTACTGTTTATTTAAAAGTTACATATCCGAGTAAATAATAGGGTGGAAATTTTCTGTGGTTACTGAGCTATATAATTTAATAGAACGATCACCATCATTTCAATTGTTAAATTTCGGTAGCCGAACTTCTATTTTTTAACAACGCGAGGTTATTATAGCCATTCTGACCACTGATTGCTTATGAGGCAACAGTTTTACGTTGCTGCATAGGCATTAGTAACCTCACGTTGGAAAAATAAAAATGGAAGCTCAGTAACCAAATTGTAACTGAAACAACAATAACCATTTCTTAAATGTCCATAATTCAGTAACCGTAGAAAAACATAACCCAAAATATTACATGCAAAATATACTCCATGGTTACCTTTGTGCTAATGTCCACTAAATGTTCATCTAAGTGTTTCACGGTTTTCTCAAAACCAACAAGCGCTTGAACCTGACAAATATAGCATCAGGAGAGTAAGCCATAAGATTCGTGGAAGTACACATTCAATTGTATTGTTCTTGCACAGCGAAAAGAATAGGAAAGGAAACGTGGGGTTGGGAAGCACAGAGAGATATGCCGGGTGTACGAAAATTACCAGTGTTATTGTCACAGTTGTGTGCAAGTCATTGCCTTCCCTTCTGAATAGATCATGGGGTGCTGTACGAATACGGAACTGCCAAAATTTTGATGATTATTATTTGTCTTTAAAAGAAAAACACCTAGCAATATCACAATTCACTTGAAAGGACTAACCTTCAGATCTCCAGGCTCACCGTCTACTACTGGCTCGCCATCTTCATAGAAAACCACCTCCTGCAAAACATCCACAAAGACAGTAACTTAACCGTCTGCACATATTCCAACAACTGCAGAATATCTAATAGAAGTCTGCTACACTAAAATTCTGCCATTTACCGCCCAAATGCAATGCTATAGGAATAATACTGTTATTATTGACCAAGATCTGATAAAAGCACCCAAGAATGATAAATGCTTATTGGAATGCCTAAGAGAGATGAGTCGAAGTGATTTGAGTACCCCGGATGAACATGCATGTAAGAAATCAGAACTCAGTTAAAAGAAACCAAAACAAGAGATATGCCCAATTATTCCATCTACCTTAAATGGCCAGGTGCAGCATCATACACTCCCAAAATTTGGATCTTAAGAAACCTTAACCATTATGCACCAAAGGACTTCCATAACAGGTAGACATTAACTAGTAACTATCATGAAAATTGGAAAATGGAGAAAGAAAAAGAAGATAACAATTTTCATATGCATTCACTGAGGAAAGCAGAGATTTCTATAACAATGTGTTCGGAAGTTATTGTGCACTTACTTGTCCATCCTGCATTCCTTTCTCAATATCAACAGTGACAAAATAGCCCTCGCGTTCAAATTTGATATTTTGGCATTGCTCACAGACCTGACAGAAAATAGTAAGGAATTTTAGAGCTTTGGAGGGTAAAGCCATAGAAGTGACAGAAATTGGAATGACGATGACACTAACAAACCAGCCCATGCACAGAGGTCAACAAACTCTTATTTCCGGCAAACGAAAGCAAGTCAAATTTTTAAAGGACCCAATTGTATTGCCAATCAAATTAATTGCATCAACATTTTTTCTTTCCACACTATGAAGATATTGATAGCACAAAGTATGATATTGAACTACAAATTTGTTCAGGCCATGATTTACCTGTTCTGTCATCTGTTGAAACATCCCTGGACCAATTTGCTTATGATAAACTTCATTTCTGCAATTACAGCGTCTTTTGCCAGGGGCTGGCTTTATAACATTTTTCTCCCTCCAAACCTGATAAATCCACATTAGACAGCCATTTGTCCACAAGCCAAACAATGATCATCATAATCAATTTTTATCCTTCAAGCCAAGTAGTAGAAAAAACAAAAGAACGACATGCATGCCTTGTAATGTAAAAATCCATCAACCAACAAAGAAAATGCACAACTGTTAACGGCTGATCAGACAAAGTCCTAAACAGTTAAAAAAGTTAACTCTGCAAGGCTTATGCACCGACTGATTGATTTCCTCATTTAACAAACTGTCAACTAACTAATTCGCAGCTTTCCGGTTTTCATATAGTTCTTGGGGATGTTTGAAGCAGGGGTGTTGAATATGTAGATGTGCAGGTACAGACAAATGTTCCAAAAAGAAACACCACAACCAATGTTATCTACTAATGTTCAAAGGGCTTATCTAGCATTGTCAAAAAAATACTTCTATAATACATGCAATAAGTATACATGAAAATGATCCTTACCTTTAGTGAGCCACCCATGTACAAGTCTTCCAATGTAGCATCCAAATCGACAATTACATCATCACCTTTTACAATTGTTTCTTCCTCCTCCATAGAACCTCCTCCACCAAAGAAACTGCAAACACCATTTTAATCATATAAGACCTTTACAATACTAACGACAATCGAGAAACAAACGAGAATTGAGAACTCTCGTATATTATACAATACGCACAAGTTTCTAACAGGACACATTTTCCATCATAAAAGCTACATTAATTTAATGCCCTTGTAAGGATAACACCCAAATTAAATACAGCACAATAACTGTCCAGTAATGTAATATGCATGATAGTGCATATCATAACTATGCAAAGCTAAATGCCTCATGCATATCCTACATAAAACTTAATGTTCATAATTAGTGTAAACTTTTGATCATCTAATAGACATAGACTATAACAAAATTCATTCCCTTTCCTTAAGCTAACTCTATCATATAATGAATAAAATTTACCTGAAAAGGTCTTGCATATTCATTCCCATGCCTCCACCTCTACCTCCACCAGCCATATGCTGTTTAATCCCTTCTTCTCCATGCCTATCATATATATTTCTCTTCTCGCCGTCCGACAACACTTCGTATGCTAAATTTAATTATAAAAACAATTAGTAAAAACACTCAATTCACCAAATCAACAATTAAAATCAGGGATTATTTAATTCATATTTACCATTACTAATCTCCGAAAATCGCTTAGTAGCCTCCTCATTTCCAGGATTCTTATCAGGATGGTACTTCAATGCCAGCTTTCTATACGCTCTCTTGATCTGTTCATCTGATGCGCTTTTCGGTACTTGCAATATATCATAATAGCTTTTTCTGTAATCAAATCGAAACAAAATTAGCATTAGCTCACTCATTGCAATGTACTTCGAATCAAAATCTAGGGTTTCAAAGATACGTACGCAGCAATTGCAGCAAGAACGTGAGATAAAGCGCATAATAGAAACACAAGCTTTGCTATTTGATACGCCATTAACAATTATCAGGAGAGAACTCGGATCTCTCCAAATCTTAAAAAACCTGTAAAATCTGAAATTCTTTATCTTCTTCTTCTTCTAAATTTTTGTTTGAAAGTAAAATTAGCTCTTCGTCGTGGTTCAAGAGTTTGAGCACTGATACGAAACTTGACCAGTAAATTGCAGGGTCAGACACTATGACCTTTACCAACGTGTTCTTGTTGTCACGAACCAATCACAGCAAAGAGAGGGTTTGTTAAAGCCAATTAGAGATGACCACGTCATCATTGGCTTTCTACGTGTAAAATGGGTTTGCTGTTTTTGAAAGTTAAATGACGTCGTTTATTGTGTTGGATAGATTTCTCTAGCATAAAAGATCATTTAGCACCTAAATTTGACTCCAAAGATCATACAAATTAAAGTTTACAATTTTAGACGAAGTAACCCAAAATTTGCATATTTGAATCAATTAAGGCCACAAGTATTACACACAGGCTGTAAATGAACTCAGTTGGTCACAAGCGACTCGACGCTCAACCCGATAAGAGTTCAGTTCGTATTTATTTGTATCGTAAATGAAATAAGATCAAAGTTAATTTTATGTTTATTTATTTAAATGAGTCGAAATAGTGATGTTCATCTCTTTTACATTTATGAATAGCTCGTATTTGAGCTTCTTTGTTCGTGAACAAATTCGTATATAAGGTCGATTTTCGCAAGTATACGGAATCGTAAGTAGTGTAAAAATATGAAGTGAGAGTTATGAATCCCATGAAGAAAGCACGTCCTAATCACTAAATTTAAGCAACTTTAGTTTATCTAGAGAATCAAGAATTTTGGTATACAAAAGTCTAAAATGTAACAATGCAAAATAAATAATTAAGTAAAATTAAACTATGAGTTAAACTAAACCAATGATTCAACAATGGATATAGCAATTTGACAATAATAATCCACATATACTACTTCAAACCCTGATTTATGAATACTAATGTCATAAGTGTATTCCAGGTTCCTAGGCACTTTTTCCACTCTTTCGAATTAAAAGTAATCAAAAGCTTAATTTAGTAACTCATTCTCAAATAACAAATAAACCTAATCAATTTTAATCAATCTAATTATACACTTTAAGAAAACCTAACATGCACAGTTCATTCTTATGTTACCAAGCAATATATGTCATTGATTAATTAAATCTAATTAGTACTAAACTTGCTAAAATTATAGTCTAATACAAGATAGGATTAATGAGCTCTAATAACCCGAAGCAATTGAGCAAACCACACAATCCAACCCAATATATATAAATAAATAATTTATCATAGTATATGTGAATGTCAAATCCAATTAGGAAGTTAGTGATTCATTACCTTTGAAGAAAAATTCAAATAAAAGGAGAAGAATAAAAATATAATTTATTTTTTCAGCAACCAAAAATTCAAATGCGCGTCCTACATGTCGATTAAACCGTTAGTATTTTCCCAGCAACCAAAAATTTATTAATTATATTTAATGATAAAAAAATTATCAGCTTTTTAGCAAACTTTTTCATATTTTTTTTTTGACGGCATTGTGGAAGTTGCTCACTAGGTGTCTAATATACCATTTGCGGGTATCACTCGCCCACTCGAGCCCCTCCATTGCACTCATGATACCGGAACCGCGATCAGATACAATACACACCTTTCGCTCACCCAAAACATACCTTTCAACATCCTCATAAAATACCTCCAGGATGCGGCAGTTTCCGACTTCACAATGGCAAACGCTATCGGCATGATGTAGTTGTTCCTTTCGATCGCAGAAGCTATCAGCAAAGTCATTTCGTATTTTCCATATGTGTGGGTGCCGTCGATGTACACAACAGACTTGCAATACTGAAAACCCTTCACCACTAGCTCGTAAGTCCAAAACATATACTTGAAAGTTCTGAATCCTGGATTGTTTTCAATGGGTGTACCTGTGCATACACCGTTATTTGTAATTATTAAATTGTAATTATTAAATCATTAATATTTTTAAATAGTTGAATTTTTAAAAAAGTTACTTGTAGCATGCCACACTGTTCTGGGATTAGCAACGGTGACATTCGTCATAAAATTGCAAATCTCGCCGAAAGAGTCGTCTCATTCTCCGAACATGTTTACAATGGCCTTTTTCTTGACATACCAAGTTTTTTTTGTATCCAGGCCTAATTCACAGACTTTGGGAAATCCCCGCTCAAAGCGTTTTAATCCTTATGTCACGTAGCAGTTGTAATTGCGTGTTGATGTGTCAGCTATCTGTCACGCTCTTAAATTGCGATGGTCTTGGTTCATTGCTTGGTCGCTGCATTAGTGGGGGTCGTTATATCTTGTTACATCCAATCTTTTTCGCCTTTTAGAAGCGACGCACGCAACCTCCAATTGCAAGTGTCATTGTTCACACTCACAAGCACTATTGTTTTACCGGTTGTTCGACTACTCTTGTATTCTTTATTAGCTGCAATGTGATAACTCGTCGCACATGTCTGGACATCATACCTCGATCTAAAAACCATCCCCAGTTCAAACTCTTGGCCAGCTGCCCATATTGCATTTTCTTTAGGCCACAGATTCATATTGACGCGCATCTCATCAACATTCTGATGCGTGTACTCATAAGGAAGGCGCGGTTGAAAATGATCTGTATTTTGTTCCGACTTTCTCACTATGGGTGCCATCTCTATTCTCACCTCTGATCTCATCATCATCATCATCATCATCATCATCATCCTCGTTGTCATCATCAACGACCCCGTAGAAGTGTTCTTCTTCCTCCTCTTCATCACTGAAATCATCACAATCGTCTACGTCCGCACAGTCGTCTACGTCCGCACAGTCGTCTACGTCCGCACAGTCGTCTACATCCGCTAGTTTAGAATCCCTAAACTCTGCGCGTACTTGAGATAGCGGGTTGTACACAATGTAAAACTCAAGTACTCTCATTTGTGGCGTCCGCGAAAAATTACGCCACATTGCTTCCATGTGAATATTTGTCTCCATAGGGAAACCATCATATTTTTGAAATCTTCCAAGTTCATCGAACTGGGGCACTCGTAGATAAATCTTCATTATCTCATCAGCTTCGTTCAGCTCAATTACCCTTCTAATTACGACTTGTAATTGTGCAAAATTCACTACACTCGTCAGCTCAACCAGTTCCGATTTACCGGAAACATAATCAACTCCACCTGGAGTCATTAATATTGTACCATCCCAATAAACTTTTAGGGCTGACGGCTCATTTGTCGTTATTACTATATTACAAAACACAATTTTAACTACATTTTTTTTAAATTGGCAATCCTAAAATTCATCTCTTTATATATTACAAACCAATGCTTCCAAATTAATAGTACGATTTAAACTTTCCAAATCTTGTCATACTAACTTTTCAAATTGTAATTTTAAAAATATTGATAATTCACTTTATTCTCTAATTTAGATGTCTAAATTAATATTACAGTTTATTAAATTAATTTTGTTTTTCTTAACATTACAATATTTAAATTCTAAATTACTAGATCAGTTTTTTGATAATTTAACAGCTTTTTTTACAAAGTAATGATTAAAATAAACCTATATTTTAAATAATATTATAATTTTAAAAATATCTATTCTAATACACAATTTTTAAATTTATATTTTTCAAAATCAACCGTACTAAATTTATCAAAGCTAATTTAAATTTTAATTCAAATTTTTCATATTAATTTTTTTCTTACAAAGTTACGATTATAAAAAAAATTATATTTTCTCTAAATAGTGT
This sequence comes from Mercurialis annua, assembly GCF_937616625.2. Lineage (NCBI taxonomy): Eukaryota > Viridiplantae > Streptophyta > Magnoliopsida > Malpighiales > Euphorbiaceae > Mercurialis > Mercurialis annua. Next base: position 39,262,094 of record NC_065575.1, read on the forward strand.
TAAAATTTAATAAATATCTAATCGGAATCTAATTTAAGAATATATTAAAAAATTTGCAAAAAATAACAAAAATTCGATTTTCAAATTTTAATATACTCTAGTTTGACATTTCTCTAAATTTAATACGCATTATTCTAATTTTATTTACACATTAATCTAATTTATTTTATAATACATATTTTCAAAAATTTCAATAAATCTAACTATATTTATTTATATAACTACATTTTAAGCATCATTTAAATCTAACTACTTTTAATAATTAAAAATAACATATTTGTAACTTTTAAAAACTCACCTGATGTAGTCCTCGTTTGAATATCTTTCCGTCCGATAATACCGCCAAAAAAAAAAATATCCCGCCACGAAAACCGACTCCGCAAAATCTTCTCCACAATAATTAATTTCCACCAAATATTTGTTGTCGAACGAAACTAAAATAATAATTTCAGACACTCATGTACAATACCTAAACTCCTAAACTCTCAACTCTCATTTTCTGTCCATTTTTTTTAACAAATCTGATTTGAGTATGAAAGAGGGGACGAGTTCCCCCTTTTATAGTGGTTGCAGCTCGCAAAAGACTTCCGCGAGCTGCAACCACTCAGTCAAAGGGAATTTAATCCCTGTCAGAGGGAATAAATTCCCTCAGTGGCTCGCGGAAGCTTTCCGCGAGTCACACTACGTGGCTCCACCTGCCTCCAGGTGGAGCCACGTTTGCAGATCGCAGAATTTTTTTGCGATTTACTACAACTCGCAGAAGTGTTCTGCGATCTGAAGAGCACAATTTCAGAAAAAACGTTAATTAGGGGCTAATTTGAGGAATATTTTTAATTTTATAGACAAACATGTCATTAACCCCACAATAGCAAGGGAAGAGTACGTGAAGTATAATTATAGGAAAGTAAACTAAAGAGAAAGATTAATTTCGACTGAAAATGGCCAAATAAAAAAAAATCATAAAAAAATTGTATCTTCATGTTATCTTTAATGTAAATTTTAAATGTATAGTAAAAATTGTGATTATTTAATACTATTAAACAATTTGAATAATATGGAACCCTTAACTAAAACCAATTTTAGAAATTTATTTATATGGTTGATGATTTAGTTTTATTAATAATTATTATGTAAGTGATTTTTTATTTCAGTTTATAAAGAGTTACGTGGTTTAAATAAAAATTAGATGTCTAAAAATATGCCTAAATTGAAATTTGTTGATCAATTCATGTCACAATCGCAAAATTAACAAAGCAAATTGTTATAGTAGTTTTTTTTTTAAAAGTTATTTGCCATTTTGATAAAGGTATGAATATATTATATCATACTGTTTACAATATCAGTTTATTTCTTCAAGTACATGACAGCCAAATCTGTCGGGATACTACTGGAATAACTTGGATATTGGCCATTGACATATTTGTTTTATCAAACTGTAAGGATTTTTAATAGCTTGGGAAAAAAAGGATTTTTAATAGCAATTATACTGATACTAGCAGCTTCTGATTCGGCCAACAATTAAAACGTACTCAAAGAAAAATTAAGGCCAATAGTGTATACAATAACAAATCAAATGAATAATTTAATAATTTCTAAATAATAATTAATAAAGAATAAAGAATAATTTTTATATAAGTATATTTTAATATAAAATTGATTAGAAAGCCCGCACGGGTTTGGTCCAATGGTCTAAGTCTCAGCCATCTGAGCGCTAAAGGTCGCGGGTTCGAACCCCGGCTACGCTTTTTTCAATATGGAGTGGTTGAGGTTGGATTGCTGGCCATTATAACCCGGAATTACCTGGTATGTGGGCTTGCGGGCGGTCCACCTTGCGGGCGGTCCACATCTCGAAGTTTGACAATGATATTGAATTTCGGCTCAGTGAGTCCTCGCCACCAAAAAAAATTGATTAGAAAAAAAAGTTTTTAGAGAGTTTAAGTAAATCAATAATTTATTTTTCTTAAACTCTCTAAAAATTTATTTTCCTAATCTCTTTAATTTGTGTGTCTTACACTAAAACAATATACAATTAGAAATAGGAGCATATAAATTATAGCTTATTGATATTTTGAATATGAATACGAATTTGTTTTATTAATAATATTACTAAAATAATCCAAAATAAAGCTTAATATATTCTATAAAGTCATGATTTTTATTTTTCTTCTGTAATTTCTATTTGTTACTCCTTTTTGGAGCTGTCTAAATATGTATTTGCATAGTATTAGTGAAGCATTCATTCAAGTTCGAAAAAATAAAATTAGATGGAGTTATTTTAGATAGAAAAAATATATAATACCCTAAAATCACTCAACAAGTTATATAACATGGAATATTTGAAAAATTTAGAAAAACATATTAATTAGGGTGGAAGGGAGTAATATATTCAAATTCATTATTATTAATGATATTGAATTGAAATATTAAATTAATAATTATAATACGATGATTATATGATTTGATTAATACATACTGTAATATAAAATTTTCTACCAATACATCCTATATGACATTAATGAAGGAACCCGAGAACCCTAGTACTCAATAATTCATACTCTAATTAAATACACAACAGTGGACAAGACGGCAGAGGCTGCATCAACGTGGGAGATAAATCCTCCATCACCAGCTCTCGACGGTGGAGATGCCACGACTCTTCTCTTTTTCTTTATACTCGTGGCTTCATCTTTAGCACACATCTTCCATTAATGGCCCCTCTCATTATGTGCCCACCTTCTCCCTCTAAATTTTGTCTGTCTATAAATTTATTATTTGACCAATCTATAGAATTCCATGCCACTCTCGTCCCTGTCCTTTACGTCAGAAACCAACTAGAAATTTCTACTGTCATTTTTTTCAGAATGGGACGAGCACCCTGCTGTCAAAAAGTAGGGTTGAAAAGAGGAAGATGGACAGCTGAAGAAGATGATACATTGATCAAGTATATTCAAGCTAATGGTGAAGGTTCATGGCGGTCTCTACCTAAAAATGCAGGTTGGTTTTCTTCTTGAAATGCATTTAGATTAATCTTACGACTCTAAAACATCGTTATTTTAGTGTTTTTTTTGGTACAAAATGAAGTTTCGTGTAGAAAACATTTCCGAAACCGGACACATTGTTTCATTGTTTGAATGAAGTGTCCGTAATATCTAGCTTTAATATAGTAGTTTTGGAAACTGACAATAATGGTGGTTTATATGTTGAAGGATTACTGAGGTGCGGGAAAAGTTGCAGGCTGAGATGGATAAATTATTTGAAAACAGATTTAAAAAGAGGAAATATAACAGCTGATGAAGAAGAGATTATTTTCAAGCTGCATGCGTCCTTAGGGAACAGGTTAATTAGTTCCTTTTTTGTTATTATTTTTTTCTTATCATTTTTTGTTTGTTCATATTTTTCTCTTCTTTCACTCTCTTCTAGACTTCTTCATGTTTCTTTCAGATTAGTTTTCTGTCTATATCGGCCTTTAAGCCTGCGTGACAAATTCATAATTACCAATTTATATGAATATTTTTTAACTTTTAGTGAAAAGTATACTTTAATTTTTTTTAATCTATTCTTTTATTATACTCTTACTTAATATTGTAATTAATTCACTTTTAAGCAATGGTATAATTAATAGACTGTAAACAAGACAATATAAAAATATTTCATGATTTATTAAGAATAAATGATTATTTAAAAAAAAAAGAAATGTTTAATGAAATGAAAAAAGTAATATTTAAAATTTAAATTATTATATATTTTAAATCATTTTTTTGTTAGTTATAGATTTTTTTTGTGAATTATATATTTGTTTATTTGCTATAATAATAAAAATTGGGTTCTATTATTTCATATATTGTGACACTAATATATAAATGACTTATGACAAGAATGTTGAATGATCGTTGAACATGCAATTTTATATTATATTTATTACAATGTTATGAATAATTATAGATCTTTGTTTTCTAGTGCAAGAATTTTATTAATTTTGTAAAATTAAAATTTTTATTAATTTTTTTTGTAATGATTGACAACTATATATTTTTCATTACCTTTATATGATATCGCAATAATTCTAAAATTTGACATTGTCATATCATTGCTTCATTATATAATATTGTGAATTTCACATCACATCAATCTCAGGTCATTTTCATATTAAATAAATTATTTATATTTTCAAGTTTTGATTATATACATTTAACATTATTTTTAGTTTCAGCAAAATTAAATTCCAATTTATTTCAAACTCATATTAAATCGCATTAAATTTTTTTATTTTAATATAAATTCAGCTTCAAAGAGGTTTTTTTTAGGCAAACTCTTACTAAAATGTAGGAATACTTCTAAATGTAAATTTAACAGTTTGATTATATTATTGTTTTTACAATATTATTTTAATCTTTTTATCAAGCGGTCTAAATAAAATATATTATGTGCCAACAAAACAGGAAAAGATTACCATTTCTCTATATCTTTTTGAGCTAATTACGAGTTTGGTTTCTAAATAATTTTGAAATCATTTTTATTTTTAATCTGGAACGCTTGGTTTCAAATGTCAAAGCTTGCTCCTTTTATTCTTTAATTTTTTTATTTTTTTTTTGTGGTGAACATAATTTCCACAACTAACAGTCACAAGTTTTATGTACAAACAAATTAATACTAAGAAAATTTGTTAAAATTTTAAGTACAAAAGTCATGTAGAATTGTATTTGAAAGCTCATTGTCTGGAAGCTTCATGTCCTTTCTGACATATAATAACTTCTCTTCATTTTATTCAAAAAAAAAACCTTCTCTTCAATTTTTATTACTAAAATTCCTCATTGTTTGGAAGCACCGTCTTTGATTTTTTTTTTCTATTTCGCCTTGAATATAAATTTCATCATTCAACTTAAAATGGTTATCAATTTCAACTGGCAAAACTATTTTATGTATTCACATTTTTAACTAAAATGATATGTATTTTCTTTTTTTAAAAATTCGGACAAAATGATCCATCAATTTTATACTTTATGACAAATATATATACAATCTTCATTTGCAAATCTATTTTTGAGATTTACTTTTTTATAATTTATAATTTAATTTTGACTCAACAAATAATTATTTTATACAACTAATTGTTTTTTCTATTTTAAAAAAATTATATGAGTTTAAAATGAGAGTTATGTGTTTTTATATAGGTCTAAATTGAAGGGTAGATATACTTGTCATAAAATTATCTGATCAAATTGCCATAAATTATTTTTAATAATATATTTATTATTTTAGTTAGGAGTTAGTTACAGAAGTGCGATTTGAACTCACGAACTTGTCAGAAATTGTAAATAATTATTCTTAATAATCATTACTTACAATTTATGATAAACTGCGCAGATGGTCGCTGATAGCAAGTCATTTACCAGGCAGAACAGACAACGAAATCAAGAACTACTGGAACTCCCATATGAGTCGAAAAGTTCACATTTTTAGAAAACCTGGACAAGAGAGTCCACCATTACTGTTGGTCGCAAAAAACGCCAAATTAGGAATGGCCGCACCTAAGAAAAAAGTTGACAAAGCACCACCTAATAATAAATGTAAAACATCCAAAAACCGCGACCAACATCATCATCATCATAAAGAAACTGTAAAATTTGACGGACCCTCATTAATACCATCACCATCATCGTCATCGTCGTCGAAAAATGATGACATTATCGAGAAAGAGACCTTGTCTATGGCCAGTAACGAGCAATTGGACCTTGTAATTCCGAGTTCATATCAAGAAACTACAGCAGAGGATAATACAAGTGGGGATTATTCGTCAAATTTGTTTGCAAGTTGGATCGTTGATAGCGAAAAAGAAGCTGAAATTTCAGGACCATATAATGGAGGAATTGATGAGGGGATGCTGTTTTTTGACGACGTTATTCAAAATGAGTTGCTGGAATATGCTCAAGATCCTGCTTTAAATGAAGAAAGAGAATATTTTAGTACTACCACCGATGATCATAATTGCATGGGGACGGTAGAGAATGGAATCCTGATGAATCCAAACACAACTTTAACAAGTGAAGAGTTTGAAGTAGCAGAACTTGGCAATTTGAGTTCAAACTCCGAGTCTTCTGAGTTGGACGATTGGACATGGGAAGATTTGATGGAGATGCCTGAATTTTGCAGTGATGATAATTCTGTAGACGATATGGTTTCGTCTTTCTTGGAGATTGATAATGGAGAAATAATGGAAGCTAATCAAGAAAATGAAGATAATAATTCATTAATTACGTGGCTGCTTTCTTCATAATTAAATAATCAGTGCGGCCAATTAATGTTTCTAGATTCTAGCTAGTAGTATTTAGTTTCTTTTTTCATTTGATTTGGTTGCTGATAGCGAGTTGCGTTCGTTAATTTCCTTGTCTGTTTGTAAATATTAATTAAGTTAGTCTACATTAGGAAATTTTAGTGTACTATATAATCCGCTGAGTGGGAAAAAAAAGAAGATATTATCGGTGTGCTTGTTTGGAAGATCTAGCTAATAAATGGCCAAACTCATCTTTAGGTCCTTATATTTTTTTTAAAATCTAATCCGCATGCTTAATTTATTTTAAATTTTTTAAATCCTTTAATGGAAGAAAAAAAGAAAAAAGAGCATGCATTATGTTTATCATACAACGTGCATGAAATCGAATTTACATGTCCACCAACAGCGACGTTGCCAGGATTTTATCATTGAAGGGACCAAATTATGATACGTATTATATGAAGTAACAATTTTTAATATTTAAAAGAGGCCAAATTATAAAATCTAAAAACTTTAATGTTAATTTTAACTTTTAACTTTTTTAAAAAAGTTGGAGGACGTCATGGCCATCCCATGCGACCGCCTCCCTCCGTTATTTTCCAACAAATTCGGCATGTTAGCAAAATAGATCACATCATCAAAATTGAAGAGGATCAAATAAACAAGTGTAAGTTTAATGGTTTATTGAATAAAAAAAATTAAAATAAAGAATTAAATGAAAATTAAATTACGAATTTTAGCGTGATTTGCAATTACAACACAAATTTTAAAATTTGACAATATTATTATTGACCAACTTTTATTTTTTTGTCAAATCAGAACACCGAGTTAAAAGAATGGACATTATAATATACAACCATGTGCTATTGTATGATTGGTCGGTGTTACGATATGCCAAAAAAATAAAAATTCATCGTTGATATTGTCAAGTTTTAAAGTTCGTATTGTAATTGTAAATTATGTTAAAATTTATGATTTAATTTGCAATTAACGCTATATTAAAATTAAAAATTCTTTTATTATTTTAACGTAAAAATTATTAATCACTCAATAGCAGCTATCCATACTCACATTTATGTTTATAAAAGACCTATTGTATTCATAAAAAAACTTATTCTTTTTATCAGGAGATAAAGATTTATATTATGTTAGATGTTAGCGGGGTCAGTAGAGAATTAGTATGCATTTTTTAAATTTAAATTAGGCAAACCACGGCCTAAGGAGATACAGGGATTCGGACCCCGATCTCATGTGCAATGGAAGAACTTAGTCTTTAGATCAAGCCTTCACATGCATAAAGAAAACAATTATTAAATAGAAACAAATAATACATAACCAATTTTTTTATGAAAATTGAAAGTGCGGAAGTTTTTAATGAGTTAAAACGAACAAAGGATCAATTCACTCCCTCAATTTGGTACAAAATATCAAATCAGTCAATTTCAACGCTTTTGGTACAAACAGGCCCAAAAGTTGCATTTTCGTATCAAATTAACCCACAACTTGCGTTTTCGTATCAAAATGACCCCTCTGACACAAAAAAAAAGAGTGAGATTAACTCATTACATTATTTAAACATAATTAACCATAATTTACCAAAAAAAAAACACAATTAACCATAATTTAATACTAAAAAAACATAATTAAAACTAATTAATCTTAATTAAAACTAAGCCTAATAACTCCACTGAAAACCGCCGCCGCCCTGCTCAACCGCCACCGCCCAAGAATTATTTTCATCCCTAAGGGATGAATTGTTCATCCCTTTTAGGGATGAACAACAGATCGTTCATCCCTTTAAGAGATGAACAAACTGTTCATCCCTTTTAGGGATGAACACGTTGGTGTTCATATGAACACCAGATTTGTTCATCCTTTTCAGGAATGAACAGATCGGCTTTTATCTCTAAAAAAGATGAATGGTGGTGTAGGTATACAACGGTGGGAAGTGAAGGAGGAATGGTGGCCAGAAAAAGAAAAAGAAGAATAGGGAAGAAGATGAAGAAAGAAGAAAAATGAGGAGGAAGAAGAAGAAGGTAGGAAAAAAAGAAAAAAAAGTCCTTAAATTTTTAATAATTATTAAATTTTTAAAATTATAAAGATATAATTGAAATTATAAAATTATCAAGAATTTTTTTAGAAGATAAATGAAATAATAAGGGTCTTTTTAATTTATTTTTATTTTTATATGGAAAGTGTAGTTCACTTGCTTGGATGAGAGAGGGGAGGGTCTTTTTGATACGAAAATGTAATTTTTGGGTCTGTTTGTACTAAAAAACGACGAGATTGACTCATTTGATATTTCGTGCCAAATTGAGATGGCGATTTGATCCTTTGTTCGAGTTAAAACTTTAATAAAATGACAACCACAAACAAGAGTTTTTATGTGTCATCATGTTCTAGAGTTTTTCCTTTATTTCTTCGATCTTCTCCTTGTTCTTTCAATAGTCCAAAAAAAGAAATTAATTTTGTTCAAGCGGTAAGAAGTGCTAGGTAGTAGGGTTGTCCATGTCCTAATCCTAGGATACATAACAATTAACCTTTAAATGATATTTAAATGACTATAAAAATAAAACAACATCTATTAATATAAATGGATAAAGTATTTGGAAGTATTAGCGATGCTGTAATAATAATTTTTATAATTGTCATAATTGTTTTTTAGGAGTAACTGTCATATTTTAGTTACAATCAAAATTCACCAATTAATGTACTAAAATAATCAAATTTTTTTTGTTTTGCATGTAAACTTAAAAGCTTTCAAAAATTTACAAATGCATTTCAATTTGATAATTTTATTACTATCATATTCATTTATTTTTCAATTACTTAATATTTTCAATCATCATTCGAGTGTTATATTAATTTTTAAATTAGCAAAATCTATTTTTTTTCAAAACAACATTAAACTATAATTTATTTATTTTATTTTTCAATGGTTGAAGCGATAAATAAATGAATATTAAGTTTAATTAAATAAAAAAATAATAACTGAGTATTGTACTGAAATGAAAGGTTGTCACAATTAAATTGACTAAAAAATTAAATAAAATTGCAATAAAATTACTAAATTGAAATAAATTTAAAACGTTAGATAAATTAATAAAAACAAAATCATTTTTTTAACTTTTTAGCATTATTGAATCAATTAGTCGCAAGTCCAATGTATTTGCACGGAATCTAATTAATAATTATTTATAAATAATAATTACAATCTAATATGAACTAATAAATAAATACTTTGTTCAATTTAAAAAAATAATAATATGAATTATCAATTATTAATGACTTTTAAAAACTAAATAAGTATTTTATTTAAATTTAGAATTTATAAAATATAAGTATTTTATTCAAATTGAAAAACTGATGAGAATTATATATTAATAACAACTTTAAATAATTAAATAAGTATTTTATTTTAATTAAAAATTCATGAGAATATTATTTTGGTCCTCTCAATTAATAATAACTTTTTAAAATTAAATAAGTATTTTATTTAAATTTTAAATTTATAAAAATACTCATTTGATATAAATATTTTATTTAAATGAAAAACCAATGAAATTTATCTATTAATAATAATCTATAAAAAAATTAAATAAATGTTTAATTTTTATTGAAAGCTTACAAGAATATATATTTATTTGGCCAAACACATATTTGGGTCCCTGCACTATCATTTTTTTCCAACTTAAGTCCCTGAACTATAAAACATTTAAAATAAGTCCCTGCACTATTAAAAGTCTCTGATTTAAGTCCCTCCGTGTCATTCCGTTAGAGAGTGAGATACAAACGCTTGACTCTGAGATTGGTTGTAGTTAAAATTTATAAAATTAAAATTTTAAGTCCCTACACTATAATTTTTTTGCCATTTGAGTCCTTGCACTATAAATCTAACTTAAATTTTTAATTACTCAAAATTAATTAATTCAAAATAAATTTATTTATTTAAATTAAAATAAATATTTTTAAAAATATGATATTTTAAAGATTGCGAGGTAAACGAACAGTTTTTTAATATATTTAATTTTTTATAAAAATAAAAAATTAATTGTAAAAAATAAAAAATTATTTTTATTTAATTAAATTAATAAATTTTAAATAATTAAAATTTTAAATTAAAATGAAAAAAATTTATTAATGGTCGGAGATGATTCTAGCTTTGGAAATGCTACAAAAATTTAATAACATTAAAAAAGAAAATAAAAGAAAAATTTTATTAATATTATTTAAATTATGTGATAAAAAAGACTTAAAATTGATGTTTCTAATAGTGTAAGGACTCAATTTGGAAAAAAATGATAGTGCAGAGACCAAAATAGCATTTTTGATATGTAATTGTTAACGTCATCCACATTCCGTTAACTTGCGCAATGATAGGGACTTAAAATAGATGTTTTTGATAGTGTAGGGACTTATTTTGAACGTTTTATAGTTCAGGGACTTAAGTTGGAAAAGAGTAATAGTGCAGGGACCTAAATATGTGTTTGGCCTATTTATTTAGTTTTGTCAACTATATAAATATATAGATACATAAATTATATGGGTAGATAGATGTCAAACATTTATCAATCACTTAAAACGATTTTTATCTAGAATTCAAATTAATAAAAATTTAATGATCTCATTCAAAATTCAATGATCATTAATTAGTTAGCATGGAGAATTGTAGTTTGTATTTTTGCAGTAATCTATAGACATAGTATCGTATATTGACATATACTAAGTCATTAAATCAGAGAACTATAATTCAAATGACATAACTATTTTATTAAAAGGGTGAGTTTAAATTTTCTATAAATATTCTTTCTCCGGTTATAAAAAAAAATACTCCATTATAAATTTGCATGGAAATACAGAAAGGTGACTCCCCTGTTTAAGTATAGGGCCAAAAGTCTGACAAAATTTTCCAGAGAATTCCCATCTTTAGGTGGGAAAATGGCCACAAGTACTGCTAATTGCTTCCATCAACATCCATTAAAAAGCTATTGCTGAAGCATCAGAATCTAAAATTGATTATGCAGATCGTACTGTACTGGCCCAGTTGAGTTATACACTTGTTCTTGCTAATAAATATGACCACCTAACATGAGAAGACTGTTTAATTTTCTTTTCAAGAAATTTACATGTTCTACCAATGTTTTATTTTTGAATTGTAATATGATGCATTCAGTCCGTATGAAAAACACGTTATGTGTTTCTCCAATAATATTTCTGGACGTTTCCCTTCAAATCATTGGTTCAAATAATGATACAACTCAACGGTAATGTCATTCGTATAACTGACCAATCAGATATTTATAATGTTAAAATATCTAAAAAATTAAAAGATAATTAAACAATCTACTAATGGTGATTAACTCACCACCTGAATAGATAATCAGTCATGTATAATCAACGGAGGTAATTAATCACAAAATAATCCAACGAAAGCCAGTGTATCACAGCCTAAGTGGTACAGTAGAAGGACCAAATATATTGTGCTCGTCGTTCATATTAACATTTTTTTATTAAAAAAATATTCGGTGTTATGAATACTAAAAGAATTAACAGTTCGTATTTTATATTGATAGAATTTATAAAGTTAATAACTTATTTTGTATTTAATCCTAAAAAAACTAACGCAACTTATTGTAAAAATGACTAAATATAATTGTTGCATATAATAAACATGCAGCTGGCTTACACATGTGGTCACACTACGAGTCGATTTAAATTTAAAATGAACATGTTTAAATTACTTGAAATTGGTCAAATTGAAAACTCATTCTGAATCAGCGCAAAACTGGAAGGAATTCGGGACCGATTCCTTATTTTATTCCAAACCAATATAAAAAAAATTAACATTTATTAATTAAGGTTTTTTTTAGAATCCTTTACCGACTAAGGTTAATTGTCATTTGTTACTTTGTTAAAACTAAAATATAGTACTACCTTTTTTGAATGTCATCAGCTAGTGCATCAACAAGAATTAGAAGTGGGTTATTCCACTCTTTATAAATAGTTATAAAATTGATTGTTTTTGTCAAATAATGAGCAACCAAACGAATTCATTGAGCGTTTTATAAAAACAAAAAATTATTATACGTATTACTTAACAAAACCTTAGAATTAGACACAACATAAAAAAAAATTCTTACTTCAAAGCAAGAATCAACTCTTGGCAATATATCTTCAATCGAGCCTCAATACATCTTGCCAAGTGGTGTAGTTGAAGTCACAACAAAAATAAAATAATTTTAAAAGCTATTGATCATTAAATAATATTAACAATTAACTTTTAAAATTTATTAATTCAATAAAAAGAATATTAGACAATAGACATCAAACGTTGATTCATTAAAAAAATACCGAAATTTGAAAAATAACAAATCACGTCTAAAAACTACCTTCCAACAACTTATAAGGTTGTTTAAATAATAAAACAAAACAAAAACCCTAAACAGGCATAATATAAATTAATAAAAGTTTAAATTAATCGTAATTGCAAAAACGCCCTCTTAAAGACTTAAACGAAGGAATTCGGCTTTAAAATGAGTGAGATCATAGTAAAGTTGATGAGTTTTTTTTGTTAGTCTGTTTTCACTCGAATTAGACCTAGAAATTGTCTAATTCGGACACCTTTAGTAAACTGGCAGATTCTGAAAAACTCCATAATTATCCCGATCCAATTTCCCCACAATTTCTAAATTCACATCACCAAAATATTGAGATTTTGGTTGAATTTAAAAAGAATTTGAAAAGTAGTTTGTGTGTGGATAGAAATACCATTTAAAGTGTGTGTTAGAATGAAAAATCCCATATTAGTAAAGAGTATACTCTTTAATGAGTTTTATAATGGCTTCATTCTTTGAGTTTGGATCCTAAAACGTACCAATTTTTATGAATGGGGTAGGAGTTAAATCTTTTTCGATTTACCACACACGCAGGCGTGCGCCGTCTTTCTTTCTGTCTAGTAATAATGTCGAGTTAATTAAACAAAAAACGGTCTTTACCTAAAATATTCTCATTAATACGTTTGATATTTTCCTTTTTGAATAATACAATTTCCATCTTTCTTTTTTGATTTTTAGGTTTTCTACTTTTGATTTTTAGGTTTCTATTATGTTCTATTATACGATTAAAATCACAGCCACTTTTAACCAATTTCATATCTCAATTCTCCTCTTTTCCGTTCAATCATCACCAAATCGTAAAGGCCTTCAATTCCCAGGTCGTCGCCTCCAACCTCAAGCTGCCGCTGCCGCTGTTGCTGTCGCAAGTCCTCCGCCATCGTAAATCGTTTAGTTTTTCTAGTACAGATAAGATTTGGTGTTTGTTTTTTAAATTTGGAGTTGTTTGGATGAATCTGAGTGGTGTGGTTGGAGAAAAAGGAAAAAATGAAAGAAAGTGAAAAAATTACAGATCTTGTTAAAATGGTTTCAGATTTAGAAATAAGAAAAGGGAGGAGATTAGCCATAGCCGCCCTGTTTTTGCTTCCGCTCCCTTCAAACCGTCAAAACGCCGCCGTTCTTCCCGCCACCTTCATCCACCGTCAACAGCAGTTTTTGATTTTTGTTGTTGCACAACCTGCACTCTAAGTGTTTGAGGAAATGCTTATGAGAATTGTAATGTTTTTGGGTGTTTGGGTAACCAATGGCTAACATTAGGTAAACCGTTGGATAACTTGTAGAGAAGATGAGGCTGATGTCATTAAGTGAATTAGCCAAGGAGATCCGCTTGGAGAAGGGGACAGCGGCGCCGCGACAATGTAAAATGTTTATGGATTTTCTTATTTTTTTGTTGTTTGAGTTATGAGAATTATAATTTTTTTTGGGTGTTGGATAACCAATTGTTAACATTAGGTAAACTGTTGGATAACTTGTAATAAATATTATTTTGAATATATTATTAATAAAATTGTTAGTTAACTGTTATTAAATTTTATTTTTGTTGCTAATTTAACCAATGTTGTACTAAAGATACACCAATGACCTTTGTTTTTAATACACCGTTGGTTAACAAATGGTTAACTAATGATTAATCAATAATTTTAGATTTAAAAAAAAGACGATTTAGATTTTATTTGACGGTTGCTCTTGCGGTGATGAATGCGGAGGGGTTTGTGATAGAATTTTCAACTAGTTTAATAGTAATAGAGGTTTAAATTTGTAATATTTTTGTTTTTTGTTTAACCAATGGTGTTAGTATACCGCTGGATAACTAAAATCGTATTTCTGAGATTAAAAAAAATATTTCTGAGAATGACAAAAGTTATTTTTGATAAAAAAAAGTACAAATTGTATTTCTCAAAAAAAATTGAGGTAGTATTCTTGAGAATATTTTATCTTTATTCGGTATATATCTAAAGAAGCCGGAGTTAAATCTTTTTCGATTTACCACACACGCAGGCGTGCGCCGTCTTTCTTTCTGTCTGTCTTTCAGTTAGTCTAGTGATGTTCAATTTGGGCACTATTATTATTTTTAAAATTTTGGTTACTAAACCTTTTTATATTTTGTGACCTTTCAATTTTGCAAATCTTGTAACTTATGTGATAATAACCACATTTTTCATGCAAATGAATTTCGTATTTATTGCTATTTAAACCGTTGTCACCTTCCTCGCTACTGTAAATACAGCCTTTATTTTCATTTGTAACATGAATAATTATACAACGCAACTGTTGCGCCACGTTATTCGTGTAACAAACCAATGAGGCGTTAGCCATGTGCAAATGTTTAATGATAAAAAAATAAGTAATAAATAAAAATTTCCTATAGCAAATGATTATTGGCTTATTGTAAAAATGACGTGACACATTCGTTGTGTGGAATAAACACTCTTTGTAATATATATCAAAAACCAGAGCTCTCTTTAAGTTAAAAAAAACAGCTTTAATTGATAAATTGAACAGCTTGTATTAATTGTTTTTACGATTTTTTTGAGGAATATTAGGAGTGAACTTCAAACAGTACACCGTGCAGTGTGCAATATTCATTTTATTTGTAAAAAAAATGGTTGTTTTATCATGGCGACGGTGTGGTTGATAGGTTGTCTTACATCTCTGGGATGAGACCAAGAAACGTCTTAAACAGAACAATTTAGTCTACGATTTAGCCGGATTATATTTATTGGCTGATTTTCAAAAAACTGTTTGAACAAATTTTCTAATTATTTTATTATTGAAGAAAGGGTCAATGTGCCCCCTGAACTTGTGACACGGGATCATCTAACTTAATTTATACTTTTTTGAGCAACTAATCTCAAAACTCTTCATTTAGGTCAAATAACCCTATAATTATAGTTTTAAAATGTGTAAAATGCAAATCAAAAGTAAGGGATGTAAAAATGTGATTGAATACTTTTCTAATTGTTACGATATTCTAAACTTATTTTTTGAAATAAAAATATAAATTATGGAATTTAACCTAAAAATGAAAAGTTTTAGAGTTAATTGTTTAAAAAAGTATAAATTGGATTAGATGACTCCGTGTTATAAATTTAGGGGGCGCGTTGATCCTTTGTTCTTTTATTATTTATCTGAACAGTTCCAATACAAGCAAACCATTATGTTTTGCAGTGCGACAATAACCAATAGGATCTCGCATTAAACACCCATAAGCAGTGAAATTTCCTACATATGCATTAAAAACATAAACTTTGTACGTAAATGAGCCCAGGGCTGGTTTTTTTCCATATGCAGTTACTGATTGACTTCTAAAAATGACCGGGGCCAGCTTTAAAGCTCTTGTTGATCTCCATTGCCCAAGAAATATGCTCGACGCTTGAACCACATTAACATATGAGTTGGACCTGTTGTTCCATTAACTATTATTTCAGTTTATATCATATATTCCATAACAACAAGCACAAACCTGCAACATTATCAAGGGCCACGATAGAAATATTCACAATGTACTAATTGATGAAAAAACGCATCAGAATGATTACTGTGACACAGAATAAATTTAGACAAATCCTGGACAAAAGCGCAATCTCAAAACACATGAATTTCTAATTCCCCCTCGGCTTAATCACCAAAAAAAACCCCCCACCTTTTAACCCCTTTTCAGTTGCACCCTGACGTTTCAATTTTGTCAGTTGCACCCTAATTCGCAACTTTGGATTTCAATTCCACCCTCAAAATCAAATTGGACTCTTTTTCACTCGGAAAAAATTCATAAAAACCCTTATAAAGTACTCGTTTGAATTTTTTTCCACACAAAAAGTTAAAAATAGATGACTTATTTTAATTTTTTCCAAATGGAGAAAAGATCAATTTAGTACTTGAGGGTGGAATTGAAAACCAAAGGTGC
This sequence comes from Mercurialis annua, assembly GCF_937616625.2. Taxonomy (NCBI): domain Eukaryota; kingdom Viridiplantae; phylum Streptophyta; class Magnoliopsida; order Malpighiales; family Euphorbiaceae; genus Mercurialis; species Mercurialis annua. Next base: position 39,278,661 of record NC_065575.1, read on the forward strand.
GAATTAGGGTGTAATTGACAAAATTGCAACATCAGGGTGCATTTGAAAAGGGGCTGAAAGGTAGGGGTTTTTTTGAGTGATTAAGCCTTCCTCCTCCTTAAAAAGAGGGAATCCTAGTTCACAACAAAGGCATATCTTCTGAGAATGTTATCAACAATGGGCAGAAAATCTTGTGAGAGGTAGCTAGAAGCAGTTCTTAATCGATGGGGGAACTCTCCTTCTTAACAAAAGCGTATAACAAATTACTATAATAATTTTCTGTTAATTATTTAGGTATAATATTGTTTATTTCCTTGAACTGCATAATTGAGAATTGAGTTTGTATTGTAATTTTTGTGTGATTGTGTTTTCGATGATGGAAATTCGTGTTCTTTTATTTTTATCATGAAAATCGTGTTCTTGACTAAGCTGATATTTTCTAATTATGATTGCTTAGCAAATGATGTAATTGAAGGAGGAAACATGTTTGGTTGCCGAGAATTTGGTGTAATCAAAAGAAAATATCTTGGTTGGTTGTAGAGAAAAATATAGAGCGGGTTCTCTTTTTTACAAATTCAAAAAAAGAAAAATAATAATTGAATTAAATTTATAGTGTCAACATTATAATTAAACAATAAATTTAAAATTTACTACTATATGCTATACCGGACTTTAAATTTAAAGTCAAATATAGCATATGCTATATTTAGCACTAGATATAACCAGTGACGGACCCAAGAAGGGTCCAAGGGGGACACTGCCCCCCCCCCTGAATATTTCTTCAAAAATTAAGACTAGCTGTGCATGAATAAGAAAACTGAAGTTGTTTGGTTGGGTCTCAATAATGCATCATCATTTCCATAACTCACTCATTAGATAATGTTACATATATTCATATTTTATTACATATTTTTCTAATTTTGAACATAAAAATTTATAAATTATGTTTTACTTAAAAATTTGTATAAATTTTTTTATTTTTAAAATTTAAAATTTACTTTTTTCTCCTATTTAAAATTTTTATTGTTAATTTACATACAACTTAAAATTTTAATAATTCATACCTTTTTTTTTATTTTGCTCTTATGTTAATTATACATTTAAAAGATTTATAATTAAAAATAATGGTGAATACAAAAAATTATAATCATGTATATTTATTAATAACATTTGTTTCTCTTGAATTATCATAATCATTTAAATAAATAAAAATTAAACTAAAAAGTAGAATGAGATTTTTTTAATTATATATATATATATATATAAATAAAGATTCATCTTTTTTAAGTTTATCATCAATTTATATTAAATATTTTTTCTCTTAAGTAACTTATTATTTCCAATTTTTATAACAAAAATACAATAATCAAACATTCATGTAGTACTTAAATTAATTTATGTCATTTTCTTTTTATTCCTTTTTATCTTATTTTAAAATTAAAATGTTATCTTAATAATTTATTTGTATGGATTTTTTAGATATGAAACGATATTATAAAAGATAACTAAGTCATGTAAGAGAATAATCAACATTGTTAGATCGATATATGCATAAATACCATGGAAAAATTAAAATTTATTTTGATTGAAAAAAAAAATCATCTAACGATTCAGGACCACGACATAATATATTAAGCTATTCATAAAATTTGAGAGATCGGATTCGTATAGTTCATTTATTAATTTGGACCCCCCTGGAAAAAAATCTGCGTCCGTCACTGGATATAACACTGTATTGGAGTGAAATTTAAAATTAAAATATTAAATTATTGAGTTAACATTCTTATTTAATATTTCATTATGAATGCTCTTAAATATTTAAAAGTATTGGTCTATAGTTAAAACTTATACATAACACTTTCTATTTTATGTTCTAGATTCCACCAAAGCGAAACTTCACCGGATATAACCATATGAAAAGCTTTAATTAGTTTTGTAAAATTTTATATAAATTGATAAAAAAAATAGAAAAAATTAATTTTTTTATTAAATTATTACTAAATAGAGTTAATAGCAAATTAATACACGGATTTTATCTTGATTTGCAATTACAACACGAAATTTAAAACTTGGCAAATTAGTACACCAAATTGTTTGACAAATTGGTACACCGAACTAAAAAAATGCTAACTTAGAAATTATAATATACAACCATATGTTGTTGCATGATTGGTCGGCGTACCAATTTGCTAAAAAATTGAAAGTTGGTGTACCAATTTGTCAAGTTTTAAATTTCGTATTATAATTGCAGATTAGATAAAATTTGTGTTATTTACAATTAACCTCATTTAATATAATGAAAATCAAAATTTTTATTTATAGAATTCATTTTTGAGTATTATCCTTTTTATCATTTTTTACAGTTTTCAAAATAATTTTCTTTAGGCTTAATTTCTTAAAAAAACCCCACCTTGTATTTTTTTTTCGTTTATACCCTGACCTTGTAAAAACACCATTTGTACCCAATTTTGAGTTTTTATGTTTCATCTCTACCCAAAAGTATTAAATTGTACTCTTTTCATTTGAAAAAAAAGTTTAAAACAATTCTTTATTTTTAACTTATATACGAATTAGATATTAATGTTATTAATAGTACAAAAATACCATCTTTTTCAAAAAATTAAAAATAATAATAATTTTTTTTAATTTTTTTAAAAAATATTTCGAATTTTTTTTAATTTTTTCAACTTTTTTAAAAATATTTCCGACAAAAAAATTAAAAATAATAATAATTTTTTTTAGTTTTTTTAAAAAATATTTCGAATTTTTTTTAATTTTTTCAACTTTTTTAATAATATTTCCGACAAAAAAAATTAAAAATAATAATAATTTTTTTTAATTTTTTATTATTTTATCAAATTAAAAAAATTAATTAATTATTTGGATGTATTTGATTATTTTTTAAGTTTAAGGATTTATTTGTATATTTTAAAATAGAAAAAAGTATGTTTTAAACTCTTTTCCAAATGAAAAAAGTACAATTTAATGCTTTTGGGTAGAGATGAAACATAAAAACCCAAAATTGGGTACAAATGGTGTTTTTACAAGGTCAGGGTATAAACGAAAAAAAAGTGTAAGGTGGGGGTTTTTAAGGAATTAAGCCTTTTCTTTATCATGAAACACATATACTACTTTAATACTAATTTACCAAAAATAGAGAAATGTGAGTAAACTGAAAATAAAAAGGAAATGCAGAATAGTTAGTTAATCCCATATTTAATTACATAGGGCCAGAGTCTGACAATATTTTCATGAAGAATTTTGCATCGTACAGTAATTTTATTTGGTGCGCAAATGGCCACAGCTGCTAATTGCTTCCATCAGCGTCCACTAAAAAGCTACTGCTAAAGCATCAGAGTACAGGACAGAATTCACAGTGGACTGCCCCAGTTGAGGTGCACACATGTTCTTACTAATAAATGTGGTAGGGCTGTGCATTCCGCCAGTTCGGTCGGTTTTCTGAACCAAACCGAACAAACTGAATACCGAAATACGGTAAAATATTTTTTTAATGAATAAATTTGGTAATATATAAAAACCGAATCGTACTGAATTCTAGATTTAAAATATATCAAACCAAACTGAATTTTTTTTGATATGGTTGAATTCATTTTAGTTAAAAACTGAAACTTTTTTATTTATTTATTTTTTATTTTAAAATTTCAAAGAATTAAAATATTAAAAAAATTATGGCCTAACAATGTTTTATTTATGCTTATTAGTATATTTTGTCTATTATAAAAAAATTATTAACCTATATCTTAGGTATAGTTAAAAAATAAAGATTAAAATTAAAAATATAGATAATTATATATATATATATATATATATATATATATATATATATATATATATATATTACAATTAATATTTTAAATTTATTGTTCGGTTTTTTAGTTAAATCGGTTTTCAAAAAATTAAAACTGAATCGAAAACCAATAATTTTTATATTGATAAAAATCGAATCAAATCATATTAACTAAATTAACCGAATCGAAATTAAAATTTCGATTCGGCTGGTTTGATTTTTACACAACCCTAAGTATGACCACCTAATTTTTTATATTTTGAGGAACATGACCACCTAATTTCAAAAAAATGTTTACTTTCTTTGCAAGAAATTTACATATTCTACAAATGTTTTATTTTTGAATTATAATAATGCATTTCGTACGAAAACATATTAAAAATGTGTTTGGTTTGAATAAATTTTAATTTTTTTAGATTATTTAGAATTTCATATAATGTGTATTTAGCTTGTTAATTGAATTTATTTAAAATGTAACAGTCCTAATTTCATAGAATTAGATACCTTATTCTAAATTTTAATAAAATTGATGAAATTTATTATAAGAAATTAATCTTATTATAAATATTGCCTATCTTATTTTATTTTCATTAATTTTAAATTAAACAAATAAATTTTACTTTTTATTTAAGGTTTAAAATTAAATTTACGTATAAATCAATTAAAAAAGTTTACATTTAGAAAAAGTTGTTTTTATATAAAACCCTACCATTGTAATAATTGATTAAAATTCTATAATTTCAATTCTTATATTTCCATTGCAATGCTTTCTCAGCCATGCTACCACTAATTAATAGACCCGAGAATTGTGGTGATAATTTGATAGCGTTTTTCGTATGCCTTGTAGTACATAACATGTGATGTGATCAATAAGTTGGATCTTGGGCTTAGTCCTTGGATCCACTCTGATATTAAAGTCAATAAGGGTGTAGTAGGTGAAAAGATAAAAGGACAATTAGGAGAATACCTAATTAGAAAAAATATTAATATTTCATAACCCTAATTTATTGACTTTATTTTTATTCCCTAACATATCATTGAATTACTTTTTTAATCTGCTCATTTGATTTTTATACCTAAACTTTACTCTACATGTTTTCTTTTATAACAAATATCTTCTTCTCTAAAAAAAACCTCCAGCTCATTATTTTCTTTCAAAATCTTAATTCATAAACAATTCCAAAAATTGTTTTTAAATATTCTTTCAGATCTATTAAAATTATTGTATTTTTATCAAATTGTAAACAAGTTATTCAAATTTGGATCCAAACTTTTTTAAAAACTGCAAAATTTACAAAGAATTGATAAAGAATTGTTAAATCGAATTGTTTTACAGCTTTATTATGTTTATTATTTTTTAATGATCATAACTTTTTCCAAAACGAAAGAACACTGTAAACTATTAATTTATTTTCTCTAATTAAACATTTATTAAAAACAGTTTCAAATAGTTTCAAAATATTTTGTAAAAAAACAGTTTCAAACCGTTTACAAAGGTTTCGAACAATATGAAACAGTTTCAAACCGCTTACAAAAGTTTTAAATAACAGTTTCTAAAAAACACTTTCAAACAGTCTAAAAAATAACAGTTACAAACAATATAAAACAGTTTCAAACCATTTACAAAGGTTTCAAACAGTCTAAAACAGTTTTATCACGACCCAAATTATTGAGCCGCGACCGGCGATAGGGAATAGGAGTGGTAGCTCCGGAACCCGTAGCAAGCCTAAATCCACTGTAAATTTTTCGCGATTAAAACATATTATTATATAATACATTATAAAAAATCTTCTTTAAATAATATAATTCAATTATTAAAATATCGTATTCCTTTTCTGAAAACATTCGCGAAACAATTCTTAGAAACCAGGGTTTTACCGAGCGATATCTCATATCCAGCACCGCCCTGTTTCTGATCACAAACATCACCAATTCCACTCACGGCAATTGGTATCAAATTCAAACGGATAAACGCCATCTTTCAAAACAACTTATTTATAAAATTTATATCAGAGTTCACATTTTAAATACCGTTTGAAATCAAATCATAAATCTTATTTTGACACCTACTGACTACTGCAGCTCTAAGAACTCGTACTTTGTGCAAGTCAGAAGACTTCCAACACAAAGCAGATAATCTGTCTGATCCGACTACGATCACCTGAAATAAAACACTGTGAGGGAGTCAGTATTTTGGGAAATACTGAGTGAGCTTGCAAGCTACTAACAGTATTAATATATAAAAATATAACATCGCATCTCAAGAAAAACAATAATATAAAACATATAAACAGGTATTTGATCCGTACAAAACTAATATCCTAGCATGCGACACATCTCTTGAATAATCATATATCGTTCAACCCAATCATAAATCTCAAGTTGTGAGTCCAACTCACTGGTGGGTCCAACCCACTAGATACGGGGACTCCAGGTTACACCGTAACCGAGTGCTCACTCATATCAAATCATATACCCAATCTTGAATTTCATATTCACATCATGTCATACATATCAAATCATTTCTCAAACGCAAACACACTAGACTGACTCAATACTGGTGATCACACAGCCTATTGACACCCAATAGGTAGCTAGTTTCTTCGGATCGCATACTAGTTCTCGTATATAAACTTGATAGAAACATATCACATTTAATCAAATCATATATTATGCGATGCGTATAAACAATATATATATATATATATATATATATATATATCTATATAAAATAGATATAATATATAATACACGAAAGTAAAGTGCAACTCACAGTGACCGCTATCCCAAAATTGCATTATCGTCAATTCATCACGTAAGTTCCGTGTGTCATATGATCTCGTAGCCATTCCAGCTCGTCGGCCTGGTAGCTCGTCGATACATCCGTTTCCTATTCAAATTACTCGTACGTTTAATTCATAAACGTAAACTGAATACTAAAATCCTAAGTTATAAACTTAGGTTAACACGATCTTATTCTGAATATGTATTTTAACTTTGATCGTGTTCTAATACTTAGTCGAGATACTTGTTATATCTCTTGTTAATCGATTTCTAACCATAGGTTTCTTATACCTCGATATCTTAATCGAACACGTCATGCTCGATATCCAAATTTCTCATTTTTGGGGCCCGTGTTTCCTTTTTGATGTCCAGCACTCTTAAAGTCGGAAAACGGGGTCATAGCGGGGTGAAAATACCGTATAAGTGCTTCACATAAACTATGCGCCCGCATAGTCCTGCTGCGTGCCCGCGCAATATGGTTGCGCGCCCGCGCAATGTGGTTGCGCGCCCGCGCAACGTGCTTACGCGCCCGCGCAACGTGCTTACGCGCCCGCGCAACGTGCTTAAGCGCCCGCGCAACGCTCGCCCTCGGCCATTCCGACGTTCTTCCGGCGTGAAAACGTTCCAAACGTGTTAATAACACTTAATCTAAGTTCAAAACACTATAATTCAATCTCAAAACCATTAAAACGATTAAATCGTTCTGTGGCCTAAAACTTTAACTCCATATAACTCTAAATATATCCATTTAAACGGTAAAACGACAAGCTTACCGTGATTCGTCGTTGAAATACGATCAATTCGAGCTATAAAACGTCGGAAACGGACGAGAAACGGCGAAGCGGCGGTGGATCGTATCGATCGTCAAATCTTTCTTTTCTCCTTCCAGAGACTTCATGCGCCTCTGATTCTTTCTTTCCTTTTTTTTATCAAAGGTGGAAATCGACTCTTTAGAGTCTCATGTTAGTTGTTAGTTACCGAGGCGTGGTTCGAACCCACAACCTCTCGATGCACTTAGTAACAGCTTAACCATTTAGGCTAGGCCCACATTGGCATTCTTTCTTTCCTTATTCATAAGGAAATGTGTATATATGCTTTGGCCAATTTACCTCTTTAACCCTTCATTTCTTTAACTTAAACCATTTCTTTTTTAAACTTTCTAATTTAACCAAATGGTTAATTATTCTTTTAACTCGATTACTTACGTATTATTTATATCCATATAAATAATATTAACCCAAAATTATTATTTTCTGTCAATAATCTTTTAATTACTACCCTCGATATTTGATTGACTAATTTGCACTTTAGTCCTTAACCTTTTCAAAAGTTGCAATTTAGCCCAAAACGCATCCGCGTCCAAATTTTAAAAGGTCTCCGATTGACCCGAAACTTTTACCATATATACTATAAAATATTTCGCGGTCCTTGGCAAAATAATTTTCACTTCGGGATTTATGTGGCTAAATTACTATTTTAGTCCCTGTACTTTATTTTACGACTTTCTTGACATTTTTCTTTTCTAATTCCAATTCCAACTTTAGAATTGGAATATAATATTAAATTCCGCATAATTAATTTCCCCGAGACCGACCTACTTGGACTTATTTATTAACTTTCTCGGAAATTCCTCCGATATCGCCACCCCGGCCACTAAAAACTGGACACGTGGTCCAATTAAATACTTAAATCTTTTGGGGTATTACAAGTTTCTAAAAAACACTTTCAAAAAGTCTAAAAAGTCAGAGTTTCAAAAAAACAATTTCAAACTGTTTACAAAGGGTTCGAACAGTATGAAACTGTTCCAAACCGTTTACAAAGGTCTAACACAGTTTCTAAAAAAAAAAATTCAAACAGTCTAAAAATAACAGTTTCAAATAGTTTCGTACAATATAAAACAGTTTCAAACCGTTTACAAAGTTTTCGAACAGTATAAAACAGTTTCGAAAAAACAGTTTCAAATGATTTCTAAAATTAATTAAAAACGTTTGAAAACCAGGTCAAAATATCATTAACGAAGAAAATGACGATTTTTTCAAAAAAAGTAGAAATAAACTTTTGAAAACAATACTACAATATTCAAAACAAGATATAAAGAAAGAATAAGAAGAAGTTTCTCATCTATTGGCTATCATATAATCCCTTAAACTCATTCACAATTAGCAAAAAGAAAAAGACGAAAAAAAAGAAAAAAATTGCAGAGAAAAAAAAAGACGAAGAAGAAGAAGGAGGAAGAAGAAAGAGAAAAAGGAAAGTGAAAAAAAGAGGAGAGAAAAAAGAAAAAGAAAAAAATGAGATATGCATGTGCTTAAAAGAAGGAGAGTAAAAATGCAAATAAGTTATTTTGCTAACTGAGAGTACAACTAAAAACAATAGAAAAATAGAGTAAAAAGTAAATTTTTAAAATTGAGGTATCGAGAACAAATAAGTTTAAAAAAGAGAGTCTTTTGTGCAAATTCCTCAAAGATAAATTATGTGATAAAAGTGAATTATACGTACCTCTTTTAGAGTGGTCCTTATACTATTTTATAAGCGAGTGTCTAAATCTTTTTTTCCCTTAACGATGTGGGATTTTATGGTGTTCCATCATTAATCCCCTCTTCAATCTGTTTGTTTAGATATTTAAGTCTACTTTTTGGCGATATGGGTAGCGGATATCATGTTGTTTTTAGTAGTGGGGTTTAATCATGTTTTCATGTGCTGACTCTGTGCCATGTCTTTACTAATGTGTCTAGCATCCTTTCGGGTGCTTTCGTTGTTTCGTTTCGTTCCTAATTCAATAAACTGTCGTTAAACTCCATGGTCTTCTATTTTTGTCATCATTGCTTGTTATATTTACTTACTACCAGTTGATTCCTTCCTCTCTTTTACTTCACTTTTTCTTCTCTTTATTATCTATTGTCTCACTGTCTTCAATTTCTTCTTCGAATCATGGCTGAGGATTTTGTTAAGGCCATTAAGGACGTTAAAAAGTATCCTTGTATTTTATTATCGGAGTCGCAGTGAGCATTCGAGATTTTTATGGCATACCCGATGATTATATTATTTTACCAATGATGGCGTCTTCCCTATTCTTCCTCCCACCGGGTATTCCTTTTTTCCGAGGAGAACCTGTTGGCTTGTTTCCGTTTTCTTGGATCACCTGGTGTTTTCATTTTGCAATCTTTGAGGCATTATTTTGTCTCAACTACATCTGAACGTCATTTGATAAATTATTGTTCTAAAGTCTCTTCATTCTTCTTGCTGTGAAGAGTTGACATTGGACCGCCTCCATTACAGGTTTAACTATCTTTTCCGTCGAAAGGAACTTCCTTTCTTTACCCTGGGCTTTAGATCTGGTCGGAAGTTGTTTAAGGACATCTTGATTCTATGAAGAAGCGGAAGGACAATTTTTTTCTGATTTCTCATCCTAGCCTCTCGCTAGGACCTTCGGTGTGGCGTTTGTTTATTGCCAAAAAAACTTTACCGGATTCAATTTCTAGCGAGCAGGTTGTGATGAACCGAATCGCCTCTTTTTACGTTGAGGAGTTTTTTTTACGTCACATACATTAATGATTATGCGTGGCGCCGAGCCGCTGCTGAAGTTCCTAATGTCGAGGACGTTGGTCACCTTGCTGGCAATTTTCTTTTTCATAGATGATTTTTTGTTTAATTGTCTTTGTTTTTTGTTTGCAAGCGTTGTTGCCCTATTATAATTGTTGTAGGTGATCCTTTGTTAGTTGTCCCTATTTCTGCTTCCCAAGTGGAGAGCCTAAAGTTTCTCGGAAGCGCCCCAGTGCGGATCGTCGGATCTACGTGCTGCGAAGAAGACTTTAACTCTTCCATCCGCTTTTGTTAAACCTCAAAGGAGCTTTGAAGATTCGGCCCCTAAGGAGAGATCGTTGCCCCTCTCCTTGGTTGCTTCCGGTCTTCCTCTAAATAACTCCTCTGTAGTGACCCCTTTGGTTCCTTCTTCTCTACCGGTGATTCCTTCTACTCCCTTGGGGACTAGCTCTATATTATCATCTTCCAAAGGGGTTTGATTGGATGGTGGTGCACGAGCAGCGGCTGGTTCTCCTGTTTCCTCTTCCAGAGTGGATGTTGGCGGAGATACTATTAGTATTTCTCCCAATGCTTCTCTTCTTTTAAAGAATCATCTCGTCCTTTGTTACAGAGGCCAGCGTCATGACTTGGGTGTCTTGCGTCAGCTTTGGGAGTTTGTTGAGAGGATGGAGCCTCCTTCTTTCTACTCTCATCTCGAAGATAATTAGCTTTATGATTCCATATCCAATGACTTTCTTACTGTTCTTGATGAGGTTAGGATAGCGCATGAGAGGTATATTGTAAAAAAGTGCGAGTTAGAGGCAGAGCGAGCTGATCATGCCTTTCCTCAGGACCAGGTGAAGTCTTTGTTTACTGATGAGGAGGCTCAAAGGTAAGATTACGTTGGTTTGAGGACCGAATTGCACGAGTTGTGTTTTGATCATGTCGTACTTCAGGAGAAGTACTAGAATTCTTGCTTTATGATTTCTCGAATGTTGAGGTTGTATCGGAGGATCATTCATGATAATTATCTTGCTCTTCATCCTGGTTGGGTACGTCCTTCCTAGTCATTGATGGAGACTTTTTAAAGGAAGACGCTCAACATGCCATGTTGGATCCAAAGAAAGAGGCTCCGCTGGTTTCTGGGGATACATTTGGCACTGCATTCGTTACTAACGCTTTTAGTGCTTCTTCAACCATTATGGATCTTTTGTCTTTCTCTATTAGTTTGTCGGTGTCTTTTTCTTCTTACCCTTTGGTTTCCCCTTATGCTAGTATGCCTTTTTGTTGAACCAAGTTCTTTTGATCTCTCTAATTTAGACTTTGACAATTAATTTAAAGATTCTAACATTGTTTATTGTGTCGCGGGCGCTACAGGCTGTGTCATGGGCGTGACACAACTGTTTTCAGTAAAAGTGAAGTCTTCACTTGTGTCACAACCCAAATTATTGAGCTGCGATCGGCGCTAGAGAATGAGAGTGGTAGCTCAAAAATCCGTAGCAAGCCTAAAATTACTATACATTTTTCGCAAATACAATATACAAAACGTGTTTAGAAAAGTTCCTTAGATAATATAATTATAGATATTACAATATCATATTCTTTCCTGAAACGTTTGCAAAATGATTCGTAAAACCAGGGTCTTACAAAGCGATATCTCATATCCAGCATTGTCTTGTTTCTAGTTATAAGTACGACCAATTCCATTCATGGCAATTGGTATAGAAATCAAACGGATAAAAACGCATCTTTATAAATAAACATCATTTGTAAATCATATCGGAGTTTACATCTAAAATACCGTTTGAAATCAAAACTCAACGTATATACTGACACCTATGGACTACTGCAGCTCTAGGGACTTGTACTTTGTGCAAGTCAAAAGACTTCCAACACAAAGAAGATGGTATGTCTGATCCGACTCCAATCACCACATCAAAAGTGAGGGGTCAATATTTGGGAAAATACAGAGTGAGTTTGCATATTACTAACGGTATTATAAAAAAAAACATAACATCGCATGCTAAAAGTATATAAAAATAATAAGCGATAGATCCTATTGAAACCCTGAACTTGAACTCCTAACCTTTTGTAGACATATCATTTCCATATCTAATGGTCCGGCCCCGGGACAACTCAACCGCGTTAGCCGCGACCAACCTCTTAATCCCAAGTTGTGGGTCCCAGGATAGCTCAACGAGGTCAACCCACTAAATACGGGTCTCGGGATAACTCAACCGAGTTCAACCTCGTATCTATCATTCATATTCCAACTTCCATATTTATCACATATCACATATCGTTTTCATTTTATCGACAACAATCTAGACATGCTAGACTGACTCAAATACTGGTGATCACACAGCCTATTGACACCCAATAGATAGTTGGTTCCTTCGGATTGTACACCAGATTCATATATTCAAAACTATCAATAAAATAATATATCATACATTCAAATAATATACATGCGATGTATTTGATATACCTACCATTCATAATATATGAAAATAACTTTTATAAATAATATGCGAAAGTAAAATGCAACTCACTGAAATCGCTATCCAAAAACTGCAATATTGTCAATCAATCATGTAGATTCCATGCGTCATTCGATCTCGTAGCTATTCCAGCTCGTCGGCCTGGTAGCTTGTCGGTTCGTCAGTTACCTATTTACATTATACGTACGTTTAATTCCTAAACGTAAGTTTCGTATCCAAAACCCTAATCGTACCCGTCACGTTCTAAATCCAAATTTCATATTTTCGGAGTCCATGACTTACTTTTAATGTCCGACATACTTGAAATCAGACACCGGGGTCGTAACGGGGCAAGGGTGTCCGAATATTGCTGGCTGTGCGAGCGCACAAAGGGTCCTGTGCGTTCGCACACACCAGTGAGCCGTACACCCCGGTGCCCGTCCGCACACACCGGTGTGCGTCCGCACACTGCTGTGCGCGTCCACACACTGCTGTGCAATCCCAGAAAACCATTTTTCTGGGCCGTTCCGACACTCCTCAACACTCCATACGTATAGTAAACACCCTAATCTACAAAACCCGTAATTTAGATTTTCCGATAACCTCAAAATCAACCTAGTTTTGACGAAATCAATGTAAACGTAATATTTAAACTAATAACGGCCATTATTCCTTCAATTTGAGACCAAGAAATCATATCTTACCTTGATACGAAGCTTGAGATTGATAGAGGGTCGAATTCCAAACAAATCGACATAAAGAACGCGCGATTTGGACGAGAAACAGCGAAACAGCGTCGAACCGAAAATGATCGCCGTTTTTCTCTCTTGTTTCTGGATTCTTCCATCTGATACTTAAATTCATATGAAATTATATTTATATGTTTGGCTAATTGACTCTTTTGATCCCTCACTTCTTTTGTTTTAACTATTTCTCTTTCAAACTTTCTATTTTAACCAAACGGTTAATTATCCGTTTTAACTCAATTATATACGTATTATTTATATCCAAATAAATAATAATAGCCCAAAATTATTATTTTCCGTCAATAATCTTCTAATTGCTACTCTCGAGGCTTAATTGGCTAATTTACGCTTTGGTCTTTAAACTTTTCAAAATTACAATTTAGCCAAAAACTTATCTGCGTCCAAATTTTAAACAGTCCCGATTGACTCGAAACATCTACTATTGATATTACAAAATATTTCGCGGACTTTGGTGAGATAATTATCAACTCGGAATTTATATTTTATTTTATATTAATTTTTCTCGATTATCTCTTAATCCCGACAATTCTGTTTAATGGAAATTATTCCAAATTTTCTACATTATTATATTAAATCCACTTTTATCAAAAATTATAACACGTGGCACGATATTATTTATTTTAAATAATCGGAGCATTACAACTTGGAAGACTTAGAGGAGAGTTGTTAGGGTTATAAATATCTCTCAACCACTATATTTATGTGGTTAGACACTCTAAGAACAACAACTACAAGCATTCAATTTTATTCTCCTTTTTAATGATTGTGCATCATTAATTGATTGATTTTTCTTTATTGTTAATAATCAATATTTGATTTATCATTGGTGTTTGTAGGTTTGTGATTAGGTTTAAAAAATCATTTTGTGAGTTACTAATTCATTTTTAATTTCTTAAAATAACCTTATTCACCCCCTCTAAAGTAGTATTTGAAATTTCAACTTTTTTTGTCTGACGTTTTTGGTTCTTTGAACAACACTAATGACAAGTAGTTGTTGTTGTATTATACTTTTTGTAATTTCTATGAAGAATTTAAGGTTTACTTTTGTCGATATGTAATTTTAGCCAATTACTTATTTTTTTCATCAAAACACTAATTTTTTTTATTTTTTTAATTATAGACATTTTATAATTTATATTCTAATTTTGATTAATATTTTTTAAATAAAAAAAATGTTAGATTTGGTTAAAATTGAAAATATTACAAAACGTTTAGTATATTTTTAAAAGATTGAGTGATTGATTAAAATTAAAAGGCTTAATCACCAAAAAAACCTCCAACTTTTTTAGCCCCTTTTCACTTGCATCCTAACGTTGCAATTTTGTCTATAGCACCCAAATTCACACCTTTTATTTCCAATTACATCTTAAAAAACTAAACTGACTCTTTTTTATTAGAAAAGATGCTTATTTTTATATGTAAAAAATAATAGTTTAAATAACTAAACAGTAATTTATAATAAACTATGGGAATAAAGATGCAATTTTATCTTAAATTTGATCTAGCTGATTTTATAGGAGCAGCCTATTAATGACTGACATGTTAGAGGGTTGTAGGACCTCCTGCAACTTGGTTTGCATGAATTTTTATTCTTAAATTTAAAATGTTTATGTTTCTGCAATCTATATATACTCTAACTATGGTTTTACATATAATTATATAAAAAAAAACTATGGGTTACATACAAAAGCGGATAAACCAGTTACATCTCATCAACGATAGAGCCAAAATTTTGATACTAAAGGACAAATCGCAATATATATTAGTTTGCGAGTTTGTCAAAGGTGGGAGTCAATTATCTGAGAAACAATAATGTAAAAAAATCATTTCGATAATAGCGAAAAAAGTATTGGATTACTCAAGTGATAGAATTGAGTGCAACTTGACTTTGTTTTTGATGTCATTTTCATGGAACAAATCGGCATTTTATACAGTAGGGTCTATATATACACAAAATATTTAGAATAAGAAAAAAGGCTTCACTTTTCACACAATACAACTTTATTAAATTTGTTTACTTTGTTATCAACTATGAGTGTTTTATTTCATCCACCACCATCTTTTCTTATTAACATCACGTGCTGAGCGTGCAACAGGTGCACCATGCACCTGTCATCACAATTGTTTGGAAAACAGGTGCATGGTGCACCTCTTAATATATAAAAGGGGACTTTTTTTTCCAAAGGTCCCCATATATTGTTTATTAAATATATATTTATATAAATATTTATTTAAATGTTAAATATTTATATTAAATATTTTTTAAAAAAATTAAATCATTAATTTATTTTTATATTTATAAATATAACATATTAAAATTGTTTATTTTATATAAAATTTTAAAAATATTATTAAGTTCGAGATATTTAAATAGACTATTATCAAATTAATTTTATAATTTTATTACTTATGTTACATATTTTAAATATATATATATATATATATATATATATATATATATATATATATATATCCGATACATATTTGTTGTTTGGTGCATATTCATAATATTTAGAGTTGGTATATTTTAGTTAATAATTAATATTTTTATTGAAAATAATCCTTACTTTGCTAGTGAATATGAGAATGGTTATTCTTATTATTTTACAACTATTGCAAAAATAACCCTTAATTTGCTAGTAAATATTTTTGATACATATTTGGATACATATTCGATACATCTCCGATACATATTTGATACATCTCTGATATATAATTTATATCGTTTAGACATTTTTTTTTATTTTTTTATCGATTTAATTAAATCAACCGACTAAATAGATCCGTTTGTTATTATATTTTAAAAAATGGATACATCTCTGATACATATTTTATTTAATTCTAATCGACTATATTTAATTGTAATTCAAATATATTTTTAATACATCTCTGATACACAATTTATACATGATAGATACATATTTGATACATTAATTGAATTAATTGACTAATTCAATTGGTTCATTTTTAAATTTAAAAAAACTTATAATTAGTATTATTATATTTATTGCTTTATAAATATTTGATCGGTTTGTTTTCATGATTTGACTGAAAGTCCCAAGGTAGAAGAAATGAGAAAGACGAGTATAAGTGCAAAATATTCGATAAATATTTGATAAATGTCTGATATATATTTAATGCATCTTGGATACATACGTGATACATTTTCGATACATAATTTATACGTGGTATTTATAAAAAAATATTACACATGATAGATATATTTTTTAAATGTACTTAATAGATACATCGTTGATACATAGTTTATACACGATAGATATATTTTTAAATATATTTAAATAGATACATGATAAATATATTTTTACTAAATTTATACACGATATATATATTTAAATAGATACATGATAGATACAGTTTTATTACACTTATTTTTTATACATATTTGATACATTTTGCGACGTATCAAATATTTTATTACATGTATTACATATTTATTTTAATATATATTTAATACATATTCGATACATAATTTATACATGAGAAAATTATTATTCATGCATTAGACCCGTGTTCGGTATGTATGAACAATATATTCGATAAATAATTAATAAAATTATTTTTAGTACATATTTGATAAATCTCTGATACATAATTTATACATGAAAAATATATTATTCATGTATCGGACCCGTATTCGGTATGTATCACTAATATATTTGTTTGATACATCATTCATACACAATTATTTATTGTAATTAATTAAACTAGCTTTTTAATTTTTGTAAATATTACTTTGAATAATTTGTGGATTTTTTATATTTGTAAATATACAGAAATAATAAAATACTATAAATAATCAACATATATTTTTTTAAAATTAATAAATTACTATCAATTTTTTTTTTGGGAAATGTATCAATGATGTCTCAGAGATGTATCGGAGATGTATCATATGATATTACAAAACTGTGTCTATAATTTGTTGATGCTTGCTTGCTATAGGTGCTGACGCGCTGACGCGCTCTGACGTGCTGACGCGTGCTGACGCGCTCTGACACGGAAATCACATGTGCTAGTTGTTGTTATTCTTTTTTATTAAGATGGTGTTATGCTTTCCATGTGTCACCTATTTAATGGAATGATGTTTGTTGTAAATTTTTTTATTTTTATGGTAGGAATGATAAATATTGGAGCTAGGTGACACTGTGTGAAATGTTGAGCTATTTTTGTTGTATTTTTGTGATTTTCTCAAATATTTAAACTATAAATTTTTAGCTGAATAATGTTGAAATAATAAAATATTTTTAGTTAAATAATATTGAAATAATAAAATAATTTTTACAATTATTCTCAAGTTGTATTTAAATTGTTATTTTTTACATATAAAAATATTAATATTTAAATTGTTATTTATATTATCAAATACATTTTTTTAAATATGGGTTGTTAAATAATAATTGATCAATATTTGATAATTCGTTATGTTCTAAATAATTCCGAATAAAATAACCAAAATTAATAAATTATTAAAGTTAAATATAAATAAATTTTTGTTTTTATAATATTTTAACATGACTAAATGAAATAGTATAATACATATATTAAAGGTCTAATTACTTAAAAAAAAACCCACCTTGTAATATTTTTTCGTTTATACCCTGATCTACGAAAAAGTTCATTTGTACCCTTTTTTTAATTTTTCATATTCGTCTCTACCCTAAAGAGCTAATTTGACATCTTTTTATTTGAAAAAATACTCAAAATGATCCTTTATATTTAACTTATATTCTAATTAATCATTAATATTATTAATCATTTGTAATGTTTTCAGCCTTTAGTTAATTTAATTGTTAAAATTTAAATTTTAGGTAGAGATGAAAACGAAAAATTAAAAAAAGGGTAAAAATGAACTATTTTCTAGGTGAGGGTATAAAATAAAAAAATGTTACAAGGTGGGACTTTTTTAAGTAATTAGGCCTATATTAAAATATAAAATTATACATAAATAAGGCCAAATGTTGTAAAAAGGCCAAACTTTTTATAAAAGTTTCATAAAAGTCCTGACCTTTTAATTTTGTCGATTTTGGCTAAAAATAAATTATTTGGTTTTAATTGTGGCCAACTCTCAATTTGATTTCAATTTGCCTATGTGACGCCTATGTGGCGCTTATGTGGCATGCCAAATATTGAAAGGTAGGGACTTTAACCAAATAATCCATTTTTGGCCAAAATCGACAAAATTGAAAGGTCAGGACTTTTGTGAAACCAAATAATCAGTTTTTGGCCAAAATCGACAAAATTGAAAGGTTAGGACTTTTGTGAAACTTTTGTGAAAGGTTTGGCCTTTTTACAACATTTGGCCTAAATTTAAATAAATAGATATTTTAAAATTACATAATTATTATATGAAAAATGCATATTTTAAAAAAAGGATAATTTGTAAGTTTTTATTTTAGAGTTTGTAATTGAATTTCACACATAATTTATTGAAATACATTAGCAATTTTAGTTTTAGGCACCGTTTGGATTCAAGGGTTTTGAAATCCATAAAATTTATTAAATCGATTGATTTTAAATTCATGAAACAAAAAATCAATAAATTTATAAATTTTATGGTTGGATTAATTATAAAATTCTTGAATTTATAAGGATAAATTTAGGATATTTAAATTGTAGGGTGAATTATATATAAAATCACCATCTTTACACGAAATTGTAAAAATAACACGACTTTTAAAACGTGGCAATTAAGAACACTACCTTTTATTTATTTTCAAAAACAACATGGGTACATTTTTAGTGGCATTTTTACTGACGTGGCATGACACGTGGCACTCCCATTGGTCCAAATTAGTAAAATTTTCTCAAAAAACGTGTCCATATTGTTTTTGAAAAAATAAATAAAAGGTGATGCCCTGAATTAACATGTTTTGAAGGTCGTGTTATTTTTTAGAATTTGTATAAAGGTGGTGATTTTATATGTAATATAATCCACCATTCATTAAAAATGATTAAGAGGTGGCAATTAAACGATGGATTTTAAAGGATGATGGATTGTCACAAACCATGGATTCTCATACTATTTATTTTCACCAAATGATAAATTTTCATGAAATTCATGGATTATTCAAAATTTATAATATTATCCTATATATGTTGGTGATTTTTTTTTCTTCTCGAAAACCCTATTAGACATGCATCCGTGTTTACCCCCTTAATTTAGCATCAAAAATTAATTATAAGCCAATTTTATTAAAGCACCCAAAAAAAGTCTCATCTTTATATTTTAAGATTAATTTCACCTTTACATTTATGTTAGCCACCACATTAGAAATACAAATTATTTAATGGATAAAAATACATAATTTTTTTAAAAAGTCTAAATTTTTTATTTTAAGGATAAAAATTTGTGTTAGCCTAGCCACTTTGTTTCCTCAAAAAGTCAATCTCAACAATTTTTAACGAGCATTAAAATATTTAAAATTTTATTGAATGGAATCAACTCTACTGCATAAATTTTTTATCAAAGAGAAAATAACAAAATAACCTGTAAATAAATCAACCAATTTATTATTAGCAAAATACAAAAATTAAATAAAATCAACTCCATCAAGATCATTTGTTTCTCATCCATGGTTGCACACTATCGCTTCAATCACCATGCAGAAGTTGAGGAACAACCCAATCCACAAATGACCAAAACCGTCGCCTCTGATATATATGATCTTTGTTCAAAAGAGACAAACTATACAAAAAAAAATAATTACCATAACAGTTGTAGCTCAAATAGTGTAAGTGCTGGATAACAAATTATTAAAGTCGTGAGTTTAAATTTTGAACAAATTATTTTAAGTCCCCTCACATTTGTCATAATTCACAGTTTGGTATTTTTTATCTGAAAATCAAACGATTTGATATCTCAGTTTTGATTTTTTAAAACTATAAGGCCATTCTGTTAGTTTCATTAATAATTTGATATTTACTTTCAAACGATTTGATACCTCAGTTTCAATTATGTAAACGATTTGATACCTCATATTTAATTATTTTAACGATTTGATACCTCATTTTCATTCCGTGAACGATTTGGTACCTATATTTAACAGAAGAGCCTTGTAGTTTACAAAATCAAAATTGAGGTACCAAATCGTTTGATTTTCAAACAAAGGGTATCAAACTGTGAATTATGACAAACGTGAGGGGATTTAGAGTAATTTGCTTTTAAATTTTCTCACAAACGCACTCCCCTCTCTAATCATTAAAAAACAAAAAAATTAATTATAAACTACGATTTATTTATGTAAATTATGACGGAGTTTAAGATTAAAATTTTTCTTTAGAAAGATTTATAACTCAGCTGCAATCAAATGAATGTATGGTTATTGTCCATGTCTATCATAAGATATTTAATGTAAATGAGTGTTGATTCGGTTGATAATATTCATGTTGCATTTCTCAGATGGCGTGAGTTCAACCCATTCCTCTATAGCAAGCGGATTCAATTAAAAAATTTAATTTTTAAGTTAAAATTAATTATTTAACTAACTTTTGTTAATTTCCGCTAACCATATTTTGACTTAAAATTATGAGATATTTGATTTAATTAAGTTATTTCTACCAAATAACCAAAAAGAAATATGGGCCACCTGATGAGGAGCGGGCACAAAATACTATCTTCATACCACAAAAACCAACCTCCATTTCCTGTCTATCATCATTATCACCACAGAATTTGACCTTTTCTAATATTATTTGTGTAATAATTTATCTTTGAAATTTGGATCGTCTATCTTTATCTTTTTGACAAAAAATCTGCTTATAAGCACTGCTATTACATTTATTTTCCTACAAACAATGCACATGGTTTCAAATAGTCTTTGCTTTTAGACGAGCATCCAACCTTGAAGATTGAAGAAGTTTAGAAGGGAAAAAGAAACATATAAAAAAGAAAAAAACACCATCACATCTAGATTTAGTCTCTCCATAATGCCATCTCCAATAACTGGCATCAAAAATTTAATCATTAGATATTGATTTGATTAAAATCATTAGACACATTCCAACAGTAGTCATCAAATTCAACACCAAAAAGCACGTGTTGTTACTATTGCTGTTTGATAAGCCGGATTCCGAAGAGGCTGAGTCGCGGACTAAGTCGCTTTTTTAAAAAACGTTTCGCTGCATAATTTGATGGTGCAAAGTTGAGTGACAACTGTGGCGTCCCTAGGATAAAACAACCATAAAAATGTTGTTACCACTGTACTCATGTGATAACAGTTTTATAAAACTTTTTTTGTTATTGCTCTGTTTCAGTATATTTGCAAATAAAAAAAAATCCATGAGCTAGAGTTAATTTTCAAAGTTAATTATGATTGATCTTGATGAATTGATAATCAATTGAAATAAATATGGATAAATTAATGAAAAATTGGATTGAATGTCAAAGTGTTGGATGGTTGATCTTGAAATTGATTTGATGGGTAGGCTTAAAAAGATTGGTTGTATGTTTGGTGTAATTTCCAATCAATTTGGATGTGTTTGTCTAAATCAAAAAATTTAGGGGTTGATTTGTAAGTTTTATAAAATTGAGGGGTTAATCGTAAAGTACTTACCTATTGAGCGACAATAAAACTATGTGTACACTAGTAATATCAATTTAAATAAGTTGATTAATTGTAAAGGAATGAGTTAAATGGTAATGAGAATGAGTCATAAGTAGATGGCGGAGTTTGATATATCCCGAGTCAAAAATAATGTCAGTGGTTGACTATCCCCGGTCTGAACAGTTAATAGCAGTGGTTTTTAAACCAATAGTTAACTCTTGAATAAGTGATAATCAGATGATAGTGGTTGAACACCCTGGTCATATGCGACTATAGTGGTTTACGTTCCCGGTCTGAATCGTTAATGTGAATCGAAGAAGTAGTTATGAGTCGAGGACTAAGTTTTCGTGCAGACTCTATGTTTGGTATGCATACGCATTAAATTTTATAGCATTGTTTTATGTTTTCAGTAATATTTACCAGTAATGGTGTTTATCTCACTCAGTTTAAAATTGCTCTTGTGGAATTTAACATTTTTCAGAAATGCTGTAATTTTTGAAGAACCTTCCGGATCTCTCATCCTCGAAAGATGTTTTTTTTACAAAGGTTAAAATTTTCATTAATAATAACGAAAATCACATAAATGAACGGTTCTTCAACAAATTGAAACAACTGTTCTAAGATAATGATGAGTGCTGTAAATACAACTGTACATACAGTCATCGATAAGGGCTTTTCAAACCATCAAATGGGTCACCCAATGCATTCATGGTTCAAATATTGAAATACAATTTTGAAACCGCTCTATCCTTGAAACTTCAAGTTCTCCAAGTCTCATCTTCAACATGAAACTAAAAATTAGATCTAATAAGAAACGAAACACAACATCAAAGAACATCTTCCAAATCTTAGATTTACAAGAACGCGTATTTAAGACTTCGAGAAAAGGTAAAGAATCTTGAGCGATAAAGCTTCGGATGCGAAAGACCTTAAAAATTTATCCAATCAAACTAAAATCCAAACAAACAAACACCTTAAATAAAATTTATTGAAATAAAAAAGATAGATCTATAAATAATAGTGCTATGGACGGAGAGAAAGATGATTTTTCGGTTAACCGGAAAAATTATCTTCTCCCACCCTTAAGAAGATGAAGAAAGAAAAAACTCTTTTCATAAATTGTATAGAAAAATGTTTTACTTCTAGAAACACTGCAATAGTAGATGTAAAGTTATTATTAGAATATTAGAGCATCTTCAATGCAATGCTAAAATGAAGTGCTAATGCCATAATTTAACATTTAATCTTAAAATGCATCTCCAATACAGTGCTATATCACGTGCTAAATTTAGCATATGCTATATCACGTGCTAAATTTAGCACAGACTATAGCATGTGCTAAAATTCAATAACCAATGAAATTAGATCAGAGGCCATTGTTGCTTAAGAAATGGCACCTTAGGATGAAAATGGATTATAATGAAATTATATCAGTTCCTTTATGGGTCCAACTACCCAACCTGCCTTGGGAGTTCTGGACTCCAGAAATTTTGAGGAAGATAGCAAGTGTCTGTGGGACTCCCTTTTACTGTGATCAGTGCACCATTAGTAAGACCAGATTGGGATATGCTAGGGTTTTAGTGGAGATGGATCCAACTGGCCAATTTCCAGATTTTGTGGAGATGCAGGATGAAAATGGGATAATCTTTTCTCAGAGGATTGTCTATGAATGGAGACCCTTGATTTGTGAGAAATGCCGCAGAATGGGACACTCTAAAAGTACTTGTAGAGTTGTGCAGGATACAAAAAAAGCTATGGCAGAAAAAGAAGAGGTCACATAAAAAACTACTGAGGAAATAGAAGAGGTGTTGAAGGATGATAGTGAAGTTTCAGAGGTGTTGATTAATTCAAAGGTTAATGGAAAAGGGAAAGGGAGTGGAGTCCAACCAAGGTCAGTACTATTACCTCAAACTCTTTCACTGCTTTGAGAAGTAATATGCCTATTCCTAGTAAGGACCAGAATCATAATTTGAAAAAGAGTAGTACCAGTAAGAATTGGGGGGATATTCCTGGAAAAATGGTTAACAGTCCTAGGCTTAACTCTATGATGTTAGACATTGATAGATGATTTGTTCTTGGAACATTAGAGGGATTAACAATCCCAATAAACAATCAGAGATAATCTCTTTGATTGATTAGTATAAGTTGAAGGTGCTTGGTATAAATGAGACTAGAGTGAATGCCTCTAAGTTTGATAGTATTTGGAAGAATATTAGCAGGAGATTACCTAATTGGAAGGTTGCCAATAATTATAATTGCTCTAGTATGGGCAGAATATGGGTCATTTATGATAGCAATGACATTGAAATAGATGTCCTGGAGAAGCATAATCAATACATTCATGTTAAAATTGTGGGTGATGTTTTTTCTTTAAAGTGTACCTTTGTCTATGGGTCCTATAACTCTGATGACAGAACTGATCTGTGGAATGAGCTTCTGAGGATTAGCTCTTGTATTAATGAGAATTGGGTAGTGCTTGGAGACTTTAATGTTGTTATGTCTAACATGGATAGAATTGGTGGGGTGGATATTGACAGCCATGCTGCTGATGAGTTTATTTCCTGGGTTAATGAGGCTAATCTGTTAGAATTAAAAAGAGTAGGATATACCTATACCTAGACCAATAACCAGAGTGGGGAGGACATAATTTGGAGAAAGTTGGATTGGTGCTTCATCAACAATCTCTTCTATGATAATTGGCCAGAAGGTTTCTATTCTGCTTTGCCAGCTGGAATTTCTGATCACAATCCCTTACTTGTTCATCTTGATAGTAGAGTCTGTAAGAGGAGACAGGGGTTCAAGTTTTTTAATGTTTGGAGTGAGCACCATACTTTTTTAGATATTGTTAAGAAAGTTTGGGAGCTAAATTTCAATGGTTACATCTTCTATCAGATTTATCAGAAGCTTAAAGCCCTTAAGAAAGAATTCAGTCAGCTTAATAAAAATGAGTTTAGTGACATCTCTATGAGAGTGGTTAAAGCCAGGAGTATGTTGGGGGAACTGCAAACTGGCATTCAGAAGGACCCTTTCAACACTTATTTGCAAGATGAAGAAAGAGCCATCTCAAAGTACTTCCATAAGCTGCTTAGTTGGAAAGAAAACATCCTCAGGCAGAAGTCCAGAATGATCTGGATTAAGTTAGGAGACCATAACTCCAAGTTCTTTCATAGAAGTATTAAGCAGAGGCAGACCAGAAAGAGAATTGTTGTGATTAAGAATACTCAGGGGGGGTATGGAGAGTGATCCTGAGGCTATCAAAGAGGTTATCCTAAACCACTACAAGACCTTCTTGAATTCTTCTATGCATAATAGGAAGAGTGTGGATCCTAATGTCTTTAATGCTGGTTATATTCTGAATGAGGAAGATAGGAATATGCTGGAAGTTCCTTTTTGTGATGAGGAGATCAAAGCTAGCCTTTTTGGCATTAATGAAGATAAGGCTCCTGGGCCTGATGGTTATGGCAGTGTCTTTTTCAAAAAGAGCTGGAGTATCATTGGAAGAGACATAATTCAGGCAGTTAAAGATTTTCAAAAATCAGGTAAAATGCTCTGTCAGCTTAATTCTACTGTCATCTCTCTTATCCCTAAAATAGATTCTCCTTTGTCTGTTAGTGACTATAGGCCAATCTCTTGTTGTAATGTCCTTTATAAAGTGATCTCTAAAGTCATCTGTAAGAGGATTAGTAGGATTCTTGATAAAATTGTGAATCTTAGTCAATCTGGCTTTGTCCCTGGTAGGAGTATTTCTGATAATGTCTTACTTGCTCATGAGTTAGTCAATAACTACCATAGGAACAAGGGCAATTCCTGTGCTTTGAAAATTGACTTGCAAAAGTCTTATGACATATTAGAGTGGGATTTTATTGAGGAGATCTTAATTGGCCTTAGGTTTCCTAAAAATTTCATTATGATTAGCATGTCCTGTATCAAAACTGTTAAGTATTCTGTTCAGATTAATGGTGAGGTGTCCGGGTTTTTTTCTGGCAGTAGGGGGCTCAGACAAGGGGAACCCATTTCTCCTTTGATTTTTGTTCTTTGTATGGACTATCTGTCCAGGTCTCTTGCTATAAATACTAAAACTGGCTCTGGTTTTAAATTTCACAAGTATTGTAATAAAATGAAGTTGTGCCATTTAGCTTTTGCAGATGACCTATTCATGTTTTGTAATGCTGATCCTCTCTCTATCAGTATTTTAAAGGAGTCTCTCAATAGTTTCTCTCTGTCCTCTGGCCTTGTGCCTAACCTGCCTAAAAGCTGTGTTTATTTTGATGGGGTAGAGAGTATTATGAGAAGGAACATTACTAGTTTGTTGGGGTTCCAAGAAGGGTCTCTGCCTGTTAAGTATTTAGGGCTCCCTTTAATCTCTACAAAGCTGTCTAAAAATCTTTGCTCTGGTTTAATAGATAGAATTACCAAAAGAATTAATTCATGGACCTCTAAGTGTCTCTCTTATGCTGGAAGGCTTCAGCTTGTTAAAACTGTTTTGCTCAGTATGCATGTGTATTGGTGCACTACTTTCCTTCTCCCTAAAAGTGTCATTAAGAGTGTTGAAGATTGCTGTAGAAAATTTCTGTGGCATGGGTCTGATTCAGACAAGAAGGGGAGTTTGGTTAACTGGAATGAGGTGTGCTCCAGGAAATCAAATGGGGGTCTGGGTATATCAGGAATATTTCTGCTATCTCCAAGCATGTGTGGAATCTGTTATCTATGAAAGCTACTCTTTGGGCCACTTGGGTCATTAAAAACAAGCTCAAGTTAGCCAGTTTCTGGGGCATTGCTAAGCCTTTGGACTGCTCCTGGAGCTGGAGAAATTTGTTAAAAATAAGGACCCCAATTGCTCCTTATTTTGATTATATTGTGGGCAATGGTAGGAGTTTTTTCTTTTGGCATGATCCTTGGCCAAATGGAGTGTCTCTTGCTGAAAGGTTCCTTAATGTGGATATTAAGCTTTCTGATGTTCCTAAGAAAGCTAAAGTGAGAGATGTGTGGAATGGAAATAAATGGAGATTGCATGATCCCTTGGATGAAGATACTAAAAGAGCTTGGGACTTTGTTAAGAACAACTGCAGGATAAGGGTTAATGTTGATGATGTTGTTAAGTGGAAGGGCAATAGAGCTAGAGTTTTTACTATTGGTAGCATGTGGAAGATGTTAAATCCTGCTTTAGATAGAGTTCCTTGGTGCAATTTGGTTTGGTTTACTGGAAACGTTCCAAGACATGCCTTCATCTTATGGTTAGCCATAAAAGATAGGTTCATGACCAAGGACAAGCTGAAAGCCTGAAATGTGATCCCTTCTGACATTTGTTGTTTTTGTAATTCTTATAAGGAGACAGTTGATCACTTATTCTTTCACTGCATTTATACTGCTTAGATCTGGAAGGAAACTTTTAAGCTGATGATGATTAACAAAAGTCCACTTCCTTGGAAAAGAGAAATTGTCTATTTCTGCAGAAGAGCTGCTGGTAGATCCAAAAATGCTGTGCGTAGGAGGATTCTTTTCTCTGCTGCTGTCTATCATATTTGGCAGGCCAGGAATGATTTTGTCTTCAACAACAAGATTCAAGAGATAGAGGCTGTTGTTAGTATGATTGGTGTTGCCATAAACAGTTATGTTTAGCTTGCTTTAGTTTGGTTTTGATTCTTGCTTTCTGTTTTGTTTAAAGGCAGGTTGTTGCCTCAGGCTTTAGCCTGTTATTTCTCTATTTTGTAAGACTCGTTTTCTTGGTCTATAGCAGCTGTGTGCTCCTTTTTTTGGTGCTTTACCAAAAAAAAATATTCATTATTAATTACAATTTTACCACGGTCATTTTTTTGCATTTATTATTTTAACCTATTATTTTTATTTTTTTAACTTTTTTCATTTTAAATTTTGTGCTTTTATTTAATTTTACAACATCGATTTGATTTTTTAATAGTAGACCATACATCAATATAATAAAAAAATTAAATATTTTCTTTTTATATAATTCATCGATTTTTTTAATTATATCTTTTGAAAAGCTCATTATTAAATTAAAAAAAGTATTATATAAATTTTAGTTTAAAATATTTAATTAAAAAAATTATTAAATAATTAGCAGTTAATAAAATTAAGAGATAATTATCTTAATAAATAAATGGGAAGTTATTAGAGAAAATTACACCATTTACCAAAAAAAATGAAAATAATTACAAAACTACATGTTGACTTTTTTCATTTACAAAAATATTAATAATATTTACAAAAGTACAAAAAAATAAAAAATAATATCAAACATACGGTGTATACTGTGGGTATAATGTCAGTATACTAATAAACTAACATTATATCAACATTATACCAAAATTATACCGACATTATACATACTGAGATTTTATTAATATTAAATGGAAATTTACCAAAATTACATCCAATCGTATACTAAAAATTAAATTAATAATATACCAAAATTATACCAACAGTATACCAAAAGTGTACACATCAAATATACTGAAATTTTATTATTACATCAACATTACACCACATCGCATACTAAATATTAACCTAACAATATACTAAAATTATACCAACAATATACAAATTCTCTAGTTCATTACCAACTATAGTGAAAAGTACATATAAAAAAAATATACATGTTATCAACTAGAAAAAATATATAAAAATTTATAATCGATATACCGAAAATATACTGAAATTATACCAATAATAAACCAAATATTATTTTTAAATTATCTGATGTATAGATTTAGTATTCCAAAATTATACCATAATTATACCGACATTACACAAATCGTACTTTTGTAATTAATTTTTATTTTTTGGTACTTTTGTAATTAATTTTAAATCAGTCGTATTTTTGTAAATAAAAAAAGTTTACTGGTACTTCTGTAAATATTTTTAAAATTTTAGATATTTTTGTCATCGCCCCAAGTTATTACCTAGACCCGGTCCATGAAAAATTCATGAACCTATCCAATGAGATGTTAGAGAAATGAGGAAAAAAAGAAAATAATGAGAATAGAGAAAAAATTGTATAAAATTTTCTAACACCTCATTGGATAGGTTCATGGAAAATTCATGGACCGGGACTAGGTAAGAATTTCCCTAAATAATTATAACATTTTTTTTAACTTTGTGCATTGGAGTAAAATTTAAAATGCTATGCTATTTATAGTATTTTATCACTTTTTCATGCTAAATTTAGCATAAAAAGTAGCATCCCCGATGCTCTTACAATACGATGTATGATGTTTTGAACGGTAGTATCGTATGTATGCTTTTATAGATAATATGCTGCCACGTTTTAGAAAGTTAATGTACACGAAAGTTGGTGTCCATAGTATGCATGTATGGTGGTGATTTGTGATATGTTTTAAAGGAAAAGGTTGGTATCGAATTAGACTTGTTACGAGTTCCGGAACAGTCACTCTAATTTCCAAGCGCCAGTCTCGACTCGTGAAATCGGATTGTAACATAAAGTATAATTAATCTAACTTTAACAATTATAATCTAAATAATATAAAATTTAACGTAATTTTAAATTTGTAATCTAATTAACCTACAAATACCTAATTTCACAATTATAATCCAAATAACCTACAATTTAACTTGATTTTATATTTATAATCTAATTAACCTACAATTATACTTAATTTCACAAATAAAATCTAATTAACCTAAAATTTAACTAATTTAACAATTATAATCTATTTAATTTAAAATTTCACCGAATTTAACAACTCTAATCTGATTAAACAAATTATCCTAATTTAACCTAAATGATAATTTAATTAACCTAAAAATTACCCTAATCTAACAATTAATTTAAAATAAAAATCGAAATAATCTAAAATTTACCCTAATTTAACAATTATAATATGATTAAACATATTAACCTAATTTAACCCCAATTATAATTTAATTTACTGTTAAACTAACTCAATTAACAATTAATAAAAAATTAGTATTTTAATTAAGAGGAAATTTCCTAGAGTATTTTTTTAAAATATAATTATCTCAGCACCTTTGTTTTAACTTATTTGCATGTCATACCTTTTTTTACCTAAGGTGCATGTTTTAGAGTTTTAATTTCAAAAATATTTTATTTTTATTTTTTTTACATTTTATGTCTTCCTTTTATAGATATTTTTATTTTTATATCTTCTAGTGGTGTTTTTTTATAGTGCTTTATGGTATTTTTATGATATTTTTCCTATGGTGTTTTTAAAGTGTTTTTTGTGGTGTATTTATATGGTTTTTTTAGTGTAGATACACCATTAAACACCACAAAAACACAAATCAAATCATTGCGTACGAAATCAGTAGCAAAAACAATACAAAAACACCACAAAAACATAAATCAATTTGTTATGTACGAACTCAGTAGCATCAAACAAGAGAATGAAGAATAAAACAATTATATGAACAATAGAACATTACATTAACAATAGAACAATTATATTAACAAGAGATCAATAAATCTATTGTAATGTGTATATAAACATCTCAAAAATCACAAAAAACCTTAAGAATCTATAAAAAAAACGACGTCAAGCAATCAATCGAAAGAAATGCGGCGACGAAAAAATCAGCGGAAGAAATGTGACGACGATAAATCCACTGAAAAAAATGCAATGATAGACCACAACGAAAAAAATAATCGAAAGACATGCGACAACGAGATGAACGGCGAGACGGAAGAAACATGGTGGCCAGAAAAGAAAAAAAGAGGAAGATAATATTTGAGAGAGGGAGAAGTAGAGAGAGAGAGAGAGAGAGGGAATAGTGTGACGACTATGATAATAAAAATATCTAAAATGAGTTAAAGCCCTGATATATATTAGATATTTTTGAAACTAAATTTCTAATTTAAATAGAGAAAAAAATTATAAAAACATGGCTAAAAAGGTGAAATTAAATTTAAAATTAGGATATTATAAAAATAATCCCTTTAATTCAACTATAATCATTAATCTGATTAACAAATTAAATAAACCTAACCTAACTTAATTTATTAATAATAAAAATAAAGACAATAAATCTACTAATTGGTGGCTGAAAGGTGGCAGTGAGGCGGAGAGCGGTGACAGCGGCTGAAAAAAATAACAAAAAAATAAATTAATGAATATTAACTCCTAAATCGTTTCTAATCCTAAATAAATATGATAAACTGTTTTAATTGTAATTTAAATTATTAAAAATTAACTAATCATACATGTGGAGAAGGACAATAACAACAGTGATATGTGGCGGCCACAATGGATGAAGGCGGCTATTGCGGACAGAGGAGCAGGTCGGAGACGAGAGAGGGCATCGGGGGATGAAGGCGTTTGTTGTGAAGCAAAGGAGCGGGTCGGAGACCAAGGCGAAGGAGGTTGAGGAGCACAGAGAAGGTTAAGAAGAATGGCTATTTTTTGTTTTTGAGAGAAATAAATTTCAAAGCGAACGGAGGAAGACGAACGTGTGGTACGCGTTATTAGGTTTGTTTTTAACGAAGGACAATCCGTTGTTAAAAATAAACAAATCTGTCGCTAACTTATTAATGAATCGTTTCGCTTTAATTTGGATTTAGCGACAGATTCGAAATTTCGTCTAAATTTAGCGACGACACTTCAAATCCGTCGCTAAATGTACCAATTTATGTCGCTAAAGTTGGCGGGATAATACCTGCCAAATAATTTAATACATTTAGCGAATTCGTCGTTCACTCTGTCAGTAAAATTTAATTTAACGACAGATCTGAATTGGTCGCTAAAATTAAGTTTTCCAGTAGTAAACCTGGTAACCAAAATAGACAAAGATGAGGCTATTTGAGAGAGGAAAAAGCTTACAAATCTAGAGTAGCCTATAATAGCTTAGAAGGTTGCTAACAGTAGACCCAATTTTTAGTTTTAATAATTCAAGATGAAGCTAATTGAGAGCGGAGAAGGAATCAAAATATGTGACAAAATAAAATCTTTTGATATTCCTTTTTATGGTTTTCACGACGGCGGCACGATTAATAGTTGCCGATTCATCGACGGAAAGTTTGATGTCTTTTCGAGAAAATTCTGTATTAACTAAAGATGGTGACCAAAAAAATGATGTTGCGATCCATAAACTCAGAGTCTTACTGACCATCTATGTTGCACTGTTAATCTCACCACCGCCTTCGCCGGTCCGACTATTGACCGACCTACGATCCGACCACCAACCAACCAACACTAACCCCTAACTTTAAACTGTAACTCTAAATGAGGGTTATAAAAGCAATAACATTAAAATGAGGTATGCAATGAAAATGAATTTTAAAAAATGAGTTATTTTTGCATAATTTTTCTTTGGAGTCGCCAACATAAAAATTACAAAATTTGAATGATATAGTGTAATTTTCTCTATTTAATATCAGGCTCACTTACTCGAGGGCCCAACCCAACTGTCATGTACACATGTTGTTAACTATGTTCAAGTGCTTGTGCTTGACATGAAGCTTGTTCCTAGTTTGGGTAGCCCATATTGTATCTGGACCAGCCCAAAACTATATAAAGTGCTCATAAGCATCCACATAATACCAAAACGAACCACTTAAAACTCGCCACGCGATAAAATCACGTCTCACGAATGTCCACGTGTAACTGTACCTAAAAAACGGGACGAAACTAATCAGCTTTCGCCACGTAATCAAATCGACGAAACAGTCACTTCTTCTGACATCTCTCTCTTATATAGAAAGTAAAACTAAAAAACGAGCTCAACAGTAAAAAAAAAAAAACCGGAAATGGAGAAGAACAATTACAAGCAGATCTGGGCCGCATTTGCGACGGTGGCCTTGTTCGCCGCCGTATCAGTTTTCGCCGACGATGTCGTAATTCTAACTGAAGATAACTTCGAGAAGGAAATCGGTCAAGATAGAGGCGCTCTCGTCGAGTTTTACGCACCTTGGTATTAATTTTTCATCAATTTGTAATTAATTTTTGAATCATTAATAGCTAGTAACTAATTAAGTTTAAAATTTAATTTTCTTTAATGATATATGCGGATCGTGATTGAACTGTTCTATATAGGATTATGATCTAGGCAGAATAAATAGAAAGCAAATTTTTATAGTTAATTCTTTGTTTGGATGTGATGTGATAGGTGTGGACACTGTAAAAAGCTAGCTCCTGAGTACGAGAAACTTGGGGCGAGCTTTAAGAAGGCTAAATCTATTTTGATCGGAAAGGTCAGCTTGTTATTTGCATTTGACTCTATTTAGATTATAACAGTTTTTTGAATTTGTTATCGAGGAGGAATTATAACAGTTTTTTTGCTGCTTATTGACTGCGTTGATTTGCGTGTTTGTTGATGTTGTGTTTCTTAGGTTGATTGTGATGAGCATAAGAGTGTGTGCAGTAAATATGGTGTTTCTGGTTACCCGACTCTTCAGTGGTTTCCTAAAGGATCTTTGGAACCCAAGAAGTGAGATTTAAGTCTATGTATTTCCAAGAGTTTATTGTATTTGTTGTGGATGTTTACGTGACGACTGACGAGTGATTTTTTGGTGCTTACAGGTATGAAGGGCCGCGCACTGCAGAAGCCCTTACCGAGTTTGTCAATAATGAAGGAGGTAATAGTTTTTTTTGTTGCTTTATAGTTTGGATCAGTGAGTTGGAGCGTTTAGTTATTTGCGAATTTAGATTTGTTATTCTGATTGTTAGAAATGTTCATTTTTATAATTTCTATTTGTGTTCCCAGCTAAATTGTGCAAGCAACGGGTCCTTTTGTTTGGTGTTTTCATGATGTTATTCTTGTTTTTTCTTGCCCACAATTATATGTTTTCTCTAAGCCATCTTAAGATCTTAGCAAGTCACATCTATAGTTTTATTCAAAAGCGGTTTTTGATTTCAGTATTATTATTTTAGGCATAATTTTATAAGTTTGGTGTTTCTTCACCGATATTTTTGTTCTGGATGGGAGAATTAGAAATTCATGATCAGATGTGTTGTTTATAGGTACCAGTGTTAAGATAGCTACAGTCCCATCCAATGTAGTGGTGCTGACAGCTGATAATTTTGAAGAGGTTGTGTTGGACAAATCCAAAGACGTTTTGGTTGAGTTTTACGCACCATGGTAAGCATCTTTGCATATGAGGGTCACACTTTGAAATATTCATAGCCATTATTATAAACTATTTTCTTGGTTCTCCTTTAATTTCACGTTGCGCTTCTTCCAGGTGCGGTCACTGCAAAAGCCTTGCTCCTGTATGTTTCAAATCTTTTTCTTCTTGTTCATCTCAAATTATTATAACTTACTATCACGTGTATCTATCTTTACCATAGACTTAATGGCGGGCTTTTATTTCTTTTTTACAGACATATGAAAAGGTAGCTACAGCTTTTAAATTGGAGGAAGGTGTAGTTATTGCCAATCTAGATGCTGACAAATACAAAGATTTTGGTGAAAAGTGAGTGCAAACATAATCCACGAGCATTTTTAACAAAAAGTTCCGCAACATTTCTACTCCATAAGGAACTAACTTATTGTTCTCTGTTATATGTCAGGTATGGAGTAAGTGGCTTCCCCACATTGAAATTCTTTCCAAAAGGCAACAAAGATGGGGAAGATTATGAGGGTGGTAGAGACTTGGAAGACTTTGTGACTTTCATTAATGAAAAGAGTGGAACCAGTCGCGATGGAAAAGGACAACTTACTTCAACAGTTAGTACAACATTTAAACTCGGAAGTTAAACTATTTATCATTGTTTACTTTGTTGTTTACTCTTTTTTAAATTTATGATTGTTAGGCTGGCATCATTGAATCTTTGGACTCATTGGTAAAAGAGTTTATAGCTGCTGGACAAGATGAAAAGAAAGCAGTATTTTCTAAGATAGAGGAGGAAGTGGAAAAACTAGAGGGTTCTGCTGCAAGGTAGTACTTATTAGCATAGGCCATTATTACTGCTCAGTGTTTTTTAATTTTTAACTATATGGTTTGCAGAGCAATCTATATATCTGCGTCTTTGGATTTTTCTTCGCACAACAAGGACATGACCATTATATATTCTTTGTTTTCAGGTATGGAAAGATTTACTTGAAATCTGCTAAGAACTGTATGGAGAAAGGTTCTGATTATGCCAAGAAAGAAATTGAGAGGCTGCAACGTATCCTTGACAAGGTAATCAAAGTCTCTTGGTTTTGGTTACGAAGTTATTTTAACAAGTTCTCAAAAACTCTTCAATTCAGATCAGTTATTACAGAATCCTCTGTGGTGACTTTATTTAACAAATATACTCGTCGTCAATTCATATCATTTCTTTTTGTCTCCCATGATGATGCAGGCAATCAGCCCGGTGAAGGCAGATGAATTCACCCTCAAGAAGAATATTCTGTCAACATTTGCTTAATCTTTCGGATCTTTTGGTTTCAGCCGTTCATGTCTTAGGAATATTCATCAGCCAGCTCTCTAGATTTTTCCTCTCTCGGCCTTATCCAACATTTACTTTTCGATTCATGGAGCAAGGCTTCTCGCATGCGCTGTAATAGAAATTATTTTGAGAGCCTCAACTAGCTAGTGCAGTCATTTTGTATGCATTACTTTACATCTCTGTACTCTTATTTACTATCACGAGAAGTTCAAGTTTTGACTTTTAACTTCAGACAACTTACTGCCTCCGCTAATCATTTTAATAATTATCTTTTTCAGAGGTACAAACTAAAATGTGCCGATGGAACATAACATAAGACCATCAAACTAGAGAACACATTTTCGACATTAAATTTAACGTCTTCTATCAAAATCTATAATCTAATAGAAAGTAAGGCTGATCGAAAGGATACAACATTAAGCAAACAGACAAATGATAACTGCAAAATCAACATCTGAAACTATAATTGAGGCCAATTTTTAATTTCTGTCTTCCATTTGTAATCTTTAATATGTCGATAAACAAGACATAAATATATCACTTTTACAAGATCACCAATAACAAGGCGATTTACGTTACGACTGTACAGTTGTACAATGCATTGCTTTCTTCAATTGAAACGAAATGCCTCACAAACCTGAGTAATTCAATGAAACAGGCAAATCTTTGAGGCAAACAGATAAGTTTCACTGCTGCATGCTACAAAAATCTTAATAGATATGGTCAGAATTGGTTTCATAATCCGATTCCAGAAGCATTCAACTCCCCGAGTCATCCCTTTCTATATTCATATTCAACACGCTGCATGATTTTCCATCATCAAATTCAGGTTCTGCAGCCCCCATTGGAGAACGTTCCTCAATCTGATAATCTCTCTCATCAACCAATGACTTTAAATACGAGCATGGACGCTCTTCAGTTTCAATACTGGAGACAGGCTCGTGCCCCGAGCCAAACGGCGATTCAAAAGATGACGATCCAGGAGGTTGTGTCCTCATCTGCACAGACCGCATGAGTGCAGCTCTCCTTAAGTCAGCTGAGTGGCAAATATCACTGGGTGAAGAAGGAAACCGGCCTTCTGAATCTGAACCTCGTTGACGAGGCTGTGAGCTAGTGGCACCAGTCACTGTGCAGCCATGTGGTGGATATGAGCTTGTAGAAGGTGAGGAAGGGAATCCACCAAATGGTCTTTGGTACCTATAGGGAGAAACTGGACTGGTGGGCAGACTGTCAGGTTGGGATGTACAAGCATTTATGGGGGCAGTCTCGCAAAATCTGGAGTCGTCCGAGTCTTCTGACATTGGTGAATATTGCAAGGACAATTCATCCCTGAAATGATAAATTTGAGGAACTGAACATTATGACAAGGTGTTTAATACTATTGGACAAATTAGGCTAAGAAACTTCTCCAGGACAAGCATATAAAACCTGAATTTCCACTCTACAAGCTCAAAATCATAACCAAATACTGTGCAACAAACTTCAAAAGACAGTTTTACGGCTTCCCAACTTAATAAAGACGCTTTTATTCTCATTCCAACTTACCAATTATTTCCACTCTATGGTATGTTGAAAGACTAGGATTTGCTGAACTGAAACTGAATACTAATAAGAAAGACTAGGTAAGATAAAAAGGTGGCTGCTTTCTTGATAATTCATACAGAACAAACATTGGATCAAGGTATCATTTCACATCAGAATGCATCCCCTTAATATGGCATAGTGTGATGA
The DNA here is from genome assembly GCF_937616625.2 of Mercurialis annua. NCBI lineage: Eukaryota > Viridiplantae > Streptophyta > Magnoliopsida > Malpighiales > Euphorbiaceae > Mercurialis > Mercurialis annua. The sequence goes on from NC_065575.1 coordinate 39,315,660, forward strand.
GAACGCCTGGAATGTTTCTTGATATTCTAAATTAATGCATCCACAGAAATATTCAGTAGGAGTTGGAGCAAGCAAGCAAGCAAGAGAAAATGTACCGGAAGTACTAGCAGCCAAATTGTTTCCAATTTAGAATCCACATCTACCTAGGGCATACCAAAAACTGTAAGAAGGCTAGAATTGACACAGTACAAAGAACAAAAATACAGAAGTTATAACATGGTCCAATTAGATGGTGAGACTCCGTTAGGTAGCAGAGTTAGTGAGTTCTTGTAAAATTTCTCCACAATGCCAGCCCAAGGTTACCAATGATAAGCTGAAATAATTGCCAGCCTAAGGTTACCAATGATAAGCTGCAATAATAGATGCCTGGAAAAACAGACACAACCATCTAGCCCTTAGATATCACTTCAAAAGCAGCCAAACCAAAATGATGCCTTATACCTTTTTCTACTCATAGAAAATCTTTTCTGCAGCTTTGAGGACAGTCCTGATATATGCAATTTTCAACTCATACAGAAACTTTTCTGCAACTTGAAGCACAAATGAGCTACATAATTCCATTTTTATCCTTCCATAGGTTTACAAGGAAACTTATTTTAAAGTACAAGGTAGTTCTGCAAGCTAACTCACTAAAACAAGGTTATACGACAAAGATAGCAGAGAATCCAGATGAAAACAAATAGTTTTTCTACATTATAATAAATAACCAGATTCCCTTTCCTTTCAGTGATACCCTCAGAGGGTTACTAATAAACCAAGTACACTTACGTCCACTCATTAATCACTGCAATCATTATAACCGTATCTCAAAAATAGAAGTATAACACCTCGAAATCAACTTACTCCTCCAAACTTTCACACTTCCAGAAAACATGTCATTATCCTTCAATCCGCGCGTGTTTCACATCCATTAATTAATACAACAAACATCTACAAATAAGTAAAAAGAGTAAAGAACATTCAATAACCAAGATAGCTCATTTTTGCAGTGTGTAAACCAAGATTTTACCTGGTGTAGAATAAGCCATCAGACCGAGCCGGAGAATCCATAAGATTATCAGGAAGCGTGTCTCCAACAGTCAATCCATTCAAGCTAGACGCCATTATCTGCATAACAAATTAGTTAAAAAAAACACAAATTCTGGAAATTAGGAAACTAATTGCAAACATTCACACAAACATGAATACAACAAACTGGAGAATTAAAATATTTGAAGATCCTTATTAATGAAAGGGACAAACCTCACTTAAGTAGCGCTTGTGAGAATGGAGATTGTCGACATACACCTCATCTTCAGGATCTCTATTTCGCTTTCCATTAGGTGATGCTGTTGAATTTGAATTTGAATTCGAATTGGAGCCCATTGTATATAGAAACTTTACTCTTCCAATCACTGCATTCAATTGAAATTAAAGGAGAACCAATAAGGCTGCTGAATTTTTTATTTTTTAGGTGGAAGAGAACATATGGAATGGAATGTTCTGTTGAACTGAGAGAGACTGTTGGTGTTGAGTTGTTGTCTGTCTATTGGAAGGTTATAAAGAGCAGAAGGATTAGGATCCTCTCATATCTAATTTACACAAAATGACCAAATCCATGTAGAGGTCCATGTACTTTACACTTTTTTTTCCGTAGGTCTTTATATTTTATTTTTGTATTATCTGGTCCCTCTACTTGCCTATTTTTGATTTTCAGGTCCTTTGTGAGTTTTTTCCAGTCCTTCTACTTACAATTTTGTTTCCTCAAATCTCTCTACTTACAATTTTTGTTTCCTCCAGACATACAAAAGGACCAAAAGAAACTCATAAAGGACCTGAAAATCAAAAATGGGTAAGTAGAGGGATCAAATAATACAAAAATGAAATATAAGGACTTACGGAAAAAATGTGTAAAGTACAAGGACCTCTATATGGGTTAAGCCAATAAAGTGTACATGCTTATCTTTTGCACCATGTTTAAACAATTTTTTCTACGAATGATTTAGATTAGATAGAAGGTACAAAAAAATTTAAAATATAAATTAGCTTTTTTATCTTTTTAGGACACAATTAAGCTCTCGTGTTTTTAAAATTGAACAATTAAACCCTCGTTGCCTTAAAATCTAACAAATAATTTTTTTTAGGACATTTACCTCCTCAAATTTTCGGTAAATATTTTAAATATTAAAATTATTTTTGAACTCTTTTCCTATATGATTATAAGAGAAGTATTATCCATTAACGAGTGTTTCTAATTAATATTGGACGAAAGGGGTTATTTGTTTTATTTGAAAACAAAAAGGGCTTAATTATACCCAAAAAAATAAAAGGCTGATTTGTGCTTTTATGAAAACTACGAGGTTTTTTTTATACCTTTTGCTTTTAGATTAATTAAAGGTAAGACGTCTCAAAAACTACTCAAACTTTTTTCAATGGTATTCCAATGGCCAAATGTTATAAAAATGCCAAATCTTTCACAAAAGTCCCGATCTTTCAATTTTGACGATTTTGGCCAAAAACAGATTATTTGGTTTCAATTGTGGCCAACTCTCAGTTTGATTTCAATTTGCCTATGTGGCGTCTATGTGACATGCACATATATTGAAAGGTCAGGATTCTTGTGAAATCAAATAATCTATTTTTGGTCAAAATCGACAAAATTAAAAGGTCAGGACTTTTGTGAAATCAAATAATCAGTTTTTGGTCAAAATTGACAAAATTGAAAGGTCAAAATTGACTTTTTTCACTTTAATAACATTTAAAGTTAATCTTTTATATTATCACATATTTCAAATATTCTTTAATATTATAAATATCACAAAAAAAAAAATTCTCCACAAATTTAAAAGCGTTTGAGGGCGCTGGTGGAGTCGGTTTCTAATAAAATTTAAAAACTTAATTAATTATATATCAAATTAGATTCTCACTTGTAATTTATTTGAATTTTTTTAAAGATAAAAAATTTATTTGAATTTTTTAAATAGAAAAAAAATATGATAGTACTCTTATATTTAGTTGTTATGAATTTTTTTTATCTTTATAGTAAAAAAAATCCTCTAATATTTTTTATAGTACAAGTCGAAAATGGAAAATAGAATACTATTGAAAAAATTACAACATATTAGAATGTTATCAAAAGAAAAAAAAAATAAAAGTTGATAATTTTTGGACTTTTTTCCTCTAAAATATATGTAAGTTAGTATATTCTAAAGGCTTAATTCCTTAAAAAAAACCCCACCTTGCACTTTTTCTTCGTTTATATCCTGACCTTGTAAAAACACCATTTGTACCCAATTTTGGGTTTTTATGTTTCATCTCTACCCAAAAGCATTAAATTGTACTTTTTTCATTTGGAAAAGAGTTTAAAACATACTTTTTTCTATTTTAAAATATACAAATAAATCCTTAAACTTAAAAAATAATCAAATACATCCAAATAATTAATTAATTTTTTTAATTTGATAAAATAATAAAAAATTAAAAAAAATTATTATTATTTTTAATTTTTTTTGTCGGAAATATTTTTAAAAAAGTTGAAAAAATTAAAAAAAAAATCGAAATATTTTTTAAAAAAACTAAAAAAAAATTATTATTATTTTTAATTTTTTTTGTCGGAAATATTTTTAAAAAAGTTGAAAAAAATAAAAAAAAATCGAAATATTTTTTAAAAAAACTAAAAAAAATTATTATTGTTTTTAATTTTTTGAAAAAGATGGTATTTTTGTACTATTAATAACATTAATATCTAATTCGTATATAAGTTAAAAATGAAGGATTGTTTTAAACTTTTTTTCAAATGAAAAGAGTACAATTTAATGCTTTTGGGTAGAGATGAAACATAAAAACTCAAAATTGGGTACAAATGGTGTTTTTACAAGGTCAGGGTATAAACGAAAAAAAAATGCAAGGTGGGGGTTTTTTAAGAAATTAAGCCTATTCTAAACTAAACGAGACATAGTTTTGTTAAAAAAAAGGAAAAAAAAATACAACCCTAAATCACAGTCCTCAACTCTACTTCAATTTGGAGGCTCCAAACACAAACAGCACAATTTTCCCGCTGCCAGTGCTCTCTCCGTCCGCCGCTTCCAGGACGCTCTCCCTCCGCCGCTTCCAGGACGCTCTCCCTCCGCCGCCGCCTCTGCTCTCTCCGTTCACCTCCGCCGTAGGGCTTTCGATTCCCAAATCCAAGTATTTCAACATTCCACTTCACAATTCTCCTCGCAATGATTAACGCTACGACAGTTGCAGCAGCAAACAAAGAGTTATCTTGTGTTCTTGCAGTCAAACCCAAAGCTGCCGCACCTTCAAATACACGCGGGTGCCAGTTTAACCGCTTATTCTATAAGCTTCCTTCTCTAGCTGTGTCTGCCACAAGTAAAAGCTCCCTAGTTTCTATGTCCATGAAAAGTGATGGGTCTGGAGGGCTTACTTACAAGGAGGCCGGTGTGGATATAGATGCTGGGACTGAGCTTGTGAGGAGAATTGCTAAGATGGCTCCTGGTATTGGTGGATTTGGTGGTCTTTTCCCACTTGGTAATCTTTTTTTTTTATTATTTCTTGTTCTTTATTTTGTGGGTTGTTATTCATGAGCAGTTTATATAAAATTCTGATTATCGTCTTAAAAACAGGGGATTCATATCTTGTTGCTGGCACGGATGGTGTCGGAACTAAACTTAAACTCGCTTTTGAAACTGGAATTCATGACACCATAGGGATTGACTTGGTAACACTTTTAAAGTTGGTATTGTTTATCAATTACGTGTCGGTTTTCTGTCAAACTTTTGTTTATCTATTATTTGCTTTCTAATGAAGGTTGTCCATCACAGGTCGCCATGAGTGTCAATGATATTGTTACTTCTGGTGCAAAACCATTGTTTTTCCTTGATTACTTTGCTACAAGTCGTCTTGATGTGGACCTTGCTGAAAAGGTATTAATGTAATGATTCTTAGTGTATTTCTGCATTTTGTAGTCTATGAGGTCATATGTGTTGATTAATCTGTTGCTAATTCAAATATTATTCTTTCTTATTTAGGTTATAAAAGGCATTGTTGTTGGTTGTCAGCAATCCGACTGCACTCTTTTAGGTGGAGAGGTATGTTGGAAATTTATATACTTGATGATAGTATAGTGAGTATGGCTGCTTCTTTTTTGATTGACAAAGTACTGTTGGGTTTGTTATTATTGGATTTTCATCAGTGACATTTAATTTTTTTAACTTCGAGAATAAACTGTTGTAGGAATGTATTCTGTCATCAAAGCGTCTTATTTGTTAATATTTCCAAATTCTTAGCACTGAGACCTCTTGTAGTCTACTTTTTGCATCTTAGTCAAAACTTATGTTTGACATTGATTATCTATGAATTCCTTGTAGACTGCAGAGATGCCAGATTTCTATGCCAATGGTGAGTATGATCTTAGTGGTTTTGCAGTTGGCATTGTTAAGAAGGAGTCAGTTATTGATGGGAAAAACATTTTGGCTGGGGATGTTATCATTGGTTTGCCATCTAGCGGAGTACATTCTAATGGCTTCTCCCTTGTCAGAAGGTTGTTAGATGAAAAAATTCTTACTCTGTGCTCCATTGAAATCTTTATTTGCACTTTTTGTTATCTTTCCTTTACCATTCTGATGATGGATATATCTGCATTTATGTATAGGGTTCTAGCGCAAAGTGGTCTTTCTTTGACAGACCAACTTCCAGGTGAAGGCATTACAGTAGGGGAAGCTCTTATCGCCCCAACTGTGATATATGTCAAGCAGGTTAGCATGAAGCTTTTTTTTATATATTTTTTCACATTATGATGCTTTTGTTAAGTTGATTTGATTTTGATGTACTTCCAAAATGACTTATTTTCTTTCTTCCGAATAGGTGCTTGAATTAATTAATAAGGGAGGTGTAAAGGGCATAGCACACATAACCGGAGGTGGTTTTACGGATAATATACCTCGAGTTTTTCCAAAAGGGCTTGGAGCTGTTATTTATAATAACTCCTGGAAAGTCCCAACAGTCTTCAAATGGATCCAAGAGGTAATTTTCATTTATATGCATCCTTAATTCTGATAGAATCATATTTTAGTTACCATTTTAACTTTATCTTATAAGAACTTGCAAGAATGTGCAGTCAGTTCTGTTTTTTTTCATACGTTGCCAGAAATTTAAGAGGATGTCTATAATAAACCACACACGCATTAGTTTTGTTTATTCAGTGCTATTCAAGCAGTATTAAATCAGTTTGTAGAAAAGCAGTGTTTTTTTTTTTTTTTGAAATTGTAGAAAAGCAGTGTTAATTTGCATGTCTTGTTGAAATACCTACTATTTAAGTTTATATATTTCCTGGATCAGGCTGGAAAAATAGAAGATGCTGAGATGAGGCGGACATTTAACATGGGCATTGGCATGGTTCTGATCGTTACAGAGGAAGCATCACACAGAATTCTACAAGATGAACATTATAAAGCATATCGCATTGGTGAAGTAGTGAGCCAGGAAGGAGTGAGCTACCAATAAAATATTTAATATTGATCCCTTCAAATGTGTTTCTGAAAACGAGAAATAGGCCTGAGATTTGCTGTTATAGTAACTTGGATCGTTGTATCCCTTTCCAACTTCTTATTGTACCACAAGCCGCAATTTTGTAATTTTTCCATAAGAAGTGGATTTCGTTTGGTCCTGAGTGAAATCGCGAGCCTTAAAGGCTTTGAAGTAGTAATTTGGCGCGAGCCTTAAAGGCTTTGAAGCAGTAATTTGGCGCGATGCCTGTCAATTTTTGTTGTCAATTTACTTCCTCGTAAGTGATTAGAAACTCAGTTTGAAAAGCTTCTATAGAAAGTTAAAAATGAATCTTGACTTTAGTAATACATAACTCCATTGCATTGATAGATCTCTGTAATAATTGAAAGTGCTCTGCTTATAAGCATTCTACTAAACAAAATTGCCTATTAAGAATTCAAATTCAACAAAATTTATTTTAATTTTGTTGCATTCAAACTTTAAAGTGTTAGTACCGATTAGTACTGTGTTTAAATCCTAGTTGCACGATGCTGAAGGGAGCTGGGTTTCTATCGATGATTGCCTTTGGTCTGAGTGCGAATTGCTAGTTATATTGGAGGCTTTCCCAGCAGCGAATCCATCACATTTTGTCCATCATGTTTCATTTGTCCTCTTGCATGATCTGCATCCGAATGTTGCCTTTGGCCATAGCCCACTGGTTTTTGGGAGTCCCTTCCTTTCCCAACTGATTGGCCATGCTGAAATTTGTTATTCTCCCTCTTGAACTGGCTTTCCTGCTCAAAATGCAATTTTTGCTCATGACATTTGGATCGGCCAATTCTCTGAGATCGCTGAACCTTCTGCATTCCATTCGAGTAACTGTGATGCATATTCAAGTTACTCCTCTGCAGAAAAGCTTGGTAGCCATTGTCCAACTCGCGAAGATGTCGCGGCTGAGACATACTTGCAACAATATTTCTTGGTGGATATCTTAGCGGAGGTACAACTATGACAGGCATATAATTAGGGACAGCCAATAGATCGAATCCCCCATTTGCATCTCTCTGTTTCCCTTCTTCTGAATGCACCAATCCCGTTACAGGCATGTTTTCCTTGAATTCCATTTTATTTTCAGTAACGGACTCATGCCTGTGTACCCATAAATAAGCAATTTATTAGTAAATTTGTATGTCTATTGTTAGTATTATTCAATCAACAAGCATCACAGTTAAACATAAATTCTTATATAAACTCCGTTCACCGAGTCAATAATATTGTAATACAATGTAAATATGAATGAACCCGAGATTCAGATGGTATAGCGCGAACAATCGATACCTTAAAATGGATGGTTGTTGATGGTGGAGGTCAAGGTTTCTCCAATCGGTACCTCTCTCCCGGAGAACAACTTCTCTAGGCTTAGCATAGCCGAAAGGGTTTGGTTTTTGGTTGTGGTGCAGTTGAGATTGAGCTGCTTCTTCTTGTTGTTGCTCTTCTTTCTCCACTTCATCAGCCCATGATAAATGGACTGCAGGACCACCGCCGCCATTAATCCTGCTTTCACTTTTCATCATTTCTCTCTTTTCCAACGGCTATTTTTGCTGTTTTGAACTTGGTTGGACTCCCCTATATAACAGTGGAAGTGTGGATCTAAGTAGAGGGTAACGTTGTAAATTGAGACTTTCTTTTGATGAGCTGGCATTACTAAATTTAAATTTATTCTATCTTGGGAGATCTCTTAACTTTTTGTGTTTTTATGCCATACTTCATTTAATTTATTATTTAGTAATTTCGAAATGATTTTTTCGTTGAACTGAAACCATTTTAAACTTTTAAGGAGAATTTATTTTTTAAAAAAGGGTAACTTTTTATATGTATTTTAAAAATTTTGCATAAAAAATTCAACCTAAACGATATTGTTTTTAACGGTTTTTAGTTAATAAAACGACATCGAACAAAAATCATAGGTTGTAAAATACCAGAAAATGAAGGATTAAGATTCTCTCAATTTCACTTCAATTTGAGAGATCAAATTCAATAAATTTACACAATTCATTACAAAATAATTGATGTAGATGAAAAAAATCCAATTTAATAAATTAAATTAATTAATATGATATAGAGATTTTTTTTTTGGCCAAATATAACAATATGAGAAGAATGACCACCTCATGAAGATGATGAACCATTCTCAAACATGGGAACGTAAAGTGGACTTCGCGGCTACTAATTGAGCCATCCAAATACACATTCATTTAACAAATTAAAAAGCAAAACTTGCATAATTTGCTAAACGAACGGTAGCAACAAAAATAAATAAATTACTTATAGAAAAACCAACTTACCGTAGACATATAATGACATAATATAAATATCACCTTGATTTTGTAGAAACGCATGATTGAAACAATTGACGATGGAGAGAAGGAATGCTTGGGAGATCCCATTTTAGATGTACATGTCCAAAAAGCCAAAAAAACACAAATAAAGAAAATATTAGCAATTATAATTTATAAAATACTATCCATATGTGAGATAAACATTCATAAAGAGGAAATAAACACCCATTGCGGATGGAATAGAGGCAACAAATTATCAAAATCAACTTGATAAGAATTGGCAATGAAATATCCAATTAAATTAAATTGTTAATTGCAACTTAATAGTTAGATCAATTTCAAAAGAATAAGTTGATTAATAAACCTTATGCCGCATTGTAGAACAATCAAACTCAGTTTTCTAAAAGAATAGAAAAAAAATTTGACTCTAATTAATAATAATTAATTTCATAAAATTTGCATTTTTTTCTTATTTCAAGAATAGCAGTCAAAAATCATATAAAAATGTTTTTAAGATGTTGAAGTAACCAAAACAATCGTAGCCCTAGTTAAAGAAATTGTTAATATTCCATAATTAATTTTTTGAAAGAAAGAAAGAAAAAAAACAAGTTATTATTGTTGAAAATTGATAACATTATCATTGTTATTTTTAATTATTGTAATTGTACAACAATTATGTTAAAAAAAACGTAATGAAAGACATGAAAATGTTGGAACTCAAACCTGGAATATAATGTTAGAATTAGAGACAAGAGAATGCTGTTAATAATGAAAACCCAATGCAATTCAGATTTCTAACATCACCACTTCATCGTCACCTTACCTTTTGAGTCTTTTTCATAGTCGTATCATTACCAGCAATGTAAATGTTATCTATTACATTCCATATGGGCTTTTTGCAACAGATTGAAACCTTGGCAACATCGAATCAATAGATAGCGGAAACACTGTTAGGGTCAATGTGTAGCGATTGATCATTTTTAAAAAATTAACTACTCACCGTTTTCGAAACCGCTTGATATGTTTCTATGTTTAAACACTATAACCAAAAATCATGACTTTGATAATCATACAACCCAAAATAGTCTATTGTTGAACGACAACGATAAGAGAAACAGCAACATAAGAGAAGGAACAGAAATGGGAAAGGCAACAGTAGAGTTGGAAAAGAAAGGGCTATGACTGAGAGTTGGAGATTAAATCATAGCGGTTATACATATACAGTGGCGGTTACCACTTTTACTAAAATTGTTTTCACAAGATTCAAAACATGCAAATTGATTGTGGATTCTTGCGAGTAAATAAGTGATACAATATAAGATTAACAAATGACAACTTATAGAAAACGAGAGATAAAGGATTAAGATTCAATGATATGCAATTTAGAATGATTTGACATACAATTATGATAAGGAAGCAAATCTTCATAGACAATGTAGTGTTAGAAAAACAAACCTGAAAATTGAAGGATAATTTATTATCGAAGATGACCAAATATTGCATAAGTAACCGCTTCTTTCAGTTTTCAAATGCTTTTTTTTTTCATAATCTAATTCAATTTTATTGAAAACTCGACTTCCATTTGTAGCCATTCCGAAATGGCTGAGAAACATCAGGTTGCTTGTATATAAATGGGATTTGGATACTGCTATCTTTATAAACAAATCAATGCATAATATAATATCTATTATCTAATAGTAGAGACAACATCATATAGAGATTAGTCAACATAACATTTCACGTTGAAGTGAATTTGAAAGAATGCTGATCCAAAAGTGAAAGATTGAACTTTCTACTGTATAAATTTAAAATTATACTTAAATCACTAAGTGAAAATACTTTTTGCAAATATCCCTATTTTTAATTGCTAAGATTTTGTGTGAACGGTGCTAAGACGGTAACGTCATGTATAAAGCCTAACGTTCCACAAAAAAAGGAGCTATGTTTTTGTTCCTCAAAAATAACAAATAAACAGTGTTAGTTTAATATAAATTTATCAAAATACTCAGTCCGAATTTTTTAATCATTATTGTATGACCTTTATATTCATAAATTTTTAATAGACAATAGTAATCTGTATTTTGTAAGTTATTAATTTAATGGCTTTAGTTTTTTATAAATTATTAATTTATAATGACTTATTTTAAAAAATAAAAAAGATAATTTAGAAATGTTATTGTAAATTAATTATAAGTAATTAATTTTTGTGAAAGTATAATTGTTTTTAATTTTAGGAGTCGAGGGAGTATGTTCCAATAGAAGAGGAATATACACCAAACTTTAGTGGATTAAAAATGTCCTAAATAAATAAAATGTACCATCATATAAAATATTTGATACTAATAAGATGATAATAAAAGGCAACCTATACATTTTGAATTGAAGTTATGTTTATCAATATCACACTACAAATCAAACACTAGAGGAGTTGTGAAATAGGAATTGGGTGTAAAACTAGGCCGTTACCAAAATTTCAGGTGGCAAACTAAAGAAAAATAAAATGTATAAATATATTCTTAGCAGGTCTACTCTGAGTCTAAGCGCAGTCCAGTCTCCTCCTATTTTAGGTTTATTGTTAAGATTTCAAAACCAATTCAATACTCCAACCAATTTTCATAACTGCACCTTTCCCGCTCGGACATTTATACAAACACTTTGCCTACATACTCAAACAACCCAAGGTAACCGCCTCGTTAATACCCAAGCGCAAGCGCAAACACTAGCCGAGCGAAGAAGCATGAAGTACGTGCTGGTTACCGGCGGAGTCGTGAGCGGGCTCGGAAAAGGAGTCACCGCCAGCAGCATAGGCGTTGTTCTTAAAGCTTGTGGCCTTAGAGTTACCTCTATTAAAATAGGTACAGGAGCTGTTAGTTTTTGAATTTTGATATCCATTTCAGTTGTATTGGTTGTTGTTGATTTTAATTGATTAATTATGGCTGATTGTCTTTAGTGTAGTTGTTGTAGCTGGTAATTGTGTTTGAATTTTGATGTAATGGACCGATGAAATTTGATTTTTCATAGGCTTATGAATGTATTTTGATTTCCTGCATAAATTATGCAGATCCTTACTTAAATACTGATGCCGGTACTATGTCTCCCTTTGAGCATGGAGAGGTTTTCGTTCTTGATGACGGCGGAGAGGTTTAAATATTCCAGCATTTCTTCTTGTTTTATATTCTTTTATAGTAGGTTTATAATTATTGTATCTTTGTTTTACTTTTTAGGTTGATCTAGATTTGGGCAACTATGAGCGCTTCCTGGACGCGACACTTACAAGAGATAATAACATTACTACTGGAAAAATATTTCAGGTGCTTGAATGTTTTCTAATTAGATGTAGATAATCAGGTTCTGAGTGTTTATTAGTTTTGTGATTAATTGGTTTTGTTTTCATTTTTATACAGTCTGTGATTGAGAAGGAAAGGAGAGGTGATTATCTTGGAAAAACTGTTCAGGTGATGATTTACAGCCAGCTAGATTATTCGTTCTTATTTCCATTGCATGTCAAGGGAATTTGTAGGTGACCTGTTGATTAAATTGCAGGTGGTTCCACACATCACTGATGCTATTAAGAATTGGATTGAGTCGGTTGCTACTATCCCTGTGGATGGAAAGGAGGGCCCTGCGGATGTCTGTGTAATAGAACTGGGAGGAACTGTAGGTAAGAGAACTATGGAACAAAGATATTTGACGCTTTGAGAGATTCTATGATATAGCTCTTGATTTTCATTGAGTGATAACTTGTGACTTGTCTTTCCATTTAGGTGATATCGAATCAATGCCGTTCATTGAGGCTCTACGTCAATTGTCCTTTTTAGTTGGTAAAGCTATTCCCTTTGATGTATCCTCTAGGGCATTGTTAGTGGCATGGATGGTGGTTTATACAAGGATCATAATTCATTTTATCGTATATATGATTTCTTGATTTATGCACAGAACCCAATAGATTGAGACTCGTAAAGCTATTGGAAACACATATTTGAGTCTCAAGGTTTTCTTTGTTGTTCTTATAAATGTTGTTGAATGTATTGCTCAGATTAATTTCCTTATGCAGGACAAGATAACTTTTGTCTTATTCATGTGAGCCTGATACCTGTGCTAGGCGTTGTAGGAGAGCAAGTAATATTTGATGCATATTCTTATAATATTCAGCAAATTGATGTTAAATTTCTTTAAAATTGAATATGATTTTGTTGAATCTGAATGATCATTACTCCATATATTGTGCTTGCAGAAAACTAAGCCTACACAACATAGCGTTCGTGAACTAAGAGCATTGGGCTTGACTCCTCATCTATTAGCATGCCGGTCTGCTCAGGTATGTCATTTCTCCTGCTTTACTGTTTAATTATGCTTGTCAGAGGACTAGTGAATGAAATTTTGGGCCAAAGAATCTTTGCAGAAAACTTCACTGACTTTTCTTGAACAATTCATTTTGAAGACCTGTTATCATCTTTGCATTAGAGTTCCTTTGTTACTGTCATGTCTTGAAATTCTTCTGAAACTACATGTTTTACCATCTTTAGAAGTATGGCCATATACTTCTTTTGAGTTGGACTCAGTGCATCTCTTCTGTGTGCTAAAAGATGAATGTCTCAGAGGTGTTATCATGTTGTTGAAAACTTCATTTTCACATAATTAGTACTTAGAGGATAGACTTGGCAGTTAAATTGCTTAAACTTATTGTGAATTATGTTGCAGCCTTTGTTGGAAAATACGAAGGAGAAACTCTCTCAGTTTTGTCATGTTCCGGTAATGCAAACAAACTTTTCTCCAGTCTTCTTGGTGATATTTTCATGTGTTTTGTGTTTTCAGATATGTTATCTTTCTCTTTATAATCTCTGCAGGCTGCTAATATTCTTAACATACATGATGTTCCAAACATCTGGCACGTTCCTCTATTACTTAGGGTAGGTTGTATATCTTTGCTTCCTTCAAAGCTTTATAGTAATTTTCATCTTTTTTTGAATGAATATGCTTTAATATTCTTTGATATACTTTTCTGTTACAGAACCAAAATGCTCATCATGCAATTTTAAAGCAGCTTAACTTACACAAGTTAGTTTTTTTATTTTCTGTTCTTTTATTTAATATCCAAGTCTTAAACTATTGATCTTACAACATGATTCAGCCCCATTCAGATATTTGTCTAATGGAATGAAGGTAGCTGTGAAGTTCTTTTGTAGCCGAGTTTAACTGCTTTAATTGGTTGCATGTGTCTTTTTCTTTTTGTATTAACTGGTACATTCTGCCAAGGATTGATTTATTGTGATCAACTAACTATTAAATTTTCCGGACTGGTAAAAAAATGCACCATGAACTATAGACGAGATACTTTTTGGAATGCTTATCTGATTAACTAGTACGGTACTTTATTTCAGTATTGCGATGCCCCCTGATTTACAAGATTGGACCAAGATGGCCGAGACTTATGATAATATCACTAATTCTGTAAGCATCATATTCAATTGGAATGTAAGTCTCTTGTTTGATATTTCCTTGTTCCTGAGACAGGGTGAGACTAAATGTGTGCAGGTGAGAATTGCGATGGTGGGAAAGTATGTTGGCTTGACAGATTCATATCTGTCTGTTGTGAAGGTATTTTGCTACTTGTCTTCATGTTTTAGTTTGAGAAATAAAAAGTACACTGTAATGTGCAATTTTAATCAAAGTACCCTTACAGATGTGAGCTGATAATCGAGAAGAATGGCCTTACCTAAATATCTCTATAAATGATATTTTTATTTGTGTAAAATTATGCCTTTGGTCGCTAGAGTTTCTAAACCATAGTCTTAGATCATTTTGAAGGGAATAAGCAACATGCTATGCACATTTCAGTCACATATTATTCAGAAAATGTATAGAAGAATATAGATTTGATTAAGGTGAAAGTATATGCCCATCGATCATTCTGGCTTGCTGAGCTGGAACATGCATGAACAAACTGATTTAGTTCCTTAAAAGATCAGCACATTGAGTCAGCCTCTTGTTGTGCTTGCAGGCCCTTCTACATGCTTGTATTGCATGCTCATTGAAGCCATCGATTGATTGGATTGCAGCTTCAGATCTTGAAGACGATAGTGTAAGATCACTACTGAACCCTTATTAGTTGCATTTGGACAACTGTTGCGTCTTTTTCTTGAAAAGGCTGCCTCCATTAACACTTTTATATTTCACACAGACACCAGAAGCTCATGCTGCTGCATGGGAGACTTTGAGGGTAAGCCATTAATAATATACTTCTCTTTTTTTTTCTTGGTTTCTCATTTTTTTACTTGTAGCTCCCAACAATCAGATGTTTTTATCTAAAGACTTTGGCTTTTCCCTATTATTCTTGTGCAAAAACAGTATTTACTTTGGCTTATTCAATAATCTTTGGTGCTGCCATCCTGTTTTTTGCTTCTTCTTTATTACATTATTCAATAATATGAAGTCATTCCCATTCTTTTGCTGCTCTCTACCATTTATATTGCAACATTTACATAATTGCCATTTTCCTTAAGGACCATTAGTTTGATATTTTTAATTTGCTGTTTAGGCTGTTCTCCTGATCTCAGATGTTTGATAATGGCTTGCCGGGGATCCCTTATGAATAAGGAGAGTTTTGGGGTTGGTATTAGGAAGGTCGTCCTAATTCTCTCTGGTAGCCTAGGCTAGTGGTTTAATAAGATGAAAAAAGAAAAGAAAAACAAAGCTTGAAACTGTAATGCTTAGAATTTTCTTATTCTAAAGATTTGTCCTTTTAGTTTTATTTCACTAGCTGAATGTAGCAACTCTTCCTTTCCTCTCTTTGTTATCCACTTGCTAATTTATCTTTTGCTTGAAGTTTGTGGCTTCATTGTCTGTGATCATCAGTAGCAACTAGCAACGTGTAGATGTGTTCTTAATGGAAAGAAAGGAAACAAGAAGGGTGACATTCTTGCTCATCTTTCCTGTGTCTAAATTTTTTCTATACATTCCTCATTTGCAGAATGCAGCATGCGTCTTAGTTCCTGGTGGGTTTGGAGATCGTGGAGTAAGAGGAATGTTACTAGCTGCCAAGTATGCTAGAGAGAACAAAATTCCTTATCTTGGGATCTGCCTGGGGATGCAAATTTCTGTCATTGAGTTTGCTAGATCAGTAAGTGATTATCTCTAAAAGATGTTTATTAGCCTTGTTCTCCACTCTAATTATTGGTTTTAGGTTTTGGGTTTGGACAAAGCAAATAGCGAGGAGTTTGATGCTCAAACATCTGATCGTGTTGTAATATTTATGCCCGAGGTCTGAATATTTTGCTGTTTTTCTTTTCTTACTCATGCCACCTTTACTTTTTGCTGTTTTATCATTTTCCTATCCTTCTTAAATGCAGGGTTCAACAACGCATATGGGAAGTACAATGAGATTAGGATCTCGGAAGACGCTGTTCCAGACCCCTGATTGTATTACAGCTAAACTGTACGTGATTGCTGTTTTGCTCATCCGTTCCAGAAGGACATATATAGATTAACTCTTTGCTGAAAAAATGCATGATGATTTCTGATTTTGTAGATTCTAGTTTTTAATAGCATTTGTATATCTGCATAAATCCTTAAGCCTAGAGGATTCTTCTTTTATAAATGATCTTTGGTGCTAGTACTTATTGCGGACTGAAGCCCTCTCTCAAAATATACAAAGAGAAGCAACTGTAGATAGCTGCATCTTATGAGGCCCTTGATGTAAAAATTGACTTAAGAAGCTTTCTTTCTTTTTCTAGTTAAGCGACCAATAGCTTTTATCTAAATAATGTTATAGCTGAGGCTGCTGCTTCAATGTTTTATTTTTTGTTTTAACTTGTTTTAATGGATTAATTGGCAGGTATAATAATCCTCAATTTGTAGAGGAACGGCATCGCCATAGATATGAGGTTAGTTGCAAAATTTTAGGAAGGTGGAAGAGAGAAGCTCAGCTAATATGGTATATTACAATAGACATGAGCCCATATTTTTACCTTGTCTACAGGTAAACCCAGAGGTAATAGAAGTTCTAGAAGAAAGAGGACTAAAGTTTGTCGGAAAGGATGAAACAGGAAAGAGGATGGAGGTTTGCTTTTCCGTCCACTAGCTTTTTTGTTTTGTTCAAAACCATTGCAGCTGATACATTTTCAACATTTGTTCAAGCTCACTGGGTTTCAGCTTGTGCAGCTGTCTCTGTTTCTAGTGTGGAGACTAGTCACTCTTATGCTTGGAGATTCTACTAACACTAATCCTAGTTATCTTTTCGTCTCTTCTGCAGATATTAGAGCTTCCGGACCATCCATTTTACGTAGGTGTGCAATTTCATCCAGAATTTAAATCACGTCCAAGGAGGCCCTCACCTCTCTTTTTAGGTACTTATTATCACTAATTGAAACTAATTTCACCATGTTGATAATCGATATCTGGAAGGCAGAATATGAATGGACCGATTATGTCTCGGAAAAAAGGGTTTGATTAAGAGGCTTGTGTAGAACAGCGATATAAACAAATGTTTGACTTCTATTAGTTCTGAACTAAACCATTGATATAGGGTATTGTTGCATTGTAATCTTGTCATTTGTGATGTAGGTTTCATATTGGCAGCATCAGGGAAGTTGGAAGGATATTTTAACAGTAATCAGAATGGAGTTTAGTTTCTTAAAACTTCAAATCAGGTTTAGGAGGTAGTTGTCACTTGTGAGAACAAAATTTTGAAGAACTCGTCAAATTGAGGAAGTTTGATGAAATTGGTGCGGAAGTTAATAGATTGAAGAGGTCTGTTACTCGCATTCTAGATTCATTTGTATTGCAACTGTGAATTATTACTTATTAGTACTAAGTTCTTGGCTGGAGCAATTCCTGAAATGATCCAGCTATACCAGCCATTTTTTAATGTTTCTGAAAAATGTAGGTTATCCATATGTACTCTTGTTATATGTAAATATGCATATGTTTTTTTATTAAACATACCAATGAAATTTGTCTCTGTGAGGTTAGATAGTAGCTTTGCTTAAGCCTTATATATATCGACTAATGCTGGATTAGTGGATTACATGATATATTTTTGGGAAAATTACATCAATGATGTCTAAACTCTTTCAGATCTTCTATTTCGGTGTTTGGATTTTTTTTATACTAGTGCTTTTTTTTAAATGTACTCCCTCCGTCCCAATAGCTGTCCACTTTGAGAAATTTTTTTGTCCCAAAACTTTTGTCTACTTTCAACAAGTAACTATTAACTTTTACACTCAATTTTCCTATATTATTTCTATTTAAAATCTACTAATGAGTAAATTGAAAATAAATTGCAAATGGATTCTATATTAAATAGGGATATGACAAGAAAAGTAAAGAAAATTTTATAAAATCCATAAACAATAATTATTTTTCTTAAACTGTGTGATAAAAGGTAAAGTTGACAATTCTATTGGGACGGAGGGAGTATCAGATAAGTGTTTTTAACCATTTTCCAGTCACCGATTTGCTAGAAGACATAACTCTCATTTTATTTAAATATATACGCCATATTAGTAAAAATTATTTTATTCATTTAATACACTTAAAAAATTGAAATACTAATTCAAAAGTTACAAAAGTTCAGATACTGCTTGGGCAATTAATTCTATAGTTTTTGACAAGAAATTATTATATAGATATAGTCTACTACATTATCCAATAAGCCAATCATATTATAACATGTCATTAAAATGATAGCATATTTAATTTCGTTTGTTATTTTTTTTATATTTTTTAATAAATAATATTATAATAATGTCATCATTTTAATAACTTCTTATAATAGGATTGGTTTAGTTTATGGATGATTTGATAGACTAAGTCTATCTAATACTTCTTCCGTTCTTTTTTAGTTGTTCATTTAGTCAATATTGCACATACCAAGATAGTGCTTCTTTTGTCTCAATTTATAAGAAAAAATACTAATATAACCCTATTAGTTAATAAATGCCTTTTAAATTAAAATATAGAGTCATTTATTAGAGATGGGTAAACTTGGAAGATAAGTAGCTAATATCATATGGAATTTCTAAATGGACAACTATTTGTAGACAAATAAAATTGGCTAAATGGACAACTAAAAAAGAACGGAGGAAGTAATTTTTTTTGACATCACA
Organism: Mercurialis annua; assembly: GCF_937616625.2. Lineage (NCBI taxonomy): Eukaryota > Viridiplantae > Streptophyta > Magnoliopsida > Malpighiales > Euphorbiaceae > Mercurialis > Mercurialis annua. The sequence goes on from NC_065575.1 coordinate 39,334,573, forward strand.
TAATTGGCAAAATGATTGCATTTGTGTTGCACAGTAGATCGCGATTCACTTAAATTTCCATATGTTGTTCACTTTACAAAATTGAATTTTTTAAATAATAATATCAAATTTATTAATGTATTTTTTCCCACTTCGATTTTTATTTTGTTCATTTTTATAAATTTTTATTAAAATATGTACCATTCTATGTTTTTGTCCAATTTCTGTGTACCGATTTTCTTTCATTGAACATTTTTTAAATGGATTTAGAAAGGAATTAAGTGAATGATATTTAGACATTTGGTAATCTTGTTTAATCTCTTCCTTAAATTTAAATGCCTTTAACAAAATAAATGCATAGTCATAGGATTAATCATATAACAAAAAATATAAGATTTTATTAAACTCATGCTGGTATTAATTTACAAAATGCCGCAAATGCATATTTTACAAAATTCCCGTAACAAGAAAGAAACTCAGAGAAAAGAAGAACGCAAATTCTCAAAAGACATGATAAATTTAAATGATCAACTAATGCTTCTCTTAGGCGTGTCATTGTAATATTGCAAATAAGAAATTTGTCTTTGAAGCTTCATTTGCCGATAGAAATTAGCAATAAACTCATCAGCTCTCAAATCAATTCCTTTCTCATCCTCAGAAATTCTCTCCTGATCATCGCACCCATCACCACCTTCTCCCATCTCCTCATTATCAAAATGCATAAACCCATCATCATCTTCACGACTGACTTCATCAAAATCATAATCAAAGTCAACTTGACGTGTAATGCACGGAATTTTGAATCTCATGGAGCCGGAGGAAGGCCGGTGAATTATCGGAGTCTTGTCGAAGGAGAGCTGCCGATGATAAAGGCTGCGAGGTGTAGTCATAGAAGTAGTGTGGCCTAAGCTTTTGAGAAACTTAGGCAATTCAGCCATCAAACGTCTCTTGAAAATGCCACCTTTTCTTGCCCATAACAATGTTAAACGAAGCAGGTTCCATGCTCTGCGTCCTACACCACTCTGGTTTTTTCTTGCCATTATATTCTTCAGTAGTGAAAATATGAAAAATCTGTTGTATTTTTGTTTCTGTTGGGTTAGAGATATTTGGATAGTGAGAGTGTTTGAATGATGATGGTGAGTGATTTGGTGGGTTTAGTGTATATATAGATGGGTCCAATGAAAACGCGGCTTCGAAGAAAAGATTGAGAAGTTGTAGGTATTGTTGTATTTTTGTTTTTAAGTTTTATTTTTGCTGCAAAGTTGTTTGGTGAGGAGATGGAACTATGGGCGGTGGGGACACGGCTGTACGCGGGTTGTACTAGATCAACATGCCTAGCTGGAAGGCCGCAACTTTTGCTTTTCCAAATATAACCCTCTCCTTCTAAGATACATCATGGTTTTAAGAAGAGAATCCGACCGGATGGTTCAACTGGTTCCACTGAGATTAGGGATGACGATGGGGCGGAGTGGGACGGAAATTCCATCTCCATCCCCATACCCCTTTCGATGGAAATTCTTATTCATGTTCCCATTTTATTAATAGGGATAAATTCACTCTCGTCCACTTGAAATTCCTCATATCCATGAGAATTTCCATTTCCGTTTAGCAAATAAAATATGATGGTTTTTATTTTTTGTTTTAGGCTAGAGATTTAATGTGTTTTAACAATTTTTAATATTATTAAAAATTGCCCTAAGAACTTGAAAAGAATGTATTTTTATTTATAAAAAATTATTACTTTCTATTTTAAAATGTACATATATACATAATTATTCATCAAAAGAAAACTACATACATAATTAGTAAGCATTATTTTACCTTCCTATCACTATATTATTATATATGATATCATTATTTTTATTATAAACTAGTAACAATGAAACTAAATAAAATTATAATTAAATATGTATAAGTTTTTCTATTTTTTTATTAAGTGAATATTATTTTGTTCACTTATCATCATTAAATGAATAATTATCACTTATATTCAAAGATTAAATGCACAAAATGTAATCTTAAGATTTCTCTATGCATTACCTTATATAGATAGATTTTTATTTTTTATTAAGCTGATTGATTAAATAGAACCGTGGCTACGGTTTCGGTTCTTAGAATACTGAGTTACATACCGATATTTAAGGGTAATTAAGATAGTTTACAATTGAACCGTGACTATTGTTTTGGTTTTTTAAAACACCAAAGGGTGATTAAGAGAATCTATTAATTTCTAGAAGCAAACAAACATATGATTGATTGATGAGGAAAAGGGGTCCCATCTAACATGAACTAACCAAAACTTTTAGTTGGAGCGTTTGTCTATCTTCTTAAGAAACTGAAAATTAATGCAAAAAGGTTAACGACTTTGTACAACTAAACGACTTCATTTATTTCCTTAATATGTTTCCACGAAAGTATCCAAAGCAAGAAATATGGAGAAAAAGAAGGGCATGAAATTAGATTAATTAATTAATTCAGAAAACAGAACTTCATTTGGTTTTGTGACCTGAGGATGGTACTTATGGAGTCTGGACTCTCGATCAACAATTGAATCTGTAAAATAAAGTAGAATACTAATCGGAGGTGATTGTCCGATTAATAATTCAATATTTAAGTTAGTCTAACTTTAAGTAACATGTATATTCTTATTGAGTTAGCTGTGTTTGTTGGCATACCTCTTGTCGAATCCTGTTTGGTATGACTTTGAACAGAAAAAAAATTTCTTATTCAACTATGTTTTATCTAATAGTGTTTTGCTAAATAGACCGGTCTTTCCATATATGAGTTTCTTTCCGTTAAGAAAAATAATCCTGAATATTTAGTTTTCTCGATATTATTACAACTCTGTGTGATCAGGTATCTAGCGACGCGCTTCGAAGTTAGGCGAATCCCCTCTTTGGTCTTTGAGCATGACGAGGTCTTTAGGACGCGGATGTTGTTATCATTGGGCTTTCGCCTTGAACGAGCCCTTAAATTCGCTCGAGTGAGTGGATCCAGTACGACTTGTTTCTATTATAGTTATGCTAGAATTCGGTTTCCATCAGGACCGATTAATAAGTTTAGTAATGAATAATTATACAATACAATGGTTGCACCATATTATCCGTGCAACAAAGTAATAGTACGTTAGTCATATAAAATATTTAATAATAAAAAAATAAATAATAATTAAAAGATTCTTTATCGTAAATGTTTATTGACTTTTTATAAAAATAATATTGATACAACGGTTGTATAGTATAAACATTAGTTTATTAACACCTCTTTTTGAGGGGCAATGTTGGCAATTTTGATCGTGTGTTACTTAATCTAATTATTTGCCATTGTTTATAATTGATTGACATAAAATAAACCAGAATATGATGAATCTCAAATGAAACTCTTAGATAAAAAAATATTTGTCAAAATCTAAATTTATTCTTAAGAGAATAAGAATTTGGATTAAATATAATACTATTGCAAGAAGATATGAGGTAACATCCTGGAAGGTCAATGCAAAGAAAGTATACAAAACGTAATTAATGAATGAATTGCATTTTTTTAGAATAGAAATTGAGAATGCATTTGCATGAAATGACTTGGATACCACTCACTCAAAATACATCTTTTAGTGTGACTTTGTCGTATCGATGACAGAATTAAAATTAATAATAGTAGGAAGGAGGAAAGAAAATAGCTGGTAACTAAGAAAACAATTATTGAACCGAAACCGTTAAAACCGATTCATTCTTTTTTTTTTTAATAAATGGGGAGGGGAGCGCTTGTGGATAGAGGTGTGCAAAATCGAACCGAAACCGAAAAGCCGTCGGTTCGGTTTGAGATTTCAAAGAAATTTCGGTTGGTCGGTTTGATTCGGTTTGAATTAAAAAAATTTCAGACAGATTTCTATGTAAACCGAACCAAAATAACTGAACCAAACCGAAATAACCGACCGAACCGACTGGTTCGGTTCGGTTTGAATTTTTTTTTTCCTAAAGTTTCGGTTCGGTTCGGTTCGGTTTGAACCGAATGCACACCCCTACTTATGGAAGGAATCGAACCCACGATCTAATAGTTTGCTGCCTAGCGCTTATAACATTTGAGTTATAGCTCATTGGTCATTCTTTCTTTATTTATTAGGGAGTGAAGGTTCAATTTACCCCCTGAACTTGGCACGAAGTATCAAATAAGCCCAACCTCGCAAAACCGGATCAAATCACCCCACAACTATGCAAAACCGGATCGGTTTCACCCTTTTGACCAAAAAAGAGAGTGGAATAACTTAATCTTAAAAATTAATCCTAATTAACCCTATTTAACTATAATTAATTTTAATTAAAACACTAATTAATCCTATATAATTAACACAAAATTGAGGGTTCTTTTTTACCTTTTTTCCTAATCTTCTTCTTCTTCCACTACAACCTCCGGCTATCCCATCACCGTCGACCGAAAACTCCGGCTACCCCCCACCGCCGACCGAAAATTCCGGCTACCCACCACCGCCGATTACCCAGACCCAGCGGGTCTGTTCCATTGTGAAGAACAGACCCGCTGGGTCTGCGTGAAGAAAAGACCCAGCGGGTCTGTTCTTCACAAATGGAGAACAGATCCGGTGGGGATCTGTTCTTCAGGCGCGAAGAACAGATCCCACCGGATCTGTTCTTCATCGTTGCAAAGAACAGATCCGGTGGGATCTGTTCTTCGCGTGAAGAACAGATCCACACCGGATCTGTTCTTCGCGACTATGAAGAACAGATCCGGTGGGATCTGTTCTTCGCACCTGAAGAACAGATCCCCCCGGATCTGTTTTCCATCGATTCCGGCAGTCAGACTGCCGGAATTTTTTTCTTATTGCCGGAATTTTTTTCCGGTTGGTGAGTTGGTTGGGTTAATGGGTTTGGGTTAATGAGTTTAGGTTAAATGATATAGAATGGTTAAAGTTAAAAATGGGTCCCTGTTTTTTTAGTTAAAAATTAATATGAATTTAAACTTATGAAATTATAAAAAATTAATACGTTTTTAAAATTAATTAATTATCAATTTTGTAAATAATATAAATATTAAGGATTATTTTAAGCTTTTAACCATCCAAAACCACCTAAAATCGGAGAGTGTATTCACTCTCTAAGGTGAGAGTGGGGAAGGGGGTGTTTGATCCGTTTTTGCATAGTTGTGGGGTGATTTGATCCACTTTTACGAGGTTGGGCTTATTTGATCTTTCGTGCCAAGTTGAGGGGGTAAATTGAACCTTCACTCATTTATTAGGAGTTAAAATGTGGTATATATTATCAGTTTTTCAATCCACCCCCTAATTATAATTTTATAAACTTTAAATATGTAGACTTAGTATATACAATTATTATTTTAATTGATTGAACCAGTTGAATAGAAAATAGTAAAACCGGTCCTGAGGCGATTCCGGCCGGTTCTGGTTCACATTTAAAAAATCTATACTATATATAAAAGCACGGAGGGGGTAGGGAGAGTGGAAACAGGCACATTTACATTAATGTCTTTTTAACTTTATAAAATTTAATTATTAATTAAAAACTATTAAGATGAATATTAGAATTAGAGTACTAACTAAAATAGACTACTATGTCAAGATAATTAGAGTTCTAACTAAAATAAACTATTATGTTAAGATAATTATCTAAAATACTAATTAAAATATACTACGTTTACTATCTAATAGTTACTATTCTAATTATTTTTTAATTATGTAGAATTTAAAATAAGATAAACTATCCCGATAAATTACTATTAATATAATTATAAAATTTGGATATTAATTCAACAAAATAAGATAGATTATTATAAATTAATTACTATTTCAAATTATATTTGATAATTTAACGAGTCATACTACGAATCACGTGTGAAACACGTAAAGCAAAATTAATCCCAATAAAATGATAGATTAATTAAAGATATGAGGACAACAGGAAGCAACAATTTCAGGGGGCTTGTGTTTGAAACTTTTGCTGTGACAGAGCATAAGCAACGTTAGGAATGGACCCAGTTGGAACAGTGAAGTAGCTGTCCAATAACATTTCCATCAAAAGAAGGGTAAGAAGAGTAACTTGTAAAATAGCGGTGCCACCTGTTTTCTATCTATATATGCAACATTACAATTTTAAACTTGTCGTCTACCTCATGCCACAACAAGTGTAATTAAGGGTGTGCAGAAATTAAATTGGTCGAATAAACCGAATCGAACCAAATTGAATTGGAGTGTTTGATTCGGTAATTATAACTAAAACGGCACTGTTTAGCTTGAGTTAGGAAAATATAGTGTTATTTGATATTCGATTTGGTTTTAGTTAGATAGCCACCGATGTAACTAAAAAATCAAATAACAAAACGACATCGTTTTATTAAGGGTTTTCCGCACATGTTAGAAGCTTCCAAAGCTTCACCACTTACATAACCCTACACAAAACGGTGCGTCTTGTGTAGGGTATATAAACCATTTTATTAAAATCCTAATGAATTTAACACTGCAGCCCCTCTCTCTTAAACTTCTCTCTTAATTTTCTCTCTGAAAAACTATACCTCTCTCCTTAAATTTCTCCCTGGAACCCTAAATCACTCGCTGAATACTCAGTAAATCACTCTCACTCAATCAAACACACGATCGATGACTTCTTTTTTTCTACCCTCGTTGTCTGCAAGTTCCAGTTTCGATTAAACTCTAAATTGATGTTATATTTCATCGTTTTGAGTCATTATTAACGATTTGTTGATAAAATTTGAAATATAATCATCGGTGAATGTTTTTAACTACTGGGTTTCTTTTAAAACTTGATTTCTTGCTTTTGGTGTCTATCTAATTGATTTTTATATGTATCCTGTGTTTGCATGTTTCATTTTCGTGCTTAATCTCATGGATCTGATCACTGAGCAACGTTATTTGTTGACTACAGATTAAAAAGGTAATCTTTAAATTTAAAAGTTCTTATTAATTTGTATTTATTTTCTAAACGTTTATGTAACGATTCACTGATACAACGCTTATCTTCTGTTTGTGGTGGAAGCTTGACCTCTCTGTTTGTGATGGTCTCTTGATCTCTCTGTTCTTGGTGGAAGCTTGAACTTGTAGTACTTAACTCAGTCTGCCTCTTAGCAAATCGGTATGTCGCTTGATCTCTATCTTTATTTTGTTTTATTTACATTTCTTTTAATCTTTTTGTTTGTGTGTGAACTAATCTGTTTCTGTGTTTCATTTTACAGGATGGTGACAGTGCAAGATGTTGGGACTAGTATCAATTTAGATCCCAGTCCCAATGCTCCTGTTCCAGTTGCTGCTTTGGTTGAGGGATCAACAGTCCCTCAACCTGTGGCTGAGGCAAACGAGAGAATTCCCACCCAAACTAGAAAGAGGAAGCCAACGGAAAAAGGTCCCATGTTTGGGAGCATTTTGATCGTACGTTTGATGAATCTGGTAAAGTGATTAGTGCTAAGTGTATGTACTGTGCTAGGGTTTACCAGTGTTATAGTAAACTTAATGAAACATCCACACTGAGAGCACATATGCTTGCATGTTTAAAAAACCCATATAGTAAGCAAGTTAGACAAACTTTGTTAACTTTGCAACTTGTTGTTCATACTAATGCTGTTGATAACAATGTGAATGTGGTGGGAGCATGGACTTTTAGTCATGAAATTGTTAGGGAAGCATCGGCTTATATGATTGTTGTGGATTGATTGCCATTTAGATTTGTTGATGGTATGGGATTTAAAAGATTAATGAATGATGCATGTCCTAGGTTTAAAATACCCTCTATGTGGACTGTAACTAGAGACTGTTTTAAACTATTTTTAGAAGAGAGGTTGAAACTGAAAGATTTTCTAAAAGATCATAACCAGAGGGTTAGTATAACTACTAATACATGTACTAGTTTATAGAGAATCAATTATATGTGTGCGACTTGTCATTGGCTTGATGACGTCTGGAAATTGCAACTGGTCATAGGGGTGAATACATTAGTAAGTCTTTAGAAAACTGTTTGCTTGAATGGGGACTTAAAAATGTATTCACTATAACTATGGATAATGCTAGTAGTAATGACACAACAGTGGCTGCCTTTAGGAAGAAATTGAATAAGTGGGGCACTAGGGTTGTTAATGGAAAGTTTTTACATACGAGATGCATTACCTAACTTTTTTTACTTGTACTCGAACTTGTTTCAAACTGTTTTAAAACTTTTATTACTTGTACATTTTACCCAACTTTTCATACTTATTTTAACTTTATCTGTTTTCAAACTTCATGAACCTGTTTTGAGACTTATTTAAATTATATATGTTTTCTAACTTCATGTTTCAACCTGTTTTAAAACTTCTTATTTAAATTTTATATGTTCAAACTTCATTATATCAAAGTATTGGGCAATGATGAAGATTCCACCACTGTCAGATTTTCTGATGCTTTCAGTTTTGTGATATGAAGTATTGACCCTTTTTTGTGCCACCATATTACCTGTTCGCTTTGCAAGTGAAAGGATAAATTTAATTTTGAGCCCCTTTTTTACTTATCTATACTGTTTTTTTAGTTTATTAGTTTTGTGCAGTTTGTCATTTTTAGTTATTTAGTTTCTGAGCCCATCAATTTGCATTTTGCTTCACTTTATTGCAGTCTGCGCTGCAGTGCAATGCCAGTGCTTGCCTTTCATGCTGACATGGAATGCAAATAAATTTTGGCCCCTCTCGGATCCTTTGAAATCAATTGAGCTTTATATTTACAACTCCAATTGATATATGCAAATTATTTGTAGATTTACACATTTTTGTAATACTTATACAATTATGTTTTGGTGAATTCATTTGTATATATTTTTAATAGAGAGTTTGTATATTCTGGGAATATGGAATTTGTATTAAAGGGGTTAAAAATATTTAAATATGTAATTTTTAGTGGCATGTTTATATTTTTCAATTTTATGTTCTTGAATGTTCTGTCATTTAAGGCCTAAGTGAAAGTGAAAGGCCAAATCGAATTACCGAACTGAACCGAACCGAACCAAAAAATGTTGGTTATGAACTAATCGGTTTTCAAACTAAAAACTGATAATTTGATTTTAATTAATAGAAGAGTCGGTTCCTTCGGTTTTAATATAAACCGAACCGAAACGAACCGAAATAACCGATGCACACCCCTAAGTGTAAGTCAAATTATCAAAAAAAAAAAAAGAGAAAACTTAAAAAAAAAAACCTTTCATATAAAGGATAGGATAAACCCTATGTTCAAATTTAGTACAAAACAAAACAAACCTTAACCTTTTAAAATAATCCAAAATAAACCCTCCATCTCTAACAATATTAAATAAATAAAGAAAAGGGACTAATTTGATTCCTAAATTTTAAAAATTCAAATCCGTTTTTATTAAATAATAATTAATAAATTTTATTATTCAAATTTTTAAAAATAAAGTAGAATTATATTATTAATATAATAAAAAATTAAAAATAATTTTTTCTATATTTTAATTTTATAATTAACTTAAATATATAATTTTGAAGCATGTCATATTTATCATATATTCAATAAATAATTGAATAAATATACATATAATATTATTATACAACAATAAAAAAATCAATACAATAAATTTTTAAAATTCAAAATACTTAAATTAATGAAGATGATGATAAAAATATTTAAAATTTAATAAATTTGTGAATCGATTATATTTAAAATAATAATAATGAAAAGATTAATTATATCATTATTCTTCATTTTTTGATATTGCTATGTAAAAAATAAGTTCATTACGATATCTATTAAATTAAGTATACATAAATGAAATTCGGTCAAATTTTTATACGAATATGAAACATTCGACTGATTAATCTGATTTTTTTTTTAAATAATGATTATAATAAGAAGTTACAAATACGGATTAGGTATAGAAATAATATTTGAAACTAATTAGCTTTGATGTCAACCAAGTATTTTTTTTTATATATAATAAGTTTATAAGTTTATGAAATTTTAGAAATTCGTATCATCTTCTTCACTAATATCACATATTTTAAATTTATAAAAATAATTATATTAATTTTTCCATTGTTATATAACAATAATTATATGCATATTTATTAATTTATTTTTTGAATATAGAATAGATTGTGTCTTAAAATTATGTATTTAAGTTAATTATATAATTAAAATATATAAAAAAATATGATTTTATGTTTAATTTTTTATTATATGAATAATATAATTTTGTTTAAAAAAATTTATATAATAAAAAGTTTTTTTGAAAAACAATATCGGGCTTATTTGTAAAAATAATAAGGTTTTTAATTGTTTAGTCAATTTTTAAATTTTAGAAACCAAATTAGCCTTTTTTTTCTTTATTTATTTAACACCGTTAAAGATGGAGGATTTGTTTTGCAATATTTTAAAAAGTGAAAGTTTGTTTTGTATTAAATATTACCATAAGATTTATCTTGTCCTTTACATGAAAGGTTGTTTTTTTTTAGTTTCTTCAAACGAAAACTAGTGTAATTCAAACTCAAAAGAAGAAACAATTGAATTTATACTATTTCGGTCTAACAAATTTTTGGAGCCATGTGCTATGATATTTTAACAATTGAATTTTTATACTTAAAAAATATTTATATCGAGTCTCAACACTATCAATTGTAAATCCTTCCGTTTATTTTTATTTATTTCCATTAGAAATGAACTCAATGTATTTGTATGGACGAAAAACTTAATTTGAATAAAATAGATAGGTAGAAGTCCAATGTGAATATTTTCTAGGGCCTAATTACTCAGAACCATCGACTTTCATTTTTTTTAACTGCACCCCGACATAATAAAATAGCTAATTATACCCTATTTCTTACGTTTTATCCTAAAATATTAAATCGACCTCTTTTTATTTGTAAAAAAATTTAAATAGATTCTTTATTTTCAACATATATTCTAATTTTACGCCAATGTTATAAATACTATAAACAAGTCTTCTAATCTTCTTCATCACGAATTTTAACAAATAATAATAATAATTTCATTTAACACAAGCTAATTATCAATTATTTTAAAATTAATAACCGTTTAAACAATTAAAAATACCCATTATGTAAACTGGAGCCGATTTACAAAAAAAATCAAACTAAAACTAAAATTAATTTACAAAATGAAACCAGATCTACTTTCTCCATAAAAAAAAATCAAATATACTTTCTGATATTTTCATGGAGAAGAGTCTTCTCCATGGAGAAGAAGACCTGGTTCGTTTTCTTATCCATTGGAAAAGAAGACGAACCATGAGGTCTTCTTTTCCATAGAGACGACTAACCCCTCGTCTTCTCCATAGAGCAGCGTCCATGGAGAAACTAATTGTTGGTTTTTCCGTAGAGAAACCAAAAACCAGTTGCTGGTTTTTCCGGTGGACCATGGATAATTTATAAATCAAACAAGTTAATGTGAGGTGGTGGGCTCAGAAGCGATATTAATAATATTTTAAAAAATAATAATATATTAGAGGTGTGAGACGGAGTGGGAGGCGTCGATAATGTCGATTATTTAGTTTATTTAATTTCTAATAAAATATAAAAATTTAATTAACTATATATTTAATTAATTACTATTAATATGTTAAAATATTTAAAAATCATTCTGCCATTTGATTTTCTCCAATTTTCCTCATTTAAATATTTTTTATTTTAAAAACACTCTGAAAGTCTATAGATTTTTTTTTATTTTCTTTTCAATTATCGTTAACGGTTTACTGCAGCAGTTGACGATAGCCATTTTTATTCTATGTTGTTTAAATTTTATAAAATATAATAAATAGACAATTTTTCATCATTTTTTATGACTTAAATTTATCTACGAAGTGCATATGTAATTCAATTTATCACGAACCAAAAGACGAAGATAGAGTGAACATTTTTCAATAATAAAAATGGAGTCATTCATGAGTTATAATAATTTTGTTTATTTTTAATATTGAATTTCATTGTTTGTTTTTTTTTTAAAAAATTTACATATTTTTTTTTATAAAAAGTTTGTTATTTTTTTTTGTAAAAGGTTTGTTAGGTGATGATTGAATTAGATGTCATGACTGCAATAATATCAAAAACCATTTTGCAGGCGATTAGAGAAGTTTGATTGAAGAGTGTATTTTATTCGCAAAATAATTAATAATTTTTATTTATTTTCGTAAGTAGATTTGTGAATTAAGTAGCACGTTGTCATGCCATTGATAGGAGTAAATTACTCCTATAATATAGAGTGTTTTTGATGCATTTTAGTGTCTCTTGCTATGCACTTTGAGGTATTTTTATATCTCTTTTGTGTGTTTAAGCGTTTCAGGATTATGGAGCGCTAGGATGCATCTTTGGCGTAAAAAGGGGGAGATTCAAAGAAAGGAAGCGAAGAGCAAAGCCGGAAGCGAAAGAATCGAAGAATTTCTAGAAGTCAGAGCATTGCACGGATCGTGCATCACCTTGCACGGATCGTGCAACCTCCAGATTTGTGGGCAGAAGCTATTGCCAACTTTTGCACGGATCGTGCAAGCTTGTATAAGTTGGTTTGCACGATTCGTGCAATGGCTTATTCGAGGGATTCAGAAAATTGAAGAAAAGGACTAAGGCTTTTGCACATTTCCTCTTTTGGCCCAACACTCATTTGTAGGATGTTTTTATTTCTTTTTTGAGACTACTATAAGTACTAATTTATGATTCAAATTAAGGTATGCAACATTCATTATTTTTATTCCTTTTGTGTTGCCTCCTAAAAATAGCTTAGAATCTCTTTAGAGTTGTGTGCTCCATCTTTTCCACCATTGTTGGTGAAGTTGAAGCTTTTTAATGTTTGATTGAACAAGATCTCTTATTGATTAATGCAAGTTTATTTATTGTGGAATCTTCATTATCTTATATGAGTTATTGTTCTTCCATTTTACTTAAGGTAATCTTTCTCTACTTTTTAATGTTTAGTTGTTTGATTAGTGCTTGTATTGAGAGCTTAGCCATGAGTGGCTAAGCCCCTTGTTAGGGGGTTGGTATGATAGTTTAGGGTTGTATGATTGGTTGGTTCTTGATGTTGTTTACTCATGTTTTACTCCTATTGCTTATTGCTTGTTTAGGATTAGCTACCCTAATCATGTTTAGAGTTTGATTAATGCACCGAGAGGTGGTTGATTAGATTGACTAATAGGATTGAAAACCTAGGTTTTAGAGCGCCACGAGAGTGGGTTTGAACTTAGGTGGCCCTAGAGTTGATTGATTAATCGCTAGTTAATTGTTTGGTTATGCCTTGTAACACGAGAGTGAGCTTGGTATTGATTAGGTGATTAGGTAGCGGTTTTGTTGTTCCTTGAGGCTCGAGAGAGCGGGAATAACGCTTTAGACTTCACTCGGCCCTTGAAATACTTCCGATTTGACCAATCATGAATGCATGACCTAGGTGTGATTGCCAATCCCTTGACGTTTCCCTTTATTGATTTTAAATCGTTGATAATTAGTGCTTTTTGAGTTATTGCATTTTAGCGTTTAGTTGATTCTTAGTTGTTAGAATTGTTACCTAAAACCAATCTTTATTTGTGCTTTCCGAATTGAATTTCATATTCGATTTCACTCACTTTAAACCTTTAGTCCTCGTGGGATCGACATCCGACTTCCGGATTTACTACGAGTTGGGTTTTTTCTCAACAGTCATCTGGTTTAATTTTTAATTTTTCTTATATATAATTGCTTTATATTCGATTAAATAAAATTTAATAAATTAAAAAAAAATTAAAATGCCTATTTTTCTTATTAAAATTGTTTACTTGATGAAACTATTTTAAACTAAAATTCAATCCCAAATTTATTTCCCAAGTTCGCCCATAAACTTGGTTTCCAAGTTTATCGTCCAATTTCATCCATAAACTTGGTCTCCAAGTTTACAAATAATTCCGGTGTAAAAATTTATCAATTTAAATTTAAAAAATATATATAGTCTTCTTTTTTCCAAATTATATATATAGTCTCACATTTTGTACTTTATGTCTAAATTTATAAATAATTTTTAGTGTTAAAAAGTTTATTTTTGAATTTAAATTTTATTTAATTTTTAATTATCACTAATTTGATATAGTTTGAATTATATATTACAAATATATTAATTATATTATTTAATATTAAATTGTAATTTAAATTGAGTAGAAAACTATAAATATAAAAGTTATCAACGTAGGTCAAAAAAATAGCAACTTCGAAAACTTGAACGCGTTACCCTAAATTCTAATGGCCTAATCTATACGATTAGCGTTGTCCTTGCTTCCGCCGGAGCATCATCATCTCCGTCAACCACCAGCTTTGTCTCAATCTAATAAAATTGGTACGCGTCCCGGTTGCAGTTTTCTTATAAATTAAATTGAGTGTTTTTGAGCAATTTCAAGCTTTTATCTGCTATAAATCATATATAAGCATTAATGAATAGTGGAAAATTGTACAATACAATAATTGTGCCATGTTTTTCGTGCAACCAACCAATGAGACGTTAGTCATGTTGTGAATATTTAGGGTTTAGTGATTCTATTAATTATTGTTTGTGTTTGTAGTTTCTTTTGTTCATATGTGATGAATAGGCTTGAGAAGGAATTGTATTATATGGCTACCACCAAGAAAAAAATGAAGTCACAAAAGCGAGATGGAGAGAATAATGATTTTTTTGGGGAATTGGAATACCTGTCACTGGTATCAAAGGTATGTACAGAGCTTGAAAGTCACTTAGGGAGTAAGTTAGGGTATGGAAAAAAAGTGTTGGCTGAGTACATTATGGAATTGGGGCGTAACAGCCGCACCGTTGATGAATTTGATGCAATGCTTAAGGAATACGAGTTGAACATGCCGGATTATTTTGTCCGTACACTCCTTACTATCATTCATGCCATTCTCCCTCCTTCTCTCCCCAAGCCGGATGCTGCTGCTGCTAATAATATTAGCATCGATGATCCTCGTAAGTCCAAGATCGAAGACAGAGGTCGAGACAGGGACATGGATAGAGATAGAGATGAGAGACGTAGAGAGGATAGGAGTAGAGCGAGTCAGAGGGATCGGTATGATAGGTATAGGAGAGACGGCAGCGATCAAAGGGAAAGTAGGAGGAGCAGGCGTTACATTCATGGTGGTCCTGAATTGTACAATGTATACAAGGGTAAGGTGTCCAGGGTGATGGACTCTGGTTGTTTTGTGCAGCTTATTGATTTAAGGGGCAGAGAAGGCTTGGTTCATGTTTCGCATATGGCTACTAGGAGGATTGGTAATGCTAAGGATGTTGTCAAGCGTGACCAGGACGTTTTTGTTAAAGTCATTTCAGTTTCAGGGCAGAAGTTGAGTCTTTCCATGAGGGATGTTGATCAAAATACTGGCGAGGATCTTCTTCCTTTAAAGAAGACATATGACAGTGATGACGATACTTTTAGAACTAACCCATCTGGTTCCAAGGATGGGACAGTCACTAGAACTGGGATTTCTGGGATTAGGATCTTGGAAGAGGATGGGACTGTTCCATTGCGTCGCCCACTGAAGAGAATGAGCTCACCAGAGAAATGGGAAGCAAAACAGTTGATTGCTTCTGGTGTTGTAAGCATCCGAGACTTTCCTATGTATGACGAGGAAGGAGATGGGCTGCTCGACCAAGAAGAGGGAGCCGAGGAAGAGCTTGAAATTGAATTAAATGAAGAAGAGCCTGCCTTTTTGCAAGGCCAGACTCGGTACTCTGTTGATATGTCACCAGTGAAAATATTTAAGAATCCCGAAGGATCCTTGAGTCGTGCTGCTGCACTTCAGTCTGCACTGATAAAGGAAAGAAGAGAAGTTAGGGAACAGCAGCAGAGAACCATGCTTGATTCAATACCTAAGGATCTTAATCGTCCTTGGGAGGACCCAATGCCTGAGACTGGGGAGAGGCATCTCGCACAGGAGCTTAGAGGTGTCGGCTTATCTGCTGATGACATACCTGAATGGAAAAAGGACGCAGTTGGGAAAGCTTTGACATTTGGCCAAAGATCTAAGCTGTCTATTCAGGAACAGAGGCAGAGTTTGCCAATCTACAAATTGAAGAAGGAGTTGGTTCAAGCTGTCCATGATAATCAGGTTCTAGTAGTTATTGGCGAGACAGGCTCAGGTAAGACTACCCAGATAACGCAGTATCTTGCTGAGGCTGGTTATACTACTAGGGGTAAGATTGGATGCACTCAACCTCGACGTGTGGCTGCAACGTCTGTGGCCAAGAGGGTGGCTGAAGAGTTTGGTTGTCGTTTAGGGGAGGAGGTTGGATATGCCATTCGTTTTGAGGACTGTACTGGACAAGATACTGTGATCAAGTACATGACAGATGGTATGCTACTTATGGAGATTCTGATTGATGAAAGTCTTTCTCAATATTCAGTTGTAATGCTTGATGAAGCTCATGAGAGGACAATCCACACTGATGTTCTTTTTGGGTTACTTAAACAGCTTGTGAAGAGGAGACCTGATCTTCGCCTGATTGTCACATCTGCCACACTGGATGCTGAGAAATTTTCGGGTTATTTCTTTAACTGTAATATATTCACAATTCCTGGGAGAACGTTTCCTGTGGAGATCTTATACGCTAAACAGCCAGAAAGTGACTATTTAGCTGCATCTTTGATGACCGTGCTACAAATACATTTGACAGAACCTGAGGGTGACATACTTCTTTTCTTGACTGGTCAGGAAGAGATTGATTTTGCATGCCAATCTCTCTATGAGAGTATGAAAGGATTAGGTAAAGATGTGCCTGAACTAATCATATTGCCTGTTTATAGTGCCCTTCCCAGTGAAATGCAGTCCAGGATTTTTGAACCTGCCCCTCCAGGGAAGCGAAAGGTGGTTGTGGCAACCAATATTGCTGAGGCCTCCTTGACTATTGATGGGATATTTTATGTGATAGATCCTGGGTTTGCAAAGCAGAACGTATATAATCCAAAGCAAGGCCTTGATTCTCTCATCATAACCCCAATTTCTCAAGCATCTGCTAAGCAACGAGCTGGACGCGCCGGGCGTACTGGGCCTGGAAAGTGTTATCGTCTATTCACTGAAAGTGCATACCGTAATGAGATGTCCCCTACATCAATTCCAGAAATTCAAAGGATAAATCTTGGACTTACCACACTTACTATGAAGGCAATGGGAATTAATGATCTCCTCTTATTTGATTTTATGGATCCACCTTCACCCCAGGCCCTCATATCTGCCATGGAGCAGCTATACAATTTGGGAGCTTTAGATGAAGAGGGGCTTCTGACGAAATTGGGAAGGAAAATGGCAGACTTTCCCCTGGATCCGCCATTGTCCAAGATGCTGCTGGCAAGTGTAGATCTCGGATGTAGTGATGAAATTTTGACTATCATTGCCATGATCCAAACTGGTAACATATTCTACAGACCAAGGGAGAAACAAGCTCAAGCTGATCAGAAGAGGGCCAAGTTTTTCCAGCCTGAAGGAGACCATTTAACCTTACTTGCTGTATACGAGGCTTGGAAAGCTAAGAACTTTTCAGGGCCTTGGTGTTTTGAGAATTTTGTTCAGTCCAGATCCTTGAGGAGGGCTCAAGACGTTAGGAAACAGCTTCTTTCAATAATGGATAGGTATGATTTCCACACTGTTGCATTAATCTACTCTTTGAAATTTTGTTTTCCTTTAGGATGCACTGTCATGTTTACTTGGAGTCTACGCTTATTAAGGAAAAAAAGACGCTTAAATGTTCATTTTTCCACTCTTGGTCATATGCAGGCTGCTAATCATAGGCACTGTCAGAAGAAAATTGCTGAATGCACATAGTTGTATGTTTGAAAATTGGATTTCTGTTACTGAATATCAAAATCTTTATCCTTCTCTCGTTTACTTAAATGTTCTCTCAACCTACATACAAAATTTTAGTTTAGACTCCATGATTTAACAAGTGAAATGTTTGCTGCGCCCAAGGCTTTTTTGTTGCAATTATTCGATGTCACAAAATCTGAGCGCTTTTAATTGCTGTCAGCGCTGCAGATATAAGTTGCAAGCTGTTGATATGGTTTTGGATGCTAGCATTCTAATAAGTCCATGAGGCGATAATAATATTATTTTTTATCTTGGTGTTGCTAATGGATACTTGAAGACTTGCTTTATCAATGTCTACACTAATCCCATTGGATGCTTTCAGGGACTTTTTCCATCAATTATAGACTGCAAATATTCTTTTTGAGGATTCGATGATTCTCCTACAGTTGCACTTGCAAATGTATCGTTAGCATGGGGGTTATTTTAAATGGTTGCATTGACTTGTTGCATTTTTAGCAATCTTTAATGTTGCATCATTGCCTTGTTTTTGTGATTTACATGCCGATGACAGTAGCAAATGCCAGTTATTCTAAACTAGATTTGTTATTTCTGCATTTCAGATACAAATTGGATGTTGTGAGTGCTGGGAAGAATTTTACTAAAATAAGAAAAGCCATTACTGCTGGGTTATTTTTTCATGGAGCCAGAAAGGATTCACAGGAAGGTTATAGGAGCCTAGTTGAGAACCAGCCAGTTTATATCCACCCAAGCAGTGCTCTTTTTCAAAGACAGCCTGACTGGGGCATCTATCATGAACTGGTAATGACTACAAAGGAATACATGCGTGAGGTAACTGTTATAGATCCCAAATGGCTTGTGGAACTGGCACCCAGATTCTTTAAAGTGGCAGATCCAACAAAAATGAGCAAGCGCAAGCGTCAAGAACGAATTGAGCCTCTATATGACAAATATCATGAACCTAATTCATGGCGATCGAACAAACGACGAGCATGATGTTTGATTGCCATCTCCATTCTATTCTGTAAATAATTTAGTTGCCGATCTTACAAAATGTGGGCGACACAGTTCACTGTATGTTAAATGAGCTGCTTCTGCCTTCTGGTGCTGACTTGTCGGTAAGCTTCGATGCAATTTACATTTTGTTTTCTTTTTCAGTGAAGTTGTTCCAGGACAGTTATGTGAAAAAACAAATGGTCTATGTTAGGCAATTGATTTAATTATAAAAGAATACTCATCACCGCTTTTTGATTCTTGATTTTCACTGTATTATATATATGCATGTAGGGGTGAGCATGGTTCTGTTTGGTTTAGGAAAATATGACCAAACTATACGTTAAGAAATAAAACAAAAACAAAAGCACATCAAATATTTATATAAAATTTCGGTTTGGTTATGCAAAATTTCGGGTGGGAGCTATGCATCCTTGTACTCGTTTAATTGTTTGTTAAAATGTTAATTTTAAAATTAATTTGTTGATTGTTTTGCTGCTGAAGTAGATATCAAATGTATGATTTATTGTTTCTTGTACCCTCACAAATGGATTTGGCTTGCTTTATAAATAGCATGAGATTTTTTACATAATAATGAGTCTCATAATTGATTTTGCGTCTTCTAGTGTTGTGGCTCCGGCTTTGATTTCTTTTAAGTATTTGGAAGTGGGAGGGAGAACTGTATTTTCCCTGCTTTTGACTGATGTAAGGGGAATGTTTTGCTTTTCCTAATCTGGCTTGCAAAGATGATGCTGAATGTCTTACTGATAAGTTGGAGGGTATGGAAGTATCCGTGATGCCATTTTCTATTCGAGATGGCGGCATTTGCAAAATTTATAAGCTTAAAAAGAAGCTGCACAGACCTGCACACTACCGACAATATGCTGACATCAGTAGAAGACGAGGGCAAAACCTTAGATATGCCCTTTGTAAGGGCATTGGAGGATGCTGTACAAATTCACATGGTTTCGCCCTCTCAATTAGTGGCATCAAATTTTTGCTTGAGTCACGTTCAATAGCTAGTGAGTAAGGGGAGTCTACAGTCAGTGAAGAGTCAGCGAGATTCGAAAGCGAATTTCATCAAGGCGATAATGAGGCCGAGTTTAATAAGGATGATGTAGCACTTGACAATGAAGCTGCTGAAACCATGCTTCATAAAAAGCTCTCTAACCCCAAGTTGAGGAACAAAGCTTCCGATTTTACATGCTTACCTCTCGCCTCTAACCCGTCATGAAAAGGATACATATTAAAATTGTTGGATTGATAGGCTTTTCTTTTTCTGCTGTTTGCAGGAATATCATGTAATGTGAAACACTCAGAAGTAGATGCAGAGTTGAATAGCTGGGGATTTGTTTTTAACTTTCCAGTATCTCTCTTTGTAAACTTTTGAGTGTTCCGATGAAAGTTGAAAATATATTCTAGGAAAATAGAATGAGAAGAAGAAATTGTTAAGTAGAAAACATATTTCATTGCACGTCATTTTATGTGTAGCATCTGAAAAAAGTTCCCAACATTAATGGACTCGCAAATCATAGTCAAACTAATAGATAGTTACATTTTGGGATAATTGATCCTGAAGATCACTGAACTTTCGAATTTTTTCATTTCAGTCACTAAACTATTTTTCTTTTCATTTCGATCACTGAACTTTCATTTTTTTTCATTTTGGTACTTCAGGCAAAAAATGCTTAGGTGGCAGCCGGAAGTTGACATGTGACATCCGGATTTTACAAATTTTACTTTGAAAATTTATCACACATACATAATTTCACTTTGAAAATGACTTTTTTGATCAAATAATGCATATATGGCAACTTTTCAGGTTAAAAAAAATTAATTCCGGCTGCCACCTAAGCATTTTTGGCCGGAAAATACCAATATGAAAAAAAATGAAAGTTCAGTGATCGAAATGAAAAAAAATAGTTTAGTGACTGAAATGAAAAAATTCGAAAGTTCAGTGATCTTCAGGATTAATTACCCTACATTTTGAGATGCCCCTTTACTGCTTATATGATAAAAAAGCCAAACAATTTTTAAATTCAAATTTTTGTACAGTATTTTTTATCAACTACAACAAACTTTTTTATAATTTATCTCTAATTTGATTTTTTTTTTAATTATGACTAAAATTTTGATTTTCATTTTTTAAATCCAGAAATTTGTATCTTTTATCAATTACGATCAATTTTAATATTTTAATTTAAATTTTAAAAAGAGTTAATATAAATGTTTGGTCGCAATTGGTCATAAAAACAAAAATTCGAATTTAAAAAATGAAACTTAAAGTGGTTCACAATTGTATAAAAAGGTTGCAAACTGAACATAATTATAAAAATTAAGGATTTAGTCGTAATCGATAAAATATATAAAGATTTGGATTTTACAAAAAATAGCTAGGGCTGATAAAAATCACTCTATATATTAAAGATACATGAAAAATCAAAGCCTTGCAAGTGAACTCTGATGTATGAGTGAGACCTTGTCCTTTCGGCTATCTTCTTTGATGATGATCTTTGACTCTAGAGGCCACATTTCTACTTAGTGTCTTGGTTTTGTCGGGTCTCATTGCTCTATAATCTGCCCTCTCTTTAGATTATGATAAAAATTCGGCCGGCTAGCTAGTGTTAATAGTTCCACATTTGTCATCGACCTCCTCATTTTTGGAAACAACAACTTTTCATTTGTACCCGCCTTCTGGATAACACTCCTAAATACCACATATTAAACATCGGTGTTGTGTCTCCAAAAATTGTGGTATCACATCATCCCCTTAAACAATTTGTCTATTTACACTATAAGCAGCAAACATATTTGCTGCTAATAGTGTTAAAACTATTACTATTAACATATAGTAACAAAAAACAATTGTGGCATGTTGCTGCTAATAAAATGTTGTCTTAAGTAATTGGTAACAAAATCTGCTGTAAGATGCTGCTATAACTTAACTAATGGCAACAAATTTCAAAATTTATGCTACAAAATGTTTTTTAGCAGCAAAAATAAATTAGCTGTAAAAATATTTGTTGCCAAAAACAGAATTTCTTGTAATGTTAGCGTATCAAGTATATTATCTGCGTAAGTGTGTTCGAATCAATATTTTTTCTAAACAACTACTACTTTGTTTTTCTTGGCAAACCCTAACTTCTTATTAGCCGAGCACTTGTGTGGCCTTTTCCAAGGAATTAAGCCACGCAGAGCTCTTCATCCAAGTCCTCGCCTTCACTCTCGTATGAGACAACCACAATGTCCAATTGAACCCGGTACAAGTATCCTCATAGACTCCTCATTTTTGTTCTTTCTCTTTCAACTCAGTCACACGATTCATGAATACAAAAAGATCCCTGAATTGATGTCAGTTAAAATGTTTCCGCATAGCAAAACTCATTCCTTTAACAGCCATCGTGATGCAATCAGATTATTTATGGTCAATACGGTGGGTCCTCAAATTTTTGATTTGAGCTATGTATTTCTCCACAATTTCACTCGAAAGTTGGGAGATTCTTGCAAGATATACGAAGGTCACATTTGGTGCCCCATAAAATTCCTCATGGAATTTTGTCTTCATGTCCTTCTTAGAGCAGATCAAGTTTATTGTCAAGTGCGAGTACCAAGTGAATGTCATCTTGGTTAGTGAGCTAGCGAAAAGTCTCAACTTCTAAAAATTACAGGGCCCTACCGAGCTAAAAACATGGCCATATGCTCCATAGCTGACTGGCTACGCTATTTTCCCAAAAACAAGTTGAACTCCGGCACTCAGGAACAAGTTGACCTTCTCATGTATGATGGTCTTCGAGTTGGTCTTAGGTCTACTCCCAACTTTTCTAGCTCGTCCAAGAGTTTGAACCGATCATCACCTTCATTCTAATCTCTAATCAACATACTCTCCATACATGTGGACATTTTAGGAAAAGAACTATGTAAGTTTATAAAAAGTTCATACACATGTTCCTTACCTGAGCATCGCACCATATAACCGCCTCTAGTACTCGACCCAGCATCAGGTCGATTCAAAATCTTCATTGACTCATATTGCAATGTCGAATCTATTGGATTGTTGAGTTTAATTGGATCTCCCTTGTGCATCAAATCTAGTCGGCGTTGAGGCGAGATGGACCCTTACGTTAGCATTATAGGGGATGTGATGTCACGACATGACTTTACCCAACGCCTCTACTACCGAGTTCCGACTTGATCTCCACTTGTATGACCGTGTGATTGCTTATCATGGTCTTTTTAATGGTTGCCTCATCAAACATTGGCCGACTTTCATGAGCTATCTCATTCCTCATATTGGTAAAAACGTCCACAAAAAGAGATGGGCAACTAGGAGGTGGTCATAGTCACTCATATCATCCTCATGGACTTGGTTGGGGTCCTTCACTCCGGGATCACTCGTCTTCGGAGTAGCGGGTGGAAGGGTGGGGGAGGGGGTGCATTGGAAGTTGCTGGTTCGTTTTGTCGCCTTTTATCATGATCGTCTCCATGTCTACATCTAATTCTCTTGACGATTCGCTACCTTGTTCAGATTGAGTTCGATTGCGTGAATGAGCGTATGTGATACTTTTCTTCTTAGTACCAATTTTTATGTTGATCATAACACTTTCTCAATGGATTCGTTAAAAGATGTTTGTATATAAATATCTGACACACACAAATCTTTGCATTTAATAAATAAATTTTGCCAGGTCTAATGCTTTATTCCGTTTTAATCGGAAAAATAACAAATTGGGGGGTGAATTGATCCTTTGTTCATAGATTTATGGTTCAATGAGTTGAACTGATTAAATACTATAAACTACAATTTAATTAGAAAATAAAGAACTATATATATTTTTACAATTTAATTAGTTCTAATAATTTTTAGTTTTTACATTTTTTTCCTGTTCAAAGAGATTGAACCATATTTCCGATAAAGAAAAATCAAATGGATCAATCTTCGGTTTTCAGCCAAACCGATTAAACCGATCGGTCCAGTTCGATAATTAAAACACTGATTTACTATTTGCTTTTGAAGCACCAAGTACGCCAGTAAAACCAATTTTGACTAAAAATAACAGAAATCTCTTAACCTTCTTTTTTAGGCAGGCAGTTGAAATAGAAGGAAAATTGAGAGCATGAGTTGTATAACTCATAGAAATAATTGCGTTAGTACCAAATTAGACGCATTGCCAAATTAAACAAACCTAAGAATATTCTAACATTCTTTGCTAAATTACATATAAACCCTAGTTTCTCTCCATTCTCTTTCTCTCAAAGGTTCTTTGTATCTCCCTCTCCTCTCTCCTGCATTTCTGCAGGAGAATTTGAGCCCCTTCAAAGAAACCAATTATTAGTTAATCACCCATTTAATTATCTAGCCATTTTAAAAGGAGATCCACTCTCATAATTCTCACCTCTTTTTTCTTGAATGGAAGATAATTCATCCGCTGTTGTCTTCTCCAGCAATACCCTAATCAAGAACCAGAATGGTGATCCTGGTCACTGTTCCTTCATCCCCAAGAAAAAGAAACGCGGCCCTATGCATTTCTTTAGGGTTGCTTTGTTTATGATAAAGTCCAAGAAAACGAAAAATGCAAAATCTGTCTCTATTGATGCAGTTTCTATATGGGAGAAGCTTTTTGGTCTGCATGTTAAAAACGGGTCCAAAGATCCACCGCGGCTAACGGAGGGTGAAACCGCCGCGTTGGCGCCGGTTTTAACGAACCCGGTTATGGAACATCTTGAGGTTTTTACGCCACCTATGTCACCAGCTCAAGCAAGCGTAGCTTCATCGTCTTCTTGTGGTATGAGCCAATATGCATCGGCAACGAATCTTCAAGATCTCGCTGGGGTCGATGAAGGCGATGAGATCGACGATGAGGATGACGATGAGGATCAAGAAATTGGTGTTAATGGTGAGAAAGGTGGCGATGAGATGATTGACCTCAAGGCTGAGCAATTTATTGCTCAATTCTATCAACAAATGAAGATTCAACACGAGACTTATAATAATCGCCGCAACAGGCGATCGAATTTTAGCCAATAATTTTGCAAGATTATTATCACATACGTTGCATGGCGCATGCATGGATAAATTTGGTATGTCTTTGAGTTTCTGTTGTTGATTAAGATATGGGGTTTGCAGGATATTGGAGAAAGAGGGAGAAATGAGGAGATATGGCTTACGGGGAAAAATAAATAAATAAACAAATAAATAAAGGTTTACAATGGGTTGATTTTATTGTTTTAAAGAAAAATTGTGTTGTAAATTAGGTTTAATTAAAGTGATTTCTAGTTTTAAAAAAAGAAGTGATTTCTGATAATTGAAGTGAAGGAGGATCATCGTATAAAGTTGGGGCTGTGATATGCATAATAAATTGAGGACGATTACTAAGTTGGCGTAATTTGTGTACTCTATTTTTTCGACTATGATGTCGTTTTGTTATTGTCTTTTTGTAATTTCATGTACTTGATTAATCATTTTGTTTATTATGTGTAAAAACAAGAGAGGATCCAATGTAGCAATTTTGTTTGAAGATTAGGGAAATGCATGGATCCATATTTTGAATGTCATGAATAAATGGAAAAAAAGAAAGATCTATTTCTCAGATTTATGCTTTTTTTTAAGGATCTCTTATTTACGCTATCAATGCACTTAATCATTGTTAAGAAATATACTTATTTCCATTCAAAAAAAAATATACTTATTTGTTGGTACGTTAATATCGATTAACATGCGTATTAATTTGACCAATTAAGATTGTATTATTAATGACGAAGTTTTTTTTTTGGTCAATAAACCAAACGAGATTTAGATTGCACTTATACTGCAGAATAATACAAAGGGATGAATCCCTTAAAGACAACACTGCTACAAGCAGATGGGTTACAAACAATGACGGAGGGAGGGGTAGGCTGCGTATGGCCTTGGCCCTCCCTAAGTTTTTAAAAATAGCTAAATTAGCATGTGGAACTTTTTTTTTACAATTTGGCCCTCCCTAACTTTCAAAAATTATCTCATATATATAGTGCATATTGCAATTTGGCCCTCCCGATATAAATATTCTAGCTCCGTCATTGGTTACAAAGGGATAAATCTCTTAAAATCAATACTGCTACGAGCAGTAACTTACAAAGGGAACTCCCCAAAAAAATAAACTCTAATGCCAAATTAAAATCAATTGGCTATTACAGTTAATTTGTAAATCTCATTAACACACAATCTTTAATCAAATTGTAAAAAAAAAAAAAAAATCAAATTGTAAACTTCAATGCCATTAGGAGACTTCTGGTTGAAGATCACATTATTCCTATGAATCCAAATGAAGTAAACAGCAGCAGCGAAAGCAACTCTCTAATTCCTGAGAAAAGATTTTTGCCTGCTGAGTATCTACACATCCAAGACAAGAGAGGCGAAGTTTCTTTTCTCCGGTCAATAAATTTGTTAATTTTTTTTTGATTAATAGAGTTCAATCTTTTTTTTTCCTAAAATAATATATATACTTATCTATTGTTACGTTAATATCCTTTAACATGCATATTTGATCGATTAAGAAATTTATTGCATCATATGCAGGATCATTGGCTTTAAGTTTCATTTAGTATATAATATCTACTCCTTCAGTAGGTCTCATATATTGGTTGGATCATGATTTATGTGGTGTTACTATAAGTTATTTTGGTTCGATTTATTGCCGAAATTGGATTGAAACTGTTTTACTATGACATCTAAACCAAACAATTTCTTTAAAAAAAAGTTATATTCACTACCACATAAGTCACTTTCAGCAACACCGGATAAGTGTTGCTTTATGTATAAAAACCATTGCCTTAGGCCTATTGCAACGCTTTTCAATCAGCTACATTTGCGGCCGCTGCAATAGGTCTTGATAGCTATTGCAACAGTTTTTTTAAACTATTGTAATAGAAATAAAACTGTTGCAATTAATAGCAACAACAACAGTTTCAAACATTTATTGTAACAGTTTTATAATGTATTTTAGGCAACATTTATTTTTATTAGGCAACGATTTTTATAGTACTTTACGCAACATTTATTTTTATAAAGGCAACATTTATTTTTATGAGGCAACGATTTGGATAGTACTTTAGGCAACATTTTTTTTCGTAAGGTAACGATTTGGATAGTACTATATGCAATGGTTTATAGAAAGCGCAACAGTTTATATTTGAGGAACAAAATTTAAAAGCAGAAATTAAAATTATTCGCTAAATTTAGAAACGGAAAACATTCACTAAATTGGAATAACATAAAATATTCACCAAAATTAGAAAACGGAAATTATTCATAAACTTCAGAATCGGAAAATATTCCATCCATCCATTACATCACAAGCAGAAAATGTTCACCAAAGTATTTTTTAAAAATAACTAAACTTTGAGCGCGTTTTTTGCTACGGAACCATTTTCCACAAATATTTTGCTGAAATCCTGCAAAAACGCCCCGCATTTCTCTTGTGCGTGGCAATGAACATTTCCGCCAATGACTTTGATGACAACTTCTTAGTTAAGCTCCTTACCAAACCTGAATAAAAGACAATGCATCAAGGATTTCTAGCAAGCTCCTTACAATAATTAGAATATCATTATAACACCTTAGTTTAGGAACAACAACAACCAGACAAAAACAATGATGTAAGAAAGAGGATACTTTGAAATTCCTAGACAAGCAAAACTAATTCTGACACCTTACATGAGAATTTTGACAAACAAGCAATTGATAACAACAAGAAAAGGAGTAAACTTATTTCATAAACAAATGCAGACGGGAAAAAGCAAACAAAATTTATAGGGTCACAAAAAGAGTCAGAAAATACAATTCATGTGGTCTATCTCATATTAGTTGCAGGTTCAGAAATAAAATGCTACTAGAACATACATTAATGTGGTGCACTAAAAATAGGTGTTTCAGGTATAATACTTACTGCATTTCTATAATTTTGGAGAACTTCTTCCAATCTCTGTTGTAACATTTAAAGTCGGTCTCTGCTTCCTTCCTAAATCCAGTCAGCAACTCTGCAAAGATATTCAACATAAGCAAACCAAAACTCAGATCAAGCATACATACCTTTAAACATGTATAAAACATTCAATGATTCATTACCAGAAGTCCAGTATCATATTAAAATATAAAGTAGGTAACTAAAATAATAACTACAGTGATTATTCACCTAAATGTTTATTGAGTTGGCAATTGTAGTAGAATCATGTATGTCTGTAATTTACTGTACTGAAAGAAACATAAACATTATTCAGAATCCGGTTTACACTTTACAACTTAAATGATGGTTGAATATTTCAACTTCTATGATTAAAGAATAGAAAATATCTAACAAACTATGTACTATCATAACTTAGTAACAACGGATACTAATTTAGTAGACTACGCAAACTGCATTGCATACCATTCTGATGCTTATTTAAACTCAAAATGGTATCACTAGCATCACAACAAAGAATAAGCAAAAGAGTAATTCCTGAAACAGAAACATCGGTATAATATAGTGGAACATTATAGTTTTCTATATCAATTCATGGTGAAACGCAAATAGCTATGTCCAAAGTAAAAGCATATAGCCTCCATTGTTTAAAAGTTGACAGTAGAGAAATTGGCTTAATAAAAGTAAATGAGCATGAAAGGCAAAATAAAAAAAATAAAAGCTGTGCCATAGAACCACTTTTGCTATCATTAAGGTTACATCTGAATCATTTAAAATTTCTCTTGAGATTATGTCAATAAAAGAACAGCAAACTCAGAACAATTAAAAGCAGGCTGATACACAATTCAAAACAAGTGGTACAACAAACTGTTGAATCTAACAATTGTGTCAAAACACATAATTTAATCATAAATATTAGATACTAATACACAATCAAAAGCTTTGTGTGATAAATAAAATCACCCTTATAAATGCTCAAACTTAAGCCCACTGCTCCATTGTAATCAAAAGTTGGCAAAATAAAACTAAACTTCACACAACCAAATCATAACCAGAATATAAAGAATTTTAACTGATTAGTCAATAACAATTCTAGTTTCCATTAAATCTAAATAGATAAAAATGAAAATCAAATTCAGATAGATTAATTTAGCTAAATTATTACTATCAAAAGTACACCAAAACACTCATAATTATAATTAAAATTAGACTTACTTAGTAGGTGAAGACATTAAAAGAGATCTTCAAATTATTCGTAAACTCTAGGTTGCGCTCTGTAAATGTAATTGAAAATGAGATTAGCTTCAATCGATGAAGAAAAGAATAGATTGAAAATAAGATTACCTTCAAATTATCCGTAAACCCTAGGTTGCGCACTGTAAATGAAATTGAAAATGAGATTAGCTTCGATCGATGGAGAAGAGAATGGATTGAAAATGAGAATACCTTCGAATAATCTGTAAACCCTAGGTTGCGCACTATAAATAAAATTGAAAATAAGATTAACTTTAATCGATGGAGAAGAGAATGAAATTGAAATTGAGATTACCTTCAAATGATCCATAAACCCTAGGTTGTGCACTGTAAATCAAATTGAAATTGAAAATAAAATCAAAAATAAAAATGAAGAACGATCGCTTACCTTTAATCGAAGAGAGATGGCGAAGAGAGATTACAAAAAAGAATATGGAGATTGACATTGATTTAGTAATTTGGTGAAGCTTTAATGAAACCAAACATAAAGTTATTTAGTGATTGTTGAGATTGAAAAATAATGTTAATATCTCATCATCTACTGCTGCTTAATAATATGTCATCATATTTATGAAAATTGTACAAATTTGTGGAACTGGTAGTCTGGTACAGTAAAAAAAAAGAACTTTAATAAAAAAAACTATGATTTAATTATCCTAGAAGAAATGGATTAAGTTTTTTTAGAAAAAATAGTGGAGAATGATAATTACAAATATAACAGAATAGGAGAAATTAAATTATAAAAAAACTTCAAAACTAAAAAATTTGAGATTTTAATTCAAAATTTAATAGAGTGATTTTGAATTTTTTTAATGAAAATATAGTAAAAGATTTCACATTTTAATGAAAAATTATAATTAAAAATTTTCAAAATTTTTATAGTATTTAAGATAAGACAACAGTTTAAAAGTGTTGCTAGATTCAGTTAAATTGTTGCATTTTCTTAAGCTAATGCAGCAGTATTCTATATATGTTACCTTATGCTGTAAATTTGTGAATTTTGTTAATTTCTTTGCAACGGTTTTTAACTGTAACTTTTCTGCTGCCTTATATATACTATTGCAACAGTATTGAAAGTGTTGCTGTGTTAGTGTTGCTGAAAGTGACTTATGTGGTAGTGATTTCTGACCAATCGAATTGAACTGATATATATATATATATCTGTTTGAATATTCGGTTTGATTCCGCACACTCTACCTAATTGATCAGAATGTTGGGTATATATCAAAATTAGTTACTTGCACTATTAAATACAGAACGATTCATCAAATTACTTGCACTATATATTAAATCGAAGAGATTAAAAGTTTAAAGAAAGCTCAAGAATTTATTGAAAGTTTTTGTTTTATTTTGACTACATGATATACTGATACTGTTAATTCAATGATCTTATTAATTTGTATAATATAAAGGAAATTAATGCTGGTTGTCATTTGGTGGCAATTAAAATTTGCAAGTATCGAATTTAATGGCAAAAAAAAACCCAAACCTTTACGACTTGTTGCAATTATATCCAAACCTTTTAATTTTTGCAATAATATCCAAATTGCATTATTTTGTTGCAATAATATCCAAATTGCACTTTTTATATGAATTTTTTTGAGTTTTTTTATCATTTTTTGGGACTTTTACTATATTATTATACATCAAAACATAATAATAGCCTAATATCTTAATTGAAAACAACAAGTTTAGCCATCAATTTGACTATTATTGCTACAAAAATGCAATTTGGATATTATTGCAAAAATTAAAAGATTTGGATATAATTGCAACAAATCGTAAAGGTTTGGGTTTTTTTTACCATTAGGCCAATCTAGAGTTCAGTTTTTATTTTCTTTTAATTTTTGAGCTAATTAAGTTGTTTTATACTCAACTGATCTACCAAACAAATTAGGAGTTACCTCATACTTAATTATATGAATCGGGCCAGACCAGATAATCTAGATCTCTCAGAGTCTAGGGTATTAAACTTGATTAGGAAGGTACTCAACTATCTGAAAATTTCAAAATGAGTACTGAATTTTTTTTGTTATAAAATAAATACTGAACTGAGCGAAACGTTTCAAAATGGATATTTTCAGTCACTTTTTGCTGACGTGACTTCTTCCTTCGTCAAATCTATGAAAAACACGAGGCTGAGAATACTTATTTTGTAACGTTTCGCATAGTTCAGTACCTATTTTGTAATAAAAAAAGTTCAATATACATTTTAAAACTTTCATATAATTCAGTACCCTTATAAGTTTAATATTACAGAGTCTAAATATATATGTTCATGCTTTATATTTTTACACCAACTTAATAAACAAAGTCAAACTGATATTTTAATCATTAACTGGACCAAATAAATATTTTTTATTTACCAAAAAGCATGATCAAAGTAATATTTTGACTTATATAAATGGGAGGAATTTACATTTTTGCTATTTAATTAATAAACTTTTATATAGCTCCCAACTAAAATAAAATAATTATAAAACTGTTATGAAACATATATAAACTTATAAAATAACTATTGTATTATAATTCATATGAAATTCATTTAAAAAGTAATTTGAAATTTGATAAATTTATATATTTAAATTTATATGAACTTCGTATAAATACATAGCTCAATTGTAACATTTATTTTAACCGTAACAAATGGAAACAAATAAATTATGACAAGAAAATTAAAAATTCTAAACAAACAATTTTTTTAAAATATATTACAACTTATGAATTCAAATAGAAAAAATTAAACACATATGAAACAAAAATGAAAACAAACTCTCTTTTTGTCCCATTTAATTTGTCTTTTTTTTTTTAATTTTTAATATTCCAAAAAATGTCCTTTAGTATTATAGACATATTTGTTTACTTTTAATATTTATAAATTTGATGTATAAATTAATGTGCAAAATTAGTAAAAAATAATAATTAATTGGATTTGACTTTATCATATATAAACCAATGAGCTATAGCTTCAAGGATGTAAATGTTAAAAATAGTAACAGGTTCAATTTTTTCCATGAGTACTTCCTCCTAAAAAATACTAATAAAAAAGACTTCACCATTTATAGCAGTGCATCTTAAATTTGTGACACTTAATTTTAAATGGTAAGTTTATAATCAAAATTATTTTTTGAGAAAATATATTGTACTTTCTTAATTATTGTTCAACAGGACAAGTTTATAGACCGGAAAAAGAACATTTCCATCAATAACATAATCACTGTCGAAAAATGCCCTATTTAGCAAGGGCATGGGCAACTTGATTACAAACTCGACTGAAATACCAAAAGCTAAGCGGACGAGTCTCCAAAATAGCTAAACAATCTTCAATAATTAACTGAGTTTGGTCAATTGCACTGTGCACTAGCAGGTTTATGCAACCCATGCAACATCAACGTCACATATAACCTCTGATCTAGAAACCGTGCACTAGCAGGTTATGATAAAAAGGTTATAATATAATTATAATAAAGTACGTTATGATAACGTTATGATGATATTTTATGATATTGTTGTGATAAAGTCTATTATGATAATATTATGATAATTTTTATAAAAATAGGTTATAATAATAGTATGATAAAGTTAATGATAATAGTATGATAACGTATGAAAATAATTTTTACAAAATAATTATGATACCGAGATAATAATGTCACTAATACTTTTATGATAACGGAGTAAAATCATAATTATTTTAATACCGAAAGTAAAAACTTAAATATGAAAAAAACGTGAGGTATTTTTTGCAATTTTTCCGTGTTGAGTTAAAAAATACAAATATTTTTATTTTTTAGGTAAATATATAAATCTTTCTAATTATAATTCATTGAATGATGGAGTGATGACATGATTGAGTGATGACGGTCTACCAAAAAAGTTGAACTAATTTAAACGTACAAAAAAAAACTTTAGATATTGAAGGTTATTTGTAATGTATATAAAATTAGTAAATTAATACCATCAACATTTGTAGTGATTTAGGTATATTGTTTAAAACTTGACGTCTCTTAATTTATTATTTTTAAATTTTGTAGTATATTGGCGTTTTCTGACTGTTGGAAGTTCATGTGGCAAATGAGATTGAACAATAAATTGTCAAATTTAAAATGATGTGTTTAGAATTTAAATCGCTACAAATATAAAAAATTTATATTTATAAAACAAATAACCTAAAGAGAATATATGACAACACGTACGTCGCTAAGTTGGCATGCAATTTTTACTCTGTTTTACCGCATAAGTTTTAAATAATCGAAAAACAGAAATGGACTATATAATAAAAATTCTAAAAAGACAACGTATAAGAATGCCACAATTTAAATATCGTGTTTAAATCGCAAAAAAGTTATTATTTTTCTTGTTTATTTGTTCTTAACTTTTGCGATTCACTTAAAAAACAAAATATACTGGAAACAAAATCCGCTAAAATTTGCGATTCAATTTGCAATTAATTTATTACTCCATAGGCTAAATATAATCGGTAAATTTGTATATTTTCCTTTGTTCTTTTAGAAAAAAGAAAACTAATTATTTTCATGAATTCATCAATAAGCACTGCACCTCTGCATTATCAGCATTAATCTCTAACGAAACTCCACCATTAAACTCATTATCATGGGAATAAAAACCAACCCAATTTGTCTATCAAAATTCAAAACAAAATTCTCAAACTAAAACAAAAAGGAACTGTTCAAGAGCATCAAACAGAAACAAAACTAACAAGGGACCTATTCCTCTGACGTGGAAAAACAATCACAGCCGTCCAAAAACAAATCGGAATCTTTTTTTTAGTAACCATGTATGATCCGAGAGCATCTATTTTTAATCCAACGGAGCCCATTTCTCAAAGAATTTTTGACTTTACCTTCAACAGTGTAAATCTTGTACTTAGCAATCCTCTTCTTTCTCCTCGTTTCAGGATCGCTAAAACCGCCCCAAGGAGTCGGTGCTGTTGCTGCTGACGCGCCTCTGCCGCTCGGTCGAGTCGGAATCGGAGATGGATCGGGTGAGTGGCGAGTTCGAGTCGCGTAGATCTGGTTAGTGTTATTGCCGAAACTCTTCCCGCTCACTACCTCGAATCTTCTTCCTCCGCCTCCGTATGATATTTGACCCGAACCATACCCGTTACCGTACCCGTCCATATCGATAACGCAGAGAGATTGGTTAATAGAAGTGAAATGTTTAGCCGTAGGGGTTGTACATAGAAGTGAGTGGGAAATGCATAGAAGAAAAGAATCTAACAAATAGAATAAATTAAATAGAAATAGAACAGAGAAGAGACTGGCGAAAGAGTTTTTTTATATATATGTTTATTAATTATATTATTTTATTTTAGGCCTAATGTCTTAAAAAACCCCGACCTTTTAGCCCCTTTTCAATCATACCCTGACGTTGCAAATTTGTCAATTTTACCCTATTTTACATTTTTGTGTTTCAATTGTACCCTGAAAAATTAAATTAACGTCTTTTGCGTTTGGAAATTTGTTTAAAACATTCTACATGTCTTGCATATATTAATTGTATATTTCTAAAATTTATTTAAATTTAGTTAAATTAATTAAGAGTTTAAATTAGTGTTAATTTGATTATAGTTTTTAGTTAGTTTTTAAAAATAAAGGACTTATTTGTACTTTTTTGAATAAAAAAGAATTTAATTTCATGTTTATACTTAATTAATTGAATGATTTCATTATTTAAATAAAAAAATTAACAAAAATTAAAATATTGGGGTACAATTGAAAACGGAAAATTCAAAAGTGGGTAAAATTGACAAATTTTCAACGTCGGGGTAGAATTGAAAAAAAGTTTAAAGGTGAGGGGTTTTTGAGTGATTAGACCTTTATTTTATTAAAGCTAATTTTAGATTTATTTAGTTAAAAAGGAGGAAGCTGGAAGCTAAATATATAAGTAGCACTAGCAGACCAAATCTGGCATTAGCTGGAAGTGATGATATAGTTAGACTATATAATATACTTCCTCTTTTATAGTTTTCAATATTATATTCTACTTTAATATAGCATCTCGTAAGAATCAGCGTTTTTAAAATGAAATCGGTAGCCGAACTCGATATTATAAAGGTCGTGATTTTTTATGTAATTTATATATGGTCGTTCAAACTATTTTTTTTAAAGAGACTTGAATTTGTGAAAATAAGCTGGTTTTGTAGTTTATCGGTTTAGCGGATCACCGGTTCATACAATTTTTCCTAGCTCAAAAGTAATTGAATTTTTTTTTATAATTGGCGAGGGAAGGGCGTTTGTAGAAAAATTTAAACCCAATATTTAACACTTTGCTGCTCAATGTTTATACTTTTAAAAAAAAAATTGAATTGCGAAAATCTTTGATTTACAATTGAACTGGTTTGATTGACCGATTTGATTTGATTTTAAAAAAATTGGCAAAATAATTAATTTATAATTATTCACATTGAATCTAATCTAAAAATAAGCACAAAATAATATTAATAATTTTTTCCAGCATTTGGTTATTCATAATTTCCTTTATTTACGTCGGAATTATTGCATCTTATTGTATGGGTGACTGAATTTGAGAAAAATTTCCATATCCTGACTACAAACCAATATAACTAATAAAGGTATCTGTCATACAATAATTAATCAGTTAATTTCTAGGATTCGGTTCTCTATTACCGACACTGTAATAGAAAAAAAGATTTATGCTGTGGTGATTAGCTATGGAAGATATGAAGCAATTAGTGTATCCCTGAAAAATTTACATTTTAAACGTTCTTCTGAATGAGTACGAACTAAATTCATATACAGCGGTGAAACCAGAAGTACAATTTAGAAGGATCGAAATATTTTATGTTCGGCTATTTAAAAAAATCAAACGGCTGTAAATGTGTAAATTTGCAATTGTAGGGGCGGTTTTAATCGCCTACTATAGGGGGAAAAACCGCCCAACACACGTAGTGGCGGCCCGCCCCTACTAAAAAAATACCCAAAAAATTTATTTATTTTTAATTTTTTCCGGCAAGGAGGGTCGGGCAACCCTCCTCGACCCTCCTTAATTCCGCCACTGTTTATGTATACAGCTAATTAAAATTTGAGGTCAAAATCTGCCTTCTACAAAAGACCTCCACTATTTGAATGAGGATTGATCTAAATATGGAAAGTTTAAAGGTCTCATAGTTGAGATCGTCATAAAATCTCATAAACCATGAAAAGACCTCCACTATTCGAATGAGGATTGACAGTGTTTATAAAAAATTCTATTTTTCTACTATACTTCTATTTAACGTTGTCACTAATTTTTATTTTTATATTATTTCAATAAGTAGCAATAAATATTAATTTATTGGTGAATTTTAAATAATAATGACAATATAGAATAATTAATTTTAAAATTGTTTATATTGAAGAAAGACAACATTTTTAGAACAAAAAAGAAAAGAAAAAGTGAATAACTTTATTAAAATAAAAAATCATATTTTTTAGTATTATATTACAAAAAAATAATTGTTTATTTTCTTCATAATTATAGTTATTATTTTTAAATCTACTAAAACAACTAATGTAAATCTGCTAAAAGAACTACTAAAAACATATTTTTATAACTAAAAAAATAACAATGTCGTTATAAACACTGTCACTAAAGACATATTTTTATTAAAAGAATACCTATATCATTCTATTCAACAATTATTGCATTATTGATAGAGCGGAAAACTGGCAATAATTAGGACTAAAATAACATCACTAGGCCGAAACATTTAGCAACATTTAGAAGCTATACACACAAAATTACAGATAGCTAACGAATAAGGCTAGTTTAACTTCAACTAGCTAAGCAACTAACCAGAGCCAGAGGGAGTAAGTTTCAGACAAAGATCTATTTCGACATTCTGGTCCGCCAATCCCAACAATTTATTACCAGAAAATTCATCAATAGATGACGGCATTGCAGTATCATCAAACCGCAATGACTGCGCAACAAAAATACGAGAACTAGCAGCACCTGAAATTGCAGGGAACATAACTGGCCTCGACTGGCAATAATAACCACCTTGCGCCGGCTTAAATCTCGCCGCAACGACACGGCCATTGCTAGTAACACTAAATCCTGCAGCATGAGACCTTACAATCGGAGCAGCAGCGAGCATCCGACGATCGCAGTGATACTGTGCGCGTCTCGCTCTTTGCCTCTCGCGCTTATGCGCATTTTGATGACCTCCTAAAGCTTGTGAATTGGCGAATGCTCGTCGACAAAAATGGCACTCGAATTTCCTGATTTCTATAATATTTTCTTCATTTTTTGTTAGGATGTCGTCCTGTTTGATTAATGTAAAGCCGAACAGTTTGAGGGATGAGGTTGGCTTGTGGTTGGGTTGTAAATGTGACGGAGACGAAACATCTGCCATGTGGTTGTTTGTATACGCAAAGTGTAATAAGATTCTGTTTGTGTAATGAGAGGGAGCAATTTACTCTGTATTTATAGTAGCTATTTAGACATTGATAAATTTTATTTCGACAGTTAATTGAAATTGAATGCTATATAACCCTTTTTTTAACTATTTTTTTAACCCGCATGACATGATAGTAAAATAATGAATGAATTAAAAGTTGGTTTTTAAAATATACACTTTTTGAAAAAAAATTGCACGAATGAAATACTATCTTATAAGAAGGATTATAGTGAATTATAAACTATTTTCTAATTCTAATAATAAAGCATGGCCGTCAAAAATTAAATCTCACAACAGTTATTCTTTTATTGTTATTGTTAATTAAAAAACGCCAAATAATGTCAAGGAAAAACTATAATAATTTAAGGCCTAATCACTTAAAAACCCTCCACGTTATAATTTGTTTTCGTTTATACCCCAACGTATGAATTTTTTCAATTGTACCCTATTTCGGGTTTTTCGGTTTCAACTCTACCCCAATTTAAAAAAAATTGACAAATTAATTAATTTAAGGATGAAAACACTAAAAACAATTAAATAGAAAGTTATATCATATTTTTTCTGTTTGGAAAAATACAAACAATTCCTTTAACTTAAAAAGTTTAATTATTTTTTAAAATTTTATTGAATAAATAAATAAATTTCAAACCACCACCGTACTCATCTGCTTTACGATCCTGTTATCGAAACCCGACAAATTTTTAATTTTTTTTTCTGATTTTCAGGCGAGGAGGAAATCCTCCTCCTCCCTTGAGAACCGAAAAAAAATGTTTTACGTTTTTAATTTTATTATTTATTTAATAAATTAAATAAAAAAATTATTATTAGTTGAAATTTTCGAAAAAAATGGTGTTTTTGTATAGCTTTAATATTTAATTGGAACATTGTTAAAAGTGAAGGATTATTTTAAACATGTTTTTAAATGAAAAGAGGTTAATTTAATTCATTGGAGTAGAGTTGAAATCCAAAAACCCGAAATATGGTACAATTGAAACAATTCCTACGTCGAAGTATAAACGAAAAAAAGTTACAACATGGAAGGTTTTTAAGTGATTTGGCCATAATTTAATTAAAGTTATTAATATAATCTTTTATTTGTGTATTCTCTGACATACGTGTTTATCGCATACAAATGTTCAATGTGATTGTCGTATTGTAAGAAATATTTTTTGGAATTTGCTTTTCAACATTTTACATATAACCGGAGCATAAATTCATTCAATGATAATCTTTCTCAACGGATCATTAAAAAGACTCAATAAAATTGTAGTGTACGCCTTTGACATTATATCAATCTTCCTTTTAATGGTGTTGTGCATCCCTGCCGAACTAAAATTGCTCTCATTTCAATTTTTCACAAAATAAAGTCACTGGAACTATAGAATTTTTCAATATCAAATATATAGAGGAATATCTTCAATTAGCAAATTAAAACTCATGATCTTAATTTTAAAGTCGAGTCATTGATTATCCCTAGTTAGAAGCAGAAGGCGAGCTATGTACAAAATTCATAAGCTTCAAATAGAAATTATAAATGTGGACCAAACACCACATAAAATCCAAAATCCTAAAATTTGATTGTAATGTCAATTATTAGAACGAGAAGGATCATAATGTATGAGAGAACACAATTATAAGCCAAAAATAGAAATTATAAAACATATTTTACTAACTAAACCGGCAGTAAAAATGGCGTGCTTGAAGCACCTACAAAAGACATCAAAAAATTATGAAATTTAAGTTCCTTGCTAATTCAGTGACGAAAATTAACTTATGTCACCAAATTAGCAAATGTAAATCAATTACATCTCCAAATTTCCCATTGCCATGTTTGCTAATCCATCGTTTGTAGCTAATTAATAACATTACTAAGTTTGTCTCTAATTAATGGTTAAACTTAGAAACGGTCTTTAATTTTTTGATTTTATTTAGAAATTGATATGATTTTAAAAAAAAATTAAGTGCCAAAATTGATATTTAAAATTTATGAAATATTACTTTGAGAAATAAAATATATGTTAAGAGTTTTTCTAAAAAAAATATAATAATTGGTGCATGTATTTCACGCATGGGGTGCAACTGGAAGAGGGGATTTCATGCGAAATGACACATTTGTGGGTTTTTTGTTCAATTTTTTTGAAAATGACTTTTTATACCTTTATGCCAAATTAAAGGGGTGAATTGATCATTTGTTCTCATGTAAATAAAGTTATAACTTATAAGGATACTAGTGACACTTCAAGAAAATATGTATTTGGTAACAAATTTTTTTGCAGCTAAATTTTTTTTGCTGCTAAACAATATTCTGCAGCATTAATTTTGAAAGTTGCTGCTATTAGTTAAGTTATAGCAGCATTTTATAATAAATTTTGTTATCAAAAACCTTAAGCCAACGTTTTATTAGCAGTAACATGTCATAAATATTTTTTGTTGCTATATATTAATAGTAACAATTTTAGTATTAATTCTAGTATATTTTGTAGTGAATACCCCGCAAGTATCTCCAACCATCCATGCATATGCACATGATAAATTCTAAGGTTGTTCCATATTCATGACCACTTTCTGCATATGCCCTTCTCTATACTGAAAACCAAGTTGGCTATATATAGAAGCTTATCTTAAACTATGTCTAACCTTTATGTTGAAAACAAATGTCTCCCAACACTGTAAATGGTTCTATGTTTGTCATTTTTGTTTTTGGAAAATAAAAGAGTTATATGTTATATATTATTTAAAATTTTATATCGTTCATAACTTATGCATTGTTTTGTAAATTTAACTTTATCTCTTGAACATCACATTTGCTAATTATTTTTTTCACGAAAACAAAGAATAAATGATTCCTGAGTATTATTATCTATACTTTCTATTTATAAAAATAATACTTCGGTTTTAAAACTTTATTTGTTTACTATCTTATTTAAATATTTTTGTTCATACTTTTTAAATTTATAAAAACACTATGTTTAACTTTATTTTTAAAAACCATTTCAAACCATTAGAGATCCGTTGTGGAAAATATTTTTATAAATGATTGCAAACTATATTTTTAAAAACTGTTTTAAAAACTGTTTTAAAAACTATTAAAAATTTAAAATTGTTTTTTGAAAACGGTTGCAAACTGTATTTTTAAAAATCGTTTAAAAATTGAAAACATAGTTTTCTTATTTTTGAATACAAGTGATAAATATACATGAGTTTCATGATGGTTTTCCCGTATATTTTCCACTTAATTACAATTGTAAATTTAACAGAACAGATTGGAGGAAGAAGGAAGGTAGGGGTAATTACTAATTAAATGAATGATGTGAGTACTTTATAATGCAGTAAATGAGGTTCACAACAGATCGACACGTCTCTTATTAGGTCATTGACAAGATTGAGATGTCGGCCACTGAAGTACGCATGGAAAGACCACCGCTGATCGATCACAGTATCTCCCATAATCCAACCTCAATTCAATGTGGTGTTGGGTATCTTAAAAATACGATTGTGTTTCATCTATTTTTGAGTTTTCCCATATCTTTTGGACTTCAAATGATGTAAACCTTTGACACTTTTTAACATCAGTACAACGTTATTGTCTCTTCTTTTGGTCAATTCTCATGAGTTGATCATTCCACAGGACAGCAAATTGGTAAGTGAAAACAATAAAATTAGAATTTGGTTTGAACAAGTTTGTATTTTGCCCTTAGTAAAATGAAAGTGTGTTCATCAATTATCATATGGCCATGCGTGCTTTCTATATACTTTTTCTTTTTTGGATTGAACAATAAATTTTATGCCGATGAAAATGTTCTGAGATTATGTCTGGAGAAGTTAGACCTTGGCCGTGCTCCCACCACACTGCATATGGTGTCAAATCATTATCACCTTTGATACCTGAGGTAATAAAAGCGTTGAGCAGCCAAATTGGCCCTACTACACGTTTTATGATTTCCAACGATATCTGAATTATTATCTCCATTGATTTAGGACCGTAGAATTTTGCATGACGACAAACCTCTGTCGGAGAAATTGGTTAAAATGTTTTATATTCGGAGCTCGAAATCGAAAATACATTTAAAGACGTCTTAACCATCTAAACTAGACCCACAGTGCAACATGAACGTAATTTTCCACCTTGAATTAAACATCTTCTCCTCTCGCTTTTGAGGAAGAAAAAAAAGCATTCCTCTAGAATTTAATGAAATCACTTGCAAGTTTCCACCACCAACCCATCATCCTGAGTGGTAAAATAGAGTAATGCCTGAATCCCCATAGCATTAAAAGTTTAGATTCGTCCCTACAACAAGGGATATGAAAGTACATTTCGATGGGGCCATTTTAGGGTTATTCTTTCGCAAAAGTAGTTTGATGCTGCATTTTGGATAATATCTTCCTGTAAAGAACATCTTATGTGGGGACTTTTAGTTTTTCACATGTTTATTTGCTTAACTTTTTCCTTTTCAATGAGAGCTGAAGCCTCGAGTGCGTTATCTTCTCTTCTTCCCTGAAATAATAATTATAAAGTGCCCTACTTCCTTTTTCTATCATTTCATGTCCTTCTTGTAAAGAATTAAACCCATGCTGAATGTGAACATTTCTAACTCTTGCTCGCATCCAATTTGTACTAAACATTAACTGCGGTATTATGTATTTTCTGTTTTATATAATGTTTTTATGAATAAAGATTGTATTAAAACATTACACAAAACTCCACTACTCATGAGTTTTTTTTTTACAATCGAATAATCTTTCATTAATAATAAAGAGCAGTTACAGGTGTAAGAATTCATAAAGGATATAACCGTTTCTAATGACCTGACATGGAAC
The DNA here is from genome assembly GCF_937616625.2 of Mercurialis annua. Taxonomy (NCBI): domain Eukaryota; kingdom Viridiplantae; phylum Streptophyta; class Magnoliopsida; order Malpighiales; family Euphorbiaceae; genus Mercurialis; species Mercurialis annua. Next base: position 39,376,774 of record NC_065575.1, read on the forward strand.
AAGATATAAACCTTGATTCGCAGATCATCTTACAAAATAAAATCAAAATTACATAACTGCTCTAACATAATAAGATCCAATCATTTTCTGTCTAACAGAAGACTCACAAACTCTTCATAAAAAAACAACAAATCTTTCATATAGAAAGAACAGCAAAACTTTCAAAAAAGAAAGACAATCGCTGTAAAATAGTTATAAAAAAAACTAATATAACCTATAACGATTTCATCTTCAATCTTGAAAGGTCTTGATCCATCTCTGATTTTTTTATTTGTATATATATTGAAATTGATGCGCCTCGTCGATAGATTTACCAACCAAAATAAAAAAAATGAAAAGGAGTCGGTCATTTATTTTATTCTAAAGCAATAAAAAAGAAATGGCTACCGCCAACGGCTAAAATAAATCATTGACGGCAGCCGAAGCGAAAAACAAAAAGAGAAACGCTTGACGGTTAGGGTTTTCTATTTGAAAGAAAGGATAGAGGAAAAAAAAGTTTAATCAAATATATATAATTTATTTTATGTAGTATCTCACTCACTACTCAAGAGTTAATGCACAGTGTATATTGTTAATTGAATGATATCATATTGTAGTTGATAAATCATAGTGTGATTCAATGTTCGGACGGCCGATAGCCCATTTGAGAACAAAAATAAATTGTCAAAAGAATGTTGGAAGGGAGTTCTTTGCATCTTGATGATGAGGACACTACACGTTTGTAGTATCTTTGGTTATATTTCAAACACTTAGCTATATTTATGTTTTTTTTACTTAGAGCAAATTTTGTAAACTTTTTACAGATTTTATATATACGTATTCGATTCTGTATATTGAATGTCTCTTGTTCGTATGAATAGCATGTAGCATGTTTTAATAAACATGAAAAATGCCAAAAAAATGGGAAAATTCTACCGATAATTTAGTGTAGTTGCCGACAGAATATTCCCTTTTAGCGATGGAATTTCCGTCGCTAAAGGTCCTAAAATTAGCTACCAATATTAAGGTCAGTGACAATTACCGACGGAATTTTAGTGATCAAAATTCCGTCGTTAAATCGTCAGCCTTTGGTCGGCGAATCTTGCTAATCCGTTGCTAATGACAATTAGCGACGGAATTGTGGTGTTTAGCGACGAAAGCTTCCGTCACAAAACACCTATTTTTTAGTAGTGTCCACTCCAAAGATCAAATAATTATAAGTAAAGAAAGAAGAGAATAAAAAGAGATAAATGTAGAAGAAAAAAAGAATAATACTAGAGTTTAATCTGAAGACGTCTATTTATAAAAAGTCTGTGTTTGCCTTAGATTAATGAGAGAAAATATTTTATCTTAAGAATTATAATCATTCATCTACGCCTTTTGTGTTAGTTTTTTCATCTTTTATAACTACTTTGGACAGAAAAAAACTAGAAATACTTTCTGAGCGGACGAAAGATGTGCCCAATTTTTTTGATATACTAAGATAGAACACTCGAAGTGGGCTATCAATTAATTTGTTGACAAACAAAGTGACATGAACATTTTATCTATGAGGTGATTGAGGTGCAAGCTGAGGTAATTACATTGAAGTTTCTTAAACCAGAGATATCCCATAGTGTCTCGTACTACTACTTATACATACAATGTGTATGTGACACGTAGCAAGAGAAATGTGTAAAAATATATGTATCAATTATGATGAAGATATTGTTGCCTCTATACGACAAAGGGAAATTATACTTTTTGTAGCTGCGATTGTGGCTAGAGATTCTAAAGGATTTATTGAAAAGCAATTTAATTTGATGGATGTCAAATCAGTTTTCTGTTGCTAGCTTTCCGAGAAATTCTTGTTCAATATAAACATGAATCAAATGCATAATATATAAATATTATTACTATAATCGAATATGTAAGATCAATCTGCCCAATAAATCTCATCATCACTTTCACTAATCACTCTTGTTAGGTAGCTAAACATTTTATCTTTAAGGCTCCAATTAAACTTAAATATTAAACTCCGTAGGTCATCAATTTTTTTTAAAGGGTTAAATGCAAATTCATACAACAACTTTGACCTAATTTGCAATTACAACATAAACTTTTAAACTTGGCAATGTCGGTAACTAACTTTCATTTCTTGGCAAATTGGTATACCGACCAATCATAAAACGACAAATGGCGGTTTATTACTATGTCCACGTTAGTGTTTTTTGAGTTTGGTGTATCGATTTGCCAAAATTATAAAGTTGGTTACTGACATTGCCAAGTTTCAAAGTTTATGTTGTAATTGCAAATTAGGTCAAATTTAGTGTATGAATTTGCATTTAACCCTTTTTTAAATTATAAAAATGTTACTAAACAAACTTTTCTTATAAAATGACCACTAAACTATACCTTTTCTTATAAAAGGTTCACCTATATAAAACCTATTGTTTTCACGCTAAAACTCAACATTATTTCTTTCGTGACAAGCAGAAATTATAAAAAGGAGAATAATTCAATGACTGTTTTATAATAAATGGTATAATTCAATGACTTTTTTGTAATTCACCAAAAGATTAGTGCTCTTTTTATAATAACAGAAATATTTTTATAATAAAAAGTATAGTTCAGTGACCATTTTGTAAGAAAAAATTGTTTAGTGACCTTTTTATAATTTGAAAAAAATATAGTGGTTAATATCCACTAAACTTACATAACTCCAGTTAATTATTTTAGCTTTTTAGACTTCTCTTTATCATTGAAGAAAGGGATTTTTAATATTTATGGGAGAAAACGAGTCTACGATTTTAATAGAATGCTATCCAGCGCATATGGTAATTCTCCGCTTAACACAAAGTTAAAAATAAAAAGTTACTTTTCAAAACTCAATCAATATATACAAGGTCGGATTAAGGACATAATATATATATTTATTGAAATTTTAAAAGAAAAAAGAAAAGTTAAATCTCAAAGTTTTCGCAATAACTTGTAAATTTATGCGAGAGACTAATGAAATTATAACAAGCCAAACACCAAAAGATTCCAAAATCCTTAAAAGGGGCCACTAAATGCTTATCAGAAAAGACTAAACCCTGTATCAAGCAACATGATCTAGCACCAAGATATTAACCTAATCCCTAAGGTCAACTGAGCACGCTGCTTGTTTGTTTTTACTGGGTGCATTATTTATCATCACTCGACTAAACTAAACTACTGTTCGATCGGCTATGAAAGGCGACAAGATCAGCAAAAAAAATTTAAAATATTTATGCGATGTTAGGCAGTTGCTGAACATAGGTATTTAAATTAACAAGCAGCATTAAACGTGCTATTTATCTACTACTACTTTAAAGTTTTAGATATTGGTCGGCATTTTGGTAATAGAACAACCTTAAATGATGAGGTTTTTTGTCGATGCATGGCTACAATAAGTTCAATCAAGGTCTCTTGCCCCCTTACTTTTAGGGTCAATTTTATTAATATTGGTGACGAAAGAGCATAATAAAGATACGAGCAGATCTTGTAAGTCAATTGGAGTTGACATGCTGTGTTACCACCAACGCTTATTATTTTACTGCTTTTTTGCTAGTTGCTACCCTCCAAAAACAAGGCCTAATCACTCAAAAACCCCTCACCTTTAAACTTTTTTTCAATTCTACCCCGACGTTGAAAATTTGTCAATTTTACCCACTTTTGAATTTTCCGTTTTCAATTGTACCCCAATATTTTAATTTTTGTTAATTTTTTTACTTAAATGATGAAATCATTCAATTAATTAAGTCTAAACATGAAATTAAATTTTTTTTTATTCAAAAAATTACAAATAAGTCCTTTATTTTAAAAACTAACTAAAAACCATAATCAAATTAACACTAATTTAAATTCTTAATTAATTTAACTAAATTTAAATAAATTTTAAAAATATACAATTAATATATGCGAGACATGTAGAATGTTTTAAACAAATTTCCAAACACAAAAGACGTTAATTTAATTTTTCAGGGTACAATTGAAACACAAAAATGCAAAATAGGGTAAAATTGACAAATTTGCAACGTCAGGATAATTGAAAAGGGGCTAAAAGGTCGGGGTTTTTTAAGACATTAGGCCCAAAAACAATCATACCAATGTGTTTATTTTGCTTAAACTTACTCATAAATGGAGAGGACTATTTTTTTCATTCACTTAATATTATGTAAACATCGAAAATAAAAAGAGAAATGTTATTTTGTCCTCATTAAATTCAATTAAATCATCTTAACATGTGACGTTTAAATATCATTTTGTTACTTGTTCTTCAAATAAATTAATAATTACTCCTCCTTACATAAAAATAATAAAATATAACAATTAAAAAGTTAATAATTATAGTAATTAATTTGCAATACAAAAATTAGATTACTCTTTTAAATTTTTGAAATAAATCATTAAAATCAAAGAGACTATATAAATAATTTACAAAAACTAAAGTTAATATACAAATATAGTCTAATAAAATTTACTGACTTGATTTTATCAAGGTTCTACTTCTACCAGACTACCAGTACCAAATGAGATGATCCCAAAATGCAACAAGTGCTGCAATCTTTATTTTCTTTCGGGTAAATAGAAGGGGGCTGGAAATCTTCGTGTAGATATCAATGGGGCAAGTGTTTCCAAAAGAGAGACAAAAATTTACTTTTCCCATTAGTTCATTTAAAAAAATATACAAATAAATATAGAATTAATAGGATGAAAGTGGTCAATTTAATATAAAAAGTTAATTTAATGCAAAAAGGGGTCAATTTAGATAATTTTTGCCAAGTAAAAAAGGGTCAATTTTATGGTTTAGGGTACAATTAAAATGAAAAAATGCAAAATAGGGTAAAATTGACAGATTTGCAACGTCAGGGTAGAATTGAAAAGGGAATGAAAGGTCAGAATTTTTTAAGACATTAAGCCTTATATTTATTAAACTATTATGTTTATAAGTTAAGAAAAATTATGAATTTTTTTTAAAGAAGCTATGAAAGTTAACTCAATTATAGATTGACAAGTTGAATTGTGCAACAATGAGTTGTTTATGATTTAGTGATAATTTTATGCTGGCATGATTATTTGAATTCGCCAGTTTTTTTTATTTTGTGATGAATTGTTGCACTTCAACATTGTAATATGATACCAGAAATAAAATGACTCAAATTCTTTTGTATAGATTTATGATACTCAAATTAATCATTATAGCAAAGAAATGTTATAATAGATATCTTTAAATATATTTATTTTAACAATTGGATATCTTTTTTATTTGTTTTATTGGCATTGTTGAAATATTTATAAAAGGTATTATACTATTTCTATTTTCAGTTTCATAATATCAACATCTAAAACACATAGAGCACAAGTAATATTAAATTTTTTATCTTAGTGGACCGTAAACCAATGCTTATCTCAATGTCCTTCTTCCCTAATGTTACATTTGATAGCTAAACGTAGATATCGTAAGTTTCTTTGACGTATTAGTTGATGAGAGTGTCACGAAAATTTGGAATTTCTTTTTTCAGCAAAGTAGAATTGAACAACCTTTCATATATGCTGACTCCTTTGTGAGGCGGTCCTAGTGACATGACAATGACGTAAGTATATAAAGATTGGAAATTGGACGTTGAAGCTGTTTTTTTTAAGCAGTTCCATGCCTTTTTGTTTGTATGATGATGTATGTTATAAACAGAGATAGAAAATAAGTTGTTGTGTATTATGTTCAACAATTACAAGGCTATTTATACAAGTATAGAATCTCTATTCTAGGAAGGAAATCCTACTCTAGGAAATAATCAATCACAATCAATCATAATCAATTAGCCTATAATTTAGCTACTAATTAATAGACTAATTGATTCTAATATATCCACATTCCTAATATGCTTTAACACTCCCCCTCAAGTTGGAGCATAGATGTTAATCATGCCCAGCTTGTTACAAAGATAATCAACCCGAACTCCGTTAAGGGCTTTTGTGAAAATATCTCCCAGTTGTTCTCCAGTCTTCACATAACCAGTAGAAACTAAACCTTGCTGAATCTTTTCACGAATAAAGTGACAGTCAATCTCAATATGCTTGGTCCGCTCATGGAACACTGGATTGGATGCAATATGAAGTGCAGCTTGGTTGTCACACCACAACTTAGCTGGCTTAGAAGCTTGCAAACCCAATTCATCAAGGAGTTGGTATATCCACATTATCTCACAAATAGACTTTGCCATAGCCCTATACTCTGATTCTGCACTTGATCGCGAAACTACATTTTGTTTCTTGCTTTTCCAAGAAATCAAATTACCTCCAACAAAAACACAATATCCTGTGGTGGATCTTCGATCTTCTTTCGATCCAGCCCAATCAGCATCCGAAAAACATTCAATCCTAATGTGACCATGATCACCATACAAGATTCCACGACCAGGTGCCCCTTTTAGATAGCACAAAATCTGCTCTACTGCCTTCCAATGATCAATAGTAGGAGATGCCATATACTGACTGACTACACTGACTGAATAAGCAATGTCCGGACGAGTCACAGTAAGATAATTTAGTTTACCCACCAATCGTCTATATCTCTCTGGATCTTCAAATAGTTCTCCATCTTTCGTAAGTTGCAGACCAGGAATCATTGGAGCACTACATGGCTTAGCTCCCAATTTTCCTGTTTCAGATAATAAGTCAAGCACATATTTCCTCTGAGATAAGAAGATGCCTTTCTTGCTTCTGATCACTTCGACTCCCAAGAAATATTTCAACACTCCCAAATCTTTAGTATGAAACTGTGTATGCAGAAAAGACTTGAGAGATGAAATCCCAATGGAATCGCTGCCAGTGATTACAATATCATCCACATACACAACTAATAGTATAATGCCACAATTAGATTGTTTATAGAAAACAGAGTGATCGGATTTACTCTTCTTCATTCCAAACTGTCACGACCCAAATTATTGAGCCGAGACCGGCGCTAGGGAATGGGAGTGGTAGCTCCGAAACCCGTAGCAAGCCTAAAACCATTCTAACTTTTTTGCGGAAACGCAAACACAACTATCCTATAAACATATAATAAGAAAGACACGTTTACAATCATAACGTACATCATATATATCACACCATCGATACAACCATAGTGGGCATCTCACTTCCGTAACTTGTACGTACTAGCCCGTCTATCGATCAATACAAAACTGACAACTGTTAGCAAAAATACTAACTTGTAGTAATCCGGAAATACGGAATCGATCCCACGAAGACAAGAGGTTTAAAGTGAGCGAATATGTAATGGGAAATTCAATTCGGAAAGCAAAGATTAATTGGAATTATAGTAATGACTACGGAATTTAAAACTAGTGAAATCAACACTTTAAGCAATTAAGAACTAAAGCAATTAATTAATAAACGGGAATAACAATAGGAAAAAACGTCTAGAGGTTGTTAAATCATGCCACTAACGAATCCTAGAAAATTGGGTATAATAGTGTTATCGGCTCGGGTCAAGTTTTCCTAGATTGCCTAATCCGCTCTCTCGAGTCCGCAATTAGGTCTAATTGAGATTAGATTATCAAGTTGACGTCTAAATCGCTCTCGCGTAATTAGAAGTCAACAATGTCAATCTAATCCAATCGCGAAGCTAACTTCTAACCACCTAATCCCTAAACCGCCCTAGCGTGATTAGATTTTAGGTTTGTGATCAACTAAGTCCGTCTAATTAATTGACTCTCGCCTAATTAACTAGTCTCTAAACATAGATTAATAGATCAAGTTAATCTAAGCATTAAGCCCCAATAATCACAACAAACTCCCAACACAAATCTACCCTAATCAACTATTCAACTAATCATGGCAATCATCAACAACCCCCAAACAAGGAGTTTAGCTAGCCATTATCAAAACTAAAGCAATGATTAAACAAGAATTAAACATACTATTAAGATGTAGAAAGATTACCTTTAATAAGTAGAAGAAAAACATTCAACAATAACTATAATAATGAAGCTTGAATAATAATAATCTTGCATTAATCACCAAAGTTAAGAACAAGAATCTGGAATTAAAACTAAGAACAATTGTATCTAAAAATCTGAGAATAGTAATAGGAAATGGGGGCTACAAGTCTAAATCTAGTGCATAACCCTAAAAAGGGAAAATAAGGTACCCTTATATAGTACAGCCCAAAATAGGGAACAAAATACAACCCATCTAGAATGTTTGGCCCAATTAGGAAATGTTCTGAGAAAAGCTGACATCCTTCCTTTCCTCTTGTCTCGAATCGAGACACTCAACTTATGAGTGTGTCTCGATTCGAGACACACTAAGCAGATAATTCTGCTTCTCAAATTTTTGTGTCTCGATTCGAGACACCCATTTAAGTGGGATGTCTCGATTCGAGACACCTCTCCAAAAGGGGGAGTCGACTTCTTTCGCTTCCGGCTTTAACTTCTTTTGCGCTCGACTTCCGCTTCCGCTCATTTTCCACTATTTCGGCCTCAAAACTCTTCGTAATGCTCTTGATTCCCTGAAACATAAACACCCTCTATAAGCTAATCAATTCCATATAAAAGCGGGGTGAAAACACATAAAAGCATACGAAAAGACATCCTAAAGATAGGAGTATTTCACTCCTATCAAACCTCCTCACACTAAAACCTTGCTTGTCCCCAAGCAAGAAATGAATCTTACTATCAACCACAACAATTAGCAACCTTGGAGATTGTAAACACATGACTACACACGAACTCCCAACCAATGAAGGCACAAGACAAATTTCTAGTGTTATCAATTGTAAGCAATGCAACCAACGATGAATGCAAGTATAATGACATAGTCCAATGACATTGAGAATACTATTGGTAAGGCATTTGTGTTAAGCAAATTCGGAGTTACAATCATCTACGGGACATGCACACATTGGCCAAAATGAAATGGTAAATCATGGCATTATTCTCAAAGGAACCAAGCAAAGCACAATGAAACTCACAAGATATCACTCCAGCACACAAGTGTTTAGGGTAAACAATTAAACTCACATCGTGCTTATTCACCATAAGCTTGCCTTTAGTCCCGAACTCCACTATTTGGTTCGGTAATCAACAACTATCATATGGACTTGTGAGGGTTGTAACTTGGCTATGGGTTAGGGGTAGGTAGATTTGGATACTTGGCTAAAACTTGATTTGAACGACTCTTTTCTAATATACTTCCGACCTAGCTTGGATTTTCAACACTTGTGAACTTTTCAATTTTTATTGCCTTTGTTTATTCTTTCTTTCTTTTCTTTTCTTCATTTTTCTCTTTTTCTTTTGTTTTCTTTTTCTTCTTGATATTGTTGTTATTCTTTCTTTCTTTGATTTTCTTTTTCTCAAGGCAAATTTCTCTTCTTTTACCACTTCACATTTTCATTATAATCATCAAGCTAGAGCCACATTTTTCTCATCATTAGGTCATTCAAATCAAATTGGGTGTTTTAAGAGGTAAGTTGTTGAAGGGAGTTGTGTAATTTGTGTTTTGACAAAGAAGGGCTTAGGCTCAAAATGGTGATTCTAAAGGTAGAGGGTAGGCTTTTAAGTGATTTTGTTCAAAAATTTGGGGGTATTCCTAATGCCATACTCATCTAGTCATTGACACTCAACCTCTATAGTTTTGAGCGGACACCAAGCAAGTTCTAGGAATTTTAGCATGCAATTGACACTCACAACAACAATTAGGCTCAAAAATCACTCAATAAAAGGGTGTCATGCAAAAAGCTCAATTCCTATGAAAACATGCCAATCATACTCAAATTTTCAAAAATGGCACAAATTGTCAATTTAAAAGCACACATCATGTATCCGTATTAAGCACTACAACTTGTCAAAACACAACACCAATTAACATGGAATTAACTCGAATTTCATTGAACCATGTCATACAACTTGCATCTTATTAAACACATCCACATTTGATTGATTTAAACTAGAAAAATGCACTCACTAACTTCATTGATCGGGAATCAAACTTTCATTTCACAAATACACCAAGGTTACTAATCATGCTTCAACATACACAAGCCAATGATTTAGTGCGAGGTGACTCAAAATAAACAACCTAAAACAAACAAACTAGACTCCTACACGCAAACATTAAAAACAAAACAATAAAACCGAGACTCTAACGCATTCATATTTTCAACAACCCCTCCTCACACTATTTCTATGCTATGTCCCCATGGCAATGAAATAAAACGGAAAATTGCATGAGTTAGAGTTGAAGAAAGCAAATCTTCGAGTTCAATCGAACTCGGGTGGCTCCGGCGAAGGTGTAGGAGACGGGAAACGCGGACCGCCTTGAGCGTTGTAAAACTCTTGCATCTTTTGTTCATGCCTCCTCATGCGATGTTGCATCCTTTCTTGCCTATACTCCATCTTCTTCCACATCCTTCTTTGCTCCTCCATAAAAGCACGTTGGTCCGCTTGGAAATCGTATGGGGGCGGTTGCTCCCATTGGACTCCCTCCGGAACACTAGCAAATTGTTCCCCACCTTCGGCACTAGTGCCGGCCATATGGTTATCTTTTCTTCTAGGTTGCTCCTTTGGCCGCCTCGGTATGGGTTCTTCTCTTGGCTCACTCCAACCCGCTCTAGGGTAAGGTTGGCCGGGATGGGTGTCTTCCCAATGTACTTGTACGTATTTTCCAACAACCCGTTGTTTCCTTGCATAGCCCCCATGCGAGAGATGATCCACATCGATCATCTTTGGAGGTAACAACTTGTATTTGCTTTCATCAAACTCGGGGTCTTTTCTTGCTAAGTGCATCACAAACCAACCATGGCCGAGTTTCTTATTTTTCTCCGGAGCTTCTAACAAAATCTTCATGAATCGATAGCCCACATTAACTTGCACATCCGGGTTGGTTTCATCCTTGAGTACCCGGAGAATTAGCAAATCCGATCGTGTTACCTTGTTGTACTCATGGCGCCCGACATAAGAGTGAGCGTACCATTTGAGCAAGACTATGGCAGCGATATCCCTCACCTCATTGAGCTTCGCATTGTGGCTATCAAAAACCGCCTTACCCGATGCCCCATTCCAAACCAAATTGTCATCAAATTCTTCCGGTATAAACTTCAATCCCATATCCCACAACGAAAAATCTTCAATCAAGTTGGCCAATGTGTATTCCCGCTCTTTCCCTTCTAGCCGGAAAGTGAGAGTTGTCTCGCTTGTTGGTGATGGTTTGAGTGTGGTGAAGAACTCATAAGTAAGTTCCTCACAATACTCATGTGGAGAAGCCTCCATTTTTGTAAAATCCAACCAATCGAAATAGGGCTTCACAATCCCATGGATTTTCAACTTCGTCATGCTCTCCCAACAAATCTTGTATGGAACGGAAATACCTTTCTTCTTAAGGCTCTTGAACCTATTCCCTTCCGCCTCGGTACGGATATCAAAAGGCGTATCAAAACGGTGTCGAAGAGCCCCCGGAGTGTTAACTCCGAAAACGTTGGACCCGGAAGCACTTTTCTTACGGTTGGAACGGAAGGTTCCTAGCGTTGGTTCAACCTCCGGTGGTGGTGGGTTCGAAGTTTGCGCGACGGTCTTCTTTGATCGTGTAATTCGTGACATGGCTAGAGTGGCGTAAAGGGTGTTCGGAAATGTGTTTGGAATTGAATTTGGGTAGATTGAATGGTGGCTAAGGCTTCTTGAAGGTTTGGCTTGATGAAAGAGAAAGAAGCTTTTGGATATGGAGGTTTTCTAATTTAGGTATGGAATTGTGGAGAAGATGAAGTGATGGAGTCCTTTTTATGGCTAAATTCATAGCTATGGATTGAAGGGCCAAGATGTGTTGTAAGTTGGTGATCCATGTCAAAAATTTGAATCTTGAAGGGTTAGGATCGTGCCACATCATCAATCCATGTGAAGCAAATAAGAGCCAATGAGAAAATTTCAAAGTCCCCCCTTTAAGTCAAGTGTCTCGAATCGAGACACCCTTGTTAAATAGGTGTCTCGATTCGAGACACCAAGAAAAGAGAAGCAGAATAATCTGCTTCTTTTGTCTCGAATCGAGACAACTTCCTAAGAAGCTTGTCTCGATTCGAGACAAGGGAAAACAGATTATTCTGTTTTTCCTTTCTTAGGGAACCTTGATTTTTTTTTGAAGAATCGCTCCACCGAACTCCTACACATCCAAAAACCGAACATACCACGCATTATCTCGAACATAACAACATATGAAATACGCCAAATCATAAACAACAACAAAAAAAAAAAAAAATGAAAAACTTAAGGCAATTGCAAAATGAAAACAACTAAAAGCATTAAAATTCAAACCTCTTGGGATTGCCTCCCAAGTGCGCTTGTTTAAGGTCGAAAGCTCGACCGTCAATCCGTGGCACTTAAGTTGAAGGGGGAGCAAGATAGATCTTGTCATCTATTTGACCCGTCAAAGGTCCCAAGTAGGGCTTGCAACGGTTTCCGTTGACCTTGAATGTCTCTCCCTTTTGATTTTCTAATTCTATTGCTCCATGAACCGCCACGTGCCGGATCTTATACGGACCACTCCACCGAGATTTTAATTTTCCCGGAAACAACCGCAACCTTGAATTATAGAGCAACACAAAAGCCCCAACTTCAAATGACTTGGGTGAGATGTGAGCATCATGCCATTTCTTCGTTCTTTCTTTATAAAGTTTGGCATTCTCATAAGCATCAAGTCGGAATTCATCTAGCTCATTAAGTTGCAACAACCGCTTCTCACCGGCCGCCTTGAAGTCATAGTTCAACTTTTTAATTGCCCAATAGGCTTTGTGTTCTAATTCAACCGGCAAGTGACACCCCTTACCATACACAATTCGATAAGGCGACATACCGAGAGGTGTCTTAAATGCCGTGCGGTAGGCCCATAAGGCATCATCCAACTTGAGGGACCAATCCTTTCTTGTCCCATTTACTGTCTTCTCTAAAATTCTCTTCAATTCACGATTCGAAACTTCCACTTGGCCACTCGTTTGGGGGTGATAGGGGGTAGCAACTCGGTGGTACACATTGTACTTTTTCATCAAAACCTCAAATTGCCGGTTGCAAAAATGCGACCCCCCATCACTAATGATAACCCTTGGAGTCCCAAATCGGTTAATTAGACGCTTGAGAAACTTCACCACTACCTTGGCATCGTTTGTAGGTAAAGCCTCCGCTTCTACCCATTTCGATACGTAATCCACACAAACCAAGATAAAAAGATTTCCATGAGACATCGGAAATGGCCCCATGAAATCTATGCCCCACACATCAAAGATCTCCACCTCTTGGATTGAGGTCAATGGCATCTCATCTCGTTTGGAAATGTTCCCTACTCGTTGACAACGATCGCAATGCCCCACAAACTCCTTGGCATCGCGAAATAGGGTAGGCCAAAAGAACCCACTTTCTAGCACTCTAGCCGCGGTCCTTGACGCCCCATAATGCCCGGCGTAATCCGCCTCATGACAATGGCTCAAAATTGGCATCACTTCCTTCAAAGATACACACCTCCGGATCATCCCATCACCACATATCTTGAAAAGATACGGCTCGTCCCACAAAAAACGTTTCACATCACTCAGAAATTTCTTCTTTTGATGGTGCGATAGATCCGGTGGCATGACATTGGAAGACAAGTAATTAGCTATATCCGCATACCAAGGTGTCTCCACTTCCGAGATTACCATCAACATTTCATCCGGGAACCGTTCATTAATATCAACACCAATTGGAATAGGTTCCGGAGTTTCTAACCGTGATAGGTGATCCGCCACAACGTTCTCCGTTCCCTTTTTGTCTCGGATTTCTACATCAAACTCTTGCATTAAAAGAATCCATCGAATAAGCCTTGGTTTTGCGTCTTGCTTAGCAAAAAGATATCTCAAGGCGGCATGATCGGTATAAATGATGGCCTTTGATCCGAGCAAATATTGCCGAAACTTGTCTAACGCAAATACCACCGCCAACATCTCTTTTTCGGTTGTGGTATAATTGAGTTGAGCTCCCGCCATGGTCCGGCTCGCGTAGTAAATCACGTGGACTTTCTTATCCTTCCTTTGACCCAAAACACACCCTAAGGCTTGGTCACTCGCATCACACATGAGCTCAAAGGGCAAGTTCCAATCCGGAGACGATATAATTGGCGCGGTCACAAGTGCCTCCTTAAGTTTCTCAAAAGCACCTTGACATTCCTCTGTGAATTCAAACGGCGCATCTTTAACTAGCAATCTCGTCAAGGGCCGTGCAATAGATGAAAAGTCCTTAATGAATCGCCGGTAGAAGCCCGCATGGCCTAAAAATGCCCGAACTCCTTTGACCGTAGCCGGAGCTACTAATTTTTCAATAACCTCTGTTTTTGCCCTATCCACTTCGATTCCCGCTTCCGATATCCTATGCCCGAGTACAATGCCTTCATCCACCATAAAGTGGCACTTTTCCCAATTTAGCACCAAGTTTGTCTCAACACACCTTGCTAGAACCCGCCTTAAGTTCGCTAGACAACCATCGAATGAATCGCCAAACACGGAGAAATCGTCCATGAACACCTCCATAATATCCTCAATCATGTCGTTAAAGATTGAGGTCATACATCTTTGAAATGTGGCGGGTGCGTTGCATAGTCCGAAGGGCATTCGCCGATATGCAAAGGTACCGTAGGGGCATGTGAAGGTCGTCTTCTCTTGATCTTCCGGGAGAATTAATATTTGATTGTACCCGGAGTACCCATCAAGGAAGCAGTAGAATTTGTGTCCCGCTACCCTCTCTAACATTTGATCGATAAATGGTAGCGGAAAGTGATCCTTTCGGGTTACCTCATTGAGCTTCCGATAATCGATGCATACTCGCCAACCGGTTACCGTCCTTGTGGATATTTGTTCTCCTTTTTCATTCTCCACCATCGTCATACCGCCCTTCTTAGGGACACATTGAATTGGGCTTACCCACTCACTATCCGAAATAGGGTAGATTATTCCGGCGTCGAGGAGCTTAACAATTTCTTTGTGCACTACCTCCTTCATATTCGGATTCAATCTTCGTTGCCTTTGAGCCGACTTCTTTGACTCATCTTCGAGATTGATCTTATGCATCACAATTTGAGGACTTATTCCACGAATGTCGGAGATTTGCCACCCTATTGCTAATACATGCTCCTTCACCACTTGTACCACCCTCCTCTCTTGTTCCTTAGAAAGCTTGTTCGAGATGATTATTGGCAAAGTCTCATTCTCCCCAACAAAGGTATACCGGAGATGAGAGGGAAGTGGCTTCAACTCAACTTGTGGTGGCACCTCGGAAGATGGTGGAGTCACACCACTACTCTTGTTCAAATTCTCCGGCTTAGGTTCATCCTCCTCGGAATACTCATCACTCGGACTATCGGAATGGAATGTGACTTTCGAAATTTCAGAAAAATTTGGGTCCCCTTCTTTTGCTCTTGTCTCGATTCGAGACAGTCTACTTATGGGACTGTCTCGATTCGAGACAAAACCATAGGGAGTTTCTGCTCCCTTTTTCTTAGTGTCTCGATTCGAGACACTCTCTTTAGTTGGGTGTCTCGAATCGAGACACTCATGTAGGGAACCCAGAAGTTGATTTTTCGTCACTCCGTCTTGATTAAACTCTTCCATACTCGCTTCAAGAGTATCCCTCACAAGTTCATCAACCAAATCGATTCTCATGCAATCTTCCTCCTCGATGGCATTCCGCATCACTCTCTTCATATCAAACTCCACACTTTCCTCATCAATTCTCAAGGTGAGCTTGCCGGCGTGAACATCGATGAGAGCACGCCCGGTGTTCATAAAAGGGCGACCGAGAATCATAGGACATTCTTTATCCACCGCATAGTCTAAGATCACAAAATCCACCGGAAAGATGAATTTATCCACTTTAACGAGTACGTCTTCCACTATCCCATACGGCTTTTTGAGAGAGTGATCGGCAAGTTGCAATACCATCGAGGTGCGCTTTACCGGTTGATCACCAAATAAAGACCTAAAAAGAAACAATGGCATCAAGTTAATACTTGCCCCAAGATCACACAAACAATTTATAGCATTCATATTTCCTATGGTGCAAGGTATAGAAAAACTCCCTGGATCTTTAAGCTTTGTCGGTAAATTGCTTTGGATTATTGAACTACAATGCTCCGTGAGCGGTATTGTCCCACCTTGCTCCCAACTACGCTTGTTCATAATTATGTCTTTCAAGAATTTTGCATATTGGGGCATCTCCCGAAGTGCATCCGCCAAGCTTAGATTGATTTGCAATTTCTTGAAAATCTCAAGGAACTTGTGAAATTTTTCGTTCCCTTGAGCTTTCCTCAACCGGCTTGGGAATGGAACCGGTGGTACAAACGGTGGAGGTGGTGGCGGCCTCACATAGGGCTCTTCAACCTCGACAACCACTTCCTCACATTCCTTTGGCAACTCTTGACTTGAACTTGCTATGTCAATTACCACTTGAGGCTCATCCTCCTCAACAACTTGCCTCTTTCCGTTAGCTTTCTCAAGAGTTCTCCCGCTTCGGAGCTCTACCGCCTTAACATGTTCTCTAGGGTTGTTCTCCGTAGTAGATGGCAATCCCCCTTGTGGTCTACCTTGAAGATTGATAGCAAGTTGAGAGATTTGAGTCTCAAGCATTTGATTAGTGGCGGCTTGATTCTTTTGAAGTTGCTTCATCTCTCTAAGCTCATCCATCAACTTAGCAAGCATATTCCCTTCATCCATGTTTCTTTGAGGTTGAAACCCGGGAGGATGTTGAGGTCTAGCACCCGCATTGTTGCCATGACTTTGATTGTGATGGTAATTTCCTTGTTGTTGGGGAGGTCTATTTCCACCTTGAAAGCTTGGACCCGCTTGATTAGGCCCTTGAGCATTGCCTTGCCCTTCTTGATTTCTCCACCCGAAGTTTGGATGATTCCTCCATCCGGGGTTGTAGGTGTTAGAGTAAGGGTCATTAGCTTGCCTTTGTCCCCCGATGTAGTTGACTTGCTCACTCAAGGCTTGACCCGTAACTAGGCATTCTCCTCCCGAATGGCCAAAATCACCACAAAATTCACAACCTACTTGCACATAAGCCACCGGAGCGTTTCTTTGCATCGGAGCGACTTGTTTCTTGAGAGCATCCACTTGAGCTTGAAGCGAAGCATTTGCGGCTTTGATGGACTCCATCTCCCTCACTTGATCAAGAGTCATGAGTGACTTTTGAGTAGGTGGCGCTCTTCTTTCCATAGGACCCCAAGTACTACTAACCACGGCCAATTTCTCCACCAATTCAAGGGCTTCCTCATAGGTCTTTTGCATAAGTGAGCCCCCCGAAGCCGCATCGATAGTAGCTCGGGTAGTGACATTCGTCCCATCATAGAAGATTTGTATAACATGCTCTCTATTGAGCCGATGATGGGGTACACTTCGTTGTAAATCCTTGAACCGCTCCCATGCTTCATGAAGTGATTCTCCTTCAAATTGGACAAACTCAAGTATGTCTTTAGTCAACTTTGTAGTCTTGCCATGAGGGAAATATTTGTTAAGGAAGGCTTGAGCCAACTCCCTCCAATTGTGAATGGACTCATTAGGTAGAGAATGCAACCAAATGCTAGCCTTGTCCCTCAAGGAAAAAGGAAACATCCGAAGTTTAATTTGGTCCGCCGTTATCCCATGAAGCTTGAATGTGTTTAGAACACCCAAAAACTTGGCGATATGCTCATTAGGATCCTCATGACTCAACCCAAAGAAGGCACAACGATTTTCCAAAAGTTGAATGGTACTCGGCTTGATCTCAAAAGTTGCCGCTTGAACCGGCATTGTGAAGCATCCAAAAGTTGCATTGTCCACATCCGGCAAGAAAAACTCACCCAAAGTTTGTCTTTGTTGGTTTGGTACTTGCGCGTGCGCTTGGGGTCGATCATCCCTTGGGTGGTCTTGTTGCCTTGGTCGGTTCACATTCCCTAATGGAGGAGCGGGTGGATATTGTTGTTCCCCTCCATCCATTAGAGGATTGAACCTCCCCTCTTCATCATAATTGTTTCCCTCGTTATTCATAACTTCGGGTATACGGGCTCTTCTTCTTACACCTCTTTCGTAGTTACCGAGGTTATCTTGGAACGGTTCTAGTGGTAGATTTGCTCGTCGCGTATTGTGCATACACAAAAATCAAATTCCCTACACAAACACAAACAAGAAAACCGAGTGTAAACCACGAAAGATAATTAATAACAATAAACCAAAAACAGAAAATAACGCTAACTCGACCGAATTTCACAATACTTTCAATCAATTAAACGCAACCTTGTCCCCGGCAACGGCGCCAAAAACTTGTTAGCAAAAATACTAACTTGTAGTAATCCGGAAATACGGAATCGATCCCACGAAGACAAGAGGTTTAAAGTGAGCGAATATGTAATGGGAAATTCAATTCGGAAAGCAAAGATTAATTGGAATTATAGTAATGACTACGGAATTTAAAACTAGTGAAATCAACACTTTAAGCAATTAAGAACTAAAGCAATTAATTAATAAACGGGAATAACAATAGGAAAAAACGTCTAGAGGTTGTTAAATCATGCCACTAACGAATCCTAGAAAATTGGGTATAATAGTGTTATCGGCTCGGGTCAAGTTTTCCTAGATTGCCTAATCCGCTCTCTCGAGTCCGCAATTAGGTCTAATTGAGATTAGATTATCAAGTTGACGTCTAAATCGCTCTCGCGTAATTAGAAGTCAACAATGTCAATCTAATCCAATCGCGAAGCTAACTTCTAACCACCTAATCCCTAAACCGCCCTAGCGTGATTAGATTTTAGGTTTGTGATCAACTAAGTCCGTCTAATTAATTGACTCTCGCCTAATTAACTAGTCTCTAAACATAGATTAATAGATCAAGTTAATCTAAGCATTAAGCCCCAATAATCACAACAAACTCCCAACACAAATCTACCCTAATCAACTATTCAACTAATCATGGCAATCATCAACAACCCCCAAACAAGGAGTTTAGCTAGCCATTATCAAAACTAAAGCAATGATTAAACAAGAATTAAACATACTATTAAGATGTAGAAAGATTACCTTTAATAAGTAGAAGAAAAACATTCAACAATAACTATAATAATGAAGCTTGAATAATAATAATCTTGCATTAATCACCAAAGTTAAGAACAAGAATCTGGAATTAAAACTAAGAACAATTGTATCTAAAAATCTGAGAATAGTAATAGGAAATGGGGGCTACAAGTCTAAATCTAGTGCATAACCCTAAAAAGGGAAAATAAGGTACCCTTATATAGTACAGCCCAAAATAGGGAACAAAATACAACCCATCTAGAATGTTTGGCCCAATTAGGAAATGTTCTGAGAAAAGCTGACATCCTTCCTTTCCTCTTGTCTCGAATCGAGACACTCAACTTATGAGTGTGTCTCGATTCGAGACACACTAAGCAGATAATTCTGCTTCTCAAATTTTTGTGTCTCGATTCGAGACACCCATTTAAGTGGGATGTCTCGATTCGAGACACCTCTCCAAAAGGGGGAGTCGACTTCTTTCGCTTCCGGCTTTAACTTCTTTTGCGCTCGACTTCCGCTTCCGCTCATTTTCCACTATTTCGGCCTCAAAACTCTTCGTAATGCTCTTGATTCCCTGAAACATAAACACCCTCTATAAGCTAATCAATTCCATATAAAAGCGGGGTGAAAACACATAAAAGCATACGAAAAGACATCCTAAAGATAGGAGTATTTCACTCCTATCAACAACCAAAAGACATCACATCAAACAAACATTAAATACGTACACAACCTATAAGACCTAACTATACTAGGCTAAGACTCGTCACACGTATACTACTGCAGCACCAAGGGGACTTGTACCCAGCACACCAAAAATGGTCTGTCTGATCCGACTCTATACACCTGAAAAACATCAATGTGAGGGGTCAGTATTTGGGGAAATACTGAGTGAGATAACACATTACTAAGGTATTATAGAAAATAACATCGCATTTAAAACAAAACACATATATACAAACATATTATACTTCGAGCATTTGATCCGATCGAAACCCTAATATCTTAGTATGCATAATGAACATTATCACAACATCTAACGATCGATCGATATGAGTCCGGGATAGTTCAACCAGCCGACTCGCAGATACAGGCCCCGGGATAGTTCAACCAGATAGGCTCTGTATCGCATGCACAAACAAGTATGATAGACGACCCATGAAATCTCTATCTATGACTTACCCGGACGCTGGTGATCACACAGCCTATTGACACCCAATAGGTAGCTTGTTTCCCCCGGATCATATACTAGTTTTCACAATCTATATATATTCGATAATACGATGCACAAATTCATTTCTATCGATAAAATACTATAGCATGCGATGTAGTTTAATATTATACTTATAATATAAAAACTATCTATTGCGTAATAATACTCAAAGTAAAGTTTAACTCACTACGATCGCTATTCCTTATATCCAAACGTAAGCTCCACACGTCATTCACTCTTTTAACTATTCGAGCTCGTCGATCTCGTACCTCGTCGATGTATCCACTTCCTATTCAAATCATACGTACGTTTAATTCATAAACGTAGGCTTAATATCAAAACTCTAAGTTATAAACTTAGGTTAATATAATCGTAGTTTTCAGGACAATGCGCAGGTGCTGCCTGCGCACTGACACTGTTTAGTAAAACAACGATCTCTCCCAATTGAACCGTTGGATCGAGCTGAAATTTGACAGACGCGTTCCTAAGGGGCAAATCTATAAACTGACCGTAGGATTTCTCAATCTGGCAACATTTAGGTAGTGTGCGAACGCACACAATGAGTGTGCGAACGCACACCCCAAAATTCAAGGAGTGTGCGATCGCACACTCAATGTGTGCGAACGCACACCCTTGACAGCCCCCGGAAAAGTCATTTTCCGGGCGCTGCGCCGCTTTCCGACACTCCCGACATGCTTACGCTTCATTTTAACATATAATCCAATTCGAATCTCACCAAATACGACAATAGAAACGCGATTACAATTCGTTTAATTCGTTAAAACGATATAACCCTAATTCAATCATTTCAATCTCAAAAATCACCAAATTACCTCGATTTGATGCTCGTGGTAGATAGAGAATTGAATTCTTAATCCAACGGTGCGAGAATCACTCGATTCGGACGAGAAACGGCGAAACGGCGGCGGAACGAATCGATCGCCTTAAACCTTCTGTACGCTTCTTCTTCTTCTTCCCTCTGATCTCTTTCCTTTTCTTTATATAGATTGGCTAATTAGCCACTTTAGTCCTTCATTTCTTTAACTCAAACCATTTCTCTTTTAAACTTTCAATTTTAACCGAACGATTAATTATTCACTTAAACTCGAATATCTACGTATTATTTATATCCAAATAAATAATACTACTCCAAATACAACTATTCTCGTCGATAATCTTCCGATTGCTATTCTCGAGGCTAAATTGGCTAATTTGCACTTTGATCCTTGAATTCTTCAAAATTGACAATTTAGCCCAAAATGAATCCGCGTCCAAATTTTAAAAGGTCTCCGATTGACCTGAAACTTTTACCACCAATACTATAAAACATTTCGCGGACCTTGGCGAAATAATTCTATTTTCGGACTAAACTGGTTAAATTACCACTTTAGTCCCTGATCTAATGTTTGTGACTTTCCTTAATATTTTTCCTTATTTTCTTATTCTAATCCTCAAACATATACGTCTTACTCCATATTATCCTTTTCTTTAATATCCAATATATTTATTTCTGTAACTCCGGTCCTTCTCTACCGGACACGTTGCACTAAACGGCACCTGAACTTACGGGGTATTACACAAACTTCTCAATAGCATCACTGAACTTGCCAAACCAAGCACGAGGACTCTGTTTCAAGCCATATAAGGATTTGCGAAGATGACATACTTTCCCATACTCCCCCTGAGCAACAAAACCAGGTGGTTGCTCCATATAGACTTCCTCCTGAAGATCTCCGTGAAGAAACGCATTCTTGATATCTAATTGATGTAAAGGCCAATGATGAGTAGCCGCCATTGAAATGAATAGCCTCACAGAAGTAAGCTTAGCAACAGGAGAAAAGGTTTCAAAGTAATCCACTCCATATGTCTGAGCATAACCTTTAGCAACAAGGCGAGCTTTTAACCTAGCAACAGAGCCATCAGGATTAACTTTAACAGCAAACACCCATTTACATCCAATAGTTCGTTTCCCTGCAGGTAAATCAACTAAGGTCCAGGTACCATTAGTATCCAAAGCATTCATCTCCTCAATCATAGCTTTACGCCATCCAGCATGGGATAAAGCCTCTTTTACAGACTTAGGAACAGAAACAGAATCAAGAGACGCAATAAAAGAACAAGATGATGACGACAAATGGTCATACGAAACAAAAGAAGACACAGGATAAGTACAAGTACGCTTACCTTTACGAAGAGCAATGGGAAGATCATCGCTCGGAGGCGGATCCGATGACGAAGATGCTGGTTCAGGACATGGAACTAGAGGATCTGAAGTAGGTGTAATTACATGATTAGACGGTTGTGTTCGACGAGAATATGTTTGAATTATTGGAGGCTTAGCCGGAGCACGAGGAGGAGGTATAGAGCGTGATGTAACAGTATATATTAGCAGATCATCATCCTCCCCCTGACTAGTAGGACCTGAAGATAAAGAAAATGGAACATTTTCCAAGAAGGTGACATCAGCTGATACAAGGTACCTGCTAAGAGTAGGACTATAGCACCTATATCCTTTTTGAACACGAGAATATCCAAGGAAAATACACTTTAAAGATTTTGGATCAAGTTTCGTTATCTGAGGACGGACATCTCTAACAAAACAAGTACAGCCAAATATCCTAGGTTCAATAGGAAACAAAGTTTTATTAGGAAAGAGAACTTGATACGGAGTCTCACCAGATAGTACCGTAGAAGGCATTCTATTGATTAGAAAACAAGCTGTAGAAACGGCATCAGACCAAAAATATTTAGGAACCTGCATTTGAAATAACAAAGCTCTAGCAGTTTCAAGAAGATGTCTATTTTTTCTTTCAGCAACACCATTTTGGGATGGTGTGTCCACACAAGAAGTTTGGTGAAGAATACCATGATTCACCATATAATTTTGAAAGGTGTTTGACAAATACTCTTTAGCATTATCACTTCTTAAAATTTGCACAGGCTTACTAAATTGAGTTTGGATTTCAGCACAGAAATTAGTAAAATGAGAAAATAATTCTGAACGATTTTTCATCAAGTATAACCATGTCGTTCTAGAGTAATCATCCACAAAAGTAACAAAGTATCTGAATCCAGTTTTAGCTGTAACTGGACAAGGACCCCAAACATCAGAGTGTACTAACTCAAAAGGTGCACTAGCTCGTTTATTGATTCTTGGACTAGAACTAAGACGATGATGTTTTGCAAACTGACAAGACTCACAATCTAGAGATGACATGCTCGAAAATTGAGGAAAAAGTTTCTTTAATAAAGGGAGAGAAGGGTGACCAAACCGACAATGTGCTTCAAAAGGAGTTACAATTCCAGTGCAAGCTATAGATTTTGGTATTTCTGGATCAAGTATGTAGAGGCCTCCGGATTCATGTCCCTTACCAATAATCTTCTTCGTCATAAGATCCTGAAACAAACAATAATCGGGAAAGAAAGTGACAGAACAATTCAAAGTACGAGTAAGTTTACTAACAGACATCAAATTGAAAGATAATTGAGGTAAACTAAGAACAGATGACAAAGGTAATGATGACGTGGGTTTAATAGTTCCAGAACCAACAACACAAGATTGCGACCCATCGGCTAAAGTAACAGAAGAGCTAGACTGATTTGACTGAAATTTAGAGAACAAACTAGGATTACCTGTCATATGATCTGTAGCACCTGAATCAATGATCCATTTTGAAGATGAAGAAACAAGACATGTACTAGATTTACCTGATTCAGCAACGTCATTTACTGAACTAGATTGAATGAGCCTGGCATACTCATCTGCAGAAATAGTAACCGTTTTTACAGAGGTTTTAACCGTAGATGCAATACAAATTAACTGAGATCTCTTAGCCTGCAACTTCTTGCAATCTCGCTTCATATGACCCGCTCTATGACAGTAGTGACAAATCACAATTTTATTTTCCGTCATAATTTCCACCAAAGTTGATGACCGACAAAGTTGCAACTAACTGCTTCGTTAGGCGGTAACACAACACTGCTGCAAATACTACTACACTGCTTCTTTAGGCAGAAGAAAAAAAAATCCTATTCTTTAGAATAATGCTCTGATACCATGTTATAAACAGAGATAGAAAATAAGTTGTTGTGTATTATGTTCAACAATTACAAGGCTATTTATACAAGTATAGAATCTCTATTCTAGGAAGGAAATCCTACTCTAGGAAATAATCAATCACAATCAATCATAATCAATTAGCCTATAATTTAGCTACTAATTAATAGACTAATTGATTCTAATATATCCACATTCCTAATATGCTTTAACAGTAAAAAGCATTTTTTTCTCCCAGGACAATTCTGCACACGTATTCTTTGATGCTAAAAGATGATAGAGAAAATTTATTGATGTATCAGTTCACTTTAAAAATTTGTGATAGATATTGGTAAGCTGAATTTCTTTTAACACATAATTTATGTTGCTCAATGTGTTGAAATTCTTAGAACTGTAACATAATTGCGAACTGTTAATAAATAACAAAAAGTTATAGCGTACCAATTAATTAAGTAAAATAAAAAATCTTGATAATCATTATTATGTAGGTGTATAGATCTATTTTCGCTAACATAATCAGAATAATAGTTGTTATGTCATTTGGTAGTTGTGAAATTGTTTGTTTGGAATTTTTCATGTTTGTATTTTGCAAGTTTGATTATTGTGATTTTTATAAGAGAGATTTTTGTGATGTGATATCATGATTTATACATTATAATTTTGTATATGAGAATTCTACATTACTCCCTCTGTTCTATTTTATTTGTCCACTTTCTATTTTCACACATATTAAGAAAACATTCAATACTAACAATTCTTTCTTTTGTACCCATTTTCGGTTCTTGAAAATTACTATATTGAAAATAAAAATAGTCAATACAATAATAATAACATTAAATGTCAACACAAATGCAAGAATAATATCCATAAATATTAGGTAAAAGAGGAAAATATGTGTATATAATACAATTGTGACAATCATTTTGGGACATCTAAATATAGTATAGTGGACAAATAAAATGGGACGGAGGAAGTATTAATTAGCCATAAATAGAAATTATGTGTGTTATTAGTTTTAGGACTATTCATGGCATGATTGTTTCTTATTATCTTTTGATTTTCTTTATAAAAAACATAAAATAAATTGAATTGGTGATGTCTTATGTCTATCTATATTTTACGGTTTTCTATAATTAAAAGCATGTGATCTAGTTCTAATATTTATGGGATAAATTGATGTTAATGGCAGTGTTTTGGATGGAAAAATGGCCACATATAATTTTATAATCACTTGTTCCACTAGCATTATCATTAAATAGGACAACTATAATAAGAAAATGCATTATTTTATAACATAAAATTATTTAATTAATGGAGAAATGACATTTATCTTCTTTAACAACTAAAATAATGCAATATGACGGTAAAACACATAACTATAAACGTTTTGTATTCGGTAACATATATTTATTAATAAAATTTTCATAATAAATTATTTTTTCACATGTTTATCTAAGTCATAATGAAAAAGCATAAACAATTAAAGAAAATTAATTTAATTTTATAATCTATTATAAACTTTTTGAATTATACAACCATAAATTTTTAAGTTTGAGTAAGTTTTACGGATTAAATTTAACTATGTATAAATTTAAGGCTTACTCACCAAAAAAAACCTCGCCTTTTAACCCCTTTTCAGTTGCACCCTAACGTTGCAATTTTGTCAGTTGCACCCTAATTCACACCTTTGGGTTTCAATTCCACCCTCAAAATTAAATTGGACTTTTTTTACTCGGGAAAAATTCATATTTGAACTCTTTTCCACATAAAAAGTTAAAAATTGATGACTTATTTTAACTTTTTTCAAATGAAAAAGAGATCAATTTAGTATTTGAGGGTGTAATTGAAAATCAAAGGTGCAAATTAGGATGCAACCGACAAAATTGCAACTTCATGGTGCATTTGAAAAGGGGCTAAAAGGTGGGGGTTTTTTGGTGATTAATTAAGCCTAAATTTAATTAGTTAAATGCATATTTTTAGACTTTTCAAATTTTATAACGTATAAATATCAATATTAAAAAGTACACATGATGTTTTTTTTGGAACTGCACATGACGATTGAAACAACATAATTGATGTTGGTTAGATTGAAAATAATGATATAGTGAATATGTTTTATATGATGCATTATCTATCTATTATGGTTTAGCACACATATAGTTGTTTTTTTTAAGATAGAAGGTTACAAATTGATGAAAGTCATATGACAATGATTAAATATATGATCTTTCAATTGCAAATCAACCAAGAAACAATTAAAAATAAATATAGAGATATAGAATACAAGCAAAAATTAATCGAAAACGAGTAACTTTAGCCGGATTTCCGCTTAAATTTGCCAAACGCGGCGCTCTTGTTCAAGAGAAGCGGGGCTAAATCTATTAGACTCGTTCGATTATGCCTTAAACCCGCTCGCTCCTTGATCTTCATTCGCATCTTCGATTTGAATCCAACGAGATAGATCTAGAACACACTAATAAGCAACAACTCAAAAATTGAAACTATAAAATTCCTAAAATCTCAATTTTAAAGAGTTGAAAAAAACCACTTGAAAAAAAATTAGGAGGTGGTTTTTCATCTAAAAAAAACACCTTCTTTAAATTTTATTTCTTCAATCTCTAAAAAAAGACATTTAAGAAAGGATTTTTATTTGAGAAGACAAATTAACTAAGACTTATGAGGTAGATCTAACTTTAAAGAATTGAAGAAAACCACTTGAAGAATTAGAAGGTGGTTTTCCACAGTACAAAAAAACCACCTTCTTCAAAAATTTATTTCTTCAATCTTCTAAGAAGAGAGACCTCAAGAAAAAAGTTTTTATTTGAGAAAATAAAATAACTAAGTTTTATTGATTATAAAAAGGAAAGCAAAAAGGTTGAAGGAGGTCATTTTCCGGCCAAAAGGCCAAAACCACATCTCCTCAAGATACTGGTTTTTTAGATGTGATTTTGTAAAGAGAAGTGAGAGGATTATACTAGTTTATAGTTTTATCTATCTGGAGCTTTTTTCTGTTACGTTAAAACTGTCATATTTTTATTAGATGATGATAGTGATGAGATAGTTTTAGAATTTATTTTTTTAATATGATGGCAAATTAAAGAGCTTATATTTTTAATTTTTATTTTGTGTTATTATTAATATTTATTTGATTCTATTGTATAATTAACATAAAATTAAGGCACGAATGGAGGACTATATGATAGTCATATTAAAAAAATAGAATTGTAAAAAGAAAATCTAACAATAAAAAAGTCAGTTAAATTTTGAATTTTGAATCTAGAGAAATAACTAAATTAAATTTAAATTTTGAATTGTTTTTACTCATCTTCAGTCTCATCCGTTATTATTTTGAGTTCTCCCTACTCTTTTGTATTGTTTGATCATCTTCTGAATTCGTCTTGTATGATACCATCCTACATTTACAAAAAAATTGTTATGTAATTCTAACTAAAATATAATTAATGGTTTGTGCGTTTGTAATTTTAAAAAAGTACATGTGATATTTGTAGTTGGTGTTTGATCAACTTTTTTCTTTTTGAGCTGGTTTTAGTCTTTTGTTTATCATCTTAGCTTCTTGGATGTCCATTATTTTAGCAAAAGTTATTTCTTTGTCTAATTCTTCAAACACAATAAGACCCTTAATTTTACTCTTTTCTGTGTCCTGCATTTGAAAAGTGGAAGTGTGTTACTTTGAATAAATGAAATGATCGAATAATAAATACTCCCTCCGTCCCGTTTAAGAAGGGACAAATGAGTTTTGCACAAAAATTAATAAAATAAGACAATATTATATTTTGTCATGTCTACCCTTATTAATTAGTATAGTTTCTCCTAATAATAAAATAAATGTATTGTAAATTGAGTTGCATTTAATGCATATTGAAATAACTAAAGGAATAAAAGTGTAACTTCAATATAAATTGGCACAGAAAACACGATATGGCCTTCTTAGATGGGACAATTAAAAATGAGATATGTTCATTATTAAACGGGACGGAGGGAGTATGTTTTTTAATATAAATTTAAATATCACCTTCGTGTCAATGCATTCAGATTTTATTTCTAATAATTTGTAATTACGATCAAAGATTTTTGAAATAGAATAATTTTCTAATCCTTCTCTGAGGTTGTACTCGTTAACTTTGATTTTGAAGATGAATTGTCTTTCGCATAAATTGCTAATTGAATTTGGTAGTTCAAATTTTTGCATGTGCTGTTTTTGAAGGAGGAATGTCGCACTAACACTCAATAAGTTCTCTGCTTTTTTTATCAAAAATTACAAAATTTATAGTTCCTGTCATTGTCCGATATCTGAATATGTACTTTATATCTACAAACTGTATTGAAAAAATTCAGTATAATTATTTAGTTATTGTAAATAATTAATTATCAAATATTTAATAATTAAATAGAATATGTAAAAATTAAGTACATGGCGATCGGATAAGCATATGCTTTTTTGCAATGAGTACATACTTGAGTTCCATCTCCGATTATTATCTTTATATTGCACGAGTTACAAGTAATGGAATACCAACCAAATGCTGAATTAATGGCATCTATTGTCGCCATGACCGTATATTGGTATTCCTATTTACCAATTGAAAACGATTAGTTTAAAATAATATACTAATAGCAAAACCATACGAAGGCCCCTGTATTTTACTGGTTTTGTTCGAAACTCCCTACTTCAAAGTTGTTCACATTCAAGTCCGTGTACTTGACAAAATCCACTTTTCACATCCTTACATAGACGGATATTGGCAAGTACCTCACTCTCGTAAAGTTAGAGTGTGCGAAAAAAATTATTCTAACTTTTTAAATTTTTTACTCTCATAAATAATATATAAAATATATATAAAGTATAAGCACCTATAATTATATTTTGCCGTCATCTTCTAACTCTAAACCTCCATCTATATTTTGCCACAATCTTCTTCCCATTAAATTTTTTCTGGAAAATCAGTTACACATTACAACTAATAAAAAATTAACAACACAACTTTAACAATTTTAAATAATTAGAATTTCATGGATTAAACTATAAAACTTTTTTTTGATATTTCACCAATACTGACACAAATAAGAACTTTCTCTTCAACAATTCTAATTAATTATAATGTCATAGAGGGGCGACGGATGTCCGAGTGGCTGGAAATCATGAATTGCTTTGGGTTTGTGAGGGAAGGTATGAACTTGCAGGGATTGTTATGCTCATGTTATTAGACATAACTGGCGATCCATGCGATAATTAAAATCTCTCTCTCACAGCTGCTTCCATTTTCACTGGAAGCTACAAGTCTCGTTGAAACCCCAAATTCACACACCAACCAAAACTTATAGGACGAAGGACAAAAGAAAAAGGTTGAAAATGCACACACTAACCTTTGTTTGTTCTGAATCAGTATCACCATTTTTATACCAAAACCATAAAAATAAGATTAGTCACTTTTTTTTCTGGGTTTTCAATTTTGTTATATGTTTCTCTTCTTCTTTTTTTAATTTCATGCTTCTCGATTCAAGAGGAGACCTCAGCTTCTCTAGCAACGACGACGACAATTTGGCGCCATGGAGAGGAATTTTTCTCACTTCTACTTCGTTTCTCAGTAAGAACAAACTGAAAAAACGAGCCGCCATTAATGAGGGAGTGAGGAAGAAAAATGAAGCTGAAATTGTTAAAGAGGAAGATGATGGCAAAAGTATCATTTTGCCATTAAAATTCTTATGTTTTATTAAATAGTAATTTTGTATAAATAACTCTTTAAGGGGCCGTTTGGTTCGCCATAAAAAGGGGGGAATGGGAATGGGTATGGGAATGATTCCCATTGTTTATGTTTGTTTTGTCAAATTGTACTAGGGAATGGGAATGTGATTACCCGCTCAATGGGAATCACCCATTCCCCCCTTACCCCATGAGAATGAACTTTTGGGAATGAGAATCAAAATTTTACAAATATTTTAATAATAAATAATAAATATATAATTATTAAAAAAAACTATTTTAAAATATTTATTTTAAAAAAATGTACTTAAAATAATAAAAAAAACGTTTTTAATATTTTTTTTTTAAAATTATTTTTTTAATATTTTTTAAATAATTTTTATTTAAAAAATAATAATTTTTAATTTTTTTTTTAAAATATTTTTTTATTTTTTTTAAAATAACTTTTATTTTATAAAAATAAATTTTATTTTTTTAATTCGAAAATAATTTTTTTTATTTTTTCGAAAATATTTTTTTATTTTTTTAAAATATTTTTTTAAATTTTTTTAAAATATTTTTTATTTTTTTATATAAAAATATTTAAAAAAAATAATTTTTTTTTAATAAATAATAAATAATTTTTTTATTAAACTTTATCCATTTCCATTCCTACACTAATTTTGAACCAAACAAAAAATGAAAACAATCATTCCCATTCCCATTCCTTCTCATTCCCATTCCCATTCTGATTCCCATTCCCAACCTTGAACCAAACGGCCCCTAAGTTGTGATGCCACATAGACCTCAACATATAGAAAAGGACGTCATGTGACATATTTCTATTAATTAATGGAGAATGTGATACACTTACTAATTTTCGTCCACGTAGGAGTATGAAAATTGAATTTTGTTAAGTACAGGGACCTGAATGAGAATAACTTTAAGGTAGGGGCCTCTCGAACAAAATTGGTAATGTACAAGGGTCTCCGTATGAGTTTTTCCTATATTAATTAATGGCATCTATTATCGCCACTCTTTAAATTAAAGTATTGAACTAATTAAATTTAAAATATTTAATTTAAACAAGACATTTGGTGGAAAAAAAAAATGTGCCACTTGTCGATTTATAGTTGAGTTAACTTTCATAGCTCAGCTTTATATAATAGTATAAGAAAACACATAGTGAAAGAAGAAATGTGCCCTTGTCGATCTGTAGTTGGGTCAACTTTATATAATAGTATGCTATGATATGATATGATAAGGATGATATGATTCTAAATTGGCTTAATGCATCATTTGACCCTTAAACTATACACTTTTATTCTTAGAGACTCTTAAACTAATTTGATATTCTATTGGACCTCTTAACTTTATTTTTTGTTCTATTTAACCCGTCAACTGCAAC
Organism: Mercurialis annua; assembly: GCF_937616625.2. Classification (NCBI taxonomy): domain Eukaryota; kingdom Viridiplantae; phylum Streptophyta; class Magnoliopsida; order Malpighiales; family Euphorbiaceae; genus Mercurialis; species Mercurialis annua. The sequence continues at coordinate 39,408,189 of NC_065575.1, forward strand.
TTTTTTGCCGATCTGACCTTTTTCATCCAACGTGATAAAAGCGCGTGTTTTCAAACGCTTTGAAGCGCGTGAAGGATAATTAAAATGCATAAAGTGTTCTATTGAACCCCCGAACTACACTATTTTGTTCTATTTGACCCCTAAACTTATTTTATTTTTCTATTGCACCTTCAAACTTTTAATTTTTACCCATTTAACCTTCTCGAAAATACAATTATTTAATTTTTATCCATTTAATCTTCTAGAAAAATAAAAAAATATTGAAATTTAGTCAAGTAATTACATAATATAACTTCTTGTACATGTAAATATTTGTTTACATTTCAATAATGATAAATGAAGTTTGTCTGTTTTTAGCGATATTATAAAATATTATAAATTTACTATACTGTGATAATATTAAAAAAAGACTACATTTTTAAAAAAATTTAATTTTTAGTGTGTTTCACGAATTTTCAGTTTTAAAATTTTTAATACACCATCTTTTAATTTTTTGCAATGTCAAACTTTTCAAATCAATTTTGAATTTTTAAAATTCGTGTTAAAATTGGAAAACACGCTAAATTTTATGATTTTTAAAGCCTTAAATGATTTTTTTCAAATAATATGTAAAGTACATCACTTTTTATTTTAAATTACAAAAATATTTAGGCTTAATATATTTTTTAATCCCTAAATCTTATCCTTTTATTTCCTATGACCTTTAAACTATTTTAGTGTTCCATTGGACCTCTTAACTATTTTTTTTATTCTATTTAACCCCATGTCAGCAAAACCATATCATCAGTTTTATCCACGTCATCGCGCGTGGTGTGCACATTCCGGATGAGGGGTTAAATAGAACAAAAAAAAGAGTTAAGAGGTCCAGAAGAATATGAAATTAGTTTAGAGGTCGCAGAGAATAAAATGGTATAGTTTAGGGGTCAAATGATCTATTAAGCCATTCTAAATTCATTGTATGATCTGATATTAACTATAACGACAATCATCCCCTCTTTTTTTTCTCTAAAAAAACCCTAGCCGTCCATAGTTCTTTTTTCAATTCTTCTTCTGTTGCCGTCAATGGTTTAGGTATATGCCGTTGACGGTAATCATCTTTTTTTATATTATTTTAATTTCATATATATAGTATGATAAGTAGCCAAATTTTTTTATTTTTTTCTTTATTGATTAACATTTATCGACGAAGTAAAAATCCAATTCAAATTTTATAAATCAAGAATCGAAGATAGAAGATCTTTTCAACAACAAAGATGGTATCGTTCATGAGCTATAATAATTTTGTTTGTTTGTTTGTTTTGTTTGTTTGTTTTGTCCTTTCTATATGAAAGATCTATTGTTTTTTCTATATGAAAGGTTGTTGTGCCTTTTTATGAAGAGTTTTCATGTGTTGGTTATATCTGATGTCACAGCTGTAATTTCTGATTTCATAAATCAGTTTGCGGGTGATGGTGAAGATTGAGTGAAGACGACATTTTATTGGCGAAACAGTTGGATAATTTATTTTTTATTTTCGTAAGTAAATTTGCGAATCAGATAACATGTTGCTTGTCCTATGTCATGTCATTGACTTTAATTTTCGAATATGTCCGAATTTCTTATAAATATAACTGTTTCATATTCGATTAATGAAGTTTGATGAATTAAAAAAAAAAACCTATAACGACAATAGTGACCGCTTGTGCAATTTTAACCGCTTGTGCAATTTTAACCGCTTCAAGTTCAAACGACACTGTTTTGCCGCTTCAAGTTCAAATGACATCTATATAAAACATATAAAGTTGAAGTGAAAAACACTGTACATTGTACAGTAACTTCACTTCTCCATTAAGCCCCTTTCTTTCTTTTTATTATTTTATATTTTGGTTGGCTTTTTGGTCATTTCCAGCTATTTCCTACATAAATGCCACCCTCTTTCATATTTAATTACGACAAAACCAATGTAAATTTACCATTTTTGACCATTTTGTCTTTATATAATCATTGACTTTGTCTTTCTATTTACGAAATAGCCACTGGTAATGTATTAACATTATACTCCTATAATTTTACTTCTTCCATAATATTTTATGTTGTCCTTTTCGTAATTTCCAACTGACCATCATACAAATGCCCCCCTTTTCATATTTATTTTCAAAAGAACCAATACGAAAACGATTTCCTATAATTGTGTCTTCTATTTACGGAAAAGTCACTAAATCTATATCTTCCCTTCTAACCCTTTACTATTTTCACTATTTTCTTTCTTATGACCAGATTAAAAATATCATAAAAATAATTTTAATATATAAATATAAATTATTTTATAATTACATGAACAATCTATCATTACTTTTGTTTCTGCCGACGATTAATCCTTCTATTTATTTTTGGTGTTAGTTAGCGAAACTATATGGTCCCTTATTTTTATTTCTCTCAAAGATTTTGCTGCTCACTTTTATTTTTATCAACGATTTCGTCCTTCATATTTGAAATTTAATTTACACTCAAGTCCTTTAACTCTGTTGGCTCCGTTGATTACATGAGAAATATATATATTGTATTAAATTAGACATATTAAATAATAAATTACTAAAAAAGATTAAAATGAAATATATTTAAAAATCAAAATTTAAAATTATGTCGAGTATGCCTTTTGAATATTGAACATTATATGGTTAATTCTTATAATAGGAAATATTGTTTTTATTTTTAAATAAATGTAGAACCTAACTTTATTTTTTAATATAAAAATATCCTTTTAATGTAATGTTTATAAAATAATACTGGTTATTAGGTTTGAATTTGTATAAAATTGGCCTCTATATTTTTTCTTTCAAAAATCCCACTAATTTTTCTATTTTTTAGTTATTAAATTTCAATTTTTGTATAATTATTTTTTCATATAAGTGTTATAAAATACAGTTATTTTTTTGCTAAAAATATCTTCCTGCTAAGTTTAAATTATATTGTTGGTTATCTTATTCATTTAAAACTAAAATATCTAACTATGTTTACTAATCAAAACTTTTATAATAAATTAATATAAAAAATAGTATAATTTTATAAAATCATTCATGGCAAATAATAATATTAATTAAAAAATTTAAAAATAAAATTTGTATTTTTTCATAATAGTAGATTACTAATTATTTTATTTATTAATTTAAGCCATTTTTAATAATTTTTATAAAAATAACATAAATAACATAATAATTATATCTATATTTTGACTTTAATATAATTAACTTCATTGTTTTTTTATCAAACAAATTGACAAAATTTAAATAAATTAACGGCTATATATATAACGGTCATAAAACGGCTATATTTTTTACTTTATATACTCACTTTACTATATGTTTCCACTGCATAATTTATTTCATTTCTTATACAATTTTTTTATAATCTTTTAAAAACAATTCAAAATGAAATCGGTTTTAGTTTTAGTTATTATAATTATAATTTTATTTCTCATTAGTATGTTTAATTTGTCATCAAAAGAATTTTACTTTTTTTTTGGTTTTTTTGTATTTTGGGTTCTACCTTTATTAGCTCTTGCAATATTTTTAAATTACGGATTATAAATATAAAAATTAATAATGTATTTTTATTTTTACTATATAATTAGCACATTTATTACTTTATTTTCTTATTAAATATTCGATTACATTTGTCTAAACCACTTTCTGAGTTACAATAGATTAGGATAAAATCAGTATTTTTTTAGAAATTAAAAACAAAAAGGAACGATAATCGAGCTTGGTTTCCATAATGGCGTAATTTCATCTATTTACAAATTTCAGAATTAGCAAGAAAGACACTTCAAGTCCAATTCTTTTGCAACTCTGATAGTTTTTCAACCGTAGTCGGCTTTTTCCAGCAACATTTTAGGGAGTCCGTCGATCTCTTCAACTTAGTGGTGATGGATCTTCTTTAAATGTAGTATTTAGTTTGTAATATTTTTTAATATTGTAATGAAAATAATGTGAGTTAAACATTTGTGTTAGCAGAATGCGACAAACCTTTAATTGTAATTGTAATAATTTTACTAAAAAAATTTGTGTTTTCAATATTCGAAAATTACGTAAATAATTACTATAGTGTTTGAGTTGTATGTAAATTAAAAATAAAGTTCCGCCCGAAGCAGCGCGAGGGCTTCGTACTAGTACTACATTAAACGCCTACGTATTTATAGGGGTGTAAACGAACCGAGCCGTTCGCGAGCAGCTCGGTGTTCGGCTCGATAAGAGCTCGGTTCATGTTCGTTCGTATTTTAAACGAACCGAACTCGAGCTTAATTTTATGTTCGTTAATATAAACGAGCCGAACATGAACATATTGGTGTTCGGCTCGTTTGCGTTCACGAACAGCTCGAATAAGAGTTCGTGAACGAGCTCAATTAAGAGTTCGTGAACAAGTTCATGAACGAGCTCATATATAGTTCACGAACAAGCTCGTTTAGAATCTCGATTAGGTGTTCGCGAACTAATTCATATTTAAATAAATTTATATAATTATATTTCTAATTTATTCAGCTCATATTCTTGAACGAGCTCGATTAGATTGATTTAAATTTATTCAGCTCATATTCGTGTTTGTTCGTTTAACAGCTCGTGTTCGTTTGTTTATCCGCTAAACGAGCGGGCTCGTGAACTAGCTCGTTTAGTACTTATCGAGCTCGCTCGCGAGCTTGTTCGTGAACGAGCTCGTTTAGTACTTATCGAGCTTGTTCGTGAGCTCGTTCGCGAACTTGTTCGTTTAGCGGCTAAACGAACGAACACGAGCTGAACATGAACCGAACATGAACACTATAAAATGTAAACGAACCGAACATGAACAATCAGTTCAAAGCTCGACTGAACATGAACCGAACATGAACACCTAGTTCATTTAACGAGCCGAACATGAACACTCCGAAACTCGGCTCGGCTCGGTTTATTTACACCCCTACGTATTTAGTCAAATATCAAGTGTAACTAAACCCTTCGCACGCAATGCGTTTGTAGAAATGCGCGACAGAGAATGTGCGCGGAAAAATCTTGAAATTCTTACATAACGATTATTACTTTTATCAATTTGATTTTAGAATGAAAAAATACGAATGGCTAGCAACATTAGTAAGCCGCTCACCTCAATTTTGAGTTAAAGCTTTAAATATCATAGTCTTTACTAAATTTTAATTTAGATACTAATAATTCATTTGGCCATATGTCCTGCGCAGTGCCGGCGGCAGTTTCTATCATCGGCGATCAACGGCACAGATTTCCGCCGGGAAATATCTACATTACAGCGTACACGTGTTGCTATTGGTCAAAATAATGGTTTAGAGACAGCTAAAGAGCAGCTGTTGAAGTGCAGATATATTCATGCCACAGGTATTTCTATAATACCTATATTAGGATTTATATTGACTGATATTTTGTTGTTTAATTATTTTTCAAAAATATTTGTAGGAAATTGTAATGCGAAGGAACCGAGTTACTACGAAATACTCGGAGTTTCCGAAAATGCTAGCCAGGATGATATTAAAAAGGCTTTTCACTCTGTGAGTTCTTCTCTTTTTACATTCGATTAATTGCATTGACAAGAAAATATGTTTCATTTGCGGTATTTAGCTGTGTTATGATCGTTTTTCTGAAAACAAATGCGATGCTGATCCTGCCTCTTTTTGTATATGTGATGCAGCTTGCTAAGAAATACCACCCTGATACAAATAAGAATAATCCTTCTGCGAAAAGGAAATTTCAAGAGATAAGAGAAGCCTATGAGGTCGATGTCATCTCATTTCTACGTTGTACATGCTCTTTTTGTTTATTTGGTGCTTTTGTGCAATTCTATAGTGTACTTCTTATGATATATGCCTAAATTCTTATTTTTAGCTGTATATGATACTGACGTTCATTATTTCCCCCGTAACTCAGACGCTGAATGATTCTGAGAAGAGGACACAATACGACATGGTGGTGAGAACTTTCTTTGTTTTTGCCTTCTGCTCTATGTATAGTTTCTAATGTTTCTATCGTGTTTGTTTTCCATGATTGCAAAACTGAGCATTTAGGTTCTTAATGAACATGTTTGTGAAAAATGCTTTTAAACTAATTTTATTTTCTCTTTATATCCTTATCTGTAATTAAGAGGCATTCCAGCAGCTCAGAGAAAGAAGGACATGGTGCGGATTCTGCAGACTATGCCGATTGGTTTGGACATGGTTTTGAAAATGCTGCAAGGTTTAGACATGGTGCTGGTAATGGAAGGGGGTTTTCATATTCCTACCAAACTAATTTCTCTGATTCATTCCATAAAATTTTCTCAGAGGTAATATATGTGACATATTTATATCCGTCATCTTGTCACATTTTTTTTTTCTGACATGTTGGATCCTAAAACTACAAGTCATTTCTTTCTTTGCAGATCTTTGAAGATGCCGATCAGGGGGCACCTGACATACAGGTGACTTGGTTGTCTTTTCATCCCCAATGCTTATAACATACTGACACCTATTTATTAAGCATTGATATATAGGTGGAGCTGGTGCTCTCTTTTATTGAAGCTGCAACAGGGTGCACTAAACACTTGTCTGTCAATTCATTTATTCCGTGTTACTCGTGTGGTGAGTAAATTTCTTGCATTTTCTTGCTTGCTTCTCAAAAGTTCTCTTACCAAAAGTGCAGTTAATGAATCCGTGTCTATTTTCTGCGCAATGCTGTTTACTATTTGTCTAGACTTGAATGTTGTAAGTGGGACTATATGATATTTGGTTAGCATATATTGCATTATAGAAAACACTCTTGCCCTGAATAATTCTTTTATGACGCCCATGTATTTCTTTTCCAATTTGTATAAGAAATTTTTGATCAGTTATAGCTATTGAAAACAATTAGATCTTAGTAGTTTAGAATCTAACATTAGGTAAATTTTGGATGGTTGTGAATGCCATGTGATTAATATTAGACCAACTTGTGATCTGAAAGATTGGGTTTGGTATTTTTTCTTGAAAAGATCACTAGAAAAGCTTCTCTTGGTAGACTACCAAAATACAAAGAAATGGAAACAGCCACATTTAAGTGGAACGATGCTTTGCTCTTAGTTATCTTTAGTAATTTATTATTTTTCTTAAGTCCCTGGCATATCACTGAATGCAGATGGCCGTGGTTTTCCTAGCGGTGCCAAAACAAGAGTATGCTCAACTTGCAGAGGCATAGGAAAAGTAAGTTTCTTGAAATTCTGATTTTGTATTATAATCATCATGGACGGTTCACTTTGTTTTAAAGGATAGTTTCTTCTTTCTGATTTTGTTCTTTATGTTAACATACTAAATCTTTGTACAGGTCACAATTCCTCCATTTACATCAACATGTAGCACTTGTAAAGGGTCTGGCCGAATCATTGAGGTTAGATGTGAACTCTGGAGAAAAGTTTTAATTCTGCCATAAAAACACTATTCATGGTTAGAAACATTTCGTACAGGAAAGCTGCATGTCATGTAGAGGATCAGGAGTGGTTGATGGTGTTAAAGAAGTTAAAGTTGCTGTACCAGCAGGTTGGTTTTTATAGTTTTTTGGATGAAACAGAGGTGTGCTAAACCAAATTTTGGGTTCAAATTTGGCACTTTTCCAATGTAAAGGAAGTCAATTTAAATAACTTCATGGACTTACTCATGAAAATTATAGAATTCTTATCATAATAGTTGGCCAAATAGAATTCTGTGGAGAACGCACGAGGCATAATGAAACAACTGCCTGGATTTTTTAGAATTATTTTGGAAGGTTATGCTCGGGATGCCCTAATAATTAATTATGGGAAATGATATTTTCCTTATATGATCCTACAGAGAATGCTCTGTTTTTAAATACACTACAATTTTTTTATTCTTTTATCAGACATAACATCCTGACTAGGATAGACTTTGGTTTCTATATCGGAAATAACAGAAAGTTTCTATCTGTTGAGCGTCCTAGACATTTAAAATGGAAGACACATTTCGACATGCAGTCCAATTGAAAGTTTAATTCACCTTCAAAGTGCTGTATAGTGTGACTAAGAAGAGACATGGATGGTTCGTACTTTTTATTTTTATTTTTTGCATGTTAGATGTCTTTATCTTTTATGATTAAAATGTACTGTGCATGTTGCTGTTATTGAGCCTCATATAAATTTCATTTCTTATCATTGTTTTTTAATTAATGGGTCAGGTGTCAATTCTGGAGATACAATCCGTGTGCCAGGAGGTGGTAACTTTGGTGGCCGAGGACGTCAACCTGGAAACTTATTCATCAATCTTAAGGTACTTGGCATCATATAATATTTTCTCCTTTGTATAAAAGAGGGTTTACCATAGTTTTACAGCCCTCGAGTTTCCTTCTTTCGGATTATCTGTATGTCTGTCATGAGCTATTTGACTTGAGAAAGTTTTGTTTGCCTGTGATCTCTTTGATAGGATGGTTTAAACCATCAAAAGGCCCATGTACTTACAAAATTTTGTTTATATTATCCCTCTCCAAAGTTTATTATATAACAGATCCCTATAGGCCTATCCTATTCTTTTTCTATCTAATGAGTCCTTTTATGGACGGAAGTCGTGAGCATGTTACTCAGTCGTAGTTAAGTGGTTAACAATTTCAATGGAAATAACAAATTAACCCTATACTTTAAAAAAAAAATTTGTTCCCTTCTTCAAGGTCATTTTATTCAATAGGTCGCTGTATTTTTAGATTTTTATTTATCTGGTCGCTCTCCAAATTTGATGATGGGGTTCATTTTGCTAACATGTCGAGTTAGGTGAACATTTAAATTTGGTCTCACGTGTGTTCCGCGGTGAGTCTAATGCACACTCCTTCTCAGTCCAAAACATGACCTATTCAAAATAAATTAAGTACATGGAATAGATAAAGACAAAAGTTTGAAAAATGACCAAATAAATAAAATTTGAAAGTATATGGCCTTAAGATGGGTTTGGCCGAGTAGGAAATGTTTTTGAAACTGCATTTTAATATTAAAATCTGCATAATTTTAATGCAAAGTACAGCGGTATGCTTCCTGATTTTCCTTGTAATGCTCTTGCATTCTTAAGGCATATGGAACTTTTATATATTCTTTGTGTTATGCACTCTAAAGAAGCCACTTAGAGTGTTAGTTATGTTTTCAGTGTTTTCCATTCTCAAACTTCAATTGAACTCTTTTATTTTTATCATTTTTTAATACTGCAGGTTGCTGATGATCCAATCTTTTCTAGGGATGGGGCAGATGTCTATGTGGATGCAAATATTAGTTTTACGCAGGTGCGAATAGAAATTATATGTCAAAATGAATTCAATTGATAAGGTATATCCAGCTGCAATTAACATGAAAGTGCATCATCCTTGTTTACACAATTCCCTTTTGCCTCGCTGGTTTAGCGAATCTTTCTATCGGAATTTTTTCGTTTCTTCATAGAGCGTATGTGTCCACAAGGCATTAAAATGAGGCATATGAATCTGAAATCTAAAATAATCCGCATATGGTATATTTTTATCCTGTCTAAGCTTAACTGGTTTTCATGGTTGTCAAATAACCAATTCACCCAAAAGCTTGGGCGAGGCTTCAACAATAGTTTTATTATCTTAACACACACCCCACACGCTTCATGCTTACTGGGCTTGAAGAGTGAACAAACAAGCACACTGGTTCTTGTGCTCAAATTAATTTCTTTATTAATTAATCAAACGAGGTTGCTAAGGATCAAACTCTAGACCTTTTGGTCATAGAGGCTCTGATACCATGTCAAATAACCAATTCACCCAAAAGCTCAAGCTTTTGGGTGAGGCTTCAACAATAGGTTTATTATCTTAACGGTGATTAATGAGTCAATGACTAGTATTTAACATGTGGGTGAAGTAAGGGGACTAGAAGAATTGTATGATAGTTGCTTGCCTATTCAATGCCTCTTGACCAATTGACATGCTACATTTTTCATTTAAGGACATTCTTATTACTAATACAGAATTCCATGACATAGTTAGGAAATTTTCTCTTCAGATTTTAACTATTTTTGTAAATAATTAGAGGTCTTTCCGTTTTCTCTTACAGGCCATCCTTGGTGGTAAGGTTGATGTTCCAACTTTGTCCGGAATGTTCCCAGTAAAGGTGATAACTATTCTCCTGCAAATGCTTTATTTGTTTCCCTCAATGATTATTGAAGGAAAATATTTTGCCTGTGTGTTCCTTGAGGTGTCTGCTCCGACTAAAATTTGGTAACTATTATTGCTAGTATTGCAAGGATGCTTGTTAGATATAAAACTAAATATGAAAGGTTAGGGGGGTTAATATGTATGGCTTCGACGTGATTTTTTGTTGTTTGTGGATCAAATTTAGATGGGCAAAATGAAGGTTTTGAGCTTTTTGCGAATAATGCCAAAAGTATTGCTTGAGAATAGGCATTTTGCTGAAAATAACATGATTTGCCTGCTTTTGTGGCAAAATCTCAAAAGGCAAGGATGTAGACAGAGTAATATTAATTGACGACGAGCTTGAAAAGTTTAAAACATGGTTGCCGCATCAAATATGTTAACCCCTTAATTGATCCCTTCCCTATAATTTTAACATGTGGTCTAGTTGTTTCTACAATTCCAGCACTTTTTTGTTCTTTCGACAGCCAACTTGACATTATGTATTATTGTATATGCGCTTTTAGATACCGAAGGGGGTTCAGCCTGGACAACTTCTGGTACTAAGAGGCAAAGGTAAATTCCTCTCTAGACTTTGGAATCTACTTTAATATCTCTCGAAAATAGTCTTACATTTTTAAGCTTCTGTAGGGATACCAAAGCCTGGTTTTCTTGTAGACCATGGTGACCAATTTGTGCGATTTCGCATTAATTTCCCCATGTAAGCTCTTATTTTCACTTCTTTGTTCTCTATGGGGATATGTTATATCGTTGTCTCTTTCATGTGAAAATATGATCTGTATTTTGATATCCAAATGGTACGGTTATGCTAAAGTTAGTTTCCAATTTCAGCTGTTCTAAAATATGAGATATGCTCTATGATTTATACAAAGTAGCCACGGCACTAATTCTGACACAAAGTAGTGCTTAGCAAGAGTAACACAGAATGTTTAGCTTAGGGCATGGGGCAGCATCACAAATAAATTGGTGTTGGAATTTGGAATCTAGAGTATCTTGTTGCTTCTGATATTTTCATGATTTTTTTTATTTATTTTACAAATAACTTGAATATGCATTGTAATGTGTTGGCTTATGTTCTGATTTCATTGTGTTCTATACTTATTTTAGTGCATTAAATGAACGGCAACGTGCCATTTTAGAAGAATTTGCCCAGGAGGAGATAAACAATGAAAATGGTACCTCCACTGAAGAGAACTGGTCAGTGTTTCGTTATTGCCTGATGCTTCTTGTTTGCTTTTTTTCAGGATTCTGAGCTTTTCCCTTGGTTTTAATTCCAAAACTTCTAGCAATAGTGTTGTTTTGTTAATGAACTATCCATGGATATTTTTAAATTGCCTAGATAGATTGTACATATGCTGAGTGATGTGCCATTTGGATATCCTTAAATTGTTTTGTTTATTGCATGATGCTTCTTGTTTGCTCATTTTTAGGATTCCGTGGATAGCCTTAGGTTTGAATTCCATAAACTGTCAGCCATAATGTCATTTTCTTTGATGAGCCATCTATAGATATCTTAAAATTGCTTAAGATAGGTACATATGCTGAGTGCTGTGCCATTTGTGAAAAAGTACAAGTTACTCGAAGTCTGTATGAGATCTGAGTACATTAACCATTAGTTGTTAAACCAATAAATTAATTTTTGGTTTGCATCTTTAAATGGTCTTTATTAATGTGAACACTTTTAAATGCTTTGTAGTTATTAGGATGATAAAACTATTGCTTGAGCTTTTGGGCCAACTGGTTATTTGACAGTAGTATTTAGTTGGCATATTTGTGACCTTTCCAATGAAGGTTTTACAGGCGCTATATCAAATTTCATGGGAGACTTTAAAATTAAACATGATGCATGTTCAAATATCGACTGCATGTATCATTGGCTCCTACGTAATTTTTTCTTCTGACGATAATGAAGATCCTGAAATGGATAACAGGCTTTATCAGCAGCTATCTACTGGTTGAACTTACAGGTGGCAGCGTCTTATTGAACATGTGACGGGCCCTGCGTTTATGGTTGAATTTTCTGTAGTTATCATAACTCTGCTGTTTCTTCACAAAATCATGGGATGAATGCTGACTCCAGAGGTCATTTTGTGGAACTATGTGGGGTGCCATCTTCATTCAAACTGGATTTCATCCTTTACATACTACAGTTACAGTTAAAAGGTATCAACTTTGTCTTCTTTTCCTTGTGCTGAAGTCTTCTAGTTGAAACTTGAGAGTTGAACTAATTTTCATATTAAATGTATGGACCGCAGATTTTATCTATTTATTGCGTCCATTCATTTCAAGTTGGATGCATAATTATAGCAATGAAATGTGTCAGATAGTAAAATAATTTTCATATTGGTATGGACAGGCATGCAATATAACTGCGAAAGAGATTTGACAGTTCATACAAATCGTTTCTAAGGAGGAAATACAATAATTATCCGAAGTCGGATCACCACAACCATAAGGCAGACTGTCAGGCTCTTTGTAGTGTACATACCAGAATCATATACATCGGTGCTTACTAACCTATTCCCTTCGTCGGCAGCAGGTTGGTGCATACAAGCTCATAAACAATGTTTATTTGGACGTAAATTGCCCAGATATAAACTATTATTTGATCACATAAATCAAAGATTGGAACTATAAATTTTACATAGCTATTAATTTTAATTTTGTCCAAATTCCAACTTTTCAACAGAGAAATTAGGAATCTGTATGTCTTCAGACATTTGCTGTTTTCAGCTTAGGAGATAGAGCCATTTCAGTTTGTGAAGCAAGATTGTTTTTTTTTTTGCCTTTGATCTCACCGTAGACATAAGAAACAAAACCCTAAGCAGAAAGCGCAAGTGCAACGCCTTTTTTTGCTGAAAATTTCTCCTGGTAGAAAATGACGGCCAGAATCTCCGTTACCAGAAGGAGAACAGCAATTATTATACCCGATAACAAGGAGGCGCAAAACACAACTCCTATAGCTCCCAAGAAAAAACACTGCCAAATTATTGCACTTCCCACCATCACCATATAATGTTTCTCCAAGTTGGAATTCTCTTCCTTCTCTTGGAATCACCTATTTGCCTTAATTATCCAAATATTCCTGAATTTTAACAATTGTATCTTATATCATCTTGTAGTTTAACTTTATTTTAAGTGTATCATGTAGTTCTTTTTGCAAGGTATTTTAGTAATTCCAATCATCTTTTCAACAAATTGAACTGATGTGTCATTTGAATCATTTTATCTAAGGAAAAATCTTTATAAGTTATATCAGTAATTTATCTAACACGTGGCCTCATCTAATTCTAAATGTTTATATTTTAAATTAAGAAAAAGTAAAAATATCGAATGTTATACAGCAGTCAAGTGACTGCTGCACTTAAAATTTGAAAATCAGTTTCTAATAGAAAATACTTTACAACCTACCAAATTATAGGACCTCTCATTTTTTTTCTCCTTATGTATCAATTTTTTTTCGTTTGCCAAATTTCCTTCTAAAAATGTGTAGTAGAAATAAGAAATTAAATCCCTTCACATCTCTTATTGCCGTGTGGTGGATAAACAATGCAGTACAATTTGCTGGATTGTATAGTTGTGATCACAATGTAGAACATGGTTTAACATTAAAAAATATATACTATAAAAGAATGGCCACAATAAACTGTCTAGTATGTACTAGACGGTTTAATTTATTAGACATCCCACAATGCATAGGTGTCTAATTCCAGTGTCTATTTTATTTTTCCCTATTCTATGAGGATTAAGGATTTCACCCCTATTCCTGAGGCGACTCAAACCCAGGACCTCCTGGTCTTAGGTGGGCGTTCTTACCACTTAAGCTAGCCCATTTAGAGTTTATTAGATTCTCATTAAACATGTGAGAATAGAATGTCTCATTTCCACTTTGAACCAAAAGCACCTAAGATGATACATGTATAACAAAATATCATATGAATTATACAATGTTTAACACTAAACAGATCTTAATTAATAACAAAGTAGATTGGATTTGGAGCAATCTTTCACTAATTTTGCTCATCAACAGCCAAAGTAACCTTGCTTAGCCTACTCGGTGATGTTCTCATTGTGTCGTTTCTTACCTTTCTACTTCCAGCATGGCTGCTGCATGAACGATACAGAGCCCTGTATGCAACTGCTCTTCCAAAACGGGGAGCGATCCATCCCTTGCAGTTAGACATTGACGATTCCGTACATGTTTCTCGCTTGCTATTGTTGCGGGGTTCTGACAACTCAACATCACCTTTCTCACTTGCCATTTCTCTAGAATGTAGCAACTTCTTTTAGAAGAGGGCACACACAGCATGACCCCTTAAGTAAGCCTTGTAAAAGACACGGTCATCTTTTTCATGTTCACATAAGAGGAAGAATCTGAAGCTAAGGTTATAGTGTTTTTAACCAAAAGGGAACTAATTCCCTGCTAAAATCTTTAATCAAACATGAAGTTAAATGGAAGAAACCAAATATACTAAAGCAAAAACCTTTAATTTACATACCCTTTAGTCATTTTCTGTGTTTAGCTTTTATCAAAGACAAGAACTAGCCAACGAGGCTCAGTTTAGTGGCTAATGCTGAGGCTTTGGATGCTTATATCTTTTTCTTTTGCTTTTTATCTGTTTAGTAGTAATATGATGATTCATTCACCTTTTTATCCCCCGGAGTAATTAATGAACCTGTGAAATTTAATTAAAAAGTAACCATTTACATACAGTAGTACTGTGGGATGCTCCTATAGGCTGAGTAGAAAACTATGTTGATAATAGCCTTATGCTTGTGAACTCCAACCTACTTTTGATAGCAGTAATTATCAGGAAGAGGGCCATAAATCAGGAGATTAATATAAACTCATAGTATTAAAGAGAGTTTTGACCACAGCCAATCACACAATTTCTAAACTAGCTAATAACTTAACATGGCGGTTTTCCAGAGGAACAATCCCCCTAGTCCATTTCAGACTGGTGGTTGAGGGACACGGTATAATTTCAATGCTGCAATATGGCAGTTCATTTTTTTTTTTGAAGGCGGTAGTTCTTTTATATATATGTAAAAAAAATGAATATTAGCAGGTGGTGAGGTGTAAAATTTGTACACAATGACCTAAAACATTGCTATGCCAAAAGCTTGCTATTCACTATAAACACAATGTAAATGGCTTTTACAGTCTTACATATATGCCTTTCATGTGTAAGAAACCAGCAACAGCGCCCCAAAATACGATTTGCAGAATCACGAAGGCTAGAGTGCCCCATTTTTCGGAGTGGAGTATGACCCGCAACAAAGATTCTGTTCGATCAACCTGGAAGTCATTTTTGGTCAAGTCAGCCTAATATAATATGAAACTGTAAAACGCATTGTATAATTTTTTTGGTATGTTGCAGCTACGGTTGATTGGTGCAAACTATGTCGAAGATGTTTTCCACCATAAATCACTTAGTTAAGACGCTTTAAAGTTGAAATGGTGGTAAACAGAGGTGATAAAGAATTTACCAGGTTGTTATCAGGTGAACGCCAATAGAAACCTTGCAGGGCCGCGGGGAAAATGTCACAGGCTGCCAAAGCATATATAATAAGTGCATTCATTCCCATCCACTGGAATATCACCATTGGCTTTCTAATATGCTTCACATCAACCTGCACCAAATATGGTTGAATGCAATTTCTCCAATTAATACTAGCAGTCCATAACACAAGGTGACTTTCAAAATTTATTTTAAACATGGAGCAAGAATTTCCTCTATAGCCTCAAAATGTCATAACCACTACCATAAATCGCAAGCATTCATATATATTGATAAGCGTAAGAATGGCTATTATGAGTCTGGCTACATAATTTGGTGCAAAATTATATAACTCACTTTGGAGAAACCTGTACAGCAGATTGCATGGACATTATACAAATTCTGACATAAGACATAACGGCAACACCAGAAAATTGGTTTACAATATCCGGTTCTCATTATTTTCTAAAATTTGACTATACACATGGCAGGTATAATAAAAAAACTCACTGCATAAAGCATAATGGTTAAAAGCAATCCTGATACTCCCGCCGTGACGCACATATAGCTCAATGTATACAGTGGTTTGGAAAAAGGAATTCCTGCAATTTTCACAGACGTCATTCACGAATGCAAACCGATCTTCTCAAGGATTAGCCAATTTGCAATAGATTAATCTAATATGTAAATACCTAGCAGTTCTATCAGATATCCAGTAAGCAGCAAAGTGAAAGAAGAAATCGACCACAAAAGCACCCTCTGCATTTGGTCCTGTGGTAAACAAATACAGAACTTATTATCAACTAAATCCATTGGATCAATTAGCTTCCACAAGATTAAACAGTACAAGTTACTTCGCAAAAGCACGTCTGTTCACAACACAGATTTCATACCTTAAAATGAACAAGTATATGCCCAAAATGCAACCCCAAAAAACATGTTACAGCAGCCATCAAGGAACTGAAAATTTTTGTTCGGCGAAAAAATTCAGTTATCATTTACAAATACCGAGAGTACACAA
This sequence comes from Mercurialis annua, assembly GCF_937616625.2. Lineage (NCBI taxonomy): Eukaryota > Viridiplantae > Streptophyta > Magnoliopsida > Malpighiales > Euphorbiaceae > Mercurialis > Mercurialis annua. The sequence continues at coordinate 39,424,856 of NC_065575.1, forward strand.
AAATTAACTGATAGTAAAAGTTCGTTATCTGATAAAAAGAATGTTAACGACTTGGCATTTGAGCAAATAATCTTATGCAAAGATTGATCAGATATTTTTTGATTCTCCAACATTGCCTAATCACACATTTTGAAGTTATAAAGATAAACCTTTTACATTTGTGCAACTATTATTAGGGAATTAATCCATGAGCTTAAAAAAACAAATGTTTATTATTCAGAAAATTCATTTCCAGATTCCTTCTCAACTTATAAACTTGAAAATTAAGTCTGACAGTAATAAATAACAGTGATCAAGAAGGAGGAGAAAGGAAAAACTAACCTTAAGACACCCTCAGGATCAAATGGAGCAAGGCACCATGGAGGTGAATTTGGCGGCAGAGGTCCATAATCCGGAGAATTAACACTACATTGCTGGAGATCAATTCAAGTTAAAAATCTTGTTACAGGATTTAAAGTGAAGCCAGAGAATCAGGGAATCACCTTTGTTCTTCTATACACAGGACGTTGATATAGATGATGTTCGCCAAGAAAAAATCTATCAATCAAGCTGACTGCATTACAAGGAGGTTCAAGACTTCCTCTGACCCCACAAGTGACCTAGAAAACAGGTACGTCAGTCCAAATTAATTCCAGAAGAAAGAGCACGAAAGTGCATAGATACAGAGAGATGATATGGAAAAAAATCTTTACAACAGCAAAAAGTATTTTGAAGTGAAAAAGTAAAGCAGATTTCAAAAAAACAATTTTCATCCGTTCTACTAGTACTAACGGCTGTCCAACTTTTCATGACGAATAATGTGGATGTAAGATTCGATGGAATTTTTTTTCTTAAATGCAAGATTATATGGTTCAACTCACAGTTTGAGTAGCAGATCCATAAGCAAACAAATTCATGCTCGCAGCTTCAAATTCCCAGCTTGGAACAAAAAGGAAATACAACAAGCCCATGTATAAGGAACATAACATCAAAGAAAGTATCCTACAATAAAGCAAATGCTCAACTTTAGAGTGTTGATTACAATTCAAACAAGGATGTCAATAACAATTCACACAAAAAGTTAGCTATTTTCTGTTTTGTTATTGATATGAATGAATGATTAAGATAAACATAGACTTGAGTTACCTATCATAGAATTTATGCGATCATAAACAAACTTACTGAATAAAATTAAAAGAAAGGCACTGTGATCTGGTTCCTTCGTAAAAAGCAATGGCTTTATACTCTTCTTTAGAGCAATAAATACATAATAAATCTGATGCAAACAGCATGTTTTACAGAAAAGAACACCTTGAACATAAAAGACATTCAAAATTCTGGTCTCAATCTGATGCCAGAGTCTGCTTTGCATATGAATAGCAAGACGGTAAGAGTCTAACCGATGGTTTAAATTCTTAGTAACAGAACTAACCACTGAACATAGTATTTCTTCACAAAAGTCAAAAGTGAGTCAACTGTCATATGATTCACAAGCCAGATCTCCGACAATGAAGCAAGCAGATACCCAATTGATATCCTCTGCAAATTATAGATTATTCAACTAATTAGCTTAGCTAACATAAAGGATCATACATATAATTTCACTTTCAGAATTTTTTGACCATGTACTAATGACTTCACTTGTCCAAGAATTAAGAGTCTAATAGCATAAGAAATTCAGCGCAACAGAATCCGAACCAGGGTATTTCATATCAGACCAATGGTTACACAAGAATAACTATAAATAAGAATTCCAGACTTAATATGACTGTTTAAGAACTTCACCTGCAGTACGCCTAGCCAACGTATCTTGGTCACATCAACCCCATAGGTTAAGTGGCCACGCCCATGGAAATACCCACCTAAGTAAATTCCAAGAATAAAAACGAGTGTACTTTATCAGCACAATGTCAATAAACTGCGAGAATAAATATTAATTCTCCTAATCCTAATTAAAAGAAGCAGGCATGCAAAAAGCACACAAAATAATGTAACTACTTGTTAAATACTTGCATTTCAATCTTACAACCTGATAAATTAATTATCAATGCTGTATTCTTTTTTCTTTAAAAGAAGACTAAAAAACTAACTTGCAACGGTAGTAAATCATTCCATACCATATAGAAAAAAGCACTCTACCTTGCAATAACACGCCCAGAAGAAATAACTTAGCTGTCCGCTGCAGGACTTTCTTTGTCGCAACTGATTTGCTAGATATTTTCTGCACAATGACACATTTCATGATCAATGACAATTAACAGATTTCATCATAATTTTTACTAACTACTTAAAATTTCTAGATTACCAAATGAAGCCCTAAAAAATGGCAATTGAGACTCTTCATTCTTACAAATAAATTTATGAGTTAAATACAAGCAAACATAAAAGTAGTGCTTGTGCACTGAATTAAAATTGAATTAATCTCTATTATTACCTTGAAGACTAAACCGATAGAAACACCAACACTAAAGAGAAAAAATGGCATAACAAAATCTGCTAGAGTCACACCGAACCACGGAGAATGATTAATAGACGGGAAAGCTCCTCCGGCATCATCAACTAAAATCATCAGCTGTAAAAAGAAGTCAATGAAAGCATATCACACTAAACATAAAGAATATAATACAAATGGAAAAAGCGGTTTGAAGAGTACCGCGACGGTGAGTCCACGGAAGACGTCGAGAGATATGAGCCGTTGATTAGGTGGTGGTGGAGGCGGTTCGTCGGATGAAGGTACGATTTCTTCTTGTTGGTGGTGGAGCAGGTGTAGCCGTTGCTCTTCATCGTCTTTTGTGACTGTGATCTGAGAAGTCATCGTTTTGTTTTGTAGGTTGATCAAAATTCAAAACAGAAAGCAGGCGGTTATCACTGTTTCTTTTCAGTATCTTGGTCTTGTCAACTCAGTTGTATACTTTTTAATTTAATGTGATGTGATTTATTTTTGTACATTAGAAAATTCAATTGCCAAAAAAATTCAATATAATGCAAATAGTGTTGATGGTTAACTTAAGATGTTTCTAAATGTATTATGAAGTTATGGATATAAATTCTGCCTGCAACTAATATTTAACAATTGATATTCTATTAGTCGAAATTTTACCTATGTTTAAAAAAAAAAAAAACAATCCGATTGATTAAATACATGATACTGGATTTAGTTACTAATTATTAACAGAGCTTAAGAATATATAAACTAAAATTTCAAATTTATTATTCCTCCATTTTAAAATTAACAAGAACATCGACAAATACAACTTTGTGTTTGTAAATTCATGAAAGTATATAGAATTAGTTACCTCAAAATAGAAAGTGAACAATAGGAAAGAAATTAGAGTTGAATATAATAATTGATATTCCATATAAAAAACTATGTATTTCTCGACGAAGTTTTTAAAAAAATTGTACAAACAATTGATACATTTGATCTTAGTGTATGTATATTAATTACATGGTGCATTTTGTTCACCCGCTCTTCAATCTTTAATCAGACTGGAAAAAATTTACAATCTTAGTTTTACTTATTAGGGAAGCCAACTGGTCACCCTGCGTGGATAGCTGTGTCACGAGTCATCATTTTTTCTATAAAAACTTGACTGATACATATCATACAAAGATAATCATTAATTAATTAGCGGGTCATTATTAATAACAATCCTCTATACAAGGTATATAATTCTCAGAATATATATCACTTTCTTTGTTCATTCCATTAACACAAAATCTACCATTCATTGCACATACAGAGAGGTTTACATATAATTAAGCACCAAATCACACAGACTCTTTGAAAACAAAAATGTTAGACAGAAACATATGGGGCGGTACTTTTGAAGTTAACCCGAAAACTCCATCGGACGACGACGAGCGCGAGATAGAGTATGACAGGGCAGCGTATCGGGGGCAATCGGAGGAGCAGGTAAAGCAGAGTTGGCTGTTGAGACCTGACAGAGAAACTGAGAGGAGAAAAAAGAGGGTGAGTTATGTGAATTGCATGATGGTTAGGACTCTCTTGGTTGGGGTGGTAGTCTCTGGATTTGTTGCGCTTATTGTCGTCGTCGCTACCAAAAATGGTCGCCGAAAGCATCTGGCTCCTGGCCCTGACAACTACACTATTGCACTTCACCAAGTGCTTTTGTTCTTCAATGCTCAGAGATGTACGCTTTCTAATTTATTTTATTTCTCTTCTGCATTCTGCATGGTCGAAATAAACTTTCATGAATTTAATTTATTACTCCTAATTTATCTAAGATTGCTTTATAATATCAGTTTAATTAGATAAATTAGTGAGTATGTTGATAAAAAAATTCATGAACCAAGTAATTACTACAAATTCCGTGGATTCCATTACTTTTGGAATTAATTACTCCAATATTTCTCTTATTCTAGTAAAGTGCGGATTTACTGAAAATTAAAAATATGACAATGTATAATTCTGAAAGTTTTTATCTAAATTTGATTTATATGTAATTATAGACTGTCAGAAAATAAAAAATTAGTAAATATTTTATTAGTATTTTAATTTGATCGAGTTTATGAATAATGAATAGATAGAATTTAGCCTTAGGTATGAATTTTTTAGATAATTTATCAATTCAATGAATGTATATCTACCATCTACTTTGAATTAATTCAATGATCTATGTAAGTCTACCATTTCCTTCGTTTTCCTTGAAAATAATTAAGGAATAACCAATTGGATAATGCTATGTAAGTCTACCATTTCCTTCGTATCCATCAGTAATCAACGAAAGAGGTCAAAGCAAAGACTGTACATAGACTAATTTGTGAGAGATTTACGATTCATGAATGTTGTTCTAGTATTTATTTCTGTAATTAATATTAATTGAAAGAAAAAAGGGTCAATGCGCCCCCTGAACTTGTAACACGGGGTCATTTAACCCAATTTTAACTTGTTTGAGCAACTAACCCCAAAACTTTTCATTTCTGGGTCAAATTGCCCCAAAATATATTTTTAAAACGCGTAAAATACAAATTGAAGGTGTGGGATGCGAAAAAAGAATTAGAAAGTTCACTAATTGTTACGATAAAATTATCGTAAAAATATTTTTTGCAATAAAAACGTAAATTATGGGGTAATTTGACCCAAAAATGAAGAGTTTTGGGGTTAGTTGCTCAAACAAGTCTAAATTGGGTTAAATGATCCCGAGTTACAAGTTCAGGGGGCGCGTTGACCTTTTGTTCTTAATTGAAATACTGATTAATAGTAGTAGTAGTAGTAGTAGTATAGTATTAAGAATCTCCACATGTCAATCGTTCTTCCTAACTTCAACTAATTGAGTGCTAAATTCATGCATGCAGCAGGAAAACTTCCCAAGCAAAATAACATTTCATGGAGAGGAGACTCCTGCCTGAAAGATGAAATTCCCGGCGGCTACTACGACGCCGGTAACGCTATCAAGTACACCCTCCCTACATCCTTCGCCATGACACTTTTAAGTTGGAGTGTAATCGAGTACAGTTCAAAATACGAAGCCATTGGAGAGCTCGATCATGTCAAAGACATCATCAAATGGGGAACTGATTATCTTCTCAAAACCTTCAAATCCACTAATAAAACAATCCACAGTATCGCTACACAAGTTGGCGGAGACCATGATCAATATTGCTGGATGAGACCGGAGGATATCGACGCCGATGTTAACTACCCCCGCCGCGCTACTTGGTGTGATAACTGCCCCGCCGTGGCAGCTGAAACAGCGGCTGCATTAGCCGCTGCGTCCATTGTATTTAAAGATAGCCAAGATTATTCAGGAAAACTCGTTTATAGTGCTGAGAAATTATTCATGTTCGCTACTAAAGGTCAAAATGAGAAATATTCAGGAAATCCAGACCCTTCATCCAAAAACTATAATTCCAGTGGCTTCTGGGATGAATTTGTTTGGGGTGGCGCGTGGCTGTATATCGCAACCGGAAATTTAACTTATCTTCAACTCGCCACCTCCACTAACCTTGCCGGAAAAGACCACGGTTTCTCAGGTGGTCCGAATCGCGGTGTACTCAGTTGGAACAATAAACATTCCGGTGCGGAGTTGCTTCTAACCCGTATGAGAATTTTCTTGGGCTATGGTTACCCGTTTGAAGAAACTTTACATGCATTTCAAAACCAAGTCGACGGTATAATGTGCTCTTACCTGCCGGATTTTTCCAATTTCAATAGAACTAAAGGCGGATTAATCCAACTAAACCACGCGCGGCCGCGGCCACTTCAGTATGCGGCTAATGCAGCTTTCATGGCTATTCTTTACAGTGACTATCTTGAAGCTAATTTGGTACCAGGTTGGCGATGCGGACCCAAATTTTACCCGAATCAAGCTTTACGCGATTTTGCAGTGAGCCAAATTGATTATATTCTAGGTAAAAATCCTCTTAATATGAGCTACATTGTTGGATATGGAAAGAATTTTCCCCGGCGAGTTCATCATCGGGGTGCTTCAATTCCGAACAATAAGGTCAGGTATGGGTGTAAAGAGGGATGGAAATGGCAGGGCAGTGGAAGGTCCGACCCGAATATTATAATCGGCGCCATGGTTGCTGGTCCGGGTAGAGAGGATGAGTTTCAGGATATTCGTTATAATTATAATTACACAGAGCCTACCATCGTTGGAAATGCAGGTGTTATTACTGCACTTGTAGCTTTGACAGGTGGAAAGAGTTCTAAAATTGATAAAAACACCATGTTTTCTGCAATTCCGCCGTTGTATGCATTTGACCAATCACCTCCGCCGCCGTGGAAACCATGAGCTGCTTCTAAATTTATTTTCATTTGAACCAAAGAAAAATTGTGAGTTAACGGAGTAGGGATATACTTTTTGAATTGTTGTTAGATTAATTACATGTTCTGAGTTGCAATTAGTTTTACGTTAGTGACAATTAATTGATTTTCTCATGTGGAATTTATTTAAGATGAATAATTATACAATGCAACGGTTGCGTCATATCATTCGTGCAAATTAATAATTTTTAACCCGCATTTTTTTACCTGACATTTGATGGATTTTAATTTTTTTAGTTTTGACAGTCAAATTAATATTTAAATTAATTAAGAGACAATGTTAGTAGAGCACCGGTTCAATTTGAGAAATACTTATGTGAACCTATCTCGGCATGTAGAATTATGAACCATTTATTTATTGATGGGACACTACAAAACCTAAAAGTCTCACATCACAAAAGAAAGGAAGGCCATGTGGAAAACTATGAAAAGGTAAATGTTTCACTCATTTGCGTTTTCACATACATTTACTACCTTCATTCAATATCCTACTAGCTTAAATAACGGAGTGAACTTGGGATCCAAAACTCAAAGTTCCCCTCTTGTCGTTTTCTTGAAGATTCAGCTTGTCCATAACCCGTGTATGGATCCGTCAAGAACCATATTTCTTTTGTCTCTCTGCATCCATCATTTGGCGCCGTCTGTGGAAACTCTATTTTCGATAAAATCTAGTGATTGCATCCCAAGAGAACGGAAATCAAAAAACCCATCAAACCTCATAACCAAAGAGAAAGGTCCGCTGAACCGGGATGTCCAGGAAACATCCAACGACAGCCCTTCACTCTGATGGCCCTGCCATCAACGGAAAGGTCATCACCTATCCACTTCCAAGAATTTGGAACACCTAAACCCTACTAAGAAGGTAGCTCTTGCTCAACTCCGCAAGAAGTGGTGTGTTAAGGCAATTTCAATCAGACATAACTACGATAATCGAGGAAGCCACCAGCACGCTAAGATCCGGAACACCAGTAAAAAAATAGAAGGAACCCAAGAAGAGGAGGTGAGAGAGGGAGGAATCACCGGTGACGAAGGCACGAGACCTACAGGATAAGACAAGGATGCGAGCAAACAAGGAACAGATGAAGAAGCGGTCAACCACCGAAACAAAGAAAAGGAATCGGTAGAAACCCTACTAGGGTTTACAAGAAGAAGACAATCGAAGATAGCAACAATGGGGGTTGCACTGGTAGAAGTGTAATAATTAATAGTTGAAGCCATGCAATCAGCAATAGAAAGCAAGTTGAGAGAACACATCAACACCAATGAAAATACTACCAAATACTTTCCTAAGAATTTATATTTATATAAAATGAGAAAAAACTATCATAACTAACAGGAGGTCAACTAAATATATTTTAAGTAAAGTTGAAATTCTATGAGTCGTACAAAAAATCCCACTCTTCGGGTACATGTCGTCAAACATTTTTCTTCTTATAATTGTGTGTTCTGCGACATTCATAATTGTTAATTGGGCTTTGCTATGCTTTTGAACTCCTTTTTTTTATTTCTTTTGTACTTAACTTTCAGCTATGCATATCAACAAGATGTGCATTTAAGTCTTTAGCGTGCTCAACGCTTCTAGAGCTATGTCCCATTAGTTCCCAGGTTAATCTACCATCACTTCCAGTATTATACTCGAACATTAAAACTGCTTTTGGTAGACATTAGTTTCTTTTGTTTTCAAGGTTATCCTAACTGATTTAGAATTTGTGCGAGGATGACATTTTTTGGAATTATAATGGCATTCATCTAGAAAAAAATGAGAAAATAGAAGACCATTGAACATTGGAAGAGAAAGCAATGAAAAAAAACACAACTTAAAAGTTGAAACAAATGAAAAGGCAGATATAAAAAGAAACTTCTAATAGTTTTTGCCGAGACGTCTTTTATTAAGTGTAGGCTTAGACTACCACAAGTTAAACGTGTAGGAAAGTTAAATACATGAGTAAAGACTAAGATGTAAAGACAATAAAAAGGAAAGATGCTGAAGAAATAATTTAACCTTAAATAAGATCACTTTTTAAGGGTGGTTGTACTTTCTGCATAATATTAAAAGAGAAAGAGTAGGCCAACTTAAAAAGTAAATGATAGTTGTGTGCATATAAAACAAATATGCATAGAAAAGAATTTTTTACTGAACAACATGCAAACTAGTTGTAACTCTAAATTCTCCTCGGCCAATATTTTGATTTATAACCTTTTGTTGTAGAGGTAAAGTGGTCAACTTTCTTCGTTATTGTGGATACAGTGCAACTGGCAAAGTAAAAATAAAAGTTTCCCAAAAGCACTCTATGATAAAAGGATAATTGAAATGAAGCTAGTGTAAAGCCACCATCAGAACAACCAATAATAAAAGGATAAATGACATGAAGTGAATGGTCGTTGAACGCCTATTTGGCCTCTGGTTAACATATCCGCTATGATTAGGTAAGTACATTTATGCTCAAATGACACTCTATATTTTCGCAACTCTTTTTTAACTGATACTCCCTCCGTCCGCAATTGATAGGCTGATTTCTTTTTTTAGTTGTCCCAAATTATAGGCTGATTTTCTTTTATAGAAATTGATTATCTAAATAATTGTCTAAAATATCCTTTATCATTTAGTCATTTTGATTAAAACTGGTACACATATTAATTATAGCAGCAAATAATAATCTTGAAGATAACATTGTCATCAATGGTTTAGGCAATTCAACGGATTTTTATCATGAAAAATAGAGCTGTCATCAGTAAAAGCATTAATTAAGAATTCTAGGACCAATTAAGACTCATATTAGTGGAGTTGTTTATTTTCGTTTTTTCAAAATTGACTTTCAATTGGAATAAAACAATGCTATTAATTTCAAACCACCAATTTAGTAAGGACATTATGGACAATCAGTATATTTTCAACTAAATTAACCAAATTTCTTAATATGTGTGAAAACCAAATCAGCCTATCAATTGTGGACGGAGGGAGTATATTATATGCTTAGCACCATTAAAATATTTATCGCTCCTTGCAAAGAAGACAACTGTGAATTATCACAAGACATTCTCAGTCATCTTTCTATACTGTAGACAATACCTAACCTTGAGATAAAGTTATGCAACCACAACTACAGTCTCAAAACATTCCACAAATTTTGCCATAGTGAACGTAGCAATGACATGTTGTTTTCCACTTTTTCATAAAATTGTTTATCCTTCTAATTGGAACAAATATCCAAATGTAGACTTTTGGTGTTTACATAACAAGCATAATCTGAATTCGAATATCCAATCACTTTTAAGTGATTTGATCCCCTAAATGTGAGCATGTGATCCTTGATGCCTTGTAAATATCTAAATATTTGCCGCTTTTCAATAACCTAAATAAGGTTTACTTTGATAACGGCCTAACATTCCTGATGGAATACCACAAACCCCATTAGTCCCACATCGTGTAAAAGAAGGAGACCACACAGAAAATCTATAAAAGGGTAATAGTCTCATTCCTTTACATTTGACACACATTTATTACTCTCAACTCATACCAATCCGACTTAAGCATCAGATTGAATTCGGAGCCCTAAGTTCACCTCTTGTCGTTTCCTTCGTTCATCTTATACAGGAAATTTGGCACGGCCATAAACCTCAAATAGATTCGATGGTATCGCATGATCTATCATTTGGCGCGGTCTGTGGGAACATCTGTTTCCTATAAAAATTTAGTGATTGAATCCCAGGATGACGAAAACCAAGAAAAACTCATCGAATCCCATAACCAAATAAAAAGGCCCGCTCAACTAGGACATTCAGGAAACGCCCAATGATAGTCCCTTCACCCCCGTAGTTTTGTATTTTCTAGGTTTATAATGCAGCAGAATTTCAAAAATTTATCAAAAACCCCAAACAAGATCCATATAATTCGAAGAGATAGACACAGTTGTGTAAATAAAACTTACTCGAATGTCGAATTCAAATATCAATGTAGGAAGGAAAGAGGTGGTTCACTTTGGTGATACCTTGTTTCGGATCAGAAATGCCTCCAAAAGGATGTGTACTCTATACGAGTATCCACACGAACAGACCTTTGTTAAAACAAGTGCTTGTGTGCTAGCACTATTTCTTTGCAAATCAATTACGAATTTATGAATAATATTTCATGATTTTGTCTTGTGTTTTATTTCGAAAAACACATACATATAACCTTAGGCATAAGAGTGTATTTATAAGAAAATAACATATCTAGGATTTTATCCAAAAATGTGTTTCAAATTCAAACACTATATTTATGATAACTCATTTTGAGTTTATGTATATCAAAAATTCCTTTTTGATAATTACACTCATATATAATAATTATTAATATTCTCTTCAAAATATAATATCTTAAGGATAACACTGATCCTTTAAATTCGAATCTCAATTAATATATATATATTAATCACTTTATTATATTGGGTTTAATTGTACAACCCATAAGTGTTTTAGGCATGTTCTTAGTGTGCGATCTTGTCAGTTCATATTGCGTCGGCAGTAGGCCTAAAATCTCTATTTCGGCCCACAAGTCGTAAGTCATTTCTAGTAAGACATTATGACTACCTAAACCATATGAATATCGATTATCCGATTTAACCTTATACATAATATTTTGATCTCCGATCACCTAGCGTCTTAACTTGATGATTTGTTGCTGACCAAACTTCATTTCTACCGTTACTCACATTTCTTTTATGCAGTTTATCATTGGAATATAATTTTTTGACAACCAATGTAATCTGGTCCAATTAAATAAAATACTTAATTAAATATTTTTAAAAATGAATAATTATATGCGTTAGATGTGTATAAATTTACCAGATGCATAAACCCTATTGTATATTTAATTACATGTCAAACGTGTATAAATTAATTTACCGGATGGATATATAATCGAGTTGCGAATTGAACTTAAAAAAATAAGAAAATGGAGTATAATCTCAATCTATTATAAATGTCATGTTCAATTAAATAGGTTGATATGTGGTGAATGTTTTAAAAATTAATCTAGTGGTCGAATCGGATTAGCTAGTACGTCGTTTAGTTTACGATTTAATCACCATTTCAACCATTTAAAACAAAATAAACATATCCAATTACCATATGATTTTTTTTAAATAAGTCTATGTATTTAAATATTTAACTGATAGAATATGAATTGTAAAACTAATAAACGAATCACAATTTAACCAATAAACTAAATGGCTACATAGAACATGTTTTTAAATAAGAATAAATTATATTTTCCACATAAGGATTTAATCCACCTTTTCTCAATAAAATGGCGAAATATAATTTATATCCAAGCCCTTTTTTATAATATTTTTACCAATAAATCTTGATTCAGTATATTGTTGAATTTTGGTACGAAAAATCAGTCCGCTGTGAGTTAATGACCGAAAACACGTAGCTCGTATTACATGTGTTTTACTACATCTATTCAATTCTCATTCACCTTGCTAGGGTTTTCATTTTCTTGATCGATTACTACATTTTTCTTTCTTTTTATGGGGTCATCTAGAAATGCTAACGTAATGGGACAATGTGGGTGTGATAGAATGGCGATTCATGGGTGAGAAACAATGGTGTTGTCGGATGTTTTACGACTGGGTGAAGTGATATGAAGTGTTGAATATGAGCCATGGAGGCAGGGAGAGTAGAAGAGTACGTGATAATTCACAACTTGTAAAGAGAAAATCGGGTTCAAGTGGTGATGAGTTTGCGCAATCAATTGCAAAGATTGTTGTAGCACAAATATGTGAAAGTACTGGGTTTCAGGCCTTTCAACAATCTACTCTTGACACGCTATCTGACATTAATACTGTTCGGTATATACATAATCTCGAAAAGCTTGCGCATGGTAATGCTAATTTAGCGGGTAGATCTAAGGGTAATGCATTTGATATTATTCAAGCATTGGAAGAGCTGGGGTTTACCCTGGGATTTGGTGGTGCATCTGATGTTGACCATTGTATTGCCAGTTCAGGTACAACGAGGGAACTTACTCAGTATGTTGGTACTTCAGAGGACGTAGCCTTTACCTATTCTCTTCCTTCATTTCCTGTTTTTAGAGAAAGGAAGCCATTTCCAAGTTTTCTGTAAAGTGGTCAGGAACCTCCCAGTGATCACATTCTAGATTGGCTGCATGCATTTCCTGATTCTCAGACTTATCAGCTACCCACACTGAACGAAGGGACTACTGATTCTAACTTGCTGAAGAGTGAGCAAACAAGGCCATACCTAAGTACAGATAGATCTTCATTGAACTTGCAACAGCCATATGCTTCTAACGGTTCACAAGCGCCTCATGTTGGTGCAATGGCTGGTGGTTTAGACGGAAAATTATAGTTGAAGGTAATCCATTTCTTGCTGATCTTTTACAGTTTGGAGAGAAAAAAGTTTCTCATGTTGCTCCTCCAGCTAAACTATCAAATGAAACTATTGTGAGGAATCCTATCGAGCGAGATCATCTTTGGGGAACCAGGTGTCTGTGCTGGATACATTTGCTCCAGTAATTGAAGCAATGAAAAACAGGCTATCTGATTCTTTAGAGGGCCAAGAGAAGGTTCTTTCAAATCAACGATCTGCTGTACAATTTAAGATCGGTACTAGAAAGAAGTCTTTGAGTAAAGCAGTAGAATGGAGATCACAGAAGGGTGATGAAAAGATAAGCCCATGGTCTGGAAAGGATACTGATAATGATGACAAGAAGAGGAGAGCTGGGGAAATTTTAAAACAATCTATGGAGAACTGTTAGCAATTTTACCCGCTAACTTGTAGTAGCTCGACAAGTCGAGTATCGATCCCACGGAGATAAGAGGTTTAAAGTGAACGAACGCGGATTTTAATTTTCAATTCGAATAGCAACAAGCAATTGGATTTCGATTAAAGTATCAATTTAACACTAACAATTCAACTAACATCAAACTTGCAACTACTACTAATTTTAACGACTAATTTAACAATTGTAGAAGACTAGAAACGATTTATGATAAACGAGAATTCAAATGTTGTAAGAGGTTTGGAGGTCGAAACTCCGCTTAGGTCATGCAATCAATGGTTTCGGGTCTAGGGCTTCAAAACGTGAACCGAGCGTTCCTAAAGCATAACTCCCGCTCTCTCGAGCCTCAAAGAGCTACAAACCCATAAACAAGCCAACCAACCAAGCCTAATCCACTCTCGTGGCACTAAACACGTTTAACAAGTCAATTAGTGATTAACAATCCACTCTAAGGTTTCCTAATCTCTAACCCACTCTTATAGTGTTATCAATTAGGATCCTAACCAATCTATCCAATTAATTAACCTTCTCTCAAAGTGTTAAACAACCTAGAATCATGGTTTAGGTAGCTAAACTAAAACAAGCATTAAGAATATCAATTAGACCAATCAACAACAAGCCCAAAACCCTAAATCCCAAATCATGCATTTATAAGTTTCATTTCAACCCCCAAATATGGGGGATTTAGCTACTCATAATAAAAATAACAGCAATACCAATTAAATGAATAACAAACATTACTAAGTAGGAATTAATTACCTTTGTAGATCTAGAAAGCAAGAACATGAAATGGGTAATAAAAATCTTCAACAATAAAACTTCAAGTAATATTAAAAAGCTTCAAAATATCCAACAATGGAGGAACCTCCAAAAATCCCAAGATGATTGCTACAGCTAAAAGAGGTAAACTAGGAGAATAATCAAAAACTTCTAAAACTCGTCTATCCCCTAAAATAAGATAAAGTGCTATTTATATGGGTTACAAAAGAGGTAAACAAAGGACACCCACTAGAGGAGTGTTGGGCCTAAAATGAAATTGAGCCTTGAGTCTTGTCTTGTCTCGAAATTCAAATTCTGAGCTTTTTTTTAAAGGGCTCGATCGAGCCATCCACTTAAGAGTGAGGGCTCGATCGAGCCTTGTGTCTTGAAGAGTTTTCTGGACAGGTTTGTTCATAGGGCTCGATCGAGCCTCTCTTCATAAGTGAAGGGCTCGATCGAGCCCTTCTTATTATTTCCCAAACCTCGCTCGTTTTTCCGCTTTTCGACTCGCTCCTTTTTCCGATATTGAATTCTTCCTCTTTTAGCCCAAAACACTTCACATTGCTCCGTTTTACCTGAAACGCTAATACACACAATAAGCACACAATCACGGGGAAAAAGCGTATCAAAGTATACTAAAAGTATGCGAAAATAACTCCTAAACATAGGTGTAAAATGCACCTATCAAGAACCCAGAGGAATTTGCTCATTTGTAAAATAGGTTTGGTTAGAATCTGTACACTTGCTTAGAAAACTAGCAGCAGAAGCTGGTTCCAGGTAGTTAAAGTCAGAGCTTGTGATTGCCAGATATGGCGCTAGAATAGGTTACAAACTATAAAGGGAATATTTCCCACTTTAACAAGTTTTGGAGGTATGTCAGTTAGTTTGTGATTATACATCCATGTTACTGTAAAAAAAAGCCATGTTACCAATTCAAAGGCTTAAAATCATCCACCACCCCTAATTTTAGGGCCTCTTATCACTAAAGTCCCTAAGTTCCATATTTGATCACAAAACTCCCTGAACTTTGATTTAAAATTCACAAATGTTCTTTTAGTTAAAAAATAACTAAAATACCCCTAATTAACATGTTAGATAGAGATGAAGCTACTCGAGCTTGGGTCGAATTTTTGAGCCGATCTCAAGCTTTTTCTGAGTCGATCTCGAGTAACTCACGAGTAGCCCAACTCGTTTACACCCCTACATGAGGAGAAATACTTGTGTGAACCTAGTTCGCCACGTAGGATTATGAACTATCCATTAAATACATGACACGTGGCATTATCAAATGTTGTATCCAATCAACAAGGTGCATTTAATTTTAATTAAAATATCATTAATTAATGTGATATTTATTGATTGGATACAACATTTAATAACGCCACGTGTTATGTATTTAATGGATCCTACATGAGGATCATAATTAAGATTTTAAAAATAAAAAAAGACTAGGTGAAAAATAGAATAAATATGAGGGTAAAATTCTACCTTTTTCCAATAAAATATATGATCTCTGAAAAGCCGACCCATACTTTACGGCGTAGATACGTTAGATAGAGCCAGGCCCCCCTCAAAGTTTCAAATTCAAATTTCTAAAAGATCACAGTGGCATTTCCGTTAATAAAACCGAATCCAACCCTAGATTCAAAACTCCAAGTGGTTGAATTGAACTTGAAAATTGAAAACAAACCCAAAAAACCCTCTCTGCTCCCTTTACTCTCTCACTAAATCAAAATTCCAAAAACCCTATCGTTTCCCTCCTCTCAACCTCCGTTTCTCTTCTCCACATTTTTTCTCCAATCCAATCAATCAAGTAGATAGCCAGTAAGAAAATATCGAAACGATGTCGTTGAGGCCGAGCGCGAGGACGGAGGTGAGGCGGAACAAGTACAAAGTGGCGGTGGATGCGGAGGAAGGGAGGCGGAGGAGAGAAGATAATATGGTGGAGATCCGTAAGAATAAGAGAGAAGAGAGCTTAATGAAGAAGCGCCGTGAAGGTTTTCAATCTGCTGCTGCTCAACCACTCTCTAATTCCACCGCTGCCGATAACAAGGTAATATTATTATTTTTGTTTTAATATTTTTATTATGTTTGACGCGGTGCCGTTTTGAGTAGCTAATAGTGAACTACTGTAGCTCTAGAACAACTAATGTGCTGTGGTTTTCTGTGATTTGAATCTAATTTGTATTTTATTTGTATGTCGTTTATTCTGTACTGTGAAGAAATGTTAGTAATGATAGAGTTGGTGTTTTTCTATTATTATTGTGATTGTATTGCAGTTGGAAAGTATTCCGGCTATGGTTGCTGGCGTTTGGTCTGAAGACAAGAATGTGCAGCTCGAGGCAACCACTCATTTCCGAAAGCTGCTCTCAATAGGTTGATTTATTGACTTCTCTATGTGTCGCAGTGCATTGATTTTCTTGATTGTATCTCTTACGTTGTGAGTTTATTTTTGCTTTCTAGAACGCAATCCTCCAATCAATGAAGTAATTCAATCTGGTGTTGTTCCTCGCTTTGTTGAATTCCTTGCCAAGGATGATTTTCCACAGCTGCAGGTTTAAATATTTCCTCATGCGATTTTTTTGTAATTCTTTTTATTGGCAATTATGGTTGATATAATAATTATTGTTTCTTAAATGTTAATTTTCTGTTGTTTGTGTTGGTAGTTTGAGGCAGCATGGGCTCTCACAAATATTGCTTCTGGTACATCAGAAAACACTAGGATTGTAATTGATCATGGGGCTGTTCCTATATTTATTAAGCTTTTAAGTTCTCCAACTGATGATGTTAGGGAACAGGTAGATGACTTTATTTGATCAAACTATATTCAAATTTATATGTTAATTCTTGATTTCTTACTGATTAGTACTCACTCTTTCTGAATATACTTGTAGGCTGTTTGGGCATTAGGAAATATTGCTGGTGATTCACCCAAGTGTCGTGATCTAGTCCTTGGACATGGTGCCTTGATGCCATTGCTTGCGCAGTTCAATGAACATGCAAAACTTTCTATGTTGAGAAATGCAACTTGGACGTTGTCTAACTTCTGCAGGGGCAAGCCGCAACCATCATTTGAGCAGGTTTAGCTCTCAAGTTTCACAATTCATTAAGATTTATAACTCGATTTTCTGGTTCCTAATCCTATGTATATTATAACTGGAATTAATATTATGTCCTGGTGATATTCGATGAGCAGACAAAGCCTGCCCTCCCTGCTCTTGAGCGTCTTATACATTCAAATGACGAGGAGGTCCTGACAGATGCGTGCTGGGCATTATCATATCTTTCAGATGGAGCGAATGACAAAATCCAAGCTGTTATTGAGGCAGGTGTCTGCCCTCGGCTCGTTGAACTTTTACTGTGAGTGATGATCTGCTTTCTTGCTATTTGTATATATATATTTAACTTGAAATCTTCCTCTCTATTTGGATATATGAAAAGCAATATGCTTTGTTGATGTTCTTTTGTTAGCCATCCGTCTCCAACAGTGCTGATTCCTGCTCTACGTACAGTTGGAAATATTGTTACTGGCGATGATATGCAGACTCAGGTATGAAGTCTTCACCCATTTAGTTACATACCCTCCCATTCAAAAAACGTGTGATAGTATTAGTAATAATGATGATACTAAATTAAATCATAATGCATGTACCTTTTCATGCTACTTTATTTAAGTCATTTCTCTCCCTCTAGTTTCGTTGGTGGGACACCATTATTCTATTATGTTTTAAATTTTTTTAACCATGTTAATATGTTATTATATATCGATAACTGTTTTACAACACTTGCATGACCAACATGAAAGGACTTTTACGCTGTAGCTATAATATAATTAGAGATCAATATATATTGAGATTTGAATGATGAATCACAGCGTTTTCATATTATACATTTTTTATGGTTGGGTATGAGGGAGGAAGGAGTGATGTCTTACTAATATGATTTGGTATGTTGTTCTGTTAATGATACAATGTAACAATGAGATGAATGTTCGTTCTAGCATGCTTTACTTGAAATCGGTATTAATCAGATTTGTGTTAGTCATGTACAGCTTTTGGTAAAGATATCTGAGATGATGATCATGTTTTCTTGGTCTTAAAACTGTCTATTGGGAATTTACTACTTCATAAAAGACACTGGTTGGTAAGTTTGGAGGTAGAATTGATATTATTTGAAGTTCCCTACATGTAACAGTGACCATTGGATACCACATACAAAGTGAGGCAAACTTTTGAGCAATTTAGGGTTTGGTGAAGCTTTCCAAATTTACAGTCATATTTATTTTCTTCCTTGACAATGCAGATATGTTTCTTTAGATCTGTGAACTTAGATAAACTAGAAGGATAACAGTTATGCTTATAATGTTGCTGATGAAGGTTAAAGACAAAATGAAATTTTTTCTGGCAATCCACAAGTTGTAGAGCTGATAGCTAACCTTTGACTGAATAGGGAAGGTGCACTTAGTCTAGTTTGTGAAAGCTAACTGTGATGTCAAGTGACCATAACATCCAAGGATAGGCCACAGGGGAGATGTATTTTAGAAGTGTTTTGTTGAAGTGCATCTTTTTTTGGATAGTCCTTCCAAATTGGTCATCTGATGTATTTTGCATTGTGGTTCATAAATATTTATTAGTTCAAATTAATTTTCCTTTAACATAGATCTTAAGGAAATATGAGCTATTTTGTTAATAACATTTTATCAATGTTTATCATGTTTGCAATTACTGAACATCTTTAATGTCTGAATGGCTTCAATGTCTATGTTGGTGTCTTCTGAGTTCTGACTAAATAACTTGCCTTTTTTTTTGAACAAAGGGTCAACGCGCCCCCTGAACTTGTGACATGGGGTCATCTAACCCAATTTATACTTTTTTGAGCAACTAACCCCAAAACTCTTCATTTTTGGGTCAAATAACCCAATAATTTATATTTTTATTTCAAAAAAATGAATTTAGAATAATTATATCACAACAATTAGGGAAGTATCTAATTATATTTTTGTATCTCTCACCTCCGATTTGTATTTTACACATTTTAAAAATACAATTATGGGTTATTTGACCCAAAAATGAAGAGTTTTGGGGTTTGTTGCTCAAAAAAGTATAAATTGGGTTAAATGACCCCGTGTCACAAGTTCAGGGGGTGCGTTGACCCTTTGTTCTTTTTTTTTTCCTATTCTTTTTTTTGACCTCAGTGTATGATAGAACATCAAGCACTTCCGTGCCTTCTGAATCTCTTGACTCATAATCATAAGAAGAGCATCAAGAAAGAAGCCTGCTGGACAATTTCAAATATTACAGCAGGGAATATAAATCAAATACAGGTGAGTTAGTCTCTTCATTGTGTCACAGTATCGTCGGCCTCTTGATTTAATTGCTTCAAATGGCTGAGTAGACTTAACATTCAATCATGATATGTTATATATGTCTCTCTTCTTGATTTTTCATAATTATGTATTTAATCCCATTACATATTCAAGTTCTACATTGATGTCCATTCCCCACCTATTGAAGTGGACATTGTGATTAAGCTGGTGCTTTGAAACTATGCAGGCCATAATTGAAGCTGGTCTCATCGGTCCTCTTGTTCAACTACTTCAGTCTGCTGAATTTGAGATCAAGAAAGAGGCTGCTTGGGCAATTTCAAATGCTACTTCTGGTGGCTCTCATGAACAAATCAAGTATATTTTTTTTACATAATGGTCACTGCTTTTCTTTTTCTTAGCAAGTTTTATAATTGTGCTCCTTTAAAAACTTATGTTATTTATGAATTATAGGTACATGGTGAGCCAGGGGTGCATTAAGCCATTGTGTGATCTCTTGATCTGCCCTGACCCTAGGATTGTGACAGTTTGCTTGGAGGGGCTTGAGAACATTCTTAAGGTTGGGGAAGCTGAAAAGAGTTTGGGCAAAACTGGAGATGTAAATTTGTATACCCAAATGATTGATGATGCCGAGGGAATAGATAAGATTGAAAACCTTCAAAGTCACGACAACAATGACATATATGAGAAAGCAGTGAAGATTCTCGAGACATATTGGTTGGAGGACGACGACAATGAAGAACTGGCTTCAGGAGATGCTCCCGAATCAGGATTTCACTTTGGAGGCAATGAAGTTCCTGTTCCTTCCGGTGGATTTAAATTTGGTTGAGGTACGAACTCATTCCTCATGATTTATTAATGGGTTAGTTTGTGTTCAACATGATTAAGCATTAAAATTAGTTTTGTACTCATTTATTGATGCTAAATGTTTAAATTTTTTGCAGCATATTAAATCACTAGTGGAATGAAGCTGAGAGTCCAGGTTCGTAATTCAGGTGAATGGTGAAGGCTTTTACTGTTTCTCTTATAAAGAAGGTTTTTGAAGCCGTCAAGAATTCATCGAACAGTTAAAACTGGTCGCCGATCATTGGCTTTCTGGTGGAGTCTACAGAGACAATATAGTCCCTTTTAAAATTCTATTCTATCAGTTTTTCAAATTTTCTTTTCTTATTCTAGTTTATGATTCAATGCATGCACATGTGAGGCTGCCCATCGCAACCTACATGCTCAAATTATTATAGGAAAAAAAAAGTTTACAAATGCTAAATTGAGATTTTATTTTTTTTGATTAGATAGAAAGGCGCATCAAATTTCAGTTTGGAGTATAAAATATGATGTCTATGTTGTTTTGATTTTCCATTTTGCTTATTTCTAATTATCTACAGCCAGTAGATCAAATAGTTACACGCCTTGAACAGGGTAATTTATAGTGACAAAAAAATACGGTTAAATCAAACGAAATACCAAGTTTCCATAACATGGGTATTTACTGAAACGACAATACAAATTAAAAGGAAAAAGTACCCGTAGAAACTACCACTGGCCAGAAGGAAATACCCTGGAAATAGCCGTTAACATGGAATCCAATGAATTCTATACATACAACCATTCTGTTGATAAATTGAAAAAAAGAGTGAACCAAATTAAAAGGAAGATCACATCAAGACATGAAGAACCAACTTTCTTCAAGTGACGAAGATGACTATCCATCTTCAAATATGGTGCATTGCTGGTGGCGATCCGCTTCGAAATTCGAAGACTATTGTAGGCTCAAGCTCGGCTTGCCGGACATTTCAAGCCTAACTCCGAGGCTTAGAGTTCTCCGAGAGTTGGAAAGACTGGCTCTCCTTTCTGATGAAGGGATCAATGAACTTCGTTATAAGTTGCAAATGTATAAATCAGGTGATTTTTGGGTACCAACTGGAGGAATTAAAAAGGAAGATATGGATATTCCTCCAGTAATCACAATTCTTTTGGTGGGGTTTTCTTCTTCTGGCAAAAGTTCTCTTGTTAATCTAATGTACAGTGTTCTTGGCCGTACTGGACTTGTTCCTTTTGCTCAAACTTCTTCTGGTGAGTGTGTTCTTAGTTCAACTTTTTATTTTTTCAATATTGCATTGTGTTAATGAGTGGGTAACTAATTGTCAGAATCACTAAATCTATCAACTTATATTAAATAGCGGCCAATTCTAATTTGTTCTATTATGATTATTAAATTGTAATTTTATTTTTAAGGGAAAATTTCATGCAAAAAATTGCATACGAGTTGATCAATTTTTGTTTAAAAATGCAATGTGGAAATCGATTTTGTTGATTTTTATATGAAATTTTGTCGTGTATGCATAATAAACAAAATCAATAAAAATAAGCAAGAATTTATTGTCACGTGATAAAAATAAACATAATTTGATTGTCACATATGTATTTTTGATATGAGAACTTTCCGTTGGAAATGAAATTAAAATTTATTTACCAAAATGAAATAACGAAATAGTGTAGAAACTCCGAGAATCATTTATCCGTGGATTAGAATTGAAACTTTGGTTTTTTTTTGAAGGGAGTACTAAAAACTTCACAACCATGTACATGGAAGAGCACAACATAATGAGATCAATGCAGAGTGGGTTTTGTGTGTATGATTCAAGAGGGTTTGATTATGATAAAATTGGAGAAGCACTTGAAGAATTGTCAAGTTGGATGAGTGATGGAGTCCACCACAATCAAATTTGCTCGAGGTCAGGAGATGGAAATTTGTTGAAAAATGATGAAGAATTTGCAGCTTTAAGAAGCTGTTCAAAGTTTGTAACGAGGAGAGTAAATTTTGCTATGGTTGTAGTTAATATTTTTGAAGTTTATACAGCTTTAAGAGCAGGTGATTCCGAGAAATTACAAGCTACAAAACAGCTCTTTTGCTCCCCTGCTTTAAGAAAATGCAGTAAGCTCTCTTATACTTTGCTCAAGTTTTATTATCTATATTGCACGGAAACGGAATCACTGATACAAAAAACGCTGAAAAGAAAAATGATTGAATAATATTTTTTTATAAAAAGTAAGTTATAAATGTAAAATTTCATAGTCCTAGAAGTGTTTTTAAAATAAAAAACGAAAGGGTGAAATATAATATTCTGTAAAGTTTTTGTGTATCCGTACATTATATTTAAAGTGATCATTTTCATACTTTCTAACACATAGGGATGTCAATGAATTAGACTACTCATGAGTTATCTCGACTGAAAATTTAAAATCGATTTAAAAAATTTGAGTCAAGTTTGAGCTAGTCGAGTTTAATCATGAACCAAGCTCCAGTCTCAATTAAAGAGGCAAGAAGGACTCGCGAATTTAAACGAAACATTTAGATACTTAAAATAATAATTAACTTCTTACTATATTGATTATTTATACTTCTGGGGTGTATATAAAATTAATTGATAAAATTTCATACATTATAGTGAAAAAAAAATTAAATGCACAAATATAATAATATTTTTATTTTTTAATGAGCTCGAGTCAAACTCGAGTAGTTTAGATCCATTCGAGCTCGAGTCGAGCTCGCGTGGTTTAGATGTTGTTCGAGCTCGAGTGGCTCATATCTCGTTCGAGCTTTATAATTTAAGGCCATCCGAGCTCGAGCTTGATAATTTAAGGCCATTCGAGTTTGAGCTTGTATAACACACTCGACTACAAGCAATGCATAACGCATTCCGAACTCGAGCTCGAATAGCTCGGATGTCATTGGAGTCGAGTTGATAATTTAAGTCCATCCAAGCTCAAACTTTTATAACACATTCGAATTCGAGCTCGAGCTTGGCGTAGCTCGGACCCGGCTTGGCCGTTTACACCCTTACTAACACATTTGATAATTGCAGATGAGAATCCAATGCTGATATTGACCCACGGCGACTTGTTAACAGATGAAGAAAGAATAGAAAGCAGGATCAAATTGTGCGAGCACTTAGGCATATCAGAGAGTAATGGAGTATATGATATTGCATGCTTAACAGAATATGGATTTCTAGCAGAAGAGACAGACCCAGTGAGTGCATATGCAGTAGGTGAAGCAGTTTACAGAGCATTATTAATCTCAGACAGAGCCCATTTTCCAAACCACAATCTTGAAGACTGGGCAATTTTCATATTATCAAGGCTAGTTTCGTTTTTGGGTATTCTTTTCGCTTTTCTGGCTCAAATTTGCACTGCGCTTGGACAACACAGGAATAAATTCAAGTACTAGTAATCTATTGCATGGAAAAGCCGATACGAAAAATGTTGAAATACGAAATAATAATTTGTACGAGAATAGATTATATATGTAAAGTTTCGAAGTTTTAGAAGTATTTTTGAATAACCATTGGGCTGAAAAGTCTATGATATTGTAATTTAATTAAATATAGATGGTTAAAAATTGAAAGAAAAATTAAATAAATACTACTTATAGATAGTAAGTCCAAGTAAGTTAGGTTAACTCAAATGTACGTGTTAAGGTTGAAGAAACATGTGTTTGTTTTGTTTTATCCAATGTAGTCAGTTCATTATAATTTTAAGTTTCTTAATTCTAAATGAGAAATAGTGTCTGTGGAAGAACATAGAAAATGAATTTGAATTCAAACTAAGTTTGTCATTTACTGTAATGTGAAATATATATTCTATTCTATTATTATTCAAGTTGAACAAAATAAACAGTCAAAGTTTTTTCGACAGCAAGAGCCATAAACACGTTGACATGACAATCTGAAAAATCTGCAGCACTATAAGCAGGGCGTTTAAAAACCAGTTCAGATTGAATAAAAGTAGCGGACCGAGAAATTCAGTTAGATTTGATTTAATTTTATAATTTTTTTAGCTTTTTAATTTAAAACTTAAAACTTAAAAATTCAGTTATATTTTTGTATAAAACACACCAAAAGATCAACCGAATTGAATTAATTCAATTTAAAAATTTATTATTCATTCTAATCTAATTTGGTTCGATTTAAATGCATCCGCAAAATATAAACTAGATATTTTTCTAATGAAAATATTTTATCAGTTGGATTTTAGAAGATATTTTGTATTTTTTAAAAATATATTATATTATTCTAAATGTAATTTATCAAATAAGTGTGAATAGAAATTATTCTACAACAGTCTCGGAGGTTATCTCTCTCAGCATCTCTGCTCGTTTGGAATATCAGGAAGTTCAGTTGCAGATGACTCCTATAGGTCCTAAGGATGGTTTGACTCAGCATATACTTTTTGATCAGAATTCCTCATCTGTGTTCCCTTCTTATGCCCAGTCTACAGTTATTCTTCGTTATGATGCTGATGTGGACAAACTTCACAAATTTGGGATAATTGCTGTTATTGCTTATGATTATCAGCATACTGTTGTGGGTCGCTTCTCGGCTGTTTTTCGTCATATTTGGGATCCGAGAATACTAGAACTGCTGGCTCTTAGAGAAGCAATGAATTGGGCTAATAGTAAATGCTGGAAAGATGTGGGTTTTGAAGGAGATGCTCTCCAAGTTTCTGCAACAGTCAACTCAGGCATCTGTTTAAATGTTGGTTGGCAGAACATTTGTGAAGATATATGGCATCTTCGTCAGGCTTTCAGAACTTTGACTTTCCGCTATATTCCTAGACTACAGAATCGGGATGCTCATGATTGGGCTCAAACTGTTAAGCATTCCGTTTAAGCTTTTTGTATTTTTTTCTGTTTTTTTTTTCGGTTTTATGAAAAGCTTAGACTTTTCATCTTTTGTATGCTCTTCTTTGCAATATATATCTATCTTCAGTTAAAAAAAATAGAAATTATTTAATAAACATACAGTGAAAAAAAATAACATAATATAATAAAAGCAACACCACACAATTTAATAATACAAATAGAAGCAACTGGTAGTAAAAAATAAAATTAAACATGATTTCATGTTACCAAGAATTAATATTAATGTTTCTTGAAGTGGGGATTATGTTATGGCAATGGTATTTGATTAGAAGAAAACAAAAAGGAAATTAACAAAATTAATAAAGACAGTGATGACACATAGCTGTCTATGTTTGTGTTTGTGGACCAGAATCTATGGGCCGGGTTTTGTCTCTTCTTGTATCCTTATCTCTTTTTTATTCACCAACTTTTCATCTCCTTCTTCTGCCCTTTCCTTTTCTACTTATTTACAATTCTCAACATTAATTAATTAATTAATCAATGCACTCTAAAATTAGCATCACTTTCCAAAGTTAATTAACCTTTTCCAATACAAAGCTGGCATTAATTATTAAATTAAATACATGAATTTATATGCCTTTTCATGTATGGCATCCATAATACTTTATTTTTTTACCCTAATTAAGAATAAACTTCTTATATTGATTTTAAATGTAAACTTTAATTTATGGAAATTTTATAATGAACCTATTTATAATTTAATACTAGATTTTCAATGGCACAAACTATATATAAGGAAACAAAAAATAATACAAAGTCATGACAGCTTTAATTTTATAATGCATTGTTTATTATTACAGCATATATTCACATAATCAATTATGCAAATTTATAAAAAAAAATCATTTTATTATATGTTGCCCATAAACTTTTTTCTAATTGGACAATTATTATACTTGGAAAATGTAAAAATTGTTGGGTTGGTGCCAAAAAAGAGGGGGCAATTTGGTCAATTAAAAAAGCAATTCGAATTTTAGGGTTTCTTTTTAACGCCGCCACACTCAAAATCAAAAAAATCAAAAATTGCCTGGGAATTGTATCTATACATATTTTGAAATGAGCCCTATTTTTATTACTACTTTTATTATTATCATCCCTTTAGTGAACCTCTCGTTCCTCTTCTCTGTTCTTCTCCGTTTCCGCCATTAAAGCGTCTCCGCTACACTCATTTATTATCACCTTTTCAAATATCACTCATTAAAAAAAAAGCCTCTGTCCATGTCTTTGGTTCACTGAATATAACTTAATTTTAATTTCATCAGCAATGATGATATTTGATTTGAATACAAATGTAAGTAATGATTATAATCATCTCTCTTATATAATCATGTGATTATTATTGCTTGATTTATTTATTTATTTATTTTCTTGTTTGTTTTGAATCAGGTACAGGAAATGAATAATAGCAGTGGTACGAGCAGTAGTCACTGTAACGAGTTGAAGAAAATCTGTGTAGATTGTCAAACGACAAGAACGCCGTGCTGGAGAAGCGGTCCGGATGGTCCTAAAGTAATTTTATTCGAATTTTAAATTATTTTTACTTTTTAAATTTGTTTGTTTAATTTGTTTCTGATGAATAATTATTTTGTTGATTGCAGACTCTGTGTAATGCGTGTGGGATCAGATACAGAAAAAAGAGTAGGAGTGGTGGTGGATTAGAGAAGAGAGATCAGAAGAATAAAAAGAAAATTGGTAAAAACAGAGCGACAAATAATAATAATAATAATTTATTGGTTCAGAATATGTGGAAGAGGAAGCTGGGAGAGGAAGAACAAGCTGCCTTTCTTTTAATGGCTTTATCTTATGGCTGTGTATCTGCTTAGATCAAAAAAAAGTTTGAGGATTCAAAAGAAAATTTTGTGAGTTAGAAAGTTGTAAAAGGAAATTATTAAGGAATTTCAGTTAATACAGAGTGATTTATTTTTTTATATTATCTGCATAATTTCTTGTTTTTTTTAACCAGAATCAAGAATCATCATCTGCTGATAAACCTGTGAATTTAGCTTTGATTCAAGAACATATTAATTTTACAGAGGTACAAGAAATATAGAGTTAGTAAGATAATCAGAGGAGCAGAAGTATAATTTTTCAATTAAAGTCATCAACGTTGTATAGATTGTGTGAATTGATTGATGTTTAATTGTAATTAGATTCTGAGAATGTCTAGTGAAAGTGATTTAAAATGTGTAGGTCAGAATTGATAAATAATTAGTAATTTGACTATAATCAAACGACACGAATAGTGCTAGAAAGAGCTAGAATAAAACGACACGTAGTGTATAACGAATCAGAAGATGCTGCTGCCACGTCGATTTTCTTCCGACAAGTGTCCTCGTGAAACATCTTCTCTTCTCTAGAATCTCCGATAATTCTTCCATTGTCTTCTACACCGATTCATCCGTACCAATTCTGATCATTTCTGATTTTCTTTATATGTTTTCATAATCTAAAATATTAACCTAACTTCAGGATTCAGACACAAGAACTTCAAAGCTGAGAAAAATGGAACAATCAAGATTAGCTGCCACCGCAACCAGATTTTACAGGGCTCTCTCTTTAGCCCGTCAGAACCAAGCTAACTCACGACGTCGTTTCGCTGCGGTTTCTTCAGGCCGGCCGGCTGATCCGGCTGTTTTCTCCGAGGAACGAGACCGTGAAGTTCAACCTGCAGTTCCTACTGGAAAACCTGAAGTATTTAAAACCTTCTTCACGTTCTTGATCAATTTCTTGATCTTACTGCTTTGAAATTAAGTTTTAAATTCCCGTTCTTGTTTGATTTTGCAGGAAATGAAAGAAAAGTACGAGCCTGAAACAGCAACTAGAAAAACAGAATCAAATTCTGAAACAGAAGCAGATTTCAGAAGAGTTTCAAGTACTAAAGGATCGGAGCCACTAACACCACCCAAACCGCCGTATTCTTCATCTTATAGACTTGAAAGTACTGGAGTAAATAATCTTTTCGAACCTCAAATTCAACAAAAGCGCGAAAACTCAACCTCGAGTTTAATATTAGAAGAAACTAGCTGCGCAGGGCTTGACGGAACGCCCTGGCCGAAAGAGAACGAGCAGGAAGACGATGAAAAAGAGTATTATAAGCATCATAAAGCCTCTCCGTTGTCGGAGATCGAGATTGCAGATACTAGGAAGCCTATAACAAGAGCAACTGATGGCGGCGCTGGAGATTCTGGAATGGGCAGAGAGGTAGTTGGGTGGCTACCGGAGCAGCTTGATACGGCTGAAGAGGCACTCCTTAGAGCTAGTAGGATATGGAGAGAAAATGCTATGCGTGGTGATCCTGATTCTCCACATGGCCGGGTTCTCCGAACTCTTCGGGGAGAATGGTTTTGAAACTTTATGTAATGGATTTGGCTCTCTCGATGGTAAAATTGTGAAATTAGTTTGATACTTACGAATGGGTGAATATTAGTTTGTAATTTTTATTTTCTGTAAAAATGATGGACAAGATGTTGATGGCTAATCGATCTGAAATTCATCTCATTCATTCATTCTTGAAAGAACACAAAAAACCCATAATTTTATTTATCTATTGTGATAATAGTATAAAATATAATGCGGTCACCAATGCACACTGAGGCCTGCATTTTGGTGCTTGCTATCTTCATTTCCAAGTCATCCGCATCATTCCATACCAAGAGATGGCTATTGCCATGAAGTTTCTGCTAGCTTATCTCTTACCAATTGTGTTTCCATTAACCACTTCAACCATCACATCTGTAGTCTTGAAGGACCAAACTGAATGTTTAACGTGCCAACCCCAACCCTTAACTCCATCACCACCACCACCACCACCAATCCCTGAATGTCCTCCACCACCACCACCTCCTCTTCCATCTCTTCCTGATAGCTCGCCACCGCCTCCAGCGGGAGAATGCCCTGCATGCGAAATTCCTGTTGCTCAATATGCTCCGCCGCCTCCTTTATTAGATCCAATTCCACATGCACCTATTGTACCGTATGGGCAAGGGCCCCCAGCTAGCGGTCAGTTTTATGCGCCTCCTGGTCCAGGTTATGGCAACAATCCAAATCCTTATTTTCCCAATTATAATCAACCAATGAGTTCTTGTGCCTTTAACTTTGTTAATTTCAAATTTCAAATGGCTGTTTTTTCATTTATCATTTTTTATTTATCCAAAGCTTGAGCATTAGAGAGAATTGTGAGTTAGCAGAGTTGCGTAGATGTTCTTGATGAAAATGAAGCCTGCAACTGGTCGTATTTGCATGTATGCTGTCTATAAATACTGTATTTTGACTTTCATAATTTGGATAGTGAGGCCTAGTTCGAATTGTTAGGCTGTTCAAATGCACTCTTGAGATGTTTTTAGTCTTATCAAAGTTAGTTTAAACGGATTAAATATTACTACCAACTAACTTAAATTAGATTATGTCTCCGAAAAAATAAACAAATAATTGTCTAACTTAACATTTATGTAGGTTCGTAAAAGCTCGATCCAAGCCGGTATGACTTAACATTTATGTAACTTCTTAACTTTTTATTTCCTTTTTGAGAATACGGCTTGTGAACCGGCAATTCATCCAATCTATGATTCCAAATTATATGGAAGTGGCCAGTTTTTTTAAAATAATTAAAATAATTTTTTTAAAAGAAATATTAAAATTTCTAAGTTCAATAAAAGAAACATTAAAAAGAACTGATTGAGATTCTCTCAAGTTCAAAAACTTATGGGGTTGATGTTCACTATCTATTTCATTCATTAAAAAAATATAATTTTAATCAAATTAATTTATACCGTTCATTTTACAATGAACGGTATAGACCGTAAAGGAATTCTAATCCAAAAAGAACAGGTTAACAAGTTGAACATAATTAATGATGAATAATACTATAGAGAGTATTACTGTATTAGTTTCTAAAATTAAGAAAATATATCTTTAAAATTAAATGAGTCGTTTTTGCTCTTATGAATTTACAAGAAGCGATGATGAAGCTCACCCAAATTAAATACTAGCAGATACAAACAAACACATAACCCCTAAATTATTTGAAATCACAGTAAACTCAAAGTGCAACGTCGTTGAGTTTTTTCCGTGATGCTACACTTATGAGAAGGTCGTCATCACTAGGATCACAGCTCTTGATCTTCCTCTTCTGTCTCTCATTCAAACAAGGAGATCCGCCCCTCTTTGGTATATTTTTCACTCACTGAAGCCAAATTTTGTACAGATCAATACTTTAACTTGTTCGGTTCGAAAAGTTTAACAGAGTTTGATTAAACTAAACTAAAATACTAATCTGGAGGTTAAAAAATCCATGCGTGATTAATATTCAAACTATTACTACTTCTAATTGGGAAAAGGTGCAAAAATGACCCTAATGTATAGTCCGTGTCTCATGTTGGCACCTAATGTATTTCGGATCTCAAAAAGGACCCTAACGTCTTGAAAAAGTGTCAAAAATGACCCTTCCGTTAACATTTCCGTTTAAGGCCGTACACATTTATGTTTAACGTCGTCCATGTTTTGTGTTTTTTTGATACTTTTTCGCAACGTTAGGGTCATATTTGAGATCCGAAATACATGAAGTGCCAATAAGATACATGAGGTATACATGAGGGTCATTTTTGCACCTTTTCCCCTTCTAATTTAACCAATCGTGGGGGTTGAGGATAGAAAAGCGCAGGATTTTGAAGTTGTATTCGTTGATTGATTTGAGTTGTAGAAAATACAAAACCTAAAACTAACTATTAATAGGAGACAAATCTTAAAATAGAAAACCTACTATAATGAGATACAATCTCTTACTCAGACAAATACCGAGCTGAAAAAAAATAATGACTACCTAATAAATAAGATAATTACTACTTAATAAATAATAATTAAAAGAGTAGATAAAAGGTTTTTGGGTTCAAAAACCCGAATTATGTGAGCTCTTTTTGGGCCGGTGTAAACAATAATTTAAAACTTTTTATCACTAAATCTTTAAAAAAAGGAATTTTTAGACAAATACCTATCAAACACATACTTATTCTCAAAAATACCTTTTGACAAAAAATAGTTGAAATTTACAGTTTGACCAATTTTTTTTATAAAAATACTTTTTTTATTTGCAATAATACGATTTCAGTGTCTAACAGTTTACTAACGGTTTACTAAATATTTGTTTTCACTAACAGTTTACTAACCGTTTACTAAAGGATAAGTTAATTTACTAACCGTTTACTAACCGTTTACTAACAGTTTACTAACAGTTTACTAACGTTTTACTAAAAAATAAACCAGACTCCTAAAATTCATAAATACAAAATAATGTAAAAAATTAAGTATATGATAAACCAAAAAGTGTTTTTGTCCAGTACTTTAATAGCAAAATTTGAAACCAAATTGAAAATATAGGCAAAAGTTTGGTACCTCTTTAATATGAAAAACATTTGGGATTTCAAATTGAAATGTAGACAAAGTTTTGGTACAACTCACATTTTTAATTCACAAATCTGTTCCAGCTCGCATTAATCATAATCTCAGCCGAATCCAGCCCCATTATTGTGGTTGTCGCTGCTCTTGTTACCAGAAATCCCACCGCTGTCAGCACCTCCGTCAGAAAATCCAACAATCGACAACCCATTGCCGGCCCAGCAATTGATAATCTATCGCCGTCGCCGTCAAACCAATTAATCGACAACCCATTGCCGCCGTCATCAAACTCATAAATCGACAATCCAGCGCCGCTGCCATCGCCAGCAAACCCATAGATCCGCAACCCATCGATGTTTTAGCGGCAGCGTTAGGATACAAAATACCTCTGTTATTGTCGGTGATGAGGATTCTGTATTTTTCAATATTTTGAGCGTAAAAAAATTAAGAAAAATCGTAAAAAAAGAAAGGAGGAAGAAGACTGATGTATTTTGGCAAGAGGGCAAGCGTGTTCGTATTACTGAGATTAAATAGGGATTTGGTCGTGGCTGGTCTAATTTCCTCAACAACAAAAAAACGATCACTAAACCCTTTAAATTTAATGTCAGCGCTCGCTAAATCTCTAAACCCTAAATATGATCAAAATATCCAAAAATCTATACTTTTAAAAATAATTAAACCGACACAATCTAACCAAACCGGAAGTCACTCATCCAACCAAATCAAATATAAACCACCTACCCGATCAAATTAAGTTTCAACCACCCACCCATCCATCAAATTAAACCAAACCACTCACCACTAACCGCCATCCACTGTCGCTACCTTTTTTCGGCCACTACCACCCACCCACAGCTACCTTTTCTCGGCCTACCACCCACCTACTCATCGCCGCAGCCATTATCAAAAATTATTTTTCGGCCATCATCTTCGATCTGCTCTTCGAAGGAAGAACAATTCAGTTCACAAATACTCACAATAACATAAATTTTTATTCAAACATATCAAAAATATAAATTTAAGAACAAAATTATTTAAAAAATTTAGTCATTTAACTTAATTGAAATATAAAAATAGCTGAAAAGACTAAATAGTAAATATAATTTATTCATTTAACCGAGTTTTGGCCCGATTCCATTTTTGATTGATCTCGAGCTGGTTTTAATCGAACTTGTTTAGGTTTGAAACCAGGAATGAGATTCTCTTAAGTTTATATGAAATTGAGGGGGTCATGTTCACGATTTATACCGTTCATTACAAAATGAACGGTGTTGATCAAAAAAATATAATTTTAATTAAATTAATACACACCGTTTATTTTGTAATGAACGATGTAGATCATGAACATGCCCTTTCAAATTTAAAATAAATTTGAGAAAATCCAATCTTTAAAACCAACATGTGATCAAAGTTGTCAGTGTCTATAAAATATTTTAATAAATTACAAAATTGACACTAATTGCTAAAGTTAAAAATTTATATTAAAATTATAAATACATTATTATTCATGGTTTACTTCACAACAAATTTTTATATTTGCGTTCCCCACAAAGTAAGTAATAACTAAATCAACAAAGATTCTAGTGGCAACATGTAGAATATAAAATTTACTTCATTACTTAAGTCAACATTTGTTTTTTCTTTACATTCTAATTTTCTTTGTTTTGGAAATAAAAGTTACTGGCTTATTAAATGAGTTCAAATAAAAACCGAACCAAACTGACCGAGGAAATTTCAAAAATAATTGATATTTCATAAAGAACGGAACCAACGGTACCAAATCATTAATTTGGAATCGAGCCAAACAGAATGATGCTCGGATCTAAAAAAATTTATCTTCAAGTTCAACCCTAAAGTCGCGTCCAATGATAATCACCAAATATTTCTAACTAAATATCAATTAAGTGAATATTAGGCACTCCAATAAAAATCACACACAAAAAGATAAAAATAATTAAAGTGCAGTCACCTTATAGTTGAGTTTTTTCCGTGACGCTACACTTATGAGAAGGTCTTCATCACCAGGATCACAGCTCTTGATCGTCCTCTTCTGTCTCTCATTCAAACAAGGAGATCCGCCCCTCTCCGCCTCCGGTATATTTCCCCATTCTGTTTCACTCACTGAAGCCAAATTTTGTTTCAGATCAGAAAATTGCTCACCAGTTGGCGGATTATTATTATCATTCTGTTTCAATTTCTTGTGCTTTCTCCTGGATTCCATTGCTTCATCAACACGCTTCCAAGTAGCATCCGCCTCCTTATCTTCATCGTCGTACGGACCCGAAGAAGCGAGAAGCCCCCAGTCATCCTCCTCGTGAAAACTGTCGTCGTCGTCCTCGTATTCCTGGTTTGAATTGAAAGTACCGAAATAGGTTAACTCACAGGCGCCTCCCTCATTTTCCCAAATCCAATCCATATCCAGAAATAACAATGGCTCATCCGAAGTCGAATTTGTGTTTCTGGGATAGGAATTCATAATGTTACTGACAAAAATATTGTGTTTTTGTCCTCTATTTATATACAAACAGGAGATCCTAATTTCTCTCAAAAACCTACTTCCTAATCCTAATACAATTGGCCTTTTTTCTCTTAAATCAAATCCTATTGGGTAACCTAAACATAAAAGGTTCCTGATTTATACGCAATTAAAATATATAATTTTTAGACTAAAAATACAATAACGCTATTCATTTTTAACTAGACTAATATTTAAGAGTGTGTGGTTCAGTTTGGTTCGGCTTGATTTAGTAAAATTAAAATCATATTATAAGAAAAAAATAAAAATCAAACCGCATTAAATATTTATTCAAAATTTCGGTGCAGTTAACCAAACTTTAACATTGGTTTCGGTACGATTGGTTAATATAATTTCAGATAAAAATTATAAGACCTTTCGTAGCTCTGCCTTTATGGTAGTCATACGTACCACGTCGTCCTCATGATAAACCAATCAATATACGGTGAACATTGCACTGGCGATCTATTACACTTTTTTTTGTTTTATTGCTCAAGAACGCATTTTACTGTAAGAAAGATAATGGCTATGTAAAAAGTAAGTTTTTACAAATATGAAAGATAAAGTATGTATAAAAAAAACCGGTCAAACCGATTAATCGAACCAAAACCGCAAAATCAAATCGAAAAATGTGGTTAATCGGTTCAAGAGTTTAAATTTAGGTTTTGATTTTTAATTTGTATGGTTAATGGTTTAGGTTTTGGAGTTTTAAAAATCGTGGTAAACCGGTTTGTAAATAATATATTTTTTTTATAAATTATATATACACACACACATTTATAATGATTCAAATAAAATATATTTTATAATCTACACATAAAAAAAATTAAACACAAAAATATATTAAAAATATTTTATTTAGATTTTTTATTTTATTTTAGGAGTATATATATATATATATATATATATATATATATTGAAAGAACTTTATTTTTCTAAATAAAATATTTTCCTAATTAAAGTAGGAATACATAAGATTATATTTTAATAATTAAATTGAATGGAAGTTAAAATTTAATTATTAGACTATTTTTAAAATTTTATTTATAACTTTTATCTTTTTTGTATTAAATTTTTTATAATGCTTATATGGTTAAAAACCGCAAAACCGAAAAACAAATCGTTTTAAATGGTTAATCTATTTAATGGTTAATCGTTTAAAATTTTAGGTTTAAGTTTTTAATTTTAAAAATCATACTATTTTGCACCGGTTTACAAATTACCCTCGTGAACCAGTTAACCGGTCCATACCGATCCCTAAAATTAGCATATAAATTTCAATAAAAAAATCATGGTCAGACAAACAAACAACTCTTTATAGTTTTTTTTTTATCGCCAAAGAGAGAATTATATTAAAATCTCAAAAACCGAAGAAACATCTTCGAGCATACAAGCATGAATGTGATTAGGAACATCCTCCATAATCACAACATCCTCAGAGATAGATAACGCCCACTTAGCTAAAGAATGCGCTGTTTTGTTATTAACCCGTGGGATATAAACAAAACTTATACTAGTAAAGCTCGGAATAAAATCAAGGATATCGTCTATAACAAGACCCTGATGAGTAGGATCTGCTTTTCCCTTCTGAATAGCCTGGATAACAGATAAGGCATCACTTTCAACTTCCACCATCTGAAATTCACAAACCAGTGCTATATGAAGACCATAAAGAATTGCTAAGCTTTCTCCTATGGCTATAGACCGAACATTAGCCATTTTCCTACCAGCAGATACCATCACCTCACCCTTCTCATTACGGATAATGACCCCTAAACCTGTTGTACCATCTTCTGTGCACACCGCTAAGTCAGTATTGAGTTTTACTACACCTGCCTTTGGAGGCTTCCACCCTGGCCGTTCACCCTGCCCATTGCTGCTGACTTTCATTGAGTTCTGCTGGACATAACAATCCCTGCATCGGTTTAACAGCACCTCCAGCGAGTCTGCCCTGCCTTCATGAATCAAAATATTTCGTGATGACCATAATTGCCATAAGATCACTACAGCCATAGCAAAGTTATTCGACGATAGATTTTTCATCAGACTCTCGACCCAATATGTAAAATTTGGTACAGGCATCTCATCAACCCTCAACCCAATCTGAGAACTCAACCATACACCCTTCGCCCAGCTACAATCCTTCAACACATGAATGATAGACTCTCCCTCCGCACCACATCTAGGGCAGATGTCATCTACATGAATACCTCGATCCTTCAAGACCTGAAAACAAGGGAGAATATCCTTCAAAGCTCTCCATATGAAATGCTTGATCTTGGGCATGACTTTAACTTTCCATATAGCTTTCCAAAAATCAGATTTTGTATAGGAGGACACTCCACATTCCTGGTCATGAAACACCATAGATTGGTAGGCGTGATATCCAGATTTCACCGAATAGTGTCCATTTTTACTGTGATGCCAAAACAGTTTGTCAGCCGGCATCCTCTGACTAAGGGTCATTTTAAAAATAGCTTCAGCTTCAAAAGGTAAGAAAGAAGCTTCCACAACATCTCTTTTCCAGCTATGTGTCTCAGAGTCAATAAGAACATCCACTGTACAATCCAAGGGCAGATTTTTACAAAACAAAGGTTTCACCATCGAGTCCCCGCATATCCATTTTTCTTTCCAAATCTGAATACTATCACCACGACCAACCCTCCAGCACTTCCCAAACTCAATCAAAGCAAAGGAAGCCTGAATACTCCGCCAGAAGTAGCTCGGTGCATAACTTGCGCTTGCTTTCAGAATATCGCAACGAGGATGGTACTTTGCTTTTATGATTCGAGCACATAACGAGTCCGGCGATGTCATCATTCGCCACGTTTGCTTAGCTAGCAGCGCAATATTAAAGGAATGAAAATTGCGAAAACCCAAACCGCCGTCACCTTTAGGAATGCACATCCTATCCCAGCTCATCCAATGAACTGAGCTCTTACTGTCGCTGTTTCCCCACCAAAACCGACTAACCATCCCTTGGATTTCCTCACAAAAAGTCTTCGGAAGTAGAAAACAGCTCATAATGTAATTGGGTATAGCTTGGGCTACTGCTTTAATGAGCACCTCCTTTCCGGCCCTGGATAACATCTTCTCCTTCCAGCCTTTGAGCTTTTTCCACGCCCGCTCCTTTAATGACCCAAAAATGAGCTTTTTTGACTTTCCAATCACCGTAGGCAAACCGAGATATTTAGGTAGATGCCCAACCTCCTGGACCCGAAGCAACTCTTTTATTTCATTCCTTCTCTCAACTGGAACTCTCGAGCTAAAGGAGATTTCAGATTTGCCCACATTCACTTGTTGCCCAGACTCCATCTCATATACTTTCAAAATATCGCTAAGGACCCGGCACTCTTGAGTGGTAGCACGAGTGAAAATGATGCAATCATCCGCAAATAGGAGATGAGATACACTAGGACTTCCCTTACTAACTTTAGCCCCATGAATAACATTTCGCTGAATTGCTCGCCGGATTAAGGCAGACAACCCTTCTGCACAGAGGAGGAATAAATAAGGCGAGATAGGATCTCCCTGGCGGATGCCTCTCGATGGTTTAATGAAACCCTTCACCTGGCCATTGATAAGAAAGGAAAAAGAAACAGACGAGATGCAACACATAATGAGTGTGATGAAGTGCTCAGGAAAACCCATTTTGTGCATTACCTGTCGGATATACCTCCACTCGACTCGGTCATACGCTTTACTCATGTCAAGTTTGAGCGCCGCAACACCTCTTTTGCTTTTAATCCTATGCTTCATAGAGTGAAACATTTCGAAAGCAATAATAGCATTATCTGTAATCAACCTGCCTGGAACAAAGGCACTCTGAGATTCATGAATAACGCTAGGGAGGACTTTTTTCAAACGATTAGCCAAAACCTTAGAGATCAACTTATACACAACATTGCACAGGCTAATGGGTCTAAGATCCTTCATAGATTCAGGCACTTGAGTTTTCGGAATCAGAGTGATTAGTGTGTGATTCAGGTGCGGCGGCATAATACCTGTTTCTAGAAAATTGAGAACAAGAGTAGTGACATCCTTCCCTACAACATGCCAGAAATTAATGAAAAACATGGCTGACATTCCATCGGGTCCAGGGGCCTTATTTCGGTGCATTTGTTTCAGCGCGTATTTCACTTCATCAGCGTCAAAAGGGGCTGACAACATTTCGACCTCATCAGAGCTTATAACACTGTCAATAGCCTCAAGAGTCCGAGAGCAGATAGGAGGATCTGTGGTACGAAAAAGCTCTTTATAATACCTGCAAATTATTTGTTCTATGTCATCGGCTTTCGATTGCCATTGACCAACCTCATCTTGAAGCTTCGCAATAGTATTTCGTTTTCTTCTATTTGAAGCTTTTGTATGAAAAAACTTAGTATTACGGTCCCCCTCAGCAAGCCAAACTGCCCAGACCTCTGTCTCCACATAATTTCTTCTTTTTTAAGCACCTCACTTA
The DNA here is from genome assembly GCF_937616625.2 of Mercurialis annua. Lineage (NCBI taxonomy): Eukaryota > Viridiplantae > Streptophyta > Magnoliopsida > Malpighiales > Euphorbiaceae > Mercurialis > Mercurialis annua. Next base: position 39,463,568 of record NC_065575.1, read on the forward strand.
ATTTGTCATGGACAGCCCTCCGTCTAACAGCTATACGACCAGTATTTGGGAGGTCTTGAAGACTCTCTAACTGCCTTGAGAGAGCTCGTTTTTGCTTGTAAATGTTCCCAAAAGCCTCTTCATTCCATGTAGCCAAACTAGAAGCACAATTCGAAATTTTGTTAACCACATCAGCTCCCTGCGCCAAGTTCCACCCTCCCTTCACAATCTCCTCACAGTCCGGGTGAGACAACCACATCGCTTCAAATCTGAATACTCTTTTCTTAATCTCGTACCTTTCAACACCAGTAAGATGAAGGCAAATGGGACAGTGATCTAAAGAAATTCGAACTAAATGTTGAGATGAGTAATCAGGGAACAAGGCAATCCACTCCGAAGTAGCAAGAAAACGGTCTAAACGCTGTTTTATGTTATCCACTCCAACCCGACCATTATCCCAAGTAAAATTATTTCCCGACCATCCCAAATCGATAAGGCCACAGTCATCAAGGACACGACGAAAAGCTTCCATGGCATGAGAAGGCTTAAGTCTGCCACCCACTTTTTCTTCCTTTCTGAGGATCTCATTGAAATCTCCAAACACAAGCCATGGGAGATGAGATTCTCCACATAACCTATGTAATAGCTCCCAAGTTTTATACCTCGCTCCCGAATCCGGCCATCCATAAATACCAGTCCCTCGCCATTTCCCTGTGTTATCAGCCAGCTCACACTCAAAATCAATATGGTTTTTTGAGTAGCTTGAAATACGAACACCATACTCTTTTTTCCACATCAAAATGAGACCGCCACTACGACCCCGAGCATCAACCACAAAGTAATTAAAATTAGAAAAAGAAAACTTAAAAAAATTAACTTCATACTAACATAAACGAGACTCCATAAGAAAAACAATATCGGGGTTTTGATCAGTAATATATTTCTTTAAAGCTCTAACCGTCCAAGGGTTCCCCAACCCTTGGAGGTTCCAACTGAATGTTTTCATTGCGTCTGGCGAGACTGACCCGCAGTCTCCGCCAATAAAGAAGAAATCTGATCCAGTTCAGCATTAGAGGCTTTCGACCTCTTTGAGCAAATATCCTGCATCTCGACATCCTCCGATAACTCGTCTCGTAACTGAAGCTGATATTGGGGTTTCCTTTTTGAGGTTCTGATTTGCGAACTTGTTTTATCGGGCTGTTTACTACCCTCTAAATGAATTTCTCGTGCAGCAGTTTTCAAGTTCCTTCCTCCCTTCTTCTTCGCACCTGGTATCTGTGAGCCCTGGCCTTTACCATCACTGATTCCTGGCGAGAATACTAAATTCTCAGTCAGAACACCACCTCCGCTCCCTTCCCCAACCTGCCTACTCAAAGGAGTCTGCACTTTATTCGGTTCCTTCCCATGATTAGATGTAACAGTATCTTTGTTAGACACTGGTAAATTGGACACTCCACGGGTCAGAGCGTTAATGATCCCTTCATCTTCAACCAATATTCTACGCCGCGCTTGTACAGTAGCATAATCCCCACCACTTCCACTTTCAGAAGGAGTAGCATCACCCTTACTTTCAGCAGCCCTAACCCCTACAACTCGGCGAAACGGTGAGGCACGTAATGCCGGGCTGTATGGCCAGTTTATTTCCTCAACACATTCTGGAAGTGACTCACAATCATCATGAACATGTCCCAACAATCCACACCAGTAGCAAAAATTAGGTAGCCTTTCGAAACGAAAATATACCCACACCTTTTCCCCTTTGCTGTTTCGAATGAAAGTTCCTCTTTTCAGAGGGAGGTTGACATTTATTTGCACTCGAACTCGGATATGTTTACCCCATACAGCAATATCCTCCTCTCGAATCTCCATAACCTTTCCAGCTCGTTCACCAATCTTACAAACACTCTCCTTATCTCTGCAATTCAAGGGTACGTTACATAACCTAATCCAGAAAGGAGAAAAATCCAGCTTCACGTCTGATAACTGCTCAGCCCCTTGTACCTCCGACAAGATGATTAGTTTTCTATCGTAGTGCCATGGAGCTTCACGCAGCACTTTTGTTTTATCCCTAGGGTTTTTGAATTCACAAACAAAAACGCCCTTCCCAATATCAGATATATCAAAGCTTCCGTTAATTTTCCATGCGCCTGTCATAGCACTATGGAGGGCTTTGACATTAATAGGTTTACCAGGGAGCAGCCTTCCAACGATACAGCGTTTGAACTTCTCTGCATGGGCGCTCCCTCTCTCATGATCCCCCAGTTCCACAACGTCTTGTTCCTCCTCAGTCAAGGAGAATTTCCGCCACAGATTCTCTAACTCGTTTTCCATCTTCCAGAAAAAAAACCCCGACTCACCAACTGCCTAACCCCACCACACCTTCACCTCAAACACTACGCTACGTTCTACTACTGAGAAAAGAATCGAAAACACGAAAAAATTCCACTAAAGGAAGAAAAGAATGACCTAGACTAGGAAAACCCTAATTTAGGCATAGGTGCGCTCCATAGGAAACCCTAGGAAAATTTTATTAATACTAAGGTCTTCACTCAACTCTTTATAGTTCAAATTTCCTTTTTCAAGGTTAGATTTGTTTACTACTCTATATAGAAATTAATCTTTTAAAAAACTCTCGTAAATTATTCTTAGTGTTCAACTGTTCATTATCAATGCAGTCCAAACACTACTTTTGTATCTCTGTTTCTTCCTAATTTCTTCATAAGGTTTCACAAGATTTGCTCAAAATCGCAATATTTTTCTTAGAAAAATCCGGCAAGGATGGATTGGTGCATGGGACATATATTATTTATATGTCTCTTAAAATTCCAAATTTTTAAACCAAAACCAGTTTCAAGCCATATTTTGTCCGGGCTGCAATTTTAGTCGAGCTCATTCTGGTTTGAAACCGACATGTGACCAGGGTTATTTCAATATCTTTTCAAATATTTTTTTATATAATTGGAAAGGAAAAGCGTTTGTGAAAGAATCAAAATCACAACTTAGCAGTTTGTTGATCATCACCTATACCATTTAAATGATAACTCATTGATGTCTTTTAAAATATTTTAATATTAAAAATGGATATTTTAAATTTTAAATCATTAAAATTGAAACTTTATATTAAAACTATACAATGTTATGTAATTACTGGTCTAGTTTACAATTACTTATTTGGTATGTTTCCTTTCCCCACAAATTAAGTAATAACTAAATAGTAAACAAAAATTCAAGTGGCTATACATTGAAATATTGAATATAGAAACTAGCACATATTACTTCAAGGTCAAGAATTTTTTTTCCTTCTTTTAATAACGGTCGCGTATAAAATAAATAATTGGACGGTGGTATTTTCCTAAATACTATAGTCTATACACACAGAAACTCTTCTTTTTTTTTGTCTACTAAACTCACGGTTTATTTTTCTTCTTCCCTACACACACTCCATTACCAAATACTATTTGATCAATCAAAAATCCTCTGTTAGGTTTTAAAATGAAAATATTCTTATTTTCATCGTTCTTGATTTTTCTAATCAATTTCACTTCATTAACAACGTCATCAAGAACAACGGCTATTTCCAAAGATCAAATATCATGCACAATGTGCTCCTCATGTGACAATCCATGTCAACCTTTGCCCTCTCCTCCGCCTCCAGTTTACATTCCTCCTCCGCCTCCTCCACCGTCGCCAGCTGTTGTCTCGGATTGCCCGCCGTCCCCAGAATCACAAAGTCCAGATACGTATTACTATTCCCCGCCACCTCCATCAGAGTCTACTAATGTTTACCCGCCACCTCCGCCTGCAAACGGTGCAGGTGAATTTTACCCGCCGCCAAACTACGGAAATTATCAAGCGCCTCCGCCGCCGAACCCAATACTACCTTACTTTCCTTTCTATTATCACAACCCGCCGCCGTCTTCTTTGAGTTCATATTTGGAAATTCGTTCTGATTTATTTTTTAGTATTCTTTTTGTTTTCTCTATTATTTTATGAATTTAATATTTCAATTAACAATTAGAGAAATACTAATACCTCTTCAAGGTCAAATGCATGTAATCTTTCTCTTTTGTATTCTTAAAATATATGCAAAATCTTTAATATTGTTGTGTCTTAATGGTATATTTTCATTATGTATCTTGGTTAACGATTTTCATTAAATTATTAAGTATTTGAAAGATACTAGGAAACTATTATAATGATTAAATCTTGAACAACAAATTAAATGTGGTTGAAAATAGAATTTTCATTTAGCAATTAGGTTTAATTTATTGGCAAAATAATTTTTATATCTATAATTTTAATTATTTTATCAAAAATATTCCTAATAATTTAAATATTCATGTCCATCAAGTTTGCGAAGTGGGACAAATATATATAAACCTAATTTAAATCTGTTTTCATGTAAATAATTCTCATTTTAAATCCACACGTTGCTTCCTAAACTAAAATTAAAAAATTATTATTTAAAATAATCATTTAAGATTAATTATTCAAAAATACTTTGTTTTTTTTATTTTTTTTATTTGTGGCCTCATCTTTTAAAATCCTCAATTTTAGTCTATTTTTCAATTTTTCAGTTTTAATTTTTTTATATAAATTGGAGTGAAAAAATATACAAAGATACCCTTTATATTGCTTTATATTTGAAATTCATTTATAATAAAAATGCAAATTGGAAAAAAAGATATAGCAATATAAAAAACAAATTTGTATTTTTTTTCCATTCCAATTTGAACAAATAACTGCACTTGAAACTGCAAATTGAGAAATGAGTTTAAATTGAGGATTATGAAATGAGATTGAAAAGACGATATATTTTTGAATGACTAAACCAATCATTTATAGAATAAGAAATTTATAAAAATAAATCTCAAAATGCATGTAGTTTACTGTATAGATATAATTGTCTTAATTTGTAAAATTGACATGTCATAATGTTTAAATTATTTTTTTGTTATCATATTGATAAAATAGTTAAAATAAAAGATATGCAAAATTATTTTATCTAATTTATTTGTTCTTTTTGAGAATGTATGTCATTCTCGAATTCATATATATATATATACACACACAATGATCTTTATGTATTTAAGTGAGAATTTTTCATATTTATAATAAAATAAAATAAAAACTGTTGTGTATGTAGCTCAGAGAGGTTCATTAGGACTTTAATGAATAAAAAAGAATAGAACTTTCGTTTATGAAAAGAAAAGAGAATGAAAGAAGATTGGGTGACAGCCATTTTCCAGCTTTGCTTGAAGAGGAAAAGTAAAGAGAGTTTTGTAAAAGTTCAGATACGGAAATGTGGGGGGATGGATTCTGCAGCTACAAAGTCATGGCCATGTGCAATTTTGTACAGCTAAAGCAACATACATATTGGAGCATCCCGTAGCGGAACTAGAAAATTTTTCAGCCCGAACTAAAATAACATATAAATGATTGATTTACTAAAGTGGATTGGTCCAAATGGTAAGCAGTTTGACATCGTTTAAGTAAGGTTTTGGGTTCGAATCTTGTGAATGCAGAAAATTCCTATTGACAGACTCACCCACCATGTCAGGTGCGCGACGCGGGTCGTATATGGATTAGTCACAGCGAAGCCCTGGAAACCAGATGGGCTCAAAAAAATAACATATAATAAAGGGCTTCTTACACAAATGTCTCTTTTCATAAGCCTGTTTGCATTTACACGCTCTGATATAAGTTGCGGCAAAAAGGCGCTTTTTTATAAGTTTCTCTTCCAGTTATACGCTTTTATTGGATGGTTCAAAATTAAAGAAGGCGACATGAAATTTCCTGTGATTCAATGGCATGGATTTACACCAATGTCTATACATCTTCAAAGTGACCTGAAATTCTTTTTATTGATTAAATTTCATTGAAGTTATCTTACTTTCTCCTCCTTAAGCTCTATTTACTACAAGTTATCTACTATCTTTTTCAAACTAAAAATTTATTTTAAAATTTAGAAAATAAGAATTTAATATGACAAATAATAGTGTAAAGAAATTATAACCATTGACAATTTTGTTTTTAAAATTTAATTTTTTTTGGCGGTGTTATCATTGCAATAAAAAAAATTGGCGATTCAAATATATATATATAATTAATTTTTTAAAATGCATGGAACATGTTTGATAAAATACCTAAGAAACTATTAGATTATTTTGATGCTATAGATATATTTGTGATATACTTTATCAGGTGTACAAAAGCTACAATAATTATTTGATCATTCAAATGAATTTCTAATATTAGTTATGAATAGCAACGAACAAAATAAGACAAAATTATGTCTCATATAAAGAGCAACCGACGAGCAATTAAAAAGCAACCATCGAACAATTAAAAATCAACCAATTATAAGCAACTGAAAAGAAATAAAAGAGCAACCAACAAGTCATAAAAAGCAACCAACAAACAACCAAATCTAAAACAAATTAATTTTAATGTCAATACATCTCTTATTATTATTTTTGTTTACATCCTATAAATTGTCGCTGTTGAAATATATTATAAATTTATTTTATAATTGATCTAATTGTTTGTATTTATATCATTTGTATTATAAAAAATATTATAATTAGATTTTATAAACATAGAAGATAAAAGAGATTACACATATAAATTATAAATATCTTAAAGATAAATGACTATGTATTGAGTTGTATAATATAAATTTCTTATAATTAAAAATAAAATTATAATTTTTTTTTAAATAACAAGTGTCTCATAATAAAAGCTAAATGTGAAAGATTGAATGCCATGTGTTTATCTTAAATGGACAAGTGTATAGAGATGGATAACAAATGTCTAAATAAGATTAAATCATAATTTGTTTCAAAAAATAAAGGGATTATTAAAACTAAAACTACTTTTTCATATTATATTCTAACTTCTAAGTATGCTTCGTGTAATGTATCTAGTTTTCTTTCTTATCACCACTACTACACTTCTCATTGCATGACGTTTTCACTCATTAATATTTCCATACCAAGTCATAACTCAATCTTTATTTTTATATTCATTTTGACACCTTCTGTACATGTTATGCCTTGGACTATTTTGGCACCTATCTCTCTGCAGATTTAGAACACAATATAAAAAATATAATGAAAAGGAGCATACAGAAATTCAGGAATTTTTGATGAGTTGTGGGCAGAGAGATGGTATTTTTTTGACATGAAGCTTTGGATGTGGAAAAGTGAGTATGCGACTCCATCCAGTTCTTAACCTAATTTATAATTTTTGATTTAGAATAAAGAAAAGATGATTAACAGATGAAAGGAAAATAATCAGTTTTGTTGAGACGAAGTAAATGGAACAGCGAAGAAGCTAACATGCAGAGAAGGCGTACTTTTGAAAAACAAAACTTATAAATTTGGTACGCTTGGAAATAGAAGTTTTGAGAGGACATTTTTGCCAAAATTGAACAAAAAAGCGTAGAGGGGGTCATTTCCTCTATAATAAATATATAAATAATAGTCAAATTATAATAACTTTTTGTCAGTGACGGATACAGAAATATTGAAGAGGGAAGTCCATTTTTAAATATTAAATTATATGAAAATAAATAATAAAAAAATTACATAAAAAAAAAATTAATCTATAAAATGTATCATAATATTCCTCTCCTATTTTTCATTTTTTGGAATCGTTGCATTATCGTCTCATTGGTGATTCCTGTAAATATATCTTTCTCAATATAAGTTACCAAACAATCATTTAATAACTTATCACCCATTTGATTGCGTAGGGGACTCTTGATAATATTCATGGCAGAAAAAGCCCTTTCCACTGTAGCAGTAGCAACTGGTAAAGTCAAAGACAATTTTATTAATAAATACACCAATGGAAAGATATCATCTTTTCTTGTCGCGACCATCTTTTGAGCAAGATTAGCAATTTCCACCACCTCAGAGAAATTTTCATCCAAGCGCATATCAATAATGAAGGTATCCAACTGACATTCAAGCTCAATTAGAGAAATTAGAGAAAAGTCTTGTAGATAGAATCTTGCTAGGCATATCAGCTTATTTTTATCAAACGAAGAAAATCTTCCTTTTGGATCTAAACATGCCATCGACAAAAATAAATCTGTATTCACTTCATCAAAACGATTGTTCAACTCATGCAATTGTGTGTCAATCACTGAATAAAATAAATCGGCTTGATAATATAAATAGGAGAAGGATTTTTTATTGTTTGAAAAAAAGTAAAAGAGTGATTGCTTGGACCCCACTTAAAACAAATAAGCTATAAAATAGGAAAATGAGTTTTAAAATTTCATATTTGATATTGAAAAGCAATTTTGCTTGGGTCCCACTTCATATAGATAAGGACAAATTAAATAGGGATTATTTTTGTTTTTAAATTTTTTTCAAGGGTCTATAGAGACTTTTTGAGGGGGGGGTCCAATGTCCCCCTTGTCTCTCATGTCCCTCCGTCACTGCTTTTTGTGTTAACTTCGGTCACTACGAAACAATTGCATTTAGCTATAATATAACAATCCCAAAATATTCATTATCTAGTTTGTTACGTAAATCAGTTTTGATAATGCTAATTCATGAAAATGTCATTTCAACTAATCCAAAAAATAATTTTACGTAACTAAATCAAATTAAATTATAAAAAAATATCAATTTAATATAATTATTGTATAAATGTATAAGTTAAGTTAATATGTATAATTAAAAATAAAAGTAATTACTCATAATCGAACATGGCTGGTTTTTAAAGAAAAATTAGGGAATTATTGAAATTAATTTTTTTGATAGAAGATTTTAACTTATTTTTGAAAGATAAAAAAATTAAAAGTATTTAAATTAAGAAATTTGAAAAATAAAAGAAAAAATCTAAAATAAATTCTTAAATTGAATTTTTTTTGATAAAATGTATCTAATATATCAATTTGAAAATGAATAATTTTTTTTTAAAAAAAAATACTCCTATATATTAATAAATGGGACTGGTGCTCATTAAAAAGATACAGTTCCTGTTTGGCCCCATTTGTTGGGCCGTATAAGGACCACAATTTGGGGACAAGTACAAAACTACCCTAAATATCATTTAATTTATAAAAATATATATTTAGTTAAAAAAAATTCAATTTTACCTAAAAAATTAAAAACTTATATAATTTATATACACTTTTTTACTATAAAAAGCACATTTTAATACATGTTTGATACATATGTGATACATTATTGATATATCTCTAATACAATACGTAAAAAGTGAAAAATTATTTCATAGTTTTATAAACTTTTTAGGCATTAAATATAAATTGTTTTGGGGAGTACGTATTTTTATAATTTTTGCTTGTTTTTTGGATTTTTTTTATAATTTCCCCTACAATTTGGCCTTTAAAAAATAACTTTCTTCTTAAGAGTATCTGTAATTTTTATCTTTTAAAATTTAAATCTAAAAAGTGTTATTTTCTTTGTTGGAATTGTGCAGCCCTGGCTACCATGACTGAACAACAGCTCCGCCGATCCAACTCTACCACGCCTCAACAGGCCCACCTTTGATTTTTAGAGGGCAGCTCATCTTAATCTAATTCCGCCACTGAACATCCCAATAGAGGGTTAAAATAGAAAACTAATGCTATAATTCAATATTGAAGCTAGAATATTAACTCTAACTAAGAGAGTGTTAGAGCATTAGCACTCCATTATGCAAATGTTATATATTGTACTATATTTAACATAAAAATAGAATAAAAATACTGATATTAACAATTTGAACAAATTACTCTAATACTAATATCATAATTCACACTTATGTTCATCTTATTTGAAAATCAAACGGTATTATTTTTTATTTAAATTTTCTTCAACAGTTTAGTTCTTTTGTTCGTTTTGGTGTTAGCTAATAGAAATAAATTAAAAAATAAATAAAATGCAAAGAAATAATTAAATTTATATTTTTAATATGTTTAAATAAAAATCATATAATTACGACATATAGCGTGTTAACAGCTTTAATTTTTAAAATTTTATTTTTTTGTGGACAACATTTTTTTTAATTTTAGATATTTTAGTTTTAAAAATTACATAAAGTTAACAAAATTTAAAACAAAATTTGAAATATTTAAAAGCTAAGAGAAGTAAAAATTCAATAAATTAAATTTATTAAACCATTAAATTTTATAAATTTATAATTTTTGTTTATCTTTGTGTAAAATTAAGTTTAAATACTAAATTGAAATTGAATTTTTTTTCCAGTGAAGTCTTTTGATTTAGCTGAATAACACCAAAAATAAATGGAGAAACTAAATTGTTGACGGAAGCAAAAATAGATAATATGTTGGACCATGTATCTTTTCAACTTCTAACTGTGATATATCATTTATTGTTATGTGTTAACGTTTTAAGTTATTTATGTAGATTAATGAGTATTTTCCTAAAAGTTGGATAGTTGAAAATTGTTAGAAATTTTCAACGATTGTCAATTTTGCTCAAAATCCATTTAGAAGTCCAAGGTCAACATAATGCCTCATAGGCCTCTCAGCGGTCACTTCTAAAAATAATTATACAACACAACGGTTGTGCCACGTCATTTATGCAATAAATCAATAAGGCGTTAGTCATGTGCAAATGTTTAATTATAAAAAAATAAGCAATAAATAAAAATTTCCTATCACAAAGTCTTATAAGTTTGTTGTAAAAATAATGTGGCCAATCTGTAGTGTGGAATAAACACTCGACTTCTAATGATCGTGAGTGACTGACGAAGCACAAAATCAACATAACACCTAATAAGCATCTCAACGATCAGTTCCAATGATTGTTAATTGGTGGCTCACGATCGTCAGCCCCAAACAAATAATCGTCAGACACCGATGCAAATTGCCACAATTTGGATGAAAGATGGACGAGTAGACCAACGATCAGACAACATCGTTAAAACAAAGCTAACAATCGTCTATCTTTTTTACGAACATCACTTTTGAAAAAGTTTCTTTGACTGTTTGAAACCACCAATCAAAAACTATAGTTTTCATTCCATCCTTTAGTCTTTACTCCATTCTTTTAATAAATTCTATCTACCAACGAGCTGTAACTCAAATGGTATAAGCGTCGGACAGTAAACTGTCAAGGTCGTGGGTTCAATTTCTCCCACAAGCGCTCTCCCTCCCCCAATTATCAAAAAAAAAATCCTATCTAACATAAATTTGTTCAATAAATTTGGATAGCCCTCTTGTTTTAGATGGCTGAAGGACCCTAATTTTGAGGAAGTGATTTTGGTGGCTAGAAAATCACCTTATAGTTTTAACGAACAAAGGGTCAACGCGCCCCCTAAACTTCTGACACGGGATCATCTAACCTAATTTATACTTTTTTGAACAATTAACTCCAAAACTCTTCATTTTTGGGTCAAATAACCTCATAATTATATTTTTAAAACGCATGAAATACAAATCGGAGATGAGAGATGCAAGAAAATAAAAATTCTTCCCTAATAGTTGCGATATAATTATCCTAAATCCATTTTTTGAAATAAAAATATAAATTATGGGTTATTTGATGCAAAAATAAAGAATTTTAGAGTTAGTTTCTCAAAAAAGTATAAATTGGGTTAGATGACCCGTGTCACAAGTTCAGGGGCATTGACCCTTTGTTCTAGTTTTAACTATGGTTTCCTTCAAAAATCTATTAATGAATTTTTTTTGAGCCTGTTTGAAGAATCTTTAGTCCGATTAAGAAAGTTGAAGGATCTTTTAATCGGATCTAGATTCTCAACTTAAAAAGTAAAGGTCTTTAAAAAAAATTGCGGCTTTTTTAATATGTTTTTTGATGTTTATATTTGTTTTTTATTAGATCTAACTTTTGGATTTATATTAAAAATGAGACTGAATAGTTTGATGTTTTAAGTATAGAGCGGTTTCAAAATCGAACTTTTAATATTTGAACTATAAATTGATTAGTTGACCCATTTGATAGCTAAATAAACTTTAATTGACAGTTATCTTTTTTAGTTCTCATCGTTTCTTATAGAATAGTTCAATTAAATTTGTTAGAGAGATCGATATCTAATTTTTTGATTAATATATATATATATATATATATATATATATATATATATATATATATATATATATATATAATAAAGACAAATATGTTGTGTATTGTATTTGTAACCAACGCAAGAAAATAAATTAGTGACAAAGAATTTTGAAATGTACAATACATTTTATAAAAAAAATAAGAAATTTTATTGACATTCAGAAATTATATTATCCAACACTTTAATAAATATTAAAAAGACATTGTTAACAATTAATTATTTTATATTATATAAGAAATCAAATTAAATTAGAAAATCAAAAATTTAATTTATATCCTTTTCTCGTAAATATATACATCTTATTATTAGCTATCCAGAATAATATACATGATAATAGTTTTTTTTTAGTACTAAAATATAATATATTGTTGCAATTTACCACCGAATAACATGAAATAAAGTTCAAATACAATTTTGCACTAAGTTTTTAGAAAACAAAATATTTTTTAACCAACGAGCTGTAACTCAAATGGTATAAGCGTTGGACAGCAAACTGTTAAGGTTGTGGATTCAAATCCTCCCACAAACACTCCCCCTTCCCAATTATCAAAAAAAAAAATATTTTTTAATTTTAAAACTTTAAATGCATGATGGTATTTTCAAATTTTTTGGGGGGTGTTTATTATTTTAGTGTTTATATTTTGGTGATACATAGCTTAAGACTTAAGTAGCAATTTACCCCCTCAACTTGTAACTAATGGGCAATTAACACATTAATTAATTTTTTGGTCAAATCAGTACATTAACTTGATAATTGATGGATATCGAAATATTATGAACCGAGTCTTGTGTGATTCATCCACCGAGGCGGACCTCGAAACTGGCCGAAGGATGATATATTAGACAATCAAGATTAAGAAGAATCTATACGGATTCGCCATAATAAATAAAAGACCGAATATTATGGGATTCGGTAATCAGATCCAGATATGGATATTCAAGGATTCAGGAATCTGGATATCAATAATAATGGAAAATTCTGGAAGACCTAGATATTTTAGAAGAATTAAGAAATACATTTCTATTCGGAATCATACTCCTATTCAAGAAAGATAACCTTATTTAGAAGATTCAATCCTAAATAAACTTCATGACTATTTGGATTCGCATGCCAAATAGGAATTCATTTTCTATTTGGACTCTATAAAGTATTCACTATAATACCCCAAAATATTTTAAGATAATTACGTCGTGTCACGTGTCGTGATTTCCGATAAATTAAATTAAGGAGAATTTAATTTAATTATATCGGAAATTCAAGAATAAAATTTAATGAGTCAATTAGCGGGATTAAAGGAATTAATTTTGAAAAGTTTAGGGGCTACAGTGCAAATTAGCCAATTAAGCCCGAAAATAGAAATTGGAGGATTTTCGATGAAAATCTATATTTTAAGTTAGTATTATTTATTCGGAGATAAATAATACGTATTTGAATTAATAGAAAGATTAATTGAATAAGTTTTGGACTAAATTGCAAGCTTTGAAAAGTTTCAAGGACCAAATGGCAAATTAGCCATTATATACATAAGATTTCCTTCAGTTGAAGGATCCAGATCCTTCACTCTCCAACTTCTTATTCTTTCTTATTTTCTTCGACGAAGGCTTACGGTTCCGTCGCTCGATTCCGTTTCCGACGTTTTATAACTCCAAACGATCGTATTTCGACGGGTAATCACGGTAAGCTTGACGTTTTACCGTTTCGTTGATTATATTTTGAGTTATATCGATTCAAAGTTTTAGGCCACGAAACGATTTTGTCGTTTTATCAAGTTTAAGATTGATATATAGTGTTTTGAGCTTAGAATACGCGTTTTGGTTGAGTTTGGAGCGTTTTTACGTATATAGCAGGTCGGAAACCCCGGAAATCGATTCCGGGGGATCGTGCACGACAGTACACGATCGTGTACTTGTGGTACACGAACGTGTACTTGTGGTACACGAACGTGCACCATCAATGGTACACGAACGTGTACTAAGGTACACGAACGTGTACCATCATATGGTACACGAACGTGTACCAAGGTACACGAACGTGTACCTCCCTGCGCGAACGTGCACCACCCCGAATCTTCGTACCTCGATTGAATTAATGGAATTTACGTATTGAATCGGAAATCGAATAGTAGTTAACCTAATGAGGTTATAAGAAGATTGAATTGGAAGTAATTTACGATCCGTAAACGAGTTTGATATCGTTTAATGGGATATGCTTGAGAAGCACGACGATTAATGAAAGTAAAACGTGTCGAGTCTCGAGTCTAGAGTCAATCTTAGAATAGGATTCTGATGTGAGTCAAATGTTTTAAAATTGTTTTAGATCCAGCGAGGCAAGAAGGAGCTGGACCAGGAGCTCGGGAAGCTTGACGTTTTAAAGCCCCGACGTATTTTTGGATAAGCATTTTCTGTGAGTTTATATAATTTGCTTTTAAAGTATTTACTTAAGCAATTATTTTATATTGCTTATTATTTGAACTGCATGTTTTATATGCGAAACTTTTATACGAATTGCATATGCTTGATTTGAAACTAGTATTGATCCGATGGAACGTGCTACCTATTGGGCGACAATAGGACTGTGTGATCACCAGTTTTGATATAACTCAGCTGGGAGCTGATGATGAATATGAAATATACGATTGGGTTATGATTTCGATACGAGAGTGAACTCGGCTACGGTGTAGCCTGGAAGTCCCCGTATCTAGTGGCTGGGCCACCAGCGAGTTGGACTCGCAATTGATATTTATGATTGGGTTGATCGATTGATTATTAGTATGTTCGAGGATTAAGGTTTCAATCGGATCCTGTACTTGGCTGTATATGATTAATTACGATTTTATGTTTTATTTGAATACTTATTAGTAAATGTATGAACTCACTCAGTATATCCCAATATACTGACCCCTCACAGATTTCCTTTCAGGATAAAGACGCTTTGAAGTAACGGACTTCTATCCTACTTCCAGAAGTCTGTATTTTTGAGTATGTAAAGAAACAGTACTTTACTCTTAGAGCTGCAGTAGATAAGTATTTTGCCAGTCAGCTTGTATGTATAGATTTCTGTAAATATTACTTTAACGTTTTAAAGTTTTAAACGTTTACGCTTGCTGCGTTATTTATACTGTGACTGCCAGAGGATATGTGTACCTGGCATGTGTGCTTCTGCATGACACGTGTTTGCTTATGTCATGCATGACGTTTGTATTTCGCGAAAAATTATTTTACGTTTTTAGGCTTGCTACGGGTTTCGGAGCAACCACTCCCATTCCCTAGCGCCGGTCTCGGCCCTGAGATTGGGTCGTGACAAACACTACTATTATATAAAGAGGGTTGAGATATGCCTAAACACACATCATATTACAGTTACAATATACTCTTAAACTCAATACTGACTTAAGCATCAGAGTGTCCATCAGATAACCACCGTCCCTGTTTTGCAGATCAAAGGCTGTCAAAGGAGATTCATAACCCATCACGAAGGCCGGATCCATCAATAATTATGGACAATTAGCTCTATTTTGACAAAAAGTCGAAACTCGAAATTCAATTAGAAATAGTAGGAGTTCGAAATTCAATTAGAAATAGTAGGAGTTCGCGGGTGCTAACCATCCTAGAGTAGAGTACATATGAAGACCTTGCGAGTGCCAACCTCATACAAGATGGATACTAAGTAGTTCACGGGCGCAAAAATTGAAAGGCACGGAGACAAGCATAATAAACATTTATTAACGAGGAGTTGATACATGATTAGCAGAGGACCATTGGAGTTTGCCCCATTGTAGTTTACATGAACGAACTCTTACAGCCTTTTTTCAGATTAGAAGACTGTTTTTTGTTGGTTCACACAAAGAAGCAACGTGAAGATCTGTTTTGATACAGGTCGATCTTTAAAGGGTCGCCCGTACTGTTTTTCCTGCACAAGTAACAAATATAAGCTCAAAGGACCTCAGGCTTGCTCAGCCTGAAAGCCACTCAGAATCCTTAAGTCAGAGAGGGTTTTTTGGTAGGTAAATGAATGTAAGAGTATTTAAGTCTGATTTTCGCTTACCCTTCTCAGCATTCGGTGACTTCCTTTTATAATGAGTTTGAGGCGGTTGTTATCAGGGAAATCGTGGGTTTATCCCACGATTATTGATAGTGGTGAAGGCACGTTCCCGATTATCCCGGGTAGTGGGTGTCAGGGAACGGAGTGGATGAGGTTGTCTAAATGGCAGACCTGGATAAGTCCGCCCGAGACAGACATGGGCGATACTCGTTGGAGACCCGTTGGGCGAGCATAGCATTCGTTAGGCGATGCTTGGAGTTCGGATATTATTATCGGTATCATGTTTCAAGGCTATATATATATAACATTATGTATGTGTTAAGATTAACAACTTAAAATTACAATCTTTAACAAACTCCAATTCTTGTGTAAAAACCTTTTAAATGATGGTTGTGAGCGATCACTTGAAACTCATAGTTGTAGGTTGGCTTATGATTTTGCGTTAGTGAAAAGTAAAGTTGTTGGTTCTATTATGAAAAATTAACTAAAAAGGCCGTTTGGTTCAACGTTTGGAATCGGAATGGAAATGAGAAAGAATGGAAATGATTGTTTTTTATATCTTGTTTGTTTCAATAAATTAATATAGGTTTGGGATTAGGTAATAGTGTGTATTTTAAAAAAAAATATTATTTATTCTAATGAATTTTTATTATTTGTAAATAAAAAATATTTTTTAATTTAAAAAAAAATCTATTTTTCTAAAAAAAAAATTCTTATCTTGTTGAAAAAATATTTTTTTTAATTTTTTTTTCAAAAAATCTCAATTTATATATTTTTAAAATATTTTTATTTTATAAAAAAATTAAATAAATATTTAAAAATATTTTTATATTATTATTTATTATTAAAACATTAGTTAAATTTTGATTCCATCGGAATGAGAATCCATTCTCATGGAGGTAGAAGAGAATGGGTGATTTCTATTGAAGGGGTGATTCATTCTCATTACCTAGTGATTTTAGATAAAACAAACACAAATAATGGAAATGAGCCATTCCCATTCTCCTTTCTTTTTTGACGAACCAAACACCCCTATGTATTAGTTAAAGTTGTATTTAGAAAAATCAAAATTAAGAATGAACTTGTGAAAACGCTTTATTATTGAAAAATAATGGATGTAGGTGAGAGTTTATACCGAAACTATAAAATCATGTCTCAATTTTTTCAAGCTTTCTTTAAATATAGTTTTTTTTCTAAATAAGATGGAGACCAATCTAATCCGTAAAAAAAATTGATTAACTATTCGACCTTCTAATCGCACTTTATTTCACAAAAAATTCACTAAATATAAATTGAATACTCCCTCTGTTCTTTTTTATTTGTCCTTTTTTGAAGAAAAAAAATTGTTCCAAAATATTTGTCAATTATAAATTTTAATGACAAATTTTAATTTTTGTCATTGTTACCCTTTAGTTTAGTTAGTGGAGTAGAGATATTATTTATTAATATGTGAATTTTTAATATATCAATATAAGGTTATTTAGTCATTTATATAAAATATTAATTACTTTTTTAATATGTGTGTTTTGTTAAAAATGGACAAATAAAAGAGAACATAGGATATATATATATATATATATATATATATATATATTATTGAAATTTTAAACTAGTATAAATGAGGAGTAATTAGTTTTGTAACATTCAAGATTAACTACCATTTCCTCTCAAAAAAAAAATTAACTACCATTTCTATTCAAAATTGGCAAAATAATTAGCTTTATAGAAAAAAGGGTTGGTGATTCTATATAAGGGGAGGGAGAATAGCAACTAAAATTAGCAACCCAATTAATAAGTTAAATTCCTAATCATAATTCCCTAATATGTCAGATGTATTATTAATTTATTATCAATAATATTATATTTAAAATAGTTGTTTATTTTTGGTCAAATTTAAAATAGTTCATCATTGGGTACTACATCAACTTATCAACTTCTTCTAGTTAGTCTGTGTAAAGACATGGAAGAGAAGAATCTTGTTTTTGCTGTTAACAACGAGAGGTTTGAGCTCTCATCGGTCGACCCTTCGACTACTTTGCTTGAATTCTTGCGAACCGAGACTCGTTTCAAGAGTGTTAAGCTCAGCTGTGGTGAAGGTACTCTCTCCGGCTCTCTTGTAATATATATTTATTCTCTTCATATTGTTTTATTGGTTTAAGTGATTCTTGGTTTGGTCGGAGATGTCTTCTTCTTAGGTTTGTTGACTGGTATCCTTGTTTGTTTTAATGTTTAATTTTGTAGTTTTGACTCTGCTTAACTAATTTTAATGTTTTGCATTTCTAGTGTTTCATGATTTTGGAATTGGGTTGATTGGACTTTTTACATAAACTATGAGATGTTTGGATAGTTGTTGATGTTTTAGGTTGCTGAATTTTGTTTATATACCAATAAATACAGCCATTTACGCACACCACATGACTACTGTTGCTGTAAATTTTTTATAAATGCAATCAATCAGATTTGTAACGAAATAAGGACTGACGAAAGAACAGGCAGAAGTAGAACGAAAAATGAGGCATATGCTATGTTTTCTAAAAAAAATTCATATTCTTGTTTCATGCTGCAGCTGTTAGACTTCAGTATTGTATTTGATTATTCATTTCCCCTTTCCTATTACGACGTTTTCATGTTTATGAGTAGAAAAGGAAAATAAGGAAGAAAAGAAAGAAATGTGATGATCTTTGGGGATTGATTACAAACCCTGATAGCTAAGAATTTCAATGTATCCTTTTTCCAGTTATGTCTTCAATGAGTTTTCGTTGTGCAGCCACTATAATCAAGTAGGCTTTTATATGGTTTATATTTGAACAAAGATTATTGAACAAGCAAAAGCTGTAGATGTTTTAGCAGTTGCTCAATATAAATTCTAATCTATGGTTTTAGGTGGTTGTGGTGCTTGCGTTGTGCTGCTCTCCAAGTATGATCCCATCCGTGATGAAGTTGAGGATTTTACCATAAATTCATGTCTAACATTGCTTTGCAGTATACATGGATGTTCAGTTACAACAACTGAAGGCCTTGGCAATAGCAAAGATGGCTTTCACTCAGTACAACAGAGGCTCACAGGGTTCCATGGTTCTCAATGCGGCTTTTGTACGCCTGGAATGTGCATTTCACTCTTTGGGGCCCTTGTTAAGGCTGAAAATACTGACCGACTAGATCCCCCTCCAGGATTCTCCAAGCTGACAGTAGTTGAAGCAGAAAAAGCTGTTGCAGGAAATCTTTGTCGATGTACTGGATATCGACCCATTGCTGATGCATGCAAAAGTTTTGCAGCAGATGTCGATTTGGAGGACTTGGGATTTAATACTTTCTGGAAAAAGGAGGACAGTCAGGAGGCAACGATAAGTAGATTACCTGTGTATAATCATAGTAATTGCACTTTTCCGGAGTTTTTGAAAAGGGAAGTGAATTCTTCCTTGCATTTTAAAACAAAAGGATACTGTTGGCACAAACCTGCTACGTTTAAGGAGCTTCAGAACTTGATAAAAACCAGCGATGCTGATGGAGTTCGGGCAAAACTAGTGGTCGGCAATACAGGTGTAAGTTATTATAAGGAAATAGAACACCATGACAAATTCATAGATCTCAGAAATATTCCCGAGCTCTCAATCATCAAAAGGGAGAAGTCTGGAATTGAAATTGGTGCTGCTGTGACTATATCTAAAGCTATTGACGCTTTGAAGGAAGAAAGGAAAGGTGAGTTCCCCTCAGACTGTAAAATGGTATATAAAAAAATTGCAGTCCATATGGAGAAAATTGCTGCTGAATTTGTTCGAAATACAGCGAGTATTGGAGGAAATTTAGTGATGGCACAGAGTAAACATTTTCCTTCAGATATTGCTACAATATTTCTAGCAGCTGGTTCATCAGTTGATATCATATCTGACACCAAGCATGAAAAGCTTACACTGGATGAGTTTTTGGAAAGGTCTCCCTTGGATTCGAAAAGTGTACTTTTAAGTGTTAAAATCCCTAATTGTGAATTTTTTAAGAGTACATCTCCTGAAAGCGGTAGTAAATTATTATTTGAAACCTATCGAGCTGCAGCGAGGCCCCTTGGAAATGCTTTGCCCTATTTGAATTCTGCATTCATGGCTGATATTGCCTTGTCTAAGCCATCTGGTGAAATTGTGTTAAATAGCTGTCGGTTGGCTTTTGGTGCTTTTGGAACCAAACATGCAATTAGGGCAAGGAAAGTTGAGGAATTTTTAGCTGGAAAATTGTTAACCATCGGTGTTATTTATGAAGCAATTAGACTGCTTAAAGGTACTGTTGTACCTGAAGATGGGACTCAAAATCCTGCATATAGGTCAAGCTTAGCTGTTGGTTTTCTTTTTGACTTTCTTAGACCATTATTAGGTGATAATGGGTATGGTTGGTTGGATGGGCATTTAAAAGGTTCAGTTAATGGTGGAAAACTAAAACAGAATCAGGAATCGCTGGACCTCCTCAAAGTCCCCTCTTTGCTATCTTCATCAAAGCAGGTGATTCAAATTAGCAATGATTACCATCCAGTTGGTGAACCGGTTGTAAAATCTGGAGCTTCTCTTCAGGCTTCAGGTTCGTGGACACCTCTTTTTTGTTTTTGCCATGGTTGTTGTATGACTATATATGTTAATGACAGTATAATTTCTTTCATAAATGTTATCCTGCTGAAGATCCATTTTCCCCCTTACAAGTAAACAATAGAAATGAACAAATTGGATAATCCTCAAGTTTCCTAAATTGTTATAGTCACTAACTAACACTTCTCTGTCCCATCCTAAGACTTTGTGTTGTTTCAATCTACCTCAATTTGAAACATCTCCATTCATTGATAACTGAGAACTGGCAATAAGCAAACAGCTATCTTACTTGTTTAATCTTACAAGGTATGCAGGTGAAGCTGTTTATGTGGATGACATTCCCTCTCCTAGAAATTGTCTATATGGAGCATTTATTTATAGCAAGAAACCTTTTGCAAGGGTAAAGGGTATAACACTCGACTCAAAAGTTCTCGCAGATGAAGTCACTGCACTTATTTCTTTTAGAGATATTCCGAAAGGTGGGGAAAACATAGGTTCTAAAACTGTTTTTGGTTCTGAACCTCTGTTTGCTGATGAGCTTACTCGAACTTGTGGAGAGCGTCTAGCTCTTGTGGTGATCACCTTATCTATCATTCTTCTTTTGCAGCATCTGCCTTATCTTTGTTTGTGTGTTGGGGTTCAAGAATTATATGTTTGATTGGGTTGTCGCAGCTACTTTGACTAATCTACTCTTATGAACTGATTTTTTAGGTTGCAAATACACAGAAGCATGCAGATATGGTGTCAAACCTTGCAATGGTTGATTATGGCCTGGAAAATCTAGATCCTCCCATTTTAACTGTAGAAGATGCTATTGAGAGATCTAGCCTTTTTGACATCCCTCCTTTCATGTTCCCCAAACAAATAGGTGATATTTCAAAGGGAATGGCTCAAGCTGATCAAAAGATTCTCTCAGCTGAGGTATTTTTCACTACTTCTTTCTCCCCTTTTCCTCCTTTGTTCAGAAAGAAATATCATTTTCTTCTACTAATGGCACATATAAAAGGCCAAAGAAGAGTAAATTTCTTCATACTATCATCTTTCAGCTTTTCGATGTCATTGCTAACCAATGCCAACTTTTTGTTCAATTATGGTATCTAGATAAAGCTTGGGTCACAATACTATTTCTATATGGAAAATCAAACCGCCCTTGCTGTGCCTGATGAAGACAATTGCATAGTAATTTATAGTTCAATTCAGTGCCCTGAGTTTGCACATGCTGTTATTGCAAGATGCCTTGGTGTTCCAGAACATAACGTACGTGTGATTACAAGAAGAGTTGGAGGTGGCTTTGGTGGAAAGGCTATAAAAGCCATGCCTGTGAGTATTGTCCTGTATGTTAGAATTTTTTTTATTTTTTTTTACGAAACATACCACCTTTGTTAAACGCCTATAAATTTTGCAGTTACTGTGGTTTTCAATAGGTAGATTAACTGATTTTCTCTAAACACCAAATCTAGTTCAAGTCTTCTGGTATATTTAATCCCAAACTGGTGCCTGGCAGATACTGGATACTGCTGTCAAGTTTTGAGCAAATAGAGGAAAATTTTCGCTAAAAATATTTTGACGTGGTTTAAATTTCTTGGTGACATTAAAAAGATCAGCATAAATTCCTCAGTTGATGTTAATACATTAGGCAAAATCCTTACCTTCCCCTTCCCGCTTTCCTTTCTCATCAAAGAAATGGAAAATATGAACAAGGATAATGATAATTATTTATACATGGTAGATTGTGATCCCAAATGCATAATATCCTTTGAAACTTTCCTTATTTTGTTCTCTTTGTTGGAATATACCTATCACTGTGAAGAATAATTACACAAACGGAAGGCATGATATGCTGAGTTGAAGATTAAAGTCATCCTACGATTGATTTTCGCTAAACAAATTGGGAACTTATGAGTCACAAATGCTGCTGTTTATTTTATTACTGTAATTTTCTGGCCAAAATTTTAGTATAACTTGAAATGATAAAATATAAGCAAGCTATTTCGGACTTAGTTGTTACTTATTATGATCATAGTAAAATCTCCTATTTCAAATTGACTCTAGAGCATCTTTGTTTTAAGTAATAATTAGTCATGTATGTCAATAATTGATGTTGTTCTTGATATAGAGACATTATTGGAGCATTATTTAGCTAGTAAATTGCTACTTTCTTTAATCTTTTCATTTCTCGTCCTACTTACATTAACTTGTACTTTTCAGGTCGCTACAGCATGTGCTCTAGCTGCATATAAGTTGCAGCGTCCTGTTAGATTGTATCTCAATCGCAAGGCAGATATGATGATGGCGGGAGGAAGGCATCCCATGAAAATAAAATATAGTGTAGGATTCAAATCTAATGGGAAAATTACAGCCTTACAGCTTGATATAAAGATCAATGCTGGGATATTTCCAGATATAAGTCCAATGATGCCGTATAATATTATGGGCGCACTGAAAAAATATAACTGGGGAGCTTTATCTTTTGATATAAAGGTCTGCAAAACAAATCATCCAAGTAGATCAGCTATGCGGGCTCCTGGAGAAGTGCAAGGATCGTATATTGCAGAAGCTGTAATTGAGAATGTGGCATCTTCTCTTTCAATGGATGTAGATTTAGTGAGAGACATAAATCTCCACACTTGTGAGAGTGTTAACTTATTCTATGAAAATATTATCAGTGCACCTTCAGAATACACTCTATCTTCCATATGGGATAAGTTAGCGACATCTTCAAGTTTTCTCCAGAGGAGTAAAATGATAAAAAAGTTCAACAGCTGTAATTTATGGAAGAAAAGAGGTATTTCTCGGATCCCAATCGTACATGAAGTGACGCTGAGGCCAACTCCAGGAAAAGTAAGCATTTTAAGTGATGGATCTGTTGCTGTTGAAGTTGGGGGAATAGAGCTCGGGCAGGGGCTCTGGACAAAGGTAAAACAGATGGCAGCATTTGCTCTTAGTTCAATCAGATGCGATGGAGTAGGAGACCTCTTTGATAAAGTAAGAGTCATTCAAACTGACACCTTGAGTATGATCCAAGGGGGTTTTACTGCTGGGAGCACTACATCTGAGTCCAGCTGTGAAGTAGTGAGACTTTGCTGTGTAGATTTGGTTGGCAGACTGACACCTTTAAGACATCGGCTCGAAGAGCAGATGGGTTCTGTAAGATGGGAAATGCTTATTCAACAGGTATTCTGCTACTTACCTTTGTTATTTGATTCAAATTCTGGATAACTAGAACCGCGGTGCTTTTATATTTTTGTTTTCTTCTCATTTTCTCACATAACCATATATTTCCTTCCCCTTGGGTCCTGCATTGTTTAGATGGGTTATTTTTATTATTTCCGTGGATTCTTTTGAGAGAAGGACTCTTATGAACTGAAGGAGAGAGTATTAAATTTGCTCTTTATGTGTGTTCATTCGATCCAAAAGATCTTTGCCATACTAATTGTTATCATGAACAACTTGCAGGCATATATGGAATCTGTGAACTTGTCAGCCAGTTCTTTCTTCAAACCTGACTTTGCTTCCATGCAATACTTAAATTATGGTGCTGCAGTGAGTGAGGCAAGTTTGTAGCTTCTAATTTTTCTTTTCCTTCTTCTCCTTCTTGCATCAAGCATTGGTGATAATCTTGATAGTTTCAGTACTTCAATAGTTTTCAAAATTGTACTTATAATAGAACTATGGTTGCACAGGTGGAGGTAGACCTTCTGACAGGGCAGACAACAATTGTGAGATCAGATATTTTATACGATTGTGGACAAAGTCTCAACCCTGCTGTAGATTTGGGACAGGTCAGCTATCGGATTCTCATTCTTGAAATCTTTTCTTATTTGCTATTCTTAAATTACAGCCTCTTCAAATGTCATAAGACTTCCATCTAGTTTTTAGAACTCAAATTGATTTAGTTTCAAAGGATTTAGCGGGGAGATCTTTAGCGATGGCGAAAGAGGGAGCTGAAAGTGAATATGTGTGTTTGGTTAAAATGAGCTGCGTAATTTTCATAGAATTCGTTCGAAATCACATAAAATTGTGTTTGGTTTGTTAATGAAATTCATTTGGAACTTTTATTCTGTTTGTTTATACTTACTTTAAATTCTAATAAAATCGATAGAATTTGTAAAGGAATTTCAAAAAGTGGAAGATATTTTATTTTATTGACTAGAATATCTGTAAGTGTAACAACTAGTTGCAGCACTTTTTCCAATTTATTTTATTTTTTGTTTATTTTTATCATTTTTCGTATTTTATGTAGTCTCTTTGATCAATTTACACTCTACCTTGATTTTTCTTTTTTTGATCATTGGGGAGGAGAGCCCTTGTGGGAGGAACTCACGACCTTGGCAGAATGTTGTCGCCCAGCGCTTATAAGTTATGCCATTTGAGCTATATTTACTCTGCGTTGTTATTCTTATAAATGGTTTTTGCAGATTGAAGGAGCTTTCGTCCAAGGAATTGGTTTTTTCATGCTTGAAGAATACACAACAAACCCGGATGGATTAGTGATGGAGGATGGCACATGGACGTACAAGATCCCCACGATAGACACCATACCGAAACAGTTCAATGTCGAGATACTAAACAGTGGACATCACCAAAAGCGTGTTCTCTCTTCCAAAGGTAATTATAAATATGCACAAAAAAATTTATTTTTCTTCAGGCAATTATGATAGATAAGGCTATGCTTTTGCAAGTCCTTAGATACCAGTTGTTGGAGAAGATTCATATGGTTTAATCAATATTAAGTTAAGTGGGATGTGGTTTGTGTGTGCAGCTTCTGGTGAGCCGCCGTTGCTTCTTGCAGCCTCAGTTCACTGTGCTACAAGAGCGGCAATTAAAGACGCCAGAGAGCAGCTTTACTCGTGGGGTTGCATAAATCAGCGCCCGTCAACATTCGAGTTGGATGTCCCTGCCACCATGCCTGTTGTAAAAGAGCTTTGTGGACTGGACTGTGTGGAAAGGCACTTGCAGTGGAAAATGAATTGCACTTGAATGGAGGATTTTGTTCGGCTATACACAGAATTAGAACTTGAAAATAATAATACTAAAAATACGAAGAATGATGATGTGCTGTATTGTATGTAAATTAGAATAAAAGGGAGATTTTTCTTCCTGCTTACCATATCCCTCAAGTTAGAATGCCAGCCATCGTTCTTCAAAAGTAGAGATTAAGTTGTTGTTCAGTATTGTAACAGTTAAATAGAAATTGTCACCCATATTTGATCAATTTTGCGGTTGCGTTTTTACAAATGATAGTATATAGCAGTGTTTTACATTCCAAACCGGCGTGGCCACCGGTTTAATTAACCCGAAGGCGGATCTAGGAAGAACTATGGTGGCAATGTGCCATTTTATAATTTTGAATCATTTTAAAAAAATATTAGTATCAAATTAAATAGTATAGTTTTAACTTTTATCATCTTAGAATTTATATTTTACCAATTTTGTCTATTATATAAACTCTCAATAGTCTTATTCATCTTACATTTTTTTTGGTCCGAGACTTGTTCAATCATGTTTAAATTAAAATAAATATATTATGCATATATAATCTTATAATAAAAAATATATAATTAGATCCGATATACAAATTTTTAGTTTTTTAGTAATAGAAAACTTCTTGGATATGTGTTATCTGAAAGATACTTGATTGAAAAGATGGTGCTTACTCAATCCCGATTCTCTTTCGAAGGAGGTATCATTCTAATTTAGAAGGAAGGAAAGCGAAAACCTATCAATATTTAATATATAAAATAATAATTCTTAGCAAAATTTTAAAAAATCAGCCAATTTTTACGGTTTATCCAGCTCAACCGTTTGTCGATTCAAGGTTTTTTTTGTTTAATCGGGTTTTTTGCACTTTTAAGCACAATCGAACTGGAGTGGCCACCGATTTCCAGTTGAATCGGCCAGCGATGTTCGATTTTTAAAACATGGTATAAAGATAATGATCATGACAAAATTCACTATATATCATACCAATGCAAAATCACTTTACTTCTCGATTAATATTTTTATGTTTAAATATTTTTTGAAAATCTGAAACAACCTACATTATCACAGCAGTACTTAAAAACAAAAATAAATTACATTTTGCACGAAAAGATATCATAATTTACACTTTTGTTCTTCATATTTGAAAATCTAACAATACGATCCTCCACTTTTATTTTCGTTAATGATCTGGTCCCTCCGTTCATTTTTTGTGGTTATTTAACTGAGTCAAAAAATTTAATTAAAACTATTTAAAACAAAAGAACATATTGGTAACACGATCTTGACAGTTTGCTACTGAGCGTTTATACCATTTGAGTTAAAACTTGTTGGTATCTTCTTAATTTTGGAAAATAACAAATAATAGTAGTAATATTTTTATTCGAAAATGACAATTTCAATTTAATTTGAAATGTTAAATCATCTTCTTGGAAGAGAAAATACCCCACTCCCATTTGCAGTTGGATCAAAAGCCCAATGAAAAACTAAGAAACTGTCCACTTCCCTAATTTCACGCCCAATTACAAATCCCACCAAAATTAACCAACTTGGCGCCCAAATTACATTTTGAAAATACAACATTATAACTTCCCTTCACCCCATCTTCCAAATCACAACACAGAACCAAAAAAAAATGGCAAAAGGAACAGTTTCTGCTAAAAACAAGCCCACCAAAATGTCACCTCCTTCCCCAATTGACCACCCTCCTTACTTTGAGGTCAAATTAATTCCTCTATAATTCAATTTTCTTCTATTAATTCCCTTTCAGATAATGATTTTTTCAATTTTGTTTTTGTAATTTGCAGATGATAAGTGAAGCAATATTAACATTGAAGGAAAGAACCGGATCGAGCCAGCCAGCAATCGCAAAGTTCATGGAGGAAAATTACAAAGACGGGCTGCCCCAAAATTTCAAGAAACTACTCTCTGTTCAGTTGAAAAAGTTCGTGAAATCCGATCGACTCGATAAGGTTAAAAATTCCTACAAGATTGCCTCGGCCGAGAAGCTTAAATTGGCCGTCAAAGAAAAGGAAAAATCAAAGAAATCCGCATCCGTGTCGCCTAAAGAGAAAATGAAGAGGCTTAGCCAGGTTAAAACACCTGATGTTTTGAAGAAGTCTAAGAATAAAAAGGATGGGAAAAGCGCAAAGATGAAGAGACTGAGTCAAGTGAAGACACCAGATGTGCTCAAGAAGAAGCAGAATTCCAAGGCTAAGGTTAATAAGAAGTGATGTGCTGGATTTTAATTGATTAGTTTTATTATTGAAGAATTAATTAGGGTGGTTTGTTTTGGATTTTAATTGAAATTTGTGGTTAATACTATATTAATGTAATGTTTTATTAGGATTTTATTGGAAGATCGGTTTGTTTTTCATTAAATTTAAATTCTAGTAGTTTAAATTTATTGATGAAATTTAAAGTTGGTTATAAATGGAACTTTGGCCATCCATTTGGGACCAAATAAAAGGAATGTGAAAGTGAAATGGCGGAGAATTTAGTTAGGAGTGAAAGAGATTGATTAGAGGTTTATGAGTCAATAGTAGATTTTCAAGTCTTTTTCGTGAAGAGAGCCGCAACTATGTTAGACTTGCATACTACTTGTAATGTCTTTATTTAGCACCAAAAAGTCTTCTATTTAGTCTGAACTTGCTACTCAAACTTAGAAATTTTGAAAGAAAAAGCCAAGATATTCACTGCAAATTAATTTTATTTGGTTGGTCCGAATTTGTATAATCTGATCTCGTGAAAGAGCGTTTATCCCATGCAATGTTTATGCCGTGTCATAGTTATAACAAACAAAAAATATTTGTAATAGGAAATTTTTTAATTGCTATTTATTTTTTTAAGTCATTAAAAATTTCACATGATTAGTGTACAATTGGTTTGTTTATACACGAAAGACATAGCGCGAGAGTTGCATTGAATAATTTCTAAATCTTTTCAAATTTTTTTATTTATAACAACTTTTCAAAAATGTTAGTTTTCACATATTTTGATAATGGTATTTCAAATGTAGCCAACTTCTTTGTGTGTGTATATATATATATATATATATATATATATATATATATATATATATATATATATATATATAAAAGCACGGATAGGGGGGGACAGGCAAATTTACTGAACAACCCTTTTTCTTGATGCATTAATTAAAGGTTTTATGGTAATTTATTAATTATTTATATTAAAGTGTATATATAAATATTGAAACCGGAGGTTTGGAATCAAAAAAGAGTAATTTACACAAATCCCTTAAAAGTGCTCCTATCTTATATTTTTACCTCAGCTTTTTTTATTTTGCAGTAATCTCTCAATAAAATTGAAAAGTTTTCAAAATTCCCTCATAACCCAAAATAAGCCATCTTTATAATATATTAAGACAACTTTATCCCTTCATCACCGGATCTTATTACACGC
Organism: Mercurialis annua; assembly: GCF_937616625.2. Lineage (NCBI taxonomy): Eukaryota > Viridiplantae > Streptophyta > Magnoliopsida > Malpighiales > Euphorbiaceae > Mercurialis > Mercurialis annua. The sequence goes on from NC_065575.1 coordinate 39,492,632, forward strand.
CATATGACCATCAAAATTATAAAGCTCACATATACTCTCATCACCACGTCTTATTACACGCCACATCACCCAATTTCCCTTTTATTATATGATCTGATCATGATTTTATTGCTTTCTTAGACCTATTTTTAAAGGAAACTTCATCTGTTTCAATTTTAATTGCATGCAAATCAAATATTTTTTACTCTTTATTCTTTAGTTATTCAAATGTTTCACTCTTTAATTGTTCAAATTAAATCTAAAGAGTAAAAAAAAATTCTATAGATTGCCCTTTTATTTACGTAGCAGCCACTAAACGTAAATTTTTTATATTGAGTTAGAGCATTCCCAGCAATTTTTTTTATAATAAATATCATCTTCTCTTAAATAAAGAGCATTTCAAATTTAAAAATTAATTTTTTTAATTTTACTCCAATAGACTCTCTAATTTTCAACTCTTTGTTTTACTTTTTTCAATAAATATTAATTAAAATAATTTTTTATTTTTATACTCCCTCCTCCCCAAATTGATAGACAGTTTAGGACAAATACGGCTATTAAGAAATTTAGATTCTCTAGATAAAATGAGTTAATATATAAAAAAAATACCATACATGCCCTTATTTAATATAGTAGCAATTTTTGTTTTTTAGTGATTTTTGTTATCTTTTCGAGATATTCTCTATAATTAATGAGGGTATGTTGGACAATTACTTAATAAGATAAATATCTAGTGCATATAATTTGGGACAAAAAAATTGAAATAGTGCCTATCAATTTGAGACGGAGGGAGTATTAGATTAGCAAAATATATGTAAATATAAAATAAAGAGTGAAAATTGGCTCTTCACATGTAAGAGCCAAACTCAATCTTTTTTCTAAATATACATAATAGCTAGTCCATTGAATTTGCATTTTCTTATCGCACTTTTTAATTTAAAAAGAGTGACTCTTTTAGACATTGAAATCATGCTGAATTTATACAAAATTTACATTAAAAAAAATAATAATTAAATGGAGACATTAATTTTGATGTTCTAATATATAGAGAAATTTGCTATTTTAATTTAAAATATTAAGTTAAAATATTATTTAGTTTTTATAAAAAAATTATTTTATATTAGTTTATTAAGTTTACATTGAGTTTACATAAAGTTCATACCGACCACCGTAGATTTTTTTAAATATATGTTACTCAATTTACTATTAGTTTATTTATCACCTTATGAATTTATTTTTAATAGTGTAATTTTTTTATGAATTAATTTAATTAGAGTAAGTTAATTTTAATTTTATAATTACTTTACTAATAAACTATTTTCAATTAGGTTACACTGAGTTGCTATTGAGTTCACATTAAGTTGATATCAAGTTCACATTGAGTTTACATTAGGTTCATATTGAGTTTATATTAAATTTACACTAATCAGTGGGAAAAAAATTTAAAAGTTTACTTTCTATTTATAATTAGTTTATTTGTCATTTTAGAAATTTATTTTTGAATTATTAATAAATTAATTTGATTAAAATAAATTAATTTTAAATTTATAACAATTTATAAAAATAAATTGAGTTGACATTAGGTTTACAATATGTCCATACTGATCACGGTAGATTTTTAAAAATAAAATTACTTTCAATTTGCTATTAGTTTATATTTTATAAATTTATTTTTAATAGTATAATTTTTTAATAAAGTAATTTGATTATAGTCAGTTAATTTTAGATTTATTATCAGTTTACTAAAATTTTATTTTAGATTAATTTATATTGAGTTGATAATAAGTTTACATTGAGTTGACATTAAGTTCATATTGAGTTGATATTAAGTTTACATTAGGTTCATATTGAGTTTATATTAAATTTACACAGACCACTGTAAAAAACTTTAAAAGTTTATTTTCAATTTACAATTAGTTTATTTGTCATTTTAGAAATATATTTTTAAATTATTAATAAATTAATTCAAGTAGAATAAATTAATTTTAAATTTATAACAAATTATTAAAAACATATTGAGTTGACATTGGGTTTACATTACGTTTATACCGACCGCCGTAGAATATTTTTAAAAAAATTACTTTCAATTTGCTATTCGTTTATTCGTCATTTATAAATTTATTTTTAATAGTATAATCTTTTAATAAATTAATTTGATTATATTCATTTAATTTTAGATTTATTATCAGTTTACTAAAAATTTATTTTAGATTAATTTATATTGAGTTGATATTAAGTTTACATTGAGTTGATATTATATTCATATTGAGTTGATATTATGTTTACATTAGGTTCATATTGAGGTTATATTAAATTTACACCGACCACTATAAAAAACTTTAAAAAATTTACTTTCAATTTTCTAGTAGTTTATTTTTCACTTTTGTAACAATTAATAAATTAATTGAATTATAGTAAGTTAATTTCAAAATTATAATTACTTTATTAATAATTATCTCATATAGTTTATTTTGAGTTTACATTGAGTTGATATTAAGTTGATGTGTTTTCAATACATTAAGTTTAAAGAGACCACCACAAGAAAATTTAGATAGTTTATTTTTAATTTCTTAATATTTCATATATCATTTTATATATTGATTCTCAATAATATAAATTTGTAATAAATTAGTTTAACTATATTAAGTTACTATTAATATTATAATAAAATTAATAAAATTTACTTTCATTTACTTTAAGTTGATGTTTCGTTTATATTGAGTTTTTTATTTAATTTATATTAACATTAATTTTATTACACTAAATCAAATTTAAATTTATAATTAATTTAATAAAGAAATTAATTTAAATTATTTATTTTAAGTTGATATCAAGTTTATACTGAATTTACACTGACCATAGCGAATCAGACCACCACATATATAGTCATAAATAGTTTTAATTTAAATAGTGTATAAATTTATTCAATACAAAATTTATGAAATTACTATTATATATAAAAATAAGTATTATTATAATCATATATAATATAAAAATAAATTTATTTTAATTGAAAAATATTAATAGAAAAAAATTAAATGGAAAATAATATGCATATGACTCATACTTATAATTTATACCATTTTAAAAAACAAAAAACAATATTAAAAAAAAGAATAAAAATATTACAATTAATGAATGAGTAGATTGTGCATGAGAGACTAGTTACTATTAAAATTAATTACTGTAAATTAATTACCAATTTCTTATGACAAATCTATTTATATTTAATATAAATTTAAGAGAAAATAACAAGAAAAATCATAAACCACAATTGTTTTTCACCAATTGCCATTTTAGTTAGAGTTATTTCTTTGTTAGCATTATTATTTCAATTAATAGCACAAAACCCATTAAGTTTTCATTTACTGCCATCTTCCTTAAACTTACATGTGTCCAAATCTCCACCTACATTAACTGATTTGCTTCCCCGTTCCCTTTTCCTTCTCCTCTTATACGATACCACACTTTGCTACTGCTAATAACCATTATACATATTTATTATAAAATTGCAACTGATTAAGAACACTAATTGCCATAATATGCACCTAAACTAGTAGTGCTACTTTTATTATTATCTGATGAACCCACCATTCCCTCCAAACCACCCACTACCAAAAAAATCTATTAAGAAATAAAAAGTGTCCATATCAGTAGCTACAAAATTTCTACTGTAAAGAAATAGTGGAGTCCTCTCAAGCCATTGGCATGAAAGAAATAGTGGAGTCTTTTCAAGCCTCAACCAATTGTTTTTGGTAGGTGTATTGTACCAGAAATGTTTTTGCTTTTAATTGTTGAAGAAAAAATATTTGACAGGATGTATAAGAGTTAAAAGAGAAGAATGAGAAGATGGTGAAGTATTCTGAAATTATTATTTTTTCTTAATGTTAGCTTTTGTGTATAAAGTTAATTGTTCATTTTAATGAGCTAAAATTTTCAATTATAGAGTATAATTTAACTATTTAGTTATGATATTGGGTGGTGGTTGTGGTGGAGGTAGCTGGAGGTTGGAGAAGACATGTCAATTAATTTAAAAATTAAAAAACTTTAAAATTATACTTTTTATATGTTTTTATTATATTTTTTTCCATTTATTATTGAATAGAAGCTTTTTATAACTATTCGGAAAAATATTTATACAAATACTGTCAAAAAATTAAAAAATATTCAAGATATTAGAAAAAAAAAATTACAAAAATGATGGAGATATATTTGATACAACTCTGATACATATTTGATACATTTCCGAAACATATATTTCCGATACATATTTGATACATCCTCGATACATTTCCGTTACATATTTGATGCATCTCCGATACATATTTGATATATATTTGATCGTTCAAAATATTTTTTCTTGTTAATATATATATATATATATATATATTTGATACATTTCCGATATATATTTGATACATTTCCGATACATATTTGATCATTTTCGATACATATTTGATTCATTTTCGATACATCTCAGGTATATCAGATAATTATTAATTTATTATTCAAAAAAAATTATTAAAAGACACGTAGGTGGATTAATTTATCTTTTTCAAAATCTTTTGATCGAGAAAGTGAATTACATGTACTAAATTGGAGTTTAATTAACCGAATTAATTAAATTTTTTAATTTTTATCTTTAATTTTTATCGATTTAATTGAATCAAACGACTAATTCGATAGATTCATTTTTATATTTATACATTTTTCGACACATATTTTATACATGATAGATACATTTTTAAAATGTGCTTTATAGATACATCATGATATATATTTATACATAATAGATACATCATAATATATAATTACACATGGCATAAAAATTAAATAATTTATAAAAATTGTATTATTTGTGTATTTATGTATTTTTTTTTAATTTAATAAATTTAAGTTTTTAAAATTAAAAGTAATATTGTTTTTAAAATTTATATTATATAAATGAATTATTTAGACATATGGTGTGTGTGTGTGTATGAGAAAGGGGGACCACGTGGCAAGGGAGTGAGAGAGAAAGAGAGAAAGAGAGAAAGAGAAACACATGAGAAAGAAAAATGGATCACGTGGGAAAGAGAAAGAGGGACTATGTGTCTTTTTCCTATTGGGATGGCATGGATGTAAAATTTTGATGTTTTGTGGCATGAATAGAAAATAAATTAGTTAAATGGCAATTAGTGTAATTGGAGCCCAATTTTTTGGCATTTTTGTTGTTTTCTCTAAATTTAATTACACATAATTGTTATATATTTTATCTATTATGAAAATGTTTCATAAAAGTGAAAAATAATAGACCTGATATTATAAATTGGTGATTAATTAGGTTAGTAAGCTTGTCTGAATAAAAAAATTTGGATGGATATGGAATGAAGTTGAATAAGCAGTGGTGATTATATAAGAGTGTGGGGACACATTATTAATGCATGAGTAGGTGGCACGCCTAAACAAATAAAGAAGTAAGTAACTCTGTGTAATAGAAGTACAATAGTTAAAATACACTACATGGATAAAATAGGAAAATCACTTATTAAAAGGTAGAGATAGAAACTTATTGGAAAAAAGAGGGATTTTTGCAAAAAAATTAAAAACTGGGTCATTAACATAAAAATTTGAATTTTTGGTGATTTGATGTAATTTTCTCATCAAAAAATTGCATTTGATTATAACATAACTTAATAGTTAAAGCTACAATACAAGTAAACTCTCTATTAATTCATGACTTGGTGTCCCACTATAAGTCTATAACAAATGTCCTACTATAAGTCTATAATATTAGTATATTTTGAAGTAGCAGTTTCCGTGTAATATATAAGTGGGAGTTAAAAAAAATAACTTCTTTTTATGCAAATTGTTACACAACAAGTAATTAGCATTATAATAATTACTTATAATTGAATACTTATTTATAAAATTATATTTAATATAAAAATTAATTAAGAACTAAAAATTTACAACATTATAAGATTTGACTGCAACGAAAACAAATTCTATAAAATATAAAACACCTACAATTTTATTAGGATCGGTTGATGAACACTAAATAAAAGGTAATTTACAAAGAGAATTCTATTTACATGAAATTAAAGAATATAAAAACGCTAACTAATTTAATATTGATTATAAACAAAATACAATCATATAATTATAATTAATTATTAATTATTACTATTTTAATTATTAATTGACATTTTATACTTAAATATAATTAATAATTATATAAATAATGAATTACTATTTAAACATAAATATAATTTACCGTAATCTATAATAAATATAATTATAATCATTATTTGACGAGTCACACTACGAGCCACGTGTGAAACACGTAAAGCGAGACTAGTATCAATAAAGAAGCTAACACTTCAATATATATATTTTTTGGATAAATTATATATAAAATCATCTTTTTTATATTATTGTTCAATTCTATCAAAAATTGTCAGTTTCATGCATCGCCTTTTAAATTTTTATAATATTATCATCTTATAGCTGATGTGACAATTGGAGAATGATATAGTGTGAGAAGTAAAATGCCACAAATAATTGATCATGTTGCTAAGTTTAATTATTCAGTTCAAAATCTTGGGACTACATTGCCGTTGTGGGGGAAAATGCAACAAAAAATTATACTCCAAATTATCGGTGAAAAAATTATGATTAATATTTGTTGCATATAATTTGTCACACTACATCGTTCTCTTATTGAATTTTTAAATGGCGATATGATTGCAAAACAATTTAAAGGTTGTGACCAAAATGACAACCTTTAGAGGTTGTAATAAAATTACAAAAGAATATAAAGATGGCGAATTTATATATAATTAACCCCTATTTCTATCGATCGTAACCAAACCAACATATAATTTTTCAATTGAAATATAATTATTAAAATGAAACTACAATTTTTTAAAATTAAAAAATGTGGTCATAAATAAAAAAAACTGAAAAAATTCACTTTTAAAAAAGGAATAATTGGCTACAATTAAAATATATTTATTAAAATTAGGCCGGTATCAATAATTTTAAAAAATTCGATCATAAATAAAAAATTGACAAAATTAAATATTTTTGAATGATTTTATGGAATTTAAATACAAAATTCTGAAGCAACTAATAATTCAGCTCCTATTGGACAAGGAGAATGTGAGAGACTTGCAAGTCCATCAATTTCAACATACTTGCAAGGAAAATTAACATGTATATGACGATAGGGATGGCAATGGGGAGGGAATTCCCCGATCCCCATGGGGACCCGCCCCTAATGGGAAGGGGAATCCCCACCAATTATCCCCATGGGTACGGGGATGGGTGAAGATTATTCCCCATCCACGAGGACGGGGAGGGGACGGGGAGTGTAGTCCCCACTCCATGGGGATCCCCATCCCCGTCCCCATAGGGACCCGATTTTGTTTTATATAATTTATTACACTTTTTAATATATTAGCCATAATTTTTAATAATTTTATTTAATTATCAGAATATTAAGTAATGATTTTTAATGATTTTTTATTTTATTTTAATTATATTATTTTTACATTTAAAATTGCTGAATATTTTAGACGATTAATTAATTTTTGGATAATTTAATTTATAATTTTTTATTATTATTAATATTGAACAGCTCATTTTTTTCTTAAATGTTTCATGAAAATAATAAAAATATTTAAATATTTATATTAAAATTAGACGGGGATGTGGGGATCCCCATGGGGATGGAGAATCCACGGATATGGGGATGGGGATGAATTAAACCCCATCAAATAAATGGGGACGGGGATGGGGATTCCCCATAGAAGTGGGGACGGGGATGGGGATAGCTTCCCCACCCCCACCCCGCCCCATTGCCATCCCTGTATGACGACCACAAATATTCTATCGTTCGCATTTTCTTTCCTCAAGAGTCGAAATTTCTTGTGAAATATTGTTGAGGTTTTCAATTAAAGCAACTATGTTAAATTATGCATTGAATTTTCATAGAATAAGCAAAGAAATTAGATACACTGAATTACTACATCTATACACTTTGTGCATATGCATTTTAGTCCACATCATTCATTTTCTTTAAATAAAATTTTACTTTTGAATTTCATAAATATAAAAATAGAGATATAAAATAAAAATAGAGAGGATTGTATATTCGTATATTTAGCTATAAAATGATATTTTTAATAAATAGAGACCGAGTTTGAACAATGTGGGTCATTGCAACTTTAACCAATTACAGACAATATTTTTTAATTTTAGGTCAATTAAGATATTTTATATTTTTAAGTCAATTAAAGATGAAATTAAATTATTTCGGTTTGTGAATTTATTCAATTTGTATAATTTTTTCACCATATATCTAAAAAGAGACTATCATCTTTAATTGATTAAAATATCTAGATATGAATTAATCGACACTTTTGCACAACTTTATACACTAAAATGATCCTTTGCTCGAACAAGTTTTAGAGTTCTCGTCTATAAACTACTTTATAGCAACTGAACTATTATATTTTGGAGAAATTCTTACCTAAACCTAGTATATGAATTTTTCATACACCTATCTAACGAGGTGTTAGAAAAATCTAACACAAATATCTCTCTTTTCTCATTATTATTTTTTTCATTTCTCTAACACTTCATTAGATACGCGCATAAAAAATCATGAACCGGATCTAGGTAAGAATTTCCCCCACTTTTTGTTAAACAAGGTAAAATGTCTTGAAAAAACATATATCTTTTAGCTCTTTTTTAATCATATCTGATTTTATAAAATCGTCAATTTTGTTCAAACCTGCATCTTTTATTTTCAATTATACCCATAAATATTAAATCGACCTCTTTTTTATTTAAAAAAGTTCAAATAAGTCATTCATTTTATATTTTTTGAGTAAAAACGAGTTTAAATAAGTCATTCATAAAAGATTTTTTTGAATTTTTTTTTCCGAGTGAAAGAGTCTAATTTACAAATTTTGGGTACAATTGAAAATGAAAAGTGTATTTTTAAATAAAATTGGCGATTTTATAATGTTACAGTGTAATTGGAAATAAGCTAAGATTCACACATTTAACCTTCAAACAATTTAAAGACTAGCCTTTGACAAAAAAAACTAAAAATATACGATTTACAAAGTAACCCAATACTTAGATACTATTCACACTGTGCCTAAAATTGATGTTTGTGGTCAAATATACCCTAATAAACATGTAGGAAGCAATGAAGAAGAGTTAAATGGTTTTAGTGAAGATATATGGTAAGTTTAAGTGCCACATAGATTAATTAAATTGGCTTTTTCAATGCCACATAAGTCACGTTAACAATTCAACACGCTTTGGTAATGGTTTGATTTGGACCTTTTATGGAAATATAACTGTAATCTTCGGGGACATGCATGCGATTAGATGTTTGGGTTTTTGAAATACTTAATTTCTTTTTTGGCGAGCCGCTTCGGCATTGCCCCACTCCTCTTTCGCCTTTTCTGAGCAAGGCTTTGAATTTGTTGGTGGTGAAGATTCCCACCGAGTAAGTACTCAAAATGGTAGTGGAGTAACATATATCCTACTGCCATTGAATTTTTGAAACCGTCAAAAACCGTTCTCTCATTTCTCATTTTACTTGATATTTGGTATCGGGGGAGTTGGTTCCGGAGAAGATTGGTCATGGCATGAAACTGTTGGCGAGCGGCAATGGATAATGAACGGCGGCCAGAATCGGTGCCCCCTGGAAGTCGTTTGCCGTAAGATATTTTTATTAAGTATTTGCAATTGTGTTTGTTGGGTGTGGCAAAATGGAGAAGAAGAAGATGGACATGGGGTGGTAAATATGAATAGAGTTGATAGTGGCTATTTTTGTTTTTCAATCCATGAAACCTTCTCAATCGGCCATCATATATGGTTTCCAAGTAAGCATTTCTAATAATACATCTTTTATTGCTCTGTTCTTATATTTGTGATGTGAAAATTTGGCCTAAAACAAATCATTGTTTGCAAAATAAATAATTTTAACACCTATGTTAAATCAAAAAGGAAACCTGATTCTTCTATTTTACTTATGAAATTATATTTGGATTGCATGGCCATCCTTCAAATTCCACTCCTTAATGTCAACATGCACACTGCTATGTCTTTTTCAATTTATTATCTTCCCTCTTTTCAGCAATGTTTTCAAATAGACATGAGTATTTTTAACTCCATTTCATCAACGTCATTTCTCATTCAAATTTTTTGTTGAATATCTGTCTTTTCTCTTTTACGTTATTATATGTTAATTTCTTGATTTGCATTAAATGGTGATTTCTTACTCTCTTATATATTTATGAAACTTATTTAAATGAAAAGACAACATTCAAAATCTCTAATCCTAATTTTTAGTTGATCTGTGTTCTATATATGTTGGTATTACAGTTGTTTGGTTTCTGAAAAATTTCATGATTTTTGTCTGCAACTCAAACATTTTATCAATTTGCTTAAATGGGTTGACCAATCTTTACTCCAAGTTTAAGTTTTTATTTTAATTTATAAATTCAGTAAGATTTTGATTACTACATGTTATATTTTATAAGCATTTTTTCTGAAAATGTAATTTAACTTAGATCAAATAATAAAAAGAGAGGTATAACAATTATTTTCTAATGAAATCAATTTTGGATTAAAAGACATAAAATGATACATATTTTCAGAACGACCTACATAAACAACCTTTTTTTCTTGAAAAGTTTTTATTTTTCATTTTTTTATTTTTAATTGGTGGTGACTTTTTGGTCAATCTATTTAAATGAGTGAATTTTTGAATGGTGTAGATTGTTAATGAAAACTTCATTTTATTGTTAATATATGCAAATTTTGCATTAATAAAAAGATAGATTTGACGTGAGGTTCATGTACTTCTTATGGGATTATTGTACTCCTTCTGAGGTTAAAATATTCCTTATGATGTTATTGTACTCTTTATGAGGTTAAAGTACTCCTTGTGAGGTTATTGTACTCCTTGTGAGGTTAAAGTACTCTTTCTGAGGTTATTGTACTCCTTGTGAGGTGAAGCTATACGTATATCAATGAAGATAAAGATCAATTTCAAAGCAACATTCAGTCTTAATGACCGTTTATGTGGTTAGTATTATTTATAGATTTGTATTTATTATTTATTGCAGTATTTATTGGTTTTCAGATATAATATCGTTTGGTTTACTAACATAATTATTGAAGGTGATTGCTTAAATGTGATCAGATATAATATCGTTCACTTATCATTGTTTTTTATCTCTTGCAAATTTTCACATATTAAGTGAATGTATAATTTGATGGCTCATAAAGTGGTTAACAAGTCCTTATATCCTCTTTTTTAGGAGTTATTCAGTAAATTTTGTAAAATGCGGCAACTACTGTTGAGAAACATTATGTACTTCTATTTTCTCAAATCAATATAATGGTAAGTTTGACAAAAAAAAAATCAAATGTAAGACATGTAATTTTTTAAAAGAAAACATGTAGAACTTGTGTATTTGTACATTAATTGGTCGTATTATCTTTAGATTTTTCATTTATAGTAAAATAAGAAATGCAGTATTACAATGATGATGAATAAAAAATAAAATACCAAAATCAAAAAACGATTATTATTTCCATATTTCTCACTATCTTTCACAATAGACTTGTAGAATAACTATTTAATTTACAAATGTAATAAATTAATTAAAATAACTACTTAATTATTAATTAAAAAACCAATTCTATGTGAGGGGCCTCCCAATCGGCCCCTCTAACTCCTATTTTCAGTAGATAACTCGGGAAGACTCCTCCAGCATCAGGTATGATTACACTAAACTTTTTTTTTTTAATTTTAAAAATAAATGAACAGGTATGCTATATTGGAAAAAATTTTCTGGATAGTTGTTCAATTTACGCTACACATTGCAATAAACTCACAAGGTACTACTATTGTCATATCATTTATATTAACGATATGTTTTCTTGTTTTTTTTAATATTTTCAGTTTATTTTATCGTTCTACCGTTTGTTTAACAAATTATTTAAACTTTGGTTTATGTTAATTTGTTAAATGGATGTGTATTTGGATGGCTCATATAGTAGCTACAAAGTCCACTTATTCTTATTTATTTAAAGAATGACTCATTTCCTTCATGGGATGACCATTCTTCTATATACATATTTATATATTGTTATCTCTGGCAAAAAAAAAAAAAACTATGTAGGAAGCAGATGAGATGCAAATGCTGGATTTCATTGAATTGCCGGTGCTAATGTCAAATTGGTCTCACTTTTTTCACTTTTAATAATCAGCTGTGTTTGTGGATGCGGGTCGGTTAGTGTCCTAATAAATTCAGATCTTAGAAAAAGATATTTATAAATTGATTAAATGAACATTTCTTTACCTAAGTAATTTATTGTATGAAAAGATGAGATCTCGTGAGGTATTTTTAATTTTGGGATAAGTTTTTTTTAAAGAAAGTTTGGAAATAAAATTCTCAAGTAGGAGTAGTTTTTAAATTTTTTTATTCATGAAAAATGAGTTTCACAGATATAAAGTTAAATACACACTAGGTATGTATGATCAAGTTTCAGAATATTATCATGTACACATATAATACTGGCAAAGGGTATTAATTAGTCCTTGTGGTTAGACTTCAAAAATATTAACTTTTTCTTTTAGCTTTGACAAAAAAAAAAGAATATTTAGCTTTTAATGGTATTTGCCGTCTCACTTGAGCTCATAAGGTCATAAAAAAAAAAAAAAAAAAACATGACCATTAATTCTGTTAAAAAATTCTATTTATCTAAAATAATAAGTAAGCCTAATGCTTTAAAAAAAACTCCAACTTTATATTCCCTTTTCAATCTTATCTGGCGTTTAAAACTTGTTAATTTTACCCTATTTCACAATTTATCGTTTCAATTGTACTCCAATTTTTTAATTTTGTCAATTTTTTTTACTTAAATGATGAACCATTCAATTAACCATCTTTAAAGATAAAATTAAATTCATCTCCATTCAAAAAAGTACAAATAAATTCTTTATTTTAAAAAATTAACTAAAAACCATAATCAAATTAAAACTAATTTCAATTCTTAATTAATTTAATTAAATTTAAATAAATTTTAAACATGTACAATTAATATATATATATATGCTATACATGGAGAACGTTTTGGAATTTTTTTTTCAAATGAAAAAGACGCCAATTTAATATTTCAAGGTACAATTGAAACGATAAAATGCGAAACAGGGTAAAATTGACAAGTCTTCAACGTCGGGATAGCATCGAAAAGGGGTTAAAAGGTCGGTTTTTTTTAAGGTATTAGACCTAATAAGTATTGATAACCCTTATAGTTAAAGATTCATAATACTTAACCTCAGTCTGTAAAATGAGTATACTTTAGCCCATTTTAAATAAACACTATAAAATGATTTAAACTGATAAAATTTAGCGGTTTTATTGGTTATCGTTTGATTGAGCCGACTTTAATATTACATGTGGCTACAACTATCTATTGAGTGAGTTTCTTTTTCTCAATGAACATTACCAAATCATATTTACGCAGCAACATGGAGATGGGTGACTGGATTATTTGATGATATGCTACATTGAGAAGGAGATATTTGCTTCGATCGATAATGAAGGGATTTTACAATATTTTTTAAATAAAGAAAAAACCCGACAAATTCAACTTTCATCTCGCGACTTTTTCCATCCTCGTTGTATGTTTTACTTTTTATGTATATTTATTACTAGTACGAAGTCTTCGCGTTGCTTCGGGCGAATTTATTTTTTAATTTACATACAACTCAAACACTATAATAATTATTTACATAATTTTCAAATATTCAAAACACAATTTTTTTAATAAAATTATTACAATTACAATTAAAGATTTGTCACATTCTGCTAACACAAATGTTTGACTCACATTATTTTCATTACAATATTAAAAAGTATTTCAAACTAAATGCTACATTCAAAGAAGATTCATCACCAGTAAGTTGAAGAGATCGGTAGACTCTCTAAAATATTGTTGGAAGAAGCCGACTACAGTTGAAAAACTATCACAGTTCCAAAGGAATTGGACTTGAAGTGTCTTTCTTGCTAATTCTGAAATTTATAAATAGATGAAATTGCGCCATCATGGAAGTCAAGCTCGATTATCGTTCCTTTTTGTTTATGAATTTTTAAAAAGTACTGATTTTATCCTAATCAACTGTAACTCAGAAAGTGGTTTAGACAAATGCAATGAAATCTTTAATAAGAAAATAAAGTAATAAATGGGCTAATTATATAGTAAAAATAAAAATGTATTATTAATTTTCATATTTATAATCTGTAATTTAAAAATATTGAAAGCTAATAAAGGTAGAACCCAAAATACGAAAAAATCTAAAAAAAATTCTTTTGATAACAAATTAAACATACTAATGAGAAATAAAATTAAAATTATAATAATTAAAAATAAAACCGATTTTATTTTGAATTATTTTTAAAAGACTATAAAAATTTTGTAGAAGAAATTAAATAAATTATGTAATAAAAACATATAGCAAAGTGAGTATATAAAGTAAAAAAATATAGCCGTTTTATGACCGTTATATATATAGCCGTTAATTATTTTAAATTTTGTCAATTTGTTAGATAAAAAAACAATGAAGTTAATTTTATTAAAGTCAAACTAAAAATTATAATAATCTGGTGACAATATAATTTTATTTCAGTAAATTTTATAATGTAGTTTTATATAAATGAGTTTTTAATATAATCAAACAATTATAAAAAATAATTTTAAATAAAATTAATTTTAAAAATATTCTGATTGCTACATGTATGGTATATAATTTTATATCAATTAATTAAATGTCCAATAATTTAATTTAATATAAATGGTTTCTCAACATAAAGAAATTGTCAAATATATTAATTCTAAACTGAATATAAATCAAAAATAGGTTTAATGATAAATTAAATTCAAACCTTTGCACTTTATTGTAATTTTATCTAAAACTTTTATTTTTTGTAATAATACCCAAAACTCAACATTTCGTCGACAATTTTATTCTTTTTTTTCTAATTTAATTTTCTCAATACAATACCTCTAATCATTTTTGCTTCAAATTCGTTTTTTTCTTCATTCATCAAAAAACTTAGAAAATTTATAATTAAATTTTAATATTCTTTTTTATTCTTTTAATATAAGAAGTTAAATTTTGCAAGATTAATTTTGCTAATTACAGAATTAATTTATAAATAAAGTAAAATTTAGAACAATTAAATAAAAAATGTTTGGTTACAATCAACAAAATTTCGATATTGAGCTATAATAACAAAATTAAAAGTTTTGAAGAAATTTGCAGTGATCCGTAAAAGTTTGAATTTTATTTTATTATTACCCCTTAAAAATATTATAACTGACATTGGTTTGTATATTAATATTAACATTAAGTACTAAAATAATATAAAATTTTATTGAAACTATAAAAAATAAGTTTGCATTTCTTCTAGCAGAGTTATAACGTTCAAATTGTATAATTTAGTTTTGTTTGCATGGATTGCATTGTAATAGCGTTAGCAAAGGCAGGTCGATGTGTTCTAATTTTTATTCAAAAAGGCCACCAAAACTTTCGTACATAGAGAATAAAAAATGTATAAAGAAAGATATGCGAAGAGTATATAAGAAATTTGACTATAGTAAAAGTTATGGTTGGAGATATGAAAAACGTTTAAAAATGTCAAGTATTGAACCCTTCAAAAAAAATTAAAGTTGTGGCTTTTTCGTAAATAAAATAATAAAGGCAATGGTCATATAAAGATAAAATGGTAAAAAATGGTAAATTTGCATTAGTTTTTCTATAATTAAGTACGAAAAAGAGAGACATTTATATAGGTTTTAGTTGGAAATTACCAAAAGGCCAAGAAAAAAATCATATAGTAATAAGAAAAAATATAAGAACATAAAGGAGAAGTGAAGTTAAAGTACAATGTACAGTTTCATTTCTCCTTTATATGTTTATTAAATATGGAAACAGCGCGGGAAGATAATGAAATAGCCAAAAGAAACCAACCTCAGTTCGCAAAGTTGTGTGACGTGCACTTTAATTTTAGAATATAGATATATAGATGAGGGGTCTTGTGGTGTAAGCATTGAAGAGATATGTCGCTGATGAGACATGAGAGTTAAAAAAGATTAATTGCACACAATAAGGCCCTCCACCTGAAAAGAATTGCAAATAATGTGTAAAGAAATATATATGCACTCTTGGCGCTTGTGTTGCGCCCAAAAAAAGAAAATTTTATTTTTGTATAAGCCATGTCTCATGGGGCTGCACAATGGATCTCATGAGCTATTAACTAAAATGCGAAACTTTCGAGCCACAAGAAGTGTGAAGTCCGGTACAATGTACAGGACATTACACTTCAGTTTTAGAATATAGATATATAGATGAGGGGTCTTGTGGTGTAAGCACTGAAGAGATATGTCTCTGATGAGACATTGAAAAAAAAAATTGCACACAATAAAGCCCCCCACTTGAAAATAATCGTAAATAATGTGTAAAAAAATATATGCACTCTTGGTACTTGTGCTGCGCCCAAAAAAAAGAAAATTTTTGTAATATCCCGTTTTTTTTTAAAAAAAAATCCAACCAGTTTCCGGTAATTTTTGGGGTCGTTTGCGGATTTGCGATTCCGGTTGTTTTTGATCTTGGGTTTGGATCGATTTTTGGGTTGTGGTTCAACCAAGTTGTGGTTGAACTAAACTTTGATTCAACCATGTTGCGGTTGAACCAAACTTGATTCAACTAGCTGAATTGTTTGGTCATCGTGACCCGGTTACTTCAGTTGTTGCGTGCTGCAACATTCCTTTTCCTTCCTTAATTATATAAGACTTTACATGTGTTTTAAACCCTAATTGATTCTTATCATTTTTTTAACCTAGCCGTCACATACATCATCAAAGCCCTCCAAAATCATTCATCCTTCACCCATTTTTTTCTGGAAAATCTCGGTAAGATATTTGATCATTCTCAGTTTTTGTTCTTTAATCGATATTTTGGTTCTTGACTCGTTCTTCTTCGTTTTAGCATCAAATTGAGATCTGTCTCGTCTTAGCAGTAGTAGACACAATCCTCTACAATCCCAAAGCTTCGGAATCGAATTTGGTACGTTATTCTGTCCGTTCTAGTCGCCGTCGTTTCACCGCTTTTGTTACTTTTGGTTGATGTTACTTGTTCCTTTCTGCTGATTGTTTTCTTTCTCTATTTGGGCTGATTATGATGTTCTTAAGCTATAAACTGATTAAGATTGTTGTTTAGTAAATTGCTTTAGTGTTATTTCTTAATGTCGTTTTTTTGGTTTTGAAGAAGCGACCATCTGATATTCATTTCTTAAGAATAAGGAGTGTTATGATCACTTTTATGGGGTTCCTTCTTTTGTTTATGATCCATGTGATTGGGTTCGAACATATTGCGGTATGGCTTTGGAGTTATAGCTGTTCATGTTTTTTTGATTATGTCTATGGCTTCTTGGCGGGTTTTGTATTTAATTCATTAATGGGTTGTTTGCTTACTGTTCTATCGATATAGCTTCTTTCAAATGTTGGCCATTGTTTTTTATTCAAGAGTAGCGACTGCATGTGTTTTGTTCATTATTAGAGAAATAAAACGTTAAGGTGATTTCATGATTTTTAGTTTTCATGATAAATAGTTGGCGGGATTAATATTTTCAAAAGTGAGGTTGGCATGGTGATGAACTATTTCTATATGTTATAGCATGGAAATTTGTTTTGGTTATAAGTTTGATAACCTGTCAATTTTTCATTTGTATGTTGGTGGCAGTGGTTGTTTGAAATGGAAGTGATGGCTAAAGGGTTAATTAGTCACTGATTTATTTTGTTTTAATCAATTGAATTCTCTAAGTTAATCACCAATTAATCACATTTTATCTACCGCTATTTGTTTTTGACTTAACTTTCGGATTTCGTTTCGATTTATAATTTGGCAATTTGATAGTATTATTTTAAATCTAAAAATAATGTTAATTTTATTTATAATTTAAATTATTTTAATTATTATGAATGAAAAGTAAATATTTACTATTTAACCTATAATTTTATAATTACTCGGGTGATAATTATTATTTTGGAAATTTTGGCTAAGTGTGCCAAATTGATTAATTTATAGATTATCTTTTAATTTATTTTCTTAACTTAGTTTAGTTAAGTAATTGCCGGTAACTATTGGTTACTTCTATTTCAAGTTATTGAGTTTCGATTTTAAGTAGTAATTATTATTTTATCAAAAAGTATTATTTAAGTATTATAAACTCTGGTTTATATTTTGATAAAATATTTTGGGTCGGGTTAGACTTGGGTCACCCGACATGAGAGATAGCTTGGTAGTTATTGGTAACTCGGCTAACCCAATATTTGAGGAAATAAAGATTTAAGTTATTATTTAAATATTATTTAAGTAATATTTTCTGGAGTGGATTTTAAAGCGGAAACCCAATAGACTTGGCTTATTTATTTTTTAACTAATGCATTACTCGATGTGGTTCGTTTTTGACTCGGGTCATTACGTGATTAATTGTCCATTCTGTTTTGGCTATGCTTGTGTGAGACTTGGTATTGTGCTAGTCCTATGTGGTGTCTAGTATTCTTAGAGTTAGGGTTGGATTTTTAACTTATATATTGTTTTAGACCCGTCGACTGCTCGTGCTTCGGAGTCTACGCAGTGTTAGCTGTTTGTCAAGATTCACGTGGATAAGCAAGCAGTGAGTTTGTAGTGCTATTTACCGCTTTATTTAGTACCGCATCGTATTTTAATATTATAAATGTTTGTGAATTGTTTTTACGGATTATGGAACTGAATTGAAACGAGCTACTCGATAGGCTTGTATCGAGACTGTGTGCACCGGTAAGTACTCTGGGAAACGGCAGACTAATGTCTTGCTTACGCTAGTATATATATATATATGACGAGGATTTGTTCCCGTCAACTCTGGGTTTATCGGTATGCTATGACATACTTACGCTGGGATCATTTCAATATTGTTTTCCATAATCATATTATATTAGTATAAAAATGTTTTGATTTAAGGGTTTTAAACTTAATAAATGTAAATAGTATTGCGAACTCATCTCAGTAAATCTGACCCCGTTGTTTTCCCAAATTTTCCAGGTTTATGATTTGAAAGCTGGTCCACTCCGATTCTTTTGATTCCTCGGAGGTTTTTATGTTATTTAAACTAGTTACTGTTTTTTCGAACTCTTAGACCGCGGTAGAACTAGTTTATATATTATATTCGATATTGCACTTGGGATTGTCGATACATTCGATTATTTATTATTGGCATGTTTACTTTGGGATTATTATTATATTTAAGACATGCCGTTGAGTCTCGGGTTTTAGCCGAACATTTTATTTATATAATTAAGTTGTGTTAACTAAGTTGTATGTTTAATTATTATCCGCGAGGCTTGCTACGGGTTTTGGTACGACCATACCCATACCCTAGCGCCGGTCACGATTCATGAAATTGGGTCGTGACAAAGTTGGTATCAGAGCTTTGGTTCAAACCAAGGCCATTGCTTGCTATGTGTGTACTCTGTTAAGTTGTTATAGAGTCATAGGAACTACTGCGGAATTAGGTTCACGTCTTGTCATTGAAACGTCATCTTTTGATTTTAAAACTTTCTGCCTATACCGATAGGATTGCGTCAAGTCTGTCATTAATTATGCTTTGATTTGATGTTTCTATTTTACTATATTGATGTTAATTCACTTGGATGAATTAATTTCTTTTGATTTCTCGGGAAATCTTATGTTGGTAATTTTTCTTTATGTCATACTTGGGTATGATGTAAATTGCCTTATCTTTGTGATGTTGCTTTTCATTTGGATAATACATTTTGGCTGTTATACTTTAAGGATGTTGTTGATGTTAAAATATTTTGTCGGTACTTCTGGTTATTGCCGTGAACTTCGATTTCAAAAATTTATATTTGTTAGGCTTTGACATTGTTTTGGGTTAAATGATTTTTGACCGGAAAAAAAAAAATCTTTTTCACATTTTGTGAATTACGTTGTTGGCCACTTATTGGTTTTAAATTACCTTAAGGATATTATTTTTGCCTAACTGGTGTTTGACTCAAAAAGGTCAAATGGTTAGTCTGGACACGACACCCTAAAATATTATTTTCAATATCTTGTCAGTAAAATGAAATCTGTTTATTTTAAAGTCTTACATTTGACTAAGGATTGAAAAAGGGTTGTTATTTTGAAATAAAATGAAATTCTTGTATTTTAAAAATTAAAATGTTACGTCTAGCTTGGTGTTTTCAAAATGATTGTTTTGAAATAATTTTTAAAGGCGATACCGATTTGATAATTTAACATAATTTTGTAATTTTACCATATTTCGATTTGTCAACACTTTAGTGTTGTTGGTCTTATGCTTGATTTACTAATTTTGATTGAAGCCAGTATTTTTGAAAAGATTGTTAAAAAATAATAATAATTGTTTTTCCACTTGAGCGATGAGTTGATGTTATTACTTTGGGTAACGTCGAGCTACCTATTTTGAAAATATTGAGATTTATTTTCAAAAGGCGTTTTTTTTTTCAGATTTGAAAATGTGTTGCATACGTTTTATAAATGGATATTATGGGTTTGACTTGGGTCACCCAAATTTGGAGTTGAGTTTGGAAGTGGTAATCACTCGGCTAACTCGATGATTTTAAATTGAGGTGTTTGGGAACAATTATATCTATTGTTTTATAAAAAAAAAAAGGGTTTTCCGGAAAATGATTTTTAAAACTGTGGGGTTCGACATGAACTTGAAAACTATTTTGTAAATTTTATTTTGATAAGTACTTTTTAACCAATATCTTTATTATTTTGATTGAAGTTGATGTGTTGAAAATGTTATTGTATGATTTAAATTTTCATCAATTACGGGTTGTTTTGAGTTGTCACCATGTCGGTAAGAATTTGTTGACCATATAAAATGTTGCATGCTTAATCTTTTGGAATTATATTGGTTAGCTACCCTAATGAGTAAATATTTTACTACAAGATACTTAAGTGCTTTTCGGATGGGTGAACAAGTATTGACCTATATTACTAAGTCGATATTTGTGTCTCTCATTAAGTTATGCCATGGTAGTTTTGTGCTCGTTTGCCTCATTTTGTGAAGTATCACGTGAGGATACTTCTCGCTAGTTTTCTTTGGCTTAATTTTGGTATTGGTATCGATGTGCGATTTGAACCTTCGTTTTCTTTTACCCTGCGATTAGTTTTGATGTTATAATTGTATTAGCCGGATCTAGCGTTTGACCCTGGAAATCGAAGTGATTAATTTTGTTATCAGGAAATTTGAGGAGCGATTCTCAAGATTTGTTTTCACATTCGATTTCAAAATCTGTCCTTGTCAGAAAAAGGCGATTTGAGTTATATTACTCAGTACCGTGGAATAATTCTTCTCGTGAGTGTTTGTCTCGTGCGTGGAATTTTGAACGTTATGCGTTTCTAGGTCGGGCTCGTTTGTGACGATTTGCTGTATCGAAATTTATGATTGTTAGCATTCTAGAATTAGATATGGAATTTGTGAATCGAGGTAGATCAGTGCAGTAATACACTGGTGTTTTCTTTAGGTAGATCGGTGAAACACCGAAACTGATAGTGGAGCTGTGAAGGCGGTCGTGTTATTTGTTGCCTTTGGAAAATTTTGAGGGGGAACTTGTTGTTAGGTAAATTTTTAGTTTCGTTGTTGATTTTGGGTTATTTCGTTTTTTTGACATTCAAATTGGTGGACTAGGATAAAGGAAATGGGCAAATATGTCAAGATGGTCGATTTCACGTCTCACAGAGTGTAATGTTTAGAAAATCTTTCGAGGGAAAATTGATTTCAAATGTTAACTTGTTAAAGTAATTGAAATGTTTTTATCACGTAATTGTGCCCAGACATGTCATGAGCATGCATTTTGAAATGTCACGAATAGAAAACTGCATTGAGCATTGAGCATGAGCACTAATTAAAAGAGAAATAAATAATTGATACATGCATTTAGAACATTCATCACGACATTAAATTATTAGGGTTGAATGCAACTCTTTGGGGATGAGAGCTGTCATCACCCTGGCGCACAATTATGTAAAATAAATTTTATCAGTGAGACTTTTCAAGAAAAATATTTTGTTATAAACTCGCGAGTTATATTTTGAAAATAGTGTTTAAAAGGTTGTTAAATTTCAAACGGTTTTGAAATTTTTATCCGGTTAGTATCTAGACAAATACTCTGTGACGACGGTGGTGATTTAGGAGGAATTGCATCGTAAGGAATTGTTTTATATTGTTGGAGTATCTGTGTTTTGTAAATAGAAGCTATGCTTATAAAGTTACACTCGAGGTTTAGTTGTTGTAAGTGCGGAAAAATTTTCGGATTAAAGAATTGTGTCAGCTTAGAGTATATAATTTGAGGATTTTAGTTTTAAGAAAATTGGTTATGCTCTACGTGTTCATTTACACTGAAAGATTTAAAAGGAATTTTACTTTTACAAATTCAAATTCTGTTTAATAAGTTTTGGTACCAGTAAGGGAATATTCTGTAAACTAAGGGATTCTTATTTGCAAAATTTTATTTTTTGAGAAAGAAGTGAAATTTTGTTAGTTTTGACTAAAAGTGGATTTTAAAGATTTTTTTAAATGAACGATTTTATGAAATCGTGAATTTATTTTGAAAGTAAGGTTCGGTTGTGATTTCAAATTGAAAGTGTATTATTATGTTGATGCGTTTACAAAACTAGAAGATTTTTCAACAGGTCAATTATCTTTGGTTGAAAATGAAATTAAACTTGAGAAACTAGTGATTTCAAAATAAAGGGGGGCGGTGTTATTATATATTATTTTTACGAGAAGCGTTTTTCTAAGGAAAATTGTTTTGAGCATAACCAATAATCTGATTAAATTGCGATTTGATTTATATGATCTTCTGTAGGATTCGAGATTATAATGATCGATAAAAAAATTGAGAATGAAAAATTTTGTTGTCAGGAGTTTAAATTATGTATTCCTTACAAATTGGTGTGCTTCTTACGACTGGGTTCGAAAAGTTGATGGTACTATCGAGTTGATCTTAGTTGGTGGAACCGAAACGATTCTAATGGTGTTAGTTTACAACCGTTATTTTGTGAGAGCGTATTTGATCACGATGACATTTTGAATAGTTGTTAAGTATTTTCTGATATGCGGTGTTTGGTGTTGTGACCACAATAAGTGATATAGTGCGTAGGCGTTAAGGAATGTAAGATTATTTCCAGTGAGAGTGTCTGTATGTTTCGGTTTGTAGCATTGGAGTTTCGCTTAGTAAGATCACGATGTGAATTTTGAGATTTATTCCTACATTGTAGTGTTACTTTGGTAGTCTTTGAAACTTGAGCATGTTATTTTAAAATATTTTCCTAGTTAGCGTGTTGGTTATATTTCCGGTTGGGAATAAATTCTTATTCATTCACACGTGGTGTTTGGAGAGACGTTTGAGGTACCAAATTGTTGAATTTAGAATTTTTCGCGTATGCGTGTGGTGATTATTTGAATTTCAATTCAGTTTTAGATTCGAGGTCAAATTTCTCTAAGTTGGGAAGAATGTTACACCCTATATAGTTTCGGCGTATTTTTTTCGGTTGATTTATGTTTTGTTTCGTTTGGAATTTCCCCAGATTTCGTTGTGGTAAGTTTTTCGTTTGGCGAGATTTTGTTTTCCTTAGGAATTTTCCTAATGTGGGTTTTATCGGTAGTGTTAAGCAAAAGTTAGTTTTTTTTTTTCAAGTTTGGTTAGTACTTGAAGTATGTGAGCAGTGCTGTGAAAGTTATCATTCGCGAGAAATCTGTCGAGAGTGCGATTGTGTGTTCTTTCTATCTTCTTGGGATTCGTTAATTTTTAATTTGCGTGTTAGGAGTGGTGTTTGGTGCGCGTTGTTGCCAATTTTTTTTTGTTTTTTTTTTGTGGTTTTGTAGTAATTTCGAGGACGAAATTTAAATAAGTTGGGGAGAATGTAATATCCCGTTTTTTTAAAAACCAGTTTCCGGTAATTTTTGGGGTCGTTTGCGGATTTGCGATTCCGGTTGTTTTTGATCTTGGGTTTGGATCGATTTTTGGGTTGTGGTTCAACCAAGTTGTGGTTGAACTAAACTTTGATTCAACCATGTTGCGGTTGAACCAAACTTGATTCAACTAGCTGAATTGTTTGGTCATCGTGACCCGGTTACTTCAGTTGTTGCGTGCTGCAACATTCCTTTTCCTTCCTTAATTATATAAGACTTTACATGTGTTTTAAACCCTAATTGATTCTTATCATTTTTTTAACCTAGCCGTCACATACATCATCAAAGCCCTCCAAAATCATTCATCCTTCACCCATTTTTTTCTGGAAAATCTCGGTAAGATATTTGATCATTCTCAGTTTTTGTTCTTTAATCGATACTTTGGTTCTTGACTCGTTCTTCTTCGTTTTAGCATCAAATTGAGATCTGTCTCGTCTTAGCAGTAGTAGACACAATCCTCTACAATCCCAAAGCTTCGGAATCGAATTTGGTACGTTATTCTGTCCGTTCTAGTCGCCGTCGTTTCACCGCTTTTGTTACTTTTGGTTGATGTTACTTGTTCCTTTCTGCTGATTGTTTTCTTTCTCTATTTGGGCTGATTATGATGTTCTTAAGCTATAAACTGATTAAGATTGTTGTTTAGTAAATTGCTTTAGTGTTATTTCTTAATGTCGTTTTTTTGGTTTTGAAGAAGCGACCATCTGATATTCATTTCTTAAGAATAAGGAGTGTTATGATCACTTTTATGGGGTTCCTTCTTTTGTTTATGATCCATGTGATTGGGTTCGAACATATTGCGGTATGGCTTTGGAGTTATAGCTGTTCATGTTTTTTTGATTATGTCTATGGCTTCTTGGCGGGTTTTGTATTTAATTCATTAATGGGTTGTTTGCTTACTGTTCTATCGATATAGCTTCTTTCAAATGTTGGCCATTGTTTTTTATTCAAGAGTAGCGACTGCATGTGTTTTGTTCATTATTAGAGAAATAAAACGTTAAGGTGATTTCATGATTTTTAGTTTTCATGATAAATAGTTGGCGGGATTAATATTTTCAAAAGTGAGGTTGGCATGGTGATGAACTATTTCTATATGTTATAGCATGGAAATTTGTTTTGGTTATAAGTTTGATAACCTGTCAATTTTTCATTTGTATGTTGGTGGCAGTGGTTGTTTGAAATGGAAGTGATGGCTAAAGGGTTAATTAGTCACTGATTTATTTTGTTTTAATCAATTGAATTCTCTAAGTTAATCACCAATTAATCACATTTTATCTACCGCTATTTGTTTTTGACTTAACTTTCGGATTTCGTTTCGATTTATAATTTGGCAATTTGATAGTATTATTTTAAATCTAAAAATAATGTTAATTTTATTTATAATTTAAATTATTTTAATTATTATGAATGAAAAGTAAATATTTACTATTTAACCTATAATTTTATAATTACTCGGGTGATAATTATTATTTTGGAAATTTTGGCTAAGTGTGCCAAATTGATTAATTTATAGATTATCTTTTAATTTATTTTCTTAACTTAGTTTAGTTAAGTAATTGCCGGTAACTATTGGTTACTTCTATTTCAAGTTATTGAGTTTCGATTTTAAGTAGTAATTATTATTTTATCAAAAAGTATTATTTAAGTATTATAAACTCTGGTTTATATTTTGATAAAATATTTTGGGTCGGGTTAGACTTGGGTCACCCGACATGAGAGATAGCTTGGTAGTTATTGGTAACTCGGCTAACCCAATATTTGAGGAAATAAAGATTTAAGTTATTATTTAAATATTATTTAAGTAATATTTTCTGGAGTGGATTTTAAAGCGGAAACCCAATAGACTTGGCTTATTTATTTTTTAACTAATGCATTACTCGATGTGGTTCGTTTTTGACTCGGGTCATTACGTGATTAATTGTCCATTCTGTTTTGGCTATGCTTGTGTGAGACTTGGTATTGTGCTAGTCCTATGTGGTGTCTAGTATTCTTAGAGTTAGGGTTGGATTTTTAACTTATATATTGTTTTAGACCCGTCGACTGCTCGTGCTTCGGAGTCTACGCAGTGTTAGCTGTTTGTCAAGATTCACGTGGATAAGCAAGCAGTGAGTTTGTAGTGCTATTTACCGCTTTATTTAGTACCGCATCGTATTTTAATATTATAAATGTTTGTGAATTGTTTTTACGGATTATGGAACTGAATTGAAACGAGCTACTCGATAGGCTTGTATCGAGACTGTGTGCACCGGTAAGTACTCTGGGAAACGGCAGACTAATGTCTTGCTTACGCTAGTATATATATATATATATGACGAGGATTTGTTCCCGTCAACTCTGGGTTTATCGGTATGCTATGACATACTTACGCTGGGATCATTTCAATATTGTTTTCCATAATCATATTATATTAGTATAAAAATGTTTTGATTTAAGGGTTTTAAACTTAATAAATGTAAATAGTATTGCGAACTCATCTCAGTAAATCTGACCCCGTTGTTTTCCCAAATTTTCCAGGTTTATGATTTGAAAGCTGGTCCACTCCGATTCTTTTGATTCCTCGGAGGTTTTTATGTTATTTAAACTAGTTACTGTTTTTTCGAACTCTTAGACCGCGGTAGAACTAGTTTATATATTATATTCGATATTGCACTTGGGATTGTCGATACATTCGATTATTTATTATTGGCATGTTTACTTTGGGATTATTATTATATTTAAGACATGCCGTTGAGTCTCGGGTTTTAGCCGAACATTTTATTTATATAATTAAGTTGTGTTAACTAAGTTGTATGTTTAATTATTATCCGCGAGGCTTGCTACGGGTTTTGGTACGACCATACCCATACCCTAGCGCCGGTCACGATTCATGAAATTGGGTCGTGACAAAGTTGGTATCAGAGCTTTGGTTCAAACCAAGGCCATTGCTTGCTATGTGTGTACTCTGTTAAGTTGTTATAGAGTCATAGGAACTACTGCGGAATTAGGTTCACGTCTTGTCATTGAAACGTCATCTTTTGATTTTAAAACTTTCTGCCTATACCGATAGGATTGCGTCAAGTCTGTCATTAATTATGCTTTGATTTGATGTTTCTATTTTACTATATTGATGTTAATTCACTTGGATGAATTAATTTCTTTTGATTTCTCGGGAAATCTTATGTTGGTAATTTTTCTTTATGTCATACTTGGGTATGATGTAAATTGCCTTATCTTTGTGATGTTGCTTTTCATTTGGATAATACATTTTGGCTGTTATACTTTAAGGATGTTGTTGATGTTAAAATATTTTGTCGGTACTTCTGGTTATTGCCGTGAACTTCGATTTCAAAAATTTATATTTGTTAGGCTTTGACATTGTTTTGGGTTAAATGATTTTTGACCGGAAAAAAAAAAATCTTTTTCACATTTTGTGAATTACGTTGTTGGCCACTTATTGGTTTTAAATTACCTTAAGGATATTATTTTTGCCTAACTGGTGTTTGACTCAAAAAGGTCAAATGGTTAGTCTGGACACGACACCCTAAAATATTATTTTCAATATCTTGTCAGTAAAATGAAATCTGTTTATTTTAAAGTCTTACATTTGACTAAGGATTGAAAAAGGGTTGTTATTTTGAAATAAAATGAAATTCTTGTATTTTAAAAATTAAAATGTTACGTCTAGCTTGGTGTTTTCAAAATGATTGTTTTGAAATAATTTTTAAAGGCGATACCGATTTGATAATTTAACATAATTTTGTAATTTTACCATATTTCGATTTGTCAACACTTTAGTGTTGTTGGTCTTATGCTTGATTTACTAATTTTGATTGAAGCCAGTATTTTTGAAAAGATTGTTAAAAAATAATAATAATTGTTTTTCCACTTGAGCGATGAGTTGATGTTATTACTTTGGGTAACGTCGAGCTACCTATTTTGAAAATATTGAGATTTATTTTCAAAAGGCGTTTTTTTTTTTCAGATTTGAAAATGTGTTGCATACGTTTTATAAATGGATATTATGGGTTTGACTTGGGTCACCCAAATTTGGAGTTGAGTTTGGAAGTGGTAATCACTCGGCTAACTCGATGATTTTAAATTGAGGTGTTTGGGAACAATTATATCTATTGTTTTATAAAAAAAAAAGGGTTTTCCGGAAAATGATTTTTAAAACTGTGGGGTTCGACATGAACTTGAAAACTATTTTGTAAATTTTATTTTGATAAGTACTTTTTAACCAATATCTTTATTATTTTGATTGAAGTTGATGTGTTGAAAATGTTATTGTATGATTTAAATTTTCATCAATTACGGGTTGTTTTGAGTTGTCACCATGTCGGTAAGAATTTGTTGACCATATAAAATGTTGCATGCTTAATCTTTTGGAATTATATTGGTTAGCTACCCTAATGAGTAAATATTTTACTACAAGATACTTAAGTGCTTTTCGGATGGGTGAACAAGTATTGACCTATATTACTAAGTCGATATTTGTGTCTCTCATTAAGTTATGCCATGGTAGTTTTGTGCTCGTTTGCCTCATTTTGTGAAGTATCACGTGAGGATACTTCTCGCTAGTTTTCTTTGGCTTAATTTTGGTATTGGTATCGATGTGCGATTTGAACCTTCGTTTTCTTTTACCCTGCGATTAGTTTTGATGTTATAATTGTATTAGCCGGATCTAGCGTTTGACCCTGGAAATCGAAGTGATTAATTTTGTTATCAGGAAATTTGAGGAGCGATTCTCAAGATTTGTTTTCACATTCGATTTCAAAATCTGTCCTTGTCAGAAAAAGGCGATTTGAGTTATATTACTCAGTACCGTGGAATAATTCTTCTCGTGAGTGTTTGTCTCGTGCGTGGAATTTTGAACGTTATGCGTTTCTAGGTCGGGCTCGTTTGTGACGATTTGCTGTATCGAAATTTATGATTGTTAGCATTCTAGAATTAGATATGGAATTTGTGAATCGAGGTAGATCAGTGCAGTAATACACTGGTGTTTTCTTTAGGTAGATCGGTGAAACACCGAAACTGATAGTGGAGCTGTGAAGGCGGTCGTGTTATTTGTTGCCTTTGGAAAATTTTGAGGGGGAACTTGTTGTTAGGTAAATTTTTAGTTTCGTTGTTGATTTTGGGTTATTTCGTTTTTTTGACATTCAAATTGGTGGACTAGGATAAAGGAAATGGGCAAATATGTCAAGATGGTCGATTTCACGTCTCACAGAGTGTAATGTTTAGAAAATCTTTCGAGGGAAAATTGATTTCAAATGTTAACTTGTTAAAGTAATTGAAATGTTTTTATCACGTAATTGTGCCCAGACATGTCATGAGCATGCATTTTGAAATGTCACGAATAGAAAACTGCATTGAGCATTGAGCATGAGCACTAATTAAAAGAGAAATAAATAATTGATACATGCATTTAGAACATTCATCACGACATTAAATTATTAGGGTTGAATGCAACTCTTTGGGGATGAGAGCTGTCATCACCCTGGCGCACAATTATGTAAAATAAATTTTATCAGTGAGACTTTTCAAGAAAAATATTTTGTTATAAACTCGCGAGTTATATTTTGAAAATAGTGTTTAAAAGGTTGTTAAATTTCAAACGGTTTTGAAATTTTTATCCGGTTAGTATCTAGACAAATACTCTGTGACGACGGTGGTGATTTAGGAGGAATTGCATCGTAAGGAATTGTTTTATATTGTTGGAGTATCTGTGTTTTGTAAATAGAAGCTATGCTTATAAAGTTACACTCGAGGTTTAGTTGTTGTAAGTGCGGAAAAATTTTCGGATTAAAGAATTGTGTCAGCTTAGAGTATATAATTTGAGGATTTTAGCTTTAAGAAAATTGGTTATGCTCTACGTGTTCATTTACACTGAAAGATTTAAAAGGAATTTTACTTTTACAAATTCAAATTCTGTTTAATAAGTTTTGGTACCAGTAAGGGAATATTCTGTAAACTAAGGGATTCTTATTTGCAAAATTTTATTTTTTGAGAAAGAAGTGAAATTTTGTTAGTTTTGACTAAAAGTGGATTTTAAAGATTTTTTTAAATGAACGATTTTATGAAATCGTGAATTTATTTTGAAAGTAAGGTTCGGTTGTGATTTCAAATTGAAAGTGTATTATTATGTTGATGCGTTTACAAAACTAGAAGATTTTTCAACAGGTCAATTATCTTTGGTTGAAAATGAAATTAAACTTGAGAAACTAGTGATTTCAAAATAAAGGGGGGCGGTGTTATTATATATTATTTTTACGAGAAGCGTTTTTCTAAGGAAAATTGTTTTGAGCATAACCAATAATCTGATTAAATTGCGATTTGATTTATATGATCTTCTGTAGGATTCGAGATTATAATGATCGATAAAAAAATTGAGAATGAAAAATTTTGTTGTCAGGAGTTTAAATTATGTATTCCTTACAAATTGGTGTGCTTCTTACGACTGGGTTCGAAAAGTTGATGGTACTATCGAGTTGATCTTAGTTGGTGGAACCGAAACGATTCTAATGGTGTTAGTTTACAACCGTTATTTTGTGAGAGCGTATTTGATCACGATGACATTTTGAATAGTTGTTAAGTATTTTCTGATATGCGGTGTTTGGTGTTGTGACCACAATAAGTGATATAGTGCGTAGGCGTTAAGGAATGTAAGATTATTTCCAGTGAGAGTGTCTGTATGTTTCGGTTTGTAGCATTGGAGTTTCGCTTAGTAAGATCACGATGTGAATTTTGAGATTTATTCCTACATTGTAGTGTTACTTTGGTAGTCTTTGAAACTTGAGCATGTTATTTTAAAATATTTTCCTAGTTAGCGTGTTGGTTATATTTCCGGTTGGGAATAAATTCTTATTCATTCACACGTGGTGTTTGGAGAGACGTTTGAGGTACCAAATTGTTGAATTTAGAATTTTTCGCGTATGCGTGTGGTGATTATTTGAATTTCAATTCAGTTTTAGATTCGAGGTCAAATTTCTCTAAGTTGGGAAGAATGTTACACCCTATATAGTTTCGGCGTATTTTTTTCGGTTGATTTATGTTTTGTTTCGTTTGGAATTTCCCCAGATTTCGTTGTGGTAAGTTTTTCGTTTGGCGAGATTTTGTTTTCCTTAGGAATTTTCCTAATGTGGGTTTTATCGGTAGTGTTAAGCAAAAGTTAGTTTTTTTTTTTCAAGTTTGGTTAGTACTTGAAGTATGTGAGCAGTGCTGTGAAAGTTATCATTCGCGAGAAATCTGTCGAGAGTGCGATTGTGTGTTCTTTCTATCTTCTTGGGATTCGTTAATTTTTAATTTGCGTGTTAGGAGTGGTGTTTGGTGCGCGTTGTTGCCAATTTTTTTTTGTTTTTTTTTTGTGGTTTTGTAGTAATTTCGAGGACGAAATTTAAATAAGTTGGGGAGAATGTAATATCCCGTTTTTTTAAAAACCAGTTTCCGGTAATTTTTGGGGTCGTTTGCGGATTTGCGATTCCGGTTGTTTTTGATCTTGGGTTTGGATCGATTTTTGGGTTGTGGTTCAACCAAGTTGTGGTTGAACTAAACTTTGATTCAACCATGTTGCGGTTGAACCAAACTTGATTCAACTAGCTGAATTGTTTGGTCATCGTGACCCGGTTACTTCAGTTGTTGCGTGCTGCAACATTCCTTTTCCTTCCTTAATTATATAAGACTTTACATGTGTTTTAAACCCTAATTGATTCTTATCATTTTTTTAACCTAGCCGTCACATACATCATCAAAGCCCTCCAAAATCATTCATCCTTCACCCATTTTTTTCTGGAAAATCTCGGTAAGATATTTGATCATTCTCAGTTTTTGTTCTTTAATCGATACTTTGGTTCTTGACTCGTTCTTCTTCGTTTTAGCATCAAATTGAGATCTGTCTCGTCTTAGCAGTAGTAGACACAATCCTCTACAATCCCAAAGCTTCGGAATCGAATTTGGTACGTTATTCTGTCCGTTCTAGTCGCCGTCGTTTCACCGCTTTTGTTACTTTTGGTTGATGTTACTTGTTCCTTTCTGCTGATTGTTTTCTTTCTCTATTTGGGCTGATTATGATGTTCTTAAGCTATAAACTGATTAAGATTGTTGTTTAGTAAATTGCTTTAGTGTTATTTCTTAATGTCGTTTTTTTGGTTTTGAAGAAGCGACCATCTGATATTCATTTCTTAAGAATAAGGAGTGTTATGATCACTTTTATGGGGTTCCTTCTTTTGTTTATGATCCATGTGATTGGGTTCGAACATATTGCGGTATGGCTTTGGAGTTATAGCTGTTCATGTTTTTTTGATTATGTCTATGGCTTCTTGGCGGGTTTTGTATTTAATTCATTAATGGGTTGTTTGCTTACTGTTCTATCGATATAGCTTCTTTCAAATGTTGGCCATTGTTTTTTATTCAAGAGTAGCGACTGCATGTGTTTTGTTCATTATTAGAGAAATAAAACGTTAAGGTGATTTCATGATTTTTAGTTTTCATGATAAATAGTTGGCGGGATTAATATTTTCAAAAGTGAGGTTGGCATGGTGATGAACTATTTCTATATGTTATAGCATGGAAATTTGTTTTGGTTATAAGTTTGATAACCTGTCAATTTTTCATTTGTATGTTGGTGGCAGTGGTTGTTTGAAATGGAAGTGATGGCTAAAGGGTTAATTAGTCACTGATTTATTTTGTTTTAATCAATTGAATTCTCTAAGTTAATCACCAATTAATCACATTTTATCTACCGCTATTTGTTTTTGACTTAACTTTCGGATTTCGTTTCGATTTATAATTTGGCAATTTGATAGTATTATTTTAAATCTAAAAATAATGTTAATTTTATTTATAATTTAAATTATTTTAATTATTATGAATGAAAAGTAAATATTTACTATTTAACCTATAATTTTATAATTACTCGGGTGATAATTATTATTTTGGAAATTTTGGCTAAGTGTGCCAAATTAATTAATTTATAGATTATCTTTTAATTTATTTTCTTAACTTAGTTTAGTTAAGTAATTGCCGGTAACTATTGGTTACTTCTATTTCAAGTTATTGAGTTTCGATTTTAAGTAGTAATTATTATTTTATCAAAAAGTATTATTTAAGTATTATAAACTCTGGTTTATATTTTGATAAAATATTTTGGGTCGGGTTAGACTTGGGTCACCCGACATGAGAGATAGCTTGGTAGTTATTGGTAACTCGGCTAACCCAATATTTGAGGAAATAAAGATTTAAGTTATTATTTAAATATTATTTAAGTAATATTTTCTGGAGTGGATTTTAAAGCGGAAACCCAATAGACTTGGCTTATTTATTTTTTAACTAATGCATTACTCGATGTGGTTCGTTTTTGACTCGGGTCATTACGTGATTAATTGTCCATTCTGTTTTGGCTATGCTTGTGTGAGACTTGGTATTGTGCTAGTCCTATGTGGTGTCTAGTATTCTTAGAGTTAGGGTTGGATTTTTAACTTATATATTGTTTTAGACCCGTCGACTGCTCGTGCTTCGGAGTCTACGCAGTGTTAGCTGTTTGTCAAGATTCACGTGGATAAGCAAGCAGTGAGTTTGTAGTGCTATTTACCGCTTTATTTAGTACCGCATCGTATTTTAATATTATAAATGTTTGTGAATTGTTTTTACGGATTATGGAACTGAATTGAAACGAGCTACTCGATAGGCTTGTATCGAGACTGTGTGCACCGGTAAGTACTCTGGGAAACGGCAGACTAATGTCTTGCTTACGCTAGTATATATATATATATGACGAGGATTTGTTCCCGTCAACTCTGGGTTTATCGGTATGCTATGACATACTTACGCTGGGATCATTTCAATATTGTTTTCCATAATCATATTATATTAGTATAAAAATGTTTTGATTTAAGGGTTTTAAACTTAATAAATGTAAATAGTATTGCGAACTCATCTCAGTAAATCTGACCCCGTTGTTTTCCCAAATTTTCCAGGTTTATGATTTGAAAGCTGGTCCACTCCGATTCTTTTGATTCCTCGGAGGTTTTTATGTTATTTAAACTAGTTACTGTTTTTTCGAACTCTTAGACCGCGGTAGAACTAGTTTATATATTATATTCGATATTGCACTTGGGATTGTCGATACATTCGATTATTTATTATTGGCATGTTTACTTTGGGATTATTATTATATTTAAGACATGCCGTTGAGTCTCGGGTTTTAGCCGAACATTTTATTTATATAATTAAGTTGTGTTAACTAAGTTGTATGTTTAATTATTATCCGCGAGGCTTGCTACGGGTTTTGGTACGACCATACCCATACCCTAGCGCCGGTCACGATTCATGAAATTGGGTCGTGACAATTTTATCGTTGTATAAGTCATGTCTCATGGGAACTGTACAATGGGTCTCGTGAGCAATAATTTAAAATGTGAACCTTTTCAGCCGTAAAATTTACACTTCAGTTTTAGAATATAGATATATAAAATATCAACTCAATATGTAACACTTTTATTTAATATAGATTTTTATTTAACGTATTTATATTTTTATTTGAGATTTTGACCCCTGATTAAAATCTTGGTTCTATCACAGAATATCACTATTATTAGGTTATGCATTTGGAGACAAATTAATATTTTAAAATAAACAAAAAGAATATGTTTATTATTGTAAGACAGAAGAGAGTACTTTAAAAAAAAGATCAAACTTTAGTTATATTAATACTTAAAATAAAATAATTTAATATGTTAATAATATTAATATCATATCAACCAATCAAATGCTCTGTTTTAGTTATTTGATAATTAAATATCTTAATTCATAAGTGTTAACAATTTATATAAAAACCATTATGTGCTCCAAATTCTATCAATATCATTAACAGAATAATGACAATTAATATTTCTTCCATTAATGGAGAATAATAAAACCCATCAAACCATCATTTTCTTAATATCCACAATAAACAATTGCGTATATTGGAAAGCATTGCCACTTACCATTTGAAATCAACCATTTTCTGGTGTTTGCTTTCATTAAAATTGAGCTAATTATACCACTTCATTGTTATAAATTTTACTATTAATTTAATTACGGAGTTCTAGAAATTAATAAAAGCATATATAAATATATGTAAATATATAGTCATCAACACTACTATAATCTTGAGATTTATTTTCTTATGCATGTGCCAATTTCTGAATCCTGCCAAACCCTTTTAAGCAAAAGGTTAGATAGTTGAACTTGAATGAAACCAAATTTATCAACACATTTCTTCTACTTATAACCTTCTATTTTAGTTCGGGAACAAAATATAGAAGGGGCATCAAATTCTCACTTTTTCTGTCTCAAATATTTGAAAAAAAAAACAATTTTTTTTATAATTAAAAAAAGAAAAAATATATTATAATTACAATTGGGTATAGCTTAAATAATGTTTAATTTTTTTTATATATATTTAAGAATATATATACAATGGATTATAAAGTTTATTGAAGAAAGAATATACATAAGATAGATATATATAAAACTCAGATTTTAACTTAAGAATCAAATTAACAATGTTGAAATCAGTATTAGTTCATTTGTTTTGCTAATTGATTGATGTATTTCATTCGGGAGCCCATAGATTTTTGATAGTATAGTATTTTGTATAGCAGTTAGTACTGTAAATAATAATATTATTGGAGTCTCGCGTAATGATTTAATTTTTTATATTAATTATTAATGTGGTATTAAAAAAATTATGATCAATTTTCTTTTCTTTTTTGACAATTTGGAAGAGAGAGC
The DNA here is from genome assembly GCF_937616625.2 of Mercurialis annua. Lineage (NCBI taxonomy): Eukaryota > Viridiplantae > Streptophyta > Magnoliopsida > Malpighiales > Euphorbiaceae > Mercurialis > Mercurialis annua. The sequence continues at coordinate 39,528,445 of NC_065575.1, forward strand.
GTTTATGGGAGAAAGATTTTTACCTAATGATTAAAAAATTATTTGATCATCAAACTTTTATTTATTCATGCTTCAAGATCAATAAACATTTTGCATGCATGAACATATATGTTAGAGATGATATAATTGTTGGAATTAATGGAGCTTCATCTATCAGTTTGCTCCTACTTTAAAATTAATGAACATTTGTATGCACAATGTACCAAAATCAATAGTTCTATTTTTGATGTGTCGAATAACAATTTGAACTTTTACATGTAACTAGTAATCCGAAACTCATTGTATTATAGTAAAATTTTATTTATGCTATATTTGTTGTACCGCGTTATTCATACAACAAATCAATAAAATTTAATTTATTCCATAAACATGTAGCCCAATAATTATTCATTATAATAAATGGAAATAACCAAAAAAATCCACTAGCCTATTAATATGCTCCATCTCAGTTCTAGGTGTGAACCTTGAGGTAGAGGTGGCCATGGGCCGGGTCAGCCCGTGAACCGGCCCGGAATCGGCCCGGTCAAACCCGGCCTGGAACCGGTCAAACCCGGAACCGGACTAAAACCGGCCCGGAACCATATAAAGGCGGTTCCGGGCCGGTTCCATATTTGTTGAACCGTGCACCGGCGGTTCCGGATCGGAACTGGCGGTTCAAGGGTCGAACCCGTTAATAAAAAATATATATTGTATATTTTTAATATATATATTATATCTTTATCATATAATATATTTACTTTTGCAATAAAATATATGTTATATTTGTTTTAGTTAAATTTTTGATTAATATTTTAATTTAAAAGAAAAAAGAATTTATTTTCTTGTAATATTATTTCCGTGAGTTATTTTATTGTTAAATTACATTTTTTAGTAATTAAATTTTATTTTTATTTTTAATTTTTTTTAAACCGTCCTAAACCGGAACCGGAACCGTCCGGTTCCGAACTGTCATGGAACCGTCTCTTAGGCGGTTCCGGGCCGGTTCCACTTTTTCTTGAACCGTGACCCGGCGGTTCCGAACCGGATCCGGCGGGTTATGAACCGTGGCCACCTCTACCTTGAGGATTGTGCAACCTAGTAAAAGAACAGAGAATAGAGATCATATTTCTTGCCTAAACACCAAAACCTCAATTGGCGGTTCATTATTCTTCACGTTCCTTGTTTAGTCAATTTCTCTTTAGATGTCCAAAAGTATTTATTATATAAATGATATATATATATATACACCTAAAAATACGGTCGTTCTGTCAACGAAATAATATTTATATCTATTTTTAAATGATACAGCCAATCCAAATATGCTATTCTATACTTATATCTCATTTTTAAACCAGGAAAATTATATGCACATCTGGCTTAGTATCTCAAACTAAACACAGAATCTCATTTTTAATTTTTCAGTATTAGATACAGATTTTTCGTGAATTTGTTAAATTTTTTAGTATTAATTAAATTCAACATAATTTTATAACATATTCTATATGAATAAAATTAGAAGGACGCGGAGAGTAATTGGTCTCTTTATCACCAGATATTAATTATTTTCCCTGCTGTCTATTTCTATTAGTTCTGTTTTTTGTTTTTTTACCGGACATTTTCTTTTTCGATCACCTTTTTATTTATTAGTTCTATTCTATGTATTTCCTTAGAATTTTAAGCAAGAAAAGATTATTCTCATTTAGAGTGAAAGATACAACTTAACTGCCTTTATAATAAAAGCTAAGCAACAACATTAATTAAGTAATTAACTTAGTGAAACTTGTCATTATTATATTATAACTTAGTTATTATGAAATTAATGTATAACAAAAATTAGTAGAAGAAAGAAAAGCAAAATACATTATGCTTATGTTTCAAGTGCTTTTTATAGTTATTTTATCTTTCTATAAAATAAATTAGTGTTTGCTTCAGTTTTCCAATGCAATTTTATGCTATTGCTTTATAAACAATTCACTTATATATTTGGTAAAAGTTTGTAACAATTATTGGTTTTTTAACTTCAAATAATCATTGATAAAAAAAATATTTTAGTTTTTTTCCCCACAAATGATAACTATTTTAATTTTATTAAGTGTTCAGATAAAGCTGTCTACACTGAAGTATATAATTTTCATAATATATAAGATTATTATAATTATATTTAAATATTATAATTATTAATAAATTATATAAAAAATAGTTTTCAAATAATTATATCTTTTAAAGTAATTAAACATATCAACAATAATTAATCAAATGTCAATAAATAAATATTATGTATTGCCTATTACCTATCACCTATTAGCAAAAATTAACATCTATCGACTGTAAATTATCAGAAAGAGTTGAGCCAAATAAATTTCAAATATTATTTTATTTATTTATCACTTAATAATAATCACTTTCACCCGGTGACTAATAGTCTAATACATTAAAAATCAAATAACATTATAACTTTATAAAGCGTCACTAATTATATAAGGCTCACTGTTTACAAAAGACAAAAGGATGAGGTAATGGATTCCGTTTAAACATGAATAAATGGACATTAAATATATATTATAGTCAATTGAACTAAAAAAAATTGAGCCATCCTAATAATTTCACTTTTTTACAATTAGATTTTAAGAGAAATTTTTAAATATATTGAGTCTATTATATCATCCTCAGATTAAATTAATTTTATTATAATATTTTATTTAAATGATGACAGAATTACAATCAATATGTAGAAAATGTGTTTAGATTTTAATGGTGATATTAGAATTTTTTATCATTTAAATAAAAATATTATAATGTGATCGGTTTATTTTAAATATAAAACAATTTTCATTAAATTAAGGCTAAAAGCCATCAAAGCATGGACCATGGTAGCACAACCAAGAATTTATTTAGAAGATAAAATCAGATAATCGGACGGCCAGAATCAAGTAAATCTCGCAGCACGTAATTGCACGAACATCATTTAAAAACAGTTCACCAGTAAGAAATAAGAGTAGGTGCAGATTAGCATTAGCCCATCTCAATATTAATGACCACCACACTACTTTAGTATAAAAATATATGAACCGCATTTCATATTTACGCCTTCATTTAATTTTTCCTTTATCTAATACCAAACTTCATTAAACCCATTTCTCCATCCAATTCTATATAATATAATAAATAAAATCACAAGAACAAGAAATCATATCAGCAATCTCAATGGAAGGTGTTTCCGCAAGCATGTACACCAGGGTCAAAAGTTACTGGCGGAGGAAAGGTTACCAGAGAATAAACAATGACTCCGGCAGACGGCGGGGGAACTCGGTCAAGCTCGGTGGCGCAACCACCGCCTCTGCTGCACCGAGGAGGAGGTTCTGGAGGATAAAAATGAGGCCGAAGCTTAAAATCTTGAAAATATCGTCTCCGAAGAAGTTCTTTATGTGGCTACGTGATGCGTATGTTAATATGATGCTTGGATTTGCTAACTCTCGTGTTATTGGACCTGGCTACGACGGCGGCGATGGGATTATTAATAACTTCGGTAAGCGTCCGATGAAGGAGTACGACGAGAAGATGATTATGGCGATCTATAAGTCTTTGGTTATGGGACAGAGCCACTTGGCTCACGGTGGTGATCTACCGAACAGGTTAGGCTCCGTCACCGTGCCTAGACTTACTGCTGTCGTAGAGTAGCTCATGTATAGTTAGATTCTGGTTGAGTCATCTAAAAAATTCTCAAGAAAATTTGGGATTGTTAAATTTTATGATCTGTAGTTTTTCTTGATTTTATTTTTCTATGTTTTAATCAAGTTGTTATTATTGTAGTAATTAGTAATAAGCAATCTTTGTTTAAATTATTTGAAAGTAGTTTGTGAGTTGTTTCTGATCAAGAACAGTAGCAGTTAAATATTTTAATGTTCATATTTCTGTGATTAATTTGGATGCGAACATAAAGAGAACGAAGGTTCTAATTCTAAAGTTAAAATCATATCAAATGGGTCCAAAAATAAACAACTTTCTATGATTTGGATCATTAAATTTTTAGTGGGAAATCACTTTTTGTCTTCAATAAAATTAGATATTAAGTGATTATCCCATTTTAAGAATCCAATTTATTTTTAAAAAAATGTAGTAAAGCTTACAAATTAGCTATTTGGTTTTGTTAATTAGTGAGATGGAAGCAAAGTGTATTATCTTTGGAAGTAAAAAACTGAGATGGAATCAAAATGCAAATGCTTTTGGAAATAGTTTAATGTAGTGCCAGCAAGAATGCGTTGTTCCATTGCATAGCTTATCCAAACAGTCTAGAGAAGTCAACCTGTCTTGCCAAGCACTTATTTGATAGATTTAAAAAAAAAATTACACATTAATATATATATATATATATATATATATATATATATATATATAATTTTGTCAAAATAGTAGTATATTTGAAAATTTCAGATTGCTATTTATAAAAGTCTATTTAAATTATATATGCAAAATGAGATTAGTTGATATGACATTAAATATAAGTTATTATATAGTTTTTTTTATATAATTATAAAGTGGGGAAGCGTTTGTGGGAGAAATCAATCTCACGACCTAACAAATTACTGTCTAATATTTATACCGTTTGAACTATAGCTCATTGGTAAGTTATAACATAGTTGGGATGTATTTAATAGCTAATGAACGGAAAATAATTGAATTACTTTCTTTTTCCAAATAAAACCAACATTTAGTCAATAGACCCAGTGAGAGACTATAAGTTTGATGTTTACCGTTTGCCCTCATTTTTTGACTGAATTAAACAGACCTGCGGTCAATCTAACATTTCCACTGCACTAATAATTCTTTTATTATATTAATAAACTGAAGTATTAAAATTAAATATAAATTAAAAGTGATTTGATTGGTGTTCAGAGAATTATAAAAAAAATAGAGAATCAATTTGATTTTTAAATTACATTTGGGCACCGTTTGGATTGAAAGTTTTTAAAATTCATGGATTTTAGCAAAATCGATGGAATTTAAATCAATGAAATTTAAATCCATAAATTTTAAAATTCCATGGTTTGGATTGAATATAAAATCAATGGATTTTTAATATTATTTATGAAAAATAATAAATAGTATAACAATCCATCATCCATAAAAAATGGTGGATTTGGACTTTCCCACCTATTAGGTGGGAAATCAAAACCCTCAAAAATGATGGATTGTAGAAAATGAAGGAATGTATAAATCCATCGATTCTATTAATTTTTTTTTAGGCAAACGATAGATTTTGTCCAAATCCATGAATCGTTTAGAATCCATCAATCCAAACGATGCCTTGAAGTCTGAAGACTTGGCCCAGTTGACTTAGCTCTAATAATATGTTATGAGGTTGAGGGTTCGACCCTCAACACTCACGGACAGTGTGCCTATTTAAAATGTCTAACATAAACTCCCGCTAACCCCCGCTAACAATTAGAGTAGGCTATCTTTGACAAAAAAATAAAAAAAAATTGATTTTTAAATTTATAATTCTAAATAAAATACTCTATTTTCAATCATTTTGATCAATTAAGGATAAGACTCTCTAATTTAAGGTCAACTAAACATAAAATTAGATCATTTCGCTTTTTAAATTTATTCATTGTATAATTTTATTTTTAATCGACTCAAAAATTAATAACATTATCCTTAATTGATTAAAATGACTGAAAATAAATTATTAATTCTGAATCACTCCTTTACTTCACTTATTTTACATATCGCATCTATTTATTTAGATAGAAATTTAACATACATATGTATATATAAAATATGGTACTTCTACAATAAAATGAAGGGTTAATTTCATAAAAAGTCACGATCTTTATACGAATTTTTATTTTAATCACGACTTTTAAAAATTGTCATATATAACTATGACCTTTTATTTTTTTTTCAAATCTATCACCGACTATTTTTCCGGTGAATTTTACCTTTTATTTTTTTCAAATCTACCGGATTATGGTGGCCACGTCATTAAAAATATCCCAAAAATTGATTTGGTGATAGATTTGAAAAAAATAAAAGGTCGTAGTTTTATACGGCAACTTTTAAAAATCGTGATTAAAATAAAAATTCGTGTAAAAATCGTGACTTTTTATGGAATTAATCCTAAAATGAATATGAGAACATTATGATCTTCAAGCTGACTTCTTGCAGCTATATGAGTATACAAAATTTCCTTCATAGTACCGCTACTCCAATCAAGGAATAAAAACTTCTTAACTAAATCAAGGAAGGCAAAAGGTACAAAAAAACCCTCGTAATTTTCATAAAAGTACAAATCAACCCTTTTACTTTTTTGGGGTATAATTAAATCCTTTTTGTTTTCAAATAGAACAAATAACCCATTTCATCCAACATCATTAGAAACACTCGTTAATGGTTGACATGTCTCTTATAATCATATAGGAAAAAAGTTCAAAAATAATTTTAATATTTAAAATATTTACCAAAAATTTGAGGGGGTAAGTGTCCCAAAAGTAAATTAAAAGGGTTTCTTTGTTCGATTTTAAAATAATAAGGGTTTAATTGTTCAATTTTAAAAATACAGGGGCTTAATTGTGCCTAGATAAAGTAAAAGGGCTAATCTGTACTTTTGAAAAAAATTCGAGGGCTTTTTTGTACCTTCTGCCATCAAGGAATAAAAACTTCTTAACTAAATCTCTCATTAGTTTCCTTTTCAATTATTGGAGAATCCATATTATATTGAGAAAATAACAAAAAAACCACAATAATGACTCATTATTTCACATAATACAATATTAATCAATTTATTTACTTCCATACAATTTTTCTTTCTTTAATACCAACTTCCCTTATTTCTTTTCAACCACCACCACCATCCTCTCAAGCCAACACGTGTTCGCCATGGATTTTCATAACACAGTGTCTTTAAGTATAGGCTCGGAGACGCAGAGAATTAGAAAGAAGCCACTGACTGAGTTCAAAAACCTTCTTTTCCCTCCCACTGCCATTTTTTTGCAAGATTATGTGAAGCACTGAAAGATCCAAACAAGTTAATATTTTGTCTGTACACACGCCACCCAAATCAATTTGTTGATCTTTCATTTTTGAAATTTAATTTTCTTTCAAATTTAAAACTCTTTATCTCTTTATTTATTTTGATATTTTTGGATTCTCTGGAGTGATCTCGAGGTCTATTTACCATCAATGGAGACGAGTTTAAATTTGATTTTATTTATATATGTACTGTATAATTAATTATTTTATCCAGTAATATTATAGAATTATTTTTAGCTGTTATTTTTATTCTTTTTAATATTTTGGTTATTGTTGGACTGATTGATAGGAAAAAAATGTGTTTTGAGAGAGAAGAGAAAGAAAAGCCATCGCGATTTGTAGAAAATTATTAAATAGATCGGATACATCTTTGATACATTTTTGATACATCCGCGATACATCTCTAATTTTATTTTTAATGAATTGAGTTTAAATTTTTAATTTTTGAATGTTAGATAGTTCCTTTTGGATATGTTATTGGTGCTAATGTTATTTTCTAGTGCTTATTGAATTCTAATCGACTACATTTAATTTGTAATTTAAATATATTCCTGATACATCTCCGATACATAATTTATACATGATAAATACATATTTGATACATTAATTGAATTAACTGACTGATTGGTTCGTTTTTATATTTAGAAAAATTTATAAACATATATGTAATTTGTACGTATGCGATACATCTCGGATACATATGTAATACATCTCCGATACATAATGTATACGTGATATTTATCAAAAAAAATTAAACATGATGGATACATTTTTTAAATGTACTTAATAGATACATTGCTGATACATAGTTTATACACAATAGATATATTTTTAAAAGTATTTAAATAGATACATCGTTAATACATAATTTATATATATATACTTAATAAATAAATTTCTAATATATTTTTTAAATGTAGTTAAATAGATACATCGTTAATACATAATTTAAATATTTGATCGATTGTAATTAAATCAACCGACTAATTCGATAGATCCGGTTTATATTTATACATTTCTGATACATATTTTATACATGATTGATACATTTTTAAGATATTTATTATCAATGTGTAATTTATGCTATAAAAAAATGAGAGATACATTTTTTTAAATCGTGATATATGTATAATTTATACATGCTAATGTATTAGTAATGTATCCAATAAATAATTTATAAAATTATATTTTTAAAAATTATATTATTTGTGTATTTATATATTTTAAAATTTTAAAATTTAATATATTTATATTTTTAAAATTAAAATTAATAATATTTTTAATATTTATGCTAGTAAATTATAATATTTTAAATTAATAATTATATAAATAATTATTTTTACTTAAAAAAGAAACAAAAAAAATATGTAGGTAATGTGCACTGTTAAGAACAGTGCATAACAATGCACTGTTCTTAACAGTGCGTAACGCGTCAGCAGGCCTGACGCGCATGGATGTCTGCGTGCGTCAGGATGACGCACGCTGACATCATCAAAATTGTATACAAGCAATAAAGATGGTGCTGATGTAAAAAAGTTCTAATATGTGGTAAATCATGTAAATAGAAGGCTTTTTTGTGGTAATTTTGTTATCTTCTCTATTATATTTGAATTAATTATAGGAGCTTAGATGTTGACTAAAAAGGTTGAACAACTGACATGACGCTACTAGAATTTTCCTACCTACCTTAGTTATTCTAAAAATTAAATTTGTAGTGATCATTTAGTTGTGTGGATTTTTTAATTGGAGAAAAAGGAATTTAGGAATCCTTTGATATATTAAATTATTTTTAAAAATAAAAATAAAATAAGAATAAATATTATTATTTTATTTAATTAAAAATAAGCTATATGAAAATAATAATAGTTTTTTTTATAATACCTCTCATCGTTGTGATATAAAAATCTGATGTGTGATGCACGTACTGTCAAAATTCCAACATAATACATGTTGTTTTAATGTACTAATGGAGTGTCAAAGGTGGATAATAGGATGAATTGAATTAGTGTTTTAATTCGAACGATTAATTAATTATTTCAGGTTGAAAAAGTTAAAATAAAACGTTTAAGAATTATCGTATGACGAAGCGCAAATTATAAGAATAAAGTATTAAGTAAAAAAATAATTTATTAATTTAAAGAAATATATGTGAGGACAAATATTTTGTAAGAAAATAATTACAAAACAATATATAAATAAATAAAATGAAATATGGTAGTAATAAATAATTATAAATGAATAAATATATAAAATATAATTGAAAAGAAATATGATTCATAGAATAAATGTTATATAAATAGATAAAAGAATAACAAATATAATAAAATTTACATAACGTATTACAATAATAAAAAGATAGAAAAGTTTAAAATAGACTCCTCTGATATCTCCATTTCTTGGTTAGTAGATAAGTTTCTAATCTTATTTTAAATAAAGAAAACAAATTCTAATCCCTAAACATTTTAATTTCAATAAACCAAAGATTAAACTAAAAATTGTTTGTAGATGACGAAACATTGTACGGTTCGGGAAAATTGTCGAAGCAAGTTTTTACTACGATAAAGATAAGATTTAAATACACAAAAAATTACCAACTTTCGCGTGTTTTTGGTATTTGACACGAACTTTTAATTTTGGCATATAAATACACAAACTATCAATTTTTTTGCATATATGACCAAATTTCTGTTTTAGGTGAAAAACTGTGCCGTTTTAGGTATAAAATATTGCCGCTTAAGGTATAAAACGGTGCCGTTTTAGGTATAAAACGGTGCCGTTTTAGATCAAAAACGGTGCCGTTTTAAGTCAAAAACGGTGCTCGTGTTATATATGCAAAAAATTGATAGTTCGTGTATTTATCTGCAAAAATTAAAAGTTCGTGTCAAATATCAAAAACACGCGAAAGTTGGTGATTTTTGGAGCGATTAAGCCTAAAGATAGTGATGGTAGAAAGATGAGTCTGAAGTGTTACGTCAAGGTCGCGGTAAGCGCAAAGTTCCGGTTATCGATGATTTCGACAAAATGTCAATCTTCCGTCGATTTCGACGAAACACGAGTTAATGTTTAAATACGTTAACAATTTAGTTTGAAATTAATAGAAAGCTGAGATATGATATCAGAAAAGGTATAAAATAAACGTGTAAAGTGGAATCGTGAAATTCATACCATATGTATATTATTGATAAAATATTTACAAAAATATTGCATGTATATTATTGGTAAAATATTTACAAAAATATTGCATGTATATTATTGGAATATTTTTAGTATACTAAATTCATTTGCATAATGTATATAAACTAAAAGTATATCAAAATTATACCGTCAATATACAAAGATATACACATCAAAACATATTAAAATTTTATTAATATTGAAAAAACAATTATACCAATATTACATTATATCGTATACTAAAAGTTAAACTAATAATGTACCAAAATTATACATATAAATGTATATAAAATATATAAAAAAATTATTATCAATATACCGAAAGTATACTGAAATTGTACCAAAATTTAACCAAATGCTATTCTTAAATTTGCTAGTCCATAAATTTTAAATGTATTGAAATTATACCATTAATATACATACCATATTTTTGTAAATAATTTTTATATTTTGATATTTTTATAACTAGTTTTAAGTCAAATCGGTATTTTTATAATGGGTTAATGTCAAAAACAATCACGAACTTTACACGTTTTCTCATTTTAATCATGAAGTTTAAATTTTCTCATTTTCATACACGAACTACCACTTTTTCCCAAATTCATACACGGTGCTGAGGTGACACTCATTCATTGGTGTAAAATGATATCCACCTCAGCGAATTACACCAATGGAGCCGTGACACCTCAGCACCGTGCATGAATTTAAGAAAAAGTGGTAGCTCGTGCATGAAAATGAGAAAATTTAAAGTTCATGATTAAAATGAGAAAACATGTAAAGTTCGTGAATTTTTATGACATTACCCTTTTTATAAATGAACAAAATCAACACCCCCTTCACATAACAGGTATATTAATTCTTGGATTCCTCTAAGGGTGAGCATTCGGTCGATTCGGTCAAAATCGATCAGAAAATGGCCAAACCGATCAAACCGAATGTTGTAATATTTTTGACCGAACTGACCGAACAAATAACATTAACCGAATCTGTTTCGACCGAATTTGTTTCGGTCGGTTCGGTTAAATGGGCTATTTATAGGTTTTTATGGGTTTTTCCAATTACATATGCTTTAAAGATCAATTAATTTTTTTCACAAATTCAAATAATTGAATTCTATGAAAATTAGAAAGAATCAAGCATTTTCTCACAAATCCAAACAATATACCATAGCAAGAATTAAATTCAAAAAAGATATCAACCTACTTTTCATAATAAGCATTTAAAATTTTAAGTATTCGATCGGTTCGGTTAAAGTGTAAATTTTAAATTCTTAACCGAATCGTTAACCGAAAATTTATATATTTTTAACCGAACCGACCGAATGAAAATTTATCACCAAATCAAACCGACCAAAATTCACCGGTTCGGTCAGTTTGGTCGGTTTTTTCAAAACTTTGCTATCCCTAGATTCCTCCTCTACCTGGTGTTATGAAACTAAATTATGATGTTGTCTCTCATAATGGTTTGAATTTTGGTACATAAGCTGTTATAGCACGAGATCATCAGGGAGTAACTCGGAAAATTTTTTCTGTATTTTTTAGATATATTTGGGATCCTGGTGGTTAGAATTTCTGACTTTACGACAAACTATGATTTGGACAATATCGAAAGGATGGAAGAATGTGATTTTTGAAGGGGATGTCTCTCAAGTAACTCAAGCTGTCAATCTTCATGGAATAGTTAAATCTCAGGTTTGGGGGATTTGGAAGAATATTTTGCATCTTCAATCTTATTTTCATCAATCACATTTTTGTTCTATTAGTCGTCGGTTTAATTTTGTGGCTCATAGATTAGCAAAAATTGTAAAACTCGTTATGCTTCTTTGTTATAGCCACTGGTTCCTTTGTAATTGCTGTTGTTGCAGCTTTCATCTTAATATAATACCTTTGGATAAAAAAATATATATATTTTCAAGATTTTAAATATTTTTGTAAGACCAAATGATTACTATATCTTATCAACTGCAGTAGAGAAGCCCAAAATGATATTTTGAATGGGCTTTTAAAGAACTGCTTGTGAGGTATGAAATGACCTATGGGCTTCAAATGGGGCTTATTCATAGATCATATTAATTCTTAACACATACACAAAGTACTTCATTTTTCACTTTTACAACTTACTTCTCCATTAAGCAATGAGAATTCTACTTATATATTAATTCTTAACACATACACAAAGTTCCTTCTCTTTTTCTTTTATTGTATTTTTATATATAATTGAAAATGAAAAACGCTTGTGAAATAAATTGAATCCATAATTTAATACTGCACATCCATAATTTAATACTGCACATTGTTTTCATCATTTAACCTATAATTTATTGGTTTTTTAATTTAACCAATTTCGACTTATTATATTGATCGATAGTGTTTAGTCTCTTTCACTAACATAATATTAAAATTATTTTAATTTAATAAATACAAATGTTTAGTCTTAGATATGTTATTCTTTCTTCATATATATTTTTCTTTTCTTTTTATATGTACAGATTAAATTCGGATTTCTTGAGTAAATTTTATAAATTTTATTACCTTTTTATACCGTAAAGATAAACATAATTAGCTATTTTTTCTAGTTATATAAAAAATTAAATAGTAATATTACTTAAATATAAAATTATTAAAATATATCTAAAGTTTATCATATCAACAGTAATTAATTGTAAGGCTTAATGTCTTAAAAAATCCTGACAGATCTCCTTTTCAATCTTACCCTGACGTTGCAAATCTGTCAATTTTACCTTATTTTGTATTTTTCATTTCAATTGTACCCTAAATTATAAAATTCACCTTTTTTTATTTGGCAAAAATTCTCTAAATTGACCTTTTTTGCATTAGATTAACTTTTTATATGAAATTGACCATTTTTAAAAATATTTATTGAACTTTTATCAAATAAATAAAGGTCAATTTTATGTTTCGGGGTAGAATTGAAAAAAATGCAAACTGGGATAAAATTGATAATTTTTCAACGTCAGGGCAGAATTGAAACGAGGATGAAAGGTCGGGTTTTTTTAAGGCATTAAGCCTAATTGTAATTACTATGTGTAACCTTTATACATATAAAATTATGTTGAAAAAAATTTATGTAGTGATTCTAATTTTATAAATTAATAATTTAAATTAGTTTATTTTAAGAAATTAAAAAGGTAAGTTTAAAATTTATTTCAAAATAATTATAGACTAACTTTTAAATTATTGTGAGAGAGCAACTTTTCTAGTTTTACTGGACGGAAAAAGTATTTTTCATATAGATACATTGATGAAGAGAATATATGAATTATTTTTGACCAGACTCATTTAAAATTAAATAGTCAATTAATATTTAAAATAATCATGAAGTAAATAACATACAAGTCAGCTAGTTAAAAATTTAGAAAATCTCATCAACACAATTGAAAAATGTAAACAAAAATTATTATTATTTAATTAATTTGTAGAATATGTTTCTAAACTTAATTTTGGATGGAGCATTATATATATAAAAGTTTTCCCTTTAGATTTATAAAATAAGAATATTTATCTCATTTAATAGTTGTGTCATGTCATATTTACAACAAGTCAATAACCATTTACGATAGGAATGTTTTTAATTATTACTTATTTTTTTAATCAATAAAAATTTCACATAACTAACGCACTATTAATTTGTTGTAAGAACGATATGACGCAAAAATTGTATTGTATATTTTTTTCATAAAAAATATAAGATTCCAAAATACGATGCATCAAATATATTTGATCGTGAACTATTAATAATAATTTTAAGGGTTAATGTCATAAAAATTCACCAACTTTACATGTTTTTTTCATTTTAATCACGTAGTTTAAATTTTCTCATTTTCATACACGAACTACCATTTTTTTTCTCAAATTCATACACGGTGCTGAGATGTCACGACTCTATTGGTGTAATTCGCTGAGGTGGATGTCATTTTACACTAATGAATGAGTGCCACCTCAACACCGTGCATGAATTTGAGAAAAAGTGATAGTTCGTGCATCAAAATGAGAAAATTTAAACTACGTGATTAAAATGAGAAAACGTGTAAAGTTCGTGATTTTTTTTACATTAACCCTAATTTTAAACCCCCTTTTTTACTGTACAAGCAACTTTACTATATCGGTGATCTTTTCTGTCTAATGAATGGGGTCCACTTTTTTTTTTTTTTAAAAGCACAAACTTTCTAACTTCTTTAATTAAAATGAGAAATTAAATTAATATATTTGTAGCACTCAACGGCTAAACTGTGAGCTGATTAAGAAAGATAAGGACAGAAAAAGATTTTGGGATTAAAAGTTGAGGCGTTGTTTTGTTGGTCAATTTCAAGAAGCACTCCGTAATTCCAAGCGCTGCTTTCTAACGGCTAAATTACATAAACGTCTATATTCTGACGCCGCCACCACAACCTCCCAAATGTCGCTAATAATCATACGCTGCCTTCCATTCCCATTACTACTTCTTTTTTCAATGGATAAGAGAAAAATGAATTTGGAAGTTTATAAAAAAAATGAACAAATTATTACGAAATCCTTCGTATTTATTATAATCCAAGTTTAATTTTTTTATTTGATATTAAATAATATAAGTTTTCACTTTTAATTCTGTTAATAATTTAATTCATTTGTTCATTTTCTTGTTAGTCAACAGACTTAGAAGATTTATAGGTTAATTAATTTTGTAGTACGACGGACAAAATTATTGATAAAAATAAAAGTTATAGACGGAATCGTTGATAGATAATCATATAGTTTTTTTAACTCGGTTAACTAACACCAAAAATAGATGGACATATTATATTGTTAAAAAAACAAAATAAATATGAAAAATAATATTATTTGATTTTCAATTAAAAATGACTAAAATGTAAGTTATAATAAATATAAGAGATCTCATAGTAATTTATTCTAAAAAAATTATCAGCATCATATTCAAAAATAAAAAACTCTATTGAAAATTTTAACCAAACGTTCATCGGATAATATTAAAATTGCAGAATGTAAATATGAAATGAATTTCAGACCCATTGTTTATGAGTTTTTTGAAACTATAAGTCGGTATTCCTTACGGTCCATAATATTTGGCGCATTTGATAAAAAAATTTGGTCTATAATATTTATCACTTTAAAATATCAAAAGAACATATTTTTTCATATATGCCCCCTATTAATTTATTGAAAAACACAATAAACAAATAAAAATAGTCATAAATACAAATGAGTTTTAGTGTGGAATCAACTAAGTAAAAGTGTTTACAAATAGTATCAAAACCGACCCGGTCAGTGAACCGTGGACGACAGAGGGTGAAGGGTTAGAGGTTGAACTGGGGGTTAAAAATAATAATATATATAATAATTATTTGTATAGTTCTATGAGAAACAAATGTTTTATATAATAAAATTATTGAAAAATATAATTGTATATTACATAAATTATAACAAATTATTAAAATAATAAATTAAAAAATATATATTTTATTAAAAGAGTTAGTCCAACATTTCAAACAATTTCTATAAAACAGTATTAATCTCTATTTAAGAAAATAGGACATGTATGTCTTTTAACCTACGTTATTCGATAATTAAATTTGAAATAAATAAATATTTTGATTTAGAATGAAAAAGTTAAGCTAAATTAAAAAAAATTAAAAACCCGTAAAACCAATAAATTCGGACCAGGTCGAACGGGTCTTGGCCGAGTCATTAAAAATGGGGTTTTATAGGTGTTTCGGTTCGGGCGGACCGGTTCTGACAACCATGGTGTTTACAAATTTAAACATATTAATATTATTTTTCTTTGTTGCTTATCCGGTTTTCGGGCCCTCGCCTTGACTAATCCGAATCTGACCCGCGTCTCGCACCTGACATAGTGAGTGAGTCTGCCAACGGTAATTTTCTGCATATAAGGCTCGAACCCGAGAACTTACTTAAACGATACCAAACTGCTTACCACTTAAATCAACTCCCGTTGGTTATTAATTATTTTTTAAATTTTTATTCAAAGTTAAATGCAGTAAATATTATATATTAGATTAACTATATTATGTACGAATTGTTTGTAAATGTAAAAATGATGATATAATTACAATAACAGAGCAAATCATATATCTATATTATCATGATTAGGGTTTTTGATATTTGAGGCATCCAAAATTTCAGATAAGTGCCTCTTTCGGAATTACTTCCGAAAAAGTGCCTGGTCCCATCTGTTCCGCATTCTAGGAATGCGGAACAGATGGGATTCCGCATTCCTAGAATGCGGAATAGGTTAAGCAGCTGATTAAAAAACACTGATCCATGCTTCAGTATTTTTGGGTGCCTTAAAAAACTAACCCAATCCATGTGGGGAATTCCTCTCATAACATAACTCAACTAAATTTATTTGAAATCCATGCTTCAGAACCGACAATATTCCAGCGTGCCGATCAGATATAATGGCCACCTTCCTTTCGCAAATCACTTGCTCACGCAAATGTTCAAAAAAATACTCATAACTGGTTGTACTTTCAGATTCAAAAAGTGCAAATGCTAGTGGCATGATGTGACTGTTCCCATCGATTGCCGACGCGATCAACAAGGTCATTTTGTATTTGCCATACAAATGAGTACCGCCGACGAACAAAACTGGCTTGCAAAAACAAAACCCATCAATTGTCAGTTTGAAAGTCCATAACATTCTGATGAACGTTACGACTTTCAGCTGAAGGATCCCGTCAGTGTACACCTCAGCGCCTACATATCACAAGTTCAACAAAATTAGAATTATTACTTGAAGCAACTCGTTCTATAACAAATTAGAGTTATTACGTATACCTTCTGCATGCCAGAAAGATCCAGGGTTGACATGTATCATCTCGTTCATGAACTTGTGAACCATAGAAAATGATTCATACCAGCCACCATAAACATCAGCTATTGCCTTTTCCTTTGCATTCCAGGTTCGTTTATACGGAGGTCTAACTCCATGTTGTTGCCAAATTCCAGCTCTGAGGGTATCGATCCGTATGTCACGTTGCAGCTTTACTTGACCCTTGATATAGTCTGCGATCGGACCAGACCCAAAATTCTGATGGTTTGGATCAGGTAACAGCTGATTGCACGTGTGCAGGCCAATATATTTTGTCAACGTCCACATCAGAGTTGATTGCAGAAGTGTAGCGCGCAACCACCATTTGCAGACAAGGTTGTGCCTACAAACCAACACTATTGTGGAATTGGTAGTCCGGCGACCCTTGTATTCCCTTCCCACCCCGACCGAATAAGAAGTCGCACAAGCTCGGACGACATCGCAATTTGGGAAGACCATCCCTACTCGGAATTCCATCGCAGGATCCCACATAATCTTTTCATCAGCCTCCGGGGCGACGTCAAAGTCGTAAAGATCCGCCCTTCTTACATGCTCAGGAAGTTGCGACTGATATTGTGAATCTGCTCCTAAGTCTTCCTCGACATCCTCTTCATTGCTGTCATAGAAATCATCTTCTTCCTCTTCATCACTACCCCTCTCAGACCCACTGGAATCACCTAAAACCAACTGGTCCAATAAAGTCTCGTTGCGAACCACAGCCTCGTATTCTACGTACATTTCCAAAATATCCAGTTGCGGATACCGCACGACCTCGTTCAAAATTCCAAACACATGCTCGTTATTCTCCACAGAAAACAACGAGTACGAGCGTATCTCACCCCCAACTATTCTTGGAATCCGGAAGTAGATTTTTGAAATTTCTACTTCCCCGTCGGTAGAAACTGCTCTTCTACAAATTTTTTGTAATTCTTCAAAACTCATTCTCTCGCTAAGCACCATATTAACCGGACGACCTCCATGATATTCTATTCCACATGGAGAACTCACAATACGACCATCACACCATATTAACAAAGATATATTTGGAGTCGTCATATCTTATTAATAAACAGCAAACATATCACCGTTATATTTAAAATGCGAATCTTAAATTTATAGCGTTAACATATCAATTGTAATTACTGTTACTTTATTTCTAATATATTTTTAAAAATATTATAAAATTAAATTAAACATATCCTAATATAATTGTATGAAATAACAATTTATATTGACAATTATTTTTTTAACAATTAACAATATTTTAATAAACTACAATAATTTTTAACAACAACAATATTAATAACTAAAGTCTAACAATAAAGATATTAATAATATTTTAATAAAAAATTAATAATTAAAACAATTATAAATATTATTTAATTTTTTTATATTATACATACATTTCTAAATTACGATTAAAAGCTAACATTTTTCTACATTATAAGCCTTTTTATACATGCATTTCTAAATTATAATTAAAATCTAACATTTTTCTACATTATAATTAAATTTATACGTGCATTTCTAATATTTACAAACACAAAAATTATTTAAAGCAATAAATAAAATAATTATACGTACTTACCTCTTGTAGTCCTCCAAAATAATTAGTATCGAATAAAAAATATAACTCCTTAGCTCCAAAATATAGATCCGTTTAGCTCCGAAATAAAAGCACCTCGACCCAAATTTTTTTCCGCTCAAACTAAAAATCGTCTCCCTCGAACTATCATATTTTAACTCTTTAGTTTTTCAATCATTTCACTTGTGTTTTTTACATTGCGGATGGCTAATTTTATAGCCATGGTTCCGCATTCTAAGAATGCGGAACATTAAAGGTGTTCCGCATTGCTAGAATGCGGAACACCTTTATTACCGTTGGGAGCTGTCAGCTCCCAACGGTAATGTCAGCGTGTTCCGCATTCCTAGAATGCGGAACACTTCGTTAATCAGCTGATTACTAATTAATCAGCTGATTAATGTTTTCCGCATTCTAGGAATGCGGAACACCACATGGTTCGCATTTCCAGAATGCGGACCATGTGGGACCAGGCACTTTTTCGGAATTAATTCTGAAAAAGGCACTGATCTGGAATTTTGGGTGCCTCAATATCAAAAACCCTCATGATTAGTAATAACTCTATGGATGTTGTTTACATGTAAAGATGAGCAAAAACTCGGTTAAACTGTATTTACTAATATATTGAATTAAACTTGGTATTTTTTTATTAATTCAATTAGTTTTGACTATGAAGAGTTTGAGTTCCATTATTACAATTAATATTTAAAATAAATTAATTCAATTATTTAATTTTAATAAAATCGGTCGATTTTTAATTAACAGACGATTTGCATTCTCCTTCCTTCTTATTAGTACACACTTACTGGCTTCTTGCCGACTTCGACTGTGAATACATCAGCTAATTTTCACATTAAAGCTTTCACATCCCTTGCAGTATCCCAACTGTTTGATGTAGTCATTGAGATAATAATAGAGACACTAATTTGCTTGGTGAAACAATAAGTATTTATTTGTGGGGATCATTCACATTTCCTTATAATCGACCGACAATTATGTGATTACTTAAACTTTAATTATGTGAAAGATGAGGATATGTTTTTGTTGCTCCTACTAATTTTTAACTAAAATTTGGTTTCAAAATCTTTACTTTTGGCACAATTCTTGTGAATTATTTTGTTAAAGTTCGACTTTTGTAAGTTTCTTTATTTATGTGATTAATGAATGTACTTCTTATATTTTTGATATAGGCAGAATGTCAACATACATAATTCTTTTTTAATTAATGCTCACCTTAGTCACGATGGTTTACTCACTATAGTTCAATATTCGATCAAGACTGGCTTAGTCATTTTTTATGAATTGGGATTCCATCATACTCAAAATGAACTTGAGGGGGTCATGTTCGCGATCTACATCGTTTATTACAAAATGAACGGTGTAGATTAATTTGGTTAAAATTGTACTTTTTAGATTTACACTGTTCATTTTGTAATAAACGGTGTAGATTGCAAACATAACTTGAGGGAATCCCAATCCATTTTTGTACTGGTAAAATCATAGAAAATATATTATTATTTTTAACATGCAAAAGAACGGTATAATATAAAGATATTTTAATACTGTATCATTAACTTACATTAAATGCAATAACTTTTATATTTTATGAAACAGAAAAGTGTCTAACTTTTTATAGTTTTATGAAACGAAGATAGTACTTACCTCTGTTATAAAATAATTGTCCAATTTTCTTGATAATTTCAAAGATTGAAAAAGCATTTTATAACTCAAATAAATATACTGACAGAATGAATACCAAAAAAAACTGATCCGAAAACAAACAACCTATGAATTCAAAAGATTTGAAAGTTACGTCTCCTCAGGTCCTGAATCCCGGAGTTAACGCCTCCACCACCTCCAACCTTATCGGGGTTGACGCTACTAATGCCACCGGAGTGACTTCAACTAGAAGTTCAAGCTTGAACCTCCTAAGTTCACCACCCCAGTATCAAATGCATTAGATAAGGGGATCAAATTCTATTATTTTTTCTTGTTTAGATGGAACTGATGAATTTGTATTGAAAAAATTATAAAAAGTATAAAAAATATTTGGGTTAATTACATATAAAATCACCACCTTTGCACCATTTTTCAAAAATAACTCGACCTTTTAAAAGTGGCAATCCAGGGCATCACCTTTCAATGTTTTTTAAAAATAACACAAAATAAATTTCCGATCGACGGAATCTGACCTGGAGGCCTGAGTCCTACGTGGCATTCCACATAGGACTCCACATGTGAAACGAATCGTTTCACATGTGTTTAAATGAAAACTCAAAACAGCAGCATTTTGGCTGAGTAACCAGCACGCTGCCGTTTTGAAACAAACAATGAGGGAATCTTTAACTCTTTCTCTTCCTAAAAACCGATCAAAATCCTTCCCAAATTAAAATCTAAAACTATGAACCCTAAAATTTCATCTATGAACCCTGAATCTGCACAACATTCCACCATAAATCTTTAACTTTCCCTCTTTCAAATTCCCTAGCTTCTACTAATATGTACTCTTAATTTCTATTCTTTCAAACTCTATTGTTTTTTATCTCTTAAGTTCTCTTGAAAATGTCTGTGACTGTGAACACTGAGGAAGTCGACGATGACAGCGGCCATAGCATGAACAGCAGCTCGAGTACTCAACACGCATGGTGGATTCCAAAAAAGCGATGCAAACATGGAATTGAAGCTAATGTTTACACCTCTTACTCTGAGAAGAACCCTGGTCGGAGGTTTTACCGATGCCGTTTTTATCGGGTAATAATTCTCATATTTTTTTTCTCGTTGTGGTTGGCTTGTTTAATTCGTTAGTTAGGGTAAAAAAATTGGGTTGTGTAGGCTGTGTTAATTTGCTAGTTAGGGTTACAGGTTGGGTTGTGTAGGATGTGTTAATTTGCAAGTTAGGGTTTCAAATTGGGTTTTTGTAGGCTCTGTTAATTCTCATATGTTTG
The DNA here is from genome assembly GCF_937616625.2 of Mercurialis annua. Taxonomy (NCBI): domain Eukaryota; kingdom Viridiplantae; phylum Streptophyta; class Magnoliopsida; order Malpighiales; family Euphorbiaceae; genus Mercurialis; species Mercurialis annua. The sequence goes on from NC_065575.1 coordinate 39,550,003, forward strand.
TTCTTGAAGTATTGTTCTTCAAGTTTTGAAATTTTAGATATGTAATTTTTTAAATCAGGTCTCCCATTTTAGAAGGACATTCTGAGAGTGCAGGTTTGAAATTTTAGATATGTAAATTAGTGCAATCAGTTTTGTTCAATCTGTTTCGAAAGTTCAGTTGTGTTATTGTGCTGAAAGTTCAGTTGTGTTCTTGTACCTCTTAGTTTGATATGAAAGTTTAGTTGTTTGTGGTGGTCAATCTATTTTGAAAATTCAGTCTGTTTAGAGCTTAATTTGATCTTAAACTTAATGTTGACAGCAAGATGACTGCAAGTACTTCGAATGGTATGATCAAGAGACCCCCACAGCCTTATAAGGCTGCCCTGTTAAATTTGATATCGAAGACCAAAACGTTGGAGACACAGCTGACACAGAAAGCCGAATTAGAACTGATATCGACCGAGAACGCAGAAGCTGCCATGAGAGCATCAAGAATTGTGCAAACTCATCTGAGACAGTATGCCAGCACAGTTGCATAAATGAAAGGGGAAATGAATGTGTTGCAACTCGAGATGGACAATTTGAAGGCGACAAACAAGACATTAAAATTTCTCCTTAGGGTAGTGGTGATATGTGTGCTTCTTGTACTTGCTATTTTCTTTAAGTATGCCACTATTAAAGGCAATGGGAAATTCAAGTCTATTGCTTGAATTTTGGTGATGGTATTTTAGGACTATAATTTAGTATGAATGAATGTAGTTGTGTAAGGATGCTTTTGAGGACTATAATTAAGTATGAACGAATGTACGTTTTTTATTAATTCCTAAAGTTGTTTTGTGTGCGTGGCATGAATGAAATCCTTTTGAAATTCAGGATATAAATGGGTTGTTATGAAATTCACGAAACTTGTGTAAAGTTACTTCTTTTTCAATCTATTTGTCTCAATATATAGAAAGCTAGTGCTTCATTCTTAAATTAGTCATTCATTACACATTCATAACTTAGCGCTACACAAAATATTGGTGTCATCGAACCAATCTGTAACGTAGCTGTACACAAAATATTGGTTTTATCTAACCAATCTCTAACTTAGTTGTACACAAAATATTGGTTTTATCTAACCAATTTGTAACTTAGCTGTACCTATATTGAGGCGTTTAGTTCAGCAGTTAGCAAAAAATGACTGTACAATTAGTCATTACATGTGACATCCTAAAAAATAGTAGCGTAAAATTTCTATTTACCGAAAACATCCCATCTATTGTCACATCCCAAAAAAGGTTCCCAGTAGCCTAAAATTAGTTCCCTATGCTTTCTTGCGAAGCAATGATGTAATACCCCAAATTAATTATTTAGTTAGTTGGACCACGTGTCCAGTTTTGAGTCGCAGAAGTGACTATATCAGAAAGTTTTCCGATATATAAGTTTTAGCAGGTCGGTTTTAAGGAAAACAAATTAAGCAAAAACTAAGGTTATATTTCAATTCTAAAATTAGAATTGGAATTAAAAGGAAAAATGTCAAGAAAAGTCCAAAATAGGGCACATGGACCAAAGTGGTAATTTAGCCACTTTGTGTCGAAAATAGAAATTCTAGATTTTGACGGGAAAGTATTAATATTGAGTTTCGTATTATTTATCGGAGATAATTAATAAATATATGTCATAATAAAAGAAGTTAACGATTTAGCTATAGACTAAATCGTGCGAAAGAAAAGTTGGAAAGATAAATTGTAACAAGTAAAGAAAGAAGGAATCAAAGTGGGATCTTTACCTTAATATATAAGGTTTTGATTATGAAACATATCAGAAGAAGAAGAATCGAGAGAATTGTGAGGTTATTGCCGATTACGTCGTTTCGCCGCCGTTTCTCCGTTCGACGTCTGATTCAAGCGATTCAAGCGGCGATTTCTTCAGAATCGAAAGCTCTATCATCTCCGGCCATTAAATTAAGGTAAAAGGTCGGTTTTTGGCATGACAATAATGAGTTTGTTGGCTGTTTTGGTTAGGATTGAGTTTAGGTTGAAATTTGACGTTTTTGAGTTTATTATGGCGTTTTTGAAGAAACCGAGATATGGGTATTGACTAGGGAAGTGTTTAGCACGTCGGAATGGGGGTAAAACCCCGGAAATCGACTTCCAGGGAGTTGTGCACGTGGTGCACGACCGTGCACCACGGGTGCACGAACGTGTACTGGAAGTACACGAACGTGCACCTAGCCAGGTACACGATCGTGTACCTGAAGTACAAGAACGTGCACTTTTCATGGTGCACGAACGTGTACTGGAAGTACACGAACGTGCACCAGTGAGGTGCACGAACGTGCACTTGGTTGCACGAACATGTACCCACCGTAGGGCACGCCCGTGCACCCTGACTCGCCTCCACACGTATGCAAACTGTAATTGACCTATGTGTTTGACGTTTTGAGTAATTTGACTCTAAAGGACGGGTTTCGGACTTTGAGAATCATTAATCTCGAGATTAGCTCGACGTTTTAGATAAATAATAATAATGGAAAACGTTAAGGACGTTAAGCGATTCTCAATTATGAGATATGGTATTCGCTAAGTCATCTCTACGACTAGAGATATCGAATACATAAATAAGTATAAGATGAAACTAAACCCTAAAACATAGAAGTATTATAGATATAAAAGTATAAGATTCACGTCTAACTATTAACGATTTATCAGACGTGTCAGCGAGTAGTGGAGTCAGTAGAAGCGGACTAGCGAGAGCGTACTATCAGATCGATCATATCATTACTTGGATTGCGGTCACTATGAGTTGTACTTTTACTTTCATGTATTATATATTAAAATTATTTTATATACATATATATATATACTGTTTTCACGCATCGCATTATATGTAGTTGATTGAATGTTATATGTTCATTTAATTTCTATGTACGAAAACTAGTATGCGATCCGAAGAAACTAGCTACCTATTGGGTGTCAATAGGCTGTGTGATCACCAGTATCGAGTCAGTCTAGTATGTTTGCATTTGAGAAATGACTTGACACAGCTGGGAGCTGATGATGATTATGAAATTCATGATTGTGTATATGATTTGATACGAGTGAGTACTCGGCTACGGTGTAGTCCGGAGTCCCCGTATCTAGTGGCTGGGCCACCAGCGAGTTGGACTCGCGATTGAGATTTACGATTGGGTTAAATGATAATGATTATTCAAGAAATGTGTCGCATGTTAGGATATTAGTTTCGTACGGATCAAATACATGTTTATATGTTTTATATTAATGTTTTCTTGAGATGCGATGCTATGTTTCTATATTAATACTGTTAGTAAATGTCAACTCACTCAGTATTTTCCCAAATACTGACCCCTCACCTTTGATGTCTTTCAGGTGCTTAATTTGTGGACCTAGATAGAGGCCAATTTTGAAGTCCAGAAGTCAGCTGTGTATGTTTAGTTTCTGACTTCTGTGAATGCTGCAGTAGTGGTCCTGTGTCGACAGAATAGTAGCCTAGACAACAGTTCATTTTGATTGTATATAATAACTGCTGTCATTGTTTTATATGCTTTTTAGATAGGCTACGTGTTATATGTATGTGATCCACGGCCCCAGATGCCGGTGAGATGTTTAGAGACACTAACTGATGTATATAGTGCCGCGAGGCCAGTTCGTACAGGGTACGGTAACTAGAGCCCGCGAGGTTAACATAACAGTTAGTGTAAATGTTTATATATGTTATATATTTGCTTCTGTTGTGTTATGCTATTTGTTTATATTATTTGCGAAAAATTTATAGTGATTTGAGGCTTGCTACGGGTTCCGGAGCTACCACTCCCGTTCCCTAGCGCCGGTTGCGGCTCAATATTTTAGGTCGTGACAAATGAAGACAGGTCCTTGTCCAAGTCCCCTTGTCTTTCCTCCTCGGCTAGCTCCTCTGATTGCACCTCTGTTAGCTGCTCGACCCGAACCTCTTCCGGTACCTCTTATTGCTCCTCGTCTTGAGCTTGAAACAGTTGGCATTGCGTAGGAAGGAGTTGTTACTGTCGAAGCTGCTTCACTTGTTGTTGTCGGACGGCTTCTGAGTTGTGGACCACCCACAAATTTAGCCCTTTTGTGGCCAGGCAGCTGTTCAACAAAACAGTAGAACACTTAACAATTCAACACCAAAGAACACTTAACAATTCAACACCAAAGAACAATAAGTTACCTTTTCATCTCTGTTTCCGGTTTCCTCAATTGTAGGCGCGCCATAACCTTCACGAACCTGAGACATCAAAAGTGCATTCAATGATTGCTTTAACAAATTCAAGTTGCATTCACATCATACAAATTGCATTTGCTGTTAAGAGACATATATAGATCTAACATGAACCAAGTAGAAGCAATCAAGTTAACAGTTACACAATTCAGAGGGCAGTTGACATAATATTTTGCTAGGGAACACTACAAGCATATATCATTTATTCAACACTTCAGGTAAATGACACTATTAAGCAAAAAAAAAACATTTAATGTTAACCTTTCGGGTAACCTCAAGACAATACAAAAACAAAATAAATTAATTTCATTACTAACCTTTCGAAGCTCCTTCTGTCTGATTCGCTTCTCAGCCGGAGTTAATTTTGGAGGTCTCGTGCTACTTGATGGTTGTTGTGGGTCTGTTGGACTAGGATTGATCTTGCATGGTCGACCTCTTTTCCTCTACAAAAAAATTGAATGTTTAAAATCCAGGTTTGATGTCAGATTAACTCAACAAAATAACAAAAATAATTACCGAAAGCTTATCTGGATTTTGCTTTTCTGCTTGTTGCACTGGTCGATTATGTCGTTGAGGGCAGGTCGTTTGTTGTGTCCAAAGGTATTGCATACTTTACACGTCATGAGGATTCCACGCCTTCCCAACCTTGAAGGGTCCCGATTCTCTTCTTCAGGTTTTCTCTTTTGCTTTTTCTTAGGCCTGCCTGGCATTTTCTTATAGAGCGGTGGCTTAATTGGATATCCCTCTGATGCTGGCCACATGTTTTTACCGTTCATCGGCTCCAAACCAAACTGATATGCCTGCATATACCGATGAATAGAGTAGTATTCATCGACGTAGCTTGATGTATCGTCATTCTTCCAGTGAATGGCTGCACAAGCATGTGGACAGGGTAGTCCAGTAAGCTGCCACAACCGACATGCACAGGTCAGATTCCTCATGTCAACCACAAATCCATCTTGTCCCATTGCGATTTGGAATTTATCGTTAAATCTCGGCTTAGCTTGACACAGCCTGTTCAAGTATTTCTGCTCTTCAAGCTTCTTCCTTATTCGAGGGCAAATAGAAACTGCCACACCGCTCATCTGAGTTAACTTGTTGTGCATCCTCTCCATTAAAGAACATCTAATTTCCTCGATCATAATCAATGACATGTTTTGCTCTTGCCTTAACAATGTAGCCATTGAAAGTTTCGGCCACATTGTTATCGATCATATCGGACTTTGGCCATTCGCTCAAGAACACTTTGCAAAAAATTTGTCGTCCTCGTCGCATGAAGTCATTATAAGCTGGCTCATTCTCTTCTTTCATTTCAGCCAACCCTTTGTCATGTGCAGCTTGATAAGTACTTCGGGCCACCTTCCAAAAAAATTTCTTCAACCCCGGACCCTTAAAATCCTTTTTCCAATTGTAGTAGATATGCCTTGCACAGTTTCGATGCTCTCCGTGTGGAGCAAGCTTGCTTATTGCATTGATCAATCCCTATAAAAAAAATTTAATTCAACCAAACATTAGAGAAACAATTGAATCATACATCTGTCAACAATTACACACTTAAGCAATACCTTAGGCTAAATAACTCACACCCTAAACAGTACCTTAGGCTAAATAACTCACACCCAAAATTATTAAAATCAGGTCCTAACATATTGACAGTCATCAACCATTAAAAGAAACATTAAACAAATATGACAAATAAGTCTCAAAAACAAAGATTGAAACAACAATCAGACCCTAACAACATTTTTATATGCAAATTCAGCATTTTAAACAAATTGTAGATATTTTAAACAAATTCAATATTTTTAAACAAACTCAACATTTTAAAGTCCAGGGATTTACCTTTTGTTGATCACTAATGAAACTCCACCCATTGCCGTCTAGAATACCCAAATCTCCAAACAAAATTTCTAGAAACCACGTCCAGTATTCTTCATCCTCGGACTCCACAACTGCCCAAGCTACAGGGAACATTTGATTGTTCCCGTCCTTAGCGATAGCGGATAGCAATGCACCCCCGAGAAAGGTTTTAAGGAAGCAGCCACCAAACCCAATTATGGGCCTACATCCCTTGATAAACCATTTCCTCAAGCCACTAAAGCCTACATAGAACCCCTTGAATGTAGTGTCATCGCCAAGTTTAAACTGAAACCTGCTTTCCGGATCGACTCACATCAACTCCGCCATATACGACCACAACCCCGCATAATGGTCAGCCACAGACCCTCTAAGCAATTTTAGTGCATGTCCCTTGGCTCTGTATGCCTTAGAGTTTGTGATTTGCACACAATACTTGTCCATTACATCGTCAATCAACACTGCAGCCGTCATGTTCGGATTCCTCCGAATTTTCTCCAAGTATTCAGTAGCAATCCAGCCGTACGAGGCCTGTCTGTTCTCAATCTTTCTATTGCACGTGTGCGCAGTAGTCACCCTTTTGATAGTAAAGCAGTGTGTTTTTCGATCAAAACTCGCAAACAGCCTCCAATTGCAATTCTCATCGCAATGCCTTTCAACTTGCTTCTTATTCGTCCTTATATTCCTCAGATTGTAGCCATTCAAAATGGCCCACTTTGTAATTGCAGCAGCACATTCTTTTGAATCAACAAAAACCATTCCTGATTGGAATTTCAAATTTTTATGATCTGACTTTGGATCATATATAGCAGCCTTCTTCTTACGCCTCCGCTCGCCTACATCTTCCCCCTCCTCACTACTGACATCGGAATCCACATCGCCATCGGATGTAGCATACTCACTGCTTGCATTATTCACTTCATTGTCCGAATCACCTTTTCCCCTCAAAACTAGGGCACTACTAAATTCCACATGATTCTCTGTAGGAACATAATTTTTGAATCGAGCCTTGTTCTCCCGTGCAAATTTGTACTCTTCATCGTCAGAAAGATCACCATCCGAAAGATCATCATTAGTGTCACTCTCTTGAACCGGATAGTAATCGGGATCTTCTGCTTCTGCGTCTTCAAAACTGCCTTCAATGTCATCAGCCCCGGCATTCACATCAGCCCCGACAGTCAAATCAGCCCTGGCATTCACATCAGCCCCGACAGTCACATCAGCCCCGGCATTAACAGTTGGACGCATTAGAGTCCCGGCAGACACATTTATGCGCTTTGGATTCCCGGAAGTCATATTTACGCGCTTTGGAGTCCCGTCAGTCACATTTACACGCTTTAGAGTCCCGGAAGTCAAATTTACGCGCTTTGGAGTCCCGAAAGTCACTTCTTTTTGTTTCTTCGATGTCTCGGCAGTGGCATTCATAGATGTTGCAGGTTTTGCATTCACAAAGGCAGTCACATTCTTTGCCATTTTCCCTACAACATACAACTGCACCATACCATCTTGCATTGCTTCCTTGGATGTCATTAAGTCCACGACATGCTCCTGACAATTCAGCTCCTGCAACCCACGAGGTCCATAGTCTCTATAATACAATGTATAGTCTTGGTAGCCTATCTCCTCCACAAATCCAGTCAAGTCATTGTATCCCACTTTCGTAGGATCCAAACCGTGACGACTCACAAATACGCCGCCCAAATAAAAAGCCTCCCCCTCCGTCACTGTAATCAAGCCACCATGAATTAATATATAGAGAAACTTCCATTCTGCAAAATAGACACCACAAATTGGTTACAATAAAATCACAACAGCAGCAACGTAATGCATACTTTGCACAAAACTAAACTTATGACATTAGCAACACAATGCGTACTTTGCACAGCATTTGACTTGTCACAGCAGCAGTACAAATCATACTCATTCAAACATAATACACAAACAACATAATTGTTACTAATTAAAGTGGTAATGACAGCCTATCAGTACATAAGTTAATATTGTGTAGATTTAATAGTTACAGGTCACAAAAATTAACGAAACACAAACTAGGGTTTTTATTGAATAGTTAGTTAGGGATTAAATATACAAATTGGGGTTTTCTACTGACATTGGGTTTTAATTGAAAAGTTCAGGTTCAAAAACACAAATGAGGGCTTTGTACTAAATTAAGGTTTCGAAATACAAATTAGGGTTCAAAAACACAAATGCGGGCTTTACACTAAATTAGGGTTTAGAAATAAAAATTAGAGTTTTCTACTGATATTAGGTTTCAATTCTGGTTTAGAAACACAATTTAGGGTTTTCAACACCACTTCGAAGAATGAAAAAAGGGATACAAACACGAAGATTTAATAAAACGAAGTAGAAATAGTTCTAATAAACATACCTTATTAGATCGATTCACTTCCACCAAGAAAAACTGAATACGGTTCTTTCTAATATCAGAGCGATTCACGAACAGATAATAAGCTTGATGATTCAATGATTTACAGTGAAAGCTAGGGCATTGAAAAGGGTTCGAATTTTTTGCAGAGTTAGGGTTCTTCCATGTTCATTAGTTTTAGGTTTTAATTTGGGAAGAATTTTGATCGATTTTAGGAAGAGGAAAAGTTAAAGATTCCCCCATCGTTTGTTTCAAAACGGTAGCGTGCTGGTTACTCAGCCAAAACGCTGCTGTTTTGAGTTTTCATTTAAACACATGTGAAACGGTTCGTTTCACATGTGGAGTCCTACGTGGAATGCCACGTAAGACTCAGGCCTCCAGGTCAAATTCCGTCCATCGGAAATTTATTTTGTGTTATTTTTAAAAAATATTGAAAGGTGATGCCCTGGATTGCCACCTTTTAAAAGTCGAGTTATTTTTGAAAAATGGTGCAAAGGTGGTGATTTTATATATAATTCACCCAAAATATTTTAAAATATCTACATTTATAAACTTAATATTAGTACCATATAATAAAAAAGCCAATAATTTTATATTTAGTTCAAAAAAATATTTTAAACCAAATTTTTTATATCAAAAAACTGTATTTATGAAGTAAAATTTTTAATATCTTTTTGTATTAGAGATATTTCTCTTTAAATTTTCTCAAACAAACAAAAAAGTCATAATTTAATAGTGTTTCAGCTTCCACCTAATGGATTAAGGTTGATGTTCTCATATAAATAATCAAATATTATTTATTTTTTTAGAAAAATCTCTCTTATAATTAATATTTTTATAAGATATATTTTAATTTAATTAAATAATAGAATTATTAATTATGCGAGGTGGACTGAGGTTGGTTCACTCAGTTTTTATTAATTATTAAAAATATTAATTTATTAAATATTCATTATTAAAGAGTTTACTGTACCATAAACTAAAAATCACTTGCAGTTTTTTGCTAACAACAGCTATGTACCATCTGATAAGCTCTACGTAGAATTTTCTTTACTTCAGAATTCACATTATTCTATATTTATCCATAAAGTTGAAGTTCAAAATACTTGAAAACTGAAATGATTTCTCAAAAACTTACTTAAAATGAAGATTAAGAATTTAGAAGTTGGATTCCGACCCGCAAAATATAGAAATGGAAGCCAGGGTGGAGCGTAGAAATATGACTGGCTGCGTACGGACTGTAAAAAAATGCTGTGACCGAGGGACACACTTCACAAGGTATAATCAATCAAGTAATGCACAGCTGTGTAGCGTCCTCTTGCCCCGTACCGTACACCTGCACCACCTAATTGAGACATGACATCACTGGTAAATGATCAATACACGTGGTCTATTTACATTGGTTTGACTCAAATAGTTGGTCTACACTTATACTACACTGTACCCTCACCCTGTCAAAAGCCTGAAACCTCTCTGTGTGTTTCTGGATATCATTTCAATTCCACTCTATTTTGCCCAAACCAAACACAACACCACCAAAATCATCTCATTCCCGTATTTTATTACCCAACAATTTATTCTTAAAATTAACTTCTAACCACATTCTAATAATTTTTTTTAATTAAATTTTTAGGATGACTTTTTTATTTTCAATTTATTTATCCCCACAATAATCAAACTCAAAGCAACACTCAATTCAATTCAAATCTACAATTACAACGTTAAAACAATACGAATTCGATACGATTAGTGTTATATATTCAAATATAATTCAGATTGTATGAAATTAAACTGGAATTAATAATTATTACCTCGTATGATTATAAAAAAAATCAGAGTCGGAACTCAAAAATTTGATTGAAACACGACAGAACTGTAGAACCCTTGTCTTTCCTCTCCCACTGTGCTAGGCGAAGAAGTTACCAATTTTCCAAGTTTAAATACTAATTGGCCAATTAGTCACTGATTCAATTACGCACTTAACTCAAAATTTTAAATAATTAAGTGGGATTAATCGAGACCCAATATATTTTTAAAGATTTGTATTGAATAAAATGTAAGTCTCATATGAATAAAAATTATTTTTTATTCGTTTTTTTTTAAAATTATTTTCAAAAAAAACTATAGTCCGCACTTAATTACGAAAATCAATTCCGTGTTTTATGAAATTTTATCCAAAAATCTTAAAAAATATAAAATAAATAAAAAATAATTTTTATTCATATGAGACTTATATTTTATTCAATACAAATCTTTAAAAATATATTGGGTCTCGATTAGTCCCACTTAATTATTTAAACTACGTCCAAATTTCACGAAAATTTGACGATAACTTCTTGAAAATATTTCATGGATATAAACCCTGAAAATATTTGCTTAAATTTTAAAATCATATAGTTACGATATGTTTCTAGGGAAACTTATAAATTAAACTTACGATTACATTTTATTTACGTACTCCTGGCTATATAAAATCACGACACATGGTCTAAATTGATTTTTAACAAATTTAGGGTGTTACAATATCTGAACCGAATGAAAAAACGAAATAATATTATGTATAAATTTTGATTAGAATGTTATATAATCTACAATAGCATAGTGGTAAGTGATATTATAATAAGGCCAAATGTTGTAAAAAGTCTAAACCTTTTACAAAAGTTTCACAAAAATCTTGATATTTCAATTTTGTCGATTTTTGCCAAAAATTGATTATTTGGTTTCACAAAAGTTCTGACTTTTCAATTTTGTTGATTTTGGCCAAAGATAAATTATTTGGTTTCACAAAAGTCCCGACCTTTCAATATTTAGCATGCTACATAGACGCCACATAGGTAAATTGAAATCAATCTGAGAGTTGGCCACAATTGAAACCAAATAATTTATTATTGGCCAAAATCGATAAAATTGAAAGGTCGGGAATTTTGTGAAATTTTTATGAAAGATTTGGCGTTTTTAAGAAATTTGGCTATAATAATTATTTTCACTTGTGTTCGACTCCCAAAGTTCTAAACATTTCTCGTATTTTACCTATTTTTCTAAAACGAAGTGTAGAACATATATTATTATAGCAACAAGACTCGATCCTCTGACCACATGCTAGGAAAATTCTCGTGTTATCATCACAATAACAAGGCTTTGCTATTTAATTATTTATTTATAAAAGCCAGAATGTCTCAAAAACTACTGACTTTTAAATTTTATTTTAAATAGCATTTTAATGTTGTAATTTTTCCAATAGCATCTTATTTCACATTTTCAATTGTTTCCTAAATAAAAAATTCTAAATAATTTTGTCACTATAAAGATGAAAATATTCAAAACAACTAAATATAATTATAATATTATATTCTTTTTTTACTTGAACAAATTAAATTCAAACCGTTCTTTTAAAAAATCCAAATAAATTATAAATGAGAAAATAATTAGATATATAATTAATTTTCTTAATTTATATTTAAAATTAAATTAAATAAAAATCGATATTTTAATGCATTTGACTCCGTCGCCGTATTCGGACCTGCCAAACCGGATTTGGTTTGTCTTCCCTCCAAGAAAGATGAACCAAATCGTATTCTATTGAGGAAGAGTGGAAGACAGACGATCGGCTTCTAGCCTTGGAACACGACGTTTGCTCTTCTAAACATATTTTACTGCAAATTAATTCTAATTTATTTAGATCGTGAATCTAAAGTTTGAAAGGGGATGAAAAAACTATGAATGACAAAAAAAATTGATTCATTACCAACTTTGAATCTGAGCACTACAATATATTAACGAATTAAAAATGGATAATCCCAGTAAAATACTATATTTTTATGAATTTTATCAGTTGTAATCAAATCTTTCAAAATTGGCTATTTTAACTTATTTTAAAATATTTAAAACTTTTTTTAGCCATTCGTAAACCAAATCTAAAATTCAAAATAAATTTTATCTTCAAAATGGTTGAATTGAGGTAGTTTTCCGGCAAAAATTAAAAAGCTGACTTCATCTCCCATTAAAATTACAAAGATTTAGAGAAAAAGATGAGTTGGTTTTGATTTTGGAAGAGCGTTGAAGCGCTAAAAAAATTACATTCTAAAATTTAGTTAAATGCAATAAATAAATAGTATAAACCCAACTTTTTAGCCCCAATTCGTTTACACCCTCAAGTTGTAATACCACTAAATACACCAAATCACGATATCAAATTGATTTTTTTTAACTTAAAAAGAATTCAAGTTAATACTTTGAATTTTAGCATATATTCTAAATAGGGTTTAATGTTATACAGCTAATCCATAAAGAAGTTTACTTTGCCAACTAGTTGGTTCATGCGCGCAAGAGCTAAGACCGTTTAAAACAAAAATAATTATATTAAAATTTAGTAATAATTTTGTATTTAATATAAATAAATATATTTATTTTATAAAAATTCATATTCGCAACCACACCTCCTCGACTCTACAAGACGATATTCCGATTTTGAATGATTTTTTTGCCACTATCCGACCAGCTAAAAAAGTATATTCAATAATTTTTTGAAATAAAATACTTGTTCTAACTATAAAATAATTTTTAATTTTTTGAATGAAAAATTTAGAACCCGCTCGTCTTCCTCCATGGAAGACGAACAATCATATTTGAAGAAGACGAGTGTCTTCCTCGGATGAGGAAGTCATATTCCTCAGAGGAAGACAACCACTTCTTTCTCTAAGGAAGACGACCTGGAGAAAGATAAACGAGTTTTAAATTTTTAATTTTTTTAAAATTAAAAAATTATTTAATATTTAGAAAGATAATTTAAATTATTTGATTTGTTTTAATTTTTTTAATTTTTTAATATATTTATTGATTTATATTTAATAAAAGTTATTATTATTTTTTAAAAAATTTAAAAAAATGGTTTTTTTGCTTTAATTATAACTATAAAGATCATTTATATTATTTTTAATTTGATATTTAAGGGTGTAATTGAAACTTAAAGGTGTGGATTTTAATGTTTGAGAGTGTAATTAAAAGTGAAAGGTTATCATTTAAATATATTTGGTGGTTTTATAACGTGAGTGTGCAGACAAATTAGGGTTAAAAGATGAGAATTTTAAAAGATAAATTTAAAATAAATGTGATAACAATAATATCATATTTATAAATGAAATCTATTTTTTATGATGTTATAATTTATGGTTTTTTTTTGTCAAAATAATTTATGGTGAAGTCAAGTTATGATTCATATACTATGCTTGTATTTATATACATGTACGTTTCATAAACTCTTAGAGATGAATCTGATTTCTTGTATTCATGACATACATTTCTCTTCTTACTATTTGTGTGAATCTTGCAAGGCTTAATACATTATTTGACCCCTAAACTATACACTTTTATTCTCTAAGACTCTTAAACTAATTTGATATTCTATTGGACCTCTTAACTTTATTTTTTGTTCTATTTAACCCGTCAACTGCAACTTTTTGCCGATTTGACATTTTTTCTCCTACGTGGCAAAAACGCGTGTTTTCAAACGCTTTGAAGCGCGTGAAGGATAATTAAAATGCATAAATTGTTCTATTAAACCTCTTAACTACACTATTTTGTTCTATTTGACCTCTGAACTTATTTTATTTTCCTATTGCACCTTCAAACTTTTAATTTTTACCCATTTAACCTTCTCGAAAATACAATTATTCAATTTTTATCCATTTAATCTTCTAAAAAAATAAAAAATATTGAAATTTAGTCAAATAATTACATAATATAACTTCTCGTACATGTAAATATTTGTTTACATTTCAATAATGATTAGTGAAGTTTGTCTGTTTTTAACGATATTATACAATATATAAATTTACGGTACTGTGATAATATTAAAAAAAGACTAAATTTTTAAAAGAATTATAATTTTTAGTGTGTTTCACGAATTTCCAATTTTAAAAATTTTAATACACCAGCTTTTAATTTTTTGCAATTTCAAACTTTTCAAATCAATTCTGAATTTTTAAAATTTGTGTTAAAATTGAAAAACACGCTAAATTTCATGATTTTTAAAGCCTTAAATGATTTTTTCAGGTAATATGTAAAGTACATCACTTTTTATTTTAAATTAAAAAAAATATTTAGGCTTAATATATTTTTTGACCCCTAAACCTTATCCTTTTATTCCTATGACCTCTAAACTATTATAGTGTTCCATTGGATCTCTTAACTATTTTTTTATTCTATTTAACCCCATTTCAGCAAAGCCATGTCAGCAATTTTATCCACGTCATCGCGTGTGGTGTGCACATTCCGAATGAGGGGTTAAATAGAACAAAAAAAAGAGTTAAGAGGTCCAAAAGAATACGAAATTAATTTAGAGGTTGTACAGAATAAAATGGTATAGTTTAGGGGTCAAATGATGTATTAAGCCATCTTGCAAGGTACAAATAATTCTATAGTAATGCCATTACAATGAATATTGTGATTTTACTCTTCTCGTTCAATGTATTTTTAATTCTAAGTGACGCTTTCATGTTGAGATAATAAACAACTTAATTAATGAATCAGATTTAATTAGTAAAATTTATTTGGTTCAATTGTTTTTTATAACCGGTAACTGATAGCTAATACACTATATATATTTGATGCGAGTTAATTAGTTGGTGCTGTTTATATATAAAATAAATTTAAGGAAAATAATTTTTATTTTTATTTAATAAATTATAAATATAGTAAATTATATAATTTATAAAATATTAATAAATTTTTTATAAGAAGCAACATTTAATTTAAATTTATTTAGATATTTTTTTAATAAATTTACGATTTATTTTAAAACATTATTAAATTGTAGCAGTTTTAGTATAAATTAAATAATATTGAAATCCAAAGGTATGCAATATGACTTAAAAGTTAAAACATTACATATATAGAATATCTCCACCATGTATTACATTATAAATTTGATTTTATGCATCATGCATCCTACTTTCCCAACCTAATGTACAATAATAAAGTGTTACGATACATAACTAAAAGTGGCTAATTGATTGGGAAATTAATCCATTGTAGATGTATACATCAAATAATACATGCTAATTATGATTATAATTAAAATTCACTAGTAACACTCAAATTGGACACAGACATTTCCAATGTGCATAATTCACCCGGCTAAAAAAACACAAAAACGACATGACGTGTAATACCCCAACAAGAGAAACAATGTTGAAGGATGCAATTGTCAATGTGATAGAAGACAAATGAGCTGGTAATTTCCCTTGTTTGATAAAATACCAAAATACATCTTTCAAATAATAAATAGCTAAATACACCCTTCTTCTTTCTAATCAATTTTAAGGTAATAAAAAACAAAAGTTTATTACTGCAATTGATACCATTTTAAATAACTAAAATTATTAAATATTTGTTTTTTTGGCCCGTGGATTTCTATGGTGGGAAATGCAACGCTAAGCTGTAAAGCAAAAACAGAAAAAAAAAAAAAAATCCTTCTCTCAGCTCTCCACTTGTGTCTCTTTTCTATCATCTTTTTCTTCTTCTTCATTCATCACTCCATATCAATAATCACTAAACACTGCAAAAAAAAAAAATACAGATAGCTTATTATAGTTATCGTGCGCACGGCGCACTTTAGCCCCGGGGCATTATTGTGCGCCGCCCCGGTATCTCCATGGATTCTTCTTCTTCCTCCTCTGCTGCTGTTCGCTTCATTCGCACGGCAATTATGCTTTGAAAGCCAAGTAAAAGATCGATTCCAGGCCTTTATTGTAGTTTTTAATCAGCGTCATTCTCTGTAATCGTTTTCATTTTTGTGTTCTGTTCTTGCTCTGTGTAGCCGCTCTGGCAGACCTAAAAGGAACCCTAGCGTTCCTCCGATCGTCACTCCTCTTCTCGATTTTAACAGATCGTTTCGATTTCAAATCGAGGAAAAAGAAGCGGAGAATCCACACTATTTTTTACCGCGGCAGTAAAATGCTCTGGATTATGCGTCTCTCCGGCTTCTTCTCCGTCGCGGTGGTTATGATCATTCTCTCGCCGTCGCTCCAGTCGTTTCCTCCAGCTGAAGCGATTCGATCGTCGTTTGGAAATCCAGCCGTTGATTCGTTAAACCGGTTCTCATTCCGAAAAGCTCCGACGTTCCGCAATGCTGATAAATGTAGCTCCGGTAACAACCGAGTCGCCGTAAAAACCGGTAGTCTGTGTGATCCTTCTCTTGTACATGTTGCTATTACACTCGACGTCGACTATTTACGTGGCTCAATCGCCGCCGTTCACTCTATTCTGCAACATTCACTCTGTCCGGAGAGTGTTTTCTTCCATTTTTTAGTCTCCGAGACTGATCTTGAATCGCTAGTGAGGACGACGTTCCCTCAATTGAAGTTTAAAGTGTATTATTTCAATCCTGAGATTGTTCGGAATCTGATCTCAACTTCCGTACGGCAAGCTCTAGAACAGCCGCTTAATTACGCCAGAAATTACTTAGCTGATCTGCTAGAGCCGTGCGTCCGCCGTGTGATCTATTTGGATTCCGATTTAGTCGTGGTTGATGATATTGATAAGCTCTGGACTACAAATTTAGGTTCTAGAACAATCGGAGCTCCTGAATATTGCCTCGCAAACTTCACGAAGTATTTCACCGCAAGTTTCTGGTCAAACAAACGGTTCTCCGGTACTTTTAACGGCAGAGAACCGTGTTACTTCAACACAGGAGTAATGGTGATAGATCTAGTGAAATGGAGACGGGTCGGATATACGAAACGAATAGAGCGGTGGATGGAAATTCAGAAGAGTGAGCGGATCTATGAATTAGGCTCTCTACCGCCATATCTGTTAGTTTTCGCGGGGCACGTGGCGCCGATTGAGCACCGGTGGAATCAGCATGGATTAGGAGGTGATAATGTGAGAGGGAGCTGCCGGGACTTGCATGCCGGTCCGGTGAGCCTGTTGCATTGGTCGGGTAGCGGTAAGCCTTGGCTGAGGATTGATTCGAAGCAATCGTGTCCGTTGGATGCACTGTGGGCACCTTATGATTTGTACGGACATTCACATTGAGTTTTATGGTAAATTCGCTTCCAGGACTACTGTTAATTCTTCTTTCTTTTTGTCACTAATGTTTTTTTTGTTCATTTATTTGTCGATTTGGCACCTGTTCTTGATTATTTTTTTGTGTCTTGTTAGTGTTCTTGCTAGAAATTTTCTACTCATTATCATTTTTTTCAGTCATATAATTTCAAATTAATTCTGAGGCGATTTGTGTTGTATAATTCAATTCTATATCTTTGTTAATTCCGTCTCCGATGAAGAATAAAACAAATTACAGAAACTCAACATTTATTTATTTTTTAAAAGCATGGCAGGTTGTGGTGTCGGTCAACTTGTTTTTAATAATGGCTACTGTGCTTACTGATGAGTGGAAGGAGAGTAATTTATGAGCTTTGATTTTTATTTTCTTTTATACCAACAAATTAAAATAATTAGGTAGATATTTCTTTTCAATATTTTGTACAACCTTTTCGGTTTATTGCAGAAAAGTTAGATAAAAGATAAAGTTGTATTTCTAGATCACATATACAAGTAAAGAATCAACCCAATCGAGATCAAATAATTTACTCTAAACCATAACGATTTTGATCAATTAATAAGTATGATCCAATTTCATCCGTAATTAACTTAAAAAGATAGTGTCATGTTCTTTAAGATCAAATTAACCAAAAGCAAATTATTTAATCACAAATTAAAAGTTCAAAAACCCGATTTAGATTTTTGCTCTACTCCAAGTAAGGATTTGTCCGATTTTTATTTGCACATATAGAATAAATGCCGCAATACTGCGTTTTTTTGACCCTTTACAAAATATATAGGGGTTGTAGGTGGAGTGCGAGTGATTTAGAAAAGCTAGCCAGTCCATTTTGTGTCATGACCCAGACGAATATATTGTGCTAGCCGGCTGGAGACGAGTTTGCTTGTATTAGGCATTGGAAGAATCTAAGAACAGGCTGTATATTAAAAGAAAATAGGAGTTTAATTCTCGAATTTGTAGTAGTAGCATCAAAAGGGGACCCATAATTCAATTGTTGCGTAGGAAGTGTCCAAAAGTAGAATTGGGGGCCGACACCTTTTGCCCTGGCAGCACACGTGGCCGTTTTGGTTAGCTCACCTGGAATCAGCTGGTTACATGTGGTTCCAAACCATTCCATGATTGGTTAGATTAATTAGTTTAATCTGCAGCTGCAATATCTTTTGGTTCTACATTGTTGGCACTGCTTAAGGGTAAGATAAACTTAATTAATTTTAGTTAGCAAAAGTGATTAGGACTTAGCAACAGCTTCTGCGAAAAGAAATCATAGAAAGATCGATCAATCTGACCTTGACAGATTTGTTGTCCCTAATTATTGCTATCTTATTTTATAACACCAAAATTAATTGTTTTTTATTATCTTAATCATCAAAATTGGATGGGTGTAGAATAGCAATGATCTGGTGCAACCATTAGCGTGATTCAACTGTTTTAAAATCTCCACATAGTGTGCACCGACTACTACATGGGCCCCCGACACGATATTTTCGTTTGTTTTTTTGGGCTCAGATAGAGTCAGTGGTTCATGTGGTCGGAGTTGCTGTGTAATGTATAATAATATGTTTAATTATTCATAGTAAATTAGCAAATTGGAATGTGTATGGAAATTTTGTCTCAATCTAAGTAAATACATGTTACCTTTGCTGCTAGTTTTATGCTGGCCAAATTCATTTAGAGGTCCCTGTATTTTACCTTTTCATTCAACAGGTCCTCACCACAAATTTATAGTCTTTCTATTCCCTCTACAACAATAATTTCTATTTTCATGCCCTTCGCATGGACGGAATTTGACAGCCATTAGCTACTAATTGTGCCAAATTTATGCAATCAAGACTTAAAAGAATTATAAATAATGCTCATCTAAGGGTCCTTGTATAGTATATTTATTTTTTTGTTTAGGAGGTCCTTGTATTATACAATCTTTCTTCAAAAAGTCCTTAAAGGCATCAATTATAGACAATTTTTTCTTTTCACATTTTTGCTAGCGGCGAGTGAGATACTCTTATAAATTTTGTCCAAATAATGGCATGAAAATCAAAATTTAGATAGCATATATATAGCATTTAAATTGGACCCATATAACTTTTTTTATTTGATTTCTTTTAGTTTGATTTTAAATTTCTTGCTAATTTTTGGCTATATGTGTCTACCATGTGCGATGACGGGATGAGTAAAGAAAATTCCAAGCTAAGTTGCTTGTTCTTCTTTCATTTTTCTTCAGCTTGCATAGCCAAATTTAGCTCTATTCTTGGAAATCATTCCACCTGGTTTATTTAGTCCAAATACAACATTTCCTTCAGAGTTTATCCAAAGAATAAACTTGTGGGAACATCTTATCATTTTGGGGTCTAAAATCAAACTGTAGCATGTGGAGAAATGAATGAACAAAAATGGGGCAAAAACACATGATTAGAACCTAAAAAAAGAGTTGAGAATTTCACTATCTTTACAGCTAAGAACAGGCCATTTAGATTTACATGAGCAACAAAAGAGCATTATATTTCTATGGTCCACCACCAAACTTTTGTATTCTACTTAGATATTACAACATTTTTTTTTTTGTAATTGCTCGAAATTAAACAAGAATGTAGTAAACATCACAGACTAATTAATTGATGAAAACAAGCATGTGGGCTACAGCTGCAAGTAGAGGTAAAGTGGGACAATGTTTCATTATATTGGTTTCTTGATCTTAATCAACAGGACCACATGCTATGCAGAATTTTTTAACAAAATGAATGCTGAGGAATGTGCCCAAATTTAGTAGTTTTGAATGTGGGATCCCAATTCTGAATTTTTTATCATTGCTTGCAACTAGAAAAACACGTTCAATTCCCTTGTAAATCCCTTATTTCCTG
Source organism: Mercurialis annua (assembly GCF_937616625.2). NCBI lineage: Eukaryota > Viridiplantae > Streptophyta > Magnoliopsida > Malpighiales > Euphorbiaceae > Mercurialis > Mercurialis annua. Next base: position 39,570,380 of record NC_065575.1, read on the forward strand.
AAAAGGAAATTTTGGTTGATAGATTTGTGTCAGCAGGAATACTGAAAATAGAATCATAATCATTCACTTAAGAATAATAAATCAGCAGAGGAAAATATAAGGTTGAGGTAGGTCCTCAGCTGCAATTACATGTACTATAAAGTACACATAGAATTACATTTTTGACAATACCAGAGTAGGATATGATATAAAGCTGAGAAGCTTCAATTTGGGTCTGTTGCATTTTCCTACGGATTACTTGCACAACACGTCAAGGAAAATGAAACTTCATGTAGTCTTTCTTTCCAGAAGGAGGACTAATGTAGTACCACAGCAATGAAATGATTGCGGATAGCAATTCGGACCACATGTACACAATGGTCGGGACCCTCCCGCTTCTTCCCATCAACTTTCGCGAATGGGTACAGATGAGACGGAACCCAGAAGCTGAAGAACATTCCTCCAGCAAGATTGCTCCACTCTGGATAACTATTGTACATGGTCCTTGCAGCTCCTTCTGCAATTGCAATCATGTTGAACATCATTTTGGTGATTGGATACCATTAAGAAGCTCCGGTTAACAACATACAGCTCAGCAAACTCGTCATCACCGTCTTCAGGCGCGGCGGATGTCGAGGTCAATGTGAATGTAATGTCAACCTGCTATAACTTTCAGAAGTCCGTGCAATACTGCTGCAGGGTGAGCACTTGTTCCACCGATCAGCCAACACTGCTCGTTTCACCACCAATCATGGATTGATTCCTGACCATTTGATTTTGAGGAGTGTGAGCAGGCAGAGAGTGATTGTGATGGCTAACAAGAACACTAGGAAGGTTATTCTGAGAGATGAACTATGAACTGGGCCGAAAATAGCAATACTTCCGGTAGGATGCAATCTCATCCTTGTGTTTCTTTATCTTCTTAGGTTTCCTCAAGAACAGCTTATTTTTCTTTCTGCCAAACCATCCGAGATGTTTTGTTGTTCTAGGAGGACTGAACCCATATAGTGCTGTTCTGCGGAAAATGCAACCAGTTCCTACATACATTGGACCCTGTAATCCATCAAGAGCTCTCATGCTTACATTACAGAACACTGTATTCTGATTAGCATATCTATCACTCGTATCAATTCCTTCAAATCTTTGTGGAAACTGAACATAACAGATCCTATCACCACCTCTATCGAGCATAAAACACATTCCTTCTCTCAAAGCCAAAGAATTATAAATGTAGAGCATTCATAGCTCAAGGTTTAGTATGAATGGACCATTGGACATGATTGCACTGGTTCTGACTAGAGCATTCATAGCTCCAGCTTTCTTGTTGTGGTCATAACCTGGCCTCTTCTCGTGAGACACATAGACTAGCATTGGCAGTCTGATATCAACTTCTCTTGTGTCAATCAAATTCTCACTATCTGCTTCTGCCCCAAAAACGGATTCCGTATTTGGTGGAGCTAGCATTGCCTGTAATCATAAGCAGAAAGTAAATAACATTCAACTAAAAAAACACAGTAGCTATAAAGAGGGAGAATTTACCTGAACAATGCAAGCATGAATGTGTTGAAACAAAACATCAATGCCTGGAAGGTCTGATCTCCGTTTCGGGTTTCGAAGATTAGGGGATTCAAAACACTCTTTTAGCACAGAGAGGTCAGTCATTCTGTTTACAGGGCAGAGTTTGGGAAGCTGATGAAGCACCCATATTAAGGCAAACCAGACCTCACAAGTTATAGACATCCCCCACAACCACATGGCCTCGCAATTCGAGTGACGAATTGTCCATGTTAGGAACAATCCAAGGGCCACCACCAGACGAATTGCAATGAGCAGTCTCTGTAAATTTTAATCTCAACCTAAAGTTCAAATACTAATGTCGCAACATCAATCAAATAATTCAATTACAAGAATCAGCCAAGAAAAAGAATTAATTTAGGGTATGCAAATTGCAAATGCAAATAGCCAACTGTACTACCTGGCTGAACTTGTTCAATCGGTGCTCCTGAATATTATCATGCAAACTTCACCAAATATTTCAATTTAAGTTTCTGGTCGCACCGACGGTTTTGCCGGACGTGGAGCCGATTGAGCAACGGTGGGGTTAATGTGAGAGGCAGCTGTCGAGAGTTGCATCCTGGTCCGGTTAGTCTGTTGCATTGGTCCGGCAGCGGTAAGCCTTGACTGAGGATTGACTCTACTTATCATTATTTTATATTACAGCAATGCTTTTTTTGTCAATTGCTCTAAATTGAACTATTTACAGGTGTGGCCCAATGGCTAAGCCGCCCTTCCAGTCAGGAAGCTCGAAACCCTCCATTAATGGAGGAGGGCTGTTACTGTTTGCTGAGGTTTTCAGCGAAGATGGAGAGTATAGTGGTTTTTGACAAAAAGGTCTATTTCAATCCTTTAATTACATACACAATTATTTGAGTCCTTAAAGTAAAATTTTAACTTAAACTCTTAAAATAGGAGAAAGTAAATCATCTAAATCTCTAGTCATATAGTATAATTTAAAAATATTCTTAAATTTTGCTAATTAAATATTTTTAATATATAAAAATCAATTATAAAAAGAATACATATTTAAATAAAAAATTAACTCAACTAATAAATTTTTAATTTTAAAGAAGTTCAACGACAAAAAATGTGTAATGTCATATTATGTAGTATTGATCTGATCTAACATATTATCAAAAACTATGCTAAATATGTTGTGTTGGTGTTACCCATTTCTACCTGATTAAATAAATATGTTAAATATGTGGTGTTGATATGACCTATATCGACTCATCTATACTATACTATATATAAAAGTACGGATGGGAGGGGGGGGACAGGCAAATTTACTGAATAATCCTTTTCATTTAATACTAAATAAAAGTTTTATAGTCATTAACTAATTAGTTATTTAATTAATCACTATTGTAATTAAATCCTAATTAGAATAGATAGCTAAATTATCTTCAATTTAGTTTTTAGTATGTAAAAAATAACTAAATTGTCTCCAAATTAGTAGGCATACCTATTTTTTAGTTTGATTGAACTACAAATTAAAATACTGTATTTGGTCAATATATTATTATTTAAATTTCTATCTTATTATTTTTAAAGATATTATTAATAAAATAAAATTAATTATTTAATTATGGTTATTATAAAACCAAAAGAAGAATAAATTTAGTATGGAAAAAAATTTAATAACCGAATATATTATATTTATTTTTACAAAAATTCTTAACTAATTTAATATTAATTATAAATAAAAAATTGATATAATTAGAATAAATTTACTAATATATACATTGACGAGTTACGTTACGAGCCACGTGCATAGCACGTAATGCGAAACTAGTTTGAATAAATGGATGGAACATGCCATGTTAATGACTTATATTCAGTTAATTTATAATGAGTAAAAGTTGTTATTAAACATAGAGCTAAAAAAGGACAATTTTAAAAATGAATCAATGATGCCCTTCCATAGATTCATCTATATAAGCAGTAGCTAAAATTATAAAAATAAGAGTTTGAATTCCACTTGTAAATAATCGAAGGAAGCTGGTATAAGAACCACTAAAGGTGCTAAAGATTATACGAGTTAGCACACATAATCCATTTAATATTCTTATCGTATTTGTGTTAACATAATTATTAAATGGGTCGATATTTGTGTTACCTCTAACCGTATCAATAGAAGGAGTCTAACACACGACACAATCACAACCCGCTATTCATTCTGATACCCCTGGATGTAATAAACATCACAGACTAATTAATTGAAGAAAACATGTTGAATATAGCTGCAAGTAGAGAGGTAAGTGGGACAATGTTCCTTTAATCTTTAATTCTTGAATCTTGATCCTAATCAATAGCACCACATGCAATGGAAAGTTTACTTAACGCAATGAATGTTAGGAAAGTGTAACTTTTACTCATTCAGGAGTAGATGAATTAGGAGTTCTGATTGTGGGATCTCAATTCTGAAATTGTTATCAGAAAAAATCAGGAAATATGGTTCATAGATATGTGTCAGTAGGAATACTGAATACAAAATCATTAGCAATCACTTGAGAATCACAAATCAGCAGAAACATATATATGTTTGGATAGAAAAAATATAAGCTTGAGGTAGCTCCTCAGCAGCAATTACACATACTATAAAGTACATAAAGAATTACACTTTTAACAATAACAGAGTAGGATGTGAAGCTGAGTAGCTTCAAATTGGATCTGTTGCATTTTCCTACAGATTACTTAATTGCTCAACACATCAAGGGAAATGAAACTTCATGTAGTCTTCCTTTCCAGCAGGAGGACTAATGTAGACCCATAGCAATGAAATGATTATGGATAACAATCCGGACCATACGTACACGATGGTCGGAACCCTCCCGCTTCTTCCCATCAGCCCTTTCGCAAACGGGTAAAGATGAGACAGAACCCAGAAGCTGAAAAACACTCCTCCAACAAGTTTGCTCCACTCTGGATAACTACTGTACATAGTCCTTGCAGTTCCTACTGCAATTGCAATCATGTTCAACATCATTATGGTGATCGGAGGTACCATTAAGAAGCTCCACTTTACAACGTACAGATCAGCAAACTCGTCATCTCCATCTTCAGGTGTAGCAGATTTCGAGGTCAATGTGAAGGAAATTTCAACTCCTGCTATAACCTTGAGAAGCCCTTGTAACACTGCTGCAGGATGAGCACTTGTTCCACCTATTAGCCAAAACTGTTCGTTTCGCCACCAATCGTGGAGAGTGATTCCAGACCATTTGATTTCGAGGAGTGCGAGCAGGCAGAGAGTGATTGTGATGGCTAATAAGAATACTAGGAAGGTTATACTGAGAGATTGGACAATGAACTGGCCTGTAAATAGAGATACTGCTGGTAGGATGCAATAGACTATGAGAAACATAGAGGTGAAAGGGTACATTCCAACGTTGAAATATGCAACCCTCTGCAGGAATTTCATCCGAGGACTGGCGAATAACGCGTTGTTTCTTGAGAAAAATATTTCTACTGAGCCAGTTGCCCATCGAAGAACTTGATGTAACCTGTCTGTCAGATTGATTGGAGCTGTGCCGCGAAATGCATCTCTTTTGGTGACGCAATAGATCGATCTCCATCCTCGATTGTGCATACGATAACCAGTCACCACATCTTCTGTCACAGAACCGTAAATCCAACCAACTCTTTTACCCCACTCGGTTTTATCCTCATAGAAGCATGAGATAACGCTAATTGCTTCAGCAACAGTTGCAGCATCCAAAGGCTCCCTCGGTACAGCAAGTGAGCCAGCAGGTCTTCCATGATAACCCCGTCCTTGTACATCTTGAAGCAACCTCCCCTGGTATTCTGCAATTGGAATAGACGCAGCCAGGGAAGTTGAGTTCCCAAACCGTTTAGGAAGCAACAATGACTCGATTTCTGCATCATCATCATTGTGATCAGCGGTCATTTGCAAGGCTATTTCATCCTCGTTTTTCTTTATCGCCTTACGCTTCCTCAAGAGCAACTTATTTTTCCTTCTGCCAAACCACCCGAGATGTTCTGTTGTTCTAGGAGGACTGAACCCGTACAGCGCAGTTCTGCGGAAAATACAGCCAGTTCCTACATACATTGGACCCTGTAATCCATCAAGAGCTCTCATGCTAACATCAAAGAACACTGTATTGTGATTAGCATACCGATCACTAGGATCAATTCCTTCAAATCTTTGTGGGAACTGAACATAACAGATCCTATCACCGCCTCTATCGAGCATAAAACACATTCCTTCTCTCAGAGCCAAAGAATTATAAATGTAGTGATCACAGTCAAGATTTAGTATGAATGGACCATTGGACATGATTGCACTGGTTCTGACAAGAGCATTCATAGCTCCAGCTTTCTTATTGTGATCATAACCTGGCCGCTTCTCACGAGACACGTAGACCAGCATTGGCAGTCTGATATCAACTTCTGTTGTGTCAGTCAAGTTCTCTCCATCTGCTTCTGCTCCGAAAACTGGTTCTGCATTTGGTGGAGCTAGCATTGCCTGTAAACATAAGTAGAATGTTAAATAAGATCAAACTTAAATAAAAGACGATAGCTTTAAACTTTAAAGAGCTTTAATTTACCTGAATAATACCGGCATGGTCTCCTCTTGAGTGGTCGGTCTCTCCTGAAGTCCAAGTCCCCGGCCAATGAGAACCGTCCGACATCCAAGTTGCCTTTGATACCATGAGAGGTTCTAATGGATCTGATCCCATTTCCATATGCTTCTTCTTAGCTCGAAGCTCTTCGTGGGCGTTATAAGCATCGGATCTTCTCCGGATTGATTCAGGCAATGAATTAACCCTCACCTTAAATTCATCATATTCTCTCTTCACTCTTCTCCTCTCTCTAACAAAGTCAATCCTAACTTTGTTCTTCAGAACATTGCGTTTCTGACTGAAATACGCCTCAGGATTCCTGGGTGCAATGTCATGTTTTCTGCAGAAAGGAACCCAAATTCTTGCAAAGCTAGCAGTCTCTGCTAGAGCTTCAAATGTCAAAAGAGAACCACCATCATCCGATAAGTAACAAGCAAGCTTTTCGACAGGATAATCAACAGCAAGAATGGAAAGAATAGTATTTGCAGTGACAAGAGGTGGTTCTTTCTCCGGATCTGCTGTTGAAACAAACACATCAATCCCTGGAAGATCTGATCTCCCTTTCGGGTTTCGCAGATTGGGGGATTCGAACCGCTCTTTTAACACAGAGAGGTCAGTCACTCTGTTTACAGGGCAGAGTTTAGGAAGCTGATCAAGCACCCATGATAAAGCAAACCAAACCTCACAAGTTATAGACATCCCCCATAACCACATTGCGTCGCGATTCGGGTGACGAATTCTCCATGTCAGAAACAATCCAAGGGCCACCAAACGAATTGCAATGAGTAGTCTGCATAATTATATTGCAACATCAAACAAAAGAGTTTAATTCCTAGAACCAGCTAAGGAATAAGCCATTTAAGAAATCTAGAAGCACAATAAATACTTTTATCAAGAAAGCAGCATAAACAAGTAAATTCTAGTCAATTTATATCCAAATTATGAATTGAACAAAAAATATACACATTCCAATTAAACAGGAAAAAATCATGTACCTATAGGGACTGATAATTGCAGCAGAAACCCCAACTTTCCGAGTCAAAGGCCTTCGACTTCTCTCTCCAAAATCCGGAGGAGGTTCATATCCGTTAGCACCCGACCCGCCTCCATATCCGTCTTTAGGCCAGACAGCATTACCATAGCCATAGGTTCCTTTAGTCTCGAACAACCACCTCGTATGATCAAACTCGGGAGGATGATTCAGAGCCTTAATTGACTTCACAAGTGAGAGTCTCTTATCCAATTTAGGCAAAGGAAACGCCTGATCTTCCTCTTCCCGTTCCGCTTCATCGTCGGAATCCTCATCATCAAGATCCTTATACGGTTCTTTACAACCAGGACAATGTCTCTGTCCATTAGCCCCCATACAATCCACGTAACAATCTCTGCAAATCTTGAATCCACACTCACATTTTTCTTGAAACGCTTTCTCATCACAACCTTTCATCCCACACAGACCCCCAGATTTTAACGACTTGGTCATCTCTACCGAGCAGTCTATAACATGGCCACGCGTGACTAGATTAGCACCGCCGCTGAAAATGGTGTCAGAGATAAAACTGCGGTCCGGGTCGTCCTCGTCGTCGTCGTTCTTGATATCTAGACTGGACTGTGAGGCGGAGGTAAGCTGGTGATCAGGCGTGGGAGGTATATGAACTGTGTAAGTGACGAAATCGGAGTTGATTTCTTCTGTATTGTTGTCATCTTTAGACATTGAACAGTATCTACCGCCACTAGAAGTACGGTTCTTACTGTTACTTAACGGGGAATGGAGGTTGTTAGATATAGAAGCTCTCGGTACCGGACTTGTTAAACCCATGCTTCTAATTCCTCCTCCTGATGACACAGATATCGTCACCGGAGATGACGACGGCGAATTAGCCGCTATCACCATTTTTTTGGAACACAAAATAAAACAGAACCCAGATAGAGAAATTTTAGAAGGGAGGTGAGGGAAATTTAGTTTAAACTGAAGAAGAGGAGAGAATCTTGAAGTGAAGTGTTATGGAGTTTGTGTTAGTACAAGAAGGGGGTTTAATTATAACGGTCGGAAAAAGAGGACCGTTGATGGGATAAGATCGAACGGTAATAATTCAAACGAAACGGTTGTCTATAGGGATGTGACATGTCCATGTGGTCCTACGCAGACAGGAAAGTCAAAAGGTTTAAGGGCTAAAAGGACATTCTCTCCTTTAAATTGTAAGCCGTTGAGAAAAGGGTATTTTTCAAAATTGAATAAGTATTAATTTTATAATAATGGCGGTGTGATTCAAAAGTTTAGCCCCCTTGGTTGCCAGTAGAATATTCTTGGAATTTGTATATGCATCTAATTGAATATTTATAAAAAAATTATAAAACTAATAAAGTTTATAATGCAGTTATTAAAAATAAAATAAAATAATTGTATATTTTTTCATAAACATATCAAATTTGATGAGGATACCTAATTTACTTTGATGCTGAGGTCCTGAGTACTCCCTCCATTCCACTCTAATTGACAAAATAATTATATTTCAATAATCAAGACAAGTTAATATATGACATAAAAAATTATTTATATACCCTTCTATTGATAATGGAGCTAATTAATGCTATTAGTATATATTAGTCAAATTTTCATTAAATACTCACCATTTTCCATAAAAGACATAGTTTTAAATAAGGGTAAAGATGGAAAATTAAAGAATAAAATTATAGTTATGTTAGTTTTGTCAATTAGAATGGGACAACAAAAATTCCATATTTTATCAATTAGAGTGGGACGGAGGGAGTAGTATTTTTTTTAGCTTGAGTAATTAATTGTAAAGGGGTCACATTAAAATGCCTGAATAATTTATAAACATTGATGTCTTTTGCAGTTTGTGGGAGAATTTAATCACATAATCTTAGAAAAATATTGCCGAGTCTACATATCTATCATATTTTCAGTTAAGTAAACATTATTTATTCACCAATTGAATAAACATTAAGTACTTTTGAATGGTAAAATAAAAAAATGATCATAGAATTTCAACTAATACAATCAGCAAAATTTAGGGAAAAATATTGTTAACTTTGATGATGAGGTGTTATTCACAAGATACGATCAACCAATTTTTAAATCGCACTGTCATGTTTTGATATGATGTTAATTCCTCCTCTATTTTTAATAGAGATGTCAAAGTAGTTTTAGAAGATGTCAAAGTAGTTTTTAAATTTTAGAAATTTGATTTCAATGTGTAATCCGTAAATGTGAATTGGTAGCTAGATTTTTTTTTATCGATGACTACCTTTACATTCATCATTTTTTTTATGAAATGACTCACTCAAAATTACTCAAAAATGTTTCATCTTTATATTTCTTACATTGCATTTAATAGAATTTTAATCCTTGACAAAAAAAAATACTTTCATGAGGAGGAGTAATCAACAGCAAAGTCCTCTTATCAAAATCAAATTAAAATTCAAAGGGCAACTCAACAAATTTAGCTATAAAATTTTAGCCACTCTTTAAAAAAAATTATAATGAAGTTTATCTTTGGTTAGGAGGTAATTTCTGATTCAGCCATTGTCTGCTTATCTGGTGAATGGCGATAGTTATCTAGATATGTTTATAGATTTGCATACCCGCTTAGCCCGCGAGTACCCGTTTGTTTTAGTTCGTATTTGAAAGTTAATTTTATCTTAAGTCCGGCTAGAGCCCGAACATGTAATATGCCCGAGTTTTTATGCACAAATATTCTTTATATAAGTCCAAAAAGGCTCGGCCCTCCACATATATAAAGTGTAAGGGTGAGTTAGACAACAAATATATATGAAGTTTGAATCGGACTCGGGCTTATATAAATATAATAAAAAGTCTGGATATGATCCGGTCCAAACCCACTTCTTGAATAGATCTAATAATGGGCTTGCGTCCGTATATTTTTTCAAATTCGACCATAAACCATGCTTGTCCGATTTTTTATGGGCGGATTTCTATGATTACGTAAATTTTCATATATGAAGGCCGAATCGGGTCGACTTGCATTAAAAATAGTCAAACACGGTTGGGTCCAGCCCGAGCCCGGCAAGACTCAGGCCACGAACTCAAGAGTTGATTAAGATTTGCTTGAAATATGAACTTCAATAATTTTCAAAAATTATTTAAATTATGGCAAGCACCAATCCCTTAATCTTTTTTTTTTTGTCAAGGATGGAAATCGACTCTCTCTAGTCTCAATTGTTAGTTTCTTAGTTATCAAGGCGTGGTTCGAACCCACAACCTCTTAATGCACTTAGAAATGCCTTAACCATCCAAACTAGGCCCACATGGGCACCAATCCCTTAATCATTTAAAACTAAAATAGCTAGACTTTCAAAAAACATCAACAAGCCTCATGCAACTATATAATAATGCATCCATGCAACAAGTCCAAACAAAACCAAGAAAAGTAATCAAACAACCTAATCTGCAGAAAATATCATCAAACTATGAACTAAGTTTACATTTGGAAGATAATTAATTATACATAAAAAAAAATACTCGGTACTAACCATACAATTAGAAAGCGACGTAAATCATAGGACTTGGTCTTAAACCATTTTCTTGTCCAATTCTCAAAAAGACCACTTCTTCAATTCTTTAAATTTTTATTATTTTGAGGTTAAATGCTAAAATCATCAGCCGGCATGCCATTAATTCAGTTCGATCGTTCAAATTAACCATCTCTGCTATAACTTAACGCAATCTCTGCTAAATTGTCAAGCTTTTTTAATGGCTAATTATATTCTTTTAATCAGTTTCATTACACTCTCAATCTTAGTTCACACTTCTTTATCTCAGTCACCATCGCCACCGCCGTTAAACGACACATGTAACGGTGTTTACTTGTCCTACAGCTACACAGGAGGCCGCCCTCTCCCGCCAACTGATGACTCAGCAAACCTACCCTACAGATTTGAGTCTGTTATAACGGTGCTCAATAACGGACGTGATGAGCTCAAGTCATGGAGGGTTTTTGTTGGGTTTAATCAGAGTGAGATTTTAATTTCTGCAACTGATGCTGTGTTGGCTGATGGTGATTCGTTCCCTGCTTTTGTTGGGAACGGTACCGTTTTTGTTGGGTTTCCCAGAACTGACTTAAAGACGGCTATTGAAACTGCCGGCGATGTTACTCAGACGGAGGTCAAGGTGATGTTGATCGGAACCCGGTTTGTGAGTGGAAACCCGGATGATGATGATCCGTTACCTGCTAATTTGACTCTTTCTAATCATGGCTATTCTTGCGCTGCTCCGATAAGACAAGGTATAGATGACTTCACAACCAAGTTAAAGATCATTAGTATATATTACTATTAATTTTTTTGTATGATTTAAATGCGAATAAAATCTCGAACTTTAGTGTAACTTGTAAATAAAACATGAACTTAAAAATATGGTAAATCTTCATTCTATCTCGCCGACCTGCCACACAACTCTGAAGTAACTAAGTGTCAAGTTTTGAACAATCGGAACATCGGTCTACTTTTTGTTAAAACACGCTAATATAAACACTATAATATATATTGTTCCAGCAGCCATATCAGTGTTTATCAATGAAAAATAGATTGGTATTTCAATTTTTTAAAACATGAAAATGTTCGTGTTATAATTGCCAAATACGCTAAATTTTATGATTTCTTTTTGGCTATAAACTCTCTTGCTTTTAATTCAAAATTCGATCTTTTTAATTTAGGATCTTTTCAATTCAGTATTGGTGGTTAGTTTCTTGGCAGTGGTAGCGCAACAATCTATATTACACGAAATCTTATTAGATCGTACAATTTTCGGAAAGGCATTTAAAACTCCGATGTTTGTTGAAGATGTGTTGTGTTTTGACTAATGTAGGCAATGAGCTGCAGCTTTGTTGCATTAAAGATTTGAATGCTGCACCAAACAGTATTCCTGAAGATAATTTTGAGCCTCGGGACGACGGTGATCTTGTAATTATGTATGATATAACAAGAACGTATGACAATGATTATTGGGCTCGGGTTTCAATTTCGAACCATAACCCTCTCGGTCGGCTCGAAAATTGGAAATTAAGCTGGGATTGGATGAGAAAGGAGTTCATATATGAAATGAAAGGAGCTCATCCGTACATTGTTGATACAACAGAATGCATATTTGGTGAGCAAGGTCAGCACTACAGGGGAATGGATTTTTCTAAAGCTTTGAGTTGTGCGGAAAGGCCTACAATTGTTGATTTGCCTCCAACAAGAGCTAATGATTCTAACATTGGCTTGGTTCCTTTTTGTTGTCGAAACGGGACTATTCTACCGCATTATATGGATCCGACCAAGTCTGCCTCGGTTTTTCTGATGCACGTTTTCAAGATGCCTCCGTATTTGAACAGGACAAAGCTCGATCCGCCACAGAATTGGAAGATCAATGGCACCATGAGTTCAGATTATCAATGTGGATCTCCGATACGGGTAAGTCCGAGCAGGTTTCCTGATCCAACTGGTTTGCCTTCGACAACAGCAGCAGTAGCTAGTTGGCAAGTTGTTTGCAATTTAACACATTTCAAGGAGGAGAAACCGAAATGTTGCGTGTCATTCTCTGCATTTTACAATGAATCTGTTGTACCTTGCAGCACCTGCGCTTGTGGCTGCAATAACAATCCGAGTCAAACCTGCAATGTCAAAGAACCGGCTCTTCTTCTGCCATCTGAGGCTCTCCTCATCCCATTTGAGAACCGGACTCGTTATGCTCTGAAATGGGCTGAGATGAAAAAAAGAACAGTGCCTAGTCCTTTGCCATGTGGGGATAACTGCGGAGTTAGCGTAAATTGGCATTTACTCTCGGATTACAAAGGCGGCTGGACTGCCAGAATCACCCTATTCAACTGGGGTGAAACTAGCTTTGCAGATTGGTTTGCAGCAGTTCAGCTGGACAAAGCAATTCCAGGGTTTGAAAAAGTATACTCCTTCAATGGATCTGTCCTGCAAAATTCGAGCAATACAATATTTATGCACGGTTTTAAAGACTTCAACTATCTCATGGCAGAAAGGGATGGTGACAATCCGAGAAAAGATCCACGGATTCCTGGTTCACAACAATCCGTGATCTTATTTACAAAGAAAACTACTCCGGGAATTGATGTGGCTGGTGAGGACGGGTTCCCAACTAAGGTTTTCTTTAATGGCGAGGAATGTGCACTTCCTGCAGTACGTCCGAGCAATGGCGAAAAAACCAGTGCAGCAATGAGTCTCCTCAGCCCTCTTCTAATTCTAGCAGTCTTCTTGATGCAATGGTAATAGAAGCCTTATTGTTGTTTCTCTTGTAGCTAGTTCAAGTTCTGATTCATCAATACTTTTATACTTGTCTGACTGTAAATCAAGTTCTATAGATCTTACTGTGTTACTCATATTTACTGTGTTTTTATATGTGTGCTATTGTAAAACTTAAATTCAATTTCATTCATTCTTGCATAGTAAGCAATCTCTTTCGGGTTTTTAAGATATTCTGAGAGACAGTAGGCATGCAGAGATGGTTTATGAAAACAAAACTTTTATTTCCATATATGTTTTAAGTCGTAAAATGACTTCGCAGCTGATGGAATTGATTATATCAAAACATTGGTGATTAAGAAGAATAAAAAAGAGATAAAACTGACTACATCTAATCTCTGCTACCAGCGAAAAAGAAAAAACCTTTACGAGAAATGCAGTTTCATTGAGGCTTCTGGAAGTCTGATTTATCAAATTGGGTAGCATTGTTGTATTTGATTTGAGGTGGTTCTTCCTCTTGCTGCTGGCAAAACAAAAACTCAAATCAATCCAACTTATTCTCTGTGCAGTTTAAGAAGTAACTTGATTAGAATTTGAAATGAAAAACAAACCTGAATGAAGGGGCCATGATAAATCTCATTCTGCTCAAATTGTTGGAGGTAAAGCGGAGGCTCGTAGATCAGCTGAGGTGTTGTATCTCCGTGTAACTCATCAAATGAATTACGAGCTGCAAAGTTTTGAGTAATCTGAGCAATATTTTCTTTGTTCCTGCAATCATACTCTTTACCATAACTGATATAAGAAAGAGTTTTGCACGAAGAACCTGCGTCAAAGTTGCCGTTGAACTGATAGTTATTTGCAGAAGGTTGGGCCATAGGGTAGTAACTCGGTTCCACCATTCCGGAGTGCACAAACTGCCTCCCTGGATCGCTAAAAGGCGGGCCAATGTTTGAGATCACATTTAATGGCACGCGTAGACCTGCTTGAGCATCCGCGATACTTGGCAAAGGGTATTGACGCGTACTGTGTCTATTGGCAAATAACTGGAGGTTTTCTAGTGATGGAGATTGCTCGGAAATGAACGGTCTGTTTATCCTTGACGGCATGAAAAGTTCTTGCTTTTGCTGTGGAGTCTCATCTTGCTTTCGAAGATGGATTCGATACTTCTACATCATACAGTCATATTAGTCCATGCGAAATCCCTCATTAAAGATATGATACACAAGAAATATATGGAGAAACTACCTGAAGGTGACTAGCAATATGTTCCCGAGTAATGTCATGAACATTCATTTGTTGCAAGCATTCCAAAATTTTAAGGGGAACCGCAGCTGTAATTACATGAGATAACAGTGAAAAGAAAATTCACATTATCACATGACATTAAAGAACATATCAAACCACTTGAGCTTATAAAAGCGAAAAACACTACTATTAGGAGACAAATTAAGAGTAATCATACATTCACCGAGATGTTTAACAGCTCGAACAAATTTCTCGTGAAGTTCATCCGTCCAAATCATTCGCTTTTTGCCCGTAGCTGCAGGGTCCGAGGCCTCACCAACACCATCATCATCTTTGTTGATTTTTCTCCGTTTTGAGCTTTTAGCGTCTCTCGTATTTGCAGGAGTCTTATCATCATCACCACCACCATCAGGTTTTGTCAACAGCAAATTACTACTACAATCTTTCAAGTTCATCATCTGTCCGAATTCTTCTTTGGCAGAATCTTTTTTCCGACGAACGACATGCTGCCATATCATTCTTAGAGCTTCCATCCTAATAGGCTTGATCAAATAATCACAAGCGCCATCAATAACACCTTTCTTTACAATTTCATGATCATCGTCGGACGACATCACTAATTACATAACACAACAGAACTATATTAAGTAAAGATTATCAAAAAATCATTATATATGACAAATCGAACTGAAATTGAAACTTTAACTTACAGACAACAGGCAGATCTAATTCAACTTCTGCAACCTGAAGAAGCTTGAATCCGTCTATATCCGGCATATGCAGATCAATCACAAGAATGTCAAAGTTGTTCTTCTCATCTCTAAGCATTACTAAAGCATCCTTGGATTTCAGACATGTGGTCACTAAAACATGCAGATTTTTTTAGTACCCTCGAAAATCACAGTCAAGATAAGTTAAAATTTAGAGTTGTTATTTCTGTTACAAGTAAACAAAAATTCAAATGTAATTCTGTTATATCATGATAGAGTGCAAACACTTCTGTTATACCTATTCTAAATTCACAATTCAAAATTTGAAGTTTTATAATCTTCTAAAACCAACTAAAATTTCGAAAACAAAAAAAAAACAAACGAAAATCATAATTTTTTTTACGTGAAAAAATGAAACAGAACATAAAAAATGTATTATTCGTGCATGCACCTTTGTATAGGCAAACTTTAAGCATTCGTCCGAGAATTGTAAGACAAGTCCGATCATCATCAACAACAAGAACCCTTAAACCGGTCGGAAATTCACCGGAAATAAAATCACTTAATTTGCCATGGCCATGGCTATGGATACTACTCGCTTCTATAATACCCTTTCCATTGTTATTCGTTTCCATCTCTTCAATAATATATTATGTAATCTTTACTTTTTTTAATTTAAGTGATGAAAAATATTGAAGACAAGCATGGGATGAGAAAACAGAAGAAGAAAAAATGTATGTAAGTGAAGATTCAGAGTATATTTATAGGAAAATCTTTGATATTTTTTGAAAAATCTTTTTAATTAAGGTGAGTAAATTAAATACTTAATAATGAGAAACTAATTTATAGGATACTTACTAACCCTTGTAAATATCTGCCTTATTTGGTGGAACTGATTTAAGAAATGTAACTCCCTTATTCGAAACCAAGGGAAGAGATAAATCTCATACTTCTCTTATATTTTATGAGTATAAATAGAAAAGGAATTAATTTTTTATTTCCATTTTCTATATTTTACTTGTATAGGAAATTCACTCACGTTTTATTTTGGCAAGAGTGTGTTTGTTAGTGCAACTTCAGTCCTGAATAGGCATTTAAATAAGACTTGATTCTTGAAATTTAAAACAAAACAAATTAACATAAATTTTAAACAGAATTTAGAGGTAATTTACTTGATAAACATTCATAACTCAAATTTCAAGACCCAACTATATACTTTATTGGATATTTGCAAAAATTGCGATAAAGAACTGTTACAACAAATTTGTATTCAATTTAGAATGTTATATCAGAACTATAACAAAAATCTAACTAATGTAAAATGGGTCAGAAACATGAACCGGGCTATCTTTAAAATATTAGCAGTCAGAATTAGATTCCTATGGATGTACATAACAGAGGTTACAGGTAACTTTAGAGAAACAACTCTTTGAGGATCAAGAGAACAAGCATGACGAAACACATAATAACGAGCACTGTCGCACACTTCACCATTCCTCCTTTCTGCTGCGACCTTTCCGCCTGCAATTACACGACACCAATCATCATATTGTTGAATGGACCGCTAATACTAATCCAATCCCCGATGCACTAATATAAATCTTTGAAAAAATCAAATGCTTTAACGTTTTCACTTCTTTCTTTTAGATGAAACATTCAATCTAAAAATATATATAT
Source organism: Mercurialis annua (assembly GCF_937616625.2). Lineage (NCBI taxonomy): Eukaryota > Viridiplantae > Streptophyta > Magnoliopsida > Malpighiales > Euphorbiaceae > Mercurialis > Mercurialis annua. The sequence continues at coordinate 39,587,364 of NC_065575.1, forward strand.
GCTAGTAACATGTGAATATGATGAACCCCACATTAATCATAATCAAGAGAGATATAGGACATACGCATTTCAAAAAGTTTTTCTTTTAAAGGAAAGATAAAAAGAATACCTTCTGTAGCTGTTTAAAGCCCTCCTCTACGGATGTAGCAACACTCTGAATGTTATGGTCTATTCTATCAACAATTGTACCCTGCAAGAGAACACAAATTTTATTGCTACCCGTAACTGATAAATACGTTTACAGCAAGTTAGAAATTTGAGGCCCAAACCTGGTCTATCACAAGGACAGATAGGTCCTTCATAATTTGTGCGAGCTCATGTACTGATGCCACGACCTACAAAGACATATAACATCATTTACAATAAGATTTAAACACCAAACTTTAAATAATCAACTAAATACATCCTTATACCTGATTGATCTCTCTCTCCCTTTCCTTAGTAAATTGCTCACTCTTCTTTAGCTTACTCATTTGGTGATCGTTAAAACCCTGTATTTGACAACCATGTAATTATTAAATTGATCCGACAATAAGTTTTAAGAGCCCTTTAAAAAAGAAAATCGAACAGACCCAATAATGTTCATAAAAAGGTTCCGACTTCTGAAATGTGGTCTTATATCTGACTGTATAATTCCTTATGAGAAAGTGTCATTGTGTATTATTCAATTTTCATTTCTGGAAAAAAAATTAGATCTAAACTACCCTAGAAGTAGATAACTCAATGTAATGTAGAATGTTTTTAACATGAGCCACGAAAAGGAAAAAAACGCATACCACATCACTGAATTCACCATCTTCATATGTAAATTTGTTCTCGTTTAAGTTTAACTCCAAGTCAACCCCATCATTTCCCTGAACCATAAGACAACTGTTTTAAACAATTAATAATAACATAGTACAAGCGCAGCAGGTAAATGCAATATCACCAAATTTAAGCACAGAATAATGCTACAGAAAACAATCACCATTTTAAGCAAATAGTGTGTTTAAACGATAAAAAACAAGCAATTATAGATTGTTATAGCATCAATCAATCAACACTGGTCATATAAGCATAATAATAACATTATCCTAAGAAAATGTATGCAAATTTGTACATACGAAGAACATACCTCCTTTTGCTGCTGGAGACGCCTAAGATACATTGACTGTCTTCTCCGAAGATCCATTGAAAGATTCTGAAGTTGTACCGCAAGAGAACGCTATAAAAAAACATAAAAATCACATCTATTACCATGAATTGAAATCCATAACACACCAAGCATCGATAAAATGACCAACTATACTAACATTCAAAATACCTGCACATTTTTCCTAACATTAGAATCCTCAGTAGACTCAGTAACAGAAAGTTTCTTTAACCTCTTCTCAGATTTCCTCAACAAATCAGTAATCTCTCGCGTAAGAGACTCAATCAATCTCTGATCATCTTTACCGTCTCCGAACGAAGGCATTAGCGCCTTGGAGTGAGCTTTAACTAATTCCGCCATTTTAGCTCTAATTCGTTGGATATTCACATTCATTTCTTCGGTATCGTCCACCCATGCCGGTGGCAGACCAATAGTAAATGCATCGGCAGAACTACTGCACCAATTAGGCAATTAATAAATAATTTATGGATAACAGTATTAAAAGAAACCCTAATTTAAGTTGCAATAATAATAATAATACCTAGAAGGACCGGGATCGTCTTCTTGGGTACTGAGTGGAGCATAGGAGGAGTGTTTGGAACGGAGAAATGAAGTGCTGGACATTTCGATAACCGCTCCGTTTAAAGCAACGGAAGCTGACGATGATAAAGGAGCACGCACGCTTTTGACTGCGTCCCTGTGTTTCTTGAATAGCGACGTTCGGTTTCTCGTCGCCATTGATGACTTGGAAGAAATCAAATCGAAAGCTCAGCGATAGGTTAGTTTGATGAATTTATTTGAGATTGTGAGGCGGGAGAGGAATTGAAATTGAAGAAAATTTTCGAATTTTTAAGAAGAAAGGTGGTTAAATTTGGTACCAGATTGGTTGTGGAGCTTGGAATTTTGAGTCGGAATGTTGCTTGAAAGTGGGAACTGATGCTGCTTTGCGCGTTTCCGTTAGACCTGTTCATGGACTCTTTGAGAAAATGGGCTTTCTGAGTTTGGATTTGTTCTGGCCCAATTTTTATTTTACATTTTTCATTTTCATATTTTATTTAAACAATTACAAAAAAATTGATAAATACTCCTAAAAGTTTCATAAATGCTAATCTTTTTTATTTTAATTCATCGGATCTCATTAAATTGAATATGAAACAGTTACATTTGTGAAAAATTCGGGATAATTTGAAACTAAATCGGATGACCTGACATGGAACAGACAACATGTTGCCTGATTCGCAGACCTTACTTACAAAAATAAAAATAAATTATTAATTGTTTCGCGAATTAAGTGCAGTCTTCAATCACTCTTCGTTCAAACTTTTCCAAACACCAGCAAACTCACAGCATCTGATTCAATCAACGCTTGCTATAACACTCCTTCTAAAAAAAATGACAACTCATTCTAAAAAGGAGACAACAAACCTTTCACAGAGAAAAGACAACAAACTTTTCATAAAAAAAGGACAAAATAAAACATTCATAAAACAGACAAATAATAAAAAATAAATAAAACTAGTATAGCTCATAGACGAATCCATTTTGTTAATGAAAGATTTTCAATATATCGTCTTGATAATTGAATTGCGCTTCGTGATAAATTTTAATCCGTCAGAAAAATGAAAAAGAATTATTTATTATATTTTATGAACATAAACAAAAAGGGTGACTATCGTCAATAGAAAAATTAAGACATTGACGGCTGTTAAAGAAAAAATAATAAAAAAAGCTTTAGGCGGATAGGGTTTGTTAGAGAGAAAAGAGAAGAGAAGGTAAGAAGCAAACAAACAAACACTTAAGTTTGTGTGGTGTTTTATGCTAATCCTTTTTAAAAAAATCACTCAACACATTTTTATCTTTTTGGTTAGAGGTATGGACTTTTTAGGTCAGGATAGGATTTTAAATCAAGGGTCTAAATTTCTGGCTTTAAAGTTTAATTTTAGGGGTTTTAAACCTCTTTCTCTAAATCCCCATATAAGAACGCATTTCTAACATCGAATTGATATAAACGCCAACCAAAATTAGCAGCTAAAAACAAGAGAGCATGAACAATATTCATTTTTACTACGGGAGCAAAGGTTTTTTGGTAATCTACCCTATATGTTTGTGTATATCCTTTTACAACCAACCGAGCCTTATACCTTTCTAGTGAACCATCAGCTCTATATTTCGAAGTAAACACCCATATACATCATATTACTTTCTTTCCTTTAGGCAAGTCTACAATTTTCTAAGTCATATTTCTCTCTAGGGCATTCATCTCCTATTTCATAGCTTGTACCCAATTCTTATTTCTAAGGGCCTCCTCAAGTGTTTGAGAAATTGAAATAGAGTTGAAGGAGGCAAGGAAAGTCTTATGTTGTGGAGAAAGTCTATGAAATGATACTAAATTTGACATTAGATACTTAGTGCATTCTCGGGTTTATTTCCGATCTACAATAGGCAGATATAAATCATCAACTTCGCAAGGAATAAATTCAGATTGAACACACAAGGGTGAAGGTTCATAATTAGTACCTGATTTTTCGGTACAGATTATTTGATAGGCAGATCTGAATTATCAACTACACAAGAAATAAATTCATATTGAACACGTATGGGAGAAGGATTAGAATCAGTACCTGTTAGATTAAGGACTTTCTTCCTTGAGTAAAACTTAAATGGCGTAGCAAGATTCAAACCAGTTTTAGCTCTTGTCAGCTCTGTTTCAAGGGTAGAATCAGGTTCAATTTCATTATTAGCATGTTCAACTTCAGATTCAGCAATAGGTTCAACTTTAAGTGTAGGATCAGATTTGGAAGACTTCAAATCTGATCCAAGATTAAATTCTTCATCTTCCCACGAACTCCCCCCCTGAATAGGAGCACTATTACTATGAAAGTAAGGTATCTGTTCAACAAATGCGACATCTATAGAGGTAAAATCTTTTTAGAAGGTGGATGATAACACTTGTATCATTTCTTTGTATTAGAGTATCCCACAAAAATACATTTTAGGGCTCGCGAGTCGAGTTTTCCTCTATTATGTGAATGGATATGTATGAAAAGCAACACAACCAAACACTTTTGGAGGAAATTTTCCAGAGGCATTAAAATCTGGATAAAAATCAGAAAATATAGTTACAGGACTTCGATTATTCAATACTTTAGAAGGTACTCTATTTTTCAATTATGTAGCAGTTAAAACAGTCTCTCCCCAAAAGGATTTTGGAACTTTACACTGAAATAAAATGGCTCGAGTGACATTAAGTAAGTGCCTATTTTTCCGTTCGCAATCCCATTTTGTTAATGTGTGTCTACTCAAGATGACTCGTGTATTATACCTTATTATGGAAAAAAAGATGAAAGAGTTTGATTAAAATAATCTTTTGCATTGTCTAATCTTACTCTTTTAATCGAACTTCCAAATTGTGTATAAATCATTATAATGAACATTTGAGAAATACTACCCACTTCAGATTTTTCTTTCATAAGATATAACCAAGTAGTTTTAGTGCAATCATCAATGAATATGACAAAAACCATTTAGATTTAGAAAGATCATAAATTCTACACGAACCCCAAATATCAGTATGTGTCAAAGAGAAAGATCTAGTAGATCGTGTATTACTTAATGGAAATGATGCTCGATGATGTTTAGCTATTTCACACGTATCACAATGAAAACTACTAAAATCTTCATTCTTAAAAAGCAAAGGAAACATGCTCTTAAGTAAAATAAAAGGTGGATAACCAAGACGGTAATGGTGAAGCCAAATTTCAGATTTATTAGATGGGTTACTTGAGAAACAGGTGAGGGATAACTGATTGCTCTTGTTCTTATTGTCACTCATGTCCTTTAAGTAATAAAGTCCATCGTTAACCTTGGCAAGTCCAATCATCCTCCATGTAACCAAATCCTGAAAAACACAGTGAGTAGAATAGAAAGTTACTTTGCAATTTAGATCTTTGGTAATTTGATAAATTGACATAAGATTGGTAGATAATTTTGGTACATGCAACACATTATTTAGGGACAAAGAATCATATATTTTTATTGTTCCTTGACCTGCAATAGTTATAGGAGATCCATCTGCAATAATAATTTTTCTATTTCCAGAACATGGGTTATAGGAATTAAATCTGATTGGACTATGAATCATATGGTCAATGGCTCCGGAGTCGATGACCCAAGAGCCTAGAGAGGACATACTCGAGGCATTTAAATCATGAGAGTTGAGGCACTTACCTGATTGAGCTAATGAACACGTACCAGAAGACTTCTCAAGAGAACTTAGAAAGTTTCTTAGCTTGTTAATTTCTTCCTTCTCGAGATCTCCAAAATCAATCTAGTTGGATTTTTCTGGAGATTGATCTTCGCTATTAGTTAAGTGGGCTTTTGCTCTTTCTAAATCCTCCTTTACGACTAAGGACTTGTTCCTTCCCATGGAGCTTTAAGCAATCCTCTCGCGTATGGCGTGATTTTCTGCAATAAATGCACTAGATTAGGTCTTTATTTGATTCTGGACGCCAATTACCAATATTTGTTTCCTTATTCTAAAATTTTGTGGAAACCATTGCTAAGCCTTTTAATGTTTTGGAATCAAACATAACTTTTCTCCTATTCTCTTCAGCCCGAATCAGTGATATTGTCTTATTTAGAGATGGTAATTTCTCCTTACCTAATATCTACACTCTTACCTGATCAAATTTCATATTGAGACCAACAAGGAAATTATAAACTCTATCTTTTTCAATAAAGTTGTGCAAGGTGACTGCATTATCGCTACACAACATCTGAATACACTGATATTGATCCATTTCTTGCCACAAATTTTGTATAAGATTAGTCTACTGAGTGACCGAACGATTACCTTGTTTAGTGGTTGCAATCTTCGTTTTTATCTCATAGATCAGGGCTGCATATCCTACCTTTAAGTAGGTCTGTCGAACAGCATGCCATATGTCTTTAGCTGGTTATAGGAACATGCAAGTGTCACTTATTTCAGGTAACATGGAATTCCACAACCATGACATGACCATGGAATCCTCTTCATCCCAAGCATTGAATTTAGGATCCTCCTTTTTTGGTATAGTTCCAAGCAAGTGACTGAGTTTGCCTTTTCCTTTGAGGAATGTTTGAACAAATTGTGACCACTTTAAATAATTTTTTCCATTCAGCCTATAGATTGCCTGGATATTCTGTAAATCTCCTATTTGTTGAGCGTTTAATGACTCAGTACTAGAATTGATTTTTGACGTTTCTGACATGTTGAAGTTTTCAACAAGAACAAGAAGGGGAATCAAGGCCGAGAAAAGAAAAATCAGTAATGAAGGCTGAAAAAAACTGCACTTCACTTTAGAGGCTTTTAAAAAGAAAATACTCAGCAATGAAGGCTGATTGAAGAAGGTTCCAAGAGCAATCAATCCCCCCCCCACGCATCTCACGTAGGCCGAGCCAAATTCAAACTATGTGAATGGACAAAGCTCCTATACCATATTGGATTCCATCTTAAAACTAATTGATGTTAAGTGGAGGTCCCCAACCAATATTTAAACACATGTCCATTCACAAACGCAATCAATATGGGATTCCCACTTCAATACATTTTTATCTCTTTTTTTCTGGGTTAGAGATTTGGATTTAGGCTAGGATGGGCTTTTAAATCAAGGGTCTAGATTTTTAGCTTTAGAGTTTAATTTTTGGGGTTTTAAGGTTTAGTTTGTAGGGTGGTGGGCGACAATTTATTTAGTCAATCGTCGGCATGGGTTGTGGCCGGTGGTGGCGATCGATGGTAAGGATGGTGGTTGGAGGTGAGGGTGGTGGCCAGAGGCTAAAAGGGGGAGCGGCAGTCGATGGTGGCCGGCTGAAGGTGATAGCTTGCCGAAGGCGTTGGTGGCGGCCGCAAGTGATCGAGTTCGAGGGATTCCGCTTCAGTGGGTGTATCCTTTAAACTTGACAGTTTGAGGTTGACGAGTCATGTAGAGTCCACTTCGGGGGTGGATCTCCGGAGACTTGACACACTATAATACTGAGTTTGGTGTAATTTAATATTTAAATTTTTACATTGATAACATAGTGATAACATCTTACATAGTGAAGCAACCTCGCCAAAAGTAATTGTTGCTAAGTCAAGCAATTTTTCGACCTAGTGTTTAGGGGGGTCACCGAGCTACAAGAGATGACGTCACACCTTGGCCTAACATCGGGCAAAGACCATCAGAAAATATTTCCCCGAGCTGTGATGATCGATATCACAGCTCGGTTAGGCAAAACTATTAGGTCGGATGTCACGACCCGATTTCTCGAGCTGCGACCGATGCTAGGGAATGTGAATTTTGGTTCAAAAACCCGTAGCAAGCCTAAATTTTACCTAAAAAAAATTTCGCGTTTAAAAATCATTATAAAACTTAAGTATTTAATTTTCAAAAATTTGGCAATATAACGGCTATAATTTTAACTAGCCAACACCTGTTAAATCTCAAACCACCCTACACCATAAACTTTATACAACCACACATATATTGCCAAGTACCATTCTCAGCATTTATAAAATATACATATTAAGTTGTGCACATATTTAAATAATACATAGTGCGGCTTGACCAGGTGCTCTATGCCCTCGAGCCGCCACCCTCATCCTAGGTCCTCTAGCTCACCTTGGAACATTAACTCCCCTAACTACCGATCCAGAAGTCTCATCTCTATGGACCAGAGGCTTTGGCCTCTCACGAGGGAAATAAAAAGGAAGGACAGGGTTGTCATTCCATTCACGGTCACTCATTATCCCATATGCTCATGTGTGAAGTTAAACAACTCAGCGAAGTCCGGTCCCAAGCCTCTTACATAGCGGCGGTTCACTTCCTCATTATCCCTATCAGTTTCCGGGACCGCTTGCATCATGCAAAGAAACTCTTAGTGTAAGATTATATAGTGAGCACACCCCTAGAAAAGATGTTCAACATCGCTCTGAGGCTATTCAGACTTGCCTTTGCCTAAGTCTCCCTCAAAGCGCTACTTCCCTATGATCGCGGTACCTTTGGGTCTCAGTCCAAAACTGCCATCTCTTAAACACTTCAATGTCAGAATCTTCAGAAGGATCTTTCGATGGATCCTCTTCTTACTCACTTTCTTCGCTAGGCTCTTCTTCATCCTCTTCAAGCAACTCTTAGAGTGTTACAGATCTAACTTGACCTTCAACCCCTCCATTACCATTATTCATTACCCCATTCTGATGGATCTCTGGCGATCCTTCACCATCAGCTAAGTACCCATTTTGATGGACTTCAGGTAGCCCACCATCCTAGCCTAACTTGTTGAGCAGGAGGCGCTTCCTCCTCATCTGACACTGCATAAACTCGTGCTCTCCTTAACCCAGGCATACTATAATATAAACAACTCCAAGATAAGGTACTATAGGCACACTTAATTATTATTCACACGCAATATGTGTAATTTAATACGTAATTCTTAGCACTTAGTCTACATTTATAATTCATACCCAAAACACATTAAGAGTTGATAAAAATAACGATTACAAGTCAAGACATGATACAAATCCTATGCTGCAGTTTTTTCCTAGTTTGACTCTTCTAAAGTAGTGGTATCCTGGACCAACTGCTCTGGTACCACCTTTGTCACGACCCGATTTCTCGAGCCGCGACCGGCGCTAGGGAATGGAAATTTTGGTTCCGAAACCCGTAGCAAGCCTAAATTTTACCTAAAAAAAATTCGTGCTTAAAAATCATTATAAAATTTAAGTATTTCATTTTCGAAAATTTGGCAATATAACGGCTATAATTTTAACTAGCCAACACCTGTTAAATCTCAAACCACCATGCACCATAAACTTTATACAACCACACATATATTGTCAAGTGTCATTCTAAGCATTTACAAAATATACATATTAAGTAGTTAAACTATAACTACCTCTGATGTTTGTTTGTTAATCAGAAAACGAGACCTAACAAAAAGCTATAGACAGAAGCGATTACTAGCCCAAAACATACTTAAACCGCTAATAGGACCTTGATAAAAGTGTAAGTTTGAACTACTGCAGCGTTAGAAAGCCAGAAGTTGTACATGCAAAAAGTGATGAGCCTTCCGAAACAAGGAGTGGAGGCTCGACCTGAACGCTATCTACTGGACACCTGAAAAATTTAATAATCAACGGGTCAGACATAGCTGAGTGAGTTCACAATTTACTAATAGTTATAATTAAAACAAGGTCGCATTAAACAGTAAAACATACTTTGCTATGTATTCGAATAAGACTTAAGTAGCAATTTTCCCCCTCAACTTGTAAGCAATGGACAATTAACACACAAATTAACTTTGTGGTCAAATTAGTCATGAACTTGCATATTATGGGCAATTAGTCCCAATTTAGCAATTTGCCCCTAAACTTGTAAATTATTTGTCCCTCAATTGGCAATTTGTCCCATCAAATTTTAAGCTATTTTTTCAAATTGGGGCTAATTGCCCATAATATGCATGTTCATGACTAATTTGACCACAAAATTAGTTTGTGTGTTAATTGCCCATTGCTTACAAGTTGAGGGGGCAAATTGCTATTTAAGTCATTCGAATAATAATAATTTATAATGAAACATACTTTGATAATAATGATTAATTAGTCATACATAAACATAAAATATAATTTAATAGTTTTCAATATCGGATCCGTTCGAAACCCTAAACTCAAGTGCTATGTACTTGTTGGACACAATCGATAAAAACTATTTTTCGATCATATCGTCCAAGTGGTCGGGTCCCGAGATAGTTTGACCGAGTTACCCGCAACCATCTCTTAATCCCAAGTTGTGGGTCCCGAGATAGTTCGACCGAGTTATCCATTAGACACCGGTTCCGAGATAGTTCCACCGAGTTAAACCTCGTGTCTATCACATTTCTTTTATCCTCCTTTTCCTTAATCAATCGATATTCATAATTTATCATTTCAAATCATTGACCATAGACGCCTATACTCGTATCAGTACTGGTGATCACACAGCCTATTGACGCTCAATAGGTAGCTCGTTTCCCACGGATCACTTATCGAATTTAAATAATAACTCCGCAAAATAAACGATTATAAATTCGTATAATAAATGTATGCATATCGAAACTAGTAAAATAACAATTATTTTAACTAACATCTCAAATTATCTATGGCAATATACATGCTTCAAGGTATAAAAATATAAAGAGCATCAAACTAATTATTATATACTCTTTACAATATCCGATACTATTTTAATGGCGATCTCGAGATCTAACCTTTGTCAACGATAAATTACATTACCCTTAATAAATCCAAATTATAGTATGAAATATTATCTTTCTAAAGAATCAAAATTAAATTCTAATTTCACAAATGTTTTAGAATATCATTTTATTTGCAATACCCTCTAAAATAAGAGTGTTTATCCCATGCATTAGTTGTGTCATGTCATATTTACAACAAGCCAATGGAAATTTGCGATAGAAAATCTTTTATTTATTATTTAGTTTTTTTATTATGATTTTTTTTATATGACTAACGCATCATTGGTTTGTTGCACGAATGACATGTCACAATGGTTGCGTGCAATAATTTTTGTTAAAATAAATGATTACCCAAGTAAAAGACATAAATGACCGAAAACCTTCGATCGGTTCGCACACTTTCAACAAACAGACAAAAAATGGGCAAAATAGTAAATAAAATGGGTCGGTCCAAAAAAGATCAACCAGCTAAAAGACTTTTCCTATTCTCCCATAAAATGGTGGTTTTGAGACGATACGCGGGAATTGGAGGTCGTTTCGGGATCAATCAAACTAATTAAAACCCAAATTTTTTCTCCACCTTCCTCCAATTTCAATCACATCTTCTCGCTATTAATTTCTTCATCCGTACGATTCATTACATTTTCCGTACATTAATTTAATTTTACAAATAAAAATCTGCTGGTCAGAGTAAAAATTGAGTGATGGAAGACGATTCATGGAGCTTTGCTTTTTCGAATACTTCATCGAGAAGCTACCAGTCAGCTCTTAGATCTCTTTCTGGTAATTTCTTATGCCTAGACTCTAATTTTTTTATTGTTTATTAATTAATTTATTTATTAATTAATGTTTTACTTATTATTGTGTGGTTTTGTTTTTGATTAGATCTTTGTATTGATTTAGAAGAGGTGGATGGAGATGGTAACAATAATAATTATTATTATGAGGAAGATGAGGGTGAGGATGATGTACGGACGGAGTATCCGTGTCCGTTTTGCAGTGAGGATTTTGATTTAGTTGATTTGTGTTCTCATATTGATGATGACCATCCTTTTGAAGCTAACCCTGGGGTATGTTGTGTTGTTTTTTTACATTTCTTATTGTAAAAATTAATTTCATTTTCTAATGTATTTACGGTTTTGCCACTTTTTCTGTGTTGACTCGTGATACCTAATGGCGACTGGTGTTTATGTTTATTTTGTTGTTGAAAAGTTTTGGCTTTTTTGTTTTGTTCAATTTGTTTGTGTGTTTAAGTTGTTCTGAATGTTTTATGTAATTGGTTTTTGCTTAGGGTTTACTGTTATTTGATTGTTTGGTTGGTAATAGTTTTAGTCTTAATTGTTCCGTGTTTAGTCTTAAATGTTCCGTGTTTAGTCTTAATTGTTCCGTGCGCCCCTGGAAACATAGTTCCATCAATTGCTGGTTATTTTTTTTCATATGTTAGTCAATCATGTAATCGTTGGACATGTCTACTCCGACTCTGCATCCTATGTATTATTCTAGTTTTAAACTTTAAATTCTTATGTCTCGTTGTCTAGTGATGTTACTCACTACTATTCAGGACTTCACTTGCTGTATTTGCTAGCCCTAGCTTTAAAGTCATTACGCACATTTTGATTTTGACCTCTGTAGTTTTCATCAAAATAAATTGTATTGTCAACATTATTAGCGATAGATGCTCAGTTTAAGTTTGAGTATAAGTTCATAATTCTTTATAACATTTTAAGATAGTTTTTTAGAAAGCTCGATTTTCCTATAATTCTTATTAGTGGCATCAGACTTGAAGTTAGGAACATGTCTAGATCTTATTTGTCACATCTAACTTGACATCAATCGGGTTATTACTTTCAGTGCTTCAGTTGTCTAATATTTAATAGGTTGATTGAATATGTTTTTGCTGTAATTAGGATATTTGTTGGTATGCCTTATTGAAAATCTAATACTGCATTTCTTGGTGCAATTTACTTACGGTACGACTATAACTGTTGCAGATATGTCCTGTATGCGCGACAAGAGTGGGGACGAATATGGTTCGACATATAACTATCCATCATGGGATCATTTACAAGATATCCTTTTGATTCATTTGATATTTGGAACTTGGAATTAGCCCTGACTGTCCTTTTGAATAAATTCAGTTACTTAATTTTTACTCTTTGCTCTATGTTATGGTTTTAATTAGAGTTGGATTATATTCTGTATTCCTTGACAAGTAATTACAGGTTGCAAAAGTTAAAGTTTCAGAAAGACGAGTCTTACTCAACTCTTTCCCGTCTAAAGAAGGAATTACAAGATGGATATTTCCAATCCCTACTCGATGTGCCATCGCAATTGGCATCATCATCGAAGACGGAACCTGATCCTTTGCTGTCATTCCTTTACAATGGAACTCCCGCTGATAAAGCTAAAAGCATGCAGCCTGATTGTTTAACCAATGTATCTTCAGAAGAGAAAACCTCTGATGCAAAAATCGTAGAAAGGTTAGTTGTTTGCTGCCTTTATTCACATTCTCTCTTGGAAAGAAAAATTGATTGCTTAGATTAATCTTATTTTACGTTGCCAAGTGTGAAAGAATTCTATTGGATGGGATGCTTAAGCAAAACTATTTTAAATTATGAGCATGCCAACATTCTGGCGACATATCTTATAATATAGTAGGAATGGAACAAAGATAAATAGTTAAGGTCTTAAGTACTCTTAACTCTTGGGGCTATGATATAAATGACAAGCCATGAAGCACAGACACTTCACGGAGATGCTGTATACAGGAGGAGGAGGGCACGGGGACACGGTGAAGACATGTATTGGGGATGGAAAATAAGCGTCCCAACAGTTTTTACTATTGAAAATAGGGGATACATTATATTTCAGTGAATACAGATACCCATGAAATCTCTAGTGCTGAATTTTTCCTTTTCCGCTTAGGTTATGCATTTGCTACGATGTTTACATTTTATATTTCTAATCTGAATACATTTATTATTGTTTTGATTCAGAGATGTTCAGCAACCTCCTTTGACAGACAAGGAACAACTGGAGAAGGGCAGAAGAAGCCAATTTGTACAGGGGCTAATGTTGTCTACTATCTTTGACGATGACTTGTGATAATAAGGCATTGTTGGTTTTTAAGTTCTGATCAAAATTAAGGCTATTGTAATATTTATTGAAAAGAAGCTAGGATAGATTCAGCATTGGTGAAAAGTATGATCATTACCAATCAATATAAGCCATTTAGCCAGGTCAGTGCCTTAATTTGATGTACTTTGTATTCGGAACTCTTAATTCTTAATGAAATAGTATTTCCTCTTTATGATTATAGAAGCCTGGTATCTTAATTACTTCATATACCTGTTGTTTGAACCTTTTACTTGGATTCCAACAACTTTTCTGCATTTCTGGGCTGTACAGATATTGGCTTGAGCTTCTGGTTTTAAATCGTTTACTTGGATATGAATGTTACTTGTTTATTGAAGGCTTAAATGCACCAAAAATCATCAACTTTCGTTTTTTTTTGATATTTAACATAATCTTTTAATTTTGGCATATTTAACATGAACTTTCCAATTTTTTGCAATTAAGACCAAGTGTGTTTTCTTTTGAAAAATAGTGTTATTTTACATCCAAAACGGCGTCGTTTTAATATAAAACGGTGCCGTTTTACATCCAAAACGGTGCCGGTGTCTTTAATTGTAAAATTTTGAGAGTCCATGTACTGTTTTGCCAAAATTAAAAGATCATGTTAAATACTGAAACACGCAAAATTTGGTGATTTTTGGTGCATTTAAGCCTTTATTGAACTGTAGTGCTTCTTCAGGGGTTTTTGTTTCCTTCTGCATATTCGCTGAAGCCACAATTAGGTGTGTAGTTTTCGGGTTTAGTCAAATTCGTTGATCGAATCAAACTAAAATTTTAGTTTGGTTTAGATTTTAGTTATTTTCATTTGGTTATAGTTAATTATTTTGAAAAGTTTGGTTAAGTTTTTGGTATGAAAGTTTTGAATTAACTTGATCTGTAAATCGAACGAATTAACCGAATTTTTATAGGATTTAGATATTAGTCTTTTCTTCAAAATATGTAGTAATGAAGAAAATAATATTTAAATTATCATTTTCATTTATTTTCTTAAGAACTAATGATAATGAAATCCAGTTACTCAGTTAACTGAGATAGTTGATCACATCAAACTGTTATTTTAGTTTGGTTGTAATTCAGTATATATATATATTTCAATTATGAAATTACAAAAAGAAAAAATTAGTTATAGTTAATTCGATCTAGTTTGAACCGAGCTGACGGGTGCACACTGATGATGCCTTTAAGTAAGGCACATACGAGACTTGTTTGCTGCCTTTTATGCTTTAAGATTTGATGCTACTTACTTTCGTTGAAATAACTTTATAAAATATAATGTAATATTTTTTTTGATAAATAAATATAGTGAAATATTCTTAAGATAAATAAATTTGTACTTAACTTATTTATAGTTTTTATAATAAATTTGAGCTTGACATCCCAAAACTCACTTCTTTTGAGCAAATTTGGACATCTAGCTAACTACACTGCTCGACAAGCTAAGATTTACATTAGCAGAATCTAAACCTGTACAGCCTATGAAAAATGAAAGAAGAGCTTCATAAGGTCTATAGTTGCGGCCGAAGCTTTCTCAGCAACCATTTCTTCCGCAGTTTAATATCTAAAGCCATAAATGTTTTTGCTTTCATTTCGTCTTCTAAGAAGTCGCAAGCGTCTAGTATAAGCTCTTCATCCATGTCAGGTACAGCCTGAACGGCTTTAACTACATTTTCGATCGAAATAGAATCCGTATTCTCATCCTTCCTTTTCTCCAACAAAGACGACACTCCAGTCACCATCTCGTGAGGAGCACCAGCCATTCTGTCCTGTTTGCCTCGTAGCTTCTTAGGATGAACTGAACATAAGGGATTCTTTGATTGGCGTTTCTTTTTCTCATAAAATAGAGCAGTTTCTGTAGCAGCATCTAGAGACTCCAACAGATCACCAATTTCCTCTTCACTTGAGACGGATGCAGGTGGAGATAGAGAACCTTGTGAAGCCCTCGGAAACTTAACATCTTGGAAATCATTTTGTAACTCCAAGCATTGCGATGAGAAACAGTCGTTTCCGTCGAAGGTTTGATCGCTGAATATCATGCATAACTCATTGTAGTAGGGGACAGGTCGCGTCATGAACTGCCGCGCATCCGTATGTGTCTGCATATCATGATCACATCAAAAAACACTTAAAATCGACTCGAATCAATCGAATTGAGTTCGAATTCAAGCTGTGCGAGTTAATTAAGGAGCTGAGTTTGAATATCAAAATACTGAGCTCGACGTGCTTGCAAGCGTAATCAAATTTTGATTTTTTTTTTATTTTATGATTATATGTATTTATAAAGTTATAATATCACCATTTTTATATTGATATTTAAAATTTTGTACAAATAATTGAGTCGAATTCGAGCTTGAGCACTACAAATAAAACTCGATCAAATTCGAATGACTTTCGAGTTTCAAATTTTTCTCGAGTTGAGCTCAAATTTTATAATATTTGGACGTGCACACAATCATACAGCAAATCTTTAATCACCGAGTCTTTTAACTTTATAATTTCTCCATTAATCATAAATGACACAATGCTGAAATCTTGATCTCACATTATCTCAAACAAAAAGCATACCTTGATATAGTCTTGCCAGACAAAGTCATCAGCAGTCACCATTTGACGAGTATCGTCCCAAGCAAATCCAGGCAATTCAAGAAGGTTTTTTATAACATTATGTTGTCTTCTCAGAGTCTTGTAGCGATTTTTCAGAACATCCACATTATAATTAAAGCCAAATTTAGCATTAAAAACTGTAATCATATCAATCCACGCCTGTTTCCGGAAAACACCATCAATCTGATTCCCTTTCCGCATATGCTCCACCATAAGATCAACAAAAAAGCGGTCCATTGGCGGTTGCCAACACGTTCTACTACGGTTAGTTGCTGTGCTTCCAGTTACATCCATTAAGTCTTTCGATACGGAATCATCAACTGCCACATTTGACATAGAGATTTCAAATCCTTCATCAACTATGATTCCTTGAAAGCTATCCATATCTTCCTCACCGGCACTCTTATCCTGAGTGGCTCCGGCTCCGGCTGCTTCACTGTCAGCTGATTTAGTTACAATTTACAAAAACAGTAGCTGAGTTTAGAACCTCCATTAATATAATTCTCTTATGACATATCACTATCAAATACAGAATCAAGATTAAAACCTTACCTTTTTCATCAATGTTCGAATCTCCGTATATCAAGCACAAATCTTTATAATGCGGGATAGTTTTTATCCTAAATGCACGAGCATCCGGATGCATCTGTAACGAAACATCATTAACAGTTTAACACACACACATACACATCGAAAAGCTTTAAATTATAATCAACAACTAGCGAAAATTAACTCCACCTTGACATATTCATCCCAAACATTATTATCAGCCGTGATCATTAGTCGATTTTCATCCCAGCTAAATCCATTCTGATCAAGGAGCTTCTTGACCGCCTTGTACAAATTCCGCAGCGTCTTATGCCGATTTTTGAGAACATCTTTTTCGTATTGAAATTTAAACTTTGAATTGAACAACAAAGTCATACTCTTCCAAGCTCTTTTGCTAAATAAATGATCATCAAATTTATTCCCTTTACTCACTTGTTCTAACAGAAGACCTATAAAATATTTATCCATTTCAGGTGTCCAAATTGTCCTCAAACGATCATTTCCATTTCTGGCTCTGACACCCATTGCCAATTCTACAAAATTAAACAATGTGACACTGTAATTTCAATCAAAACATGTCAATTTTTTCAGCAATTAGGGGTTTTTTTTGATCCAAAATAGACAACCCATATCATAATTTCATGAGAAAAACTCAAAAATCTGGTTATATAATAAAATGAAACAGAGATTAATATGTTCGAGATTAATTATAATAAAAGGTACCTTGGAATTGAATGGAAGGCCTGAGATGGGATAGGCAATTGTTAGCTTCGGAAAGTTTAGGGATAAGTATTTCCTGGATAAGATTAAAATCGTGTTCTTGTTATAAACCAGCGATAACCTAGACCCGATTGTTATCCAGATTCTGGCAAGTATACATATATCTGTCACGAATATTGTATGACAGTCCAATAAAAAACGAATATTGTATGACAGTCCAATAAAAAACGAATATTGTATGACAGTCCAATAAAAAAGTTTTATTTTTTAGTTCTGATTTCTTACTCTGCAGGAAAAATCAACCTATAGAGAAATACTAGATCATATGGCATTTTGTTTAAAATGGAATAGTTACTAATTCGGTGTCTTAATTAAGTTAACAATAATAAATTGATATTTAAAAAATATTTTAATATTAAAAAAAGGGTTAATTCCATAAAAAGTCACGACCTTTTATATGGCAATTTTTAAAAGTCGAGATTAAAATGAAAATTCGTGTAAAGGTCGTGACTTTTTTTATGGAATTAACCCTTAAAAAAATAATAATTTTCTTCCAATAATCTATATCTATACTATATATAAAAGCACGGATGGGGGGGGCACAGGCAAATTTACTGAATAATCCTTTTCAGTTTACTACTAAATAAAGGTTTTATAGTCATTAACTAATTAGTTATTTAATTAATCACTACTGCAATTAAAGTCCTAATTAGAATAGGTAGATAAATTATCTCCAATTTAGTTTTTAGTATTTAAAAAATAATTATTGTCTCCAAATTAGTAGGAATATCTATCTTTCAGTTTGATTGAACTATAAAATTAAAATACTATATTTAGTCAATATAATATTATTTAACTATCTTATTATTTTTAAAGATATTATTAATAAAAATTCAGTATGGAAAAAATTTAATAATTGAATATATTATATTTACTTTTACAAAAATTCTTAACTAATTTAATATTAATTATAAATAAAAAATTAATATAATTATAATAAATTTAGGCTTAAGGTCTGAAAAACTACCGACCTTTCAAATTTTTTTTCAATAGCACCCTCACCTTGTAATTTTTTCAATAGCACCCTATTTTGTATTTTTGACTTTCAATAGCACTCTAAAGTAAAAAAAATTAGATGATTTGATTACTATAAAGATGAAAATTTTCAAAAAAAACTAAATTTAAAGGTGAAATCATACTTTTTTCTACTTGGACACTTTTAAACAAGTCTTTTAACTTAAAAAAAGTTCAAATAAGTCTTCGATAAATGAGTTTAATTTGATAATTTATGGTGCTATTGAAAGTCAAAAATACAAAATAGGGTAAAATTGATTGTTTTACAAGGTCGGGGTGCTATTGAAAGCCAAAAATACGAAATAGGGTGCTATTGAATAAAATACAAGGTGAGGGTGCAATTGAAAAATATTTGAAAGGTCGGTAGTTTTTCAGACCTTAATCCATAAATTTACTAATATGTTCATTGACGAGTTACGTTACGAGCCACGTGCATAGCACGTAATGCGAAACTAGTTGGAGAAAGAAAGCGCTTGTATGAGGAATCAATACCACGACCTAACAAATTACTGTACCACGCTTATACTATTTGAATTACAGTTCATTGATTAAAAAAATGATAAATTATTGTTTATATCATTGCCGTATGTTGATTTTAGTTCAAAAAATTATTACGTGCGCTAAATAGTTACACAAAGACAAAAAAAAACACAAAAAAAAAACTAATATTATATGAAATAAAATGACAGAAATAGATTAAAATTTCCCATTTGTACAAAATAACTAAATAAGAGAACATTGACATAAATTCAAAACTCTATGATTCAACTCTATTTGCTTTCCCATATATTTACTTCATTCTTACAATTTCTTTCTCAATTGTATTTAACAATTGATAAAGGCAGTAATGGTTTCGTCGATTTTACAAATGTATTTTGATGAAATGTCTGTGAATGACAAATTTTTATCAAATTGAAACTAATTTTGGAAAATATAATAAATTGAAATTAATACAAAATTATATATAATATAAATAGAGTTCAAAAACAAAATATCAATTATCATATGATCTTCTATTTCTTCATAGATATATACACTGTTTAGCCATGGCTCTCTCATGCATTTTCACTTTTGTCAAAAGTTGTTAGCGTCGTTTTGGCTAAAAGTGCTTTAAAAATATATTTTAGAAGCTGTTATTAAAAAAAACACATTAATAAAATATTTTATAAAAAAATTAAAAGAAAATTTCTTAAAATAATTTAAAAGTGTTTTTCTGATTCAACCAGATTCTTAGTTACTTTTTTAGAATAATACCCTGATTTAAAATCATCATTAGTAGAATTAAAATTAGATTTATACAGTTAAATACACATTATCTTTATTTGTGACCATATTAAACATCTTGCACAATCTACAGTCGATAGAAAAAATATCTTCCAATTACAAGATATCCCATACGTCAGATTAATTTTTCAAGAAATCATTCTTCAAATAAGTAGATTTCCAATCACAATTTGAACCAGAACATATCATTAAACACACAAAAAAAGGAAAATATTCCAAGGATTCAATTTTCATTTTTATAGCAGAAAATAATGCTCAACATATGAAAGATTCAAACTATCATTACTGATAAACCTGTGGTATAATATAATCCTCTATAAGTGGGATAGGGACTTATTTCAATGGTTATAGATCCCCATTCTTAGTTGCTGTAATCTTGGGGATATATTGTTAAAAGCTGTGGGAAAATTTGATCCCTAACAAACTATACAACTTCTGTAGAATAAGACCCAAACTATACGAGCATACTTCAAATCTCAACAACAATAAACCTGATAAAGTAGAAGATACTCGTGCTTGTGCTCCGTCAATAAACCAGATAATGCTTCAGCTCCGTGTGGGTGTAGGTAGGCGAAAACAGAACAAATTTCCAGTCAGCATGTTGAGGATGTAAAACAACAGGAACCAATACAAGTTGTTTTCGTGCTCATGCGCCAGAAAATACGCAGCAATACAACTGCATTTTGCATTTTATCCATTTCTAGCTAGATTCTGCGGTTAGCGTGGTATTGGGGTAGAACTTACAAACAGCAACAAAATGAATAAGCTGTTTGGTACGACAAAAAGTTCATTTATGCAGATATTTTCACCTTGAATTCTTGCATCCCGCCGCTATCATCATCATTTAACTTTTAGAAGTATGTGAAGTAAAAAATTGAAAATCAGGAAGATTAACATCCAATCGTTGAAGCAAATTGTCAGCAGCCTGCAATAGTAAATTTTCGTGCTGACATTCATTGGTTCTGCCTGAGGTTAAAATGGAGCCTCTCAACTTATATGAAGCAAGGCCAAGAACAGGCAAAGATATGTTTGAAGCAACCTTGTTATAGGCCCTCCTGCCATTCAACATATCAAACTGTACTTGATTCTTACCTATCAAACATAGAAATAAAACAGAATTTTCATTTAGGACAACAAAATTGCTACCAATTAAGACGCATGCACACAGATGGAGAGAGAGATAGAAGGGCGTACTTCGAGTGGATAAAGAATGGAATGTCAGAAAAGATGCATCCAGATTTTGTAGAGTTGGCCCCATTGGTATTCTATATATAGGGTACCTGTTCCAGTTGACAATGCGCAAAAGAATGTGAAGAATAATTGGAACAATCTCTACTGTGCCAACCGATGAATAAAAGGATGATGAGTTAAAATATACCAAGCCACACAAAACCAACTCGCAGGCAATAAATCACAGCTCTTGTAGCATTCAATATCTGGAAATTTTGACACAAGCGTTGAAATCTAAAGAAAAAAAGAGACGACATAATTAGAACACAAAGTTGCTGAGTTAGGACAGGTACATAGCCAAAGACAAACCTTTACTAGTAAGTATATATATCCTGAAAATGAACTCACCTTATCAAATAAAGGTTTTCGATGATGAGGCTGCTCCTGTTCCAAATATTCATAAACAAGCAGCCCTTGTGAACTGGAATTCTCAGTTTCACCACTAGAACAAATATGATGAGATTGATCTTTTAAGCTATGTCTCTGAAATCCACCTTCATCCAGCTTTTCTGCTTCGCGATCACTGCTACAAGCACTATTTGCCTGCCGCGAGGATTCAACATCACTATCTCTAGTACCATGCTTCCTGATAGAAATTGAAACGAGTTTAAAAAAATTTAGGCACCAATCTCACACAGTGGCAAAAGTTATATACATTAATTTCTTCTATAGAAAGTTGGTGTAAATTGAATGCACAATATTTATTAAAGTAATGGAACCTAAGCCTCTGATGATAGACAGAAAGTAAGGAACTTCCATCAACAATTGCAAGTATCTAACAGAAAGAATTGAAAAAAGAATGAGTAAACATTTATGTAAGAAGAAAACATACTCCGTCCACCTTATATACGAAATAAAGGCATACAAGAGCACAAAAGATCAAACTGCAAATTATAATTTAATGCTGGAACTTGCAGGCTAACAGAACTTTTTACCCCTCCTAGAGCCTCGGCAAACTAAGATGAACAAAATCCACCCACGCCGAGTGCATCGGGTAAGTTTTCTCAGGATAGACAATCAAGCACTTAAAATTCATACAATATGAACTCTTTTGCTCACTGACGCAATATGATGCCAGATAGATGTGAGCATGATTTGGATAACAGCAAACTAAAATTCGTCAGTTTACAGTATTGCCCTGCTCACATTATGATATGATAAACACAGTTGGACACAAATTTTACCAGAAGCATTAACAGTTAAGATAGAACTCATATGCATTGTTGTCAGAAAGATTAATTGAAAACAAAAACTTCAATATTGGTTGAAAAAAAAAAACAGAAATATGCTCACCTCAATCGATTTGGTTGTACATACAATTGAATGCCTGACAAGGATGGAACATAGTACTGTTTAACGGTGTTATTCCCACTTAATAAAAGAGGAACTCTTACTCCATACACACTCCATTCTTTAAATGATTCCCAAAGATCACCCAGACAAAAGTACGGCCGTATTTCAGCCAGGCACTGCACATTTAATTAAGCAACAGTCAAGTTCAACCATCTAATTATATTATACATACAAAATGCAGACACACCCAATATAGTTTGTAGAAATATAAGGTGGCATCGAGTTACCTCGTTGAAGCAGTGAGCCGGAACAGTAGGAGTAAGCGATTCAATAATACGATCTAAATTACTGAAAGAGTTAGAAAGCGAGGGCGAGTTGGAAATATAGAATGTGGACGAATGGTGGTCGGGGTCAGGTGAGTGGATTTGGTTGTTCAAGGCTCGGTGAAGCTGTTTATGCATTACTTGCTGGTGGTAGTGCAGATGATGCTAGCCTCTCATCGGAGGAGCATTACAGAATGGGTCACCGGAGCGAGTCCGAGTCAAAGCATTTGACATTACTATTACTACAGTACTATTATAAGTTTGTGAAGTGTTAGGAGTAATATTTTTTGTTTTGTAGGTTTGTGATTGACTGAATATGGAAGAGAAGGGAAGTCCGATGAGTATGAGGATGACGACATGGTGACCATCTTTTCTGTATGGAATTTAAACTGTTGCATTCAAAGTGCACCAAATGTAACACAGTAGGCCACCTTTGACTAACGAGCCCATCAACAATTTAAATGTGGAAAAACTACATAACTATGACAAAACTAAAAATAATACTAATAGTATATTTATTTGTATGAGAGAATATTTTTTTTTATCAAACTAGCATGACAATCACGTTGATATTTTATATGTTCTGTAGAATTTATTTCTTTTATGTTAAATATAAATCAACGTGATTGTCATCCACTACATTTTCTATGATTTATTTTTATAGAATAAAGATTATTTTATTCATGTACTATTGTTAATTGAAGGTTCGTTATTTTATTCGATGATTAAATAAGTTAAATATATTTGGTATAATAGAATTATTGTGACATTTTAAAAGTAAATATAAGAAGTTCAATTTTGTAAATTTATTATTTAAATCACTATTGATAAAAGAAAATATAATTTTTTTTATTAAAGGGTAATTTTTTTAATTAATAAATTACATAAATAAATGGTTTTTCAACAAATTAAAAGAATTGTTCTAAGATAATGATGAGCGTTGTAAACAGTTTTACATATAATCATCGATAAGGGCTTTTCAAACTATCAAATGGATCACCCAGTACATTTATGGTTTAAATATTGAAATACGATCTTGAAACCGCTCTATCCTTAAATTCAAGCTCTTCAAATCTCATCTTTAACATGAAATCAAAAGTTAGATCTAATAAGAAACAAAATACAGCATTAAATAATATCTCCCAAATCTTAGATTTACAATAACGTGTATCTAAAATTTTGAAAAAAAATTAGAAAATTTGAGCGATCTAAAACTTCGAATCAAAGAGTTGTGAAAGATCTTAAAAATTTATTCAATCAAACTAAAATCCAAACAAACAAACACCTTAAATAAAATTTGTTGAAATAAAAAAATAAATTTATAAATAATAGTGCTATGAGCGGAGAAAAAAAGATTTTCCGGTTAATCGGAAAAATCATCTTCTCCCGTTTTAAGAAAATGAAGAAATCATTTTTGTTTTGTTTGTAGAGAGTAATGTACACTAGATAACATGTAAAGAGATTATAATTAACCCTAACTAACTTATGATGTTAGTATTTAATAATCTTAAAAAGAGTAGAATTAAATCCAAAAAGAAAGTAGGGGGCCCAAGTGCGGCAAATCGTCCGGCTAAGAGTTGATTGATAGGCTAAAAGAATAAAAAAGAAAAAAAAAAAGAAGAAGATGAGACACAGAAACCAAACAAAAGCCTCACGTTTCCATAGACTTAACTGGTCACGAAACCACACCACAACTACAAAATTTGCATCACATGGTGATGGAGCTTCTCTTCGCCTTCTAACATTCCCTCTCGATCTCATCGATCTCCTCTCCTCGTCCCTCTCAACGGGCTACTAAAAAAAAGGAAATTTCAAATTTGATCCAGGCCATGCCACTCTGCTTCTCTGCAATTTCCCTCTCGCTAGAGGAATCCTTGTCTTTCTCTTTTGTTGCTCCATTTACAACATTAAATGTCCACCGATTCTCCTCATCCCCCTACTTCTCGCTGCCTCCTCTATAATGCCGGAGCTGGTGCCGCCGCCGGTAATTCTTATTTTCCGCTTTAATATTATGGTGAAACAGTTTTATCTATGTAATTATTGTTATTTTTGACGGTTTTTGGAATTTGACCTGGGTGCAGGTGTTATTGCTGCTACATTTGTGTGCCCTTTGGATGTAATCAAGACTAGGTTTCAGGTTCACGGCCTGCCCAACCTCCAAAATCATCCTAGAATTAAAGGTACAAACTTTAATTTATTAGACATCGAAATGTTTGCTTATGGAAATTCTACTATGAATGACTAATGTTTTGCTTTTTTAAATTCTCCAGGAAGTCTTATAGTAGGTAGTTTAGATCAGATATTCCAGAAAGAGGGGCTCCGTGGAATGTACCGCGGCCTTGGTCCTACTGTCTTGGCCTTACTTCCTAATTGGGCGGTTAGTCTTGCTGCGTTCTAAATTTAGTTTCTTGGCAATGTTGATTTCTAGACTGAAGTAATCAATAAATGAAAGTATGGCAATTTATCTTATGCAGAGTTGTTTGCTAATATTTTCGAAAGCATGGATCTTATTCCTTAGATTGATAATGTTAAATTTAGCTGCCGCCTTGTGCATTTGGTTGATTTGTGGGATCCGTTCTTTTTAGACAGTTCTTGCCTCTTCTTGTTGAATAGATTAAACTTATTTATTCTACTTTCATTCTGGAAGTACTGGTGAACCTAAATTCCCTATTGAAAAGCATAGTTTTTTCAGCACCTATTAAGCAAGTTGCGTGCCAAAGTTTTTAACATTTTAGAAGTTGTATATTTGTAGTTTTTCTTTTATAATTGGCTGATGAAAATTCTTGCAAAGCGTCTGCCGTATAACCTGATAAAGGAGGGTATGATTTGGTTAACGGACCTTTTCAATACAAAGGTTAGAACTACCTGTTTCTTTATAATCAGGGTCGGAACTTTGAAGTAATAGTACGACCCCTTAAAGAATTATACAAACACCATTGTACTTCACTACTATTATAAATTTGTATACTTTTAGATATGACACCCTTTTATACTCTTTCAATATGGATGTAGACTTCCAGTAATGAGTTTTAATATCAAAATTTCATAATAGGAATTAATGAAACTAAGTTTTTCAAGGCCCTTCACATAGTTTTAGCATTGCTTTTTGCACATACTTAAGAGAAATATGTGTTCTTAAGATAAATTATTAGGAACTTTTATTTGATAAACTTTCCTTTATGGATTTTTTTACTTATCTCCAAAAAGGAGAAACTTGAATCACATATTTCTGAGTAAATGAGTGCCAGCCCATCTGTTGTCATTATAAATATATATCTATACATCTGATTCCCTTTTACTTACCGAAAGGGGAAACTAAAGATAAAATCAGCACTTCATTGTATTTCTGTTTTGACCAGTAATTATTTTATTACGATTCCAATTAAAGGCTTGGTCCGTGCACTCCCTGGGTATTTCAGGGATATGGAAACTTTTGCAGCATCTAATTACATACACCCTTCTCATTTGAAGCTTCATATATTGATATTACCTATTCATATTAGTTGGAAATAAGCCTAGAATGTATACCTGACTTTTGGTTGCTCATGTAATTATTTTGCAAAGTGTGTTGAAATTTGATTACCTTTAAATATTGGTGAGTTCAGAGTCATAGTTTGTTCCTCTTGTTTCTCCACCTTCCAATGACCCAATTTTGTAATGTTTGCAGGTTTATTTTACAATTTATGACCAGTTCAAAAGCTTTCTTTCTTCCAATGGTTAGTGCTAATATGCTGCTTTCATTAAAGATTATGTACAAATACATGCTTCATTAACATCTATCTGTTGCATAGATTTTATTATGGCATTCACCCGGACATACTTTCTCCTAAAATCATTTTTTTTATAATTGTTAGTTTTCTTAGTGCCAAATCAATGTTTATGCAACTCTGGTGCTTGTACAGGTGAGAATCATCTTTCACTAGGTGCTACCGTGATAGCTGCATCTGGTGCTGGAGCTGCAACAACTATTTTTACCAATCCTCTTTGGGTTGTGAAGACAAGACTTCAAGTACATACTACTGATTCTATCCTCACTTATGTATTAGATGAAAAGCTAATTTCAATTAATATACGGTTTGCAATACTTGCATTGAGTGAAATTCTTAGGCACCAGGAGCTTTGTTAATGCATACATTTGTATTAGATTTTCTTTCAGTGCTGATTCTGCTGAACATAGCTCTAAAGCTTAAGGAATGTCTTTAAAGAGATGGGAGGCTTGAGTATCTCTGTTGTCATTCTTGCTGCTTTTAATTATATGCTTTCTTCATCTTGTTGAGAGTTCATGACATGTTAGTGTTTAGTCACTTTTATGCGTTTTAACCAAAATAATATGGAACAATCTACTCTTATGCAACTGTCAATATAGTAAGAATATAGAGAATTAATGGATGGGAGAATCATTTTTGCATGCCACTTGCAAGAGTTGCAAGTGGATGCATGATGCATCTTTCAAAGTGTTGAAGTGCTGATAACTCACTCACTTTTTCTGTTTTTTTTTCCTGTGGCTTTTAGACTCAAGGAATAAGACCAGGAGTGGTGCCATATCGAGGTACACTTTCTGCATTGAGGAGAATAGCTCATGAGGAAGGTATTCGTGGCTTATACAGGTATTCTATAATATGGCTACTTGTATTGGTCTGTTTGGGTGGTGCTTATAATTGCAAAAGTAAAACATAATAATTCTTAAGCTTTGTGTGATAAACAGTGGTCTTGTGCCTGCATTGGCTGGCATCAGCCATGTTGCCATTCAATTTCCAACTTACGAGAAGATAAAGTCTTATTTGGCCGATAGACGTAAGTGATTTTTTGATCAACTTTTCTGGAATGTTCATATGTGGAAGTTGATAACTTTTAACTAGAAGATGTTGTTTCAGATAATACTACAATGGATAAACTAAGTGCGCGTGACGTTGCAGTTGCTTCTTCTGTCTCAAAAATATTTGCTTCCACATTGACATATCCACACGAGGTATTTTGATGAACATTTTTCCTATTTTCTGTTATTATTAGCCAGCAGAAACACGAGATATATCATAGGCGCCTGCTGTGTAATTTCCCTATTCAGTCCACCAGCACAGGTTTCTGGTGCTGTTATTTTTTTGGAATTAAAAATATTAGGAAATTGCAGTTGCAGCTGCTTTATGCTGAATATGTTAATATCTTAAGGGAAAGAAAGGGGATATTGAAATGTTTTTAGCTTGTTACTTGAAATGTTGGATTGCTGGATGCATCAGCTACCTACAAGCTATGTTGCACGGAAACTTGGCGAGTCCTACCTCGGCATTTCATTTCCGTTTTCGGAGACATGAACTTCCGAAACTTTATATCTATAATTTATTCTTATAAAAACTATTATTTCACTGTTTTCTATTTTAGACTTCATTTCAACGTTTTTTTGCAACATAGCCTACAAGTAATATTAATAGCAAATATCTCTGAGGCTGCTGTAATTGTCTTTTTCTTGTTCAATGAGCAGAGGAGCCTGTTACCAAACTTTAGGTTTGTAACTTATTTTCTCCTTATCCAATGAGCGGCCTTTTGAAGGTCGGTTTATTTGGCATCTATTGACTGTTTAGCTCTCGAATCACAAAGCATACTCCTATTTTCTGTATGTTTAGGCCAAAACATGAAACTTGAGGCGTGTGACCAAGTTTGATGTCGTCTGCCCTACCTCTTTAGTTGGAGTGATATAAGAACAGAGAATTAGTTCTGACCTGACATATGCAGGTGGTACGCTCAAGGCTTCAAGAGCAGGGTCACCACTCTGAGAAGCGTTACTCCGGTATGGTTGATTGCATTAGGAAAGTATTTCAGCAAGATGGTATCCATGGTTTCTACCGCGGCTGTGCTACAAACCTTATCAGGACTACCCCGGCTGCTGTCATTACATTCACCAGCTTTGAGATGATACACCGGTTTCTTGTTGCTCGCTATTCCCCGGATACATGTCCTAACACATTATGAAGGTGAATTATAAACCTTAAGAATTTTTGTGTTGGTACGCCAACTTGCATCACTGTGGACAGAAAATGGAAGAATTGAAAGGTTAGCTTTACAGTTCCTGCTGTCACAGTGGCGATATGTTTTCTACAGATTTCTTGTGCACTTCTTTTTCCTGGTAGTTTTTGTAGTAAAAACCACAGTTATTGAAATTTACACCCTCTGGTAGGACTTGGTGTATCTGAAAGTTGCTAGAGGGGAGAAAATTCATGTTACATTGATAATGATGATAATGACGACAAAAAGGGCCGTATATTATAGATTGATAACATTCAAAACATAAATTATTTTTTTCTATGTTGACTGTCTAATATGATTAGCATTTTTTTCTTTTCCTACCAGAAAGGTAGAAACATTTTTATGTGTAGACTTTGTATTTTAGTCATTTTTTCTTATGTGGAATAGAGACTGCTGAATAACCTGTTTAGTTTTTAAATTTTTATTTTTAAAAGACCAAATGTGATGCATGGATTAAGAATATAACTCAAGTAGTTGGACACATATTTAATTTTTATTATTCAAATGTAAAAAATCAAAAATGCCTTGATAACCACCGGATGTTGGGTAGGTGTTTAAGAGTGGGTCTAGGTCCTGCAAAGAAAAACAAATTTCAGAGGAACACCAGAAAACAGTAAATCAGTATTTGATAGAGAAAAGTATGAGAATATAAATAAAGATAGAGAATAGGAATTAGATATATTTCTAGTCGTCTAGAGTTTGTTCATAATGTGATTTATATATAGATCATGTGATCAACGCTATTCCTCTGTTGAGATGTATTTTTCTTTTACGCCTAGCAGCACAGTTGTTAAAAGTGCATCCGAGGTGCTAGAAAAGCAATAGGCGTAGGTGGTGTGCCTGAAAAATACCTCAGGCGACCTCCTATTTTCGGGCGCGTTTAGGTGTCAACTGAGGCGCGAAGCATATTGTTTTCAAGCGAGAGGCGCTGCAACTTGAGTTGAAAGAAATCCTATTTTTGTTTTGGACTTTTAAAAAACAAACAGTGTTGGTGAAATATAAACTCTATAAATATCACATTTGGTTTTCAAAAACTACGGACGCTTAGATTCCTGCTCTGTTTTTATCACATAAACAAAGAATTAAAGTAATCCAGCAAATTTTTACATACAACGTTGTATATCTGTCATAGGCGTTATTTTTTTTATATATATGCACCTAGATTCACTCGACAATGCCGTTTTATTTTCCCTTAGTGCCTCAGGATTTGTGGCGTTTGCGCTTTTAACTACTATGCCTAGTAGAATAAGCATACACACATTTCGCGTGAGGACATATGTCATTTGGATTGATATTTATTATTCAAGTAATCTTGGTCGGATTTATCTGTCTTCTGCCGGGGTCTTGGAATTATTTGCTCGGGTCTTCAGGTTGCTTGGGTTCCCTACCTTACTTGTATCTTAATGTTGCTCAGCCTCAATAAGTCCCTTGTTCGGGTCTTGATGTTGCTCGGAATTGCACTAATTACATTTGACTTGTTGAACTTTGTGGACTTTAGAAAATATAGCATTGTTTCTGTAATGTATTGTTTTCATGTATCAATTAGTGTCCATCGCTTAGACAGATGGTGAATATAAGTTTGGTGTGGTAAAATGAAAAAAAAATCTTTACATGTTAGTTTTTTGTTGTTAGTAGCCTGTGATTTGACATTCTAGTTGCCTGATTGCTATTGGACTCTATCATAATAGAATTAATAGAACGAATCACACTTTTACCACTAAACTATACCCGCTACAATGTTATTATTGTATATAAATGAACCTTTTGCACATTTGGGGTTCAAATCACCGAGTCTTGCTGGCAACTACCTACTCTCTAGTCACACCGATTCCTTCGACATACATGACTTATACTGCGACTGGTAATTCCGATGGATTTTCCAATGTAGTCTGGATCATACATGACCATGACGAGCTTGTGAAAACTGAATTGTTCTGGAGCTTAGTTGTTGCTGCGTTAGTAGCACAGCACTTGATTAAATCAACTTTTTCGTTTCGAAAACTTGATATTTTAGATAAAAAATACTGTATTTTTTACATAGAAAACTTCAAAATAATATTGTTTCGATGTGTACATGTTTAAGTGTTCTATTTCTATTTGTGTCCGTGCTGCATAGATGGCTACTTTTTAGTCCATGCTACTTGGAAGTTAGTAGAGTGAGCCTGAGCTAATATGGCTGTGGGTAACAAATAGTAAGTTGATATGTAATAGTGAAGGGACCAAATATATACTCACCAGGGTCCAGAAGAAAGGCTATAGAGACTGGTGGAGAGAGTATTTGATACTGGTGTTAGATTAAGATTTCCAAAAATCAAATAGTCTTGAATGGATAACCCAAGGGTCTAATCACCCAAAAGACTCTAATCTATAACAAATATAAAAGTGTATTCGCGGGGGGAACACTTTCGTTCACGGACAAAAATACCCTCTACAGATTTTATCCAAGTTGATATTCCTAATTGTGACATATAAGAATATTTGTGCTTAACCAATAGAAAGCTGACATTCCTAATTCATAAAGGAAACATATTAAAAATAATTATAACAGTAGCTATCATTATGTATTAAATTTCTAATCTTAAAAGGAATTGTGCAACAACTATCATTATGTGTTAAATTCCTAATTCTAATAGAAATTGCACAGATATATCATTATATATAAAAGAATATGACGAGTTTCATTAATATTAAATAATCATTTTATAATATTTGTGTTAAAGTTTGTGTTAAAATTTTGATATTTTTGATATTTATTAGTTATTTACTATGAAAAATAATATAAATTTGTTTCAATCATATTATCATTTTTTAATAACAACAATATCAAAAATTAAATCTAATGCTTAATTCTAACTTTTAACATCCAATAAAAGAAATTATAATTTTATAAAATAATTCAACAAAACAAATAAAAATATACAAGTCTAATAAAATTTAAATAATAATATATTATTAAAAAAATATACAATTATAATATTAAATAACGGGTTATATAGATATTGTTAACGTGCGTAGCACGTGGCCAAAAAAACTAGTCCTAAAAAAAATTGAATTGTCAATTATTAGAATTACTCCTTAATTCTAGTATTTAACTCATGCTCTGTCTCATAAAGAAGAGCAATTTAGGGCTAGAATAATAAATCATCTTCTCTTTATATATCATCAATGCCACCCTAATGTATATACTTATAAAGAAGATTGATTGATTTGTGCCCATAACTTGACAACTCATTAAAATAAAGGGTATGTAATGATCTTCATCTCCTCATATTGAAGATTAAGACAGCCTATAAGTACTGTTAGAATAAAATTATCTTGCTCTAATTAGTTTGGACAACTAATTTGAAGATATTTGATACATGCAAAGCATTAGTTAATGACCCCAGTGTTGATTAAATCACTTTTGAGCACATGATGCTGAGTATAAAGAACATTCTATTAGTAGCAGAACAAATAAAAGGATGTAGTAACTTGCAAGAAAGCATTAATTCCAACTTTCCCCCTAAGGAGATGGTGACGAGATATATTTTACATCCCAAAGAGGCTATAATTGGAAATAACATTAAAGAAAAATTCGAGTAAAGAGTCAATTCGGTTTTTGAGCTGGTGACTTAAGGTCATATAATTCA
The DNA here is from genome assembly GCF_937616625.2 of Mercurialis annua. Taxonomy (NCBI): domain Eukaryota; kingdom Viridiplantae; phylum Streptophyta; class Magnoliopsida; order Malpighiales; family Euphorbiaceae; genus Mercurialis; species Mercurialis annua. The sequence goes on from NC_065575.1 coordinate 39,619,601, forward strand.
CTCTATGTTCTCTGATCAATTGAGAACGATACTCTATGTTTCTAGATCAATTAAAGATAAAATTGCACAATAATAAGAAAGTTCGGGGACCGAAATAATTTAATTTTATCTTTAACTGTCCGCAGTTGACTAACATTTCCGAAAGTGATTTATTTGACGCTGAATCACAACTAGTTCAAGGGCCGGATGATTTTTTACTTAAAAATTTTATGAACTGCAGATAAATCACAAACAACATATTGCAATAAGTAGCATGCCAAATATTCATAAAAAGAAAGTTGCATACCGAATAGGGAGAGCAAACGGTCAGTTAAACTGAATTAATCTATCAATTTTGCAAAGTTTGTTAAATCTTTTATTTAATTTGGTTGGTTCGTTTGATAAAAAAAGTAGTTGTAGTTAAAAGTTTTAAAAATTCAGTTAATTGAATTAACCAAATTTTTTTTATTCATTATATTTTTACCGGTTTATAAATTTAGTTGTCTAATTCAATCGGTTCGTTTTTTCTATTTAAGATTTGACTTATTTGATTTTACTTATTTCAATCGGTTAAGTTAAATAGATAAAATAACTCGATTAATTTAATCTTTATAACTGGCTATTTGCTCACGTGGTCGTTTATTACAGAATCGAAAATTCCAAAATTGAATTAACTGATAGACTAAATGCTCAAAACCGCCAACCAAATAAGAAACTCAATAGAAACCGAACTGACAAAAAAAGAAGAAAATATACAAAATCGAACTGAACCAAATAGTTTGGTTTGATTAAAACTGACAAAACAAATTTTAAATCTATTCAGATGGTTTAGTTAATTTGAATAATCTTAATCCTAAACCAAATCAATAACCAAAACATTATCAAAATTGAACCGATCGAGTCCAAATTTATAACCGAACGAAATTGATCGAAAGTCATCAATTCGGTTAGTTAATTTGGTCGATCGGATGTCTGCTCACCCCTAACTTGAATGGCATGAGAGGCAGGGGAATTTTGAGTAGCTAAGGTAATGCCCTTTCATGAGCCATCATAGTTTGGTGGGTTCAAAAGAAATGAGGCACCACCACCACCATATTTAGGAGTGCACTGCTTTCATCATTCCTTGGAAATGCTACTTTGCCCCACTCCTTTTTATAACAATCAATAAACAAACAAAAAATAGGAAATACGGAAAATTATACAACACAACCGTTACGCTATAGCATTCATGCAACAAATTAATAGTGCGTTAGTTATGTGCAAAATTGAATAATAAAAAAAGAAAATTAAAAGATTATCTATCGAAAATGCTCATTGATTTGAAATGACGTGGCGCAACAGTTGTATGGGATAAACACTTAAAAAAATACATATAGTTCATAAAGATTCTTGATTAAGGTTTAAACTTTAAACCAAAAAAGCTTAACAAGAACCACTTAGCTGCAAACTCATAAACATAACATAACAAACTGGCAATTAAGTTTGGTCTCTTAACAAACTGTCATTGCTTCAATACAAAGGCTTTTTAAACCTTTTGCTTATGCAGTTTTAATAAATTTTGTGTTGAGAATTTGATGAGTTTTGCTTTCCAGTTGGGACATGGAGGATAAATATTACTATTATATCCCAAGTATCTTTTGACATTTTGGCCAGCCAGTAAGGGTAATAATTGCAATCATGGTATTTGCTTTCTTCCTTTTCTTTTCAACTTTTTCCAATAACATGGCCACTGTTTTTATTCTTTTTACTAAGTTCTAATGTTGGAGTTTAAAATATATAAGTATCAAATTTATAGTTGTGATTATTGGTACTTGGTAAAATGATGAGTAATGTTCATTGACAACTTTTATCTCTCTTTCATTATGTAATCTCTAAACTTTAATTTATAAATTTATTCTCTTTCAACTTCTATATATATTAAACTTTCTTGCATTGAATAATTTAAATTTCTTGCATTTTTGTTTGGTTTGATTTTTCAGAATTCTAAAAAAATGAAAATTTTCAGAATATTAAAAATATTAACATGACATATTTCTTACATCGAATAATTACTAGATTCGTCAACTTTCTTAACTGAAAAAAATGGATTAGAATCCTTTCAATTTGATTGAACATCGCGTATCATGTTCAATCAATTTATACTTTTCGTTATAAAAATAAATGGTGTAGATTAGAAAAGTTATAATTCTCTTTTTTAGAGAAAAAAATTTAAATTATGTTAAATTAATTTATACCGTCCATTTTTATAAAAAAAATAGCAATATATAGCTGGTAGTTAAAGAGTTATTGCTTATCCTAGTACATAGTTTGGAAGTTGCCCATATATGGAAATCTTAATCTTTATACTTGAGTTAGTTACAAAACATTTGTATTTATTCACTTTACCTAACTTAGGATCCTCTTATTAACCTCAACTACTCCATCAAATCTATAATCTACTCTTTAAGTAATGCCATTTTTAGGAATTATTACTGCAGTTTCTGTACATAAATGTGCCACTTTTATATGATGTGGCTTCCCATCTTTACAACATTAATTAATTAATTTACTCATTTCTGCTACACAAAGTTGCATTTGTAATTTCATGATTTCAATCATTTTGCAAACCTAAGAGTCATATTTAGTGGGTTCACCAACATGTGAGAGCAATTACCACTTTTTTTTTTTTTTAAAAAAAGAAAGTTTAGTTGTTGAAATACTGATTGATGAATATTTAAAAAATTAAAAATTTATAAATCTATTTCAATTTGATAATTTCATTGCATTTTATTAATCAGCTTAATCATATCAATCTTTTACATCAATACAATACAGATTACATTTTTTTAAGCTTTAAACCTTTTTTTAATCTTTTGCTTCAATTTAAAATTAAATTTTGATGATGTTTATAACAATTTTGAATTGAAAACTGAATTTTACAATTTTAAAAATGAATTTTAATTAATGAATTTATATAGTAAATTTACTGAAAAATGAAAAAAAAAATCAAATTGAGATATATTTATAAAAATTAAAAAATATTTGAATTTTTAGTACCATTAAACTTAAAAAAACTCAAAGATGATCCATCTTATATTGGGTCGTTTTAGCAATTAATTACATTCTGCCTCACTACAAATTAGGAATGATTAGCACAAGTGCCAAAATATGAGGGAGAATTTTGTTTGTTATGCAAAATTTAAGGGAGTATGTAATAGTGTTGTTGGGAGTGAGAAAATTAATATTTGGCCAAAATAAAAGGGCATTTGGGAGCTTTTCTGGAACCCACAAAAGTTTTTAATTCTTGAATTGTTATTTCATTCCGGCTGCATCACCCTGCAATAAAGAACAATTTTATTAAGATTATTTCTTCAATAAAACATCCAAGTGTCAACACAATCACAGTCTTGTTTGGCAGTCAAATTTTAAATTATAGAAAAAGAAAAATAAATGAAAAATCATAAGAAAAAAAATAGTAGCAAAATATTCATTTATCTTGACATTTAAATATCGCTCAGCTCGTCTTCCATGAAAGACGAGCCGAGAAGATCTGCTTATAGAGGCGTAGTCAGAAATTAAAATTAAGCTATTTTCTTGATTAAAATGTAAAAATTAAAATTTGTGAAAACTAAAAAGGTCAATACGTAACATTTTTTAAGTAATTTGTTCAAATTAAAATAAATTTTATATAAAAAATTGTTTACTTATAGAAAATAAGAAGGTGAAATGCCTCTCTTGTGAGAGTGTTTATACCATGTATTGGTCGTATCATGTCATATTTACAACAAGTCAATGAACATTTGCGATAATTTTTTTTAATTATTATTTACTTTTAAAATCATTAAAAATTCCACGTGGCTAACGCACAATTGATTTATTACACGAATAATATGGCGCTACAATTATATCAGATAATTTTTTCCTCATGTGATGTATGTGACTGCACCATTTTCTGCTTATGAGCATATATGCTCAGCTCGTCTTCCTCATGAAAGACAAGTAGATCTGCTCGTCTTTCACGAGAAAGACGAGCAAGGTTTGCTCGTCTTTCTTTGTGGGAAAGACGAGCAAACCTTGCTCGTCTTTATGGAAAAGACGAACTAGCTCGTCTTTTCCATGAGGAAGATAAACCGATTCCGAGTTAGTTTCGGGTAGTTGTGAGGTTGAAGTTAGACAATTGAGGGGTTGTCAGAGGGGTTGTCGGAGGCGTTGCTTGGATGAGTCTGATGGTCTTTTACAAAAAAATAATTATTTATGTATTAAATTTAATTAAATTAATTAAGAATGTATAGAAATTTTTGTGAGAAAGAATTTTTTTTTTACTATTTAGAATATATGTTAAATATAAAGAATTTATTTTGAATGATATAAGTGAAAAAGGTCAATTTGACGTTTTAAGGTGCAATTAAAACCGAAATATGTAAAATAGGTAAAATTTACGAATTTTTAACGTTGGATAGAATTTAAAATGGACTAAAAGGTGAAAGATTTTTTTAAAAAAATATTAGGCCTTTAAGATAAATGTAGCATGAAGGGCTTATCCATATCTCACTATATACATTAGGGGCAAAAAATGAACTTATTCCCTTAAAAAATCAGCAAAGAATTTGATATGTTGGTTTAGATAATATTAATATCTTGGCCGGCATCGGGTCTCTCGGACCAAACTCACCTCACTACCTCAGTACTTTTTCTTGAACCCGTGGCTGACTTTATTATTAATTGGACCAATACCATAAAGCCACGTAAAGAGCATAGATCTTTTAGGAACACGTGGCTCTTTATGATTGACAAGTCTATCAACATTAAGTGAGAAGGCTGTCATATGATCATAGCCAAAAACGGATCAAAATGCTTGCGTATTACCCGTGAAGTGGGTCCATGAAGCCCGCGCCACATGGGTCTCCACAAGAAGTCCGAAGCTATTTGGTTCGGTTCCGAACCAAAATTTTGAATTTTTTGAACGTTGAAGCCATCCAAACTCATATATTATGGCCTGTGTTAATTTCAAAAGAGATTGTTAAATTTTGTTAAGCTCTCCTCTCCTTCATTTCTCATCTTGTCTCATGCTTTGCGTTTTATATTCTCTTTTTAACCATGCCAATTAAATTGGTTAGAGCAATGTTTTCTATTAAATTTATTAAATTGAAGAGCAAGGTTTTTTCTATTTTATTTTTATAAAATTTATCACAAGATTTATACATTTTTCATTTGATGTATGTTGTTATGATGGCGTGTTTGGTTTAAATAATAATTTGATTAGAGTTTGGAGAATTTTTTTGTAAATAAATATAATTATAGGAAATTTAAAATTTATTTATTAATGAATATATATAATAAATTAATCATATATATCTCTTGTGCACTATGAAGTGAAAATTAAAATAGAATTGAAACAAAAATAGCAAAAATGTCATAAATATTTTTTTTTTTTTTTTTTTTGAGAATCAACAGAATTTCATTAAAGATCCAAAGCAGTTACAGATGTGAGGTATCCAGGAAAGTGACAATACCATTCCTGATGTCCTGAAATGGAACGGGCATTTTGCGCTAGATTATGCGCTGCCTGATTCGCAGAACGTCTCACAAAAACAAATAAAACATTACATAACTGCTTCGCTAGGTAAATACAATCACCAATTAAAACGTCTAACTCAACAAGACTCGGGTTACGAATCTCCAGAATGACTTGCATCGCATCCGCTTCGATAATGATCTTCTCAAAGCCTTTTAGCCAAGAGAGAGCCTCTCTGATTCCAATGATTTCTGCCTCCCTCACCGAGTAACAACCCAGAACTTTGACGAGCCTCGCCTGCACAATGCTCCCCTTCCAGTCACGCACCACAATCCCTAACCCAATGCCTCCACCGCTGCTAAAAACAGCAGCATCCACATTTACCTTCAGCCATCCCTCTGCCGGCGGCACCCACTTTTCAGCCCCATCCCCCAGAACTGGTACTGACATCTTGAGCTGCCCTTCTGCACATTTGCTAACTCTCCACGCAGCCAAGTGAGAGCAGGCTTGCATGAAAATATCTTCTGCTCCCCTCCCTTTCTTGCTCCAAACCCAAGAGTTCCTGTTCAACCATAAAAACTAGCAAACATAAGCTGCCAGCGCCACGTCGTCATCCGTCAACTGATTGAACCACGTCGATACCCAATCTATAAACTCAGCTCCCTCTGCCATTACCGGAACACGTAAAAGCTGCCAACAATCCGAAGCCACAACACACGAGAAGAAGATGTGACCCGGGTTATCCACGCCTGCATTACACACATGTCATAAATATTTATAATGTATCTATTTACACTTTTATTTGTATGTATTAGGAAAAATAGGATTGTCAACAAATCAAGTTATTCATGATCGTGGATTGGTATTCGACTCGATAAAAGCTCGAATTTATCTTGTTTGTAGTTAAAACAAACTAAGATCGGGCTTTATTTTAAACATAACCAGTTACTTTAATTTGAGTTAAGAGTGTTCAAATCGTTTATGTTTATAAACAATTTGTATTTGAGCTCGACTAAAATTTCGTGAGTTGTCTCATTTTGATTTATTAAAAGCTCACGAGTTGTCTTGTATATGAGTTAAATTAAGAACTCACGAACTGGCTCCTATATGTGCTCGATTATGAGTTCGTGATCTGCCGCATATATGAACTCAATTGTTTACTGGTGAATATATTTGTTAGCAACAAATTATTCATAATATATTGGATAACAGTTGAACCCGTTTGTTAATTATTACATATTATTCATTCTTTTTAATTTTTAATAAATTTGCATAAATCTAAATTAGGCTTATATTTATTTATGTGGTAAAATAGTAGAGCTTGAAATGCATCCATTTTGAGCCTCGTTTATCACTTTAATGACATAAAGATAAATTAAATTTGGACTTGAATCTTTTTTTCGTTCATTTAAATGTTGAATGTGCCAAGCTCGAACTTAATATATATCTTATTCATCAAAGTGTTTAGTTATTTCAACTCAAACTCAGCTTGTCTAGCATCTAATAAAATAACTAATGAACTCGAGCTAAATAGGAGAGCTCAAGCCTCGTTTAGCACCTAAATGGCTTAAAGACGAACCGAGCATGAACTTAACTCAATTTTTGTTATTTAGTTGGCAAACGACTCAATTGTTTCTTGTTCATTTACGTGTTAAATAAGTCAAACTCGAGTTCAACTAGTTTAGCATATAAACACATAAATTCAAAGTAAACTCGAACCAAACATAATTATTATAAATATAAATAAATTGATTTCGAGCTTAGTATTCAAAGCTTAATTCAAACTTGAACTGAACATGAACACCTCCCAACATCAACAATATTTGAATTCCTGCAATATTATATTTTTGAACTGGATCCCTCGTTACAATTTGTATATATTGAGTCTTTATATTTTAAATTTATAGACATTAAATTTCTCTGTCACAAAATATGTTAATATTGTGAAGTCAGACCCGAAAAAAAAACAATTGAAGAACTTACTTTCACATAAATAAAAGCGGAGGAACTCCATTAAGAAAAAGATAATGTAACAAAACAGATAAAAAAATTTATGCATGTCGCTCTAAGGGCGCATGAAATATACTAACTTCATTTACGAAAGGACCTAATGTTTATAAAATTAAAAGTGTAAATACCCAAATTTTAATATTTAAAAATAAAAAACTCAATTCTAAAAATATGATAGTACTCGGACCCAGTTGTGTATTTTGCCTAAAACTCCAAAATAATTAAATATACATCAAAAATTTACATGGCAGGAATGCTAGAATTATTGTGTACTTAATAATTAGGTTTTGAAGCCGTTGAGACTAAGAAGATATATTTCATTCATCATTAAAGGAGGAAGATATATTTCGTGTTATTTTAATATTGATCGGTAAATTAGAAGAAAAATAAGACAACTTCTATAGAGTGACATACAAATTTAGGATATCAATTTATCAACTAAAATATCAATCTCTTCCGTATGGTATGAGAACAAAGTTATCAAATGCCTAGCAAATAATTTTAATTAATAATGTATATACAAAGAATGCCATTTTTTTTTGGGTTTAGGTTTGGTCTCAATATAGAAAATGAGATGCATTTAGATTGGCTAGGAATTTACAAATGTTGATAGGTTACACAAATTTGCTAAAGAAGTATTTCTAAAATAAGTTGAATTCAAATTAATGAAATATGATAAAGTCTAAATGACAGAAAAGAACAAAAAAAGAAATGAAAAAGTCTAAGTTGGTTGAATCTAAAGATGAAGATTGAAATGAGATTTGCCATTTGGTTAAAAGTTTGATTAAGAAGAAGAAGTAAAGGGGGCAACCGTTTATCAACAACCATTCCACCATATGAAAATCACACATTGCCTAACCAAATAGTCTATTGGATGCACTCTAGTCTACTACTACTACGCATGTGCATTGCTTGCTTAACTTTTAACCCTTTGAACTTGCTTAAGCTTGTGATGGTGTCATGTATAGTAGAATTTATTTCTTCTTTTCTTGACTTTAAACTTAAACAACTTCATTTCATTAATTTTTGATTCACTTGCCTCCCAAAATCTTTGTTCTGAATGTCATTTATATATGTATATATATTTTTTTATACATATATAAAATATAAAATGTAAAATATAAAATACAAACAATATATTTATATTTTATTTATTATCATGGTAAAATAAATATAATTATATAAATTTATATGTTTAGTATTCGAGGAGGTCAATGCCCCGCGCCCCAACAGATTCTAATGTATGTCCGCCTTTGTGTATAGCCGTAGTAATTTACAATGGCGAAGTTATAAATGTTATTTAGGTGTGGCGTGATTTTTTTAATTGAACGATATGTTGTTCGATTATTTTTTAGACCCAACAATTATATTATTTGACATTTTTTTAGACAAATGACATAAGTCGTCTGGCTCATTTAAAAATCCTCTTTAAAATAAGTATTCGGTATTTATTAATTTCAGACATCTCGAAGCTATAGTGAAGCTAGCGCTGCTAGAGGTGTGCACGATTCAGGAGAATTCGGAAATTGAGAAATTTCCAAAACTGTACCAAAATTCCGAGATTTTTAAAATGAGATATACAGATCCATACTATAAATTGATAGTGCACTATCCGCCCTCATTCCGCCTCTAATAATATATTTTGTATGATCCTTCGCAATTATTTTATCAAAAATTGTAAAAACCCAACTATTTTCAGGTAGAGGAATAAAATTTAATTGTTAAAGATATAGTAAGGTGCCGATTAAAGAATCAATGATTATAAATACAAAATCTATAAATTAAGTAAAATTTATAAATTTGAAAAACTCATAGCACCGTTTGGATTGAGGTTTTTAAAATCCATGGATTTTAGCAAAATCCATGAATTTTAAATCAATGGAATTTAAATCCATAGATTTTAAAATTCCATCGTTTGAATTGAATATAAAATCAATGGATTTTTAATATTATTTATGGAAACTAATAAATAGTATAACATTCCATCATCTATAAAAAATGGTGGATTTGGACTTTCTCACCTAATAGGTGGGAAATCAAAACCCTCAAAAATGATGGATTGTAAAAAATGAGAGAATTTATAAATCCATGGATTCTATTAAATTTTTTTCTAGGCAAACGATAGATTTTGTACAAATCCATGGATTGTTTAGAATCTATCGTTTAGAATCCATCAATCCAAACGGTGCCATAATTCAGATAGTGCTTAATTTTGTTATCTAAAGCCAATTAGTAGAAAACAACCCTCACATGTGTGAACTCTATTATTTAAAAAAATTAAATAATTTTTTTGAAGATGTTGCACAGTACTATTTAATAAATGCATACAAATAAAAGTTGGAGTAATTATTCAAAATTTATCTCCAAAAATACACAACTCATTAGAAAAAGTTATTTTTTAAAATATCATGATATATAATTTAATGAATTGATGAATTGTAATGGTTGAACAACTTGGGAATAGGTCTATAATGTCCCATTGAATGATATGGTTGATATCTTCATATTACACTTGATATACACCGAACACAATTTATGGATTTTAATGGTTAATGCAAATAAAAAGTGCCAATATATATGTCAATTATGAAAGCGGCAGAATTTTGTGGATTTTTTTTCTCACAACAAAATTAATTAAGTAAAGAAAAAGGACCCACTAAATTCAACAGCTTTTAATATTCTTAACCAAAAAAACATTAATATTACATACTCAACCGCAACCTGATATAATGTGACAATTTTTGTTTTTGAATGCACTCGAAAGGGAATTGTTTGAATATTTTTGAATTCTTATTGGAGGGAAACTTTTATTTCTACCTATTACCTTGGACAATTTTTGAGTAGATGTAATTTATATTTTATCAATGTACTAAACCAATCCGATATTAAAAAGTACCATGATATAAATAAGATATTAAAAAATGCCCATCTATACCATTATACCATGCTCCGTGAAGTTAGTAAAAAGCAATAAATTTATTTTCACGTATGAAAAAGTAATAAAACCATTTCGTGAGACTATAATGGACGTGCATCTATTTGAGGACTTAAAAAATTGAAAAATTAAAATCTATGGTCCGGATTAGACTAAATAAAAATTCAGAAATTAAATAAAGAAAAAATATAGAATTAAAAAACTCTAAAATGAAAAATATCAATACCTTCATATCCCCATCTCATGAGTAAAATCAGCCAGGGTATTTGATGGATCATTTTGATGCAATTTTATTAAGCCAACTCCATCTCGAGGCACATGTATTTTTATCTTTTTATTTATCAAGTCATCTCTAAAATTTTGTATTTATTAAGTCCCTATATTTTACGAATTTGATTTAATAGATCATTTTGGGACGAAATCACTACGCGTGTGTTCAGTTGCCGTTATCATTACCACGTGGAAAAATGATAAAAGTGCACATGAGCTAACGAGTTAATTTTTTTATTCAATAGTCCCTGTACTTTTAAATTTTATTCATCCGGTCCTTATATTTTTAACTTTGTGTTTATTGGGCTTGTACACTTTCAAATTTCTGCTTATATGATCCCTCTTCATGTTCAGTCTCACGCGCGTTTCACTGCATTGTGTAGTGTATGCTCTTTTTTCGTCTAAAAAGGGTCACAAAAATTAAAAATAAATTAAGTATATACACTAGATAAAGACACAACTTTAACAAGGACAAGATAAATAAAAAAGATGAAAATATAAGGGCTTCAGCAAGAGTTTGTCAATTTTATTATTACACTCAATTCAATCTTTAGATTATTAATTCCATTAAACTAGAGAAAACAATTAATTCAAGCTATATAATTGCAGATGATTACATAATTTATTAATTGATACATGTCATTAATAAAAATATGTAAAATAATTTTTTAATAGTTAAAAAAATTAAACTATATAATAATAAATAATACTTCATTATACATTCATAGTTTTTCATAAAATGAATCTACAAATTGTTTTAAATAGATAAACATAAAATTCACCGATTATTTTATCAAAAGGTGTATTTGTAGATAATATTAGATAGAATTAGATCACAGTGTATCGAGGGTCGAACCTGGTCTTTATAGTATGTAATTCCGGCTAATTCAAAATATAAATATATGATATAAAAGGATATTTTTAACCGCCAAAATAAACTATAACTTAATTAGTATTTATTATTATTATTGATTTGAGCTTAATTTGGCATAGCTTTTCTAAATTAGCTTTGTTTTATTATCATTTTGTTAAAAGAATAGATTTATTTTTTCAAATTTATTTGCTTAGTTTAGATTAAAAGGTTTTTTTTTTTTTTGTAAATTAGAGAGGGAGCGCGCTTATGGGAAGAATTTAACCCAAAACTTTTGTAGTTTGCTGCACAACGCTTATACCGTTTGAATTATATTTCATTGATAGTTTATATTAAAAATTGGGTTTGCAATTACCAAACAATACAAAAAAAAAATCATATATCTACTCCACAAAAAAATGTTAAACAAGGCATTCATTATAGCATAAAATGAATTAATATTCCATCAATTTCTTATTATTCTTCTGAATGGATAAAATAAATACTATTGAAAGTAATTCTTTAAACGATGGACGAATCAAGAAATCATGGAAATATTATAAGGTTGATGGAGCTTTTAATTACACAATTATGAATTTGATAATTAACTCCACTTGCTTAATTAAGATCTACTAACAAATTAAGATATTGAATTCACTGCATTTTTACTACACCGTGTTTGTATAAATGGAAAACTGGAGTCATTATGAGAATTTAGTTAATATAATCCGTGTTTTATTTTAGGTTTCAATATAACAAATTAATTTCTATACTTATTATGAACATTCGTTTTATACTAATAATCATAATTAATTAGGCATCTATATATATATGGATTTAAATTAGGCAGCACCGTATCAACTACTGTTTTGCCAAATCTACACGCATGACATAGCTAAAGCACCTGAAGTACGTTGTACTTGTACTAAGCAGTATTTATTTTGGGTAATTTTCATCTTACTCCTTAAACTTTTATCTCTTTTTTAATGTCTTAAACTTTTATCTATTTATATCAAAGTACTTTAATTTTAGATTGTAGTTATAAAAAATATGATTTTTTAATGATAATAATAAAAAAATATTATTATGTCGATTCTTTTATGTTCAGAAATGTCAAGTAGAACGTCTACCATACAGCTGATCCGACGAATGAAAACTACATATATATAAGCATAAGTGAAGGATATTTACTAAAAAAATCAGTTATAGATATTATTTTTATGTCGTTGCCGTGTGTCTTTAAATTAATAATTGTTATTTATTACTCCTTCCGTTCTATTTTAATTGAAAATCGTTTTTTTCCGTATCCCATTCTAATTAATATTTTCTATTTATAGATTATTTTTACGCTAGTTTCTTATTTTATCCTTTTCAATTAATACGATGCATTTAGTGTAATGCAAGGATACACAAATAATTTTAATAATATGCAAGGAGTATAAAAAGTTGTGTATTGGATTTAAGTAGTAATTTGCACCCTCAACTTGTAAAGTAATGAATAATTAACACATAAATTAATTTTGTGGGCAAATTAGTCACAAACTTGATGATTATGGGCAATTAACCTCATTTTGGCAATTTCCCCCTTCAACTTGTAAGCTAATTATCTCCTCAATTGATAATTTTCCCCTTCAACTTATAAGCTAATTTTCCAAAATTGAGTTAATTGCCCATAATCACCAAGTTCGTGACTGATTTGCCCATAAAACTAATTTATGTGTTAATTGCTCTTTACTTACGAATTGAGCGGGCAAATTGTTACTTAAGTCATGTGTATTGTATGTGTTCAAGCCGATAAATTTTAGCAAAAAAGCCTTAAAATTGAATATAATGTAAAAAAGTCGGAGACTTTAGGGTTATAAATTGAAATAAAAGGACTCAAGTGGAAAATAGTAGAAAATTAAAGGAGTTCAAACGATAATTACTCAAATTTGTTTAAAAAAAAAACAAAAGAAAACAAAGACATTGTATTTTAATTTAATTTTTTTTAAAATGGAGCGTAGGCTCGGAGACAGGCTCGGGAAGGAAATTAAAAAGAAAATGGTAGCAGCAGTAGCAAGAGAGTATAAAGCAGATAAAAAAGCAAGTATACCCACAATTTGTAGAACAAGAAAAAGGAAAAAAAAAAGCTAATGGAGACTGTGATTATGTAATCTTCTGCTTTCAACTTTCATAATTAATAAAACTAATCTCCTTATCAACACCAAACCCAAACAAACATCAAATCCCATTCTTCTCTCTGTATTTGATTTGGTTGAAGAAACTGTACAGAATGAAGAATTAAAGGCGGAATTTTGAGAAACGAAGACAAATAAGTGAGGAAATTGTTTGTTTGTTTGATTGTTGTCGTTTGGTAGGAGAAGTTAAATGGCGGGTGAATTAGGAGGAGGAGGAGCATTGTCGTTTTCAGTTGCGTCTGTGGTGGAAAATGTACTGCAACAGCATGGGAATAGACTCAGAGATCTTGATTTAGTCTCTAGGAGAACTGAAGAAGCTGGTATATTTTGTTTTTTTCTGTTATATATTTTTGAATTTGTAATTCATGAATTTTTGTGGCTGAATTGGCTAAGTTTTGCAGCATCTAGAAGACATGAGGCGGCCGGATGGTTAAGAAAGGCGGTCGGAGTTGTTGCGGCTAAAGATTTGCCGGCCGAGCCGTCTGAGGAAGAGTTTAGGCTTGGATTGAGAAGTGGAATTATTCTTTGTAATGCTCTTAATAAAGTTCAGCCTGGAGCTGTGCCAAAGGTTTAATACTGATTGATTTATTATTTTATTTTTTGCCTTTTTGAATTTGTTTTGATGTATTAATTGATTGAATGTTTGATTGTCTTCAGGTTGTTGAAAGTCCATGTGATGCAGCTCTTATTCCTGATGGAGCTGCATTATCAGCTTTTCAGTATTTTGAAAATGTGAGGAATTTCCTTGTGGCCATACAAGAGATTGGCCTTCCAACTTTTGAAGCATCTGATCTAGAACAGGTATGCTATTCAATAGCGAATTCGCCTAATAATTGGCGAGATGGGATTTTTGATACATAATTTGCAGGGTTGAGTAAGCTCTTATTTGTTTGTTAAGTATGTTTGATCTAATTTCAGGGAGGAAAATCTGCCAGAGTTGTAAATAGTGTTCTGGCATGTAAATCATACAGTGAGTGGAAACAAACTGGTGGAAATGGAGTATGGAAATTTGGTGGAAATGTGAAACCCTCTGTCCCAGCAAAATCCTTTGTAAGGAAAAATAGTGAGCCATTCATGAATTCCCTGTCCAGGAATTCGTCAATGACCGAAAGATCTTTGAATATTTTGTCCACTGACATTGACTCTAAGAAAATGGTTCGTGAGCTAGATTGTTTCAAATTTGTGCCTCTTTTTGCTTACTCTAGTTTAAATACTAAAACTGTAAATTTGCTTTGTTTTCTTCTTTATGCAGTCTAGTTCTGGTTCATTTAGTACACTGGTTCGTGCTGTTTTATTAGATAAAAAGCCTGAAGAAATTCCATCGGTAAGGAATTTGTCCAACTGCTGATACTAATTAACTTTAAGACTTGATAAAGAACAATATATTGAGCTACCTAGGTCTAGGTAGAAGTTATATAATTCAAAACAGTAAATTTTTCCAGAATTAATCATGATGTAGTATTCAGATTCACTATGCTGCATCTCCTTTTTGTTCTGCTGTTAATGTTTCTAACTCTATATCATGCTTGCTGCCTTTTGCATGCAATAGTTGGTGGAATCAGTGCTAAGTAAGGTTGTGGAAGAGTTTGAGCAACGCATTACAAGTCAATATGACCTGGTATTCTTCAGAACTTCACATACCTGCGGCGTTTTTGGTTTTCTGAAGTGTTCTTTTTGTTAACATATTGATCTTGTTACTTGAAGATAAAAACAAGTCCTAAAGACATGGCTGTTTCCCAGGGCAACAAATTTCCATTTAAACCTTCATCTGGTGATAAAAGGGTAATCCTTTGATTAATTGCTCTCCTTGTTAGACCAAAGTTACTACTAAAGCAAACATAACATTTTCACAATTTGGAAGGTTACGAATGTTATAGCTCTGAGTCACTCTTTTGAAGCTCTTTCTGTCTGTTTTATGAATCATTTTAGACTGAAGAAAAAACCACTAGAGCAATAAAGAAAGAGGAATGCTTTCATAAGAACCGCATTTCTGACGAGGAACTTAAAAATCAAAATTTGAAACAGCAGATGATCTTTGATAAACAACAAAGTGATGTTCAGGTATGATTAGTCAAATTGTGTACCACTTATTACATTCTTGATTACCGTAACATGCAGTTAATTATATTGCTCTTCAAAATTAGGATCTAAAGCATGCACTTCGTACCACAAAAGCTGGAATGCAGTTTATGCAAATGAAATTTCACGAGGAGTTTAGCAATTTAGGTAATTCCAAAGTTGATTCTCTTTCTGTAACTTATACTTTTCACATATGTGGAAGGAGCTGATTCAGGTCGAGAAGAGTTCTTATCAAACTTTAAATTCGTCTTTCTATTTCTTGATAGGCATGCATGTCCAAAGTCTAGCTCATGCTGCTTCTGGTTACCATAAGGTTCTTGAGGAAAATCGCAAGCTATACAATCAAGTGCAAGACCTCAAGGGTAAGTTGTTGCTTGCCTACACACTAGGTTTATGCTTGAATTGATAATGTAATGAACCTTAAAATCTTGTGTACATCACCAGGAAGTATCCGTGTATATTGCCGAGTGAGGCCATTTTTATCCGGTCAATCAAACTATTTGAGCATCGTGGATCATATGGAAGAGGGAAACATTGTTATTAACACCCCAGCAAGACATGGAAATGGGAGGAAGTCTTTCAGCTTCAACAAGGTCTTTGGACCATCTGCAACACAAGGTAGGCATTTTTTTATTTAGAATTTGTTCAGAAAACTACAAATTGACATTACAATTTACACTTTTTAATCCCTATTTGAATTGCAGCGGAGGTCTTTTCCGATATGCAGCCATTGATTCGATCTGTTCTCGACGGATTTAATGTTTGCATATTTGCATATGGTCAAACAGGATCAGGAAAAACTTTCACCATGGTAAAAATACTTTAGATCCTTTTATTTGCTGACAGTTTCTTCATAAATGCATAGCATGTTGAAGTTTTCTGTTCTTGTCTCCAGACGGGACCTAAGGAGCTTACAGAAAAAAGCCTAGGGGTTAATTATAGGGCATTGAGCGATTTGTTTCTTCTAGCAGAGCAAAGGAAGGACATCTTCTCTTACAATGTTGCAGTGCAAATGATTGAGATTTACAATGAGCAAGTGAGGGATCTCCTTGTCACCGATGGAAGTAACAAAAGATATCCTTTTGATTTTCTTCCCCTTTTCTCAAGTTTAACTTCAAAAGTCTTTCTAATATATTTTGATTTCAATTTATATCTACAATATATTTGCTATCCTTAATTTGTTGATACATTAGAAATTCGTAATAGCTCTCAAACAGGCCTGAATGTACCAGATGCAAACCTTGTTCGTGTTTCATTAACATCTGATGTCATTGATCTGATGAACTTGGGACAAAAGAATCGTGCAGTCGGTGCAACAGCCCTAAATGACCGTAGCAGTAGATCTCATAGGTAAGTTGTTAATTTCTTCTACTTGTTTCTCTTATGCATGATTCCACAACAATGCTATCAGTGGTAGTGACTTTCCTGCTTTTGTGAAATTGTAGTTGCTTGACTGTTCATGTTCAAGGGAGGGACTTGACATCTGGGGCTATACTCCGTGGTTGCATGCATTTGGTTGATTTGGCAGGAAGTGAGCGAGTAGACAAATCTGAAGTGACCGGTGATAGACTGAAAGAGGCACAGCATATTAACAAATCTCTTTCAGCTTTAGGTGATGTGATTGCTTCACTTTCTCAAAAGAACCCGCATGTCCCATACCGAAACAGCAAGCTTACTCAGCTGCTCCAAGATTCACTTGGTAAGGTCAAAGGAGCAGAATTTTATTTTCAGCATTCTCCGTTCTCTACTTTGTCTCACCGAACGTATTTATGATCTGGGATTATGATTCTTATTCCAGGAGGTCAGGCAAAAACATTAATGTTTGTGCACATAAGTCCTGAACCTGAAGCTGTTGGAGAAACAATAAGCACACTGAAATTTGCAGAGCGAGTAGCCACTGTCGAACTAGGTGCAGCTCGAGTAAACAAAGACAGCTCATCAGATGTTAAAGAGCTCAAAGAACAAGTTATTACATCTTCTTTGCATTTCCTCCTTACCTTAACTCCATTATAAAGTGCATTGTACAAGCTATTGATCTTTATCTCAACTTCTTCCTTCACTAACATTTTCTCTCTCTTTGTATTTCACTTTCTAGATTGCTAGTCTTAAGGCGGCGTTGTCGGCAAGCAAAGAGGGAGAATCAGAATTTGCTCAACATTCGGCATCTGGAAACTCTGAGAAGTACAGAAGAAAAGAAAATGATTCATCACCATTCAGTTCTAACCAGCGGCAAGGAGACGTTGCCACTGATACTAATAGCTTCCGGCAACCCATGGGCGATGTGGGCAACATAGAGGTGAATTAAACTTGCTTGATGTTTATTGATTAATGATGTGAGTAGCTACAAATGCTATAATATGCTGTATCTGCAGGTTCATACAAACTCTATACTGAGGCAAAAACGACAAAGTTTCGATCTTGACGAGTTATTAGCAAATTCACCTCCATGGCCACCAGTGATTAGTCCTAACACAAAATACGGAGAAGACGAGAAAGATGTAGGCCTAGGTGATTGGGTAGATAAAGTGATGGTGAATAAACAAGATGGTATTAACAGAGTGGAAGACCCTCTCGGGTGTTGGGAAACAGATAACAGGCATTTGCCAGATGCTTTTTACCAGAAACTTCTTACCGACTCTACAAAAATTTACCCCGAGCAATCCTATAACATGTTCACTGGTGGTAATAACCGCTTCAACTTGAATACTGGCGACGACATGGACGATCTTGACGCTGGCACTAGTGATTCATCAGAACCTGATTTACTATGGCAGTTCAATCAGTCCAAACTTTCTGGTTTAGCCATCGGAACCGAGTCAAAGAGTAAGAAACCAAATTTGAAAGCAGCAAAGAATTCCGACTTGAGGTATATACTTATATTGTTGAACATTTATACTTATATGTAATTTGTAAACAAAACATCCTGACAAGTTCATAATTGTGCAGCAGGAATTTAAATTCTACGCTAGGCCCTTCGCCGTCTAGGAAGTTACCAAACGGAGTTGGTGCTCCGGTAAACCGAGGCGGAAGGCAGCCACCAGCATCTGTTGATATGAAACGCAGAACTGCAAATAGAAAGTAGGAGTTTTAACCACGCTGAAACGAGATTTCAGATTTTTCTTTTTTCTTTTTCTTATATATAAAAATATAAATTTCTTGATTTTTTTATTTCTGAGAGAGAGGTTGTTTTCTTTCGATTTTTTCTGTATAATATCTATATAACACAGTAAAATGGAGCAATAATTGTAGTTGCTTGGTTTTTGATAAGGGATATATTTGTTTGCTCCTGTAAAATATTTATTTCAGACCCAAATATTATGATCTTGAAATTCTTTATAGTGCATTTGCAGACAAATAGAATGCACCGAATCTTGCAAAAACTGAATTTTTCTAATCTCTACAACCTTCTCTTGCAGTGCATTGTATTTCATTTTGATTTGCAGAGAAATAACAATAATTAACAAAACATTATAAAATTAAGCCGATTGATTAAAATAACATTAATTTTCTTCATATTTCTCGGATATTGAAATAATGAAATATCTGCAAGAAATGTTTCTCATGATGGAAAATGCTACGGCTACAGGTTTAATGACAATTTTTGTTTGACAGTGTTTCCTGCCTGATATTTTGACATGAAACTTAGATATGAGTCATCAAATTTTCAAGTCAGAACTCGACAGGACAGGGGAATGGATTTACATGGTGTATTCAACCTTAGACCACTACGCCACTGATAACATAACACCAGTGTCCTGTAGCCAATAAACCCTCGGCCAAGTCTTAAAAGTGATATTCGTGAAAATTTATTTTTATAATTAATTATAAATTACAGGCAAAAAGTACAAAAAAAACCCTCGTAGTTTTCAAAAAAGTACAAATAAGACCTTTTACTTTTTTGGGTTTAATTAAGCCCTCTTTATTTTCAAATAGAACAAATAACCCCTTTCATCCAACATCATTAGAAATACTCGTTAATAACTGACATATCTCTCATAATCATATAGGAAAAAAGTTCAAAAATAATTTTAATATTTAAAATATTTACCAAAAATTTGAGGGGTAAGTGTCCCAAAAATAAACTAAAAGGGTTTATTTGTTCGATTTTAAAATAATAAGGGTTTAATTGTTCAATTTTAAAAACACGGGGGCTTAATTGTGCCCAGATAAAGTAAAAGGGCTGATATTTACTTTTGAGAAAAACTCGAGGGCTTTATTGTACCTTATGCCATTTCTGATTGTGCATAACTTATTTAAGTAGTTATTTTTATAATTAAATAATTAACAAACTAATTAAATTATTAATCATGTAGTTAATTAATTTGCTAGAGAATCAACTATCAATGAAAATTTTCATGTATAAACTATTTACTTTAGTTTTATCTTTTAAAATAATTTTTATTATAAAACTTACAATTATTCCTGAAACTATTTAATACTTAATTAATTTAAAATCAATTTTTTAATTTGTTTCTAAAGTATCTCATTGTAAGATTGATTGAATTTAAATAGAAGTTCTCATATAATTAAACCATGAAATTTTAGTTTTTCTTAATTTTTAATAAATTATAAGGATGATATATCTTTGTTTTCAATTTTCTGTACCTTGAAGCTTGGCAAGAAGTGAAAGGATATAGTATTACAATAGAATTGTATAAGTGAAGCAAACACATCCGAGATATGGAATCCGGTTTTAATGGAGATGATGCTAGAGAAAAACTTAAAGGAATTCAAATAACCTCTCTGGATGACGAGGACGACAACAATGACTATGACAGTGAAGAAGAAGAAGAAGAAGAACAAGAGCCAGTAACACTGGGTTTGTTGGAGACGCCTGAGCACCCGCGGTCTCTTCTTCGTCAATTTTATCCATGCAAAGCTGGTGGCTGTCCGGTACCTACTTTAAATCTAACAATTGTCCAAAATTATATTTTAAATGATACAATTGTTTTAAGTTAAAACAAAAACACTGCTTCTAAACATTCTTATTGCTCAAATGGCTTGAGTTTTGCCTGGAATTGGAAACTGTACAGCTTATTATTAAATGAAACAATTTCTTTAAGTAAAAATAAAACAGTGTCTTTATAAACATTCTTATTGCTTGAATCAAATTGATTTTTGGCTGGAATATGAATCCTTTATTCTATCTTGCAGGCATGGCTTGATCCAATTAATATGCCATCTGGCAGGTCCTGTGTCTGTGATATATGTGGAAATCCTTTGCAATTTTTGCTTCAGGTATTGTCATCTAAAACTGTGGTGTAGCTAGAAGCAAAACCTATTGTTCTACTGTTCCTTTTTCAGTATTTTGCTCGTATTATCTTTCACTTCACTCTTACTCTCTCTTTTTCCTTCTGAATTTCTCTGCCATGCCGTTGAGAAGATAGAGAATCTTTGATAAAATTAACTGTTTTGATTGATTGATTGAGTTCCTAGGTCTATGCACCAATATCAGATAAGGAATCCACATTTCATCGAACACTGTTTGTGTTTATGTGCCCCATGATGTCATGTCTTCGTAGAGATCAACATGAGCAGAGGAAAAAGGGCGATGAGAAGCCATCACAAAGGTACTATAGTAGTTACTAGTCTTATATTGTAGTCATGTCCTGAACGATTTCAAGGAACAACTGGAAGTCTTTTCATTTTTGTATATTCTTAATGTTACATGCTTGTTTAATATGCGATTGTTTTTGTAGTGTGAAGGTGTTCCGTTGTCAATTGCCTCACCTTAACCCTTTTTACTCTAGTGAGCCGAGATCCAATGGAACTGATGAACCTTCTAAACCCGGAGGTAACTTGCTGTGTGAACTTCTATTTGTAGCAGTTTGTTGTGGGATTACTTTACAGAATCAGAATTATATAATGTGTATGTATTTTGTGGTCCTTGGAATTTATTAGTATGTATGGGCTAATATCACTTACTTTAGCATTTTTACATCCAGAGATGAGTCTTGAAACTCCAAGTTCTTGAATGAAGTACATGCAGTTTCTTAGTAAACAAATTTTTTCAACGTGTAATTGTATGATACAAATTGTAAAGTGATTATTTGAGAATATTTTAAGTGAACTGTGGAACCTGTTGCCACAGTTTGATTTTATTTATGTGCTGTCATTCTGAGATTTATCCTCAATTCTGCTAACAAGCAGTATACTTCTCTCACCTAACATCAGCAACTTTTGATGATATTAAGAGTGATTTTTTAAAATTTATCCCTGAAGAATGGTACGGAATGCATTAGAAGATGTTAGTTTAAGAGCTTATATTTGGATTTAAAATAAAAAGAAATGTTTAATCCATCTCTATGGATTGAATATTTTTGCTAAGCAATGATTGAAGATATTGTTTTGTCACAGTATGGTTGGAAAGGTCTTGCAATGTTGATGATTGAAAAGAATCAAATGATACTCTGGTTTGCTAGTGCATTTACATCCTTTCATCTCGTAAGTACTCATCACCACCTTCTTCTTTTTTCTGGACTTTTGGCTTTATTAGTTGCACTTTGTGATTGGTGTGGTACTTTTTTTGATAAGGGATATTATATTAAACCACAAGAAGTGGTTAAAAAGAACCGATACAAGAATTAAGTCAAAAGACTTAAGAGGAACAAAAACTAATCAAAGAAATAAAATGTCTAGACTTCTATAAACATCATTCCCGGAATAAGAAAATCTAGGATTAAAACATTTGTAAAAGGAGAC
The DNA here is from genome assembly GCF_937616625.2 of Mercurialis annua. NCBI lineage: Eukaryota > Viridiplantae > Streptophyta > Magnoliopsida > Malpighiales > Euphorbiaceae > Mercurialis > Mercurialis annua. Next base: position 39,642,097 of record NC_065575.1, read on the forward strand.
TGCCTTGTGAATAGCACCCATCACTATCGAGCTTGCATCAGTTTCTTCATGGCTAAAAATCCGTTTGCAGTAGTTGCAAAATGGCACGGTACTGCTCACCAGCACACCAGTTCATATGAATACCTTTTGATACATTAACTGTGACATTCCTTACTTATAAATGAATGTACATTTACCTTTTTATTTCTTTTCATATTTCACAGAGTAAGCACTATAACCACCACGAAATTGGTTGTCAACAACTGAGTCTGTCTCAAATTCCTGGCTCTAGCTCCAATAATGGAAAAACCACTTCAACTGAGAGAAACAAAGGTCAGTTTATGCAATATGAACCTGGTGTATTACTCTAAAGTATATGAGTTCGCATTAGTTTATGGTGCATTACATCACATGTTGATGGAAGACATGTTAGTTGACTTACTGAAACCGTACAGAAAAAATTCAAACCAACCAAGTCAAACCAATTCAACCAAACCAAACCAAATATTACGGTTTAAAAGATTGCTGGTTTGATTTTGGTTTTGGTTTGGAAAATAGAAAAATAGTAAGTATTAGTCTGATTTGTGGTTTCAAAAATTATAAACCAACATAAACCAACATAAACCAAACCAAACCAATATATAAACGTATATACATATTTTTAAAAATAATATTTATATCACTATTTTTTAAAATTGTACTTGACAAAATAATATATTTAAATATCATCTAATGAAATAACTATTTGTATATTTATATTGATCAATAAATGTTATATTCCTATAATATTAAGATATTATATTAATAAAATGTAAAAATTTATAATATAAAAAAATTATAAAATATTTTTTTTATTAATCATTATTATAATTTGTTACATAAATATAATATTTATTTTTATGATGAATAAATATTTTTAAATTTTTAGATTCTTTTTATCTTAGATGATAAATAAATAATTTTTTGATGATGGTTTAAACTGGTTTCAAATAAAAAATTATCAAACCAAACCAAACCAATTTTGCTGGTTTATAACGCGTGTGGTTTGATTTTGGTTTGGAAATTTGCCAAACCAGTATAATTGGTGTGGACTAAAATATCAATAATAAACCAGTCAAACCAAACCATGTACACCCCTAACTGAAACCATTCTTATAACAGGCTATAGCCACTCCCGAACCTTGAATGTCTAAGGAATGATTAATGAATGGTTGACTAAATTTTATGCAACAGAATTGAGAGAAGCACGTGTTTGATGAGAATGAATCGATCTGTTTACACTCGTTTACAGCATCCTAGGGCTAGGATTCATTTATTGTATTTATGTATTGTATGCATGATAAAGAATTTTCCAAAATTTCACTTCAAATAGGATTTGGTGTTCTCATGCACTTGCTAGCAATGAACTGTGGCCAAAGTATGAGATAAGAATTGAGGATGAAAATGAGTTTGATTCCGATATGTCTGATGATAATGAACATGATAACCAATTGGTATCAAAGAAGAGCTCGGATGGCGTCATGGAGTCATTGTTAGACTGTTTCAAGGTGATGATTATTGACTTCTGTAATAGAAAATAGAACAGTTTTCGGACTTCCTATATGCTAAAATACTACTTTTGATGAACAGGCGGATAGCGATAAAAAATGCTGGGCTTCTTTCCTAGTACGAATAGCCAAAGCCCCAGGACAAGTTTTGAGGTAATAATATAATATTCATTTGATTTATAGCCCATGTGCTTTTCTAGCCCTTCTATTATAGATTATCCTTAATACATGAATCTGAAGTCTAATATTTAGTTGCTTAAGATATTTTGTGCACTCATTTAGTGTACATGTCTGAGCTTTACCTGGAAGACAACAGCTCTTTGCGGGATGTAAATGTTTATCATGTTTGGAGTCCTTTGTTTGACTATACAGATAAGAAAAGATATAAGTGAAATCTTAGTAGTTAGGTTAGGGCTATCTATAAAATAAAACTGTGCAAGCTGCACATGTAGTTAGCCATTTTTGGCATGCTGCAGAATAAACTATGAATATGCTGTATTGAATGCTGGTCTTTTTCTCCTGTGTGTCTCTGTCATAACAGGTATTGCAGGAATGACTCTGCAAGACCCCTGTGGAGTACATCGAGTGGTCGACCATCTAAACAAGATATTCCTAAGTGCAATTATTGTGGCAGCCGAATGATTTTCGAATTTCAGGTACGTGTAATTGAAAATGAACAAGTAACCAGGGAGACAAATGGTCATTTTGATCTAACATCAGAATGATTTTTTATTTTATTTTTTTAAAATCATTCAGTATCTTCTGTTATAATTTGAATCAGTAATATTCTTTGCATGTGTTGGTGTTAGATCCTACCTCAATTGCTTTACTACTTTGGAGTAAAGAATGAGTCTGATTCTCTTGACTGGGCAAACATCATCATCTACACTTGCAGAGCCTCTTGTGAATATGGTAGCAGTAACACGGCCTACAAGCAAGAATTTGCTTGGGTTCAACTAATGCATTAGCTTTTGCTCTAATGATTAGCAAAATTGATGAGAGGCCCTTGTTTTTCAAATGCAGGGATGATTCAGATCTCATTCTCAACAGTTTCGAGATATATTTATGGGGACATTGTTGTAGTGAATCATCTATTTCGATCACAATTTGCAGTTGAGTGAAATTTGGTGTGTCAGTTGTTAATTTTTTATAGTCTACTTTGAGAAATTAATTTGGAACAAAGGATCAATTCACCCCCTCAACTTGGCACAAAATATCAAATGAGTCATTTTCGTGGCTTTTGGTACAAACAGACCCAAAACTTGCATTTTCGTATCAAAAAAACCCGCAACTTGCGTTTTTGTATCAATAAGGCCCCTCTGACATAAAAAAGAGAGTGAGATTAATTAATACAAAATTTAGTCCTCATTAATCCTAATTCAACACTAACTTAACATAATTAAAATTTTAATTAATTATAATTAATTAAAACAGTAATTAATAAAAAAATTAGGGACTTTTTCTGCCCATTTCCCTAAATAGACCTAATTAAACCCTAAAATCCTAATTAAAATCTTAACAAATTCTAATTAAAAAACTTATTCACCGAAATGAAACAAAAATTTAACACACATTAAACCCTAAAAAACTCAAATTGAACCAAATTCCGCTGCCGCCTTCTTCCTCCTGCTGCCAACCAACCGCAGCTGACCCACCAACAGTAGACCCACCGGCAACCGGTGGCGTCAATTTTTTTGCAAAAATCACAAAAATCGACTCCAAATCTTAAAATTATTGCAAAAATCAACTTTGGATCTAATTTATTAGCAATAATTACTAACAAATATTCTCTAATAATCGAGCAGCAACCATTCGACTAGACCAGAACCCGTTCATCAGTAGCATAGCAGCAATCGTGCGTCGTTCGTCGATTGCAGCCGTTCGTCAACGTTCCTCTTATTGTTCTCGGTGGTGATGGTGGCGTTGCGGTGTGAAGCTCTATGTAGTTGAGTTTGTAGCGACAGAAGGACATGTTTGTTGAAGGAGAGGCTTCATTGTGTTGCAGAAATCAATGAAGAAGCTTCACTTTGGAAATCCATAAAATTGGAAGATTAGATAAAAAAAAAGGAACAAGGAAGAATAAGAGATTTGGGTGGATGGGGCGGCGGCTGGATTTTGTCCTTAGGAAAAAATTTGATTTAGGATTTTGTCCTTAGGAAGAAATTTGGCCCCTGAATTTTTATTTAAAAATTAATTTGATTTTTAAATTTTAAAAATATAAGGATTATAAATGAAAATTAAAAATAATTAAATGTTAATTTGAAAAATAAAATAAAGCTAGGGGTCATTTTAACCTTTTTTATATTTTAAAATGGAGAGTGTATCTCACTTGCGGAGGTGAGAGTGGGGGAGGGCCTATTTGATACGAAAACGCAAGTTTTGGGTCTGTTTGTACCAAAAGCCACAAGAATGACTCATTTGATATTTTGTGCCAAGTTGAGGGGGTGAATTGATCCTTTGTTCAATTAATTTGTCTCAAAACTCTTGTCCACTTTTAAGAAGTAACTAACTTTTACACTCAATTTTTCTATTTAAAATCTACTAAATGAGTAAATTGAAAGTAAATTGCAAGTGGACCCTTTATTAAATAAGGGCATGACAAGAAAAGTATGAAATTTTTATAAAATCAATAAATAACAAGTGCTTTTCTTAAACTGTGTGATAAAGATAAACTAGACAACTTTATTGGAACGGAAGGAGTATGTCCAGCTTTTTTTTCTACCAATGGGAGAGGATAAAGTGAGAACCGGAAATAGCAAAAAGATGAAATAATTGAGCAATTCAATAAACGTAACAATTATTGATAGTCGTCATCATTACTGATTTGACCATGCCGTAGCCATCCAACTGTCTAAGAGCCCAACCAGAAGCATCCAACTGTCTAAGAGCCCAACCAGAAGCATTGAATCGTTAAGGCGTTAAAATAGATAGGCGGGTCGTATTCGTATAGCTGGTCAGCCATACGACGGTGAATTCATTGCCGGGCTTAAAATAGAATCTATTCCAAACATATATGAGTGTCACTTCACTATACTGTTACAACTTAGATGAACAAGAAACCTATCAAAAATTTTAATTGTAATATGACATAAATTTTAAATGAAGAACAAGCCAAGACTAATATTTCAAGCTATGTTAAGTTAGAAATTTGTTTAAGTTGATAAAAAACACACAACACGATCAACCGGTTAGATTTGAGGTGTCAAAATAGATTGATGGGTCGAGTTGTGTTATTTTAATTTTGTATCGTCTTGGGATAAAACAATTTACATGGTTAGTTAAAATGGTGTTTTTTAGGCACAACATGTAACAAATCTCTTTCAGCTTAGGTGATGTGATTGTTTCACTTTCTCAAAAGAATCCGCAGGTCAGGCAAAAACATTAATGTTTGTGCACACAAGTCCTGAACCTGAAGCTGTTGGAGAGACAATAAACACACTCAAATTCGCAGAGCGAGTAGCCACTGTTGAACTAGGTGCAGCTCGTCGGATGTTAAAGAGCTGAAAGAACAAGTTATTACATCTTCTTTGCATTTCCTCCTTAACAATTGCCTTTATCTTAACTCCATAGCTATTGATCTTTATCTCAACTTCTTCCTTCACTAATTTTTTTCTCTTTGTATTTCACTTTCTAGATTGCTAGTCTTAAGGCGGCGTTGTCGGCAAGCAAAGAAGGAGAATCAGAATTTGCTCAACATTCTGCATTTGGCAACTCTGAGAAGTACAGAAGAAAAGAAAATGACTCATTACCATTGCATTCAATTCTAACCAGCAGCAAGGAGATGTCGCTACCGATAAAAATATAAGTTTCTTGATATTTTTTTTCAGAGAGGTTGTTTCCTTTTTGATTTTTTCTGTATAATGTCTATATAACACAGTAAATGGAGCAATAATTGTAGTTGCTTGGTTTTATGATCTTGAAGTTCTTTATAGTACATCTGCAGACAAATAGAATGCACCAATGTTTGCAAAAACTGAATTTTCCAATCTCCAGATTCTTCTCTTGAGTAGCTTTTGTAAATTAATAAAAAAGTAATATCCTGTTTTTCAGAAACCACTGTTTGCAGTGCATTATAAGCACAAGTTTCATTTAGATTTGCTGAGAAATAACATTAATTAACAAAACATCATTAAATTAAAGGTCTTATTATGGACTAGTACTTAAATTATTTAAATAATTAAATTATAGATTTAGTGAAAATTTAACAGAGTAAAACTTAACTAATTTAACTGCTAAATTAATAAATTTATTGTACTCTTTTTTCATATAGTAATAACAAATTTCTTTTGTATAAAAAAACGCTATTGTAAAATAAACTTTTATTTTCTTCTTTCCTTTCACATTTTCTACAATTAAAACCTAATTTAGATTGAGAGGGAGAGAAAGAAGGCTGCTGGTCATCACTGCCCTCTCTCCCATCGCCGCCGTCCATACCAACTGCCCGCCCCTTCGCTGCCGCCACCCTTCTCCGCCACTTGCTGCCCAGGTTTCTTTCTTTGCTTCTTTTTTGGTTAATTGTTTCTTAATTTAATGTATTGGTGCATTAACATGTTAATATATTAATTGAGTTGTAATCTGATTTTTATTTAATTTGGTAGTCTGTTAATTCCTGTTTTTGCATAATTTACTTAAGTAATTACTTTATAATTAAATTACTAATTATGCAGTTAATTAGTTTGTTAGAGAATCAACTATCATATGTCTTAGTTATCAATTTTTTGTGGCTTGAAGCTTGGCAAGAAGTGAAAGGATACAGTATTAAAAATAGAACTGAACCAGTGAAGCAGACACAACCAAGACATGGAATCCAGTTTTAATGGAGATGATGCTATTGAAAAACTTAAAGGAATTCAAATAACCTCTCTGGATGACGAGGACGACGACGACAATGACTATGACAGTGAAGATGAAGAAGAAGAACAACAAGAGCCAGTAACACTAGGTTTTTTGGAGAAGCCTAAGCACCCTTGGTCTCTTCTTCGTCAATTATATCCGAGTAAAGCTGGTGGCAGTCCGGTACCTACTTCAAATCTAAGAACTGTCGAAATTATCTATTAAATGATACATTGTTTTAAGTAAAAACTAAAACACTGCTTTTAGACATTCTTATTGCTCCAATGGACTTGAGTTTTGGCTGGAAATCAATGACTATTCAGATTATTATTAAACGAGACAATTTCTCTAAGTGAAAATAAATCACCGTCTTTATGAACGTTTTTTTTGCTTGAATCGAATTGATTTTTAGCTGGAATTTGAATCCTTAATTCCATCTTGCAGGCATGGCTTGATCCAATTAATATACCATCTGGCAGGTCTTGTGTCTGTGACATATGTGGAAATCCTTTGCAATTTTTGCTTCAGGTATTGTCATCTAAAACTGTGGTTTAGTTAGAATCAAACCTATTATTTTACCGTTCCTCTTCAGTAGTATGCTTGTATGATCTGTCACGCACTCTTTCTCTTTCTGAATTTCTCTTCCATGCCTTTGAGAAGATAGAGAAACTCTGATGAAATTAACCGTGTTGATTGATTTTCTTCTTTAGGTCTATGCACCAATATCAGATAAGGAATCAACATTTCATCGAACTCTATTTGTGTTTATGTGCCCGAAGATGTCATGTCTTCGTAACGATCAACATGAGCAATGGAAGAAGGGTGGTGAGAAGCCATTAAGAAGGTACTACAGTAATTACTAGTCTTATCTTATAGTCATGTACGATTTCAAGGTACAACTAAAAGTCTTTTCATTTTTCTACATTCTTAATATTACATGCCTGTTTAATATGCGATGGTTTTTGTAGTGTGAAGGTGTTCCGTTGTCAATTGCCTCACCTTAACCCTTTTTACTCTAGTGATGCCCCGAGATTCAATGGGACTGATGAACCTTCTAAACCCGGAGGTAACTTGCTGTGTGAACTTGTATTCGTAGCAGTTTGATCTGGGGCATTACTTTACAGAATCAGAATTATATAATGTCCATGTTTTTTTTATAATACGTTCCTTGCTATGAAGCACCGATACGGGTACGGGTACGGGGAACAGTATTTTAAAAAAAAATAGGACACGGGTACGGTGGGGACACGGCAATTCTTTTAAAAAATATATATATATTTACTCGTATATAAAGTTTCAAGATGCAAAAACAATAAATATTATGCCATAACATGCATAAGTAATACGTAAGTTAGTTAAACTAACAATTCCAACATAAATTCAAGTCATTCAAAATTAAACTAATTTCAATAAGAAGTTTTAAAGGACAAATATGTTTTTAACAATAAGCAAAAGTACTTAAAATAAAAATAAACAAACTACATATGTTTTTTTCTTTTTAAAACAGCCTATTGCTTCTATTTTGAAATAGGGGGTTGCTGTATT